>NC_057849.1:190183716-191433716 GCF_015237465.2 Chelonia mydas | reverse complement strand
CGCTACCACAGCGGAGCCCCGGGCCCTTTAAATCACTGATGGAGCCCTGGGGGCTCCCGGCTGCTGCCGCTACCCCAGGGCGCAGGGCTCTGGTGGAGATTTAAAGGGCCCAGGGTTTCACTGCGGTACCTGCGGCTGGGAACCCCTGGCCCTTTAAATCACTGCCAGAGCCCCAGCGCTGCTATCCCAGGGCTCTGGCAGGGGGGCTTGGGTAGCGATTTAAAGGCCCGGGACTCCCCACAGCAGCCGGAAACCCGGGCCCTTTAAATGGCTATCCGAGCCCTGCTGCCGGAACCCCCGGGGTAGCGGCGGCAGCCGGGGGCTCCGGAGGTGATTTGAAGGGCCCGGGGCTGCCGGTAGCCACTACCACAGCGGAGCCCCAGGCCCTTTAATTTGCTGCCGGGAGCCCCAGGCCCTCTAAATCACTGGCCTGGGGAAGCCGGTCTGGTACAGCGGACCGGCTCTTGCCAGTCCGCCATACCGTACCGTACCGGCTTACTTTCCCCTCTGCCCAGATCTGTTACTTTTAGTTAAATGATTGCTGCAAAGGGAACAAAACTCATACACAGTTTTTCCCTCTTCTGAACTTTAGACAGCTGACCAGAATGAGGAATGTTGGATTACAATAAAACATGCAAATGCTGTCGGGGAAACATAAGATGTTAAAAATGATCATTTGATTTTTTTTTCTCTTTTCATTAAATGAGACACTCAACCTTCAGAAAAGACAAATAAATCTAAAATTAGCTAAATCACTGAAGCATGGCTGCACCTCCTCACAGAGACCTTCTGCTGAACCACTACCCTAACTGGAGATAATTGGGCCAAGAATGTTCTGGATACATCCCGATACATTTCAGAAGTGCATGCGAAATATGGTACCATTTCCTTAATTAGATCTTGGAAGCTGGTAACTAAATTAGCCACCATCCTTGCATTAAACATGAATTGCAGGGTAGGGATGCTGCCTGCTGCTGCCCTGTCCTAAGAAGAATTCTCAGAGGACATAACTGCAGTGCACTTTATCTCTGTTTGATTAGGAAAACCATGCAGTGCGTTCCAGTTGATTCAACAAGCAGGAGAGTGAATCCTACGGAAGCCTGGCTGAGGAGAGCACATTAGCAGGTACCACATGCACAGTACTGTTCCATTATCTAGTTCTGGACTGTTTCACTGTTTTTGTTCTGCTCTTTAAAGACCTCAATTGGTTGGGTCCAAGCTATGTCAAGACCCCTTCCTTCTTCCATCACCCACTCTAACAGTTCAGCTCAGCAAGTGGATGGAACCCTGGGTGAAGGCCACAGGACACAGAGTCAGAGAGGGTTCTCGGTTTATGACTGTCCTACTACCAGCTATCAGGCTGAGCTTGAGTCTTCCTGCAATCAGGTGCTTGATATAACACACACAAATTTGACACAAGCCTTCTCTCAGTAAAGTTGATCCAGAATTTACTCTCCTAGAGAAGGAAGAATAAGCACAATCCCAATTAAAAATGTGGCATGAAATGGGTATACAGTGTGGCCCACTTCATACAGAAATAACTGATTTTTTAAAATAATGAATATGGTGTGAAATTCACTATGTAACTCCTATCTAAGCCGTCAAAACGTGTCTCAAACTGAACTTAAGCAGCACATAGTTTCGGGGGTTTGTTTTTGGTTTTTTTTTTTTTCAATAGATTCCAGGGCCAGAGGGGACCATTGTGATCATCTTGTCTGACTTCCTGTGTAACACAAAGGCCATAGAACATCCCCAAAATAATTCCTAGAGCAGATCTTTTAGAAAAACATCCAGTCTTGATTTATAAATTGTCATTGATGGAGAATCCACCAAGATCCTTGGTAAATTGTTTCAGTGGTTAATTACTCGTACTATTAAAAATGTACACCTTATTTCCAGTCTGAATTTTTCTAGCTTCCACTTCCAGCCATTGGATGGTGTTATACCTTTCTCTGCTAGATTGAAGAACCCATTATTAAATATTTGTTCCCTATGTAGGTACTTATAGACAGTCTATCAAGTCACCACCCTTAATCCTCCCTTTGTTATATTAAATAGCTTGAGCTCTTTGAGTCTCTGACTATAAGGCATGTTTGCTAATCCTTAATCATTCCTATGGCTCTTTTCTGAACCCTCTCCAACTGATCAGCATCCTTCCTGAATTGTGGACACCAGACCAGGACACTGTATTCCAGCAGTGGTCATACAGGTGGCAACTAAATAGTAAAATAACCTCTCTACTCCTTCTTGAGAGTCCCCCATTTATGCATCCAAGATGTACTGAATCCTTTTGGCTGCAGCTTTGCACTGGGAGCTCATGTTCAGCTGATTATCCACCATGAGCCTCAAATCTTTTCCAGAATCACTGCTTCCCAGGATAGTAAGCCTGCTGCCCATCTGCACACAGGTGAATTTCACCCCTAATGTCTAGCTACCAAAGTGATGGGCACATTTGAGATTAGATGAACTAGACTAAATAAAACAGCCAAGAGCTATAAAACCCAAGACTGCTGTAAAGGGCTAAGGAAATGGGTCCAGCAGACAGCCTGCTTTGGGTGCATTTTTTAGCAAAGGTCCAAATTAGGCATAGAGTTTTGTTGTTTATGTCACACAGAATAGACCACCAGTATTTTTGTGGCCCAGTGTTCATGGAGTATGGCTTTTTGAAAGAATTTGCAGCATTTAACACTGTCAAATGTCAAAAAAATGTTACTCTCGTGATAATGTTCTGGATTTAGAATCGTGTATACAATCCTGGATCCTTCAATCCCAGAGAGAAATTGACGGATTGGAAGAAATTCAGAGAGAAGGAACAGAAATGTTTAAAGGGCTCTAGGGATTGATTTGTGAGGGGAAATTACTCGAATTAAATATGTACATTGTATTGTAGCTTGACCCATCGGTGACTGAAAGGGAGGGAGATATGATAACCACATACAAGTTTTTGAACAGTACATATACCAAATATGGAAAGGAATTTTTGAGGGTCATCTATGGGCTAGAACTATGAGTAGTGGTGTGTTAAGCAGTGGACTGAAATAATTCCAAACTCTTTGATGGTGAGAACAAATATCCCATGGGAAATGAGTGAGGCATTTTAAACAAGACTGGACAAAACATTGTAAGATACACTGTAAAGAAAAGTCCTACACAATCAGGAGGGTCAATTAATAGCTATTTCAAATCTCTAATTTCTATGACTCAGCTTGTTTGCATCAAACACTTTGCCTGTTGCAATTATCTTCTCTGCCTTGTTCTTTTGCTATTCTAGTGAACCAAAGGCTATAGAAAGTGCCTTGTTGAAACAAAGAAGTTTTTTTTTCCTTTTGCATACTGTTTAGCTAATGGTTATTGTGCTTTTGCATACTGTTCAGCTAATAGTTTCACCGCTTCTGAAAACAGCTGTCATATCTTCGAGCTGCTTACCATTAACACCGTCCCCTAACTTTAAGGAGTTACAACAGACTCCTGGAGACAGCACTCTGAAAGCTGTGGAATTTTCCCCTCTGGAAATTTCTCTCATAGAAAGTTGGCTCGTGTTTATGGCCCAATCCTATGAAGTGCTTAGCATCCTCAGTTCAGGCTCTTAGCCCAGATCTTCAAAGGTATTTTGGTGTCTAATTTCCTTTGAAATTAATGGGAGTTAGGCACCAAAATACTGACGTGGGTCTGGGTTTCAGCATCTCCTAGGATTACCGCCTTTAGTAATAATTCAATACTGATAAAAGAAAAGGAGTACTTGTGGCACCTTAGAGACTAACAAATTTATTTGAGCATAAGCTTTCGTGAGCTACAGCTCACTTCATCGGATGCATTCAGTGGAAAATGAATGCCTTTGATGAAGTGAGCTGTATCTCACGAAAGCTTATGCTCAAATAAATTTGTTAGTCTCTAAGGTGCCATAAGTCCTCCTTTTCTTTTTGCGGATACAGACTAACACGGCTGCTACTCTGAAACCTGTCAATACTGATAGGAATGTCAACAAATCTTGACATCAGGCATGGCATTGACTGTATTCCATAATTAACTGCTATTGACATAGTTCTACTGATTTCTTTTCAGTCATCTTTCTGAGTTTTAAATATTTTACACATATAACTAAAACCTCTCCGTTCTTTTGGTAGAACTTCCATAACAAGAAGCTAATACTAGTAACGGCCTCTGCTGTGCTCACAATCCATTCCTGCACGGGATTATTCTTGGAACATATTTTTCTGGCAACAGATTCAGGCAAACATCAATTCAGCCAAGGTCATAACTTTGGACTCTTCAAGGTAATATAACTGTTTATGTGCAATTTCAACAAAATGTCATACAAGGATAACAATGTTCTAGCAAACCTCTATTAACAGAGTGCAACTGAGGCCTGATCTCACAGGCCCTGGGCACCCACAAGTCTCACTGATTTTGACCTGGGTTCTCATCATGCTAGTAAACCCTTTACATCATAATGCCGATGTAAAGGGGACCTAGTGTCAAGGAGAATGAGGCCCCAGAATGGGAGTTGAGGGCAGTCAAAACCTTGAGAGTCAGGTCCTTGATAAGGAATAATAATAATACCTACCTCCTATATAGCACTCTTCATCAGCAGATATCAAAGAGCTTTAGAAAAGGGGTCACAATCAATATTTGCATTTCACAGATGATGAAATGGAAACACAGATAGGTGAAGTGACTCTCCCAAGATCATCATCTGGCTAGTGCCAAAGCCAGGCACAGAATTTAGGTCTCCTGAGCGCTTCTCCAGTGCTCACCCCACTAGGCCAAAATTTTTCTTCGTTTATCTCATTTAAAGACCAGAAGCTGAACCCATATGAGGTAAAACTTCTTAAACACCAGGAGCCCAATACCAGGATAATTGTTCTGTATTGTTTCCTGATCTTCCCCTTTGATCACCTTTCCGCAAGCTGTTTTCTGTGTATCATTCCAAAAGACCTACAGGTTCTGTGGTTTAGTTTTGCTTGGTTTGGTTTGGTTTGATTTGTGCAGGGGGGTTTTCTTATGTTGTAATGTGTAGAATCTGGACTGAGAGGACCATTATATGACTAAGGCATGTTCTTTTGCTGAATCAGAGCTTATTTTGAATATGCAAAGTGTTTACCTGATACGGTGTCACAGAGCTAATTTGCCTGGATAATTCAGACTGTGCTAACTTGGCTGAATGGTGACTGTAACTTTTAAAATAATACCATCTTAAGCCTTCTATAAACATTATTAAAAGGCACAAGCCCCAATATTTCCCCTTTGTGTACAATATTAAAATACGTGTTAAGAGTATTTCAATATTTTGACAGAACTGGTGATTTTTTTGTTGTATTCTACAAGACACAAATACATTTTTTGGAAAAATTAATAGCCTTCATCAAAGGAAACCTCCAGTGATTTATCGTCAAACATTTCATGAATGAACACAGTCCTCCAGGACAAAAAGAAAAAAAAAATCCTTCAATAAAATGCTACCAAGAAATCCCTTCTCAATATGCCTATGGCCATGTTTTCAGTCCCTGGAGGCCCCATCTTATTATTACTTATTATTTCTATAGTGAAAAACTGTGCTTGTCACTTTATAAATATGTATGGGGATAATAAATGCCTACTCAGAAGAGTTTATAGACTGGGACCCTAATCTTGCATAATTTATGCACATGCTTAACTTTACTGTGTGAGGCAGTAGCAAAGACAACCATGAATGTAAGTGTTTGCAGGATCAGGGCCTTAGGCCAGAAGATGCCTACAACTGAATCCATGTGGGCACAACCCTGGGGCTGTGAGGCTCTGCGATAACGTTGACACCAGTGGGGCTCCATAAGGGGTCTGTGATTAGTCATGGATCATGTTGTAGGACTTAGGTTGTTACAGGCAAAAATACAGAAGAAGAAGAAAGGGATATAACAGAAAGGAGGAGGAAAGGGATGCAACACACAGCAAAGTGAGTGAGCAGATATATTTGCCAACTCTTTTATCCGGTCCCCATGTTTGTTGTTTATTGTGTCTTATGTCTTTTTGTAACTTTCAAAGTAAACTTTCCCTCTTCCAGCCTGATGAGACATTCAGCCAAGAGTAAATTCACTTTTCATTAGAATTATTGGGAGAAGTAGGGCATTTTGAAAACTAATTCAATTAGAAGCTGGCAAAAATTGGAGAGAAAAAAAAGAGGAACAAGAATTTACACACACACACACGCAATTTATATTTTTGTTGCACTGAATTTTCAAAATTCAAAATATTGATACCAGCCCTGTAGTTGGCTGAAAAATGGGGAAATTTCATATATATTTTGTTAAAGTTTTTCTTGGTCGTCCCCACACCACCACACACACACCAACACCAACACCAAATTTTGAAAGATTTCTAGCAGTGCCTGTCAACAGAGAGGTCCCTTTATTCTCCTCTACGTCAGACTAGCATTTGCAGTGGAATGCAAATTGGATTTTAGCTCAAGGGGTAGAGGGGGCAATCCCTTCCTCACTGAAGTCAATGGCAAAACTACCTTTGAATTCACTGGTGCAGCATCAGGCCCAGGGGGTTTACTTAGAATCTTTTCATTGTGGGGGTAGGACTTGACACTCCTCACCACATGAGAGAAGCTAGACATACTGTTCCCAAGCCTCTGAATCATGGGGGTTCTGTAGAAGTGAGGGGTATCAGCACAAAGCCAGGCATAGAATCTGTGTCTCCTGAATGCTATTCAAGTGCTCACCCCACTAGGCCACACAAATTATCTTTAAATAATCTGCTGAAACTTTTTAATGAAATCTATTAGCACTGTCTCCTAATAAATGTGTAGGAAGAGGCATAAGGCCATCTGCAGCAGCTCTTCCCATTACGGTGTACGGACCAGCTGGTCAGAAAACGCATCTCTGTCATCTTTCCGTCAGTCATTTACTACTTCTTCCTCTCGTGAGGCTACCCCATTGGCAGGCAAACCCCTTGCACCAGCTGGAGCAGCTCAGTGACACAAATTATGGGAATTAAAAGTGGGAAGAGCAGACAGGGCTCAGGATTCTATATTAAAAAAAAAAAAAAAGCCTGTACCACAGAAAAGTAGGGCCCAAATTTTCAAACTCTGGTGCCTAAAGTTAGGCAACACAATCCACGTTAGGCATCTGAATATGTGGCCTGCTTTTCAGCAGTGCTCCTCACCCATTACTGGCAGATGAAGTCTATGGGATGTGCAGGTGCTTGGCACTTAGGAAAATCAGGCCGTTTATTTATGTGCCTAATATGGATTTATGTGCCTAACTCCAAAGTGAACATTTTGTCCTAATACTTTCCTGAGATGATACCTCCCTATATACTCTCTATTCTCATAAAGCTGCATTTTTCTCAAAAGAACAGATAAGATGTCTCAGGCAGTTAAAGGACTAGAAAATGTCACTTCGAGGAGCAGTTAAAACATCGTGAAGAGGGGACACATCTGTCAGCTAACTGATCATATTGGATTCTTCTAATGCGGTGGAGTCCTCTACTTCAGTTCCATTGATAGTATTCAGTAATCTCTCAATGAAGTGTACCATGTACAGTAATCAACGTGTGACCTTTCTTAAGAGGGAATATGAAGTCCATGAAGAGAGACTAACTGTACCAAGCAACACGCCGAATCTTATGGCATAGCTGTCTTTTCTCTTATTTCTCAGTGTATTGCAAAGAAAAGCTCTGTGTCCAGGAGGATAGGATGCCTTCAATTAGCTACACTGAGGATAAAAACTACCCATGCCTTGTCACCACGAGGATTTAACAGTAAGATAGCTAACTTGAGTTAGCTATGTCATTGTACAAATGACCCTTTCTGGCAGTGAAGTCATGGACTGAAAAGCCCCCACCCACAGTGGTAAACTCCAGGTGGGGGACTCCCCCCATAACATTCTTTGTATTAAAGTGACATGAGCCTGTATTTAACAATTAAATTAGTCCTTTATTCAACCATTACACAATAGTGACTGGATCCTTCTGCCATTCCCCGATCTGTCCCTGCATACTTGCCTTCCAAGTCCTTACACAACAGCTGTTCCACACAGCCGCAGGAAGACTCTGATGTTTTGAGCATCTCATTTAGGACTAAACTATACTTTTATAGCCTGCCCTGAGTAAAAGGTGGCATGTAATTGCTCCACCTCAGGAGCAGCCTGCAAGGGAATTGTGAGGCACACTTCTCCCCCTGCTCCTCCTGGTATTGAGAAGGGAATGTATCGCTTCATCCCTTTTCTTGGAGAAACTTACTGCTGCTGAGCATCCCGCCAGCTTCTCTGGACAATGTGTGGTAGGGATGCGGGAGAGAAAGGGCAGAGCCAGGGATCCCCACCACACTACACTCCTCTCTGCCTCCGCCCTGCCCATTTACAAGTAGCTCCTGCTCACCCCTCTCTTCAGGAGACACAATCTGAGCAAGGTAAAGGAAGTGAATGAGGAGAGGCCTTAGTCTCCTGCCTGGCTAAGTAAGTCATGTGACAATCCAGCCCTTTGTGAGGATTTCAAACATGGTCTTTGATATCTGACCAGATTTGATTAAAAGAAGTTGGATTCAGTGTACAAGAACAGGGTGGTATTGGTGGCCTGCGGTATACAGGTGGTCAGACTAGATCAGTGGCTCTCAACCTTTCCAGACGACTGTACCCCTTACAGGAGTGTGATTTGTCTTGCCTACCCCCAAGTTTCACCTCACTTAAAAACTACTTGCTTACAGAATCAGACATAAAAATACAGAAGTGTCACAGCACATTATTACTGAGAAATTGCTTACGGTCTCATTTTTACCATATAATTATAAAATAAATCAACTGGAATATTAATATTGTATTTACATTTCAGTGTACAGTATATAGAGCAGTATAAACAAGTCATTGTCTGTATGAAATTTTAGTTTGTACTGACTTCGCTGGTGCTTTTTATGTAGCCTGTTGTAAAACCAGGCAAATATCTAGATGAGTTGATGAACCCCCTTGTTGACCTTTGTGTACCCCCAGGGATACACGTACCCCTGGTTGAGAACTACTGGACTAGATGATCTGGTGATCCCTTCTGGGCCTAAACTCTATGACTCTAGTTCCATCTTCAGATTAAGCAGGCTATGACGAGATGACTCTTAACAAGACACCCAATTCACATATTTAAATGATACTTTCCTCACTAGAATTACTAACACAACCTTCCCTAGATAAACTGGAAAGAAATTGAACTTGCGTTTCACCAAAAAGTTTGTTTCATCCTTGCATTTCACCCATCTTGGACAATGAAACTAGATTGTTGTTTATAACTAATTTCAGTTTCTAGTCCGCAAATACTAACTAGCGCAATATTGCAGACTAATGTTTACATTTAAGAATACATTAAAATTGTACAAAATCATCATAATATTCCAACCATATTAGGGTTTGTATAACTTTTTTTATATAATCCTAAAGTTTAGGCCCAAATTAAGGGCCAATTTATTCTTACACAACTTAAATAGCAATTTACTACTCAAGTATTGCTGTAGTTTAATCATAGAATCATAGACTATCAGGGTTGGAAGAGACCTCAGGAGGTCATCTAGTCCAACCCCCTGATCAAAGCGGGGCCAATCTCCAACTAAATCATCCCAGCCAGGGCTTTGTCAAGCCTGACCTTAAAAACCTCTAAGGAAGGAGATTCCACGACCTCCCTAGGTAACTCATTCCAGTGCTGCACCACCCTCCTAGTGAAAAAGTTTTTCCTCATATCCAACCTAAACCTCCCCCACTGGAACTTGAGACCATTACTCCTTGTTCTGTCATCTGGTGCCACTGAGAACAGTCTAGATCCATCCTCTTTGGAACCCCCTTTCAGGTAGTTGAAAGCAGCTATCAAATCCCCCCTCATTCTTCTCTTCTGCAGACTAAATAATCCCAGTTCCCTCAGACTCTCCTCATAAGTCATGTGCTCTAGCCCCCTAATCATTTTTGTTGCCCTCCGCTGGACTCTTTCCAATTTTTCCACATCCTTCTTGTAGTGTAGGGCCCAAAACTGGACACAGTACTCCAGATGAGGCCTCACCAGTGCCAAATAGAGGGGAACGATCACATCCCTCGATCTGCTGGCAACGCTCCTACTTATACAGCCCAAAATGCCGTTAGCTTTCTTGGCAACAAGGGCATACTGTTGACTCATATCCAGCTTCTCGTCCACTGTAACCCCTAGGTCCTTTTCTGCAGAACTGCTGCCTAGCCATTCGGTCCCTAGTCTGTAGCGGTGCATGGAATTCTTCCATCCTAAGTGCAGGACTCTGCACTTGTCCTTGTTGAACCTCATCAGATTTCTTTTGGCCCAATCCTCCAATTTGTCTAGGTCCCTCTGTATCCTATCCCTACCCTCCAGCATATCTATCACTCCTCCCAGTTTAATGTCATCTGCAAACTTGCTGAGGGTGCAATTCACGCCATCCTCCAGATCATTAATGAAGGTATTGAACAAAACTGGCCCCAGGACTTATCCTTGGGGCACTCTGCTTGATACTGGCTGCCAACTAGACAAGGAGCCATTGATTACTATATCTTCATTGTATCTTTAAAGATGTCCTGCAAAGGTAGGTTGGTTGGTTTGTTTTTAATTGAAGTTGTGCCCTTTTTAGCTTATTTATGTTAGATAAAATTGGAAAAAACTGGAACAGGTTTTTGTTCATTTCATCTCTAAATCATCTTCTTTTTTTATCTTAATAATATTGGGAGAGTTAAATTTAGGCTTCCTTAGTTTTGCTGGAGACTACTTTAGGATCTCAATGGGAGTTTTGCCATTGACTACATCAGGGCCAGGATTTCACCTTCAGAGAATATTTTTAACCTGAACACCATAACTGAAGGGGTGGGATTGTTGAATCTTTAACATCAACATCCTTTTACCAAATGTTTATTAGGTATTGAAGTGAAAGGCAAAACCCCAATTGAAATGAATGGGTGCAGGTTTGGGACCTGTCTGTCTGACAAAGACCTCATCTCATATTATCCCATTAAGGTTTTCTTATCTTATTAACTCTTGCATTATGCCTAATTTAGGACTTGTTTATATAAGGACACTAAGTAAAATTAATCCAAATTAACTACAGGTGCAAATTTAAAGTGGATTAGCTAAACTGCCTTAAGCCCATGTGTGGATACTCTCACTGGAATTAAAGGGGCCTTAATTTGAGTTATCTTAATTCAGAAAGTGAAAGGAACTAAATTTCCCCTTAGTTAAAGACTTATGAGATTTTAGTATTACCATGTAGGCCTCTGGATAGACCTATGCAACTGTGTGTAATTACCATGGGATGCAATGACTAAGCTAATATTGCTGGATTTACTGAATTATGGGCTGTGCATTTCAGGGATTTTTTTTTTTTTTTTTTTGGTATTAACCATGAAAGGCAGTAGTACCAACAAAACTTTATCATCTTTTTCTAGCAAGAAGATTATTTCTGATTCACTTGCCTTTAGCATCACAGTAAACTGAATGGTCCTTTGAAAAGTTCATGTCTGAAATTTAAGGAAGACTTAAAAGCTGGCATTCAGGAGCAATTTTATTTCTTCAAAGGCTCATTCATGTTTTATTTTAAGAGAGGTGAATTTTTTGCAGAGTTTCTGTTCACAGTCAAGGTATAAATTCTAAGGAGTACTGGAAATACTGAAATTTACATGCAGGTAGAAATTATGGGCAGATGGTCAAAATCGGAATACAAATATGAGAAACTAATAGAACAGAGCTCTGTGATTTTTAATTTTTGAGTGAATTTAGTGCTGATGAAAGATGCTGAATTCGTGGTTCTGGAGACTCAAGTCCTGTGGTTCTTTTTTCCACAGAAAGAATCACAGCATGAGCAGTGGCAACATAAACTTCCCCCAAATTTTCTGTGAGTTTGCTGTCTCCTAGCTTTGAAAGGACCACATCTAGATGTTAGAGGATAGGTCGTTCTCCACAGACCACTTGATCCTTGGTTCAGCCGCTGACATGTCGACAACGGTGCCAATTGTAAGGTTAGTTTTCAAGTACAGGAGAGAAGCTTTTGGACTTTATAGCATAGCCATACAGAATTTATCATGCTGGATCAAACCAATTGGAGCATCTACTCCAGAATCTAGGATGAAATCCTGGCCCTGTTGTAGTCAATAAGAGTTTTGCCATAGACTTCAATGGGGCCAGGATTCACGCCTGTTCTCCAACAAGTATCTGGTATCAGATGCTTTAATAAAAACTATAGGTCTTATAATAATGGATAAACATACCCATGAGGGAAGTTTCTTCCTAACTTGAGCAAGCTGGAAGTTGCATATGGCCCGAAGCATGGAAGTTGATTCCTTGTAACTTTGTGTCCTGTGTAAGGTGACTGTGGGCTTTGTTGTTATTCATGCAGGTTACTAATCCCTTTCTGTATCCGCTTCCCCTCAGTTTTTGCATTGAGTGTATAGAGATATTCCCTTTTATCAGTTTGACAATTGATGCCTTTTTTATTTCATTTCATTCTCCTTGTCATCATATTATAAAAAAACATGGGCTTCTATTTGCCCCTTACCTTCTTGGAACCATGTGTCATTTTATGGACCCCTATTAAAATGGATGGAAGGTCTCAGAAGTGTTCATTGAAAATATTCGCATTGCCTTGTTGTGATGCCAAAACATCAATCAATCTTAATTCAAGCAATACAATGAACAATGAGCTAAATCCTGAGCTGGTGTAAACTGGAGTACAGTAGCTTTAGTGGTCTGATAGTGGCATGTGAGAATAATCCCTGCTATGAGTTTGATCATCTTCAGTTGTAATAATGCATAGCTAACCTATCCTTCATTTCCCAGTGGGAGATGGGTCGCACTTTAATTAGTTCAAGCTCCAATTATGCATTCCACACAGTGTCAAATGTTCTGGTCGTACATGTAGTGTTTTCTAAAGACAGACATTCGTCTACTCCATTTGTCCAGTACTGTGAGATGTAATACACTCTAGAAACAGACAAGATTATTCCAAATAACATTCCTTGATCCCTGGCCAAGCCTCCACCAACCACACCAATAAGTAGCCAGACCTGTGAAGAACACTCAACCCTAGTACAGAGTGTACCTCAAATGTAATAATTGTCATTCCAAGTTTGGATTTTAAGTTTCCCTTGGTATCGCTGTTAGTCACTTACTCCTTTTACAAAAAAATCATCCATTAGGTGCCACTGCCTACACACACCAATGGCTTTTATAAACAGTGCTCTTGAGGGTACCTTGAAATGTTCACAAGATATCAAACTATTTTCAAAATATAAATGTCTTGTTAGCAGAGACAGATGGGGCACAAGTCAAAATTCATGTGAATCAGTTTTTTTAAAAAAAGGTCTCTATAGGCCTACCACAAAGAGCTTATTTGAATGAATTACATTACAGGTTGGGGAGGCATCGGTATACTGGAAGCACCTATCAAACAAAAACATTTTAAAATGAATAAAATAAACCCACTTTGTTCTAGGAAGGAGGAAGTTATATGCTTATGTACCAGCATCACTGATTTATTTGGGATTGGGTATAAAATAACAGAACAACATTTGACTTTCAAAATTTCTTAAGAACAAAATGTGACCTTCTTGGACACTTTCATTCTTTCATGGGTTTTTAAGGCCAGTAGGAACCATTACGATCAGCTAGAGTAAAATTTTCAAACGTGCCTTAGGCCCAGATCCTCAAAGGTATTTAGACACCTAACTCCCATTGAAATCAATGTGAACTAGATGCCTGAATACTTCTGAGTATCTGGGTCTAAGTAACTTAGAAGTCTCAGTTCCAAAAGTTCCAAAAGTGACCTATGGCCCAATTGTTAATAGTATTTAGGGACCTAACAATGCAGAAAGGTGCCTAGAGGGAATTTGAAGAGCAACTAGGTACCTAATTCCCAAATGCCTAGGTGCTTCTGAATATCCCACATGGCACCTATTTTCATCTTCAGGAGCCTAAGTACCTTTAATAATCTGGCCCTAAATCACTGTTGAAAATGGGACTTAGGATCCTAAGTCACCCAGGCATGTCTACACAGCAATTAAAGACCCGCAGCTGGTCCAGGTCAGCTGCAGGTCTATAAAATTGTTGTGCAGATATTCAGGCTTGGGCTGAAGCTCTGGGACTCCGCAAGGGACAACGGTATAAAGCTGCCCTTTCCTGTGCAAAATAAGAAAACAGTCCTGCTTTTCAGCACTCTTCCATCACAATGAATGGATTTTTGTTTCAGGGAGTAGATACACATTTTCATTCCTTTACCTCAGAAATCATTTGTAGCTCGTTGAATTGCTAAGCCTTATCCCACTGTTAGGCATAAATGAATAGCTAGATAACATACTGTAGCAAAACAGAAGGATCTTCACTAGCTCTCAAAGATTTTGAACTAAAGAAAAAAATAGAATAAAAATAACCCTTCTACATTTTTCAGCGTGGTCCTTTAACCCTTATTCATGGGGCTACAGAGTAAAGAACATGTGCTCAGTGTGAGTGAAGAGCTGAGCAGAACTGAGCCCTAGATTTTCAAAGTGCATTAATTGCTGTGGCACAGACTGACCACAGCAAGTGCCTGGGCCGTAAATGATGACCTTTCCATTAATCTTACCGCTGCACCCCCAGGCCTCCATTAGGATCAGTGCCTGCTGTGCTAAGCATTCTGAACACATACATCTGAAGACCAGGTCCCCAGGCCCCCTTTGAAAATCCCACTCATACGGCCTGATCTGAGGAGTCTTTACATTGACTTCAGTGGGCTTCGGATCAGGCCTGTAATAAACTTCTTAATCCCACTAAAATATCTGAAAACATGCTGAGTAAATATTTGTACACAGGAAGCTTCAGGAGCTGGTAACTCAAGAAACTGAAGCTGCTGTTTCTCTTTGGGTCAGAGGGAATGTAAGCTTCCCTATGCAGCACTGCTGATAACTTTGACTTAGCTTTTAGAGAGATCATATCCTGAATGCGTAATAAATTAGTCTGCCTCAGTTGTAACTCAGTTGGCTTCTCTCCTGTCGACTAAAAATTCCCCATGGGATTTGTTTTGGTTTCTTTTTTTAACATTTAGAGATGAGTGTTAACTAGAAACTTATCTGGGGCTGCCAAACTCATGCCCTCTTCACACATTCCTCACTCCTTTTCACTGTACAAATGGGAGACATCTTTCTCTCTTCTGTGTAGCTCTTTTCTTCTATCCTGCTAATCTCCAAAGCCTCTAAATCTAAAAGGCATCCTCATTGATTTGCCTGCAATATCAAGATACAGGAGCAGCTGGAACCTGGATAAATATAGATTAGATTGAACTACTATGTACAGGAAATGCAACTAATTCAATATTAAAACTCAAAGGGTACATCTGCACAGCAAAAAAAAAAAAAAAAAGACCTGCGGCAGAAAGTCTCAGAGTCAACTGATTCAGGCATGTGGGTCTTGTGCTGCCAGGCTAAACGTAGTGGTGGAGATGTTCAGGCTTGGGCTGGAGCCTGGTCTCTGAACTCTGTCAGATCTTGGAGTCCAGGCTTCAGCCTATGCCCGAGCATTTACAGGGCTATGTTTAGCCCCAGGGTGCGAGCCCTGTGAGCTTAAGTCAGTTGACCCCGACTCTGAGACTCCCTGATGCAGGTATTTTGTGTGTGTGTGTGTGTGTGCGTGCTTTGTAGACATATCAAAAAATATATTAATGGCACAGTGTCACGGTGGTTGGTGGTACAGCAAGAAAGTGGAAATCCCAGTTAGGTATGGCACATCTCATTTCAGACTGCGGATTAGCTGTAAAAGTTGTTTTTTGCAAAGCTCAGAAAAACCTCACTCATGCTCCCAATCACTGCAAAAGGCACCTCTATCCTGTAGGCTGCAGGAGAATGTGGGTTTCCACCGAGTTGTTGTTTATTCCCACAGCTAAACAGTATATACCAAACTTTTATATAAAACTCATCATAACTGATGTTTTCCCCCTGCCATTTCCGCAAATCAATGAGGTACTACTTAGAGACGGCGCCTCGACAAAAGGGAATGATAAAAGAAAATAAGAACACACTTTAATGATTCAGAACTAGCTTGCAACCAACCTCTTTGAAACTCACACCCATATGGCTCTCACTTCAAGGACTATAGCTAGCGTTGGTTCAGATCACAACAGCAACTCATAAAGCAAAATGCCTGCTACACCTTCCATTCATGTTGCTAGAGAGGCAAAGGCCAGGTCAGAGGTGCTGTAAATGGAAATGATAAATAGCCTCACTAACTCTCAAAATGAGGACTATTCTGTTCCAAATTCCCCTGCCCCCAGTCTTCTCAAGCTGAAACAAGATTGTCTCTACTTGGTGGCTAAAGGGATAATCTCACCAGATTTCATCACAAGGCTTTTGTGGCTTTCATGGGAGCCCAGCAGATAAACACAGGGCTCTACCTAAACTTGTTATACACATTTGTTCCAAATGAAAATGTGAGCTGGCAGTGAGCCAGGCTTTCTCTGCCCTCCGCCTTTCACTTTCTGGTACTCTCCCCCTTCTGAGATTCCAGGAATATACATGAGCCATGCTGCTTTTTTCCAAGAACTTTGATCGCTGCAGAAGTTGAGCTCACATCAGAGAGAGAGCCCAGAACTTCAGCTGCTCTCTAGATTTATTATTTTTCTTCAAGGTTATCTTTTCTTTGCATATTGCATGGCCACATTGGCATGCAAGTATTTCTGGGTTGGATTATCAGAGGGAATTTGAACAGCTTCTATTTCCTGTTATTTGTTGTACCTGATAGAAGTTCTAGAGACTGCGAGGTACAAATTCCTGCCACAAAACTTCAATTTATGTGAAAGGGGACTGATGAGGAAAGAAATATAGGCCACAAATAAAAATAATAAAGATAAATTCAACAGGACTTTGAATACTCTCTGTAAATCTGTGACACTGCTTTTTGGAAGCATAATGAAAATCGTTTACTATTTACAGTTAAGCTAGAAGATAGATATAAATTGATTAGAAATGGTTGGTTGTTTTAACCATTCCTCCCCTCCCCTATCCACTAACAGCTCCACCAAGAATATTGTTACAAGCCTATCTAGTACAAGTCTGTTGAATGCTAAAGGGGATCGCTTTATGTTACAAACTTCCAGCTAAACTTAATGATCATGTCAATTCCTGACAGCCTGAAATGTAACTTGGGGGTTAGGGGGGTACTCAGGAAACCAGAACTCAGGAAAATATGTTTGAAATGCGATCATGTTACTGTTTGTTACATACTGAACCCATGTGTCATCCGCTTGGGAAATGAATAAGCTACAGATCTGGACTATCCTGTGGACCAGGAAGAAAAGCTGTAGGTGATTTTTCATAGGGCTAACCTAATAGTCCAGATAAGCATTCAGAACTCATCTACATTGCTCTCCTCATCATGTTTGTACCACCCAAGGTTTTTCTTCCTTCATGTTTGTTGTTTTGCTTAATAGGACAAAATGACCAACACATTTTTGCTTTAACACAAATTCTCTCAGGGGGCGAGGCCGGGGAAATAAAGATATGCTTTTACTTGCTGTTAACTGATTCCTCTTCAGTACAAATCCATTAAGTGTAATAAGATACCTGCTCAATGAACTTATGAATGCTACATCCCAGAAAATAAATATGCTCTTTTATATTTGCATTTTCCAGGTGGCATTAAGTTACAAGTATAGCATGTTGTAATGTAAAACCATAGGATATAGAAGAGGATCCAGATCCTTAGAGGTATCTAGGCATCTAACTCTCATAGGAATCAAAGGGAGTTAGGTGCCTAAAAACCTTTGGGATCTGGGTCTTACTTCTTTGCCCAATCACAGGCTAGATTAGATGTCCATTTCCACACTTATTGCTGCTTTTACATAGATACAGAGGACACAAGCGTGTAGCACATGGAAGTGTGAAACAGATGGGGTTGTCTCCTGTGGAAAGACTGAAAACAAGTTAGATTTCCCTGAAGAAATCCACTCTCTGCACACAGTTCTCTTGAAAAAGTCCATTTTCCGGCTGGGAGCTCATGCCAAAAAAGTCTGCTGCCAAGTGATTACATGCCTGTTTTGGCTTTAGCTGGTTGCGCTCTTTCTCATCTTCCTGAATTGCTGGAGGTGAGAGACAGAGTGCACAATCTGAGTGGAAATGGGACACGGAAGTTGGCAAAAATTCCACCATTCTAATTCCACTTTCTCTCTCTTTAGGGAAGGACACTATCTGAATTCCAAAAGAAAATTTCAGTGAGATTATACAGTGCAGTGCAATATAAAATCTAGGTAGAACATTTCCTATAAGGTGAAATTCACCCATAAGCAAAGGACCAGCACAAAGCCTATGAATCAGTTAACTACGTAGGATTTAAATGACAAAAGCTGCAAGCTACTACACATACCTTGGGTCTCAAGGCCTGGTACAGTTAATAATAAGGCCACTTTCCTGGCACTGCTCATTTGCCTGAACTCACTGCAGTCATATACCATGAACCTCTGTTAAAATGCTTCCACAACTCCTCCACATTGCACTCAACCCTTAATTCTGCTCTTGGTTCAACCTATCTGTCTTGTCTGGCTTTTTGTTTGTTGTTCATATGTCTGGAATTGGCGTGAAAATTTTCACGGATATTCTCACATCTGTCTACTATAGGTACCATGGGTGGGTGTTCTCAGTCAAGCAAGGAGAGATTGTATTTAACACTTATATTCTTTTATTAGTAATACTTGCTTTTCATCATTATCTCTCTAAGTGATTGGCAAAGGAGGCCAGTATCGTTATCTCAGTTTTACAGATGGAGAAACCAAGGCACAGGGAAATGGAATTAATGTGTCTAAAGTCACCCAGCACACTAGTGGTAGGGCTGAGAATAAAAGCTAGGTGACTGCCCAGTGCTCTATCCACTGTGCCCAGTGCTTCTCTTAGTACATTACAGAGCACTATCACAGAAACCAGAGCCTCCAGCTACCTGCTCTGTCCCTGCCATCAAGAACCCCATCCACTGATATGGCAGACCAACTTTTCAACCTCACATTCGTACACAGTAATAATAAAATGTAGGCCCTTTGCACAGGAGTAAACACACCCACAGAGGGTGTCCCAAAACACTTTCCATTGGAAATCACCCACAAGCCAAAGAGAAGGAAGGAAAGTGTTCTGGTGAGATCTGAAGAGGGGATATGACTCAGGGACTGGGTGACTGCTGGAGGAAGGATCTTAGCTGGAGTTCCCAGCTTCCAGTCCTGTCTTGACTCCTTATTCCATGCTTCCCCTTACCCAGGGAAAACGCTCCCAAAATTGTTCACCAAGTAGCCACCCTCTTGATAAATCAAATCCCTCCTAAAAAAGCGTGTATCCACTGTCACCTACAAGAACTGACTTAGTACAACAATTAACACCCACCCCCCATATTTTAACAAGAAATGTATACACACCTCAACTGCCTGAGTAACTGCATTATTTTATTACTGTGATCCTTTTCCTACATCTCCCCTCCCTCCATTTTGTTTCTTTGTATCATATTGCAATTTCCATTTTAATTTCTTTGGGGCAGAGACTTTACTTGCTTCTGAATAGGGCTCAGCACCTTTTGGGCTTAGAAATAATAAATAAATAAGAAGTGGGTAGAAAAAGTGAGAGTTAGTCTGGATTTTGATCATCTCCACCACAGTCAGGAGTTATCTGGATTTATGCTTTCAGTGCAAACCTACCTCTATTTCTGACCTTCGTGAGAGTTGAGCCATTGGCCTTGTGGTGGAAAAATCTCTTTAACCTATTCCCAAATCTCCATGCCACCCAGCTTTCCTTAGCAATGGCTGGCTTTCAGTGAACTGGCAGAAGCCCCAGCTGTTCAATGTAAAAGTCTCATTGTTGACTTTAGTAGGAGCAGAGATGGTTACGTGTAAACAAAACTGAAGCTGCAGGAAAGAAAATAGAGATGAAGGGGGGGAAAAAAGCCCTGAAAAGACAAATTTTCTGCTAAAATCATAATAAAATATTTTGGCTTTAATAATTTTATGGTGGAGTAGAACTTAAAAAGAATTTCTGCGTAAAATTCCAAGTTTTATTTCTCTTTGGGAACAAATTTTGAGCCTTAAGAGAAACTTCTGCTGCCCAAACTGCACAAATTACACTAATAAATTGTAATCAAACTGCTTCACAGTTCTTGATCAATATGAAATTGATTTCTTGTAAACTGGGGTTTTGGTATCATTTGATATGTCACACCAATATGCCATTTTGTTTGATAGTGGTCTGTTTATTAAAGTGCAGAAGAAAAAAAGATAGAAATAAATATAAACATCCAGGAGTACTAAGAGCTGTCTGTGAAAGTCTGTGTGTGTGTGTGGGTGTGTGTGTCTTGCCCTTTTGGTTCAGCTTAGACTTTATCCAAGGAAACCTCTCCATTCTTAGTTTAAAGAAAATATTCATTTTTTCTCTTTAATCAAAAATATCTCACAATGAACTGTACTTTTTGTAGTGTGCAATCCAATTTGGGGCAATTCTACATGAGTGCCTTTTCCTGTTGTTTTGGTGAGGCCCCCAACAGAAAAAGAGAAATGGAATTCATGAATATATGCTAAGAAAAGACAGATTGAAATGCCTCCAAGTTTTGCCAACTGCTTATCTGACTTGATAGCGTTTGAGTGAAACAGTGATAAATGATGCCCAAGCTCTGAATCATTCTCGCTATTTAGTGGGCCTTATTCCACAAGGTTTTTAAGCATGTGCCTAACGTCAAGTATGAGTAGTCCCAACCTCTTTAATGGGACTATTTAGTCCTTGAACTAGGTATGGGCTTAAGGAACTTGCTGAATTGGGGCCACACTCTAATTAGTCAGCTCCAAATCTTTGCAAGTAACACAGACGTCACTTTGTTTTATTCAGTGCTGATTACTTGAATATGTTAGCTGTTCATAATGATCATTAGCATAAATATCCAAACGATCAAGACACATGCTGCAGTCCAGGGACAGATGGACAGCTGTGTTTTCAAGCACATGTGAGTAGGGGAGAGCAAAACTGATTTTGGCTACGAGATGAACTGACTTGCCCCCACCTACCAGCACTGTACTTCAATAGACTTCATACAAGGTTTGAAAAAGTTTGCTTACGTTCTGCACAGTTGCTTAAAAACTTGCCAATTTCTTTAGATAACTCAAGAGTTATTTGAAGTTAGATAACCTGAGTATTTGTGACATTCAAGGTATTTCCTGTAGTAAACATAGAGAAGTACAAGTAAATACTGAAAATACTGTGATAACTGTATCTGCTTCTCTTGGGTAAAACTCAAGAGTTTTGAAGGGCCACCACCTATAGTGCCTCTTCATTTCTATGATCCATCTGGGCTTAGAAGCACTAATATCAAAATAGACAGCTAGGCTGAAATAGAAAGACTCTTTCATGGAATTTCTGACCTGATGGGAAGGGGCACCATCAAAATCACAAGAAAACTCATGAAGATTTTTTAAGAGATTGGCATTCCAATCTTGCAAACTTAAAAAGTCTGGCTAGTTTAGGAATGCATACTAAGGTAGGGGCATTTGTCCAAACTGAAATACAATCAAGAAGTCTCTTTTAGATTCATCCTTTTATCACTAGTACACTTTCCTTTAAAAAAACTCCCAAGGAATAGCTTTTACTGACATGTAACAGGTAGCAACAAGATAATCTTGTGGCATAGTTCAAAGGAACTGCTCCAGGACAGTCCATTCATGAAGATCGTCCAAATAAACGTGCTTGCCATTTAGGTGCTCCTGCTTCATCATCATCAGAAGCAAGAGTCCTTCACTGCACACTCAGGATATGAATCCAAAGCCTTTTTTACTCTAGAAAGGGTTTGCCATTATGGCTATATTGATATAGCTATACCAGCAAACCTTCCTAGTGAAGACACCGTTTATACCAGTTCTTGAATGAAATAAGCTATCCTGGAAAAAGCACTTTTTTTTTTTGGCCATTATAATTATGTCTGTACTGGGACTTTTGCTGGCAGAGCTATGTCAGTTAGGAGTGTGAAATTTTCACACTTCTAACCAAGATACCAATGCTGACAAAACTTTTAAGATTAGACCAGGCCAGAGCGGCATCATTAACATCATTGCATCGCAAATTGAGGAAAATACATTCAAAATTCCTAAACTTTTTGCAGAAGGCCACAAAATGCTCCATGACATTAGAGTATTGAGAGCACATGCCTGTGCGCACACATGCGCACACACACACTCACTCAAGAGACCATGGGGTGAGTAACAAGGTTGTTTATCCATCCAGTAATGTGGGATACTTAGGAGGACCATAGATTCAAATATAAACAAAGTCTGTTTCTTTAGATCAGTGGTTCTCAACCAGGGGTACACGTACCCCTGCGGTATGCAGAGGTCAACAAGGAGGTCAACTCATCTAGATATTTTTACAACAGGCTACCTAAAAAAGCACTAGCAAAGTCAGTATAAACTAAAATTACATACAGACAATGACTTGTTTATATGTTCTATATACTATACACTGAAATGTAAGTACGATATTTATATTCCAATTGATTTATTTTATAGCTATACGGTAAAAATGAGAAAGTAAGCAATTTGTCAGTAACAGTGTGCTGTGACACTTTTGTATTTTTATGTCTGATTTTGTAAGCAAGTAGTTTTTAACTTTGAGGGACACAAGACAAATCAGATTCCTGGAAGGGGTACAGTTGTCTGGAAAGGCTGAGAGCCATTGCTTTAGATTACTATTACACATATTGGCTCAGGTGAGCAAAAAATAAAAGATCCACACATAGGGTTGGTACGTACTGTGTGCTTATCCCTGCTACAGTGTTCAAGTACATTTCATCCTTGAGAAAATATTATCCCTGTCATCTTACCAAGGTCAGTGCAAGCTTCGTCTCAGTCAAGTACGTATAGGTCACATAAGTTTAGACCATCCGCCTTTTCAGAATATTTTTTGTATTCATTTCATACATCAGTGAAAAACTTGCTCCATTTTTGTTCTGTTTCCTTCCCTCTGTTTCCTGGTTCTGCACCTGCAGCCTTTCAGAAATGAATGGTCCCTCTGCCATTTATCAGCTGATTGTCCTGTCACACACCAGCTTTACCTTAACTGATGTGCAGCGATCCAGCTCTGTTCAGATGAGTTCTGTTTTTCACGTGCACTTCTTCCGAGAAAGTTACGTGACCTAAACACAGCATAATTATAATCTGTAATAATCATACCCTTGGAGTGAAGGAGTTTACTTTCTGAACTTAGATTGTTTATGTTCTCCGTTGCTATCCACACTTTTATTTAAAATGTTATTTGTTGAAGCTACAGTGGCCAAAATGTAGAGTTCAGTACTTTCTGGCTTCATGTCCAGGGCAGTCATGGTCAAGAGATTAAAATCAGCCAGCGCTTTAAGTTTACACAAAACGAAATGAACTTTTTAACCAGAAAATGTGTCGTCCCTCACAAATGTGTGCACAGTAGTAATCCTTATGATGAACATATTAGAGCAGTGTTGTCAAGAGCTGTACAGCTCAGCTCTCTCTCACACACATTTATGATTAAAGCCCTTTTTAATTCACAGTTTAGATTTGACATTCCCTGTTTGCAGTGTGCTCTCAACATTTGCAATGCAAACAGAAGTTACAATAAGTACTAATCTTAATACGCTGCTCATCTTTGCACCAGGCTCAGGGAATGTACTGCTGTGAAACCAAACAGCCACTCCTTTCCCTGGAAAAGAAGGAAGAATGTGGATTGTGCAGGAACTTTGAAGCCCTGAGATAGCAAATACAAATGAAACATTGGCTGATGTTGGCAGGTACGCCCGATGGTGTGGCATATTCTGCATAATCACAGGCTGACACATAAACCTGTACTGTAGGGTGATGGACTAGTTGATCTAATCTACTATGGGTGGAATTCTTAAAAGTATGGTTTAGGAGCACAAGTCCGGTTGAAAATCAATGGGACTTGTGCTCCTAAGTCACATGGGCACTATTGAAAATTCTGCCCTCCCCCGCGCCTTGACTATATGGACATTATTCTCCTCTCTGTTACACTAGCTTCTCTATGGTGTAACTCCAGTGAGATACACTGGCATAAATCTGGTGCAACAGAGTGAAATATCGGGCCCTGGGAGTCAATATTGACATTGTCTTTATGCATACAAATGTGGCTAATCCAAAAAGAATATAAGGAGCTGGAACAAAATGGCAGGGAATAATTGGCATCTGCCCAGGCTATGCCCCCCTGCTGGCAAATATTTATTCTTACTTACAAATAGAAAAGTCTGACCTCTCAGACCCATATTTCTGCTGTGGTCTTTCCAACAGCCTGATCCCATGATGTAATGAAGACCTGCATTGATCTAGGAGTTCCTTTTTGATGGAGATTGCCAATGTTTCCCTTAAGGGAAGGCAGGGTACCAGTGCCACTGTTCAAGAAACCTTAAAGAAGCTGTTCTATTCAAGAGACCAATTCTTGGCAATGGTGGATAATGTCTACCTTGAAACCCCTGACTAAAATAGAACAATTGAAGAAAGGAAAGAATGAGGTCAAGGAAATAAGATAGAGGGGCAGAGAGTACTAATGATGAAAGAAGAGATTACAAATGAAAGACCTCTGGAAAACCATGGGAAAAGCTGCATAGAGGAGTAAAACACCCATAGATGTGTAGAGAATTTTTTGTGTGGTCTTTTAGAGGGAAACTAATCACTTTATCAATTCCCTGCCACATCAGACACTCCAGCAGTGACACCAGTCTCTCTTCTTCTCAGCTTATGACACACAATAGTTTAGTCTTCTCAGTTCTGTGGTCTAATTTTGGTCTAATTTCAATAGTTGGATTTAATGTGCAGGTGCTGGGTGGTGTTGGTGGCCTGTATATACAGAAGGTCACACCGGATCATCTGGTGATCCCTTCTGGCCTTAAACTCTATGACTCGTCGAAAAGAATTTGAGGCTTAAAAATGACCAGTAAAGGCCAGTGTCAGACACACTGCACTTTCAGGCAAAGCCTGTACAACTTTTCTTTATTTCTTTTTCTGTTTAACTGTATGTCTCTTTATTGTTTCATTTACCTAAGTTTTTGTTTGTTTTAGCCCCAAATAATTGGGTTTAACCTTGGTATTTGGCTAACAAAAACCTAAATCCAAGATTCATGCCACAAGAGAATTCATTTGAAGAATGCCTCTTCCTCCTCCATTGCCTCCCTCAACTTGGCTTTCAACATGAACAGAGACAACTCTGTCTGACCCCAAGAACATATTGGCTAGGAGAGTTTTTGTAATTCATAAATTCATTAAACTCTTCAAGATAGCCTGTCAGCCACTGAAACAGATGGATGTTCTCCCTCTAAAGACATGGAGATCAGTGTGTGTAACCTGGAAAGAGACAAAACCATGTGTCTTCAGAGAAGATAATAAAATAGTCTGTCATCATGTGGGTGACTTGGAAAACAAGCCGTCATAAATATAAAGGGAAGGGTAAACCCCTTTAAAATTCCTCCTGGCCAGAGGAAAAATCCTCTCACCTGTAAAGCGTTAAGAAGCTAAAGGTAACCTCGCTGGCACCTGACCAAAATGACCGATGAGGAGACAAGATACTTTCAAAAGCTGGGAGGAGGGAGAAAAACAGAGGGTCTGTGTCTGTCTGTGTGATGCTTTTGCCGGGGACAGAACAGGAATGGAGTCTTAGAATTTAGTAAGTAATCTAGCTAGGTATGTGTGAGATTATGATTTCTTTAAATGGCTGAGAAAATAGCTGGGCTGAATAGAATGAATATTCCTGTCTGTGTGTCTTTTTTGTAACTTAAGGTTTTGCCTAGAGGGATTCTCTATGTTTGAATCTAATTACCCTGTAAGGTATCTACCATCCTGATTTTACAGAGGTGATTCCTTTTTACTTGTATTCAAAGTGTTCTTGTAAGAAAACTGAATGCTTTTTCATTGTTCTAAGATCCAAGGGTTTGGGTCTGTGGCCACCTATGCAAATTGGTGAGGATTTTTACCAAACCTTCCCCAGGAAGTGGGGTGCAAGGGTTGGGAGGATTTGGGGGGGAAAGATGTGTCCAAACTACGTTTTTTCAGGAACCCAGATAAAGTTTGGTGGTGGCAGTGGAAGTCCAGGGGCAAAAGGGTAAAATAGTTTGTACCTTGGGGAAGTTTTAACCTAAGCTGATAAAAGTAAGCTTAGGAGGTTTTCATGCAGGTCCCCACATCTGTACCCTAGAGTTCAGAGTGGGGAAGGAACCTTGACACAAGCAAAGGTGAAAAATGAAGCAGGACAGCTGTGGTGCTAGAGAAAGCGGGGAAGGATGACTCTGAATCCCTTTCTTCTAGATAGTTCATACACATCTGGGCCAGGGCTACTAGACAATCTATATAGAAGGTTCACAATGAGCTCTGAACCCAAGCAACATTTACCTGCTTTCAGGCTTTGTTATAAATTCAAAAGTCAGAGACGTCTGAGTGACCCCAAACTACTTTGTGGCTTTGCAAAAGGAATTGTGGGCAATTCTTGGTTTCACATGGTTCAACATGAAACCACGTAGGTTTGACTGTGTTTCTCATTAGATCTGGTGTTAGTTCAAACCCAAAGAACAAGCTGAAGCCAAATAAAATTGAACTGAAATAGAGTATTTTTTTCCACAAACCCCTGCAAAGCAGGAATAACACACTGTTATCTGTATTGCAGTGAGGCGTGTTACCGGACACTAAAATATCCCTGCAGATCTTTGGGTGCAAATGGTACATCATGCAATGATGTTGCATTCTAAAGATGTGTGAGTGTATGTCATAGAACCAACTGTTAGGGACTTCTGCCCTTCCAGACTGAAGGCAAGTAGTCTAGTCAAGAAGACCTCCTGTTTTAAGCCTGCAAGCTCTTTGGGACAGGGTCTGAAGTATTGCCAACCTCCAGCGCTCATAAATCCCGAGTCAGCCCCTTTCCCCCCCACCAAAAATCATGAGATTGGCTTAAAAATCATGAGAGTTATAAAATAATCTATATTTTATTTGCCCTCTGTCACTGGAGCATTTATGGCTCACATTTTCAAATGTTTCTCTGCAGCTGTAGGGCTAGAAACATACTTTATTTAAAAAACAAAAGCTGAAGTTCTCTGGTAACCTGATTTCAGCAGCTGGGGCTTTACCAAAACCCCACACCAAATATTGGAAAAGTTATAATAAATTCACAAGAGTTGGCCACGTTGGATCTTGTCCTATTGTCTACATTTGTTCAGCACCCAGCCCAGTAGGGCCCCTGTAGGCACTACTGCAATATAAGTATTAAATAATCAATGTAATGTTCTGCTACTCTACCCGATATAGCCACTGAGTGTATAGCTACTCATTCAGACATTCTTGTTTAAATACAGCAAAGATGGATAGTGGCTCCCCTGAATAACAGCTGTAAAACTGGCAAATATCCAGAGTCGCCAACTTCACCGGTTAAGAACAGAGCAATAAATGGCACACATTTAAGGTTTTAATTTCTGCTAAACATAAGCGCGTGGGAGACAATCCTATTTACTCCATGATATATTCCTTTTATGTTAGAAAGTGCTAGTTAGTGCTGGGATATTTGTAAGGCAAGTGTTCAGTGGTGGGCAATTCTTATGTGCAATATCTGTACTGTATAAAAATATCAATAAAATAGGCATTACAGCAATTGCCAAACGCTGTCTTCAGTGCTGCCTTTGGGTACAGCAACTTTAGTTAGTTTCTGTAAATGTCATTTAGCACTGGTCTTCATTTCTGCCACAGCTCCATTTGGCTGTCATGGTCACTTTAGGTGATGTTAGCCTGTTCTCATCAGAGCAGCTGTTCTGTTAAAGGTGTACTGCAGCCTGCTTTGGAAGGGAGAACAGGGCAGATTGTTTATTACAACTCAAGGATTATCTCCAGTACTGAAGCAGATATACAGCCTCTCTCATACAAAAAGATTGATGCCTCCCACAGAGTAACTGGAGTGGAAGCAAAGGAGCTGCTCAATGTTAAAGATAATGCAGAAAAACTCGCAAAGAAGTTCTGCCCAGTAAATAGAAAGAAATACAACACCTCTCATTCGAAGCATCCTCCCTTCCCCATCTGCGATCAGCAAAATTTTCCTTTAAACTTTGTGGTGTCAAATAGTAGTTAAAAACCAATAGAGATAAAAGCACTGCTCCTGTGCAGGAGTTAATAGCAGGAGCATCTAGCTGCGTAGAAGAGCAGAAGGTGGAGACAAACTGACTGACTTTTCTGCTTTCAGAGCATCATTTATAAAATGTTCATACTTAATCAGAACCTCTGAATGTTCCAAGTCTTTATTAACAAGGGGCCAGAACCGAGTGGCTAGTCAGCCTTCTACAGAGCATGAGCACTTCGAAATACCTGTAATTTGGTAACACTTGGGGAAAGGGAAGGGAAGAAAAGAATGAAGGATTTATTTTTTTATTTTAAGGCAATGAAACTAGAATTGATGTGCACGGCACAAACGACTTCATTTCTATACCAGACATGCCTGGACTGGACTGAATTAGAAAAAGCCCAGCTATTTAGGGCTTCAGTGTTTGAGCCTGCAAAGTGCTGAGCATGAGGTGCTGAGCACCTGATAGAATCAGGCCCTTCATGTGAAAAAGCGAGGAGGGGCGGTCTCTTTGGCTAGCATTCTTTTTTCACATCAATTTGACTTTCACACCTTCCTCCCATTTTATTATAAAGAGTGTGGGGTGGAAAAAAGCAAGATATTCCAAAACCAACTGCCTGATTATAAGGCTCTTGTCTGTTTTACTTCAGAACTACTGAATTAGCAGAGAGGCAAGGCCAAAAGGACAATCTACTTTTTATCAGCTTTAGAGAGAGTGCGTGTGTGTGTGTTTTATGGGGAGCAATTGCATGCATGTCTCTTGTTTGTTTCCTTGGTGGGCATCAGGCCAGGAAGACAGTCTGCCTCCAACCTAAATGAGCTTATAGTTTTATGAAACATTTTTCACTGCTGTTTATGGGATGCGGGAAGGGTGAACAGGCTGCCTCCATAACTCCAAAGAAATTCACAAAACCAGAGATACAGGAAGCTGAGAGCGGCTCATTATGCAGCAGAGCAACACTGATTTAATTAATGATTGCCTTCTCTCCATTTTAAAGAGACTGGCACAACTCGCAATGGAATATTAGGAAGAGCTGAATGTTCCTTAGAAATGAGAGAAGCTAGCAGTATAACTTAGGATTTCAGTTTTCAGTCTGTTGAGTTCTGGGCCTGAGGCTATGCTCACTACTGAGGGTTACACCAGTTCCCCAAAGTAGGTTTTAATTCATGATGCAGTCCACTGGTCCTGACAGCAGAGTCAATGGACTGCATCACTGAATTACACAAAATCCCATTTCCAATGTCCTGTTCCCCGACAGGCAAATTGATAATTACAGAAAATAGCACAAAAAAGCAAAAGTACATAGGAATCCAGCAGCCTACAGTTTGCTATTTTGTCCATCAGAGTTGGGTCCCCTGTACAACAATTTCATTTTAACAAGGAACCCACTTCAGCTAGATTTCATACCTACCTCATTCACAGTCATTTAAGCCTCTCTAGAATAAATTCCTTTATCCTCCCTTACAATAAATATAAAAAAGTCATTTAAAAGAATGTTAAGGGCCTGATTGAAATAGAAAAAGCCAGGAAATTAAAAGTTAAGGCTACCCCTCTTTCCTCACTTCACCCATGGTGCCAACATATTGTATAGGTCATTTCAGATATGGATGACGACTGGCTAATGTTAAGTGATAAAAAAAATACAAGATGCAATTGGTAGTGGCAATAGATTGATTTAATCTAAGATTCTGAGCATTAACTCTGAATTTCATTCCCTTTGACCGTTTATACTGGACATTTAAAGCCTCAAGCCAGTCTCTTTATAAATGCGGTGAATGTAGCTGTGATTATCTTTTGTGTACAATGCCTTTAAATGTAAGAAATCTGCCTGACTGTTTCAACATTGCCAGTCTTAAGAATTCCAAAACCAGGGGTCAGGACCCCCCCAAAAAACCAAGAGATCGTGATTTCTTTAAAAACCAAATAAATTTGGTTTCAGAGTGGCCGCCGTGTTAGTCTGTATTCGCAAAAAGAAAAGGAGTACTTGTGGCACCTTAGAGACTAACAAATTTATTTGAGCATAAGCTTTTGTGAGCTACAGCTCACTTCATCAGATGCATCTGATGAAGTGAGCTGTAGCTCACGAAAGTTTATGCTCAAATAAATTTGTTAGTCTCTAAGGTGTCACAAGTACTCCTTTTCTTTTTTAACTAAATTTGGGTTTCTTTTTCTTTGCGTGCTGGGGGTTTGAGACTTTAAGTTTGTACTTCCTTCATGTCTTCAGGCTTTTCTCTGCATCCATGAGGGCTAGAAACGTACTTTGAAAAAAGAAAAGAGAAAGCTGAGATTTTCACACTGTCACATTCCTCCAGCAGCTGGAACTTTAAGAAAAACACCAGGTATTGTCAAACTCATGATACAATAGCGAGAGTTGGCAACACTGAGGACTGGGCAGTGACTCCAAATGGAGGGTCACACACAGACACAGTCCCATTCTGGTCTCTCTGGCTCTTGTGGAGATGTTTATATTTGTTCTTTCCTCTGAAATAAAATAATCTAGTCTGAAAGTATATGTCTAGGTTTTTTGTATTTTGAAAGCATAGCCAACATTCGTGTCGACAAAACCCCTTTTTAACCACATAAAAGGCTCTCAGTGGCCTGAATTGCGCATGCAAATATTTTCTGTGGCTATGAATTTTGTGTTTCTTTGCAGGCACGAGTGATTGTACATGCTGTTATGCTGCTGACATACAAAGAGCAAACATGATACCTTGAGTCTACAAGATTAAAATAATGGACACACATTTAGAGGCAGTTGTTGAACATTTGGGGATGAAATTAAGATAAGGGAAAATTGTATAAAAGATTATATTTTAAAATCTTTACCTTATTTCTATTACTCCAATATGTATTTTGTAGGGAAGAACTATACACCAGCAGCTGACATCAGTTCAGGTGCTGGTGGCCAATTTTACATCCATTTCTGGTATCATTTTATAACTTATCATTTCCTTATTTTCACCATTAAATCTCATTTCCTCAGAAACTGGATAGGAAAGGCTACCTGCAGTAGCCAAGTGTAAGAGAAAGGATACCAGTAGTGGTAGGAAAGAATATTCTCACTAGAAGATTTCAGCTTGCTGAGATCTGTGAGAGCTGGCTTCAAAACTCAGATGCAAAGTTTCGCAGTGTCTCCTACTGTCTGTAGTATTTCAATCTGAAGGGGAAAAAACAACTTTTTCCCCAACTGGTTTTTTCCCTTGGATGGAGTTGATGTTGGCTAATGAGGTCCATCGTGTGCAGTTAATCAGAGAAAATCTTTACTAGCCAACATCTCCTTTCATAACTACCATTTGATAAGCCACTTTATGCATTACAGATGTGCATGATTCTTTGAGGCCCCATACTGCACTGGTGTGAAAAAAGCGATAGGGATGAAGTGAATCTTAAAAAGCAAAGACCCAGCCCAAACCTCAGCCCTGTCCCCTCCACTGAACCCAAACCGTTTTAGGATTCAGAGGTGTATGGAGAAATACCCTGGCCCTGCTTTTTAAGATATATGCATTGCAGAGTGAGGGCTCTCAGTACGTCTGCAGCTCTCTGCTGGATATGAGCCAGCTGCTGTATTCTGAACTCATACCATCGGGGGCTTTCTTGGCTCACACACACATACACTGCGTTCTGGGTCTATTTTAAAAAATGTTGGTTATAATTTCCCTTTCCCTCTAACTCTTACAATTGGACTTACGATATTAAGGCATCTGGCTCTTCAGGGAGAGGTTTAGAAGAATTAATCCTGATGAAATTTTTGTAACAAGTTCTCTAAACGTTCCTAAAATATTTGTTTCTGTAATATACACAATGGTGTGGTGTGGTCTGATGGGTTTTTGGCATGACTTTGGGATGGTTGCATTACCTTTGAGTGGTGAATCCAGGAGTGAACTTTTCATCCAGACCATCCCCAACTGCTGCTGATTAAATATCAATGTCCATTATGCTATCCTGTATTCTGTATATGCCATTTAGCCCCGATAAAAATGTCTAAGGTGTTAATGTCCCACCACTTGTGCAACCAGATGGCTTGAGTCCAATTATACAGACTTCACAGCGAGTTCTAAAAAAAATCTAAAAATGACCTACAATAGCTTTTTTCTGTACATAAAATGTCACAATTGTATGGCCTGATAACTCTGGACTATCCACAGCTTTAGAGACACAGAGAGAGAGAGAGCGTGCATGGCCCAGTGGTCAGGGAACTCACTTGAAAGTCTAGAGATCTTGGTTTTAATACCCTTCTCTGCCATACGCTTTTTGTACAATCTTGCACGTGTCTGTCTGTACCTGTGTTCCCCATCTGTGACACGGTGCTAATACAATTTTCTCTCCTCGCAGGGGTGTTGTGAGGTTCACCCCACAATGCTGTTCAGTGCAGAAGGATGGGCAATAAAGAGACAGCAGGTTCATTGCCTGCAGGTGTTTGAGGATGAGATGTCTTTGTGCCATAAGAGGTGTTTCATGAAGAGACAGATTTCAAAATGAAAGTAGTCTTAGAATGGGTGCTGAAGTCCATGACATCGCTGACAAAATGCAGGAAGCATGACTTCGCTGGTTCAGACACAATCGGAGATGAATGGAGATCTGGTGAAGCTAGGATGGCAGGAGAGGATGGTAGGAAAGAGATCTCAAGGAAAGCTAGGGAAATGATGGATGGATTGCATCAAAGAAGATGGTAAGCATGAGGACCTTAGTGTCACCTCATACAGATAGAGATGGCAAATGCTTACCCAACCACCAATCCGAGTTGATGGGATAAGAGGAATATGAAGGAGTATTGTAATAATAAATACATGAAAGATTGTGGCGTGCTCAAATACTAGACTAATGGGGGCCATGTAAATACTCAAAGTAGAAACAAGTACAATATTCCCCCTTGGTAAGGTGAGAATCACAACTTCTAAACGTTTTGAGGCTCCTATTTCTAGGTATGAAGGACTGGGAGATATCAGGCCTTAATTCTGTCACTGGTTGGGGACTAAATATTGTCTGTACTGATTCTCAACTCACTGAGTGGGGGAAATCCACAGTCTGGGGAAAGAAGGAAACATTTCTCTGTCAGATTACTCGATAAATGACAGCTGTTTGAAGCTACTAAGAGGTTTAGAGTGTTAGAAGCAGACCCAGGGAAAATGGATTAGTAGGCAGAGTATAATGAGGTGGCCAACAGTGCATGATAAACTGCTGGACCATATGCTGAAAAAAATGTATATAGCATATGGCTCTGCCCTTTATCACATATACATCCCCACCACATATGGAAATATATATATATATATATATATGTGTTTTCTAGTTGCTATGAAAAACTCATGCAGGATGATAAACCATATTTCTCATGTAAGCCAATGAGATGTGGAATTTCTAAAATATCTCATTCTCATTCCTTATAATGGGGAGTTAAGTTAATTGGAGACATGCAGCAGCATCGAACACTCTATAATGTTGCTTTTCCATGGCTGGGAAAATCAGGGTCCTCTATAATACAGATGTTAATAAAAGAGATGTTAAAAACAACTTTATCTTTTATTCTTTCCAAAAATCCTTAAAGGGTTTGAAATTCATGGAGTTGGCCCCCAGGGCTGATCTATGGGGGTGTAGGGAACCTATAATCTTCAGATTATTTCCTTTTTCAACTGCAGTTTTTAAAGTTCTCACCAGATGTGTGTAATTACTTGGAACTGTAGTAAAACCAGTCTCCAGAAAAAGAACCAATTATTATGATTGTAAATTGTGTTACAAGATATGGAAACAAAGTTATGCTTGTAAATTCTGCTCTGTGGTTAATCTGAATTCTGACCTGTTAACCAAAATGTAACATTTTAGATTACATTAATATCTTGGATCTATTTGTTTAAGACAGGAATCCACTGAATCAAAAAAATCATAGGGGTTGGAAGGGACCTCAAGAAGTCATCAAGTTCAGCCTCCCACACTGGGGTGGGACCAAGTAAACCTAGACCATCCCTGACAGGTGTTTGTCCAACCTGTTCTTAAAAACCTCCAATAATGGGGACTCTATTCTTATAGTTTGAAAGTTTTTCCCAATATCTAACCTAAATCCCCCTGGCTGCAGATTAAGCCCCTCGCTTCTTGTCCTACCTCCAGTGGACATGGAGAACAATTGATAGCCATTCTTTTCATAACAGCCCTTAGCATATTTGAAGACTGCTATCAGGTTCCCCCTCAGTCGTTTGTCAAGAGTAAACATGCCCAGTTTTTTAATTTTTCCTTATAGGTCAGGTTTTATTATTTACCTTTTATGTTGCTGTCCTTTGGACTATCTCCAGTTTGACCATACCTCATTACTAAAGCATAGTGCCCAGAATTGGATATAGTATTCCAGCTGAGGCCTCACCAGTGCAAAGTAGACAGGACAATTACCTATTTTATCGTACACACTACACTCCTGTTAATACATGCCAAAGTGTTATTAGCTTTTTTTTCACAAATGCATCACACTGTTGACTCATATTCAATTTGTGTTTTATTATATTTCCCAGATCCTTTTCACCTAGACAGTTATTCCCTATTTTGTAGTTGAGCATTTTATTTTTCCTTCGTAAGTGACGTACTTTGCACTTATCTTTACTGAATGTAATCTTGTTGAATTCAAACCAAATCTTTGATTTGTCAAGGTTGTTTTGAATTCTAATCCTGTCTTCCAAAGTGCTTGCAACCCAAACATCTTGAGATCATTTGCAAATTTTATAAGCATACTCTCCACTCTGTTATCCAAGTCATTAATGAAAATATTAACTAGTACCAGACCCAGGGCTGACCCTTGTGGGATCCCATTAGATAAGCCCTACCAGTTTGACAGCAAACCATTGATAACTACTCTTTGAGTATTGTCTTTCAACCCATTGTGCACTCACCTTATAGTAGTTTCATCTAAACCACATTTCTTAAATTTGCTTATGAGAATGTTTTGTGGGACTGTGTCAAAAGCCTCACTAAAATCAATATATATTATGTCTACTGCTTTCCCCCATCTACTAGCCCCATTAGCCCCATTAAAGGAGGAAATTAGGCTGGTTTGGCATGATTTGTTCTTGATAAATCCATGCTGACTATTCGTTATAACCCTGTTGTCCGCTAGGTACTTACAAATTTATTGTTTAATAATTTGTTCCAGTATCTTTCTAGATATCAAAGTTAGCCTGACAGATCTGTAATTTTGCGGTTCCCCTTTTAAAAGATAGATACCATGTTTCACCTTCTCCAGTCTTGTGGGAACTCACCACTCCAACACGAGTTCTCCAAGATAACTGTTAACTGTTCCAAGATTGCTTCAGCTAGTTCCTTAAGTACTCTGGGATGAATTCCATCAGGCCCTGCCAAATTGCATACCTCCAACTTATCTAAATATTTTAACCTGTTCTTTCCCTATTTTGGCTTATGTTCTTTCACCCTCTGTGTCAATATTAATTGTGCTGAGTATCTGCTCACCATTAACCTTGTTGGTGAAGACTGGAGCAAAGTAGGCATTAAACATCGTTATACTAGACTTGGCCAATTCAGTTGAATGGTACTAATAAAACTAAAGTCATGTCTCACCCGTTTCTCACAAGCCCTATTCAACTTTTGAGCTTTGTATTTCATCACAAAAAACTAACAAAATGAATTTCAATATGGCAGGCTTGGTAAGATCATTACATGTCTATGGTCCCACTTAAAGGTTTTAATAAAAACAGTGGATCTTAACTGGAAAAAGTTGGGAAGTCCTGCGTTTGAACTTATTTTACTATCTAAAGTTCTTACTTGATAATTCCTGAAGCATACATATTCAGTTCTGCTCCAGAGCACTTTCATATGGTTGGAGAGGTTTCAAACACACTTGGAGTGGAAGGGGATAAGACTTACAATCACAGCTATTAAAGAAACCCAGACATGATGACACAAAGACCTTCATTTGCACTAAAACCAGAAACTTGGTATGTTAGTACTTCAGAAACAATATAGTTAGCACAGTAATTCACACACAAGATAAAAACTAGTGTATATATTTATACCACTGCACTGGGAAAGACAAACATAAAAGTCTGTGAAGGCTGAAAATGCCAGCAGAAGCCCTACAATGTGATTGCTGGAGCTGTATGAAATAATGAAATATGCATCCAAAAATTTTAAAATCTCAAAATGCCAGATTTTTGCATTTTGCTTCAATTTCACTAAACAGTTCCAAATTGTTATAGTGTTCCATTCAAAACAGATCTGAACTTTTTACTCAAACTTTGCCCTGCCAGATTAGACAAACACTTGTCAGGGATGGTGTAGATAATACTTAGTCCTGCCATGAGTGCAGGGGACTGGACTAGGTGACCTCTCGAGGTCCCTTCCCATCCTATGATTTTATAGTGAAAACCTCACAAGTCTGAATTTCAGAATATCATTCCAGTGAATAATTTTGGCATCAAACCATACTAAATGCTGACATTTCATCTTCCACATGAAACAAAAATATGGATAACTTGCATTCAAATAATGTAAACAGCAACTTTTATATATTTGAAGTCATATATTGTCTTATGTACATTTGCCTTTTTTGTATATAAAAGTCCACACTGGTATGTAACACACATAAAAAAATAACACAAAAGGCATGATCGCTGCTTGTCATATGTATCATACAGGATAATCTTAAAACTACTATAGTATGCACTGACTATTAAATATAAACCCAAGGAAATATAAACCAATATCAAATCTCCTCCTCCAACACTAATTATAAAGACATGAACAATGTGGAGGCTATGACTGAACAAACAGATTCACCCTATAGTCAAAAACTGTCTAGTGGAAGTTCATAAAATCCAGGAAATCCTGCAAAAAACACAGAAAGATCCAATCATGGAGAAAGTGGCAAAAACTGGGGAAGATACGTGACCAGCCTATCATCGGGAGACACCAATGGAAATAAAGGAGAATTCCTAATCATGGTGCAAAATTCACACAAAACAAAGGGATCATACTCCAAGGTGATTTTGTTCTACAACAAAAGAGAAGCAAATATAAACATGTGAAGGAAATATGCAGGGCACAACTATGGAGAGAGAAAAAAATTTAAACAAAGTGTGGGAAAGACGGCAATCAGATGCTTGGTGGGTGCAGAACAAAAACCTCAATAGACAGATGTACAGCAGAAAGTGAGATGAAAAGAAAAACAAATCAAATCAATGTGCATCATGATTTATCAGCACCAGTCGTCTCAAGAGAAATCAAATGACACACACACATATCATAAAAACCCAACCTACTCTGGGTCTGGACATTAGCACAAACTGAGAGAATTGCATGACTTTGTTACAAGTTAACTTTCCTGGATAATGAGCCCCCAGAAACCTAAAAGAATGAAGAGTATGAGTTAGGTATTATGATGGCCAGTTACAGCACCTTTAAAAGAAGGGGGATGTACGATATTGTCAGCAATACAAGTTAATGAGCTCAGCAGCCGGCACTCTGAGAGACCTTGTCACTTTAAGACTAACACAGTAACTGGTAGCAGGGAGTGAACTCAAGGGACTGGGAGCTGAGTAGTTGTATGCTGACAGTTAAATAAAGCTATTGTATTTGAGAATCCTCTGAGCATGATTCATTTTTATAACATTGTCTGGGGACAGGGCAACGGCTATATCTTTGCAAATGGAAAAAGACAGAAACTTATTTTTCTTTTAAATGGAAGCTCAATGTTTGCAGAGAATTATCGAATGCAGCAAAAGTTGCAGAGAAGGTGTTCAAACCAGAGGATCTGTAAGCTTTTTTCTCATCTAGGCTCAACTCTTGTTCATGGAGGGAAGACAATTTTGGGGGCAGATTTTTCTCTTACGCTAGACCTTGATCATCTCCCTCCTGTAAATTGTTCCAGCAGCCTCTCTCCTCGCTAAGCCCCTGGTCAGACTAAGCAGGGAGAATATGCAATTCTTCTATGAGGCCCCAGTCCTGCAAACTTATGTACCCAAGTGGCTTTATGCATGCAGGCAATAGTAATTGAGTAATGTGTCCAGTGGGACTGCTCCAGGACATTTAAACATGTGCTGCCACCAACCACAATAAGCCAGGTGGAGGCAAATGACACCAAATTAATGAAACATGGAGGGCAATATCATGGAGAGAAAAAACCCTGAGAAGACCAGTGGGAGAGATATGCTTCAATAGTTGACTGGTGGGTGCACCTTAAATAGGGAATTGAAAGACCACAGACTTAAACATATGTCTAAAGTTAAGCACATGCCTAGTTGTTTTGCTTAATAAGTATGGGCTGCTGAATTGGAGACCATGTATGTAAAGTCATATGTGTAAGTGTTTGTGTAACCTGTGTAAGCCAAGCATCTGAAGAAGTGGTTTTTTACCCACCAAAGCGTATGCCCAAATAAATCTGTTAGTCTTTAAGATGCCACCGGACTCCTTGTTTTTTTGTGTCACCGACTGTGTGTTACATATCCCCCTCTGCCAACCCACAGAGGATGCGAGTTGTTACAGTACGCAGCTACAGAGCCTTGGCTCCTTAGCTCCAACTGTAGCAACACACGCTTTTAGCTCTGTAGGTCCCAAACGTAATCCCTGGTGTGTTGGCCAAGACGACAGCTGTCACATTTGCGGCATCAGGGCATTATTTGCCAACAGGGATCAGGAAGGGGGCAAGGCTTCAGAAGGCTCTCCTGGGATCTTAGCGCAATGGTAAGAGCTATGGAAGGAGCTGTACACAAGGCGCTGCTTACAGTGCACAGCAAATTGTTTTATTGTGCCGACGAATCCAGAAATCCATGCTCAAAAATATGCAGCGCTGTCAACTATCTGCAAACAGACAGACATGTCTCTTTTAGAGAGCACTCCTGTCACACCCACAGAAAAGAGTACTTTCGGACACTCGGAACCTTTTCATTCTATTTTTTCATCCATTCTTAGCAAAGTGGCTCTTTCCGCTGATGGTTCAGCCCTGTGGCAATTTGGGGATCCCCATTCTGCCATTGGATGAGCTAAAACCATCTTTGTAGTCACTGAAAACGAAAACCCTTTCTTTGTTATTACCCATTCCTCCATAACTCAAAAACAGGGATTTTTCCCTCCAAGTTAAAAGAGGGGGGGGAAATTCACTTGTGAGCTAAGATAATGGAAGTTTCACCTCCAAAAGAGAATTTTAGATGACGTGATCAGCAAGAGAAAGGGCGGGAGAGGGAAGTGTGTGGAGGGGGAGGGATTTTATAGTGCAGCTTTGTAGTTAACCTTACCATAGTACCCTAGGTCTAGATCCCCAGAGATGTTTAGGTGCCTAACTCCCCTTGAAATCAACAGAAAACGTCTTGAAAGTGGTGGACTATGGAGTGAGGTTCATGCCAATATTTGCTAAGGCCACATTCCACCAATGAGGCAGCTGCTGCACAAGTGTGCACTGCGGCCCCAGTACAGGGTAATGTATTAAGTCCTAGAAAAAGATCTTCATGGCCTCCAATATGGACCCACGATTCAGTTATTTTGAAATCAGTGGGAGTTTGGCACTTAAATACCTTTGAGGATCTGTGTCCTTACATTCACTGTAGGCCAGTAAACGCTATAATAAAAGAGGGATCAACTGGCTGATGAAAGGTCTAATGCAGGGGTTCGCACAACAACATTTTTGGTGGCCTCAGAGTGCTTCCACCAACTTTTGCTGGGGGCCGCTCTCACAATTTTTCCTAAAATACATAATTAACGTTATGAAAAACAAAAATATGCACATATCCATGTCCAAATCATTGTAATTTATTTATGTAGGATTTTTGTTGCAGACTCAATATTAAAAATAATGTACAGTTGTCTCTATTCTTTACTGGACCTAAACAGAAAAGAAACACAAATAAGGTGCTTTGCACGTTCTTGTCTTTTTTTTGTTGTTTCTTTTGCTTTTTTAAGACTTGCTAGAGAGTACGTGTGCGGTGAAAAGTGATATTAACAAACATCCACATATCACTTTTCACAGCAGACTTCCTCAGCTCTGGCAAGCCTGGGGCCAAATTCAGCCCTGGATGGGGAGGTGGGTACAGAGGCAACGCGGGCCAGTAGCGAAGGGGTACTGGGGGAGGCAGCGAGGGCCAGGGTGATGGGGAGATGAGTTTGTGGCCAGAGCCTACCAGCGTGCAGCCAGAGAACAGAGCCTGAAGCCTCATGGCTGGAGCCTGCCACCTACCACCCAAGGGCTGAAGCCCAACCCCACTGACCCTGGGAAGGTGAGAAACTCACTGGCTGCCTGGTCCTCTAGCTTTTGTGTTTCCAGAGTGGGGCAGGACCCAACCACTACTGGAGGCCTCCCTTCCCTCCCATCAGCTGGAGGCACAAGAAAAGCCCCTGGTGGCCGCATTTGGGAAACGCTGCTCTAACAGTACTGCAGAGCCTAGTGTGTGCTAACCAGGTGTCCATCTGTAACTAAAATAAAAATGAAGCAACTGTTCTTTTTTGTTTCAGAGACAAAACATTTATAATAAAGGGATTTGACTGAATCCTGGAATTTGAAAATGCTCTTTGGAAAGCTGCATATTCAGCTCTTAACTGTAAAATATGTAAATCTACAGATACCACACTGCAATACAAGTAGTAAATAGAATAGAGTTCCCAGCAAGGATTGTTTGCCACTGAGTGCATCACTTGTGTGTTTACCATGTCCTCAGAATCCCTAGAAACTCATGTCTATTGTTATCATGCACTATCAGCTGGCCAGGAGGGGTTTAACAAACCCATCTCAGATAGTGACATGCCCACTAATGAAGGTTTCTTACATTGGTAATGACTCCGTGGATGATAAATCTAACTTGCAGCATGAACCTGATTTCCTGGAAGGAGGGATGGTATTCACAGCTTGGAGAAGCAAGCAGTGCACATTCTGAAGCAAATGATGCCTGTTCCAAGTAGAGGCTTTGGGTGAAGATGGAGAACTTTTGTCCCATTGTGTCATGATTATCTCCTTGGTCTTAAGTATTAGATCTCACCATTAGCAAAATCTGCTCTTACCCTGAAGTTGTTGTGAGATTTGCTGGCTGAAATATTAGACTTTTCACTTAAAAAAAAATAAATTATATTTTAATAGTTTACTAGTTTTCTAATGCCCTATGTTACGAGCCTCAAAAGGTCATCAAAACAATTTAGTTCCCTTTCTCTGTCTCTATATGGTAGCATCAGCTAGTTAAACAGCTGCAAACATTTTCATTTCATGATCTTTGCAGAAGCTACATGTAAAAATTCACTTTGGAATCCTGACACATAGTATGTCGTCTGGGCTTGAAGAGGAAAGCTATTTATTATTTTCACATGTTTTGTAATGGTTAATGACTGTTTTACTAATGAAGGCAAATGTTCTGGCCGAGGTGATTACATGGGGTTGTTTTAAAATGTATCCCGCTTGCTTGTAGTCTATTTCTAGAGTTACCACTTGATAATAGAGGTGATGGTGACACTTTTGGCATCTTGCCTTAACTGAAACAATTATATAGCTAGTTGGAATGTTTTTTTCCCCTTTGTGGAAAATTTCAACTTTTTGTCCAAACTCCGAAAACCTATGTTAGACGTCCAATCACTACTAAACTTTTTCATGAAAACTAAAGCAAAAAAGTCATTTAGCGCTTCTGCCATTTCCACATTTTTTGTTATTGTTCACCCCTTGGTCTTCCTCTTGCTTCTAATGTATTTGTAGAATGTTTTCTTGTTACCCTTTATGTCTCTAGCTAGTTTGATCTCATTTTGTGCCTTGGCCTTTCTAATTTTGTCCCTACATACTTGTGTTATTTGTTTATATTCATTGTTTGTAATTTGACCTAGTTTCCATTTTTTATTGGACTCTTTTTTGACTTTCAGATCATTGAAGATCTCCTGGTTAACTCAGCATGGTTTCTTGACATACTTCCTATCTTGCCTACGCAGTGGGATAGTTTGTTCTTGTACCCTTAATAACGTTTCCTTGAAAAACTGCCAACTCTCTTGAACTGTTTTTTGCCTGAGAGTTGCTTCCATGGGATCTTACCTACCAAATCCCCGAGTTTGATAAAAGTCTGCCTTCTTGAAATCCATTATCTTTATAATGCTGCTCCTTGAATTCCTCTGTACTAGTCTTTCATCAGTAATGACCTCCACACCATTTAAGCCTTGTACCACCTCATTTGCTTTCATTTGAAATATCTCCTGTATGGAGAATATTGTAAGTGGCATGTGAGTGAACGATGGTGCATTAAATGTCATCAGTTTGCTGTTTGTTAGTTTTTTCTAGCTAGTCTTATTTGCCAGGGTCTGCTTTGTGCATCTATTATCCTAAAGAAAAGTGACTGTGCCTAACTTGTGGGTAATATTGTCTAAAGTGGAAAGACTGTAGTTTTCTCGAATAACTTTGATGTTTTTCAGATCACAAGTTACCTTTCATCTCACTGAAGTGGTAGGCTTCTCAATGTATGTCATCATTTCTGTGTCTGGCTTTAGATGTACTTTACTACATCCTGGCAATTAGCCTTTTGGAATGTGTCTAGTTGTTTGTTTGTTTTTCTTAATTTACACTTCTGTGAGGTGTGGGTTTGATGGTTTTGTTATTATTTTTATGAGATGGAATAGATTAGTGGTTTTTAGCACCAGGATTGACATTGTGATAGGTCTACCATATTGCTTTGGCCTCTGCTATATATATATATATATATATATATATTGTTAAATAACTCTCTAGATTTTAATGCTTGTCCTAAAACATCTTTAGACTAAGAATCCAATAAGATCATATCCCATACATGTTGGAACTATATTCAGTCACTGAACTGTATATGTGGAAATCCCTCTTGCCTACATCTCTTAAGCATGAATACACGCTGGAAGTGCTCAAGCTCTGAGTCTATTAATCTTTGGAATCACTTTGTCTCTCTCTTTTATTCCCTCTTTCTTCTATGCCCTATCTTTTAAGTTTCTTCTTTCATTTTAATCAATGTAGTCCTTTAAGCAAGTAAGAAGTACCCTCATGTGTGTTTCCTATACAACATTGTATATGCCACCTTATCTGCATTCACTCCTTCATTTGCACATTATTATTTGTACTGTTCAGAGTATTTCAATATGTTTAATAAGTTCAAATGTAATAAAAAGTGTTTTTAAAGTCTTAGTCTCCCTTTGATCAAAAAGATGTTCTTAATGCCGAAAAGGGGTACTAATTTGGTTAGTCTCACTGGCTTTTCATTGCTGTTTGTTTCAAATGTTTTCAATACTTTGCTACTGGAACATAGGTCAGTTGTTGAATTTTGAATTTCTTGGGTATTTATGTGCCTCTCATGATGAGTCTTGCTTCTTTCTTAAATTTCTGCCACTTGTATTGGTGCTAGAAGGAGGCCGCGTCCTGTACAGCATCAATCTCTGATTAACATCTCACCCTGACTGTTTAGTCCTCTCTAATTATATGATCATCAGATATAATCAAAACGATCCTCTTTTTTCATCATGGCATGTATTTTTCCTATGCCAGGCAACTCATGTCATGTGTGTATGTGTGCACACAAACATGTGCTTCTGCAGATTTCTTCCCTTGCTTCTTTATCTGCTAAACTTCTTAGCTCCAAGTTCTGCCTCCTTTTGTATTAAACTGGTTTTATTTTCTGTGGTTTACCTCTACAATGATGTGCTTGACACAGATGTCCAGTATATATTCCCCATTTAGTGTAACTCACTATGGTCTGATCCAGCTCCTGTTTGACTGAAGGGAAAAACTCCTTTTGACTTCAATAGTAAGTTGATCGGGCCAGATACTATTTTGCTGCTTGGATATCTGGCATATCCTGCTATTCTCCCTGCCCTATTTAGGGTCCAAATCACAGTTTTTCCTAATTTTTCAGTGTCTTACCCCTAATAAAAATCAGTCTTTTAACATATGTTCATATGCAAATGCAGTATTTTATTTTGTATTGCAGCTGAGGTAATTTGTCTATTGACTTTACTACATTTAAAAAAAAAAATCAAAACAACTTTTGAAAAAAATATATTTTGGCATAGATTAAAATACTCCTGAACAAAATAACTTGTCCAGGGTTTTTCAGTCAGCTGAGGTGATCTATCTGTTGGATTCCTGTGTACTGCTGATCTTGTTTCCTTTCTGTCCAGTTCATGGTTGTAAATGTGCAGCCTTTTGGGTCTTTGACAATTTGTCTGCTTCTTGTCCTGCAAGAACCAAAATGATCTACTTCTTCCACATGGACCACTTCTCAGAAACATTTCCCATTTCAAAGTCCTCTAGAGTTATATTTCCTACATTAGCACCAGTTGCTATTTTAGTCTACTTTCATCCCCATGTTTGCCCTCAGATGATTTTACAAAATGAGTCATCCTCTGCGAAAGGCTTCTAAAACAGCTTCTTAATTTAACTGTCAGACTACAAGTTCGTACATGCCAGTCCCTTGAGCTGGCTTTCTGACTTCACTGCTGCCAGTTCCTATGTTAATCTTGAGTTGACATTTTTGCTCAGAGTGCTGGTTACAGGTCACACTCCAACAAAACTACTGCCAAAGTAAATGGATGTGCTGTTGCCCTCTTCTCCCAGCCTTGCAGAATATTTTTCCCAGTCAAAAATTTGAAACAGAAACACCTTATGTCCTCCAATTCCACTGCAACATAGCGTGATCTTCAAAGTCCCTATGGGATATTTAAAAATCAGTGTTATAAAGTACAGGACATTTTTCTTCTCTCTTTTTTGATTAAATACAGGGGAATTAATTGTTTCTAAACATTGTTAATGTAAGGCTAATGTTCAATTTAAAATCTCAGCCATCAGGAAATTAAAATAAAAATCTTCTCACTCATATCATATTGCATTCTGAAAACTCAAAGTAAAACTGAATTAAACCAGGGTGAGAAGGAACAATGAACACCGGTCACAGATTTTGTACTAGATGTGGATTCCAAAGCTCAAAATAAATATGGGCGTGAGGATACCTGGTTAGAAATCTGTGAAGAGTTATTTTTCCCAGATAGGGAAGTTAATACATCAATGATGTGAAATACTGAATTCCTTGTAAAATAAGGAGGAGGTATACAAATCAGTGGATAACTTAAATTATTAATTGTGTGGGAAGATGACTGGACAAAGCAGTGACCTGGAGCTAGGAAAGAAAAGGTTTAGGCCCAGTGGGACAAATTGTGAGGTCCTTAATTTGCTTTCACATAATCTTCATTCATACAAATTCTCATTCAGTAAAGTGAAACTTTGCAAGTGCGAGGACTGACTAAGACTTTAACCACTTAACAGTAACAGGAACTGGGCCTTGGAGTAAATTCACAGAAGAGTTGGTGAACGCACCATCATATCAGATATGCTGGAGCAAGTTAGAAAAGATAATCAACAGAAGCAGAATAAAATGAGCAGTCATACAAAATAAAGGCTGCATCGCTGAACGATTCAGGTGATCTTTGTTGTCCCTAATACAAGAGGTCTATGCTTTTTAAAAGGCCCAAAATATATGTTTAGTTGATAAAACTTAATGGTCCCAAAGGAACCATTAAAAGTTTATTAGGACAGTAATATAAATTGTAAACACTTATTTAAAATGAATTTAGAGCAGCTGTTATAGCATATCTGGTAAACATCCAAAAAATTTTACAAAATGCATTATACATCATGAAGAAGAAATCTCAGGCAATTCAGGGGCTCAGATAACCATCCCAATTTTTGGCTTATCCAAACCACTTTGGATCTCACCAGATCAGGCTCTCCTGAGATTTTCAGTACCTCCTTGTTCTCTCAAGACCAAGAGTACCATGACACTTCTGTTGTATTCCTTGTGGTATTTTGATATTACTGCTTCCAACCCAAACTGGAAAGTGCAAAGAGGTGAAAAAATGTTTTCTTCTCATTCAAATAATGAAAAAGGCTAAGTGAACGTTTTTCAAACCACCAAAGTTTGGAATCTCATTCTGGACATTGTAAAGGATGTAAAGAGATCTGACGAACTTAAGAAACTGGGAATGGATGGTACTCTCACCTTTTATGAAGGTGGTAGTTTCATTTTGCCAAGCTTAAATGGAGCGTCTCAAATTTCTTTTCCCTTTCCCTAATAACAGCCACTTTGCTGCGCTATTCTACCAGGTGATGCCTAGAATATCTAGAAGTAACTCTTGTTGGTCAAAGAAAAGAAAACCACTGTGTGAGAAATGTGAATTCCTCCTCATTTGCCATTAAAGGACACACAACTCCTTCCTTCAAGTCTCCTGAGCCCGTTGTAGCTCCACATCTCTCAGAACTGGAAGGCTTTTAACCGTATCTGAAAGGAAAATGGATAGTCAAAAATTTCTGTAATGGAACTGTCGGTAAAGGAGAGAACTGGGAAGTATGAATCAAAGACTTTTGACTCTCATTGTGGTGAAGAGAGAAAAAGATCAGATTGTTGGGTAAAAAGCCCTTGGACAATGGATTAGTTTGAGGACTTAGAGAGGTCAAACCTGAGGATTTTTGGTATACAAAGTGTGCAGATGGCCACTTCCTGATTTATTATATCCAAGCTCTGATCCCTGAGGCTCTGGGGCCAATAGGGCAAAACTGCACTGGAAATCAAACATACACAGAAAACCGTGTTGCTCCCACCCTCCCGTCAAATGTCAATAGACCAAGGATGATCACAGTCAAGTATTTTAGATAACACGCCAGAGAACTCATGTTGAAAGAAGCAAGTAATGGTATGATATGTCCTTTTCATAGTGCTAGTTTTTCCTTCCTCCCTAATATCCGTCTAGAGACTCAGACACATTGTGCAGCCTTTAACCCCATTAAAAACCAAGTATTGTCTGAGGAATAGCTAATATGTACTTTGCATCTAAAGCGTGGAACAAGAACAAAACACGTCCCCTTTTTGTATTTTACTAACACCTTTTGCCACTCCTAGAGCACACTGAAAAGGCAGAGAAGTTTGCAAGGGCTATTGTAGCAGACTCTCACTGGAATTCATAGGATGAATCATGGTGGCTTAACACCACATTTTTAATTACAGCACTAAAAGTTACTTTTCTCTGGTTCAGCAATAATGTTCAGACTGGCTTATGGTAGATAATTAATATACTATAGTGCTGTCTATACATTGATACTGGAGTTTTAAGCTTTTTTGCATCGTTGTATTTTTGCATCTCCTGGAGAAGACTAGATAGCAAGATGTGCAATCCCTCTATACTTCATCTGGCTGCTGAACTCAGCTTTTTATGACTATATAGGGAGTTAAGAACATTGTAAATGTGCCTATTAATTAACATTTTCTTTATACACGTCTTGATATCTCTCTACCCACCCTTCATATATTGCCTTCCTTTTTAGACTTAAGTTCTTCAGAACAGGGACTGTTTCTACCTATGTAATGTGTCTAGCCCACTGAGACCCCACAATACAAATAATTAATAATGCACATGCACAGCTCAAGAAGCTTATACAGAAAATGATAATAGGCAGGTTATAGATATATAAGATCTGCCTATTAACATTATATATGTGACTGCTCAGCATACTTCATAAAAATCTTTTTCCTACCATTCTTTCTGTCTCACTTATTGATAATGGAACACCAGGGAGCCTTTTTTAGTTCTTTGGCACTCCACTGTTGGTTTGACAGTTCAGATGTTGGCTACTAATGGATTAACTCTAGTTTTTTCTTTTAGCAATCCCGGGTAATACTTTCCATTATGCATGTACATGACCTCTTCTTTCTCCCTCTCTGGAGACTGAATTGCACACCCAGTTCCAGTGTTGTAACTTGAAAGATTTTATCATGAGTCTCATGATATGTGGTGTTTTGCTTGAAGCCTCTGTTTCTGGAGTGAAGTGATTACATGAAAATCTCAATCTTCATTTTTCTTAAAATGAACTTTTTAGTCATCATGTTTGTGGAGAAAAGCTCAAAAACATGACCTAAAAGACTCAGAAATGAGACAGCAAAGTAAAGGAACTCAGCATTTGTTATATGTTCAAAATATGATTTTAGGCCACTCTCGTGATTTTGGGGGGCTTGACTCAAGCTTTGGAACATTCAGGTCTGGCAACACCATAATTTTTCCTTGCCCTTTCCCTCCTTTTCCTTTCTCCCAGTCTTTCCTCCCCTCAATCCCTAGCTCCTCTCTTTTGTCTTCTTTACTGCTCTCTAGCAACTCCTAATTTATCAGTTTGTTCAACTGTGACTAAAATGCCTTAAAAAGGTCATTTTCCTAAACGCACAGTCCCTCGTACTACACAATGTGCGAGGTTAGTTTTGTTTAGTGAAGGGTTTTAATTGCTCCATTTCTCAGAATACATATCAATTTCAGAAGAATTCCCAGTGTTATCAACAAATGCACTGGACACTTGTAGAAGAGCTTTCTGATTTAGGTTTGAGTTAAACTTGAAGGGAAAATAATGCCTGCAGCCTGTAATGCAATTTATTTTCAGACAGACATCAGTTCAGTACCAGCATGGCCTCCCCCACCCCAGACCCTGGAAAAAAAATAAAATAAAATAATCGAGCTAGAAAATTTCTGTGGGCTCAACCAACAATATAATTGTGTCCAACGACATAATGATTCACCTGGGGACTAATGTATTACTATTAGATATTCCACAAGGAGGGTACAGTTGGTGAAATAAACATTAACCTGTTGCAATAGGAATGATTTCAGAACTGTTTCAAGAAATAAATGGGGGCGGGAGAGGGATGAGGAAAATTATAGCTGAAAGTGACAATAGTGCCACAGATGACTATTTTACGGGATGCTGCTAAGGCCTACAAGAAGAGAGAAATGATCCAGCCACCATCTAAAGTAAACAGTCAGGGACTTATCTCAAATTGAAAAGATAATTTTTCTTAGTGGTAGGGATTTGATTTTAAGTAGAGTAAGACTGAAACCCTACTTAAGCCTGATCTAAAAACCATTGGACTCATTAGGAGTCTCTCCATTAACTTCAGTGAGCTTTGGTTCAGGCTTTCTAATATTGGTGGTGAACTTAACATATTAAATCATAGCAGTGAGTACTTGATCTTAATAAGAGCAAATTATTTTTTAGGGGTAACAAAGCTGATTCAGGTTTACCAAGACCACTTAGAAAACAGATTCAGGGAAAACCAATTAAAGAATCTAAAGTCCAGGGAGTAACTTTCACCCTCCCTGACCCAAAGAATATTTTTCAGAACTGTTATTAAATCATTTGTACTCATACAAAGTAGGTAATAAAGGTAATATACTGTACCCTCCTCCCTAGCCAAGGACCAACTACCTATCATCCCTGATAAGGAGCCCAGCATCCTGGTCAATTTGCTCTAACAGTTTTTCAATTAACTTATCAAAAATTATAAAACAAGAGATTGCTCCCTTGCTTACAATGCAACTATTATGCTTATACCAATAGAAGGAAAGCGCTGGAAGAATGTGCTTTAGATAGGAACATTTCACAATTAAAGAGAGATGTTAAAATTCTGGGAAACGTCCTAGCAGCATGGTTAGATATGGTGGTTAAATTCTTTTATTCACAGAGACTAAACAGGCTTTATTAAGCATCATCAGTCTGCTGACTATGGGTCCAGGGTTCTTAGCTTAATCTATTTAGGTGCTGAGAAGATGTTTGATTGGGTTGAGTGGGACTATTCCTTTGCAGTGTTAAAGAAGATGGATTTTGGTTAGAAGAACTTCTTGGACTAAGCTGGAGCATTGCATGCCAAGCCAAATGTCAGGATATCTGTAAAAAAGGGAAAGACATCAATTTTAGTACTGACCAGCGGTATTAGTTGTGGATGTTTAGAGTGGCCATTAGGAGGCACAGAGCAAGAAGTAAACAGGAAATAAAGACAGTCTTGCGTTTACCCCGACCAGGGTGTGCCAAGTCTCCATACTCTGTAAAGGGCTTATGCTGCTATATGATTGAAAATGGCCATTTATATCATTGTTGCTACCACTGTTATACAATTGCAACAAATCATATACAAAGTATGTCATGTAAGGTATCAATGGAAAAAGTTGTAAATCTACAAAATATGATAATTCCATTTTTTACTCATGTATCATCTTTGTATTTGAAGTTATGACTATTTGCTATGTATTTGTATCTCAAACATGTGTTTTGTTCTTGCATGACACCCACAAGATAGTTTTACATCCAGTCTAGCCTGCCCAGTGTTGATGAACCGTTCAATTGTTGATGGACCATTCAGATGATGATGGGCCGTTAATGGAGATTAGCTTTTCAATGCGTCTTCCTGCAGATGCCTCAGACAATAAGAAGCCAATGGTTACCTCTGTGATTCAGCAAAACAAGTAAGAGCATGTGATGTGGACATGTGACCTCAGATGCCATCTTTGTCAATAACTTTCCATACACAGGGGCTGTGGGCTTTGTTTGGGACAGTAAATTTTCATTCGTGTGGCAGAGGATATAAAAGACACCTGAGACATCTCCATTTTACCTCATTCCTGCTCCAGTTCTCTGGACTGTGGATTTACAACTAAAAGAAATGCTTTGAACAATGGTCTGAAGACCTTCCAATCTTTTGGAAGTTACCAGAGAGACTTTTGCAAGCCAGCAGTCTATTCCATCACTGCTATTATCCTGGTCTGTTAACACTGAAAGTCACTTATATGTATATTCCTTAACCATTCAATGACTGTCTTCTTTTATTAGTAAAATCTTTAGTTAATAAAGTCAGGATTGGCTGACAGCATGATATTTGGGAAAGATCTGAGATACACATTGACCTGGGGGTAAGCATCTGATCCTTTGGGATTAGTAGAAACTTACATATGGTAAATTGGGTTTTCAGTAACCTCTCACTATATTAGATCTGTTTGTCTGGATGGGAGCCAAGGGCTGGCATGCCTAAAGGTGCTACAGAAGCTCCTGGGTTACTGTTTTGGTGAATCTAATTATAGAATAAACCACCAGTCTTTGGGGATTGTCTGCCCTGTTTCTTGCAGTCTGCTCTCAGCGTGGTGCTTTCAGTGTGGTCCATTCCAGGCACCCTGTCACAGGGATGTCCCCTGTAATTATTAATAAATCCTTCAGGGAATTAAGGGCATAGAGGCCTTGATCCAGCAAAACACTTAAGCATATGCTTAAATCTAAGCTTGTGAGTAGTCCCAATGACCTCAATGGGATCACTCACGTGTTGAAAGTGAAGTACATGTTTAGGTGTTTTACTGGATCAAGGCCAGAGGTAGCTTGAGTAAACTGTCAAATAGCACTTCACCTGATTCTTTATATCACTGCTCCAAGTGCAACCATACTGCTCTTCCTGGAGGGTTCTGGAAAGGCATGTTGGTAAGTGCATTCACAGACCTCAAATTCTTGCCTTTTGAAACCCTTTGGACTGGCACCTGATCCAAGGCCCATTGAAATCAATAGAGCCTATTGAAGTCAATGGGAATCTGCCTGAGTGAGACCCTTAAACAGATAGGGACTATCTGCCCTTTTCACTGATGCCTCAAAATAAAATGTCAGGGTAAATTTCTCATCTCTGTCATTTTAAAATTAGGCTTAGCAGAATTCAGCGTTTCTTTTTTTGATCATATTGATATTTGTGTTTAATAAAAAAAATGAAAAAGATGCTTGAGTTAAATTTTCACAGTAGAGGGAAATGAGGGGAAGAGGTTCCTGAGAATGGGCTAGACAATTATTTAATGGCAGTAGAAGTTAAGATTCAAAATATTAAAGCTTTATAACTGTCAACATCACATGTCGAAATAGACAAACTAAATGTCCTTAAATCAAACTCAAGTAATTTCTCAAGCAGCATTTTTCTTACTTTTTCATTAGTTTGTGAGCACAGGGTGAAACTGACATTTATTGATATCTCCCAACAAAAAGCCCACCTTTCCAAGCCTATTTATAATCTCTCTGTTCTGATTCCGTGGTTCAGAAAGAGGATTGTGTCTGGAAGCATTTATTCAGAAATAGGACTGTAGGAATAAATGCCTTCCACATGTACTACTTACCCCTCTTTCGTCACGTACTTTGGATGCCATCCTCGGTATGATATGGGTTAAGAAAGTGAAGGGTCAAGCTCTAATTTAGCTGACCCTACACAGTGACCCATCTCTGATGGATTTGTTTTGGTCTGTATAAACAGGCAAAAACCTGGCTCCACTGAAGTCAATGGCAAAACTCCCATTCACCTCACTGCAGCCAGAATTTCACCGAATATTCCAGTGGATTAGAACGTGAACATAAAGAGAGGCCTTGAAACTGTATACTTGTATAGGCCTTGAAACTGTCAGGATAGAACATTCCGAAGCAAAAATAACATCTTCCCTATCACTGCAATCACTTTGACCATGTGGGAAACAAGTGTGTTCCAAATTTAAATTCCATTCTTGACACACATTTCTGGCCTGCTAATTTGAGCAATTTAAGAAACTAATATGGTACTAAAACATCTACTTTATTATTCACAGTTCTTAGAAAGAGTGTCAGTTCTTACTCTAAAGGACATGAGAATTAGATGACTACTGCCCCTTTTCCCTCTATTTACTAATCCACCCATTTGTACAGGTGCCATTGAAAAACCAAGCATTCACTAGGGATTTTTGCCTTTAAATCAAGTTTTGTTTAGGACTTATTGACAAGCATGTATTTTTGGCAGACTTTAAAAAGCTTTAATATTGCATCCCTTACCTCCAAACACACAGAGCTGGGAACATGCATTTAAATCCCAAAATCTTGCAGGAAGTAATGCAGTGTTTATGTTTTTGTTCTCCAAATTTCAGTCTGCGGGAGGCTTAATTTAAGATTACCACCCATTGGTACATGGTTGCACATCTGCACTCTCTCTCAAATGGATAAGGATGAGTAGTGGAAGGAGTACAGTGATTGGGATGTTATTTCATGGTCTGTGGAGCTACAGAAACTCAAAAAGAGTATACCTCACAACCCTAAGCCATGTGTATGACGAAGAAAAGGTGAGTTATAAGACTAGTATAGATATATTTGAGCATAAGCTTTTGTGAGCTACAGCTCACTTCATCGGATGCATGTTCCACTGCATGCATCTGATGAAGTGAGCTGTAGCTCACGAAAGCTTATGCTCAAATAAATTGGTTAGTCTCTAAGGTGCCAGAAGTACTCCTGTTCTTTTTGCGGATACAGACTACCACGGCTGCTACACATATCTATACTAGGTTTCAGAGTATCTACATTTAATATGTTTAGATGTTAAGAGATGAGCTTTTGATTTGGGGGTACCTTTAGGCCATTACACACAGGGAAATATTGCAGCTGGACTATTGTTTCTCTCTGCTTAAGGCTACTATTACTTATTTTTTGCACTATAGTACTGCTTTTAGAGCAGGGGCAGGCAAACTTTTTGGCCTGAGGGCCACTTTGGGTTTCCAAAACTGTATGGAGAGCCGGTTAGGGGGAGCCTGTGTCTCCCCAAACAGCCAGGTGTGGCCTGACCCCTGCCTCCTATCCAACACCCCCCCCCCTCCCCCGCTTCTCGTCCCCTGACCGCTCCCCCGGGACTCCTGCCCCTTCCAACTCCCCCGATGCACCCCCCCCCCCATCGGTACTCCTGCCCCATCCACCACCCCTTGCTCCCTGACTACCCCCAAGCCCCCCCACCCCTGACTGCCCCCCGGCATCCCTGCCCCATCCAACCCCCCTGTTCCCTGTCCTTTGACTGCCCCAACCCCTATCCACACCCCCGACCCCTGACCATACCTCCGAACTCCCCTGCCCTCTATCCAACCCCTTCTGCCCCCTTACCGCGCTGCCTGGAGCGCCGGTGGCTGGCGGCACTACAGCCACGCCGCCCAGAGCGCAGGGTCAGGCCGTGGCTCTGCAACAGCGCTGCCCGGCTGACCAGGCTGCGGGGGAGGGGGAACAGCAGGGGAGGGGCCTGGGACTAGCCTCCTGGGCCAGGAGCTCAGGGGCTGGGCAGGAGGGTCCCACGGGCTGGATGTGGCCCGCGAGCCATAGTTTGCCCACCTCTGTTTTAGAGTCACCAGCCACAATCAGGGTCCCTTGTGCTAGGCACTATCACAACACATAGTGAGAGTCAGCACTTGCTTTGAAGAGCTTATACTATAAATAGACAAGACAGAAAGGGTAGAAGGGGGAAGTCAATGATTGTTCAGAATGAGAAAAATCTAGACTCTTCCTTCCTGAAGCGGGTGCAATATTGTTGATGTGTGGGTGGCAGAGATGTATGAACTAATTCAAACCAGTCCTCCAACTATGCTTTCTCTCAGTCCTTCCTTTATGCTTTTTCTTTCACACAGACTCATTATAGGACTGACCAACTTCAGTTTCTCTCCTCTTAACAAAAACTTAGTATAGTTTTACTGGAAATCTGGTGATGGGTGACAAATAATCACACTCTTTGGTGTGTTGCTAAGCAGCAATTTTTGCCAACATTTTAAACCTAAAGCAAGGTCCCTAAATCCACATTTAGGAAACTAAATTAAAGGCCTGATTTTCAGAAACAGTGCACCGGCCACCTCCACTGACTTTGCTGGGAGTTTTGAGTGTCAAATCCTGGCTCCAGTGAAATCAATGGGAGTTTTGCCAATGTCATCTACTGCTGAACATTGTTGAAAATCAAACCTCGTATTTTATTAGCTTAAATAAGGATTTAAGGAGCAGACTTTAAATACCTTTAAAACTCTAGCCCTAAGTTCCTAAACTTAAGGCAACCAAGTTTGAAAATGTTGGCTTTTATAATTCAGAAAAAGGAAAAAATGTTCCAGAGAAAGTTGCACTCCATGCTGAAGATGAACTTGAAGTGATCTCTTGAGATGGCTTTTATTTGTCTGTTAACCAGAATGCACATTTATGGTGCTATATAAATAATAATAATGTTATCACCTCTCTATTCTGTTTTTATAATCTGTTTATTCTGCAAATTTCAGCAATTAAAATAAAGAAGATTTGGTTTGTGTTTTCTGTGAAGACCCATATCCATTCTTATTTTATGCAGATCAGTTCTCCCATCCAGGGTTATAAGGCACTCTGCATTTAAAGCTATCAGAGGAAAACAAAAGAAGAACAAGCTACAGATGTGTTACAATAACATTAACTAACTCCTGAAAAATTGATTATATGAGAGGGACTCTTGCTTTTATGAAGTCCCCAGTGAAAATAAGGAGTTTAAAAAAAAAAAGAAATTTGAAGCCTTTTACCTGTAAATCACCATACTGAAGCCATACCTGCTACAGTAGGTAGTAAAAGTAGTTATAAATTGATGGCCTATAATGGTCAATATTACATAGCAACAGTTACTACCCTATGGTATCTGAGACATAATAGTATTTGTCCATACATAGAATGGGAAATCATGAGGATATTTTGGATAATATAGTTTGGTCCATCATAACCATTGTTCGTGAAATGAGTGGGGTGACCTCAATCTATGGTCTAGTAGATGTCCACACTGCAAAAAGACCACCAAATTAAACCCTTTATTTGCGATTTCAGTAGGTAGTAGGGATGGTTAGCCGAGTATGGAGAGTGAAGGCTCATCCAGAACACAGTAGAAGTACACCGCTGGGAGAGCATAGGGGAGGTTTGCACAGCCTGCTGCTTGTGTATACAGCTTTTCAGTGGATAAATAAACTTCAACTTCTAGGGCTGTCAGTCCAGTACTTTCACCAGTAAATCCACTTATGGCTTTAGAAAAAAAAAGTACTGTAATAATTAAAACAAAAACTATGATCTGACTGTCTAGGCATTAATCATGCCATTTTGTATTAATCCAGTATTACAGTCAGCACCTTTAAAAGCCTTCATTTATCACACTTCACTGTTTAAGCGGTTCCCATGAAATTTACAATAGTTCCTAATTCTAATGACAGGGAAATGCTGCAGATGTAATCAATAGTAAAACAGGTACATGGCAAGGTTTTACGAGCAACAACTGGATATTCATGTTAGACATTGAGGTACTATAAACACCATAAGCTTGGATCCTCCTTAGCTGTTGAGCCATGTCCCCTCTCTCCCACCTGTGATTAGGGAGAGAAATGGTACAGAGGGAATCCTAATCTCCTTTCCTTCACCATTTCCTTTCCTTCAGTAGAGCAGCATAAAGCATCTGGAGAGAATTCAGGGCTCTGGCCCAATTACTGATTTAAGACATGCTCACAGGATTTTAAAATATAAAACAGCATTGACCTATCCAGTGCCATTGCATTAGAAATAATTTGGTGGGACAAAGTGCAGGACTGTACAATTTCATATTCAGTAGATGCTGTTTTGCATTCAGCTACAATGGAAACTTTGAAAGTTTTGTCTCCACATGATAATTCTTCTATGGGCATTACTCAAATGTTTAGAAATAAATTTAAGTGGGTGGATATCAAAGATCAGTATATGGAGCGTCTTGTCTCCTCAGAGCCAGGAGCACCGGAACTTCAATAGAAGTAGAAGTGGATGGGCCATGACGCCCTGCCCCTCTGTGGCCCCACCCCCTGCTCCTCCTGAGGTCCCACCCCTTGGCCGGGCCAGAAGCTGGAGCTTGGCATGGTAAGAATTGCCCAGGGAGCCTCGGCCACTGTGAGGAGCCCTGGACCCTCCACCTGCCCTTGGTCGGGGGCCAGCGTGTCTGAGAGTAATCCCTGGCCTGCATCCCCACCCCCCGGGATGCACTGTTCAGGGCAGGTGGAGGATCTGGGGCTCCCCACAGTGTCCTGGGCTCCCTGCATGGCTCTTTCTATTACTCAGCTCTGGTATCCAGCCTGACTGGGGGCGGGGCCTCCAGGAGAAGAGGAGGAGCAGGAGAGGGGCTGGGCCTTGCAGTAAAGGCCCACCTCAGCTCCCCGATCAGGAAGAGACTGGTGCCACCAGCAGGGGCTACGCTTTATGGTGGGGGAGCTGATCACCTTGTCAGCTCCCCTGTCACAAAGCGAAGCCCCTGCCAGCGCCACTCCGTGCCTGCACAAGGCTTGCAGTTTGAAGGGGGTAATGCAGCCCCCTGCCTCCCAAACTATGCTCATGTTCCAGCGCCCCTGCTCAGAGCCTTTTTCAAGCCCTTAAACTCAACCACTGCTTAAGAAGGGCCTTAAAAATAAACCACTCTTCTTCTCCCCCGTTTCTAGCTGCTTTCAAAGTCAATGGGAGCTGCTGAGGGCTCAGTGCTTTTGAATATTGGATAAGCTGCTGAGTTGTCATGTGAGGACGTGTCCTTCCTTAAGGTCCACTCATGTCAGAGAGAGAGTCAAGGGCACTCAGCACTTTGCAGGAGTGCTCAGCTCCCTGAAGGTATGTCACTGAAGGGCCTTACATATGGACCCTTCTTTTCCTGTTTATTCTCTCTAGAAGCCAAACTTGGATTCACACAACCTTCCAAGTGAGTGGGGCTGGATGAAGCTCCTTCTGGGGTCTGTCAAGCACTGCTCCTACACCTGACCTCTGGCAGGGTTTACTACCAATGTATATAAAGTGTTTCTGTTCCTCCTAAGGGTTTGGTGCACTGTCAGTCCTGTGCTTCCACCCTGCCAGCCCCAGGTTGAAGTGGCTTATTTAAAATTCTTTACAGAAATACATTAGTATAAATTAGGAGGTGGAGGCCATTATCCTGCATAAAGTGTAAATTTTTATTCAAATTCTATTAGCATAATTGTCTTTGAGAAATTAAATGTACATTATTACACTTGCTGTGCCACAATTATAAAAAAACAAAATTTCACTTGTAAGGTTGTGCAGTTCTCAAGCAATTAGCCATATTGCACCCTGCAAACCAAAATTAAACACATAAATTAAAACAGCAGGGGGGGGGGGGATAATAATGTTAGAGAGGTGGCATAGACTTTCTGTAGTTTGTTGCTTCCAAAGCTCATACTCTAACAAGAACAGGTCAGAAAAGCAGGATTAACAGGATTTCCCCATACTATTCTGTCTTCTGATTTAAAAACTACTTGGCAGAACATGATGATAAAAGTATAACCAAACAAGTCATTTAAGTGTGTTCTCTCTACTCAGCTTTTGAGTATTGTTCTATTTTTTTCTCCACAGAAGAGTAAAGAGTATTTTTTTTATTAATCAGCTGAAAGCATTGGTCTTGAGTTCAGCATCCACTGTCTTAGTCAGTATGATTTGGACAGGCACCCTTCTAATCCTTCTGAGTGCATTTATGCACAGACATCTATAAACAGACATAGAATATCAGGGTTGGAAGAGATCTCAGGTGCCCATCTAGTCCAACTCCCTGCTCAAACAGGGCCAATCCCCAACTAAGTCATCCCAGCCAGGGCTTTGTCAAGCCTGACCTTAAAAACCTCAAAGGAAGGAGATTCCACCACCTTCCTAGGTAACGCTTTCCAGTGCTGCACCACCTTCCTAGTGAAAAAAAGTTTTTCCTAATATCCAACCTAAGCCTCCCCCACTGCAACTTGAGACCATTACTCCTCGTTCTGTCATCTGCTACCACTGAGAACAGTCTAGATCCATTCTCTTTGGAACCTCCTTTCAGGTAGTTGAAAGCAGCTATCAAATCCGCCCTCATTATACTCTTCCGCAGACTAAACAATCCCAGTTCCCTCAGCCTCTCCTCATAAGTCATGTGTTCCAGTCCCCTAATCATTTTTGCTGCCCTCTGCTGGTCACTTTCCAATTTTTTCACATCCTTCTTGTAGTGTGGGGCCCAAAACTGGACACAGTACTCCAGATGAGGCCTCACCAATGTCGAATAGTGGGGAATGATCACGTCCCTAGATCTGCTGGCAATGCCCCTACTTATACAGCCCAAAATGCCATTAGCTTTCTTGGCAACAAGGCCCACTGTTGACTCATATCCAGCTTCTCGTCCACTGTAACCCCTAGGTCCTTTTCTGCAGAACTTCTGCCTAGTCACTCAGTCCCTGGTCTGTAGCAGTGCATGGGATTCTTCTGTCCTAAGTGCAGGACTCTGCACTTGTCCTTGTTGAACCACCTCAGATTTCTTTTGGCCCAATCCTCTAATTTGTCTAGGTCCATTTGTATCCTATCTACTACTCCTCCCAGTTTAGTGTCATCTGCAAACTTGCTGACAGTGCAATCCACGCCATCATCCAGATCATTAATGAAGATCTTGAACAAAACCAGCCCCAGGACTAACCCTTAGGGCACTCCGCTTGATACCAGCGGCCAACTAGACATGGAGACATAGATCACTACCCCCCTACTTGAGACACCCCTTTTATCTGACTGGTTCTTACTCCCACCCCCACAAAAGTCATCTCTATTTCAATGCACAGCCACATTTCCAGAGAGAATAAAGCATCTGAACAACAGATAGAAATAAAATACAAAACAAATGCTGAAAAGGCCTGCACTAACATACGCTGATGAGGTACTTCTGGAGAAACTTTATTCTATAAATAAATTCCAAATAAGGAAGATTTTATGTGCCCTTCCTGCTGTATCCAAATCAGACTGAGCTAATGCTATCACATGGGTGTGAGGAAAACAACTAGAAGAAATTGCAGAGATTCTGTCAGATTCCTCAGCTGAGGGAGCTCACCTGCAATTTGTTATTTAAGTTTACAACCTGAAGATACTGTTGACTGCTAAGCTGCCACTAGATACATAGGTCCTAACTTGCAGCTGCAAAGAGCTGAATTTCCTTTCAGACAGAACTTTATGAGTTGATTATACTATGTACTTTAAATAATTCTACACCTGAAATATATTCAAGAACTCCATCCTTGTAAATGAAACATCCCACCTGGTCATTAATGGTTCTCACAAGGAACATTTTACATGCACGCACCACAAAATGCACTGGCTTTCAGTTTGTTTCCTTTTACAATTCAAGGTGTTGGTTTTGACCTAAAATGCTAGATGAATGGGTCCCGGCAACTTTACAGACCATGGCCCAGATCCTCAAACATATTAAAGCTGCTAACTGACAGGATCTGGGCCTGTCTGTCTTGCTTATATGCTGGTGTGGTAGCTGAGTTCAGCTGAGAAGATCTAGATCCCTTAAATTTAAATAGGAGAGGTCTGACAGTTAAGGGTCAAGTTCTTCAGGGAAGGTGCTTCAGCTCTGGAATACTTCCCTGCCCCCCTCAGTATGACAGAGTCTATGTTTGTTGACTTTTAGGACACACTTTTCTCTCATATTATTCAGAAGGATATAAGTGTGTTAAAGAAAGGTCATAGTCATGAGGAGTTTTCTGCATAGGGAAGATGATATCGTGGGTATTTATCTAGTCTATAATTTCAGCATGCATCTTTGTACATAATTGTTCATATTCTCATTTTGAGAAGAGGAGCCGATTAATCCAAAGAAATAAATTAAAAATGATTTAAAGAGTTTTTGGAGAGAAAAAGTTAGTCTTTTCCTTTACTGACTCTGCTGTGCTGAATTTGAATAAAGGAGGAAGACAATAAAAGTGGAAACAATCATTTAAAATGTCTCTTTAGGTTCTTATCAATGAGGTTAAAACCAATATTACACAAACTAATTGAATCAGATTGATTGAATATCATTTGCATTGCTTCTATAGTCCACTGGAAGGAGGAGTGTCATTCAAATAACAGAGTTAATTCACCCATTCATTTGGAAATGTATAAGGTTTTCAAGCCCTGGCAAAGAAAAGAAGGATTATTCCTTAGCACCAATCTATGCCAGTTTTCAATGCTCATGCATGTTTTGCTGAGAAAGAGGCTCAGCCAGCTCAGAATCTAGTGCTGTTTAAAATTCATATAATTAACTATTACTATGGGTTGGCAATATGTCCTTACTTGGACATGTGTATCCTTGAACATACTGTAAATATGTTTGTGGCATAGTTTGATTAATTTTTTTTTTTTTGTCAAGTATTAGTACCTTTCTTATTCAAACTGCAGTTAACTGGAGCTCTCTCTTATCCCAAGATTGAAGATGTCCCCCAGGGCTTGTCTTTGGCACAGTAATCTTTATCCACTGAAGTCTAATCAACCCATAAGGCAACTGCCAGCACCTCCATCAATGGGAATGTTGATTATCTGTAAACAGAAAACCCTGGGTATAGACTTCAAAGCTGATTGGGCCAGCTCCACTATCAAGCCTGAATCCCCACTCTGGCACTTCAAGTGCAGAAGGTGGGGGCCCTCAAGGATTTTAAAAATTAATACTTGCCACTCTAGGCTTGTATTGAACTCCCAAGGTTACAGCTTTTCTCTGACCTTGGCTTGGTAAACACTGCCACCACCCAAATGTAAAAAAAACCCTTGAACCCAGGAAGGAGCACTTGGGAAGTCCTCTCTGTGGGATACCCTCGAGCCCTTTCACACCACCCCTCCCCATCTGGGGAAGAGCTTAGAAAGAAAACAAAGGAAATTAGCTGTTGCTACCAGCTAATCAAACAACATGTGAACAAATCTCTTGGGACACCAAAAATCCAATCCTGTTCTTAAAAAAAGGTAAGTTTTATTTAAAAAAAAAAAAAAAAAAAAGAAAGAAAATACATCTGGAACTTAGGCTTTTGTTGGATTTTAAAAGAGCAATTCCAAAAATTAAGCACCCAAAATAGCTTTCTTGGGAGTTCAGCTTAAAGGTTACAAGCAAACAAAAGCATACAGGGTTAGCACAGAGGAGTCCATTAGCCATAAGAAATAAACCTAATCACATCTTTCTAAAGATTCCTGATCTACTTACACATTTGGGAGTTCCAGATAAGTAGTTCTAGGTATGATCTGATGATTTATGATCATACCTGTCTTAAAGTTGCTTACAGCATTGCTGCTCTGTGTCTCCACTCTCCAGAGAACAACCACAGACACAAAGGGAAAGCTTCTTTCCCAATTTAAAAAAGTTCTAGCCTTCCCATTGGCTCTTTTGGTCAGGTGCCCTTTTCTTTATCTGGGGGACTTTGTTAACCCTTTACAGGTAAAGCAAGCAGAGAACAGCCACAAAGAGGGACTTTATAGCTAACTGGCTGGCTGGGTGTCCATAAAAGGGAACTAGCCCCCCTTCATTTATCACATCCCCAGAATATCCAAAGGCTTCTGGTGCTCCTGAGATCTTTGAATAAATGGGGTACTACTGCATTATTTGCCTTCATTTTCAGTTGCTACCAGGGTGTTATAGCAAAGTCTAGTAGTAGTAGTGTAGTAGAGTCTATCCATCTGTTTATTCTGGAAATGTAAAAATGGGAAGGGGGCATATATGCCTGGGATTGCCCCAGTTTTCTGCATATCCCAGGTCCAGACGAGTTACTTCCATGTCCTTAAGATTCCAGAATGACTCTTTCCATCCTTCCTTTTCTCTTCTTGACATTAGGAGTAGCTATTCCATCTGTTGTTACAGCTGCCACTTTTCCTTTCTTGTTCATTGCTAATACGTCTATCTAAGTCCACAGGCAGGGAGGCAATCACCAGTGCTGCCTGCCTCACTCCCTGTCTGTATACATTATCCTGGGATGGCAGCCCTCTGGCGTGGGGACGAGAGAAAGGAAAAGAAACCTGTAGAGGATAGGAAGGGAGAACCTTTCAGGGTTGGGAGAGAAAAAAGATGCAAGGGGGGAGGTGAAGGGGGAAACAAGCTGTAAGATGAGAAGAGAGAAAGAAAGATAGAGAGCAAGGAAATAGGAAAGAGTACATTTGTCCAGTATTGGTGCTCCGGTGGAAGCAGAGCCTCTTGGAGATACAGGAGGCAAGAGGTGACTTAGCAGCTAACTTCCAAGAAGACTACTAAAGATGGACAGGAATGAGAGCGGGTGGGTGGTTTTTGGGGTGAGGATCACAATGCCCGGTAGGATTTCCTTTGTAGTTTTTAAGTGAATCCTGACTCTGTGGGAGTGGGATGTAACATTCTCTTTGAACGGTTTCAGAGTAACAGCCGTGTTAGTCTGTATTCGCAAAAAGAAAAGGAGTACTTGTGGCACCTTAGAGACTAATCAATTTATTTGAGCATGAGCTTTCGTGAGCTACAGCTCACTTCATCGGATGCATCCGATGAAGTGAGCTGTAGCTCACGAAAGCTCATGCTCAAATAAATAAGTTATTCTCTTTGAAGCTGCCATCTCATGGCACCAGATGAAGTTATGATGAGAAACCAAATCAATCACAGCCAAACTCTGAACCTTTATGTGCCTTTTTTACAAGGTTGATGGAGGGAGGAGATTGCAGGCTTTTATGTGCTTTTGCAATGAAACCACATCAAATACAGATGCAATGTCACAGTGCAATTTATGGAGCAAAGGCTGTAGGATTTGGGAGCTCTCTCTCTGCTCTCCCTTTATTAGAAGAGCTTTAAGATCAGCCTGAAATCTGTACTTGATGTTCCCCTGGAGTTATCTGGACTGGTGATCTGCTAGATCACTCCAATCCTCAACTCTGGGAGCCAGCCTTACCCTGCTCTGCTGTGAGAACCCCCACTCCTGGGCTGTTCACGCACAGCCTCTGGCATGTAAGCTGCTCCCACCTACGTGAGGCAAATATTTTAACCTGAGCTACAAGAAAAAAATCATTACCATGGAGCAGGTCAAATAGGTATTCCATTACCCCCACGGTCAAAACACTTTCCAAACCTTCCCAAACCACATGAATTTTAGCTAGCGGTATCAGGAATCTGCTTTCCCCTCCCCCACCTCTGCCATTTGGCCAGGTAACATACTGGCCATTGGGACCAAACTCTGCTTAACCAGAGAGATCTGGGCCCCTGTATCCCTCTGTCTCAAGTATTTCCTGCCATTAATCTGGACAACCTTAACATTCTCCAGATCTGGTTCTGCAGAGGCTGATCTCACAAAACCAATATGATAGGTTTCAATTGCTTGCGCGGTTTCTGTGTTGAGGTCAGCAGAACTAACATGAGCTATTGGTTGCCTGCTTCCTCCTAGCACAGGGCATGTATTCCTCAGGTGATCAGTGGACTTACACCGATAGCACCTTTTGGGTTCCTCTGTTTTGCTGGGAAGTTTGGGATAGGAGTTACCAGTAGAGGGATGATTTTTGGTAAGAGAATGTTTAGGCTCCCAACCCCCTTCTCTCTTCCCAGGGGCAAAATGGGATTCTCCCTTCCCGCCAGTTTTAAACCGCTCTTTCAGTGGCCTGCCCTAAATAGACGCCTGAGTCTGTTCAAAGGCATCAGCTATAAAAGCCATCTCATCCACAGTCTTTACATTTTTATCCCCTAGACACTGCTTTACTTTGGCCTTACATACATAGGCGCCGAGTTCCCCTCTGCCTCGTGGGTGCTCAACCCCGCCTCCCACAGCCTCGCCCTGCACCACCCTCACCCTGCCCCGATTCCAGCCCTTCTCCCAAGTCCCCGCCTCTTCTTCACCTCCTCCCGCAAGCACTCCGCGTCCCCACTACTCCCCCTCCCTTCTGGAAAGTCCTAAGTGTCACCAAACAGCTGTTAGGCAGGAAGTGCTGGGAGGGAGGGGGGATAGCAGGGATGCGGCACGCTCAGGAGGGAGAGGGGGGAAGGAGGTGTGGTGGGAGCAGGGGGAGCTTGGCTGCCGGTGGGTGTGGAGCACCCGCTAATTTTTCCCCATGGGTGCTCTGCAGCACCCATGGAGTCGGCACCTATGCTTACATATGCTCAAGAAATGTTCTTGAACAACAAGAACAAGCATTCCTTCAAGAGTGCTGTTTAGTCATAGTAATCATCTATGTGGCTCTGTACATTTAGAAGACGCTTTACAAACAGGGGTGTTATGAGGATAAATTCACTAATTTTCATCAAAATTCATGTAAGGAACTCAACTAATCCTTTGACAACAGCTGCAGAAGTACCAAAACAGACAGAGAGATAGACCAGTGTAAAACACGTTCCCTGTCCTGATGAGTTTACTTTCTTTTTAAAGCAATGTAGGATATTTTCACAAAACATAAGTTCAAAGGTGGGTTTTTTTTATTGTAATCAATATAGTATGAATGGTGGAAATCTCATATTTACTTGTTATTGCTACTATAACTAACTAGTAAATTAATACAACCCCTTGAACTAATTGATTTATTTGATATAGCAACTAGTGTTGTAACGTAGTTGCCACTAATGTGTAACTCAGATGGGTGGAAACATGCAGTGATGGTGCTGTCTGATTGGAACCTGAAACAACAGCACAATCCTCTATACATGCCCATGTTAGATGGTTGTGATGAATGGGTTCTTTAAATGCATATATATCCTTGGGGGACTTTGCACAGTTGCCATCTCATCATTAGCATATTAGACTCTGTTCACCTGGTGAAGTCAGGGAGAGTCAGAGTTCTAAAAGGCGCTGAGATATAGATCCGTGCACATGGCATGGGTTCTCAAAAGCAGAGGAGATGGTGAATTACACAACAAAACAACACAAACAAATAAAATACTGGTGAAAAGTACCAGGCTAGCAACCTTGGAGACTGGAGTTCTGTATTTATCCAAGCTACAGTATAGGTTTGCATTACTACTGCCAATACCCCACACTATCCTGCCAGTACACTTTAACCCTGATCTAGAAGGACAACCTCCAAGTTCGACCCAATTCCCAATGATGTCAGTGGGAGTCTTTCTAATAACTTCACTAAGCACTGGACTAGGCCCCTAGAAGATAGTACAGTCTCTAGTTCATTCAATCTTTGTCTGTACACTGAGGCTGCTACAATGTGAGGGCCATTTGGTTCTAATTTTGATACCAGTGATTACCAGTCGGGTAATACCAGTCCACCTGGATCTGGACTGAGATTACCACGTTTTAGCAAAAGCTAAACCACCACCAGATGGTCCCAAGTTTTGGTTATTAGCGGCCTGGTCCGAACCTGAAATTTTGAAGTTGTGAGAACCTGTAAATGAAAGGAGCTTTGCTTCATAAAATCATGTGACATGGAGATTGTTCTTGCAAGTTTGACCTAAGTGAAGACTGGTCCGAGCCCCAAAGTAAAGGGGTGTTGGGTCCCCAGGTTTAGATGTGCCTGCTGTAGAGACATGGATTGCAGTCCTGGATCTGAACTTTAAAGCTAGAGATTATTAAGATCTGGGGGCCTTGAGCCAGGCCCATCATTAGATCTAACCATGAGAAGAACTGGACAATCAAGATGAGGGTTCCTTAGCTTGAGGAGAAGTAATTTCCTCAGAGTGCTCCCCGCAAATAGTGCTTAACTCGATACAATGCATCACAAAGACCACACAGAGTTAAGTGTTCTAACATGTTGTGTAAATTCCAGAATGCGGGGAGACAGAGGAATAGGTTTGAACTCAAGTTAATGCAAAGCAATGCTGATTAGAATGATATGATTGTTGTAAGCAGTATTAATAGCTAAGACTTGGCAGTGAAATCATTCCCATATCTGCACTGAGTGCTCTGGTTTGGGATTGTAGACATCTTGGCCAAAAGTCAGAATTGAATTTATTAATGTTGATATTTTCCCCCCTCCTGCAGCCACCAGGATGTTTCCCATTCACACTGTCAGAATATATATAAGGAGCTGTTACTCATGTAGTTTGACATCTGGCGGCTTGGACTGGTTTGGTTGTTAGTGTTAGTTTGACAGGATGGCACAAAGATTGACATACATTCTGACTGTCGCCTGTTGATAATGGCCTTACTATACACAGACATACTTCATCTTATCAGTCACCCAATCTATCCATAGTTTAGTAATGCTAAAGCAATAATATATTGCTTGGTAGTTATATCCTAAGGCGGAAAATGCTTAGAATTCACTGAGCTATAAATACTGTGGAATAAGCAACTCAGATATGTTAGGGCAGTTAAGAGTGGTGCCCTCCACATGGATCTGCCCCATCTCAACAGATAGAGGATGTCCACTGTCTGTGTGACACTCTCCATCCATTGTTATGGGAGAGGCACAGCTGGGGCATGTGAGGAGCAGATTGTACATCGTTCTCATCCCCACCATGCATTAACTTTTCAGTTACCCTATCCACACTGGGAAACACCTATTTAAAAGCTGCCCTGGGGCAGCTGTCACTAAGGAATCCTTTGCCAGAGCAGCCTCAATGGAGCCTCACAGCATAGGATCAAGTGGGAGTATCTTAGCCTGCACGCATGAGTATCTTATCCTCCATGCAGATGGCCTCAGCCTCCTCTAAATTCTCCAGGATTTATATAGAACCTGTGGCTTCTGATGACTGTATCAAGGAGGAGAGGAGCAAACCCCTTCAATTTCCCTACAGAACCATCCCAAGATGACTCTGCATGGGAATCCTCCTGCACACATCCTTCCATTCCTAACTCCCTCCCAGAGGTACTTCTGCAGGACAGGACATTCTGACCACAAGTCAGAAACAGAGAATTGTGTATGCCACTGCAAGGCACGCTTTCAGCTCATGCTTCTATTCTAGCTGTCGCTTACTTTTGTACCAGTTGTGATACAGCATGGCCAGAAGGCAGCAAGAGAGTGATATGGGAGAGATATGTAAGTCCCAGGATAAGGAGAAGCCTTATTTCCTGTAGAGGGAAGAAAGGTTTCTATAGATTATTAAAAGCACCTGAAGCCAATTAGAGCACCTGAAGCTAGTCACCTGATAAAACCCCCCTGCTTCAATCAGCCAGGGGAAGGAGTTGGAGCAGAGAGCAGTTTGGAGGAGTTGAAGTAGAGGAGAGTTTGGAGAAGTGCCATGGTTGGCTAGAAGACCAAGACCCTAGGTAAAGAGAAACCCGGCTTGTGCAGAGAGAGAAGGCAGGAAGCCCCACAAGCTAAAGAGCAGGAGAGGGAAGTAGCCCAGGGGAAGGAAACACTAGTTCAAGTGGTTTACCACTATCCCTAGGGACCCTGGGATGGGACCCAGAGCCCTCCCGGGTGCCTCCCTTTCCACTACCCTTCTCTGGTTACTAGTGGGACAGTAGATACCCTAGTTCAGGGACAGGAAACTGCACCCTGAACCCCCCCCCCCCCCCCCCAAGAAGAGGAAGCATGGGACCCCTCATAATCATACCGACAATTTGCCAAACTGTGCAAAAGAATCTCTGTAAAATGTTACATGCCTCTAATGTTTGAACATTTCAACCTACTGTCAAGTCGAGTTTTCCCAACCCAAGATCCAGACTACTGAAGTAACATACAGAAATAATGTTAATAAAAACCACACCATCAGTCTGCCTAAGCATTGATAACTTACTAATCACTGTTGGGTCTGAATGCTATACAAATAAATCATGCCTTATAGTACATGCTATGCCATTCATATTAGAAATGTTGGTGTATTGTTCACTGTTTTGGGATTTTATAAAATACCTAAAAAGCATCTGCATGGATGGACCATAGAACAAGATGAACAGTGATTGCCGTCATTCTGGCTTTGATGATACTGGCTGTTCCTCACAAATGACAAATATGGGCAAAACAAGAAAACCCAAATGCTTGGAAGGGGTAATAAAGAAGGGTGATTTAAATGGTCAAGGATGGACTGACTGGAATAGAAAGACCCGGAACCAAGATTTTAGCTGTGGAGGGTCTCCAATTGACCATCTCAGAGAGGTAGTTCCACACATTGAGACTTGCTAAACTGAGAAGACCCGGTCCCCAATTCAGTCAAGATAGAACCTTCCAAAAAAAAAGAGCAAAGACAATAGCTGGTGAATAAGTGATTTTTCAGGGTCAAACCAAATCGGAACATTTCTGGTGAATCAAAAAAAGTGCATTTTGGCGTGTGTCCCCCCCGGAGCAAGGATTCAAACCTGTCCCTCCCATATCCCAGCTGAGTGACCTAGCCACTGGGCTCAAGGTCATAAGTTGGGGGTAGGGGTAGGTGTAAGGGCGGTGGTGGCAGCAGCACCCCCACCTCCTCCTGTGGTTTTGTAAGTGTTCAAAACTGTGCGCATCAAATCCACAAATAGTTTTGGGTGGACCAAAAACTTTTTTTTTTTTGAGGAATCAACTACTCATCCAAAAAAATTCACCCAACTCTACTAAGGAGAATTCAACCAATCTCAGAAGCCTTAAATGGGATATCAGGTAACCGAGAGGCGAGTGTTACTCTTTGGGAGCAGAGAGGAAGGGGAGAATAGTCATTTATCTACACAGAGGAAGGAGAGGGAGTATGGTTTAGTGGTTGAAATGGAGGACATGGATCATTCCTGGATCTGTCACAGAATTGTTCTGTGCCCTTGAGCAGGTCACTCCATTTCTGTGTTCCTCACTTTCCGCATCTATGAAATGGAAGGTGCTGTGAAAATCAATTATATAAAACCTGATGGCAGGCATTGTAAAAGTATAAAGTAAACTAAATTGATCAGAAACATGTTCTTAGATAACAGGGTAGGGGAGAAGTAAGTACAGGAGATGGCAGATAATGAGGTTTTAAATATGAATTAAAGCTATGCAGGCTATAGCCCCCTACAGTGGATCTCACTCCTGTGGGAGGCATTGCAAATGTTTCCAGTCCCAGAGAACACCATGTACTGGTGCAGATAACTTCCCTCCTTAGTCAAACACTGACCGTGCGATGCTTCTCACAAAGTTGCACCCCAAGGGGACTAGATGTGTAAGTGCTTTTTCAAGCAATTATACATAATTATATTGTGATGCAAAGTGCTATAAAATGAATGAGAAAAGACATTTGCAAAGGAGCGCTGTTGTTATCCCTGTCACAATGTACATGCAGCAGAGTTTATACAGTTCATGCCAATCAGGTGTTTCCCATTTCCCCAAATTTACAGCATGGTATATTCTCTTAAAGCACAATATTAATTGAATTGGTTCCACTTCTACACAGATGTAATATTAGTAAGAACTAAACATCTGAAAGAATGTCAGATGTACCTTGTTAATACTGAGTTCTCAATTGTTCTTCAGTCTCAGCCTTTGTTTGGGAAAAAAGCGCTAAATTCTAGCTGTTATGGTGTGTGTTGTAGGCGAGGGAGGGGAGGGAAATCAACTGTGACTCAAGTGTAACTGATGGAGCAATGTCTGTCTGAGTTTCCAGAGAGCCTGGAATAATGGCTCTGAGGTGTCAACTGTCCCATTTCAAATGGGTACTACTTATATGATGGTTAAGGTACTTTAAGTGTTACTGTTCCACTGATCAAAGCATATAAGAAAGGAGGGAAGAGGTATCACAAAGGTCTACACAGTATATGCTGAGTGACCATTCATTTTGGGTAGGCCTTTAAAAACACATGGCAGGATTGAAGGGAGATATGATTGGTTCCATTTTCCTGATCTGTGCTCAGCTTGCACTTGTTTGGAAAACACTTCCCTAGTGAACACACTTACTTCAACAAAGTCAAAATTTGTGAACTGATTTCACTCTTTTCTTTTAAAAAGTATTTTGCTTCACTGCCATGCTCTGTTTACATAAACCTGTTTTAAACTAAGAATCAGCCATAAGATAAGTTAATGGGTTGGCTGCATGTACTTAAGATAAAAGCTTGAAAGCTTGCACAGTAAATATAATTCATTACATCTTAGCAGAATTCTGGAAGTTAATAACCTATCATCATCATCATTGTGTTGCTCCTCTGCTGAAGAACTTTTCCATACACATAAAACTTTACTTTTTTTAAAGCAAGTAGCATTGAAAAAACAAATGTCACATTACACTTTAGTATTCCCATTAACCTTTATGGCACTGAGGACGAGTTTAGGTGTCCCTAGTGACATGCACTAAAGATGATTAAAACAGAAACCCTCTTCTTCTCTAACCATTTTGACAACCACCTGAAAGACTCCTAACTCATCCCCAACCCATCAAAGCCAATTTCCTTCCTCTCCCTGCCCAATGTCCAGTGCCACCCAACGTGCTGCCAACTCAGTTCCTTCCCAACCTCTATGAACCCACCACCCAGTTTATTCTATTGCCCCCTAGTGTTTGGTAGGGTTGCCGAATGACTTAGCACCAATAGAAGAGGGGCAGATCATGTGAGATGGAGACCAAGTGCTGATGGTTTCCGGCAGTGAAGAGAGGGCAGCTCAGGACTGACTCCAAGCAGGAATCCCAAGCTGCTTCACTTCCCACTGCTGGAAATCCTTCTCAATCTTCAGCTTTAGTGCCCCCTTCTCTCTTCTAAACCACTCATTGGTGAAGAATCAGACCAGGAAGAGAAAGGCTTTGCTTTACCCACTTTGGGTGCTGTGTTGCACTGCACAGAGTGTGGACACTCCTATGAATCTGGCCCTCCTTCTCTCTTTGGGCATATCAGGTCTTGGAACCTGGAACAAAATTCACTCATCTCCATGCCACTGAAGTAAAACCAGCCAGCAGCAGCTGGCATCTGCTGCAATGGCTGCCAACTCTAAAACATCCTAACATGCTAGTCCTAGGGATGTGGGCAGTAAGATTCTTTAGATATTCAAGAGCACACACTCCCACATTTTATGCTAGATCCAGAGCCCATTTCAAGCCCAGCATAAAGAGCTTAGGCCCAGCGTTTTCAAAAACAGGTTCCTAAATAAGGTTTCCAAACCAGTGGTGGATTTAGAGTTAGTGGGGCCCTGTGCTCAGCTTCATTTTTGGGGCCCCTCTTTCGGACCCCGCCAAGAAAGAGAACATTCTCTCTTATCTCCCCACTCCGCCCCCATTTTTCATTCTTTTTTTCTTCATCCTCCTCTTATAAGTAATAGGAAGTAAAAGAAAATAAAGTGAGGTACTTTGATTGTTTTTGTAGTCTAACTTATTTTTCCACAGACCATTGAAAATTGCTGAGGGCTCGGCGGACCACTTAATGAATCTTTCCAAATATTGTTTGTACCGTTAGCTAACTATTGTAAAGCGCTTTGTATAAGAGTGCTTTATTTAAAAAAAAGTAAAAAAAAACATTGGGGTGCAGGGTCTGGCCAGGAGTTCGGGTCTGGGAGGGGGCTCAGGGCTGGGGCAGGGGTGTGGAGCATTTACCTGAGGCAGCTCCTGTTTGGTGTGAGGGGTGCAGGTGAGGATGTGGGGGGGTTACAGGAGTCAGGGAGGGCAGCGGGCTGGGGGTGTGTGAGAGTGGTGCAGGAGTCAGGGCTGGGAGTGTGTGAGGGGGTGCAGGAGTCAGGGAGGGCAGGGGTGTGTGAGGGGGTGCAGGAGCCATGGCAGGGGGCTGGGGTGTGGGCTTGGGTCGTGGGGGTGCTCCAAGTGCCCCACCCCAGCCCAGCCCTGCCCTGCCCTGAGCGGCTCACGGCAGGGGGGAGTACGTGTAGGGGGAATGCAGGGGCCCCGCTTTTGCTCTGCCCTGCCCCGATTCCACCCACTTTCCCAAGGCCCCACCCCCACCTGTTCTCAACTTCCTCCCACAGGTGTGCTGAGGCCCCACTCCTCCCACACCCTCCCGGAGCGACCGGAGAGCTGGCAAACAGCTGTTTGGAGGCAGGGGAAGCACTGGGAGGGGCGGAAATGTGGCACTGTAAGGGAACTCAGCCGGGGCTCATCCCTCAGCGGGGTGGTGGGGCACTACAGGCAACCTCGGGGGAGGAGGCGGGGGAGGGGGTAGCTTGGCTGCCGGTGGGTGCAGAGCCTGCAGCAGGAGCCCCAGGAGCCGGCAGGACCCAGCTTCTGCCCAGCAGCTGCCCAGCCCTGGGGCCCCCTGTCATTGGGGGGCCCCCATGCCAGGGCACCCTGTGTTTTACTGTAAATCTGCCTCTGTTCCAAACCCAAATTTAGGTACCTATGTATGGTAAATCACCTCCTTGTCTACCATCCCACAGTTCCCAGTGAATTTAATTGAAACTGTGGGTGTTTAGTGCTTTTGAACATAAGGTCATTTACTGATAAGGACACAGAAATCTAACTTTATGGACCTCTTTCTCAAGCTCTTGGCATTGGCCCTTTGCAGACACATGATATGTGAATTTGCTCTAAAATTTGATGATACTGTGACCCTAAGAGCCCCTTTATGCCAATTGGCAAAGGAGCACCCAACACACAACTGTCAGAATATTTAGCCAAATAGCAACTTGAGGGGTATCATGTGACACCCGGGTCATTAATATTATTGTGTGATATACGTATGTGTGCTGGAAATGTTATTATAATGTGGTCAGATCAAGCAATCTGAATAGAGCCGATGCCATTGACAGAGAAATGGTGTTTCACCTGTATCTCCAACATAAATTGAGCAAGGTGAGGCCAGACACAATGGAAACATTTACTTCTAAGGTAAACAAAGTGATTAAGCCCACTGAAAAAGCAAATTGACCAAAGGATGAGGAAGACAGCATGGTGTCTACATACCAGTAGGGAACAGGAATTTGTCAGGGTTTACTTTTCAAAAAACACATTTCAAAGGTTTACTGACTGTAAAAAGAAGGAGAAAGAACCCTTAGTTATCTGCTTAGGGGACAGCAGGGAAAGTACCCTCTGATTCCATGAACCTCGGGCTGGAGGTGCTGGGCAAAGACTGTAACTTGCTAAAGTTAAGTCTTAGACAATGAAAGGGATGTATTATTTTGTTGGTAAGCATTTTCTGTTTTTGTTCTCTCTGCTTAGTATCACTTCAGTTTCTGTTCTTTGTTAATAAACTTTAGTTTTACTATAAACCATCTCAGCACTGTTACACTGAATTAATTATGAGTCCTCCGTGAAACCAACTGGCCGGTGTACATATACCGTCTCTTTGGAGGCAGTGAACTTAATAATGTCTGAGAGCGTCCAGTGAGAGGGAACTTGGGGACGTCTCTGGGGAAACTCAGAAACTGGAGTTCACTGAGCGATACTGCAAAGCAAAGTAAATTCTGGCAGGGTAATGATGATTTTCCTGGTGAAGCAGATACGCTGGTGGGGCAAGGACCTGACACATACAGTTTAAGCTCCAGCAAAGCTTTTCCTTGCTAAGGCAGGGGGTAACAAAGTCACTTACAGTTCTGGGCTGCCTCAGGAGAGCATCACATATAGAGGAGCCATGTCAGTAATTCATTTTGAGCTATAGCTTTGATTTTCTCTCATCCTGCCCTCACCTTCTCAATCAGTCATGTGCCCTAAATACTATAGTTGGTTTTCTAATAGCATACATTTTTCTATATTCAGTTTGAGTCCAGCCGCCTTAATTGCCTTCAGAAATTGTTTTAACCTTATGTTATGTCCTTGCTCAGACTTCCCATAAAGCGAAATATCATCCATATAAACTTCTACTCCCTCTAGCATCTCACTCATTTTCCTTTTCAGGTTTTCTGAGCTGGGTGAGAGATGCAATGTCAAAAAGAAGGCATCAAAAGAAATAAACTTCTGAATGACATTTTACAGCCCGTAAGCTTGGCATTGTCAGGATGGAGCAGAACTTTCCAGAATCCATTATCCGCATCTAGTAAGGGGAATATCATTGCACCAGTTAACACCGAGATTGTGAGCCAGATTCTGGGTCCTGTTACTGCTCTGGCAGTTCACATGGGCTGTAAAACTGCCTTGCTTCAAAGACTAAAACAGCTCTCGGCAGCCCTGGAGATCGAAGGAGTGCAAAGGTGACATATTCCCACCTTTGCTCCCTCTAATTGGGCCAAGCAGAGTTCAGCCAGAACACCAGGATCTGTATTTTCTACAATGGGAAGAATATATGTATTGCTTCTCACTGCTTCATTGAGCCTCCTTAGTTCTATGTAGATATGAATGTGCTCATCATTTGGCTAACAGACACCATAGGTGTTCTGAATTCCCTCCATTCACTGTCCAAGCTAGTTTATCCTTCCCTTGGAAAGCAGTGGGACTGGCACTCTCCAAGATGTGCTGACCGGGTAGTATTCGTCCCCCTCTTTCAACAGAATCTGTACCATTCCTCCTTGAAGCACACCCTTCTCGTCAGGCACAGTACAGCTTCTTCTGTGCATTCTATAAGCTCCTTGTGAATGGCTGTGGTTGGGTTAGGAAGTGACAGTCAGATATTCTTTGTAGCTTGTACAGGCTTGGAATGGACACAGGGAATCCTGAGCTGCTCCAACTTTGCCTATTTACAAATCAGCTACCTCTGGCCCAGAATCAATGCTAAATTCAAGGACTATGGTCCAAGGCCTGCAGTCAGTAGTCCAGGACAAGACATGAACGCTGCTTTTGAACACAGATCCCAGAAAACAGCCCAAGCACAGGTGAGTGTTACCTATTTTCCAGAGTTCTTTGCTTTGATGCACACATTCCCAACATCCTAGTCTCTTACATTTCATGCACATGCTTGTACTACAATAAATTGGCATGACCAATGTACCTTCTGTGTACCATTCATTACCTTGTACCTATGCCTCTATACTGTCCCCTCTAATTCACCTTTTCTTCTAACCCAGAACAAAGGACTTTATTAGCATAAGAAAAACAATATTATCACTAAAAGCTACTCTTTTTCTCCCTCTTCTTCATTGAATAGTTTCTTCCTAAAAACCTTTCCTCAGCTCCTTTATCTCCTTAGATAAAAGAGTCCACTGAGGCTTCTTGCCCAGATGGTGGGGGAACCTAACCATACCCAGTTATTCACACAGGGAGCTTTCAGCACAGGCCCTAGCTCCTTACAACTTGCAAGTGACCCTTTGCAGCCCTTCTTTAATCTCTCTGGCTAGTTGGTAGTTCACTGTGCTCTCTGTAGAGTTGGGGTAAAGGGCTCAAGGCTGGGAGTTCCCTTTCTGGCTCCAGGAGTTCCACCAACAGTTTCCTGCTTGAGGCAGTCCTGGTCCTCCTCCCCTGGAGCTGACTGCAATTTTCATCTTTTTAAAGGCCTCCTCCCTACCATAGATGACAGACAAGTCCAGAGGGGCAGTGTCAGTCTTACCCCCCAAGGCCTCTCTGGCACCTTCCTTGTCAGTGTGGGGTCTATACACTACATTTCAACTTACCTTTCTGCTACACATTTAAAGTAACTGTGACAGGTTCGGTCACAAAGACCCCCTTGGGACTGTCATCTGACATGCTGGAATTACCTCTGAGCCTGTTTTCCACTGCCAGCTTGCGACTCCAGAACCCTATCTTGTTGAGCCAGACATTTCAGTCTGCTGCAACACAGACCCAGGTCTGGTCCACACCCCCAAAGCTGCAGACTATAACCAAAAACTGCTCAGCAGGTCACCTATCTTCAGCACCCAGACACCCAGCTCCCCTCTATAACATTGATAGAGAGATTTACACAGCTGTTTGCTCCCCCAGGTATTAATCACTTACTCTGGGTTAATTAATAAACAAAAAGTGATTTTATTAGGTATAAGAAGTAGGATTTAAGTGGTTTCAAGTAATAACAGACAGAACAAAGTAAGTTACCAAGCAAAATAAAACAAAACACAATACATTAAGAAACTGAATGCAGGTAAATCTCACCCTCAGAGATGTTCCAATAAGCTTCTTTCACAGACTAGACTCCTTCCTAGCCTGGGCCCAATCCTTTCTCCTGGTACAGTCCTTGTTAGTTCCAGCGGGCATCTCAGGTGAAAAGCAGGGGATTTTACATGACTGGGGGGGCCCCATTTATTCTGTTCCACCCCCTTTTATATCTTTGGCATAAGGCAGGAATCTTTTGTCTCTCTGGGTCCCCACTCCTCTTTCTAAATGGAAAAGCACCAGGTTTAAGATGGATTCCAGATCATGTAACCTGGTCACATGTCCTGTGAGACCTCATTCTTCATTACCCATGCCACATACACAGGAAGGCTTGCAGGTAAACAGAGTCATTTACAGCTAATTGTCCTAATCAATGGGAGCCATCAAGAGTCTAAACCACCATTAATGGCCCAAACTTTGCATAATTACAATAGGACTTCAGAGTTAACTTCATATTTTTAGTTTTAGATACAAGACTGATACATACATACTGTAGCGGGGTGGCTACCCCGCTCCTAAAATAGAAGGGGTTAAAAGCAGCCCTGGCAAGGGCTGTGGCTGGAAATGGCTCATTGAGCAAGCAGCCGCAGCTGGGCCATGCCCCAATCAGGCCCCAGCTGGCCTGTATAAAAAGGCTGTGAGCCAGAGACCCAAGGAGTCTTTCTCTAGGCTGGGAGAGAGCAGGGCTTGGCTGCTTGCCTGACAGGGTACTGAGGGTGGTGCAGAGCTGGGGAAGGAGCAGGCTGAGCGGGCATGCTCCAAGCTGGCAACTCCCCAGGCTGTAGTGCCTGGTCCAAGGCCCATAGAGGTACTGGGAGGCAGAGGAAGGCAGCAGGTCTGAAACCCCTTGCCTATGATGAGTGGCCTTTACACTGCAGTCTGCCCTAGGGAGTGGGGCTTGGTGATGACTGGCAGTAGCCCAGACTGAGGCAAGGTGGGGATAGGGAGTTGGGGGTTCCCCAGGAAGGGGAGACCCAGAGGCAGAGTGTGGGGGTACTGCCAGGGGGCAGAACCTCAGAGAAAGGGGCACCAGGGTCTGAGGGACATGGGGGCCAGAGCTGTCCGGATCACCGGCCTGCAGAGGGTGCTCCAGGTTGGAAAAGAGCTAATTCCCAACGACCAGCAGGAGGCGCTGCAGGGGTGAGTCCGCTCCTTTACACATACAAATAGGATGAACACACTGAATAGATTATAAGCTTGGTAATAATACCTTACAAGAGACCTTTTGCATAAAGCATATTCCAGTTACATTATATTCACATTCCAAGCATATTTTCATACAGCATATGGAGTGCAATGTTACAGTAACAATACACATAAGCTCATACCCATGTATCGAACTGCTTTAATAATGTGGACCACGTTTTACCAGAGTGACTGTCCCATGGAGCACATCTCTTCCCAATCAGGACTACAACAGACTACCTGCTCTTGCACTGATGATCATGTAACAGCCTGTGCCAGCTAGAGCAATCAATTAAATACTTCCCCAGCATTACTTTTTCCATTTAACATATGTTTACTTTCTTTTAATGTCCTTTAGCAGCTGGAAACAAAGAAAAGTTAGCACCATGTGACTACCCAGCTCACCATAGACCATCAGCAAGTGCTCTGTAGACCACCATTTATCCACAGGCCACAGTCTGGGAACATCTGCTTTAGACCAATGACTCATGATACGGATAGTGCTTCTTCCGTATTATAAGAAAAGTATATATTTTTGCCTCAGCTTCTAAATAGAAAGTAGCAATGTCCAAGAGAGGTTGCAGCCAGCAGAGTGGCTTAAGGAAAGGAGAGGGTTATTCCAAGAAATGCTGGTGGCACAGAAATCTCCAGGACTAACTACACTCAGAAAATCCCCCAATAAAAACATTCTAATCTCCGCTCAGGCGAGAATGACTCATTAGATACAAATCTATCGAGAGTGCCTATTTGTTTGTCCTCAATGTCTTTCTTATAATGCTGGGTAAATACATTTTGCTTTGGCCTAATGCATGACTCACCATTGTTCAAATATTAAAGTTAAGTGGAAGCAGTTTCCTTACCTAGGCAACTTCAAGTTTGTGTCTTGGTTCTTTTGTATCTATCGTTATTTGGTGTCGGAGTGATAAGAGAAGCACTGTTCAAGAGGTCAAATGTTCCTAATGAAACAGAAAATCAGTGCAAATGACATTTGTATAGAAAACCATATGTGAAAAGTCCCATCGACTGGGTAAAGTTAAGGGAAGGAGGCAGAGGAAACCAAACAGAGGAAGATGGCCTGCTCTTTTTATACTATTTGATAGGATGACCAACAAATAAAAAGCTTTTTTTTAAAATAGCAAATAGAAAGTTGCTTCTCTGAAGCCCATCCCTACAGTTATGAAAGGAACACACCAACATTTGTCTCCTTTTCCCAAAAAAGACATTACCTCTTTGTTCATGCTGCAGAGATGCAGGAATGAAAGGAAATTAAAGAAGCAAAGAGGAAAAACTGCAGTGGCATCTATTTATGAATTCTTCTTATTATTTATTTGTATTTTGCAACATTCAGCATCCCTGGTAAAGATGGGGGCTCTGGTACAGCGAAAGATCTAAACCCAGGAGTTCAGTTTTGGCTACGTTAAGCTTAAATTCTAAATCAACTTTGAAAAGTTCTGCTCCTTGTGTAACCCTTCTGCCAGTTGCAGTTAGCAGCAACCAAGGATGGGTTCAATATCTAGGGGTTCTTCTTAACAATAAAAAACTTGAGCCCTCGGCCAGTAATCTGGGAAAACTTAACACCACCTCTGGGTGCTTCTAAGAGGCAATGCTTCCCCACTTACAAGCACCGAGTCTGTATACAACAAACAAAACTTTTACTAAAAGGGAAAGCAGGACCCAACATCAATTTGGGAGAACACCACAACCACGATTCAAAAGCATGTGACCACAGGAAAACAACCACCCCACAAAGCATTGGGTAGGGTCCTTTGCCTCAGTTTCTCACCTTGCAGTGTGAAAATCTGACAAACAAATGCCCCTTAACACACCACTCCCCTCTCCCTCTGCTGTACCCCACTCACAGTTGGCTGTCCCTGGTTAGTGAAGACCCAGAGTTCAGAGGTGCGTTTCACCTCCCACCCCCTAGGAGGGGGCAGCTAAGCAATGCCACTGGTGCAACTGGCTCCCAGCCACTGCTGACTGCTACTGTTATCCCTCCATTGCTGCTGTCTGCTGCCTCCCTGCCATTGCTGTCTGCGCCATCACATTCTCAGGTACCAGCACTTCACCCAGCTCTCAGTGATTTCAGCAGATAGTGGGGAACCTCATTGCTAGTGCAGTTGTCTTTTGCTGCAACACTGTCCCCACGCAAAATCTAAGGTTCAGCCCCTCATTCTTCATTCCCCATGCCACATACACCGGAAGGCTCAGCAGTGGCGCCAGCTCCAGGAGTCATCAGCCAGAAACAAGGACTTTCAATTGAGTCAAATCGTCTCTCTCTTTAAATGCTGGAGAGAGTCATGTCAAATAGCAGCTAATGCTCTCTGGGCAGAGTCCACACCAGCCCGTAAAAACACCTATCCCTACCCACTCTTCCATCCAGTGGGATTTGGCATCCCTACCCTCTGCTTAGCAAGTGAGGTTCAGTTTAGGGTGACTTCCCCCCCCCCACAAATCAGGGCATGATAAGCACTGTTCTGCTGCCCTTTACTCATGCAACAAGGATACCGCTCCATTACCCCTGATTTCAAATACTAGGGCTTGGCTACACTCACATTTTATAGCACTTTAACTTGCTGGCTCAGGGGTGTGAAAAATCACCCCCCTGAGCGCAGCAAGTCAGAGTGCTTTAGTCAGAGTGTGGAGAGGCTCCGAGCGCTGGGAGCAGCGCTCCCAGCGCTCGGAGCTAATCCCGTCATGGAGGTGGATGACCAGGAGCCCTGGGAGAGCTCTCTCTCAGGGCTCGCGCGCGACCACGCTCGCCCTGCAAAGCGCTGCCGCGGGAGCACTCCCACAGCAGTGCTTTGACGTTTCCAGTGTAGTCATGCCCCTAGAGTGATTTGTAACCCAAAAGAAGCCAAAACTGATCATTTTGGCAAAGAAGCTCCATCTGCCCCTCCCCTAGGCTTAGTAGGCATGTCGATACAAGCAGGATCTGCTCCCAAAGGCTTTTCCCCCAGCTCACGACTAGGTGTCAGGGGAGAGCTCATTCAGCCCCTGCTTACACTTGCTTGCTTATACTGAATTTTTAATGTACACATTTAACATTCCTTTACTGAAATGAGTATCTAAGAAGCATCATAGAGATTTCCTGCTATATCCAGCAGGATTTGAATGTTATAGCCTTGGGACCTAATTCAATGGAACTGCTTACAGAGTGAGTTACTACTCAGCATAAATAAGCAGGGGCGCTGGAACAATTTGCATAGTGGGGGTGCTGAGAGCCATTGAACCAAACTGTAAACCCTGGATATAATGGAAACCACTTCAAGCCATGAGGTGCAGCAACATCCTCAGAACCCCTAGTTCCAGCACCTATGTGAATAAGGATGGCAGGAATAAACCAAAAGGAGTCCAATGAAAGAAAGAATCTTTATGCCACTGTATCTAGCTATATCTACTACTAGGGCTTTTACACAAGAAAGTCATGCCAGTTTAACCTGAATTAGTTTTGAAATCAATTTAGTTTAACTGGTGTCATCCCTGTATAAACATCCTTGCTTTTGTGTAAGTCTGGTTTATTTAGGTGTAGTTTAAACCTGTTTCTAACTGACTTAATCTAAGCCAAAATGCTGTTTTTAAATAGAAATAAGAGAGTCCATACAGACATTTGCACCCGTTTATTGAACTGCTTTAAAAAAAAAACAAGTTAAACCAGTCTACTTGAGGAAGTTGTACAAGGCCTCAGGAGTTCTCAGGGCTGGTCTACAGTTGGAACTTACATCAGCATAGCGATGTCTCTCAGAGGTGTGAAAAATCCACATGCAGACAGACCTAGCTATATCGACCTAACCCCTGGGATAGACAGTGCTAGTCGACAGAAGAATTCTTCTGTCAACCTTACTAACGCCTCTCAGGGAGGTGGACTACCTGTGCCAAAGGGAGAACCCCTACCATCACTGCAAGTAGAGTCTGCGCTGAAGTGCTGCTGTAGTGTTTCAAGTGTAGACAAGCCCTCAGACCTTAAACCAATTTTTCATTGTTTATTCACTTTGAAATTTCTGAAATCCATTTATATACTCTTGGGGCCTTTTCTGATTTCCATGTGATCAATAACATTAGACACAAAAAGCAGACATTTTTCTTGGTGAGAAGCAGCATCCTCAAAAGGGACTTTCAAAAGAATCATCTTTAGAATCAATAGAACATAAGGCTAAGATTATGACCCTGGAGCTGTGAGCTGTGACTTTCATGACCTTTTCTGCTTCAGTCCCAGAGTGACAGGGCCAGAGCTCCCAGCCACTGGTGGGGACACCTGTAGCTCCCAGCTGCCACAGGCACTGGGGGGACCCTGGAGTGGGTGCTGCTGGACCCCTTTCTCCCCTCCTGCAGAAGGGCTTTGGCTGAGCTCCATTTTGTCACAGTTATTTTTAGTAAAAGTCATGGAGAGGTCACAGGCAATAAACAAAAATTCACTGAAGCCTGTGACCTATTCCTGACTTTTACTAAAAATAACCATGACAAAATCTTAAACTTAAGAATAGTTATTCTGCTTCAGCAGTTCATTTCATATTTGCTGTGGTTAACCTAGGAGTTTTGCAGTCTTGTACAGTTCCATATTATAGTTGCCCCCGGCCTTCTACTGTGAGATCTGTTTTTCAGCTGCTTGTAACTTCAACCATTTGGGATGAAATTTTCCCTGTTCGATGTCTGCTTTAGACTGGGGTGCAGGTGGAGCTGGAAAATTGAAGCCAAAAAGGATAAGCTGTTCCCGAGAATTAAGCCAGGGAAAGGTACTTTTTGGCTACGATAAAAAGGTCTGGTGACCTTTTCTTGGATATGGTCAAGGTTGAGGGAAATGGGGAGAAGAGTCTATGCCCACTAGAGCGCACTCCTTTCCAGAATCAGGAGTAAACCCAAGATTCATGAGTCTCACTGTTCCTCTCCTGTCAGCAAGTATGTGTGGCACCTCTGGTAAAATGTGTCTCATCCCCTTTAATACTGGTCCACATAGAGGATGATAACCAATTATTGCCATCAATTACTCCATCAGCTCAAGTGGCAGTTGTGTGGTAGAACTAAAGGTTCCAAACCTACTGATGACCCACGTGGCTGTCAAAATCATACCACATATGGAACGTCCTATTTATTAAGTTTCGTGTAAACAAAAACCTCCCACACAACCCCGCCCCAGAAATTACACACAATAACTGCATTAAAACAACATTAAGGTTGCAAAGACAAGCACTCAGAAGTCTGGAAACACCAGACTTAAGGTTCCATGTGCAACCTTAATTCAGCCCCCTTGTGCCTATGAATCAAGATACAGATTTGCCAGGTGACCATAGAGGCAAGTCACTTCCTCTTGCTGTATCACAGCTTCCTCCTCTGTAAGATATACTTTGAGCAAGGAGGACATAAGCACCCACCACCATCCTCTCCTGGGGGGTTCTGACCCTGGAATCATAAAACAAAGGGCTAGCTGCCCCATAATTTAAACCACCCTCTTTTTCCCTTTCCTGGCTGAAGCCATGAGCCCCCAATGTGTCGGGGGGGGGGGTGTTTCCTGTCCCATCCCCCCTTTCCTTGACCTTTTATCACCATCCTACTGTTCTGGCTGTAGGGAGAAAACTACTGTCCCCTTCCCTTGGCCTGGTACAATCCATGCCCAGAGTATCCTAACCCCTCACAGACAATAGGATTGTCCTTCCATCGCACACTGGAAGGGAAGGAACCACTATCCCATTTTAAAGACACCATGATGGAGAAAGTCCCCGGCCCGTCTGACACACACCTGGGGAAGAGCTGGGAACTGAATACAGCCCCTCTAATGATTTACCCACAAATTCACCTCCTGCCCATTATCCTCTCCTCCTGCTTAGCCCTTTTTCTGTGGAGTCTCTGAGCATGCAACTAACTGGGGCTTCCTCCTCACTCTGTCTTCCAGGCTCTGGCCCAGCCTCCTGCAACCACTGCAGCCTGCAGCTGGCCCAGCTCAGGGAGGAGTGAGGACAGGTGACCTCATCCTGTCAAACCAAGCAGTGTTGGGTCTCACTGACTCTTAGATGGAAAAAATTTCATCCACCATCTGGAGGTAAGAACCATTCACTCATCTGGGCAAGGGGGACTCTCGGGATGGAGATGGAGTCCTTGTTAAATATCATGGCTTAGAGCTTCCCTATCCCTAGAAATTAGTCCTGGGACAGAAACATCTTTATCATTGTACCATCCTATTTCTGTTCCCCCAAAAAGCATTCCCATTGGTGGCATCTTGGAATCTGGATAATGTTGTCGTCTCCTGTAGGAGGTTTCAGCTGCCACCACAGACAGACATCACTATCTTGCATTTGGCTCACTTCTGTCTTTCTGATATCCAAGGGCTCACAGGAAGTGACTCTGTTTCCCCGCCCCACCATCTGCTGCTTTTCTTGTGTGAATCTTTCTAGAGCAGTGGAGAAATCTCTCCTTTCAGAACCAGCCCAATCACAAATTTCACCAACACTGGTCTCCTCTGAGTGAGTTTGCTTACCTGGAAACGGGGGCTTCTTTTGAAAGACCTTTGTGTATGTGTATTGGGGTAAGTGTCAGAGACGAAGGGTATGTCTACACTATGAAATTAGATCAATATTATAGAAGTCGATTTTTAGAAATCGATTTTATACAGTTGATTGCGTATGTCTACACTAAGCACATTAGGTCGGTGGAGTGCATACTCACTACCGCGGCTAGCATCGACTTACGGAGCGTTGCACTGTGGGTAGCTATCCCACAGTTCCCGCAGTCTCCGCTGCCCATTGGAATTCTGGGTTAAGCTCCCAATGTCTGATGGGGCAAAAACATTGTCGCGGGTGGTTTTGGGTACATGTTATCAGTCAGCCCTCCCTCCGTGAAAGCAATGGCAGACAATTATTTTGTGCCTTTTTTCGATGTGGATGCCCAGAGGTGAAAGTAAGCTGGTACGGTGTACCAACAAGAGCCGGTGCACCGTACTGGGGCAGCCCGGCTTCCCCAGGGGGCAATTTAAAGGGCCTGGGGCTCCCAGCAGTGGCTGGAGCCCCAGGGTCTTTAAATTGCCTCCAGAGCCCTGCTGCTGGAGCCCTGGGGTAGCGGCTACAGGGCTTTGAGGGCCATTTAAAGAGCTGGGGCGGTAGAAGCAGGGGAGCCCTGGGCCCTTTAAACGGCCCCAGAGCCCTAGGTGGGGGGGAAGCTCTGGGGGCTATTTAAAGGGCCAGGACTCCAGCTGCCTCTGGCACCCCGGTCCTTTAAATAGCTGCTGGAGCCCCACTGCTTCCCCAGGGCTCCAGGGGCTATTTAAAGGGTCCGCGGCTGCCCTACTTCTACCTGGGGAAGTGGCAGGGCTCCAGCGGCTATTTAAAGGACTGGGGCTGCAGAGGCAGGGGGCTATTGAAAGGGCCGGGGCAGTAGAAGAGAGCCCTAGGTCCTTTAAATAGCCCCCGGAGCCCTGGGCTGCTGCTGCTACTGCTACCCAGGTGCTGGGGTCGCTTACATTTCAGGGTGGGCTGGGGCTGGCTCTGACCCCCTCAATTCTGCCCCTTCTGCCCTCGGCCCCGCCTCTTCTGGGGGCCAGAGCTGCCCCCAGCGTACCGGTAAGTCATTCGACTTACTTTCACCCCTGCGGACGCCATACTGCTTTCAGCAGACGGGGCAGTAGGACTGCTAACCATCGTCATCCACCACTTCTGCTGCAACTCTGTTCTGCTGTTATTGTCTCAATAGCAAATTTCTCCATGTTGTCTGTCATGGGCTCCCGGGTACGTGTGTTCTTCCTTGGGAAATGTGTGCGGTGCTAACCGTCATCTACTGCATCCAACTCTGCTCTCCTGAATCCACCTCGCAGGTCCTCTTGTCATTCTCTATAAATATCTATTCTCGTGGCATCTGTCGTCAGCCACCGCTTCCACTGCAACTCTGCTCTCCTGCAGATGCCATACCACGGCAAGCATGGAGCCTGGTCAGATCACCGCGGCAGTTATGAGCATTGTAAACACCTCGCACATTATCCTGCAGTATATGCAGAACCAGAACCTGCAAAAGCAGGCGAGGAGGCGACGGCAGCGCGGTGACGAGAGTGATGAGGACATGGACACAGACTTCTCTCAAAGTACAGACCCCGGCAATTTGGACATCCTGGTGGCAATGGGGCAGGCTCATGCCGTGGAATGCTGATTCTGGGCCCAGGAAACAAGTACAGACTGGTGGGACCACATAGTGCTGCAGGTCTGGGATGATTCCCAGTGGCTGCAAAACTTTCGCATGCATAAGGGCACTTTCATGGAACTTTGTGACTTGCTTTCCCCTGCTCTGAAGCACAAGAATACCAAGATGAGAGCAGCCCTCACAGTTCACAAGCGAGTGGCGATAGCCCTCTAGAAGCTTGCAACGCCAGACAGCTACTGGTCAGTCAGGAATCAATTTGGAGTGGGCAAATCTACTGTGATCCAAGTAGCCAATACAATCACTGAGCTGCTTCTATTAAGGGTAGCGACTCTGGGAAATGTGCAGGTCATAGTGGATGGCTTTGCTGCAATGGGATTCCCTAACTGTGCTGGGGCGATAGACAGAACCCATATCCCTATCTTGGGACCGAATCACCAAGGCAGCCAGTACATAAGCCGAAAGGGGTACTTTTCAATGGTGCTGCAAGCACTGGTGGATCACAAAGGACTCTTCACCGACATCAACGAGGGATGGCTGGGAAAGGTACATGATGCTCGCATCTTCAGGAGCTCTGGTCTGTTTCAACAGCTGCAGCAAGGGACTTACTTTACACACCAGAAAATAACTGTGGGGGATGTTGAAATGCCTGCAGTTATCCTTGGGGACCCAGCCTACCCCTTAATGCCATGACTCATGGAGCCATACACAGGCATCCTGGACAGTAGTAAGGAGCTGTTCAACTATAGGCTGAGCAAGTGCAGAATGGTAGTAGAATGTGCATTTGGATGTTTAAAGCACGCTGGTGCGGTTTACTGACTCGGTTACAGCTCAGCGAAACCAATATTCCTATTGTTATTGCTGCTTGCTGTGTGCTCAACAATATCTGTGAGAATAAGGGGGAGACGTTTATGGTGGGGTAGGAGGTTGAGGCAAATCGCCTGGCCACTGATTACATGCAGCCAGACACCAGGGCGATTAGAAGAGCACAGCAAGGTGCGCTGCGCATCAGAGAAGCTTTGAAAACCAGTTTCATGACTGGCCAGATTACGATGTGACAGTTGTGTTTGTTTCTCCTTGATGAAAACCTGCCCCCTTGGTTCACCCTACTTCCCTGTAAGCCAACCGCCCTCCTCCCTTCGATCACTGCTTGCAGAGGCAATAAAGTAATTCTTGTTTCAAAATCATGCATTCTTTATTAATTCATCACACAAATAGGGGGATAACTGCCAAGGTAGCCCGGGAGGGGAGTGGGAGGAGAGAAGCACCAGGTGGGGTGGTGGATGAGGGGAGGAGGGAAGAACAAGGCCACACTGCACTTCAAAACTTATTGAATGCCAGCCTTCTGTTGCTTGGGCAGTCCTCTGGGGTGGAGGGGTTGGGTGCCCGGGACCGCCCTGCGTTCTTGGGCATCTGGGTGAGGAGGCTATGGAACTTGGGGAGGAGGGCAGGCGGTTACACAGGGGCTGCAGCGGTGGTCTCTGCTCCTGCTGCCTTTCCTGCAGCTCCACCAGATGCTGGAGCATATCAGTTTGATTCCCCAGTAGCCTCAGCATTGCATCCTGCCTCCTCTCATCATGCTGCCGCCACCTCTCCTCTTGCTCCCACAACCTATCATCTTGCCCATCCCTCCTGTCTTTGCATTCGTTTTCTGCTTTCCTGGACTCTGCCGTTTGCCTCCATGCATTTTGCTGAGCTCTTTCAGTGCGGGAGGACTGCATGAGCTCAGAGAACATTTCATTGCGAGTGCGATTTTTTCACCTTCTTATCTGCGCTAGCCTCTGGGACGGAGATGGTAGGGGGAGCGTTGAAACATCTGCAGCTGTGGGAGGAAAAAAAGGGAGAGTAGTATTTAAAGACACATTTTAGAGAACAATGGGTAGACTCTTTCACGGTGAACCAAGCTGTTAACATTACATAGCATATGTGCTTTCAGTACAAGGTCACATTTTGCCTCTTATATTGAGGGCCTGCTGGTTTGGTGTGAGAGATCACACGTGCAGGGCCGGGCAGCAGAATTTGGCTTGCAGGCAGCCATGGTAGGCCATAGTCTTTTGGCTTCTTCAACCTTCATAACATGTGGGAATGGTTTCAGACAGCAGCGCCATCCTTTCCCATACCAAGCACCCATTGGGTTGGCCATTTAAAAGGAGGGCTTGTGGTTTTTGGGTTAATGTGCAGCACAAACCCAACCCCCACCCAATTCTCTGGGATGATCTCTTCACCCCTCCTCCCACTGCGTGATTAGTATCAGGGAAGATCCCTGCCAGCCAAACGTGAACCGCTCAGAGTGAACGCCCCCCCACACGTAGCTAAAAGCGGGGATGATTTCTTTTCAGCCACAGGCAAACTAGCCAGCAGGAATGGCCACCTCTGAATGTCCCCTTAATAATGTCCCTGGAGGATTTCCTCTCCATCCTCAGATATGTTAACAGACTTTTCCAGTAGCTGTACTGGCTGCGAATGCATCCCAAGTCTTCGGGAAAAATCAATCATTAAACATGCTTGCTTTTAAACCATGTATTATATTTACAAAGGTACACTCACCAAAGGTGCCTTCTCTGGCTTCATGATCCAGGAGCCCGCCTTGGGAGGGTTGAGAGGGTATTGTCTCCAGGGTGATAAACAGTTCCTGGCTGTCGGGGAGAACGGTTTCTCCACTTGCCTGTTGGGTGCTATCCTCCTCCTCCTCATCCCTGTTGCGTGAGACTCCCCCCTTGCAGGTGTCCTCGGACAGGGGTGAGGTAGTGGTAAGGGCACCCCCTAGAATTGCATGCAGCTCATCATAGAAGCGGCATGTCTGGGACTCTGACCCGGAGCGGCCGTTTGCCTCTTTGGTAGGCTTGCTTCAGCTCCTTAATTTTCATGCGGCACTGCTGCGGGTCCCTGTTATAGCCTCTGTCCATCATGCCCTTGGAGATTTTTGCCAATATTTTGGCATTTCGTCTTTTGGAACGGAGTTCTGATAGCATGGATTCATCTCCCCATACAGCGATCAGATCCAGTACCTCCCATTCGGTCCATGCTGGAGCTCTTTTACGATTCTGGGACTGCATGGTCACCTGTGCTGATGAGCTCTGCTTGGTCACCTCTGCTGATGACCTCACCACACTGGCCAAACAGGAAATTAAATTCAAAAGTTGTTCCCAGTGCTTTTCCCGTGTACCTGGCTAGTGCATCTGAGTTGAAAGTGCTGTCGAGAGCGGTCATAATGGAGCACTCTGGGATAGCTCCTGGAGGCCAATACCACCAAATTGCGTCCACACTACCCCAAATTGGACCAGGCGATGTTGATTTCAGAGCTAATCCCCTCATCGGGGAGGAGTACAGAAATAGATTTTAAGAGCCCTTTAAGTCAACAAAAATGGCTTTATTATGTGGACAGGTTCAGGGTTAAATCGATCTAATGCTGCTAAATTCAACTGAAAATCATAGTGTAGACCAGGGCTGAAGCTTCAGCAGTTTAGCCTGGAGAACCACCCTTTCTATGACCTGACTAGGGCTCACCATCACTGTTGCCAACTTTCATGTGGTAAATAAGCACCCTGAATTTCACAATAAGCCAAAAATCAAGCTAATCCCATTTCAAAACAAGGCCAAAACGAGCCAATCACTAAGAAACCCAACGCTCTATGTGACTAGATTCCCCCCGGTGTGCAGTCTGGGACTGTGGTGGGCCTGTTGTGCACCCCTGACACTCTCCTGTGCCCTTGCTCCTGCTTGCCCGCCCCTTACCCTTGCTTGCCGAGAGCCAATTTAAAAAAAAAAAAAGCCAGCAACAAGCTAAAAACCAAAAACTAGCCAACAAGCAACTCACAAGCCAATTAAGCCAAAAACAAGCCCAATTTCTGCATTTTTTCCCTCAGGTTTGGCATGTCTGCTCACCATCCCTGATGGAGATGAACAACTGATGGTCACTGATATTTTGTCCATGAAGCATATCTTTGTGGGAGGTGATGTCTCTACATCACAAAGAGCCAGCAGCAGATGCACTATGCGTGTCCAGGAATGGGCTAAACAGTCTGTAACGAAGGGTAAGTAAAACCATGGTTACCTATAGACACCCTGAACATCGGAGGGGATTGAATTTGGGTCCTCCACAACCCAGAGCACAAGTCCCTGTCACTGAAACTAAAGTCACTGATCTGACCTTTGCCATCTTTGCTGTTACTCCACTTTTCAGAGCATGTGTTTGTTTGGGGCTGAACTGGAGATACCAGAGCAAGATATTGCAGACCTTACTCAAAGTTATCTGACTGCAGTCAGTGGAGGTTCTGTCTGAATAAGGTCTGCAAGAAAGGTCCCCACCATGCTTGGGTGATATTGCCCAACAATAACCTTGTGGGCTGAACTGTGCCCTCATGTAACAAGGTGCTGCAGGACTTCTTGGCTTCTGCCCTTATTGGGCTGATAAAGTCACTCAGAGACCCTGGGTTCAGTAACCACCGGTGCAGTTTGTTTACAGGTTGTGCTCCCACCACCTTTTCACAATACAAATAGCACCTTTACCATCTGCTGGGGGGGGGCTACCTCCCTTCTTCTACTCCCTGCTTTTTTCCCTTTCTTCCTACTCTGCCTCAGTTTCATGCCCCTGACACTTTATACAGCTCCAGTCTAATTTGGCAGCAGTTGCCTCTGCTTCCCCAATTAGGGCCAGCTGCTCTAACCAGCTCCAGTTCACCTCCCTTAATTGCAGCTGGAGTGACAGAGGGCTGGCTTAGCAGTGCCTGCTCAGCACTCCATCACACCTCAGTACACAATTCCTCCGACCAGGGTAGATGCAAGGGTATTTAACTTTGGAAAGAGGTGGTGTCTAAAGTTATTAACTTTTGAGATGGCTGAGTGGAAAGTGCTAGAGATCTGTAGATACTAACTCATGATCCCTCCCTCTGGAATAGATTGGTGTTTTCCCACTACCTGGGACTAATAGGAAAAGTGATTGGCTACGAGAACAGATACAACATCATTGACATAAACAGGAACAAATCTCGTTACTAGTCACCAGTCCAGCTCCGATCCACTTCAGGAGTCATAGAACCCAGGGAACCTCACTCTCACACCTAGGCCTTACGTCACAAGGCCTCCCATTCAGAAGACCATAGGAAACACTGCCTTCAGAGACCCCCCACCCCATCTCCTTTCCCACTGCCAGAGCCCATTGCAAGTGAATAAGCAGGGAACTTCTCTGAGAGAAATTCTAGCATCTGCACAGTCTGGTTTCACTGTAAGGCTTCTGGGAGCCATGTAAAGAGCGTTCAATTGAAGAGTTTTTCCTTCTCTAACAAAGTGGTTCTGTTCTCCCAGAGTCTCCTTGCAGAATATGACAGAGCAGTTTAGTGATGGGCTAGAGGATTCATGACGGTGGTGGTAGCAGCTGCAGTTCCTGGATTCATCATGGACTAAACTCTGCACCCCTGACAACTCATGGTAGCTCTCAATGGAAGTTCTGCTTGTCTAATTAACTACTGGTGCCTGTGTACGTAGACAGAAGACTTAGATATTTGCACGAGGCCAACCCATAACAATCACAGCTACGTTCAAAGAAGTGAAGAATATAAGTGAAAGGGCAAAGCTGGGGAATCTGTTGAGCTGATGTACTCAAGCCAGCAGAGCCAGGAGAGAGAAGAAGGAAAATTCTCTAAGGTGGCTAGCAGCAGCACTGAGAAGATGCCCAAGATTAGAAATAAATATGAAATTAATACCAAGGGCTTTTCCTGTGTAATAAATCTTCAAATATCCTCCTACAAATTCAGAAAGGGTCTGCAACTGTAACCAGACACTCTAGGAGCTTGACGACTCAGATTCAATCCCTAAGCACACACTTCTCCCACGTGAGTTCTACAAAATTCCTGAGGTGGTAGCTGTGGTTGGCTCTTATCCCCTTTGCAAACTATCTGCCATGGAGAACTAACAGTCCAGGGACCTAAGGAAAGAGAGAAGCATGAGAGTCACCTTCCAGAGTTGCTTTCTAATGCTGCCCTGGTTGGGATGCATATCAGGAAATTGTGGATGGGGAAGGAGCCACATACCTCCCATTCTGGATCCGAGGCCCCAGAGAACTCTGTTCCAGACCCTAAAGCTTCCTCAGGAGCCAGACTGCACTGGCTTTCTGCTGCCCACCTATGGCAGCATAGAAGAAATTGTTTGCAGCCATGTCAAGTGCCACCTCCTGAAACACTCACCTGTAGGTCACTGATGCATTCACAGAGCCCAGGCTGAAAATCAGGCATTTGTGTGGGCTCTGGGAGGCTGGAAGATGTCAGCTGCAATAGATCTTCCTGGGCAGCTGCTGAGGAGGCAGCCTCTCTACTCCCCTTACTAGTCTCCAGCCCACAGGGAGCAGCAGAGCAGGAAGAAGCAGACCTAAATGGGGAACAACCAGCCCTTCCATAGCTTTCCCCCTACATTCATCCCTAGCTCTTTCCTGCCACAAGTCAGACCCCACGTTCTACAAAGCTGCCTCTGTCTCTCTCGCTGTCCTGCTGTGAGTGAGGGAAGAATTGAGCCCCTGGCTCCCCCTCAACAGGCCTGGGGAATCTTCTAAGAGCAGTCAGTTTATAGTTTTTATGCCTATTTACAAACTCATCATTTTACAGTGTCTTGGAAGAAACTGCACAATCCTTGGCAGCTCTGTGTTTGGAGGAACACTAATTCCCACATGTGTTTCCGACAGGCAATCCTCAGGATCTTGTGTTAATTTAGAGGGAATAAACTGGCCCAGGGAGGCAGTGTTAACACGACCCTATCACTGTGCAACACTAAACAGTTAAAGATGGTTTGGGGTGTTTAGCACAAAAACCTTGGCCTGTTTAGTGCCACAGCCAACACCCATTAATGATTTTTAGCTTTTTATTAAAGATATACAAAAGGCAAAATAGCTAAGCATTTGAAATGTAAAGTATGGACTAAGGCTTTTAGTTTAACAACACTGCTTGTTCCTGTTCCCTTTAGCTGCAGAGAGTTTATGAGGACAAGCCCCTATTTGACAGTATTAAAGATAATAGTAACTGTCCTTGTTTGTGAAGGGCAGAGGAAAGAAAAAGTTAATTGAGATGGGCTGAAGCTGTTGCTGCTTTTAAAGTCCAATCCTGCTTCCTTTAAAACAACTCACACATGGAAACAAAAAAGAACAGCAAAGATTAAAAAAAAAAAGAAAAAGAAAAAAGAAGCAGCTTCTGGCTCTCACGCAGACGCTTACTGGCAACCTCATTGTTAGAGAAACACAGGAACAGCATACAGTCTTAGCAGCCATTCCAAGACCTGGCAAACTTGTACCATTATTGAGATGTGATAAATAGAGCCCTACTAGGGTGACCAGATGTCCTGATTTTGTAGGGACAGTCCCTATTTTGGGCTCTTTTTCTTATGTAAGCTCCTATTAACCCCCACCCCCGTCCCGATTTTTCACATTTGCTGTCTGGTCACCCTAGGCCCTACCCAAATTCACGGCCATGAAAAATGTGTCACAGACCGTGAAATCTGGTCTCCCCCCCATGAAATCTGGTCTTTTGTGCGCTTTTATCCTATACTATACAGATTTCAAGGGGTAGACCAGCATTTCTCAAACTGGGGGTCCTGACCGAAAAGGGAGCTGCAGGGGGGTTGCAAGGTTATCTTAGGGGGGGAGGGGCCACAGTATTGCCACCCTGACTTCTGTGATGCCTTCAGAGCTGGGCAGATGGAGAGCAGCGGCTGTTGGCCAGGTGCCCAGCTCTGAAGGCAGGGCCCCACCAGCAGCCGTGCAGAAGTTAGGGGGGCAATACCATAGCATGCCGCCCTTACTTCTGCGCTGCTGCTGACAGCAGCTCTGCCTTCAGAGCTGATCCCCCGGCCAGCAGCCACCACTCTCTGGCTGCCCAGCCCTGAAGGCACAGCCGCCGCCTGCAGCAGCACAGAAGTAAGGGTGGCAGTACCACAACGCCACCCACAATTACTTTGCGACTCCCGCCACAACTCCTTTTTGGGTGAGGACCCCTACAATTACAACACTGTGAAATTTCAGATTTAAATAGCTGAAATCATGAAATTTATTATTTTTAAATGCTCTGACCATGAAATTGACCAAAATGGACCGTGAATTTGGTAGGGCCCCAGTTATAAGAAGAGCTGTCCCTAGACCAAGTGGCACCCCAGCTGATGAGCATCTTCAGCACTCACCCCCTTCCATTTGTTAAACTTTTGAACAGGGAGATTGAGTGACTGTTGGGCTGGTTGTGTTAGGGCACTGACACCTGGCCAGCACAGGCAAGACCCACAGTGCTGGCGACAGGTGATGGCAAGGTGACTCTCAGTCCTGGGTGCCTTGAGAAGTGTCACTGAGAGCAGGCTGCACACTCCTACTGCTGCAGCTCCAGAGACATTGTCTCCCTCCCCCTACACGTTCCAACGGAGTGAAGAATCTGATCCTCCCTGGCTTGTGGAGAACCCAGCCTTCAGTAACACAGCTTTGCACTCAGTGGAATGCTTTGGTGTGCTGCACCTGTCATGCAAGATACTCGACGTCAGAAGGGGTGCAACACAGCTGTTAGCACTGTCTTGTGCTGATGAACTGGCATTACTATTTCTTAATCCCTTTCAGAGTGAGCTCTGAATGTGCTAACACCTCCTTCCCCACCTAGGAGCATGGCTCAGGGGAATTCCCAGGGATTGGATTCCTCCACCACAGGCCAGGGAGTGGAGTTGAGATGCTCCATGGGTGCTATGGAGGGCTGTAGTGGGAGAAGGGACTGAGCCAATGGGATGTATGTGTCTCAGAAGGAGGGGGGCCTAATCTTCTTGGGATGGAGACTGCATGGAGCAGCCAGAAGGGCATTAAACTAACGGTGAAAAGGGAGGGTGCTACACTGTGAGGTTCACGCTCAAAGTGTCATGAGCATGTTGAAGGGAGGTGGTAAAGAATGAAGTGAAGAAATGGAATTGCTTTCACACTAATGCTAGGAGTGTGGGTAATCAGCAAGAGGAATTGGAAACTCTCACTGATGAGAGGAAATTTGACATAACTGGCATTGCTGACACACTTGGTGGGACAATTCACGTGACTAGAATGATAAAATTGCTGGTTACAACCCATTTAGGGAGGACAGAGTGAGTGAAAGGGGGGAGGGTGGCACTTGACACTACAGCCACCATTACCTGTTTTAGAGGCATCAGTAATTCAGAACTGCAAGCTCTTGAATACCCGTGGATCAATGTACTAGCTAACAAAGCCCAGAGGGGAACTGGTGGCAGTCAGTTACAGACCACTGAACCAGCAGGCTGAGTTGCTTCTTAAGCTCCTGCCTGTAATGTGTGGAAAGAAAACTGTGTTATCCATGGGGCCTTCAGTTTGTGAGATATACACAGGAGGGCTCATGCTGCCAGTAATAAAATGTCATTTTAGTTTCTAAAAATTATAGATACTTTTCTAACACAAAAGATATTGCACCCAACAGGAGGTAACTGTTTTGGACTTCATTATGATGACTAAAGATGCATTGATCACTGGACTGGAAGTTGGTGGTTCCTGGTTACTGATGATCATTACCTGATTACATTCATTATGGAGAGAGAACAGTCCCAACCAGTAATATTTATACTTGGTGCTTCAAAAGGGTTCATTTTCCAAAGGTGAGAAACATTGCAAATGACATTGCTTGGAAGAGAAAGAAAAAAGATGGAGACGTGAATGAAAATCGGGAGTTTACGAAGTTTGTTAGAAGGGCAAAAGGCCACATTCTCTAATCAAGAGTGAGGACAACTTTGGTTAAAACCCATCCTGGGAAAGTGGGGAAGCCAATTTCTTGCACATCCACTACTGGGAGAGAGGATAGGGAATAGCAATATGGGGAAAGCACATCATATGGCTTCCAGCACAGCACAGAGATGCTCTTGGATCAATGGGACCGGAGACCAATTTTCTACAGGTCATCAGGCCTTGTGCAGTGCCCAGTTAATAGTAACTATTAGACACTGACTCCTGTCATGTGATAAGACTTTGTAGACTTGATCCAGATCATGTGATAGTCCATGATACAGACAGTCCAGGAAACATGTACGTATACAGGAGACCAGACTAGAGGATCTGGTGATTCCTTCTGGCCTTACACTCTAAGACTCTGTGCACATTATGTCAGTAAGACCCTGTTTTCAGTTGCTTACAACTGTCAAGATTTAACTGAAATTTTCCAGGATTGGCATCTGCATCTGGTTTCATGCTGTTGTTTAATATTTTAGCCAAAATGGTTCAGCTGTTACCAAGACTGAAGTCATTGTTTGTATCATGTTAAAAAATTCTGGTGACCTTTTATTTGAAAAGCTCTAGTAACCCCTTGTTTTGGGCCAGGGACTTGAAATTTGGCAGTGGAGTGATATTTGTGTCAGGGACGTTCTAACCCCATGATATATGGCCAAGTTAAAAGCCTTTAAAAATAGCAGTTTGCACATGCCTGATAGAGACTTAAGGGAATTTAGCTGCTAAACTCTAAGAAGATTCCATCTGCTCAGAGCAGGACTTTCCCTGCAATTGGACCTCTGGGTTATTGTGGGCTGCGCTGCATCCACGCACCAGAAATGAGAGCAGGGAGTCTGTCTCTTCTGTGCTCTCAATGGCCGCACTTGATGGGGCCCAACAGTGTGGAGGAGAAAGCTGCCCAATACTAATGCAAAGGGGACAAGAGACAGTCTGTACAGGAGGGAAAGTGAGGGAGAGTAGACTGGAACAAAGAGCCTTAAGGAAAGGAGAGAGTGGACACTGGGACCGGAGGCTAACGAGTGAGGGGGAACTCGAGGACTATTTGGGCAAGTAGACTGTGGGGGTGGGGAAAAGACTAGGGTTGAGAACTGGGGGTGGGGGGTGGAGAAAGAGGTGAGGGGGATGGGAGACAGATCTGATGAGGAGTTAGGATGCAGGGGGAAGAACTGGAAATGGCTGAGCACAGAGACTGGGATAAAGAGTCTTGGGTGTGGGGGATGAGTGTGGGGACAGAAAGATCAGAGGAGGAGATGGGATAGGGTGCTGGAACTGGCTGGGCATCCATCCTGTGCACTTAGCAAGGCAGGAGTCCTGTGGAAAATATAGTCAGTGATTTGTAATTAGACCATATCACAATGCATACACTCACAGGGACTAAATTAAGGTTGCATAGGCAACCTTAATTCTGGCATTTCCAACTTTTGAGAATTTTACTTTGCAACCTTAATAATGTTCTTTTAATGTGTTTTTGTGTGTAACTATATATATATATTAAGCAAGCATTTTTCTGTGTTACAATTCCAACATTTGTTAACCTGTCATATATGTTCCTGTTATTATTTTCTGGGGAGGCTGGGGGCAGTGGTGGGTCTGTAAAAGAGTGGACTCATGATAAGTATGCCCCCTCATGACTGAGCTCTTTCTTCTCTAGCACCCTCTGCCAATGGTCAGTCCACTCCTATAGTGGAATCTTCTCCCAGCTCAGCCCTCTGGCCAGGTTGCATTTTGGTTCCACCTCCAACAAATAATAATCCTACTTCTTATATCTGGTCTTTAGCCCTCAACTCTGGGCCCCATGTGCCCTACACCCCTTTGCCCAGGGCTTTCAGTCACCTTTATCCCCTACTCAGGGGCCTCACCCCACCTTCCCCACTGGCAGGTAAAGGAACCTAGGCCCTCCCATTACATTGAATTCCGGTCCAGAGACCTAACAGCACAAAGTCTGTTAAATCAGACTCCTTGCTGTTGCCTCCATTCTTCAGGCCTCTTCCCCAGCCCCGTTTTTGAGCTCTTTGTAACAAGCAGCACCTCCCACAGTTTGTCCTCGGATATCTGGTTCCTGCCCTTGTGTCAGGATCAGCCACAGCAGTTTGCTCAAATCGTGTGTCTTGCAGATATCTTCTTTCGTCCCCCATCTCCTCACCCTTCAGGAATGTTCCTGTTCTCCATTGGTCACATTGCCACTAAGAGAATAACTACAGAGTTCTTCCCTCTCCCTACAGCACCCTTCTTCTTCTTGGGTTTGAGGCTGATTATGGTTTAAAGTCTGTCATCTTTCTCAATATTCTTAAAGAACTGCAGAATAGCTTTTTTAATTGGGTCCCATTTTCCTTGTATTCTGGAAAAGTATTGCTAAGAAAATGTTCAGTCTAAGGCTTCTGAGTTTTCCATATAAATACCTCCTTTCACTGGTACAGTGTTTACAATCTCATAAGATATGATTGATCATTTCCTGGACTGTACATGTTTTGCACAGTCTATCCTTATGTTTATTAGAATTAGATTACTATTTATCCACAATGACCTGTTAAAATTCTGAATAGAGCCATTTTGATCTTCCTCTCATGCCCTTGACTTATATCAACATTTTCAGCTATTGGGAATACTTCACAAAATTATTTCCCCTTCAATTTATGTATAGCACCCTTCTGCTCCAGACTTCCTCTCTGTATAGTGCCACCCAGCTCCACCCCAGCTGGGCTTCATCTTTGATTAGGTTACTTGGCCCACTAACCAGGTGTGTTAATTGGCTCTCAAGCCCACATTAATCATTTCACCACCTGTGGGTGAGTTAGAAATCCCTCAGAGTCCAATAAGGTTGATGAATTAAGAAATAATGTGCTTTACATTTCATAGTTATTGTATAACTTTGTGTTCATGCAAAGGAATCCTTCCAATGTTAACAACCTCAAATTTGTTTCTCATACGGTTTTGCAATTCCAATTTTTAATCCATAATATCAATGGCATTACAAATATATGCAAGAAATGTGCAACGAGCATAAAGCTGCTTATCCCTTTAGTTAAGGGTCAGGTCTCCATAAACAGGAAAAAACAAAAACAAAATCAAAACAAAAACCCAGATACTGTATAGGGCATGGGAACAGAAAATTGGGTCATGAGTTATTGACAGGATTTTAAATAATCTGTTTTATTGGTACTGAAAACTGCAAAAATAAAAATATATTTTCCAAGAGAAATTGTGCCATTGTTCTTAGAAGGTAAGTTTGTTTTCCCTTAAATTGAGATAAATGTTTTTCTATTCTGTCCCAGTTTGGTTCAGCAGCTGCATTCAGCAGGACTTTCACCATACAAAGAGAAACAAGTATGGGTTGCTATCAGGCTAGGCTTAGCACAGGCTTTCCTCTACAATATAAACTTCACCATCCTTATTTAACTTTTTAAAGAAAGGAGAAACATGGCTAAGGATTTATCATCATCAAGCCTTGCACCGGCCTCTTTAATCCCTTTAGACCGTTTTCAGCCAGGCTTCTTCCCCTTCCTGTGTAACAGCCAAAATTAAAATCTTGCTGGTCTTGTCTGTCAGTAGAGCACAAGGCAAGGAAACTGTCAAAGTAGCAGGAGGGGTTACTGCTGCACTGAAGAACCATGAATCAAAAAAGTCCAACAATTAAAGGCTGTGTAAGTCTTCTTAAAATCATGGGTCCATCAGAATCTTCCAAGAAAGAATATGGAGGTCTTGGCCAGCCATGGGTGTTTGCTACTATATGTTAGTTACGATGCCACTGAAAACATGTTTGCGCAAGAAAAAGGAATTAAACATTTGCCTGAAAATAAAATATCTTCAAACCAAAATAAGTTTCATCTGCAAGAAGGGCTTTAAAGTTCATATTTGATCACATCTAGCATGAAGAAGAGCAGATGACGAGCCAGCACCAGAAACAGCATCATCAATATTTTGGGATTAAGATGGCCTCTCTGCAACCATCCATGCACAGGGATTATCAGCTTTCAAGATTTTTTTTTCCCTCTGGGTGCTTTAATATCACATAGTTTCAGAGTGGCTATACATGACAGATGATGCTTCTACCCTCCTTAGGTTTCTTTACTGTAATGCTACTGCAAAAAAAATAAATAAATAAAAATTATATATATAGCAAGCGATGAAGATGCCTTAAATTTTCAACATCATCTTTCTCAAAAGCCTGGGAACATGGGCAGTGGTGGGGAGGAAAGAATCATTACTATATTACATTGGGGGAGGCAACACATAGCCACTGTAGAATGGCACAGCATTTCTGTCTCAATGTTTTAAGCGATGTTTGATCTATCGTCAGCAATGTGAGGAAACAAAGAAAAGAAAAACATGAGAAACTTTCTCAAAATAATAAGATCAATGTGGCAACTCAAACCTCACAAAAAACCGAACCTATGAGATCAGACCACTCAGTCATGGCACAATCCCCAATGTCATTGATCAAGTACGAAATCGTTACTGTTGTGAGCAGCGGAGTTTATAGATCTTGTCATTTAAACCAAGCTGTTTATGTTGTCGAGTTGTTTCTCTGAGAGAGAAGAGCAAATTAAAAAGGAGGGAGGGGAAGAAAAGCCTTAGAGTGATTGTGTTTCATTAAAAGCACATAGCATGCCATTAGATACTATTTTTATTAATTGCCAGCTAATGCCAATATTTTTTGTAAAAATAAAAAACGAAAAAACTAAAAATACCCATAAAGAAGAGGTGAAGAGGAATGTTTAAACTAATTGGTGGCAATTATAGCAGTCAGGCATTTTCATGCCCACATTGCTGTTTCTCCCCATAATGTTAATTTTCCACCAGACAATAGCAGGTGAGGAATCATGCTATTCATCATTTTAAGAATGATGTAAGTGGGTGGCAAGGTGCCTCTCTCCCCATACCATGTGATGAAATACAGAAAAAACAAAAATCCCTTTCACTGTGGTATGCTTTAAACTATATGCCTGATAATCATGCCTCCTACCATCCCTCCTTGTTGCAGCTTCGTCTTTCATAAATAGAGCTGCAAGGCATGTCATATCCTTGTGCTCGTTCCCTTTCCTGGTGCCTTGGCTGATGAATGGCTGCTTCTCACCATTGATTTTGCACAACAGCATAAAAGGTCCAGTGGAAGAAACAGGTTCTCTCTACAGCTGTAAATATTTATAGTACAGTCATGCCCAGAGGCCTCTGGGTCAGAATCTGGCCCCCCCTTTTAAGTTGGGCAGTAGCATACATACAAAGATTGACATGATCCCTGGGTGGCTCATCTCCCAATCAGACTGGAGAGATACAACAATTCCAACCTGAGGTCCCAATGCTGCACCCCTAATTTGTGTGAAGAATCATCCCCAATGGCCTCATTTGAATAAGAGCTAGGGGATTGGGCCATTAGTCTCTTTACTAGGGAAGGAAATTTTAGCAGCACTAAATATCCCCAGAGCAAAATCCTTGATTATGGCTGTGAGCATTTGGAGTATGTCTACACTACAGTCAAAGGTGTGACTGCAGAATATGTAGACATACCTCATCCAGGACTCGACTGAAGAAGAATTAAAGGAAGGTATTGTAATGTCAATCAACATGTGTTTATTGAAAATTGATTTTGTTAAAGTAACTGGATATCATTTTTTTGGTGAGATAACAAGTTTGGTTGATAAAGGTAATAGTGTTGATGTAATATACTTAGATTTCAGTAAAGCATTTGATTTGGTACCACATTACATTTTGAATAAGAAACAAGGTTTATATAAGATGTACACTGCACACATTAAATGGCTGAAAATTAGCTAACATTTTTATCAACGACCAAGATGAAAATATAAAATCATTACTGATCATGGGGTAAGCTAGGCACAAGCAAACAATATGCTTTTTAATATGACCAAATGTAAATGTAATGCATCTAGGAACAAGGAATGCAGGCCATACTTACAGGACATGGTGATGGGAAGTGGTGACTCTGACAGAGACTTGCGGGCCAGACTGGATAATCAGCTCAACATGAGCTCAAATGGGACTCTGACCAAAAAAGCTAATGCGATTGTTGGATGCACAAACAAATGGGAGTAGAGGGGTTATCTTACCCCTATATTTGGCACCAGTGTGACCACTACTGGAATAGTGTCCAGTTCTGATGCCCACAATTCAAGAAGGATGTTGACAAATTAGAAAAAAAGAAAAGGAGTACCTGTGGCACCTTAGAGACTAACCAATTTATTTGAGCATAAGCTTTCGTGAGCTACAGCTCACTTCATCGGATGCATTCAGTGGAAAATACAGTGAGGAGATTTATATACACACAGAACATGAAAAAATGGGTGTTTATCATACACATTGTAAGGAGAGTGATCACTTAAGATGAGCTATTACCAGCAAGAGAGCAGGGGTTGGGGGAGAAAACCCTTTGTAGTGATAATCAAAGTGGGCCATTTCCAGCAGTTAACAAGAATGTCTGAGCAACAGTGCTGGGGGGGGGGGGGAGGGGGAATAAACAAGGGGAAATAGTTTTACTTTGTGTAATGACTCAACCACTCCCAGTCTCTATTCAAGCCTAAGTTAAATTGTATCCAATTTGCAAATTAATTCCAATTCAGCAGTCTCTCGTTGGAGTCTGTTTCTGAAGTCATTGTTGAAGAATTGCCACTTTTAGGTCAGAAATCGAGTGACCAGAGAGATTGAAGTGTTCTCTGACTGGTTTATGAATGTTATAATTCTTGACATCTGATTTGTGTCCATTTATTCTTTTACGTAGAGACTGTCCAGTTTGACCAATGTACATGGCAGAGGGGCATTGCTGGCACATGATGGCATATATCACATTTGTAGATGTGCAGGTGAACGAGCCTCTGATAGTGTGGCTGATGTGATTAGGCCCTATGATGGTGTCTCCTGAATAGATATGTGGACACAGTTGGCAACAGGCTTTGTTGCAAAGATAGGTTCCTGGGTTAGTGGTTCTGTTGTATGGTATGTGGTTGCTGGTGAGTATTTGCTTCAGGTTGGGGGGCTGTCTGTAGGCAAGGACTGGCCTGTCTCCCAAGATTTGTGAGAGCGATGGGTCATCCTTCAGGATAGGTTGCAGATCCTTGATGATGCATTGGAGAGGTTTTAGTTGGGGGCTGAAGGTGACGGCTAGTGGCGTTCTGTTATTTTCTTTGTTGGGCCTGTCCTGTAGTAGGTGACTTCTGGGTACTCTTCTGGCTCTGTCAATCTGTTGCTTCACTTCAGCAGGTGGGTATTGTAGTTGTAAGAATGCTTGATAGAGATCTTGTAGGTGTTTGTCTCTGTCTGAGGGGTTGGAACAAATGCGGTTGTATCGTAGAGCTTGGCTGTAGACAATGGATTGTGTGGTGTGGTCTGGATGAAAGCTGGAGGCATGTAGGTAGGAATGGCGATCAGTAGGTTTCCGGTATAGGGTGGTGTTTATGTGACCATCGCTTATTAGCACCGTAGTGTCCAGGAAGTGGATCTTTTGTGTGGACTGGTCCAGGCTGAGGTTGATGGTGGGATGGAAATTGTTGAAATCATGGTGGAATTCCTCAAGGGCTTCTTTTCCATGGGTCCAGATGATGAAGATATCAATGTAGTGTAAGTAGAGTAGGGGCATTCGGGGACGAGAGCTGAGGAAGCGTTGTTCTAAGTCAGCCATAAAAATGTTGGCATACTGTGGGGCCATGCGGGTACCCATAGCAGTGCCGCTGATTTGAAGATATACATTGTCCCCAAATGTGAAATAGTTATGGGTGAAGACAAAGTCACAAAGTTCAGCCACCAGGTTTGCCGTGACATTATCGGGGATAGTGTTCCTGACGGCTTGTAGTCCATCTTTGTGTGGAATGTTGGTGTAGATGGCTTCTATATCCATAGTGGCCAGGATGGTGTTTTCAGGAAGATCACCGTGGATGGATTGTAGTTTCCTCAGGAAGACAGTGGTGTCTCAAAGATAGCTGGGAGTGCTGGTAGCGTAGGGCCTGAGGAGGAGTCTACATAGCCAGACAATCCTGCTGTCAGGGTGCCAATGCCTGAGATGGGGCGCCCAGGATTTCCAGGTTTATGGATCTTGGGTAGCAGATAGAATACCCCAGGTTGGGGCTCCAGGGGTGTGTCTGTGCAGTTTTGTTCTTGTGCTTTTTCAGGGAGTTTCTTGAGCAAATGGTGTAGTTTCTTTTGGTAACCCTCAGTGGGATCAGAGGGTAATGGCTTGTAGAAAGTGGTGTTGGAGAGCTGCCGAGCAGCCTCTTGTTCATAATCTGACCTATTCATGATGACAACAGCACCTCCTTTGTCAGCCTTTTGATTATGATGTCAGTTGTTTCTGAGGCTGTGGATGGCATTGTGTTCTGCACAGCTGAGGTTGTGGGGCAAGTGATGCTGCTTTTCCACAATTTCAGCCCATGCACGTCGGCAGAAGCACTCTATGTAGAAGTCCAGTCTGTTGTTTCGACCTTCAGGAGGAGTCCACCTAGAATCCTTCTTTTTGTAGTGTTGGTAGGAAGGTCTCTGTGGATTAGTATGTTGTTCAGAGGTGTTGGAAATATTCCTTGAGTCGGAGACATTGAAAATATGATTCTAGGTCACCACAGAACTGTGTCATGTTCGTGGGGGTGGAGGGGCAGAAGCAGAGGCCCCGAGATAGGACAGATTCTTCTGCTGGGCTAAGAGTATAGTTGGATAGATTAACAATATTGCTGGGTGGGTTAAGGGAACCATTGCTGTGGCCTCTTGTGGCATGCAGTAGTTTAGATAGTTTGGTCTTCTTTTTCTTTTGTAGAGAAGCAAAATGTGTGTTGTAAATGGCTTGTCTAGTTTTAGTAAAGTCCAGCCGCGAGGAAGTTTGTGTAGAAGGTTGGTTTTTTATGAGAGTATCCAGTTTTGAGAGCTCATTCTTAATCTTTCCCTGTTTGCTGTAGAGGATGTTGATCAGGTGGTTCCGCAGTTTCTTTGAGAGCGTGTGGCACAAGCTGTCAGCATAGTCTGTGTGGTATGTAGATTGTAATGGATTTTTTACCTTCAGTCCTTTTGGTATGATGTCCATCTGTTTGCATTTGGAAAGAAAGATGATGTCTGCCTGTATCTCTATGAGTTTTTTTATGAAGTTGATAGATTTCCACTCCATATGGCTAAATGCAGTGCCTTGTATAATGACAGGTTTCAGAGTAGCAGCCGTGTTAGTCTGTATTCGCAAAAAGAAAAGGAGTACTTGTGGCACCTTAAAGACTAACCAATTTATTTGAGCATAAGCTTTTGTGAACTACAGCTCATTTCATCGGATGCATTCAGTGGAAAATACAGTGAGGAGATTTATATACACACAGAACATGAAAAAGTGGGTGTTTATCACTACAAAGGGTTTTCTTCTCCCCCCCACCGGTGATAGTTCATCTTAAGTGATCACTCTCCTTACAGTGTGCATGATAAACACCCATTTTTTCATGTTCTGTGTGCATATAAATCTCCTCACTGTATTTTCCACTGAATGCATCCGATGAAGTGAGCTGTAGCTCACGAAAGCTTATGCTCAAATAAATTGGTTAGTCTTTAAGGTGCCACAAGTACTCCTTTTCTTTTTGCGAATACAGACTAACACGGCTGCTACTCTGAAACCTGACAAATTAGAGACGGTCACAGAAGAGCCACGGGAATGGTGAAAGCATTGGAAAACATGCCTTAGAGAAAGGCTCAAGCAGGTCAATATATTTATCTTCTCAAAGAGAAAATTAAGGAGTGACTTGAGCACAGTCTGTAAGTACTTACATGGGAAACAGAAATTTCATGACAGAAGTGTCTTCAATGTAGCACACAAAGGCACAACAAGATCCAATGGCTAGAAGCTGAGGCTAGACAAACTGAGACTAGAAATAAAGCATTTTCTTTTTATTTAAACAGTGAGGGTAATTAACCACTGGAAAAAAATGTGCCAAGGATTGTGGTAGATTTTCATCTCTGGCAATTTTAAATCATTTGTCATTTGTCATTTTCCTAAAAGATATGCTATAGTTCAAACAGGAAATAATTCAGGGAAGTCCTTCGGCCTGTATTATTCAGGGTGTCAGAGTAGGGGATCACAATAGTCCCTTCTGGTCTTACAATCTATAAGTTATTTACATACATAGACATCTCTTGTAATAGGTTCCCCACAGCGTAATCATTCTTATCCCCGCACCTATCCCGCTTACTATTAAAACTGCGGGAACAGGCAAGCTGGAGCATCAGTAGCTGTCGGAAGTGGGGGAAGCCTTAGTGGGGGAAGCAACAGCTGATGGGACACAGGGAGAACCCCCTTGGAAGAAACAGTAGATAATAGGAAAGCTGAAGAAACCAACAAATGCTTTCCCCCTCATCCAAATGTCCCCTTTTACTTGTCTCACTGGGAGGGGTTGCTCATAGTGGTGGAGACTGGCATGCCCTCACACTAGGGTTGCCAACTTTGGTTGGACATATTCCTGAGGTTTCATCACATGATATAATCTTTAAATAAAGATTAATTCCTGGAGCCTCCAGGACAATTCTGGAAGGTTGGCAACCCTTCTTTGAAGATTACATGTGAAGCAAAAAGAGAAACCAAACTGAGGGAAAAGTCCATAGAACCGATGCAAACTATATAGTTCTAGTTTTCTTTTCCTCTCCTGGAGAACATCTGCTCTGAGGATTTGTTATCTATACTACAGACTAAAGAGAAGAATTTTGAATCTTATGTGCACATAACTCCCAGGAATGCCCATGGGAGGTACCATGTGCATAAGGAGAGCAAGCAAACCCCACTCTCTGTAACATATGTTGTTAAGGCAGCAAAATAATTCATAGTTTATAAAATGCAAATTATTTACCAGGAAGATCAGGTTGAGTCTCAGTTATTAGTGAGGCTTGGACATATGAATAGGCTGTTTGCTGTAAAATTACCTAGGGAATCATCATTAGAAATTACAAGTCTGACACTACCTAGTTACTCCAGTCTTAGGCCATTTCAAATCCATTGTGTTACTCTTGTGTAAGAATGGTGTAATGTAATGGTGACTCAGTCTCTATTCTATCGCTTCTACCAGGACCATCACCATAGTATCAAAGCACTTTCCAGAAGTGTAATCTATAAAACCAAATTAATTCAGCCAATTTTAAACTGATTTTTTCACCTCCCTCAAAAAAATACCCAAGGCATTTTTCATAACTATTGTATTATCTTTGCATTATAGATGGATAATAGACTTAAAAGCAGAAATAACTTTGACCTCTATCAGTGCAAAAAGTAAGTGCTGTGAACAGATTCTCATTCACACCACATTTACACATTTCAAGCTTCTTCATACTATGCTGCAGTATAAAGGGACCTGGAAGCGGGAGTAAATTGCATTAACTAAGTTTACACCTGATGTAGAGAGGCACGAGCAGAAAAGGAGAATCTGGCACAACATTGTCCCATCTTTGATTTAAAAAGGAAAAAGAAACAAAATTTCCTGCTGGTCTGAGATCTTGCTTTGCTAAGTTTCACCAAAGAATGGAACTTGTATAGCTGCGTTATTAACACTCCTTATTAACAGGAGTTAATAATGGAAGCACTGACACTGTAGGAAATGGTATAGTTACAATTAAGAATAAATGGAGCACACTCAATAAAACGAAACCTTACATTGCTTAAACAGCTTTTAACAATAACCATTGGGCATCCATTAATTAAGATTGCTTAAAGTACCTGCATAAAGAAAGGTAAAAGAAAAAAGCAAAGAGCGAGTGAAGGCCTGTTCAGAGATAAACTGAAGAGAAGGGGGCCATGAATGTGAAAGATCACACTTCTCTCTAAATATGCTAATAGATAAACATCAGAGAAATAGATTTTCTTCTGTTCCTTTCACAAAGGTGCAGTTTGCTTATCTGAGATCAGCTTGAGGCTGGTAAGAACACAGAGTTTAATACAAAAATCTCCCTAGGTTAGACAATACAGTTTGGCCAGACAAGCTTTAAATCAGTTCAGTGGAAATCTGTAAATATATACACTATCTGAATGCTGGGTGTAGGAAAATAATTATTCTTTACCAGTTTAACCTAATGGGAGCTACACTGCCTTATAAATTTGTTATGTAACAGGCTTAGATACCAAGGTTTTACAGGCTTATATTTTACTGGGTGATGTCATCTTGCTCTGTGATAATAATGAAGCATCTGAGGTATCCATATGAATAAGAAAAGACCATCTTTCTTTAAGGTCTAACTATATTGAATACAATCAGCAAGCCAGCCCTAACAAACAAACAACCAACCAACCACCAACAACAACGTACATTCATCCCCTACAGGCTTCAGCAAATTTGTTTTCTGTTTCCATCTCTCATATTGCTTCTCTAGCCATCACACAAACCAGACCCAGCATTGGAGGCAAAACAACTAAGGGTATGTCTACTCTGCAACAACAACAAAAATTAATGGTTAAGTGAGTCTTAGAGGCTGGATCTGGAGCTTGGGCTCTGAAACTCAGCAAGAGGGGAGGCAGGGTTTCACACAGCCATTCCAAACAGGGAAACCAGTTACTGTGGTTTGACATGGAGGACTGCTACTTCCTTTCTGCCAGGGAGTTTTACAGTGCTCTCTCACCTGACAGTATGCAGGCCGGCTGGAGAATGTGTACTGGCTCTGGTTTCACTTTCTCCTTCCTCCCTCCCACCCCAGTTCCCTTTCTTTTATTCAGTAACATTTTTTAATCTGATTGCTGTCTGCAGGGGCTGACCCAAAGCCCACTGAAGACAATGGAAGTCTTCCTGTTGACTTCACTGGCTTGTGGATCAGGTACTGTACCTGGGACTGAGACTGTGTGGAGGAAAATTTAAAAATACCATTTAAAAAATAAGGCCCCTTTCCCAAAGGGGTTATATCATGGGTGGACAAACTTTGGCCTGGGTGCCACATCCGGCCCTTCAGATGTTTTAATCCAGCTCTTGAACTCCCGCTGGGGAGTGGGGTCGGGGCTTGCCCCACTCCACATGGCTCCACTCTGGCTCCTACACGTAGGGACAGCCTGGGGACTCTGCATGTTGCCCCCACCCCAAGTGCCACCCCTGCAGCTCCCATTGGCCAGGAACCACGACCAATGGCAGCTGCAGGGGCAATGCCTGTGGACCGGGCAGCATGTAGAGCTGCCTGGACGCGCTTCCGCATAGAAGCCAGAGGGGGGACATGCTGCTGCTTCTAGGAGCTGCTTGAGGTAAGCACTGCCCGGAGCCTGCACTCCTGACCCCCTCCTGTGTCCCAAATCCCAGCCCTGATCCCCCTCCTGCCCTCTGAACCCCTCAGTCCCAGCACATAGCACCCTCCTGCATCCCAACCCCTCATCCCTACCCAAGATCCCACACCCCCAGATGGAGCCCCCACCCTCCCCACACATTCCAATCCACTGCCCCAGCCCAGAGCCCCCTCCTACATTCTGAACTCCTCATTTCTGGCTGCAACCCAGCGCCCACACTCCCAGCTGGAGCCATCACCCCAACCCCCAATTTTATGAGCATTCATGGCCCACCATACAATTTCCATACCCAGATGTGGCCCTTGGGCCAAAAAGTTTGCCCACTTCTGGGTTATATTGTTAATGGGTAGTGCTAGGGCTCAGATCTATTGCGAAGATTATCAAAAGGGATGTAAGTGGGTGAAGGGGTGATACTGCAAGGAGCTCGGCACCCTCCTCTGCCACTGAAGACAATGGAAGTGAAGGGTGCTCAGTGAATTGTAGGATGACCCTGAGGTTCTCAACTATCATTGAAAATTGATGGGAGTTGGGTACCTAATTTCCTCAGAGTCAAGATCCTTTGAAAATCCCAGGCTATAGTTATAGCTCTTTACACACACGATCCTGGCTGTACACTGTGGGTTAATTTAAGGACAATGCATGCTCCTTACCTTAGCGTAGGGACCCGTAGTTGAACCCAGCCCAGCTCATTGCCTGCAGTTGATTCAGCCAATGAATGTGGACACCTGGTTGGCTGAAGACTCCTATAGGCACATTCTTAAATCCTGCAGCAAGCCTGGGTCCCTTGCTACTTAATAGCATTCCGTGCCTGCCGTTATGTTTCTGATCCCACTGCCTATTCTCCTCTCCTGATCTCCTATCCCTGGCACCCAGTTTTTGATTCCTGCTCCTGCACTGGCTGATACACTGGTTCTGATCCATGGTTCCTGATTCCTGGCCTCTGACTCTAGCTTGCTCCCTGGACTTGGTAACTGAAGTTTGGTCGCTGGTCCCTAGGCCTGGTCACTCTTGTTCCAACTATTAGGCCGACTTCCCATCCTGACTATTAGGCAAGGCCATGCACAGCCTGGTCCATAACATTTAAGAGAGCTAAAGCCATGTGCTTTTTGCCCATATATCCTGTATATAGCTTCTATTTCAGAAGACATAAAACATTCTCAAATGTTTTTCTTCATAGCGTGAACCACTTTTTAAGCAAGCTTTCTATGGACCCTCCCATTATGCAATCATAACTTCCCTGTAGTCACCTTTTAAAACAGAATTCACACTGTGCATTGTACTCAAGAACCTGAATGTAACAAAGGGGTGGGACACATGAAGCTACAATACAAAACAGCATTTCACACCCAATAAAATAATTTAAAAACTCATAAGGCATTTCATACTTTCATGTACTCTACCAACATTAACTAATTAAGCCACAATTCCTGCCTGAGATAGATCTGCATTGTAATTTGAAGTCTTTCAGCAAAGTTAACACACGCGCTATCAAAGATCAGATCAAAATTTGTGTGTGTACTCAACTGTCTGTACACCAGACAGAGATCATCCATGAAAGTCTTCTGTATGAAAAATACACTGCAAAACATTTACACAACATAGGACAGACTACACTTATGCAGTCATGAACATCTGATGCAATATGCAGCCTGCACAAGTGTTCATCTAAATTCGTTTCATAGTAAGGTGTCTCATCCCCTGAAATACACATTAAAAAAACCACAGCACTGATCGTTCAAAAGAAAGCACACAGTGACTGGGACCCCAAAGTCCTATAAAAAAATAAATATTGCCTGAGATAAAAAAGTTGTCATATAAGTCAATAGAATTTAGTTTCAGTAGAAAAAAAAACGGGAAAAAATTACCACATGAATATTCTAAACATCTAAAAAATGTGTATGACAGTTGTATTATTGGAGAAACAGAATCAGTCACAGGGGGAAATGCTGGAGAGAAATAAGAGGGAAAATTGTATTCAATATAAAAAAAGACAAAATTTAGAGAGACGGTCAGTCAGCCTGGGATGGTCCTAGGCAAATCAAGATTGCCATGGCCGCAGATCATTTTATTCAATTGCTCTTAAAAAATGTGGTTCCCTACAATATAATTTTGCATCTACCCTTACTATTAAGTAAAAACTTCATAATGTACTTTGTCTCCCTTTCACTTTCTTCACTAGAAGTTATTTCTTCTCCTATTATGCCTCATCTTTTGCCGCTGTATTCTTCCCCCAGCCTATTTTCCCCTCATGATCCTTTTTCTACAGTGTTGAATTGTTGCCTCTCCTTCCTTTCTGCTTTCTTTTCCTACCTGGTGTTCTCTCTCTTTCCTCCTTCTTAATCCTTCTCCCCTCTTCCTCTAGCACACCCTTCCTCTCTTTTGTGTTCCCCATTAACAGTCTTTGTCCCTTTTCCTTCTTCATTTTCACACACTCTTGCTTGCCTCCTTCACAAAAAATTCTCACACCTCATCCCAGAGGCCTCCCACCCTATTGCAAGTACAATCCAGTGCAAATATGTACCAGACTTGTTACACGAGCTCTGTCTTAAAAACCTCACACGCTTTTTCCATCTTGATGCTTACATGGCTCTCATAACCATAGTATCTGAGCACATGATCATCATTAATGGATTTTATCCTCACAACACCTTTGTGAAGTAGGGAAGAATTTTAGAGATGGGAAACTAATGATAGAGGGTGGACTAAGTAACTTACCCAAAGTCACACAGACAGCTTACAACTAAGCCAGGAACTGAAGCTAGCTGTCATGAATCCTAGTTCAAACCCCTTGTGATGGGGTTCTCTCACCACTGCAGCACTGCCTACTGGCTGCCTTGGGAATTAACTCTGGACCCTCTTCTGGTGATGTCTCACCTGCCATCACCTCTGCTCCAGGACCTGCATTGCCCCAAGGACCATGGCGTCCTCTTCAGGACACAGGCTTATGGCTGTGTCCCACTCTGTTCTCCTCCTTTCCATGGGAACTGCAGTCCATTGTCCAGCCACTTCCTTCAGTGGCAACCGCAGCCAATTATTTGGCCAGTTCCTCAGTGGCAAGAGGAGGAGGAACCCAGGCCCACCCACTGCTCTGGGTCCCAGCCCAGGGACCCTGTAAGTGGAAACCACTTGCTGCATCCCCTCCAACTCCTCAGTTAATTTCCCTGGGTCACCTCCTTGCGGCCCCCTCAGCACCTTCTTTGCCTTTTCCTCAAGGCTTCAGCCTACCAGTCTTAGCAGTTAGCCATGAGTTTGCTCTAGCTTCCCCAGTCCCTGCTGGCAGCACTGCTCTGTCCAGGTGCTAGCACTCCTTCCTCCTGCTAGGAGCTTGACCTTCCCTCCTCAAGCTCCAGGCAGCTGCTAAAGCTGCTCTGCCCAGCTGCTCTTCTTATATGAGCCTGCTGGGGGCTGATTGGCTGCTCTCTCAGCCCTTCTGTGATTGGCTGTCTCTTGCACAGCCTCCCTAGGGCTCTATTAACCCCTTAGAACCCAGTGTGGGGCAGGTGCCCCATCACACCCCTATGTGCTAGGGTACCCTTCCCAGGCAACCTGCCTTTCTTTTTTACTCTTGCTGCCCCCCCCCCCCCACTCTTCAACACATACATGCAACCTCCTCTCCCTCACTGTTTTCTCCTTTACCTATTGTCCCCCGCGCCCCCCCCCCCCCCCCACAGAATCATGGAATCATAGAAATGTAGGACTGGATGGGACCTTGATGGGTCATCTAGTCCAGTCTTCTGCACTGAGGTAAACTAAGTATTAGCTAGACCATCCCTGACAGGTGTTTGTTTAACCTGTTCTGAAAAACCTCCAATGATGGAGATTCCATAACCTCTTCAGGGAATTTGTTTCAGTTTTCAACTACCCTGACAGTTAGGAAATTTTCCTAATGTCTAACCTAAATCTCCCGTGCCTCAATTTAAGCCCATTACTACTTGCCCTGTCCTTAGTGGTTAAGGAGAACAATTTATTACCCTCCTCTTTATAAAATATTTAAACACTTATGTCCCCCCTCAGTTTTCTCAACTCCAGATTAATCAAACCAAGTTTTTTCAATCTTTTCTCATAGGTCATGTTTTCTCAAGCTTTCATCATTTTTGTTGCTCTCCTCCAGACTTTTTCCAATTTGTCCACATCTTTCCCAAAGTGTGGCACCCAAAACTGGACACAATACTGCAGTTGAGACCTTATTACTGCTGAGTACAGCGGAAGAATTACTTCTCGTGTCTTGCTTACAACACTCCTGCTAATACAGCCCAGAATGAAGTTTGCTTTTTTTATTTTTTCTTTTTGCAGTAACAACAACAAAAAAGGATTATGTTGGTGACTCATTTATGCCTGATCTACAATAGAAAATTAAGTTGGTTTAAACACATTGGTAAGAGGTGTGAAAAATCCACAACCCTGAGCTGTGTAGTTAAGTCGAGCTAAGTCCCTGTGTAGACAGCACTAGGTCCACAAAAGAATTCTTCCATTGACCTAGTGCTTCCATTCTTCCTACTGCCTCTTGAGGAGTTAGAATGCCTGTGCTGATGAGAGAATCCCTCCCACCTACATAGGTAGTGTCTACACTGAAGTGCTGCAATGGCACAGCTGTGTTGCTGTAGCATTTCAAGTGTAGACAAGCCCTTAATTTGTCCACTATAAGTGCCAGATCCTTTTCTGCAGTACTCCTTCCTCAGCAGTCATTTCCCATATTCTATTTGTGCAACTGATTATTCCTTCCTAATTCTAGTACTTTGCATTTGTCCTTATTGAATTTCATCCTATTTATTTCAGATCATTTCTCCTGTTTGTCAAGATCATATTGAATGCTAATCCTGTCCTCCAAAGTGCTTTCAACCCCTCCCAGCTTGATATCATCCCCAGACTTTATAGTGTACTCTGTATACTATTATTCAAATCATTTATGGAGATATTTTTATGGAACCAGACCTGGGATAGATTCCTGTGGGTCCCCACGCAATCTGCCTTTCCATCTTGACTGTGAACCATTGATAACTAGTCTCTGAGTTTTCCAACCAGTTGTGCACCCACCTTATAGTAGGTTTGTCTGTCAGGGAAAGCAGTGGACGTGGTGTTCCTTGACTTTAGCAAAGCTTTTGACACTGTCTCCCACAGTATTCTTGTCAGCAAGTTAAAGTAGTATGGGCTGGATGAATGCACTATAAGGTGGGTGGAAAATTGGCTAGATTGTTGGGCTCAACAGGTAGTGATCAATGGCTCCATGTCTAGTTGGCAGTCAGTATCAAGCGGAGTGCCCCAAGGGTCGGTCCTGGGACCGGTTTTGTTCAATATCTTCATTAATGATCTGGAGGATGGTGCGGATTGCACCCTCAGCAAGTTTGCAGACGACACTAAACTGGGAGGAGTGGTAGATATGCTGGAGGGTAGGGATAGGATACAGAGGGACCTAGACAAATTAGAGGATTGGGCCAAAAGAAATCTGATGAGGTTCAACAAGGACAAGTGCAGAGTCCTGCACTTAGGACGGAAGAATACAATGCACTGCTACAGACTAGGGACCGAATGGCTAGGCAGAAGTTCTTCAGAAAAGGACCTAGAGGTTACAGTGGATGAGAAGCTGGATATGAGTCAACAGTGTGCCCTTGTAGCCAAGAAGGCCAATGGCATTTTGGGCTGTATAAGTAGGGGCATTGCCAGCAGATCGAGGGACATGATCGTTCCCCTCTATTCGACATTGGTGAGGCCTCATCTGGAGTACTGTGTCCAGTTTTGGGCCCCACACTACAAGAAGGATGTGGAAAAATTGGAGAGAGTCCAGCGGAGGGCAACAAAAATGATTAGGGGACTGGAACACATGACTTACGAGGAGATGCTGAGGGAACTGGGATTGTTTAGTCTGTGGAAGAGAAGAATGAGGGGGGATTTGATAGCTGCTTTCAACTACCTGAAAGGGGGTTCCAAAGAGGATGGATCTAGACTATTCTCAGTGGTAGCGGATGACAGGACAAGGAGTAATGGTCTCAAGTTGCAGTGGGGGAGATTTAGGTTGGATATTATGAAAAACTTTTTCACTAGGAGAGTGGTGAAACATGGGAATGCATTACCTAGGGAGGTGGTGGAATATCCTTCCTTAGAAGTTTTTAAGGTCAGGCTTGACAAAGCCCTGGCTGGGATAATTTAATTGGGGATCGGTCTTGCTTTGAGCAGGGGGTTGGACTAGATGACCTCTTGAGGTCCCTTCCAACCCTGATATTCTATGATTCTATGATTCCCCACTCTGAACTCTAGGGTACAGACGTGGGGACCAGCATGAAAAACCTCCCCAAGGTACAAACTTTGTCTTGGCCTTAAACAGTATGCTGCCACCACCAAGAGTTTTAAACAAAGAACAGGGAAAGAGACCACTTGGAGACGTCTTTCCCCAAAATATCCCCCCAAGACTTACACCCCCTTTTCTGGGCAAAGCTTGATAATAATCCTCACCAATTTGTACAAGTGAACACAGACCCAAACCCTTGGATCTTAAGAATAATGAAAAATCAATCAGGTTCTTAAAAGAAGAATTTTAATTAAAGAAAAGGTAACAGAATCACCTCTGTAAAATTAGGATGGAAAATACTTTACAGGGTATTCAGATTCAAAACACAGAGGATCCCCCTCTGGGCAAAACCTTAAAGTTACAGAAAACAGGAATAAACCTCCCTCTTAACACAGGGAAAATTCACATAAAACAAAAGATAAACTATTCCGCCTCGCCTGGCTTACCTATACTGGTTGCAATATTGGAGACTTGGATTAGCATGGGTTGGAGAAGGTGGATTTCTGTCTGGCCTCTCTCAGTCCCAAGAGAGAACCACCATGTAAACAAAGAGCACAACAAAAGCCTTTTCCCCCCTCCCAAGATTTGAAAGTATCTTGTTCCCTTATTGGTCCTTTGGGTCAGGTGCCAGCCAGGTTAGCTGAGCTTCTTAACCCTTTACAGGTAACAGAATGTTGCCTCTGGCCAGGAGGGATTTTGTAGCACTGTATACCGAAAGGTGGTTACCCTTCCCTTTATATTTATGACATTCTAGGTTATATTTCCCTAGTTTGCTTATGAAAAGGTCATGTGAGACAGTATCAAAAGCCTTATTGAAGTCAAGATATATCACATCTACCGCTTTCCCCCTATCCACAAGGCTGATTATCCATCAAAGAAGGATATTTGATTAATTTGATATGACTTGTTATGGATAGATCCAAGTTGACTATTACTTGTCACCTTATCTCCTAGGTGCTTACAAACTGATTGCTTCATTATTTGCTCCATTATCTTTCTAGGTCCTAAAATTAAGCTGACTGGTCTATAATTCCCTGAGTTGTCTTTATTCCCCTTTTCATAGATAGGTAGCCTATTTGCTCTTCTACAGTCCTCTGGGATCTCTCTCATCCTCCACAAATTCTCAAAAATAATCACTAATGGCTCAGAGATCTTTTCAGCCATTTCCTTAAGTATTCCTGGACATATTTCAACAGTCCCTGGTGACTTAAAACACCTAACCCGTCTAAGTAATTCTCAACTTGTTCTTTCCCTATGTTAGTTTGTGTTCTCTTTACCCTCCACCCCCATGCACACTTTCTGGACAGGTCTACATTATAAACTTGCATTGGTGCAGCTGCAATGATACAGGTGTGCCACTGTAGCGCTTCTGGTGAGGAGCGCTCTCCCAGCATCTTAATAACTCCACCTCCCCAAGATGCGGTAGATATGTCGACGGGAGAAGCCCTCCTGCCGATGTAGCACTGTCCACACTGTGGGTTAGGGCAGAATAACTACTTGGCTCAAAGGTGTGGATTTTTCACATTGCTGAGCGATGCAGTTATTCCAAAGTAAGTATAGACCTGGCCTCTGCCTCATGTTATCAATCTCTCTTTTGCCTCCCCTTTTCCCCAGGCACTCTTGCTCTCCAACACCTCTTTTTCCCCCATCTTGTGTCCCCCTCCACACACTGTTCCCCTTATTCTTTCACACCTTCCTAGACTCCCTCTCATTCCCTCCTTCCCTTCCTCCTCACACCCCACCACCTGGTGCTTCCTCCTTCTCCAAGTGCCACTTCCATGTCAGAGACAGAAGCCTATTGTGAAGCCAGAGGAGGAAGCATAGGCAGAATCTATGTTTCATTCTTGCCCTGCCTGGTGCAGAACCCCGAGAGCTAAGACAGAGAGAGACAGAGAATGGTTTGCCCTAGGAGAATATGAAATAGACAGGAGCAACTGCAGGAGGAGATGTTTTTAGTGGACCTTTAACCCCGAAACATAGAGCAGGCTGAGTTGAGGACACATCACCAGGGGGAAAAAAAAGTTTGTGGAGGTGGAATGATATGTAGCACCTTTGAGAGATATCATTATATAATTAAAGGCTGAAGCATATAGCATGCTCACATGGGGCTAGAGTTACGGCTGTATGTGCAAAAGAGTCAGATGTTCCTGACTCTTGAACAGAGCTAGTCAAAAACTTGGAGTTTCTATTTCACAGGAAATTCTGATATTTCAAAAAATGTATTTTCATTCCAAATCACTCAAAATTTCCTGTGAAATGGAATTCTGATGTTTTCTTCCCTTTTGGAAATGTGGGTGGGAAATTTTGTCAAAGTTGAAAATAATTGTTTCTGTCAGATGGAAAACTGTTTTGATGAAATTTTTCTTAGGAGCTCTACTTTGGAGTGCACAGTACTTAATGTTTTTAATGTAGTTTGTGTGTGTGAATTATATACAATATATAGAGATATAACATTTTGTACTGTTGTTCAACATGCTGTTTCTAATTGATTATGTAGTCTCTTGATAGCGTGTGTGTATACACACACACACACACACACCCCCACCAATTACAAACAGCATGTTGAACAGCAAATACAAAATGTTATAGCTTTTTTTCCATGAAACACTTCTGCTTATTCAATTTATTCAGATGCTGGCATGTGCTCAGAAGCTGAATAATTTGCCTGCATACCAAACAAGAACTAAAAGTCCAAGAGAGTGATTAAGAAGATCTCCAAATGTTTATTACATACTATTACTACCTCAACAATGAAGCCTGATTGATTGGATACAAACATGTAATCATTTTTTTTTTTTTTTTGAAAAATTAAGTACAGCTCAAAAATACTTGAAAAGTTGGGACTGTGCCAGAGCACTGACTGACCGCATAGTGTGGTACTGCCTAGCAACATTGCCTAGCAATCGTAGGCTCTCACAGAAGAGCCTATACATCAGACTGGAGCTGTTCACTGAGTGTCTGTTAGGAAAATGGTAATTATTTTCAACAGGAGGGACCCATGTCTGTTACAATTAAGAAAATGGCCCTTTCCCACTTACATTTCACTTCTGTAATGCTCTTAGTTGTGGGCTTTAGTTTGATGTTCAGATACAATGAGCCATGTAAGAAGATAAATAATATGAGAGTATTTGCTTTTCCTTTTCCCAGATTTTTTTGTTTGTTTTTTCTGTTTTCTGGTGTTTTGGACTGTAGATGAGTACTGCATTTCATTTCAAATTATAGTAAGCAGGTGATTATGACATTTCATTTTAAAAAATTGAAATGAAACAGGAACATTTTGATTCTTCCTGCAGATACAATAAATTTGGAAACAAAAAGTTGTATTTTAAAAGTAATTTTTTTATTATATTTAAGTGAAACTTTATCAACTGACCCACAACATTTCACAAGAAGCTTCAAAATTTGGATTTTCACTCGGAAAAAAACGTTAAAAATGTTGCAATTTCCCACGGAATAGAAATTCCAGTTCCCAACCAGCTCTATGCACAGACAAAGGGTATATCTACTCTGCAGTTGGGAACAAGCCTCCAAGCCCACAGACTCACACTACTGGGGCTCGCGCTAGCATTCTAAAACTAGCTGCGTAGATGTTGCTTTGGTGTTGTGGCTTGGTTTGCAGCTTGGGCTCCCAAGCCCGTTCCACTCCAAGGCTTCAGAGCCAGAGCTGAAACATCCACCCAGCTGCTTTTAGAGCACTAGCATTAGCCTCACTTGCACAAGTCTGCAGACACAGGCTGGGAGGCTCACTCCCAGATGCAATGTAGACATGCCCAAATAAAACAGTCCTTGCCCCATGGTGGTGACAGTCCAACGTTAGACAGGGTGAAACGGATGCAGTACTGCCAATCCCAAATATTCAAAGATAATGAGTCAGCCCTCCCTCCCCCCAAAACAGTGAGATTTTTAGAAAACAATTTGGGATTCTTAATTTGCATTCTGGTTTCAAGCCTTTAGGTTACACGCAGGGCTTGTCTACACAGGGCATTTATACCAAAACAGAGTCACTTTTATTCTGGAGTAGTAGTGTCCACATGGGGAGTTATACTGGCATAGCTACAGTATAATTTTTTTCCTGTGAACACAAGCCCTACGTTCACATTTCCAAGCTTTTCTCTGCAACAATGAGGGCTAGAAAGTTGCTTTCTTAAAAATAAAGAAAGCTAAGATTCTCCTGCAATAACATGAGTTTAGGCTCTGGGATTTAAAGTAAAACATCGGATAGAAAATAGAAAGAATTAGCAATACTGCAGGTGGAGAAGGGAGAGAAACAAGCACAGTGGAGGTAGGTGGGAGGATGAGGTAACAAAACTGTGTTTAGCAGAAAAACAGAAGTCTCAGCTCATCACTTGTCTAACATTTGCCAGATAGTAGTGATGTGTAGGTATCATGACAAAAGTAATTAGCTAATCTTCTAAATGACAGCTAATTAAGTCAACAAACTACAGTGGAATTTGGTTTTAGTAATCACCACTTATAGTGGTAACAGGATTCTATGGATGAAAAATTACTTTCCAAAAGCCATTTTCTACTGTGACAGATGGTTTTCCGCTTACCTATACTGTTCACTGGGCATTTGGATGTAAGAAAGTAATTCCTTTGATGTTTTCAAAGGTAGTAAAAATGTTACATGTGTCTGAGTGGCATTTATGCGCAGGAAAAAGAATGTTATAGTTTACGAGACAGCCACTTACAACCTGACTGACTTGCTAATATCTATGCAGTGTTTAACCATGTCGGTCCCAGGCTATTAGAGAGACAAGGTGGGGGAGGTAATATCTTTATTGGCCCAACTTCTGTTGGTGAGAGAGACAAGCTTCCGAGCTTACACAGAGCTCTTCTTCTTTGCAACAGGAGAGACCCAAGTCTGTTAAAATTAGAAAAATGCCCCTTTCCCAAGCTTGTCTCTCTCACCAACAGGAGTTGGTCCAATTACCTCACCCACCTTGTCTCTCTCATACACAGTGGCACAAGTAAAATCCAAGTACTGGTACGGAGGAGCCACCAGTTAAGGGGGGGTATGTGACCTCCCCACGTGACCCTCCAAGTGACTCCTCACTGCCCTGCCCCCAGCCCAGGGCCCCCATGCTCTTCCTGTCCCCTTCCCACATCCATCCCATGTTATCTTGGGTGGAGTAGATGGGGCTCGGTCCTCCTTCTACTGCCCTGGAGACAGGGCTTGGGGAATGAGGCCAGGCGGCGTGGTGGGGAGGGGGACAGTCCAGCCGCTGGAGGAGCTGACAGCATTCTGCTCCTTTCCCCTCTGCCCCTCCCAGAGGGGAAAAGGTGCAGAACCCCCAGCCCTCTCTTCCGGCAGGCCTGCTGCTGTGTCTTTCTGGTATGCCATACGGAGTACCAGAGTGTAGCGGCCTACTTGCACTGCTGCTCATACAGTACCTAGTCCAACTCACACCATCTTTACTAGGTGGATATTTTGCTCCTATGCATGTGTCTGCCTTGGGGAGTTTGTGGCTCCACATTTAGTGATCATTCAGGCACAATGATCCAAACAGGGACCTTGCCATTGCCAAGATCTCATCTTCAGAACAATGTGCGACGGTGTAACAGTGTGGTCACATGATCAGCAGCCTGAAAGGGCATAGCTTGGTCTGTTTGAAAATGTGACAACACAATAGATAAGGCTTAACGTGCCACAGCGTCACCAGGGTTGTGTTTCATTTTGATGTTTTAATATTCATGTTTACTTATTGGGAATGGTATAGAAAGCAACAGACAGAACAAACAAACCCAAGCAGCTACAGCCTGACATTTGATACCTGGAAGGCGGAAGTGTATAATTTTCTCTTGCTTAACCTGTTCAGACAAGAGGGAATGAAGGAAGATGAAGAAAGGGGAAATGCACCTACCAAGCTTAAGTACAAAAGAATTAAGGATGACATCAGAACATGAAGCCTCGACAGTATGAAACCTGTCCAAAGTACACTGAAATCAAGGGAAGCCTTGCTGTTGACTTCAACTGGGTTTGAATTAGGCTCAAGCCAGCATGACACAGACCAGCCAGCAAAGGTTTCATTTAATATTAAATGAGTACAGGGCATGAGTACATGCATTGCATGTGTGTTAACAGTAAGGGGCGGCTAGGGAAGGAATTTGAAAGGAGAGATGAAAACAAAAACACAGCAGAGAGCTAACAGTTTTGTACATTTGTTTGAAATAAAAAAAAATCTTCTTTAATCCTATTGAATGCTATTGTATTTTAGCTGAATTAAGCGAGCAATGTAATCAAAATAATTAATCCTCTATTGTTCAATTTCTTTATGGCTCCCACCTCCCAGAGTCTCTGAATCTATTCAGTAACAGACAGAATTATTGATTGCTTCTGTTTTGCATTTAAGAACAACAAAGCACCCACGTGGAGTTCTTTAACAAAATGCTTCACTTTTAATGAACAGAGAAAAGGTCCAGGGAGCAAGTGAATGTGAAACAACAATCTAATCAGTTTGGAAACAAAGACACTTTTTGCTAGCTGCTGAGAGCTTCTGCCTAGAAGAAGCTCTCGGCAGAGAACTCTAAGCAGCTCTTATCAGGCACACAAGCAGAAAAACAAGAGTGACCTTTGTGACCTCGGGTGTTCAACCCCACAAGAAGACAGCAGCCTCATGCTTACCAGTTTAGCCCATGTATGAGCTAATTTACCCGCTAGGCTGGGATTTCCAGAGGGGCTGCAGGATTCAGACCCACAACTCCCATTGGTTTTAGTTATCCACACCATGCAAAGCACAGACCCAACATATTCCAGTTTTTGACTAGGAGTTTTTTAGCTACTGTTGCCAAATGTAGCCATTTCTCATTTATTTTACATTTGTGTATCACAAACTTTTGGTGCTTGGGGATCTTTGCATGTGAGCAAGTGGGCAGGGAATTAGGTAGAAAGATGAGCAAGTGAACAATTGCACACACTTTAGGACTCTTAGAGAACAGCCCTGAGGACTACACAGAGGTGTTTTAGAGAGCAGGAGATCAAAACAACACTACAAGCTTCCAAACTAGCATTCTTGCAGTGGAGTTCAGGCACCGGACCACTCATCAAAAAGAAACAGATAGTTTCCTGGCCCTCCCTGGAAGTGCCTTAAGGAAAAGTTATTTAGAATACAAAAGAGATTAAGGATTTGATTTGCAGAAGCATCCATGACTCTAACTGAAGTTAATGGGATCTGTAGGCGCTCAACGCCTCTAAAAATCAGGCCCTATATCAACATAGTTCAACATTGTTGTTATATTGAATTCAATAGTCTGGTTCAAAAATCCTAAGAAGTTATTAGCATTTTCTATGAAATTTGACAGACTTTTTCCCTAAGGAATTAAGGCATCACTTGTGAAGCTATATAATGAAAAATGCAGGGTCGCAAGAAGGACTGACTAAGGAATGCACTTATAAGAGCTCCCCTGTTCCTTTCCGATTGGCATTTCTGCAATGCAGCTGTACAGCTAAGCCTGTAGGCAGCTCAGTCCACTGCGCAGTTACTATTCCAAGGCCTTCAGATCCTCGAAGACCATCTACAATTTGGCTGTACAGAGTTCTTTAGCCTGGTGTTATATATAAACAGCTTTTCAACATTCTCTGCTAAATTGTTTTTGAGCCTAATATCCCAAGCAGGCTTTAGTAAGTGGTTAGAGCTGTCGTTAGCCTGCATCTGAACTGGCTAAGCAACTCTTCAACCAATTTAAAAGGAATCTACATACTTTCCCCCATAGTTTAAAAATATTTCTTCTACTCTCTTGTTGTTTATAATAACCTCTTGAAAGACTGAAAATGAAATCCATTTCCTTAAGGATGGACTTTTACTCTGGGGAAAACTTGAGATAAAAGAAAAGGAGAGAGAATATGTATATAAGAAGCAACTTACTTTGCTAGCAAAGTTTTGTATTTCCTCTGCTATTATTGCAGTTACAGTGTTTAAACTGGAATAAGCACCTTCTTCCTCAGCATCTGGTTTGGCTGACTTGCAGTGAAGTCATACTCATGTTTACAATGTCACCATCAGCTTCAATGGAGCAGACTGATGTCACAAATTCAATACTATGGGCCAAATGCTCTCCTCTTGCTCAGGGACTTGAAAGAGGAGAGGAGGTGTTCATAAAATTATCTGAGTTCCAGGTGTGATAAATGCCCTGCTCTTAGCAAGGCTGTAGAGGAGGGTGGCGAGAGGGGACATGAAAGCCCAGTTCCAGGGAATGAGAGATCAAAGCGTGACCCATGAGGCAACAGAAGGGTAGCAGCAACCCTCAACCTGTCACATGGGAGGAGAGTGCTTGTTCTCTTTCACAAACTGTTGGGTATGTGTGTGGTCATAGACTCCTGTCCTCTCCCCTTTCATTGCTGGTTAGGTGGTGTCTGATTTACAGTTCCTCCAGAAAATGTTGGTGATCTTTTATTAAAAAAATAGGCCCTTTTTAAACATAGTACAACTAGGCTGGCCTGAGGGCCAAAAACTCAGAGACAGGCTCTGAGGGGCCATATTTCATTCGCTTCAAAGACAAAAAGGGACAGAGGGAGATTGGAAGAAGCCATAAAAGAAATGGCAACTGGAAAGAAGAGAGGAAGAACAACAGGGATTGTCCAAATTACTTTCCCTCACTGAATAGTTGTACACAAGATAAAATAAGATGCACCCACCATTTTTCAGCCAGTATTTTGGAACCCATGTTTATGCTTCTATAGCTTTGTTCTCTCTCACTCCCTATCCCTCTCCTTTCCCCTCTTCTTGTGTTTTCTTCCTGGACTTTTTTCCTCATCTCTCCTTAATATTATTATTTATTATTTACTGAGGTAACACCTACTGTCCTCATGCTTGGACCAAGGCTCCATTATATTAGGTGCACCACAAATACAGAACAAAAAGATTATCCTTGCCCCAAATACCTTACAATGTAAGTATAAGTCCTGGTCTACACTACAGAGTTAGGTCGACATAAGGGAGCTTAAGTCAACCTACCTCTGTAAGCGTCTTCACTAAAATGTAGCTCCCACAGATGTAACTTGCCTACTACACCAACTTAATAACTCCACCTTCACAAGAGGCGTAGCGCTTAAGTCGATGTAGTTAGGTTGATACAGTGTCAATGCAGACATTGCATTGCTTACATCAACTGTTGCTGCCTTTTGGAAACTGTCCCACAATGCCCCACACTAGCTGTTAAATCGGTGCAAGCACTCCTGATGAGGACGTCCGATGTCGACACTAGGAACGTAGGGTGGACATGTAAAGTCAATTCAATTACTGCGGTGGCTGTACGTCAGCATAACTTAGGTAGACTTAATTTTGTAGTGTAAACTTGTCCTAAGATAAGTAACAAAAAGTACATACAACAGAAGGGGAAGCACAAGCTAATAATGAAAAAATGCCAGTCAGCATGATAAGGAGTAGTCACAGCAGAATGTGATTAAGCAGCTCTTCTTTCTTCTAGTTTCTTTCTCTCTTCTTTAAACTTTCACACTAGGACTTTCAAAAGGGCTCTATCTAATCTGTTTATCCATCTCAGGGTTTTGTATTGCTTGCCATCATCATAGTTTCTAAGCACCTTCCAGAAAAATCAAGTGGTGATAGTGAAGTCCATAGGCACAGACTTCTGCTGGTGCTGGTGGGTGCTCAACCCTCCTCTGCCTCCGGCCCAGCCCCGACTCCACCCCTGCCCCTCCACCTCCTGCCCCTGCCCCGCCCCCATTCCAATCCCTTCCCCAAATTCCCTGCCCCAACTCTGCCCCCTCCCTGCCCCTATTGGACTCCTTTCCCAAATCCCTGCCCCAGCCCCGCCTCTTGCCCATCTCCTCCCCTGTGCGCGCCACATTCCCCCTCCTCCCCTCTTCCTCCTGGAGCTTGTTAGGCCACAAAACAGCTGTTTTGCTGTGCAAGTGTGGGAAGAAGGCGGAGGAGTGGGGACCTGGCGCGCTCGGGGAGGAGGCGGAGGTGAGGTGGGATGGGGAGGGGAGCTTGGCTGCAGGTGGGTGCAGAGCACCCACTAATTTTCCCCCATGGGTCCTCCAGCCCCGGAGCGCCCACGGAGTCAGTGCCTATGGTGAAGTCCATAGTGGGCTTCATGGAGGGGGCCCAATATCTAAGCCAGTGGGAACCTGAGAAGCACAAAGATGGCTGCCAATGAGGTGGGAGGTAAACAGGGTGCAAGCTCAAGGTGGAAGACAGGTGTGGAGTCTTAGCTGGAGCATGTTCCACACCTGGCCTGGGACTCTCAGACTGAATTTGCAGACCAGACCGATAACTGAAACCAGAAAATAGAAAAAAAACACACAAACACGGAGGCTGGATTAACCCCTTTGGGAAAACTCACCCTTCTATTTCCAAAGTTCTTTTTTTTTCCATTTTTTCCATTCTCCACATGCTGCTAATGGTTGGTTTCAGAGTAACAGCCGTGTTAGTCTGTATTCGCAAAGCATGAAAAAATGGGTATTTACCACTACAAAAGGTTTTCTCTCCCCCCACCCCACTCTCCTGCTGGTAATAGCTACATGCCTACCTACATGCCTCCAGCTTTCACCCTGACCACACCACACGATCCATTGTCTACAGCCAAGCTCTGCGATACAACCGCATTTGCTCCAACCCCTCAGACAGAGACAAACACCTACAAGATCTCTATCAGGCATTCTTACAACTACAATACCCACCTGCGGAAGTGAAGAAACAGACTGAGAGCCAGAAGAGTTCCCAGAAGTCACCTACTACAGGACAAAGAAAATAACAGAACGCCACTAGCCGTCACCTTCAGCCCCCAACTAAAACCCCTCCAACGCATTATTAAGGATCTACAACCTATCCTGAAGGATGACCCAACACTCTCACAAATCTTGGGAGACAGGCCAGTCCTTGCCTACAGACAACCCCCCAACCTGAAGCAAATACTCACCAGCAACCACATACCACACAACAGAACCACTAACCCAGGAACCTATCCTTGCAACAAAGCCCGTTGCCAACTGTGCCCACATATCTATTCAGGGGACACCATCACAGGGCCTAACAACATCAGCCACACTATCAGAGGCTCGTTCACCTGCACATCCACCAATGTGATATATGCCATCATGTGCCAGCAATGCCCCTCTGCCACGTACATTGCTCAAACTGGACAGTCTCTACGTAAAAGAATAAATGGACACAAATCAGATGTCAAGAACTATAACATTCATAAACCAGTCGGAGAACACTTCAATCTCTCTGGTCACACGATTACAGACATGAAAGTTGCGATATTACAACAAAAAAACTTCAAAACCAGACTCCAGCAAGAGACTGCTGAATTGGAATTAATTTGCAAATTGGATACAATTAACTTAGGCTTGAATAGAGACTGGGAGTGGCTAAGTCATTATGCAAGGTAACTTATTTCCCCTTGTTTTTTCCTACCCCCGCCCAGATGTTCTTGTTAAACCCTGGATTTGTGCTGGAAATGGCCCACCTTGATTATCATACACATTGTAAGGAGAGTGATCACTTTAGATAAGCTATTACCAACAGGAGTGTGGGGTGGGGGGAGAGAAAACCTTTTGTAGTGGTAAATACCCATTTTTTCATGCTTTGTGTGTATAAAAAGATCTTCTACACTTTCCACAGTATGCATCCGATGAAGAGAGCTGTAGCTCATGAAACCTTATGCTCAAATAAATTGGTTAGTCTCTAAGGTGCCACAAGTACTTCTTTTCTTTTTGCTAATGGTTGGTTTCCCCTCAGGCACCAATACTGGACAGGGTCTTCCTACTATGGACCAGACAACGTTGAAGGCCTCAAGTATGTCTTTTAGTTCATCTTCATTGCCTGTTGCCTATAAATTCTCACCCAAAATTTCAGAGTTTTACTGAATTTAGCCAAATGCTTTCATGCTACTCACTAAAAAATTAGGTGAAGCAACAGAAAGCATCTAGGCTTCATGGCATCTAATCAGAGGATTATTCTTTGGGAGCCAAAAACCTGGGAAGGAAAAATTAAGATGAAGCATATTTAGTATTCTCTAGAAAGCTACTGGATAATGGTCAGTGTCCCAGTGCTTTATTAAGGGAGGATTGCAGCTGTCCATCATCAGCACCAAACGGAGTGCCTCTTAGACCCTAATACTCAGAAGCCTCAGGGAAGTGAATGAAAACGGAAAGGAAAAAAAACCCACAAACTAACTTGCAAAAATGGTCAATTAGTAAAACTGGCATTCAATATTAATTGGTTTAATTAATGGAATGTTCAACTACACAAACATTTTGCCTTCTCTAGCAACAACATTTTAATAGTGGGAGACAAATAAGAGTCCAGTTAATATTAGAAAGCAAAACTAGAAGATTAATAGCCTTCAGGAATAGTAGGTTAAAAAAAAAAAAACTCCAGAGTCAGCCAATCAATGGAAATAGGTGCCTGAGAAATATCCCAATTTTGCACATTATTTATGAGAGATGTAGGGCAACAGTTCACATGCACGCCTTGCTTTACATCATTGATTCAGACAGAGATGGGACTGTTAGTAAAACAACCAGAGTTGCCAGTGGTCCATATGTTAAGTATTAGTAAATAGCTGCCCCCCACACACCCTTGTTAAAATGAGAGAGAATTTTTGGACTTTGAATCCTAACAGGAATTTTAACATTTTATAAATAACGCATATTTATCATATTGTAAATATTTAAATGTGTTGAATAATTTAGCAAAAAGACTATTTCTCTAATTTCACTTTAATGAGGGTTTTACAAAGTCAAAGTCTGCAGAGGCTTGGAAACTGTGTCATGAAAAATACAGGCAGTAAGAAAAAGGCCCTGACTCAGTAAATTCAGGAATGGAGTGGCTGGAAAGGCAACTCCAGTCCTGTTAAATACAATAAAACGTTCAGGAATTGTGGCCAAGTCACAATAAGAACTACAAGTTGAACAAGGCCCTACACTAATGAAAGTTTTAGGCTATGTCCACACTAGCACTTGTGTCAGTAAAACCTTTGTCGGTCAGGAGTGTGAAAAAACCAGTCACCTGACTGACTAAATTTCACCAACAAACGCTCCAGTGTGGACAGCAGTATGGTGGTTGGAGACGCTCTCCTGCCGACATAGCTAATGCCACTCTTTGGGGTGGTTATGCCAGCAGGAGAGCTCTCCCCAGCCGGCACAGAGCGGCTACATGGGAGACCTTACAGCAGCCCAGCTGTAGCAGTACAGCTGTGTTGCTTTAAAATCCACAGTGTAGACATAGCCTTATGGGATCAGGTCCAGTGAGTGGAACCTCCTAACACCCTATACCTCTTTGCTGAGATCAATGGGAGATTTATCACTCACTTCAATGACAGCAGGATCTGAATGTTTGGACCACTAAAGCCAATAGAACGTTGTCCCTTGAGTTCAATCAAAGCTGGACCACACCTTTAGGTGTCAATTTAGCAAGGTACTTTTAGCATATGCCCAACTTTAAGCATGTAAATTGAAGTCAATGGGACTAAGTTTCTGCTTAAAATTAAGCATGTACATAGGTGCTGTGCTGAACAGTCATGGACTTAACCATGTGCTTAAAGTTAACTATGTGCCTAACTGTGTTGCTGAATCAGGACCTTACTGGGAGCTGTGGGGTTAAAGTTCTTCCTAGCAAATTTTAAATTCAAGCATCATTGTTCATAGCCAACCTGACAGCAATATACATGAACGAGGCATATTTCTGAGTCCCCCTAAGCACATACTGGTCTAAATACTAAAATAACCAAACACACCTGGCAGTTTGAGACCCAATAATTCATAAATGTTCAAATCCCGGTCTGAAAAAAAAGACAAAAACAAAACAAAACAAAAACCTGCTTTCAAAGAGAATATAATGGCATGCATTCCAGCATAGTTCTACAAATCTGTTATGCAAACATCTCTGCCTTAAAAATAACCTCTGGTTATAGCAATGCTGCAAATATGTTTTTTTTCAAAAAAAAAGACAACGAAAACATGAAAAAACCTCCAATTTTTAAAGATAAACACTTTATTTTTCATTTATACCGGAATGACTTTGTTGCATGGATGCCCTTCAATAAAATTACAGATTAGATTTAAGAGTCTGGTTTTGAGGCTTTATATTAGTTTTCTATCTTTCTTGATTTAAAAATAATTCAATATAATTAGGAACCAGGGATGTAATTACACACACACGCACACTCTTTTTTTTTTTTTGTAAGTTACATGCATTGGGTTATAAATCATAACCCAGAAACTTATCTAAATATTTTTCAACAGATATACCAGAAGCTATGCTCTCCTTAGAAGTAGTAAGAGCCCCACTGGAAAATATCTTTCAAATCTTACGAATGAACAAGTCTTTGAGAACTGATATCCTGCAGGTAAGATTTATTTTTTTCCAACTTTTAATCCACTTTATATTAAAGTCACAGGATTAAAAAAAAAATACTTTGATTTTAGGGCACTTGCTATTAGCCCAGCATACTCCCATATGTAAAACCATAATAGATCACTAATTTTACTTACTTTATGAAAAGAATACAACTAATGTGCTTCCTAATAACTACTTAACATTTTCTTCAAAAGCACGTCTGTTTGTTACTTGATCGCACACTACTTACTTCTTACTCTTTGACCTGATTCATTAAAAATTTGTTCTAAACTGCTACAAGTACATGTCCAGAATATTTAATACAACGCAAAGTAATTATAATCTGAAGGGTTTGAAATATAACTGAAGTATATCCCTAGGGCTATTTCCTTATAATTAGGTATGACATAAATAATCATGATTAATTATGTTTCTGGACAGTCATCTGCCTCTGACGAATTATTGTTGTTCCTGATAATGCTAAAAGAAATGAAATGTGTTTAAACAGGGCGTTTTCTTAAACCTCATGTTCAAGTGAGGCATGCAGACTATAAATGGCTTTGATGTAGCTCTGATCTCTTGTGCCACTGCAGTTCCTATTCTTCATTCTTTGAACACATCAAATAACACTGTCCAGCAATAAATCAAAAGCCAGTAAACCACAATAAAAGCAAATTTTATTTGATTAGTTTCAGTTTAATAGGTTTTGAATGTGAGCATGGTTTTTCTCAAATTCTGACCAGTTTATTAAAGATGTTATGAAAGGTTTGGCATTTGTGATTGTGATGTACCTTGGCTATCAAGGTATCAGCACAGGTTACAGGCCGGTATGCAAATCAGAGATTGGACAGGTTGAGGTTGGTTTTTGAGTCATTGTGTTTGGCTTGCAAGCACAAAAGCAAAACCAAATCTGATTCTGGTTTTGGACTCATGGCATCAAATTCTCTCCTTATTCAACAAATCCCAGAGCCTAGCTGCCTGTTTTCTTCTCCTTGATGTATGATCATGATTATTCTTTAAATTCCACTACCAATTGGGGCTCAGCTCTCAGTTGGGCCTCCATACTGCAAGGCACACATGTAATAAGAGAACTCCCTGGCCCAAAGATTGTTCACACTCAAACAGAAAATACAGATAAAGGGTGAGAGCAAGGAAATATTCTCCTTTTTACACATGGGGAACTGAGGCACAGAGAGATTAATTTAAACTACCCAAGGTCACACAGGAAGTCGGTGGCAAAGCCCAAAACAAACTCAGATCTCCCGAGTACCAGTCCTGGGCCTTATCTACAAGACCATCTTTCCTTGGTGTGCTGGCTACCTGCAACTGTAACTTCTCCACTGAGCTACCCCCTTTTGGCAGGAGATGTAGTTCCTTGAAGAAGCCACTGCACAGCCATAGGCAACAAGGCGCTAAAGAGAAAATCTGAAGACTTCAGGCAGGGTGGTCCCTCATGAATGATGTCTTCAAACTGCTATAGGACTCATGTGCCTCTAAAGCAGGGTTGGGCAAAGTTTTTGGCCAGAGGATCACATCTGGGTATGGAAATTGTATGCCGGGCCATGAATGCTCACTAAATTTGGGGTTGGGGCATGGGAGGGGGTGAGGGCTCCAGCTGGGGGTGCAGGCTCTGAGGTGGGGCTGGGGATGAGGGATTGAGGGTGCAGGAGAATACTCCAGGCTGGAACTGAGGGGTTCGGAGGGCAGGAGAGGGATCAGGGCTGGGGTAGGGGCATGGGAGGGGATCAGAGGTGCACGCTCCGGCAGTGCTTACCTCAAGAAGCTCCCAGAAGCAGAGGCATGTCCCCCACTCCGGCTCCTATACAGAGGCGCAGCCAGACAGCTCTGCACACTCTCCTGTCTGCAGGCTCCACCCCTGCAGCTCCCATTGGCTGCGGAGCCCCCAGGCTGCCCCTATGTATAGGAGCTAGAGAGGGGACATGCCGCTGTTTCTAGAAGCTGCGCGGAGTGGGGCAAGCTCCTGACCCCACTCCCCAGCTGGAGCACCAGAGCAGGGCAAGCCCCCAACCCCACTCGCCAGCGGAATCTCAAGGGCTAGATTAAAATGTCTGGAGGGCCAGATGTGGCCCCCAGGCCGTAGTTTGCTCACCCTGCTCTAAAGCTAATCCCGAGGAGACATGAAGAAACCAAAAGAAAAGAATTTTTAACAAGCCACAGTCGTTTAAGGGAGGAAGCAAGAAGGCCAGTGGAAGCTGCAGTAGTCAAGACGAGAGACAAAAGAGACAAATTCTTAAAGCAGGAACTTGAAACTGACAAGCAGAAACAGCAACAGATGAGCAGTGGATGAAAGGGTGAAAGGTTAAAAATAACCTCACAATTGCGAGCAGCCATGGTAGGAGTGACAGTAGAGGAATCTGTATCAATATTAGTAGGTCAAATGCAGAGAGGGGAAAATATTGGAAGGACAATTCCGTGGAAGTTTACTTTGTTACTTTTCCACTGAATGAGTTTACTGCCAAGAACGCTCACTGAAACCGAATTTTAAATAAATATAGCAGACTATCCAGAGAAAGCAAATTATGAATTTGTAACCATGTGTATTCTCTCCAGAAACCTGATGTTAAGAGATTTAAAAAATCACATTTGATTTGCTTCTGACGCAAATGTTATATGGTAGGAAATCTTTTCTGCCTTTTGCATTGGTGCAATGTAGGAATACAATAGTCATCATGAAGAACATTGATTTTAACATATTTGCACATCCCATTTCTGATTTTCAGAAGCTAGATAAAATATTGATTATGCTAAGTTTGCTGCAAGTAAAGGAAATAGAAGAGATTGCTAATTGCTCTACCATCTTGCCAAATGCTTTTAATATATTTAACATACAATTTGCACTACTGCTGTTGACATGAACTCTGCTTATGCAAATATTTAATAAATTTGGTCCGAAGTTACCTCCAAAGCTCATAAGCCAGTCTGTAGCTGAACTTTGTCCATGCACTCTCTCTCTGCCTGAGAACTCTTAATTTTTAATAAAAAGAAAAGGAGTACTTGTGGCACCTTAGAGACTAACCAATTTATTTGAGCATGAGCTTTCGTGAGCTACAGCTCACTTCATCGGATGCATACTGTGGAAGTGAGCTGTAGCTCACGAAAGCTCATGCTCAAATAAATTGGTTAGTCTCTAAGGTGCCACAAGTACTCCTTTTCTTTTTGTGAATACAGACTAACACGGCTGTTACTCTGAAACCTGTTAATTTTTAATGTGGCTTCAAAAATAAATTTAAATGACAGATGTGAATGTGCTATACTAAAGTACCTGATATATGGAACTCTACCCATAAAACCTACTGATCCAGTTACTTTTAGGAATTATGTTAGTGTTAAAGCATCTTTTTTGAGAGAGAATATTTTGCAAATAACAAAAAATAAAACAGGATTTTACCCCCTGCTGCCCTTAAGCACAAAACATGTGAAAACATGAGGATTAAAACTCTACCCAATTAAAGCCCTGATTTGGCAAACCCTTGGTCTCCTGCATAGTCCTTAAACAAGCAAGTATTTGCATGATTAAGAGCTACTTGGGCAAATAGGATCAGGCTCATATTCCCTAAATCTGACCCTATCTGAGACCGAGAGGGCATCCTGGGTAAGTAAAATATACTCTCAACTACATTGCTGGGGACCACATTCAGCCCTCAGGTATGTGCAAGCATCACACGTTTACTTACCATGGGAGTTTTGCATGTATATCAGAAGACAGAATTTGTCCCTTTAAGATAACCTACACCTTCTTTCCACTAATGAAGTTCCACTGGTGATTTTTCTCATGGCTTTGTATTGGTTTGTAGTTTCCTGGTGCGTATTTGTAATGGTTTGGGTCAGGTCTGGTAAATGAGGGATTGAGGGTGCAGGAGGATACTCCAGGCTGGAACTGAGAGGTTCGGAGGGCAGGAGGGGGATCAGGGCTGGGGTACGGGCATGGGAGGGGTTCAGAGTGGGGTCAGTCCTAGTGTCTTGTCCTGCCTCCTGCATTTGTGTTCTAAAAGTCAGCAACACAGCCTCTCTTCAGAACTCTGATTCCATCAGATAAAACCAGCACTACTTAATTGCTCAGAAATGAATCAAAACATATGTTCTCTTATGGAAATAATTAGTTGTTTATTCATATGCACACTCTGTATTTAATTGCAGCTGTACGCTCCGGCTTATACACCTTGTATCTATTATATGAAAATAGTTAATGATAGACCCACTTCAATTAGAAATATGTGCAAAGCAAAAGCTTCATTAGAAGAGGTAGAAACAAAACTTCACTATTGAAACCAATAATTTCAAGCATGTAACTTATTTTTTAAAAAAACCACTCTTCACAGAGCTCAGTGCTTTCTTTCTTAACATTGCCACAACACTTGAATCATAAAGCACCTTTCCCTCTGCTTAAAACAGCTGACATGATCATGAAAGACCTCTGCTTCAGGACAACCGCTCTTTTTTCCTCCTATATAACAAGTGCCAGTCAACCATCAGCGCCCTCAAGGAAGTCTACTTTTAGTGCTTCTTCCCAGGAAAAGGTAATTTTTTTGTCCATTAGTATTTTCTTCTTCATCTCACCATAGTAGTAGCCACCACTCAGAGTTCTGCCCACAGTTCCCACTATGCTGAATTTTTATTTAGAACATTTCTATGCTCATTGCTGTAGTGTCAGAGCCTCACAAACATTAATTTCTAGTGAAAATTGTTCCTTCGCTCTTTTCTTAAGTGACTAAGATCAAGACCACAGCCACTAAAATGGATCTAACACCAAAAAGAAGTCAAGTATAAATTAAACATTACTACATTCATTGATTTATCCTGAGAACCCCTACACCAGAGATAATTTCTGGGGCAAAATCTGTGAAAGTGTATGAGCTATTAAGTGCTTAAGATCGGCTAATAAAACAGTATTAAACCCTAACCTAAGAGTGTGCTCGATTTACCTTCAACAAGACAATGGTTTCAGAAGTGAATGGGAAGTCCAGAAATGCCTGTGAAACAGAAAATCCAGCTCCTCCTCAGCTCTTTCCATCTCTCACATCAGTAACCTTGACACAACTAAACTCAGTGTACATCAGCTGTATCTATGCTACATAAATATACATATGCAAAGGGGTAGTTGGGGGGGGGGAGACAGAAAGCAATGCTCAAGAGAGGCTCGTATTTTGTATGCTCTGTAGGAAAAAGTTGAGGTGGCCTTTAAAATAAGCACACACAACCAAAGGTAAATATCTTCACCTGTAGAAAGAATGTGAAGAAACAGATAAAGATTGAGCAATCTGAAGGCATCCAAACCAGTTCTAAAGTGCTCCATTTTCCCTCCATGTATGAGAATGCAGCCATTTCTGATGGCACTGTTGGGTCAGTATTCCTTAGGGCAGTGTTTCCCAAACTTGAGGCGCTGCTTGTTCAGGAAAAGCCCCTGGCGGGCCAGGCTGGTTTGTTTACCTGCCATGTCCGCAGGTTCGGCCGATTGCGGCTCCCACTGGCTGTGATTCGCCGCTCCAGGCGAATGGGGGCTGCTGGAAACGGCATGGGCCGACGGAAGTACTGGCTGCCGCTTCCCGCAGCCCCCATTGGCTTGGAGCGGTGAACCGCAGCCAGTGGGAGCCGCAATCGGCCGAACCTGCGGACGTGGCAGGTAAACAAACTGGCCCGGCCCACCAGGGACTTTCCCTGCACAAGCGGTGGAACAAGTTTGGGAACCACTACCTTAGGGAATGCGTATTTGTGGGCCAGACTAGTTTCATACTGACAATGCATGTCTTTGCTTTGCATTTGGATGGATGTGTGTTGTTTGGGGTTCAGCATTGCAGCAGTAAGTGTTGGAGCCCAGTGTCTATGATATATCCTGTTCACAGCAGATAACATTTTTCTTTGGAGGGATGGCTGCTGAACCAGATTGAGCCATCACTGACTATAATATTTCCAATTTCTTTTAGCCAGCAACTGAAATTCTCCACTCTACAAATACATTCGAAGCAAGAGGAAGACCAAGAACAGAGTAGGCCCATTATTTAATGAGGGAAGGGAGTGCGGGTGGGGGGAAAAAACAGGAAATGTGGAAATGGCAGAGGTACTTAATGACTTCTTTGTTTCGGTTTTCACCAAGAAGGTTGGTGGTGATTGGACATCTAACATAGTGAATGCCAGTTAAATGAGGTAGGATCAGAGGTTAAAATAGGGGACGAACAAGGTGAAGTCATCTAACTTGTCTAGATAATTTTTAAGTCACCAGGGCCTAATGAAATGCATCCTAGAATACTCAAGGAGCTGACTGAGGAGATATCTGAGCCATTAGTGATTATCTTTGAAATATAATGGAAGACGGGAGAGATTCCAGAAGACTGGAAAAGGGCAAAAATAGTGCCAATCTGGGGAATTACAGACCAGTCAGCTTAATTTCTGTACCTGGAAAGATAATGGATCAAATAATAAAGAAATCACTTCTCAAACATCTAGAAGAAAATAAGGTGATAAGTAACAGCCAGCATAGATTTGTCAAGAACAAATCATGTCAAACCAACCTGATAGCTTTCTTTGACAGGGTAACTGGCCTTGTGGATGCGGGGAGGCAGTTGACGTGGTATATCTTGACTTCAGTAAAGCTTTTGATACTGTCTCACATGTACTTCTCATAAACAAACTAGGGAAATACAACTGTAGATGGAGCTACTACAAGATGGGTGCAAAACTGGTTAGAAAATCATTCCCAGAGAGTAGTTATCAGTGGTTCACAGTCATGCTGGAAGGGCATAACAAGTAGGGCCCCACAGGGATCAGTTCTGGGTCTGGTTCTGTCCAATATCTTCATCAATGATTTAGATAATGGCATAGAGAGTACACTTATGAAGTTTGCAGACAATATCAAGCTGGGAGGGGTTGCAAGTGCTTTGGAGGATAGGATTAAAATTCAAAATGATCTGGACAAACAGGAGAAATGGTCTGAAGTAAATAGGATGAAATTCAATAAGGACAAATGCAAAGTACTCCACTTAGGAAGGAACAATCAGTTGCACACGCACAAAATGGGAAATGACAGCCTAGGAAGGAGTACTGCGGAAAAAAATCTGGGGGTCATAGTAGATCATAAGCGAAATATGAGTCAATAGTGTAACACTGTTGCAAAAAAAAGTGATCATCATTCTGGGATGTATTCGCCGAAGTGTTCTAAGCAAGACACGAGAAGTAATTCTTCCGCTCTACTCTGCACTGATTAGGCCTCAGCTGGAGTGTTGTGTCCAGTTCTGGCCACCACACTTCAGGAAAGATGTGGACGAATTGGAGAAAGTCAAGAGAAGAGCAACAAAAATGATTAAAGATCTAGAAAACATGACCTATGAGGGAAGATTGAAAAAAATTGGGTTTGTTTAGTCTGGAAAAGAGAAGACTTAGAGGGGACATGATAACAGTTTTCAGGTACCTAAAAAGTTGTTACAAAGAGGAGGGAGAAAAATTGTTCTTCTTAACCTGTGAGGATAGGACAAGAAGCAATGGGCTTAAATTACAGCAAGGGAGGTTTAGGTTGGACATTACGAAAACCTTCCCAACTGTCAGAGTGGTTAAGCACTGGAATAAATTGCGTATAGGGAGGTTGTGGAATCTCCATCATTGCAGATTTTTAAGAGCAGGTTAGACAAACACCTGCCAGGGATGGTCTAGATAATGCCTTGAGTGCAGGGGACTAGACTAGATGACTTCTCGAGGTCCCTTCTAGTGCTGTGATTCTAAGATTCAAAGGTTTTATGTCTAAAGTATATAACAGGGGTGGCCAAACTTTCTGACCCTCTGAGCTGCCTACGATAATCTTCAGAAGTTTGAGAACTAGGGTGCACTTGCTAGGGCTCAGGGCTTCAGCCCCATGGGAGGCACCAGATGGAGCTTGGGGCTTCAGTCCCACTCCTGCTGAAGCCCCAAGCCCCAGGAGGTGCACCCTACAGGACTGAAGGTCTGAGACCGCCCCCCCTCCCTTAGGCAGAAGCTATGAGACTGCCGCTCCCTACTGGGCAGAAGCCCCTCCCCACCACTCCACTGCAAGGCAAAGGTCCCAAGATGCCCCCCCTGACCCCCCCAGTCAGGTAAGTGGAGACTGTGGGGGACACAGGGGTCTCTGCGAGCCACATTTTAACAGTAAAAGAGCTGCATATTGCTCATGAGCCACAGTATGGCCACCCCGGTATATAAATCCCAGAAAAATATAATATATATTTAGAGAGAAAAACTAAATATCTGGAGTGGTGGGAGAGAGACCTGCAGGTAACCTGAATGGACATTGACTGCAAAAATCTCTAATATGACATTATATGTTTTGGCTGATCTCATCTCAAGAAACTCAACTGACAATTTTTAAAATGTATGTCACTCAAAGAAAACAGACTAGAATTAGAATGGCCATGCCCTTAAAAACTTCACTGATTGGCATTTCATTTTACATCTCTGACACCAGTGACCCAGAGGACTAGATCCTCAGCTGGTGACTGATGTAGTTCTGTTAACTTCAATGGAGCTATGCCAATTTATACAAGTTGAGGATCTGGCCATATACTTTGGAGTGGCCATACTTAATGATGGGTCTCTCTCTCTCTCTGCCTTCGTTTTGATTTGTTTTTTCAGTAGATCTTCAAGTCAATAGAACTATGCTGAGCCCGGGCTCCAGTCTGAGCACAAAACTTCTACACCGCAAATAAACAGCCCCTTAGCCTGAGCCTCACAAGCCAGAGTCAGATGGCCTGGGCCAGCCATGGACTTTTAATTGCAGTGTAGACATACCCTTAAATACTTTAGGACCAATCAGCCCAGATTCTGATCCCATTTATAGTGAGATATATTGGGAGTAACTCATTTACTTAATGAGAATCTGGGCCCAGGTGAGCGAGGACAAGAGGGAAGCAGAAATAAACTGCACGAGTTTTTAGCTTTATGGGGGTTTTCTTTTGGAAAGTTTTGATTTTTCCCCTAGAAAAATAAAAGCCTTACCTGCAGTTCATGCAGAACTCTCATACGTGTGTGTGTGTGTCTGTCTGTCTGTCTCTCTCTTTATTTTTCCTGTATTGAATCAGCCTCACAGGAATTAGAGATGAAAAGTGACATTGCTGCAGCAAAGGTGCAAATTCAACTCAGAAAGAAAAGTGGCATCAATTTCAAAGTCTATAACTTGGTACACTTCAATATCAAATGCTCAGTGGGAGGCCAAGAACTTCAATATTTATTGAGCACGTTATACTCTCTCATTACCCGAATACGTATTACGCTATAACACAAACATCTTGTATTCACGAAAGACATCAGATGGCATCACTTGAAATGTTGCATTAACATTCAGCTTAGCTTTGGTTGCCAGAATGAATGTATTAATTCATGAACCTCGAGGTCACAAGGTCTTCAGGCAAATACTCAAATTTACCCTTCTCATATATGTACAGTATTCACAAAACATATTAAATGTACACACTTCAGAGTGAATAAATTGCAAAATAAATGCTGTCAGATGATCCACTAACCTTCTGCTGATTGTGTCAATTACCCTCTGCACAAGTAATTAAAATAATTTGCAACAATAGGGGATGAATATCAAATTCATCTCCGGTGCATGGTCATTGATGGGTAGCTAAGTAGCTGCACTTTAGGAGGATACTCTGACTATGACAAGAGATGTAATAAGAAGGATTTTCATCATATGGAACAGTTTAGCTTTTCTGGTATGTTAAATTTTTTGAATAATGTTACACTTAACACTTTTACACTTATCCAGGCTTGACAGGGAATTTACCATGAGCCAGACAGACACATTAGCAACTTTATGGCAGACTTCAGTGGATATCATCATCTTTAAAGAAAAGAAGGGATAATTGCAAGAAATTAAAAGATTACATCATTTTGAATTGACATCAAAATATATTATTGATTCAGTTTTACAGCAATGATGGCTATTTATCTCATAAGTTATTTATATTATTTATTCAGATGGTTCTTTTTTGTTGTTGTCGTGGCTCCTTTCACATTCTTTCCTGGAGCTAGAAAGAAGTAACTGATGAAACATTGTTTTTCTTTGTGTTCTGCTCTAAAAGAAAAAGTATTTTAAACACAGATTTCCCTGTCTTCCTACAACATTCTGTAGTATTGGTCAACAAGTCAGTCAGACTGACCCCAGTAAGGGTCAGAGTTGAGGTATTTAGCCATTTAGGGGTAGTGTCAAGTCACATCAACTTAGCACGTGTCATGCAGTGCCAACTCAAGCTGCACTCCCTTCAGTGGAAGTTGTGTATCCTAAGGTACAATCCCTCCTAGAGAACTGTAGCGAGGCGACACCTCACCAGTCCTGGGAATTAGCTCTCCAGCCTACAGAGCACCCTGCCACTGGCCCCGTGTCCCTCCCAGACCCCAGTGCCCTTTACCCTGGGGTTCTGCCCTCTGGCAGTGCCCCCACACTCTGGGTCTCCCCTCCCAGGGGAACCCCCAGCCCTCTAAACCCACCTTGCCTCAGTGGCTACTGCCAGTCATCATCTGGCCCCCACTCGCTGGGGCAGACTGCAGTCTGTAAAGGCCACTCATCGTTGGCAAGGAGGTTAGGACCTGCTGCCTTTGCCTATCCTCAGGTTGCCCCTCTGCAGCCCCAGTACCTTTTGGTCTTCACCAAGGCCTGCAGCCTGGGGGTTTACCAGGCTGGAGCTCCCCAGCTCAGCTCAGCTCAGCTCAGCTGAGCTGAGCTGAGCTGAGCTGAGCTTCCTCCAGTACTGGAGAGAGACTCCTACAGCTTCTGGCCCACAGCCCTTTCATAAGGGCCAGCTGGGCCCTAATTAAGCCAGCCACACCTGTGGTCACCTACATTTTCAGCTTCCCCTAGCTGTTCTCACTCCTCTTCCCGCAGCCACAGCCCTCTCCAGGGCTGCTTTTACTATTGGCTCCCCAGGGCAGCCCTCGCCCAGGGCTGTTTTAACCCCTTCAGGGCCAGAGCAGGGTGACCACTCCACTACAGGAACACAGACAGATTCTGTCAAATCAGCTTCAATGCAGCTACACCAATATTAAACAGTTGGCGACCTGGCGAATATGTAGAAGAGGCACGAAACATGTGAAAGTGGGTAGCCAGGCAGGAACCATTCTCAGAAAAGATCAAAAATTTCACTCGTGTGCCCACTGAGGCATTTTTAAAATGTTTTTGATCGAAACTTATGAAATGAGTTTCAGTTTAGCTGCAACTTAAATATAAGTGTATATTGACAATGGTATTCAAGTATCTTAAAAATAGAGACCATGTTATCTATAATTAGCAAGGATCTCAAATCAAAACTCCATAACCAAATAATCCTGAACTTTGAGAAATATTAGATCTGGATCTGGACTTTGTGGTTCTGGCCCATCGTTGCTTTTAAAGGATGTCTGTGGCTGGATTAGGTAGGAGAGGAGGAGGAAATGTAGATGGAGAACATAAAGGTTTTCTTCTGGCCAGAAGAGTCCTCTCATGGAAAGGAAAATGGGGTAGGGGAAAATATGCAAGGAAGAAACACAGTCTTGATTGAAGTGAAGCATGTACATGCTGTGCCCTAAATTTCCTATGCCACTTTAACGGACTGGCATGGCTGTCACTATTAAAATACTGTGTGTGCCTGAAGTACTTAGCAATTATGCAGTCCTATTCATCTTCTAATCACAGCAACTATGAGGCAGCTAAGTATTATTCCAGTTTTACAGATGAGAAAACCAAGGCAGAGACAGATTGTTATGATGTCCCCAATTCAGTAAAGCATCTAACACATGTAACTTTAAGCACCTGAGTGCTTCCATTGATGTCATGAGCTTTAAGTTAGGCACAACCTTAACTACATTGCTGCATCCAGACCTAAGTGATTAATACAAGTCCAGGAAGGGAATTGGTGGAAGAGCTAGGATTAGAATTCAGGATTTCCTAATAGTCTCATGCTCAGTCCATTAAAAGACATTGGCATGCCTTAACTGTAACAACTCCTGTCATAAATATAAAGGGAAGTGTAACACTTTCCTGTATACAGTACTATAAAATCCCTCCTGGCCAGAGGCACAAAATACTTTTACCTGTAAAGAGTTAAGAAGCTCAGGTAACCTGGCTGTCACCTGAACAAAAGGACCAATAAGGGGACAAGATACTTTCAAATCTCGGGGGTGAGGGGAAGGTTTTGGTCTGTCTGTTCTGTGTGCTTGCCGGACACAGATCAAGGAAGCAAGCAAGCAATCCAACTCCATTAGAATTAGTAAGTAGTAGCAAGGGAATGTGTTAGCTTATTTTTGTTTTGGCTTGTGATTTTTCTCTGTGCTGAGAGGAAGGTATATTCCTGGTTTTCTTTTTGTAACTTTAAAGTTTGGACCAGAGGGAAACCCTCTGTGCTTTTGAATCTGATTGCCCTGTAAGATTATCGTCCTTTCTAATTTTACAGAGGTGCTTCTTTTACCTTTTTTCTTTCTGATAACGTTCTGTTTCTTTTAGAATCTGATTGGGGTTTTTTTAGTGTCCTAAAAAAACCGAAGGTTGGTTTGTGCTCATCTTGTTTATTCTCAAGCCTCCCCAGGAAAGGGGGTGTGGGCATTTGGGGGGATATTAGGGAGGAGTAGGAACTCCAAATGGTCCTTCCCTGAGTTTGTCTAAATCACTTGGTGGTGGCAGCATTACCTAATCCAAGGTACAAGGGAGAATTTGTGCCTTGGGGATTTTTTAACCTAAGATGGTAGAAATAAGCTTCGGGGGTCTTTCATGTGGGTCCCCACGTCTGTACCTTAGAGTTCAGAGTGGTGAGGGAACCTTGACAACTCCCTTAACTTGATATTCCTTTAATGACAACTTTAAGGTTTAATAGACTTTAACTCACTGTCAGCTCACATTCTGAAATAACCCACAAAGAATTTATCTGCTCAACTAACAGGCCTGGTACATTGTTTATGAGAAGGCTGGCAATAAAGGCAAAAGAAATGTTACAATCTTATTGTTCATAAAAGTAAGAGAACAAAGTTCCGTGTGTGTGTACATGTGTGTGTGTACATGAGTTGGCTGTTCCTGCACCCCCGCATGCTGGGGGTGCCTCTGCCTTGCCCTTTATTCTTCCTCTGACAGGCCCTTTTACAGAGACTCCACACCCTTGCTCTTCCAATCACCACTCTTCTTGGGGTGTGAGTTTATTCAGATAAATGACTCAAAAGTAAAACTCAAAGTCCCAAAAATCTGTCCTAAGGCAGAGCTCAGGTTCCTTCATAGAGACCCTCAGATCCTAGGTTCCTTCGTAGAGTCATTTTTAATGAGTTCTTAGAGAGAGACCCATCCTGGGGTTTAGCTTACAGCTGTTCTGCTCAGGCTGACTCCCTTGTAGACCCCCGAAAGTAATCCCCCTCAAACAAATTATTCAGCTATCTTATAAGGGACCAAATGTTTGAGGGTCCCTCCCTGTGCCACATATCTCTGGTTAGTTCATTTAGCAAACCTGCTCCAGGCTTCAAGCCTCCTGCAGGTTACTCCCTCACTCACTCTGCTCTTTGACAGTGGGTCAAACAGAACAAATTCTTTGCTGTTCTTCTTCCAAATTTCCGATGTCTTTAAAACACCCTCCCCCCCAAAAAATGACAAATTAGTATATCTTGTGACAAACAGGTGCTGTGGTATTTTCCATCACCCATTATACAATTAATATGTTCTCTATGGGTGAAATCCTGGCCCCACTGAAGTCAATGAGAGTTTGGCCATGGACTTCACTGGGACCAGGATTTCACGCCATGTATTTTGTGTGTCTGTACAGGATTTATACATAATCTGTCGTGTGTACATTTTCTTATATAGGCCCCCTTCCTGCAAACACTTAGGCCTCGTCTACACTAATGCTGTAAGTCGATCTAAGTTATGCTGGTTAAGTTATGTAAGTTATGTTACTTAAGTCAACATAACTTCCATTGACTTAAAGTGGCGTCTGCACTGTGCTATGTCAATGGGAGACGCTTTCCCATTGACATATCTTCCACCTCTCTTTGAGGTTTTTTAATTAAGTTGACAGGAGAGGGCTCTCCCGTTGACTTATCACATCTTGAGAGGCACCAGTTTAGCCCGGATTGCAAAATTAAGATCTGGTTTACAAAGATTCCAATGTTTGACACTGTCTAGATCCATGGTTATGGTTTGGGCCATTAGGAAAAACGCCATTTGAAAATGTGGGTCTAGATTCTTACGCACATGCTTAATTTTACTCATGTAACTATTCCTTTTAATTTGGACTGCTATGGAACTACACGTGGCTGCAAAGTTAAGCATGTGCCTCAGTGTTGCAGGATTGGTACCATGATATTTCAGCAGCCAACTTTGTATAGAACTAACAGAACTAGTTTACAAAGTTCACTATCTCTATTATTAGGTACAGTATATACATAGCCTAGCATAATGAGGCCTTGATCCAGATTGTGGCCTCTAAGTACTAACCTAATTTAAATATTAAATAATCATAGTTTGGCTTTGTCTAGTTTTTATTTGTTTCTTCTTCCTGCTCTCTCTTGCTCTCTCTCACACACTCTCTTGGTTCACTCCTTTTTTATTCCCTGTCAGTGGTCGGCCTGAAGCAAAACATCTGGATCCTACCTGGGTGTTAGGAATCCAAATTAGAGTCTAGACCCACATTTTCAAATGACTTTTTTCCTAATGGCCCAAACCATAACCATGGATCTAGACAGTGTCAAACATTGGAATCTTTGTAAACCAGATCTTCATTTTGCAATTTGAAACTCTCTCTCTCTTTCCTTCTGTGTCTGGCTGTTCCTTTCCCTCAAATTAATTGAAATTACACTGAACCCCATGCTTAATTCATGCCAGGGCTTGCCAGGGCTGAGCCCTGGCACCTCTAGGCTTGCCCCAGCACTTCTGGGCTTGCTGCATCAGTTATGAAAGCGAAAAAATTGCTTGAGCCCTGGCAGCTAATTGCTTGAGCCCCAGCACCTATTTCATTACAAATTAAACACTGGTTGAATCCCTGAAATCCTGATCTAAATATATGTCACTGAGAATAGATTTTTGCTCCCAGTTCTTTGCAGCAGACAGTGGTGCCACCTCTGTTCCCTTTGGCCCCCTCTTATCTCAGGAATATGTAAGAGGAAGAGGTGGCCAGGATGTGACTCTTACTATCTGTTGTTTCAATCCTTCAAAGATTTAAGTGGGTAGGTAATCATCGGAATTCTGAGTAATCCCATTGAAGTAGCAGAGATGGTTGGAAAATGGGCTCCCCCCCTCCCGTGGAAAATTTCAATGACAATTTTTAAAAAATGGGAGTTGTTGGTCAGGTGCCTCATGTTCCCATTCTCCTCTGTAGGTCAGACTTGGTGGTGGGACTTCATCACTCATGATGCCCCATGGTCTCACCTCCTGGTGAAACACAGGTGGCTATGATGAATCATTCGAGATGTAGTCTGGCTAGAATGCCCAGCCCATAGAGGAAAATGGGAACATGAAAAGAAACCATGAGGCACTGCGGTGCAAAATCCTAATTGAAATATTTCAGTTCTGGGGCATTTGGTTTTTCAGTCAAAATCAAAATTTTCCTCAGAAAGCGATAACTTTTAGTGAAAAATCTTTAGTCCCCAAACCCCCAAAATAGTGTCAATGGAAAATTTTTGACCAGCGCCAGCCAACAGGACTACTCACAGTGCATAAAGTTCAATAAATGCCTAAGTCTTTGTAGGATCAAAACAAAGAAATTACTTGTTCAGCCCAGGTTAATTATATGTTTTTTTATAATCTTCCTTGAAAATTGTCTTATTCAATTTTAATTCTAAAAAAAGGATACTTATTGCAAAAAATATTGATGTAGATGCTATTTTACCTGTGAAACAAAGTAAGGAAAGCTTGAGAATTTGGCTGTCTTAAATATAATTATTAATTTGCGTTATTGTAGGTATCTGGCTGCTTCAGGGAACTGAGACCCTGATCTTGCATTATAGGAGCTTTGCCATGGACTTCAGTGTATGTGGGATCATGCCCTGGGAGAGAGGCTTTAGAGACTTCTACCTCTACATTACTCATGCTCTAGGAACATAGATAAAGGTGCATAATGTTGTATTACTTGAGAAATAGTATGTAATCATTTAATTAAAGGGAGTATAGTAATGCATCGGAGCAAATTTATAATTACATGTTCAGTTTTAACTGGAATTTTCTAACTTCTGAGTGTGTAACTGTGAAGCCAACATTGCATTAACGTAGTTCCTTCATTTAGTTTTCTATTATACTGTATCTATAGATATATATACAGAGACACAAAATGAATGAGTGTGAATAATGCATTATACATTATATATATATATGCATATTGCATTATTTACACACATATGCAAAATGAGAGGGTTAGTCAAGAAAGCTATTTCCAAAACACCTAGAAGGAACAAACGTTTTATTCTGAAGCTTGATGAAACATTTTGTGTTTTGACTTTCTAAAGTGAAATACAAAATTTGCATCTCACTTACAAACATTAAAAATAAACTTCCTAACAAAAAGGGAATTTCAGTTGCGGAATCCAATGCTATCTATTTTAATTTCTAAAGCAAAAAGCAATGATCTCACGTAAAATTAGTTTGTCTCTAAGAGAACTTGTAGGTTTTTATAACAAAAACACAAAAGGTGTACTGTATGCACTGGATTTCCCTGTTGCAAATTAAACAGAAGGGCATGAAATTAGCAAATTTCAGATACCGGTATTTTAGAAATGTAGAACCCAATCACGTCATCTTTACTCAAGACTGGAATGTAATCCGAGTTTTGCCTGAGGAAGAACTGCAGGATTGGGTACTTCTCTTGTCTTTCAATATTAACTCAAGCTTTGTTATATATGTGAAGTGCTGTGACAGCTAATACTGAAGAGAAAATACAGAACAAGTGTTAAATTCCCCTGGAAATTTATGTGAATTTAATTTTTTTCAGGTGGATCGCTGATGCACAAAAAATGTTAATATCAGTGATAATTATACACTGTAATTAATGACTCACCAGTGCCCATCAGGAAGTTCATATGAATACATAAATAAATATTGACCAAATTAAGCATCTGATACTGCACCCACAAAACATATTGGAACATTAGTTAACAGCTTGGCAGTATTTTTTAAGTGTGATAAAAGCAGGAGATAATTTGGATAACTAATGCCAAAATTCAGTCTGGGCGGACATCGCACAAAAGGCTGACAATTTCCATCTCCCTCAAAACATTTCAGGAACCTATTTTTTTCTCTGACCCACTTGCTTAATTTTCATCTGCATATTTTTTTTTCAGAGGTGAAAACAAGGTGGGAAATTAGAAACTCTAGAAGGCTGTGATGGTTTTTACTTCTCTAAACTGAGAATACATTAACTTCTGCTTGTTAAAGCACAGAGCACTTTCCAATACTTTAAAATGTTTCAAGGCTGTAAAATAGCTAAAACTATACAGTAAACAAGAAATTCAAGGCAAAAAGATAAAGAGAATCGCTCTCGCATTTTGCTATAGATGTGCAGGATTCTAATTATTTCATGAAAAACATTTTGGAATACAGCAGATCGCAAATAAAGATATTGTTACGGCTGCTTCATCAGGTTGTTTCCTCTGTATTAATTTCCCGAAGCCATCACTGTGCTGAGCATATAAAGTCTCGGTGCTATGACAATAACCATTTGTCTACATTGCTATTCAGGCCTGAGCAATGAAAGAGTACGAATTGCGAGACAGAAGACAAAATCTCTCTGCTAATGCGAAAGTGCCATGGATTCACGGCTTTCCATTATAAACAGCTGAATGAATTTCCTGGGTCAAGACTACTATATTTGATTGAACTCAGCACTGAATAATCTCTGCTTGAGCTTTCCAACAGCATGTTTGTCGGGCAATGACGGAAAATTGCACAGGCATAAGGAAGAGTATGTTACTGTGAAGTTTTCACCACTGAATTTTCTCTCCTTTCTTTCCATCAGTGGGTGGGGTTCTCAGGGGATTGTAGCATTTCAGTGATTCCTGAAGCTTTAGGATAACCTATTTCACAGAAATGAGAAAACATGTATAAACCCAGTGCTGATACTGCTGTAATCTAGCCCAGCTGTGTGCTCTCTCTCTCTCAGTCTCTGTGCCTGGTACTTGCCTGTGTGTGTGTAAGAAGTTCTGAGAGAGTCACCAGGTAATGGCGCACTCCACAGGCTCCTGCAGGATGTGTGGTCACTTTAAATGGACTGCTGAGGTTTAACTCTTTGTACTCACACCAGTGGGAAACCATTCATGAAGAGGCTCCACACCTCTGAGTCTCTTGCAGTCCCCCTTACTCCTGACAACAGGGCTCCAGTGCATCCATGCTGAAAAGGCTACCACAGCCAGTGGCATCTCTCTTTAAAGAGAACCCCTTCCCCCAGTACAGAGAGAGTGGGATAACAGAAGGATAATCTACTGTGGGGCTGTGTTATCTTTCCACCCTGAGCCAGTAGTGAGATGATGCAGGCCTCCAGACATGCTCGCCCCTCTCTTGGCCCACCCACTCTCCATGTTTGTTACCAATGGGAATTACTCCTGTTCAGTTTCCAGGATGAAGAGATAGTGACCAGAAGTTAGGACCAAATCTTGCTTGCACTGAAGTCAATGGTAAAATTCCTTTCAACCCCATTAGGGTCTGGATCTGGCTCTTAAGGATTGAAATCAAATCTTCGTAAGCTTGCATGTAAATTATTTACCAGTGAAGGAATCAATCTTAAAACCCCCAAATTTAATTGCACAATATTTTTCAAATGCCTCAAGATTTCTGACATGCTTTTGCATTCCAAGGGACCACAACTCCTCTGCAGTTCTCTCTGCACTGGAGAACCCTCATTCAAGGGATGATCCCAGGGCGACAGTATCTGGGAAGAGCTCCAGGAGCATGACTTCAAAGGAGTTGTGCCCTCAAGGAGCCGTGAAAAGCAGCAGAGAGCATTGACCCTCCTGTGGATCCCAGATATCAGGGATTTTGGGGTGGTATCATGCCCATTCTGCAGGGAGACAAACGCTGCCATCCACAAGTGAACTATTTTGGGGAAATTGTGCAAGCAACCATCTGTGAGGATGTCTGCAGGTAACCTTCTGGTATCTCCTTCACAGGGTTCTACTGTCTTTGTACGGATGGACAGAATGAAGAATGCCAGCCAGTGCTCCCCTGTTGTATAGCTTCACACCACCCATTACTATGGGCAGTGTCTAAATGGTACATCTTAGCCCTCATTGTAGAATAAAGGATGTTTCCAGTTCACCAAAGCATTTAGGCATCAACCTGATCCACAGCTCATTGAAATCAAAGTCTTCTTCCACTTCAGTGTTCAGTTCAATGAGCATTGGATCAAGTCCCATGTGCTTAGCCTTAATCAATGACTTTGATGAGACTTAACCACATGCTTAAAGTTAAGCACATGTTTAAGCACTTTGCAGAATAGGGATGGACTTAAGCAGATACTTTAAGTTAAGCAGAAATTCTTAAGTGCTTTGCTGAATTCATGGAACAAGCAATTCTGGAAACGGATTGCTGACTTCACTGCCACTATTCCTACATGCATTTTGTCATTTGTCCAGTACTATGTATTTTGGTGCATTATTTTTTTGCTTACATTCCATTATGCTGAACTAGGAATAATGATGGCGATAAGGACTAATTACAAGTACACTTCACTGTAAATTAAAAATGAAACAATAAAATATGCAGTGTACCCAAGTAAAGGCTTCAGGTGAGTACTTTGTAAATTATTCATCTATATAAACCACTATTCGTTAAGGGATTGTTTACAAGTCTCTCAGAATTACTGAGCTTGCTGGGATATCTTCTCTCTCTCCACCATGAACTGCCGAATGAGTCAGCGGCACAGGCAGGGCGAGGTTTTCAGGGACTTATTTTTGCTTACAGGCGTTAGCAGCTATTAAATTAATTCTCTTCATTTCATATTTGATACAGAAGATGGAAAATGTGTGGGGAAAAGTACATCCTCATGATGCCTTAACCCATTAACTTTTGAGGATACCTTGTACTGGAAAGGAATGTTGTCATTTCAGTTTTATTCTCCTTCTTAACTTTGGCTTCAGTGGGACAGCTTAAATGAGTAAGGGTTTGTAGGAATTCATCCTTATGTTGCAATGTGACCACAAATTGATTTAGCTGCAAGAAGCCACTCATCTAGGAAGTGCATTTCAGGGTCCTGGCAAGAGTTTCTGGAGGGTCTGTGATAGATCTGTATGGATCACTAATGTAAACCACTAAAAATCACTTTTATATTCATTCCTCTTGGCTTCCTGGCCATGTTTTTGAGGGAAGGGGAAAAGAAACATAAGGAATGCCGCTTCTAAATACGAAGAAAATAATCACACTGAGTATCACAAAACAGTACACACAGAATCAGCCATAGGCTAAACTGCTATTAGTTACACCGATAAAAATATGCAATAATTCTATGTTGGAGACAATGGAATTACTCTGGATTTAAGTAGGTGAATTTAGCCCATTGTCTCTTGCCTTGTGATATGCAGCTTCAATAATTCCCTTGTCCTCTGGACATCTGGAGTGAGTCAAAGGCTCTAGTATAACTTAAGGGAAGGGACTATTTCGCTTCTGTCAGAGGCTGCTGCGGCATCACTTTACCTCCAGCATAGCGTAGGTACACTGTTCCCTTCAGAATTTCCATTGCTGCCTTTCCACTCAACAGCTTGTAAGATATACAGACAGCAAATGTTGCACACTCTCTCTCTCTCTCTCTCTTCGCAGCCTAGAATCATAAAAACATCATCACTAAACTGCATCCTCCAGTTTCTGTTAGGCCTAGTGTTTCAAATAGTGACATAACACTCAGGAATATGGGAACTAACCACCTACAAGAAATTCCAAAGTGGGGAGGACATTCACAAGGGCACTAAGCAGTGGATTTGTCAGTCTCCCCCACAATGTCATTATATTAGTCTCCTCTTAAATAGAGAATAGCTCCTGCCCACTGGCACTGGCAAAACACCTACAATTAAACCACACAGAGGCAGGGTTATAAGATAGTGAATTCTCTCATCCACTTGTCAGTTGTTAATGAGGCCTCTGTGTACCAGTGTGACAAGGAAACAACATGCTTTTGTCTGCAGTTTTTCTCCAGTGAACCGAAATCCTAAAACTCACATGGTGTTTGAGAATCCTTGCTAAAATATTCTCCCATCTGGAGCGCTATAATCTAATATTGCTTGAAGTGCCATCAGTTCTAACCTTGCTCCAAATGTGGATCTCATCCAGAACACCTTTCTGAATGTGGTCAGTGCAGATGGGAAAATTACTAGAGCAGAAAAAGATGATTCCCAGTTTCCTGCTTCTGAATTATTACCCTTCAGAGAGAGCGAGAGAGATCTATGCTGGCATTTACAGCTCCGCTTTTACCTGGGGCATATATTACCCAACTACAGGGCCTTGTGGCAGAAATATTATTGTGATATCCACATACACAGTCCTGGAGCTTGAATATTCCTCATGTCCTGCTAGGAAGTTTGTCTTTTTCAGGAACTCAGGCCTCAGTTCTCCACTACATCCAAATGCAGCTCAGACATAGGGGAGAACAGCAGTTACAGGGAATTGGTTGTAGCTCCCTGGTCCTCAGCAGCTCAGACCCGGCAAAATTTAAAACAGCAGGGGATCACTCTAACTTTCATGACTGGAGTACCAGTGGAGGTCAGCCTCATCACCTTGGGGCTCCCCCCACCCCAGCCCTACCCTGCGCCTTCCTCCTCCTCACACTGGACCAGCCATATACGAGCAGAGAATCCAACAACAGGGCAGGAATTTACTGCTATGAACCTATGGCCAGTTTTTAAAGCCACTTGTTACACAGCATAAGCTGACCTTAGCAGCTCAGCGAATCAAACCGTCAGCGTGGAGCTCACCCTGCAGGGCGAGATATCTTCACCAAAACAGGTGGGACTTTGCAGCCCCAGGACTAATCAGAATAACCTATTTGTAGCCACTATATTTGTAACCATATCGTGTAGAAGCAGTTGCATTGATTCAATAGCTGTATATCATGCCATCAATCTTTAAGCAGAACTCTTCACTGAAGTCAATGAGAAATTCTGCTTAAAATTCAATTGTATGATATAGCCCATAATTAAGGTAAAACCTCTTGATCCCTTTCATGAGCAGTTACTCAACAAGGCATCCCACTGCCTATTCATGCACATTAACCCTCGCCGATTCAGGCAGGGTCCTCACAATCTGGTCCTAACTAAAGCTAATAGGAACACTTACAAATCCAGCCAAATATTATATATATCTACAAGGATCTCACTGAAACCATTTCTTCCATTCTGAAATATGCTACAGTTTGAGTCAATTTCCCTCAACACAAAATGGGGAATACTGATAGAATCAGAGCCAACCCATGCCTGCCGATAGTGGGGGGGCAGAATGAGGGCAGCTGGCTTCGGCAGTGTTACTGAGCATGCTCAGTCCATGTGAGCATGCTCAGTACAAGCCAAGCAGCAAATGGCGAGGGGGGGCAGATTTGGCGACACTGCAACATTTTCTAAATTCAGATTTCATTGGCGAAATTATTGACATAAAAAAACCTGAAAAAAATCAAAATATTTTATTTTGCAATTTTCTAAACAAAACCATTTTCAGTTTGAAATGACTTTTTGTATTGAAATTTCCTTTAATTTTATTTTAAAAATTAAAATAATGTTAATTAAAATTATTGTTCAAAATCAAAACAGAATGTTTTGTTGACACCATTTTTTTCAACTTTTCAATTCCCCTCTCCCCCAAAAATTTAAAAATTATTTTGATTAAATCCAAGATGATTTTTCCCTCCAATTTTTCAAAACTGTCACTGAACCAAAAGATCTGTTATTCACCTAGCTCTAATTTTGATACCTTCACTCATATTCAGTGGCAGTACCTTGTTCGACAAGTAGTTCTGTTAACTTCAGTAGGAAAAACTCATGATGGGTACTATTCAACATGAAAAAAATCAATCCCAATCTGGCCCATACTTTATAACAATATATCAGATTGTGCATTTCAGAAGTGAGCTATGTGAAAGTACATCCAGCACTATGTTTTAAAAACTGAAGCAAGGGATAAACTTTATAAAAAAATTAAAGATCTTTCTAATTGGCTGACAAAAGGAATTTTAAAAAGCCCTGCAATTTTGCAAAACTTTCACTAATTTCCCATTAGCTCTATAGATGACTCAAAATCAAATTTTAAAAAAATCAGTATTCATATTGAAGTGCCTATTATGCATACAGTGCACACTTTCAACAGATTTCTTCTTGCTAAAATTATAGCAAGTTGGTACAGGATCTCCCTTGTGAAACAGCTTTCATTTCCCCCGCCCCCAATAAATTGTTTCATTTTGAAATCACAGATGGTTATTTATTTTCCTATAAAACATGTAGATCAGTGGTTCCCAAACTTGTTCCGCCGCTTGTGGGAATGCCCCTGGCGGGCCGGGCCGGTTTGTTTACCTGCCGCGTCCGCAGGTTTGGCCGATCGTGGCTCCCAATGGCTGCGGTTCGCTGCTCCAGGCCAATGGGAGCTGCGAGAAGTGGCGGCCAATACGTCCCTCGGCCTGTGCCACTTCCAGCAGCTCCCATGGGCCTGGAGCAGCGAACCGCGGCCAGTGGGAGCCGCAATCAGCCAAACCTGCAGACGCGGCAGGTAAACAAACCGGCCCAGCCCACCGGGGGCTTTCCCTGCACAAGCGGTGGAGCAAGTTTGGGAACCACTGATGTAGATAGTCCCAAATGCCAGACTATAAAATACAGTATTTACAAATGTAGTACTCATTACTATAAATTGTTAGATCATTTAATTTCTAGTGCCAGTTATTTCCTTTGAAAAATTCATGGTCATCCAATAATGACCTAAAATAAAAAACAATAAAAATAACACCAATAATAATTATATATTTGTTTGGCCATTTATAGCACAACGAAAGAATGCCTGCTAACATGTGCGTGTGTGTGTGTATCTGTGAGAGACAAGGGGGGTGAGGTAATATCTTTTATTGGACCAACTTTTGTTGGTGAGAGAGACACGCTTTCAAGCTTACCTGGCACGCTCCTTCAGGTCTGAGAAACTAAAGACTAGTCTACAAGAGAAGTGCTATCGCTGCACTGATGAAGCTGTGCTGCCGTAGCACACCTGGTGAAGAAGCTTTATGCCGACGGGACAGGCGGTAGCTATGTCAGCAGGAGAAGCTCTTCTGTCGACAGAGCGCTGTCCACCTTGGCACTTAGGTCTGTGTAACTTATTTGCACCCCGAGCGGCATAAATTATTCCAACGTAAGTGGTAGCGTGTACAAGCCCAAACACAAAAAGTGTTACCTGCTAATTGCAAGGTTTGAACAGATTATTTATCATACTTAGTTAACATATATTTCAAGGGACCATTCAAGGTAAAGTGGCCCATTAACACCCTTCCAGTCATAGGGGAGAAATGGGGGGGAAGCAACTGGAGGCGGCACTGCCAGGGATTACAAATTGTTGTAATAAGCCATACATCCAGTGTCTCTATTTTTAGAGTCTAACAAAGTTACAAATATAAGGACCCAGGCTCATCTTCTGAAGGTATGGTGCAGGTTTCCTTTCAGGATGAGGATTGATTGGCATGGGTGGCATGTGAAACTCCCTCCCCCTCAGGGAGGCTATCCCCTGGACCCACCCCTTCCACCTGAGGCCCCGCCCTTACCCTGCCCCTTCCACACACCCACTTGCCTGCCAGATCCCCGACCCCCCACCCCACACTGCAGCCGTAGTAGTGCAGCCAAATTGCCCCAGTCCCGGACCATTGGACAGTCTGCCCTATGTACCAGCCTGATTCCATGTAGCAGCCTGATCTTTGGGCTGCCAGCTGGCTACAATCATTGGCCCAACCCTTGGGTCAGCCCAAGCCGCCCCTGGGCGCTGACTGGCCTGAGCTGCCTGCTGGCTTGAGCCGCCCCAGGCTGCCCTGAACCCTGAGCTCCAGCCGCTGGTCCAAGCTGAGACCCGCTGCCCTTGGAGAAGAGGGGGAGCGAGGGTGGGGCCTTGGGATGCAGCATGGGCCAGGCCATGGCTTGGGTTAGGGGAGGCTTAGCCTCCCCTGGCCTATGATACCCGCCACCCATGCTGTTTGGTCAGATATAGAGTCATCACTTTGTGAAAAGTGCACAGGTGATCTGGTGTTTTTGTCTTTTTCTGTGTGAGTTCATTCAAGAGTGTAGTGATTGTCTGGTTTCATGCCCACAGTTGCTATTGTGTCGATATCATATATAGATAGATACACTAACCTGATGCATGGCTGTATCAGTTCTTTACAAGGACATTCTAGCTGGTTATAAAATGCTTGAGAGTATTTTCAGAATCTGAAAATATCTGCATGAACTGCAATATGAAGCCAGATTATTGTTCCTGCTTTGGGTATTTTCCTTTCCCTTGTGGAGGGCATAAGGTTCCCTCAGACCTTTGGGCCAAAGGGCTTGAAGCCCCTTCTCTATCAGCAGAGCTTCCTGACTTTTTCCCTTCATGCCCATAAATGCAGATAGCATGGAGGAGCTGCTCCAGGCTGCTGCAACCTCCCATATAGGATACTCTCCTCGCCCTGCCTCTATAGCTTGCATCAGCCCATCCTTATTCTCTCCTGTTTCTCCAATAATCATTTGTCTACTTGACCTTCAAGAGTCCCAGCTGCTGCTTCTTGGGCTTGTTCTGCTCCCATTGCAGTCAATGAAAGTGAGTTACTGATTACCAAGGCATTTCCCAGCAAGAATAGACCTAAGCAAAGGTGTGCTCAGCGTTCCCATTCATCCAAATCACAAAATAAATAACACGCAGTAAAATATATATTCTTCACATTCTCTTCAAAAGCATTGTCTCAGTGGAAGAGGCAATATAATATCCTTGCACATTGCCTGTAAGGTATTTACAGTGGTGAAGAGATCAAATTCATCTCCTAAGGTCTTCAGGAGTAAAAATTACTGTATTTACTTAGACAACATTTTGATTTCCGTAGAGTCAGATGATCTCTGAAGACTACATAGTTCATACAGAATGGACTGGCTAAAAGCCTTCAGGTTTCTGGTAAGCAAAAAAAAAAAAAAAGTCTATTTTAACCCTTTCTTCCAGTTTGGACATTTAGGAATTTACTATAAATGACTCAACTCTTAAAACAAAGAAAAAAATCTGAACAAAAATATGAGCCCACTAAAATATATGTTCAATTCAACTGCAATCATAATGCTTTTGACGCTTCTCATCTCCCCTTCTGTATTGGTACATTGTCTATTTATGTCATCTGTCTAGACCACAAGACAGGAACTTTGTTGTCATACCACTCTATAAATGCATAGCAAGCTGTTGGTGCTATGTAAATAATAAATAGTAAACCTAAATATTCCCTAATTTAAAAGGGAATCCATAAACAAAAGTATGTCAGGTCATGATATCTATTTCTTCCATCACCCAGAAGCATTTAGCAAGGAAGCTGTAGTCTCCAGTAGCTCTTCTTCCTATTTTTCATATAACTACTCTCAATTATAGGGGCATCCAGAAATATTTAATGAATACAAAGAAACAGAATCCAACTAAAAAGCGAGTATGTTCATGTCTCAGCACACTTGGCTGCTACCCATATGATGAAGTTGGGACCTCTGAAGAAACTCAGATGTGAAATTTCAGAACTATTAACTGTAGTCTGTAACCTATCATTTAAATCAGCTTCTGTACCAAATGACTGGAGGATAGCTAATATGAAGGCATTTTTTAAAGAGGGCTCCAGAGGTGATCCCGGCTGGTAAGCCAGGAAAACTAGTTGAAACTATAGTAAAGAACAAAATTTTCAGACATATAGATGAACATAATTTGTCGGGGAAGAGTCAACATGGTTTTTGCAAAGGGAAATCATGCCCCACCAATCTATTAGATTTCTTTGAGGGGCTCAACAAACATGTGGACAAGGAGGATCCAGTGGATATAGTGTACTTAGATTTCCAGAAAGCCTTTGACAAGGTCCCTCACCAAAGGTTCTTATGCAAAGTAAGCTGTCACAGGATAAGAGAGAAGGTCCTCTCATGAATTGGTAACTGGTTAAAAGATAGGAAATAAACGGTAGGAATAAATGGTCAATTTTCAGAATGGAGAGAGGAAAATAGTGGTGTCCCCCAGGGGTCTGTACTGGGACCAGTCCTATTCAACATATTCATAAATGAACTGGTAAAAGGGATAAACAGTGAGGTGGCAACATTTGCAGGTGATACAAAACTACTCAAGATAGTTAAGTCCCAGGCAGACTGAGAAGAGCTACAAAAGAATCTCATAAAACTGGGTGACTGAGCAACAAAATGGCAGATGAAATTCAATGTTGATAAATGCAAAGTAATGCACACTGGAAAACATAATTCCAACTATACATTTAAAATGATGGGGTCTAAATTAGCTGGTACCACTCAGGAATGAGATCTTAGAGTCATTGTGGATAGTTCTCTGAAAACATCTACACAATGTGCAGCGGCAGTCAAAAAGCAAACAGAATGTTGGGCATCATTAAGAAAGGGATAGATAATAAGATAGAAAATATCATATTGCCTCTATACAAATCCATGGTACGCCCACATCTTGAATACTGTGTGCAGATGTGGTTGCCCCATCTCAAAAAACATATATTGGAATTGGAAAAAGTTCAGAAAAGGGCAACAAAAATGATTTGGGGTATGGAACAGCTTCCTTATGAGGAGAGATTAATAAGAATGGGACTTTTCAGCTTTGCAAAGAGACAACTAAGGAGGGATATGATTGAGGTCTGTAAAATCTTGACTGGTGTGAAAAAGGTAAATAAGGAAGTGTTATTTACTCCATCTCATAGCATAAGAACTAGGGGTTACCAAATGAAATTAACAGGCAACAGGTTTAAAACAAACAAAAGGAAGTATTTTTTCACACAATGCACAGTCAGTCTTAGAACTCTTATCCAGAAGATGTTGTGAAGGCCAAGACTATAACAGGGTTCAAAAAAGAACTAGAAAAGTTCATGGAGGATAGCTCCATTAATGGCTATTAGCCAGGATGGGCAGGGATGGTGTCCGTAGCTTCTGTTTTCCAGAAGCTGGGAATGGGGGGTGGGGGATGGATCACCTGATCATTACGTGTTCTGTTCATTCCCTGTGGGGAGCCTGGTATTGGCCACTATCAGAAGACAGGATACTGGGCTAGATGAACCTTTGGTCTGGCCCAATATGGCCGTTCTTATGTTCTCATGTTCCTAATGGATTTAAAATTACGCCCCTTCCTGTATTTGCCTACTCCAGAAAGTCTAGAGGTGGAAACATCAAAATTAGTTTCTTCCTTCACTTATAAAAGAGTGAATGGCCTTATGTGTCTTGTCATCGGCAGCACCAAACATAAACAGATTAGAGCTTCTTGGAGACTTTCATCAGATTATAGCTAACAGAATACACTCATGTTGGGGATCAGCCAGAAAACAGTATCATAGACCCTCTCTCATCAGAGTTGGAGAAACCAAGATGATGCCCAATCTGGCCTTAAAAATCTACAAGTTATGTTACAGCAGAAAATACAGTCAGATCTCATGCATCCTGTAGCACACTGGACATAAATTCCATGACACAGCTCACTGATTGCAATACTGAATCCTATGGCATCTTTCAGTACATTTTTAAAGAGAGTTTAACTAAGCACTAAGTAGAGCATTCCTTCTCTTGTTTATTTTGATGTTAAATAGACTACAATTCTCAAAACATTTATGGTTGGCGACATATTCCATGCCCCCCTTCCGTTTTTAGTTGTCACAGTGTTGCAGAATTTTGGGTGGTCACAGAGAATGCCATCGTAGAAGCCATTTGAGGAAAGCTGAAAGGTTTGGGCTGAAGTTCTTGGTACCCAGGAAAAGATGGGAGGTGGCATGGGCCTTTTCATGCCCAGTGCAAGCTGTTGAGTTATTGCATCTCCTCCTCTTATGAGCAGAGGCAGAGGTGTCTTTTATATTATTAAACAGGCTTAATTTCCTATCCTCTGCCCCAGCAGCCATTGGTAGCAACCTGCTGTCCTTCTTTCAACCTCTCAAGTCAGTCACTGGATCTAACAACAATGGAGAATTACACTAGCTGGATACATCTGCTAAGAATAGTGGGGTGAAAGAGTTAATAATGTTGAGCTTTACATGCAGCAATTGCTGCAGAATTGGCTTTAGAATCAACAACTGTTGCAAAATTTAGCTTCAGAATCTAAGCTTCTTATTTGAAACACGTTTCCAGCCCCATGGTTACTCAGTCTCTGACCCTTGTGTAACCCAACGTAGTATTATCCTCCTGAGTCTACAAACTGACAGCTTTAAGAGCAGCAGTTTCTGTAGTCATGTCAATGGAAGCTTAGATTCTGAAGCTAAATTTTGCAACAGTTATTGATTCTAAAGCCAATTTTGCAGCAATTGCAGAATCGCAGAAAACATGAAGCCCTGCATACAGTAGAACCAGTCAGAAATTTGTCATGAGCTTCCTATGTAAGTCTGCACAGAGCAGGGATACTTTATCCTGTGAACATCCCCTCAGTCACTGGACTTGTTCCTGTTTTCCAGGTACTACAGAAGGTACTGGCAATGTTGAGAAGGGAAAAGCATAGAGATAGCTTCTGATCCTATCCTCTTGATCGTGGTTCCACTCAAATCTACAATTCCTCACAGAGATCCCTGTGGTTCTGTGGGAAGTGGAACAGTGACCAAGAGAGAAATGCAGCAAAGGGACTGTTCTGCAGTCAAAGACTCCCTGACTGGCGAATGTTTGCTGAAAGAGAATCTTTGAAAAATGCAAGATTTAAGGAACAAACTGTTCAGCTCCAATTTGCAGGCTGAGAAACATAAAATCAATACATCATACAACAGCGTTCATAGGCTTTTTGTCCTGTAAGCAAAACCAGATTCAGGAAATAAAAATTCCTTTTCAAGAGTTAAGTTAGTAATCATTAATTATCGAGTGAATAAGGTAATAGAGGGTAAATCCAATGCCGCTGTTCAAACATCTGTTCTAGCCAATCTTTCCCAGGACTAAGCAGAAACAGGGAGTCTGGAGCTCTGCTCAGAACTGCCACCCTTGCCAAACCTACTGAACCGCAACATGACTCCCCTTGAGACCCTAGCGTATTGTTAAATAATCTACATTGAATGGATAACTCCAGGTGCAACACTTGCTAAACTGGCATGTTCTATACCTTTATGCTGGTCCAGCAGGACCTAAGAACTGGCTCTTCCAAAACCGAATCAGGGTTGGAAAAGAAAGCACCTAAAAAGGTCTGAATTTCTCCATTCTGGGAAGTCTAGAGCTTAATTAGATGGTAACTTTACACCACGTTATTGTTACAGGCAGGCAAGATACAGAAGTCTACATTTGTTCTTGCTGGAAAAATATATTAATGCGTCTGCAGACAAGAAGCTTAGTATGGATACCTTCTTTTTACAGCAGCAAATTTCTCCATACTCATTAGGTCCACCATGAAAGCCTTTAGCTAACATCCTCCATGACAAGTGTACATTCTTATAAAAGTCTAATTAGAAATTAAATAGTTTTCAACACTAATTTGGAGGGATCTGTCACTCACAATTGATCAGTTCCCTAGTATAGCTGCAGTCCAATTAGGCTCTAGCTGCATCTATGGCAGGTAAGAAATAATAAGACACCTCCACATTGATACCTGCATCCAAAAACAGCCTTAGCTAAACACTACTGGAGACTTTCTTCTGCAGACAAGTACACAGAACTATGCAAATAATTGATTTTGGTTCGGAGTCTGAATTAAATAAAAAATAAATTCAGTTTGGATCAACCTGAAACAAAAAAAATCTTAAAAAACATAATTGGGAAGCAAAGAAGTGCTTTTTGCAAATTGCAAAAAAACATTTTGTATGACCCAAAATTAAACATTTTATGGTTGTATTTTGTTGGGTTTTTGTTTTGTTTTGTTCGGGTGGAGGGGGTTAACTTTCCATTTTTAATAAAACTTCAGTAAAATTCAAATTGAAAATGCATTTTGAATTGAAAAGTTAAAGCATTCCTTTTTTACAAAGTCTTTTGATATTTTCAGAACTTTTTTCCTGATTTTTTTTTAAACGGAAACAATTCAGTGAATTTGAACCAAACTTGTGAAATATTTCGGTCAGCCCAAAACTGCATTTTTTGCCAAAAAAAAAGCGGGGGGTTGTACAATAAATTTCACTCACCTCCAAACTTGGCAGCTGCAAGTCTCAGGTACTCAGTGTTACAACCCCAGGGTAGGAATAATATCATATACAAATGGATGAACTTTGATCTTACGTAATTCTGTTAAAGGGAATAAAGATGTTTTATTCCCAGCCCATTTATGGGCCTGATCCTCAGGCCTACTTCATACTCTTTTAAATGAAAGGGGGCTTATACAGCTGGATGGCAATTCCTGTGGCATGGGAGAATGCCCAGCTGCCGTACGCCAGTGTAGATAGCTCTATGCCACCTGCCCCTGATTCCCTGATAAATAGATCTGAGACCAACCCTACATCCCCTTGGGGACCATTATTGCAACCAGCACAAAATAAAGCAGCCCTCAGACTACTCCAACTTGCTCTAGGGACCAGGATTACGGGGGGGAAAGGGGATGAAAAGGTGAGAAAAAGTAAATTTTGCCTTCAGCTCCACTAACCTGCCGAGTATTCCTCCAGTGCACCTGAAGATTTCTCTGTATGTTTAAAAATGTGTATCCCAGGCATCCAAGTCTTTTGTGGTTGCACCTGGTTCTAAAATCGATCACTGATGGGAGGTAAGCTCTCTATATAAAGGAGCAGCACAACATCTTGGCGTGAGCCTTCATCTGACATATCTTAATGGGGAAGGTTAATATACAAAAACATGGGGAAATGGTGAATCGGCTTCTGATCTCATACTGACTTTAAACTAGTCTGTTATTCCATTGACATCAATGGAGGTTACTCTTGATTTACACTTGTGAAGAGAAAATAAAACCAGAATAGGTGTGTTGTGTCGTTATTCCCCTGACATAATCAGCATTCCCCTTTATTACAGGAACAGGGAATGTGTTTTTCTTTAGCTGATATTCCAATTGAAACTACCTAAAATTCACCACAGATTCACTAAGCTTTATGTGAAAATAGCAGTATCTATTTTATTTTTAACATGTATTCAGTTTGGACATGAATATGGATCTTTTTGGAGCATTAACTGCGGTATGGTTTTTAAAATAAAGTAATTAAACTCAATAAAACCTATATTTAAGAAAAACAATTCTAGATCTTTTACTACAGCAGCCACAAGTTTAGCACATATCAGCTGACTGGCTGAAGAAAAAGCAAACCATTGGGCTGCTTCAGACAGCAGCTTTCAGAAAATTAGGCCGTAAACTACATGGTTCAGTGGATTGATAATGAGATTCTGAGCCATTCGGTTTTAGTTCATTGGTTAGAATCTGGTGTAGGTTGGAAGAGTCTTAAATCAAGGCCTATAATCCTAAATTCTGTTGAACACAATGGAAGTTTTGCTGCAATAGGGACTACAGGCTCAGTCTCAAATGGAGGACATTGGGTGCAATTTTGAAATGAGTTTTGTTGGAGTCAGGATTACAGGATCAGTCCCAAATGAAGAATCAGTTTCACGGCCTGTAGTGGTTCAAGACAAGTTAGTAAAGTATTGTTGTCCACATTACAACAAAACCCCGTCACAAATGGTATTGTCACTCTTACAATGAAAGGGGACAGAATCCCAGAACCCACACTGAGGATCTGGCACAATGTGTGCAAAATGAACTGTCCTTATAGATGGGTAAGAAGTGAAGCACACTGGTAGAGCTGTATTGAGAGGCTTGTACTGTCATTGTACCTGTTCTGTGGATAGAGAACTTCCGTTTTCAGGTCTGTCAATCTGGTTCATAGTTCCTCTAGGAGGCATCCACTGACTCCTTGGACTCCATGGAGTAGTGGGTAGTGTCCCCTTGGTGTTCCCATCCAGTTCCCTTGTTTTTAACCTGTTCCCTTCCCTCTCCTCCATCCCAGTTGGGTATTTTTTTTCATTATTTGTCCCAAGGACTCAGTTGCATTCTGGTCTCAGTGACTCCAACTCTCAGTTGAGAAGATGGGCCTCTATTTTCAGGTGACCTTAGATCCACCTCCCCCAGGATTCAAATAGGCTGGTTTCCATGATCGTTTCATGATTATGGGCAGAGTTACCCTGGGCTGCATCGACTGACTCCTTGGATTCCTCTGGGGAGCAGTGGGTGATGGTCCATGGTTCTCTGCTCAGTGTCGTCTTGTTTTCCATCTTTGACCCCCGCCCACCCCCACCCCGCTCCCATTCCCCTTTTAACATTTGTTGTCCTCTATGTTTGGTTGCTTCCTTGCTCTGTAGCTCCTCCCCTATTTGAGTGAATGGGTCTTTTGTTCTGTGTGCTCTGCCCACCCTTCCAGAATTTCAGACAGGCTGGTTCCCTTCATCAGTGTGCCAGGTGGCAGCCCCTCTTTTGCCTCCTCCAAAACCTCTTGTTGAGGTTCTGACTGCACTTCTCCCTGCATCTGTTCCTCTATGTACTCCACGTCCATGCGCACAACCCCCACAAAAGTAATGAGACCTCCTTGTGAAATTCTTCCCGGCACTGGCCAAGATGGCCACCCATCAATCCAGAAAGAGGAAGCTGAGCGTGGGAGGGTAGAGGCAGTGCTCTGCAACTGTGGGTAAATTTACCTGCTCCATTCACTGTGCACACATCTGAGCAGAGTTCCCTTAGGTGTCATCCCCTGATACTCACACTCCTTCTGGGAGCAGTGGGCACTGTCCAGGTTTCTCTGCTCAGTGTCGCCTTCTGCTTCCCTCACTTTCACCCTGTGACTTTCACCCTATCCCTATTTGTTCTTTTTTTTGTCCCTGTATTTAATTAAATTCTGGTCCCATGGCCCTTCCAGCATCTGAGGCAGCAGGCTTCCATGACGTGGGTGGGATTTAAATCAGCTAGTTCCCTTCACAGGTACTAAGTTAATTGATTAACCCCTATAAAACTTCCATAGGGGAGACAGAGCTCCACTTCTAGGCCAGAAGCATTAAATACTGGCTTGTCCCCAGTTCACCTGCAGGGAAGGTTTACTCTTGACATAAGGATAGAGATTCCCCAATTGGCAATAAAAGCTATTACTTTATGTTCATCCCAAAGCTTAAGACAAAGAGGATAAGGGAAAGAAAAAAAGGCAATGGCTGTATATCAATAATCCTTTCACAAAAGGGTGTGAAATTCAACTAAAGGCCAGAGTGTCATTGGCCCAGTGTGAGTGTATGGGGTATGGCAGGGGAGGGAAGGAATGAGATTCTCCCCTTTCAGAGTATAGGAACTTTCCCTCTGTGTACTTGTGGCATCATGAATCACCCAAAAGGGGAAGGGGGGCCCCAGACCTGAGCTGACTGGATGTGGAAAGGGGAGCAGGAGGCATTGCCCTGGAGGATGTAAAACTTGCATACTCCTCACCATGAAGTAGGCAGCATGGAGAGGGATTGTGCTTTCCTCAGCTCCCTGTGGGGGACAGTGCAGCTCTGTACAAGGCTCGTTACCCTGGAGGTACAATCTGGCCCATAGTGAATTGAGCTGCTTATTAAAAACTTTCTGGAAAAGTGACTCTAAAGAAACTGATTCATGAACTGCTGGATGAATGAATTTATCTCCACCGTTGATCAATGAGTTGATTGGGTGATAAAAATCTGTTGATGCTGGGGTGAGCTTACGCTACTAATCTTGGAAGGGGGGGTACACAATTAGACATTTCCCAGCATTAAAGCCAACACCCAGCAGAATGCTGAGTCTAGACGAATTTAGATTATAGAGAATATAGAGGTGTGGCAGAGTTCGGAATGAAGACAAAAAGGTAAGATTCTGGAACAGAACTGTCACTGATGTCAATGGGAGTTTGGCAAAAAGTTCAAGGGAAGAAAACGGCACAAAGCTTGTAAGACAGATGGACCAAAATAGAAGAAGCAATTTTCTGCTCACTTGTGTGCCCTGCTTGAGCTCCCTACATGTTACACCTTGCACTGCTGCTCAGCTGCTATTGCTGTGCCCAGGGTCCAGACTGTGACTCTCAGATCAGTCTGGCTGCTGTCTTGCCCCTGGGAAAGTGCAGCGACACAGTGCCCCTTATTCAGGCTGGATTGCAAGGCACCAGTCCAGCTTTTAATGATCTGCCATTTACTTGTTAACAAGCAAATTCTCAAACACTTCCCCATTTGCTGAGCTGCAGTCCCTTTAAAACAAAGAAGTGCCATTTAAATCGATAGCATGCATTTGCAGGCAACATTGGTTTTAAATTTATTACACGTTATGGCTCACTGTGACAAGACAGAACACATCATAAATTTTAAAAACAAAAAGGATTTTTGGAGATAATCAACCACTGGACCAAAAGGGTGTTTTGTTTTGTTTTGTTTTGTTTTGTTTTGGCAGGCGGTGGGAATGCTCATGAGAAGAATATCAGAGTTTGCTGTACCTTTTTTAAAAAATTATATACTTATGCAGCTATTTTATTTAAATCTCAAACATACTAACTACAGCATATGCTTTTTTGCTGTTCTTGACTTGGCCACTCATGCAATTATATATACCAAAGCATACCTTTAGAAATAGAGCGAGAATATTTATTTTAAAAACTGCACCCGCATATCCAAGAGTTCTTCCACTGCACTAGCGTAATGTTTCAAACCTACACTGTATGCTTTTTATTAATCATTATCACTACTGGTCACACTTAGATAAACAACAGCTTGTGCCCTGTCTATGCACCCATTTAAACATTTACCCCATAGCGTCTTTGCTGAACTAAGGAATGAAATAGATATCTTCATAGCGAGACACTGGTTCAAAATGATACCTACCACTTATATAGTTCTTTGCATCAAAAGATCTCAAAGTAATTTACAAAGGAGAGTAAATATCATCACCCCCAGAAGGGAAAACTTAGGCACAGAGAATTGAAGGCCAATAGCATCAAAAGCATCCACTAATTTTAGGTGCCCAACTCAGGCTATGTCTACACTACAGACTATGTCTACACAGCTTTTAGCAACATGCTAAAATGAGCGGCGGTGGCTTTGTTGGCAGGAGCACTGTTCACACCGGCGCTTTTCCTTGACAAAACATTTGTCTTTCGAGGGTATGTGTGTGTTTTTTAACACCTCTGAATGACAAAAGTTTTGTTGTTCACTTGCCAGTGTAGACAAAGCCTTAGTGTCAGCTAAAGCCTGCTTTTCTGACGTTTAAGTACATGTAATTCCCATTTGTAACAGGGCCCCTTTAAGGGCCAGAGGCCCAGGTCCAGCCACTCTGGTCAATTACCAGACTCATCTGGAAAAGGAGTATGTGATTACAAAAGCCAGCAAGGTGGGTGGGGGACTGCAGAGTGACGCCTTGTCTACACTACAAAGTTTTGTTGGCAAAAGCTGCCTGTTGCCGACAAAACAGGGGAGGTGTACGCACTACAAAGCTACTTTTGCTGGCAAAACTCTGCTCTGCTCACTATTTTCATCTCTGCTGCCTGACAGACATGCGCCCCTCCCCTTTCAAGTCTCCAGGAAGTATCTGACAGCTGAGCATGGGGAACAAAGAGCCAATCATTAAGGTGGAATGCTCCTGCGCTGCCCTGCACTAGGAACACAGCTGCAGGCAGACTGCTGCTGCAGGGAGCGGGTGTGGGGGAGGGGAGAATGGGACTGCTGCGCTGCTTTGACATTCCTCAGCACAGATTGTTCACAGAGCAGCTCCAAGCAGCTGAGGAGGCTGTGGGAGAACTCGGAGGGAATCACAGAACCATGGGCAGGCAGGCAGAGCCAGCTGCTCGGGGAGCAGGGGCGGCTCTACCAATTTCGCCACCCCAAGCAGTCGCCGCCAAATTGCAGCCACCCCCAGAAGAGCAGCAGAGGTGCCGCACAAAAGCCGCCATGGCGGGAAGAGTGGCAGAGCTGCTGCCGAATTGCCGCCGCGGGACACGGACTGCCGCCCCATTCTCATTGCTGCCCCAAGCACCGGCCCTGTTCAGGAGAGACTGCTGTGCTGAGCAGAGCCGGGGGCTGACGTCAGGGGGTGGCGTCCCCATCCCCTTGCCTCAGGATAGCTTGGTCAATCTGCTGTCACCCCCGTTCCAGACACACCACTCTCCTCTCCCTCCCCCCCCCACACACTTCAGTTGAAAAGGGGCTGACAATCTACTAGGATGCCCTTGGAACATTGGGATTGAGAAACCTGCATCATGTGACGCTGCACCTGCCCCATGAGGCATTGAAAACCCTTCCCAAAGCACCCTGCGGCCAGCTGCACCGTGGGATAGCTACCCATAGGGCACTGCTCTCTGTGTCAATGCAAGAGCTGCAAGAGTGTGGATGCCAACACAAGGAGCTAGTGTGGACATGCAACAGCAGTTTTAATTAAAGCGCTTTAATTAAAGCAGCATAACTTTTGCTGACAAAACTTTGTAGAGTAGACAAGTCCTGAAGTTGCAGGAAGGGGGAGTTTCTTGCAGTAGAAAAAGAAAGAAAAAGAAAAAGAAAGAAAGGGCGGTGAGCTCCTGGAATTGTGGTTGTGTAGGAAATCGCAACTGGAAATTTTCTTTTCTTTTTGTAAAGTTTGTGGTCATTTCGATAATAAATTCAGGCCAGAACCAAGGGCTAAAATCTAATTTTGGTGTGACTGATAATTCTGCAGGCTGCTGAGGAAGCCAGTCTTATCGCACCATAAATTTCAAATCCAGTTGTGGGTGCTCAGCTACTCAGAAAATGAGGCCGTAGATACCTCAGATTGGACACCCAAAAATAAATGGACACTCTTGAACATATGAGCTTAAGTGACTTGTACAAAGTCACATAGAAACTCAGTGTCAGAGCTGGGTACAATATACAAACAAAGCTGCCACGCATTTCAATGAGGCCATGTTTTCACCCAGTGTGCCCTGACTCCCAGATCTATGTCCTCTGTTATGTCAGGATTCTTCTAAATGAGTGATTGGCTATGGTGGACAAATATAAAACGTTATGAAAATATAAAAGAGATAATTTGAAATCAGCAACTTGTAGCATATTCTTAGATATATAAATATAGAATTGTTAAAAGCTGCAGGAACTTTATACTTTAGCAGCATACCAAAATGCATAAGCAGAACCACGGTGGAATTGTACTGTACTGCAATCATTCTGATCAATGCATCAGTTCTGTTTTAACATTCAGATAACTGAGGTTAGAAAGTAAACCTGCTTTTGCATCTCAAGCAGGGAAATGGAAAGTGTTTTATGGGCTTTCATGGTTTATTTGAAGATTAGCATAAAGTGAGAATTTTCATATTGCAAAGGCTCTAAACAGTAAACCTTTAAGGCTGCCTGACATTCATCGCAATATTTTCAAGGAATTATCTGGTCTGTATTTTCCGTTGAGTTGAAAGTATCAGCATCAAAGTGACATTTCCACCCTTTAAAATTAAGACTTACACCAACAAAGTCACCCTGTATACAATATATTTACACTGATTCTGTCAACCCAGCCTCTTAGGTCCTTTCAAAAATATTGATTTTAATAACTATTTGATTTTAATAAACTAACATGTTCTTGGATTTCAAAGCAAACTTGATATACTGACACTCTGGGAATGAAACATGAAGTTATACAGTAGAGAAGTGAATAATCAGCATTGTTCATTGACACATATTTGCTGTATGAATACTTACCTAGATCCATATAAACATGATAAAACGTGTCTCGTAACCATTGTTACAGCTTGTTAGGAAAACCTCTCAAAGAAGCAGTGCATTGGGTGCACACTTGACATGCCCCCTTTTCTTAATGACAGTCATTTTTAACATTTCTTTAGAAACTGTAATTAGCTTAACTTTTTGTTGGACAAGATGACTGAAAAGTGCTGAAACACAGAGAGATTTTTATTTATGATATCTCATGAGGTAAACGAATTCCTCCTTGACTGATAGATCAGATTTTTAGAATTTAAGCCTAAATCCAATAGATGAAACTAGTCTACCGAGGGCTTTAACGAGGAGGGCGGGGGAGTGGTGTGCTACACAGCCACATCATCATAACTAGACAGTGGATAGAATAGGCAGAGACAGTTTGCACTTGTAGCAACTTAGATCTCATGAAACCATGTAATGGAATAAAAACCTTAACAAAGAATTAAAACAAAGATGGAGGACTTTAATTGAAAACTTGATCCATTAGCAGAGAGGCCATAAGAAGGAGGCAACAGAGCATGAAATTTGATTAAACAGAACCATACGTCCCACTTCATTTCCAGCTATGTTGCGAAACTGCTGACCTTGAAAAGAGAAGACATTTGAAGAGTGGAAAGTAGTGGTTATCTCAATGCTGGTTAAAACGGAGATGTGATAATAAATGTACAATATAAAAGTCTTAAATTACAAATCACATACATTTAGAATTGAAAGGCGGATAGTAATAAATTCGGATAATTGACATGCAATCCAAATTTATGATAATGGATAGAGGCAGAGGGAATGCGGAAAAGTGCCCTCACTTCACAAATTTGACAAACGGAGCAGAACATACTATAGCTTGCTGACTAGTCAAATTATTGTCAGACAGTTTGGCACAGCTCTATTGCATTGTCTGATACTTTGGGCATATTCCTGGTATTTAAGACCGCAGAGTCGACATAGTGAGCACAGTTATTTTGCTGTGGTTGTTCCCCTCATTTCCCCCCTGCAATGAGTTCACAAAATGACAAGAAGTCCTTTGCCCCAGTGACACTAGCACAAATCTTTTAACACTTCTCACTTTCTGATAGCCATAGGTAATCAGACTGAACCCACCTCAACAGGGCACAAAATCACCACCAGCTATAGATTTGGTTAAAGATCCTCAAAATTCTAAATTGGAATGTATTTTTTGTTGAAATTTCAGCAACAACAAAAAGGGATGAAATTTGTGTGGGAAATTTTCACTGTAATGGTAACCCGTTTTTCAACCAGCTGTTAAGAGTAACTTCTCTGCATAATGCTCAAGGAAAACATACTAGAAATTTGTTAACAACAACCATGCCAATTCATGGTGGCTGTTACCACAGCATGGTTAAGAAGTCCTTCAAGATCTGATGGCTTTTGGAGACCACCTAACTTTCCCTAATTAATACAAGGCCTGATTTTTCCCTTCAGAGGGATAAGTAACTCCGGTTTGTTTAAATAAGAATTATTTGTATCCTGGGGAGAAATAGGCCTCTGGGGAAAAAGCAACTGGTACTGAGATCCTCTCTGCTGAAAAATTCACTCTTGTTCTTTATGTGCTAAAGGATTGGGAAATACAGTATAAGCAACTAGAAGCTATTGAAAAGTGGACCTTCTGTAAAGGTTTTCTAAGCAGGAAAGTCTATCTAGAGGGACTGCACTTAGCATTATATATGTACTTGTGTGATGCATTGTACAAATTATGCTCTGTTGATCTGTCATGAAAATACACACTTTATTAAAATCAGCAGCAGCAGCCCAGCCAGACTCGTGTTTCCCTTTCACTGTGGATTGGTAATGCATTTTGTTCGAATGCTTGTTGCGAAATCTAGGTTTCTTTCCTGTAAACACAAATGATACCAAGATCAGAATAACCCAGCAAAAGGGAAGAAATGGCTTCTCTCAAACCTTGATGTTTTAGTGTAAACTGTCCATTTGTCTCTGTAGCTGCTGGCGGAAATTTTTGTTGCTGTTAGTATTAAACAAATGTTCAATTTCCAGGTACACAGCAATGGAGCTAAAAAACCTTGCAACCAGGATGACCATGTGAATCAGACCCATGGCATTGGACTAACAAATCCACACACCACGCTTCACATTAATTAGCTTTCTACGCTGTTGAGTTTCCCTTTATAAGGTGCATACTGTCCATTAAGACTAAGGAACAGATATTACACCATATGTTGGAAACGCATCAGAAAAGTTCAGAAGATGTTAGGCTAGACAGTATCCATGTTTCATCCTGGGTTTGCAGCATATTGGTAGTGCCCACAAGGACTGTCTAAGCAGTCTCTCAACCCTTTTCTTTATTACTTTGGATTGGCCCATCCCTCTTCTCCTCCTACCTAAGTGATATAGTGGTGGGGGTTTTCAAAAATCCTCAGGGTCTCAGCTCTCATTTTAAGTCAATGGGAGTTCTACCATTGACTTCAATGGGTGCAGAGTAACGTCAGTGCTGAGTGCTTTTGAAAATTCCACCCATCCTCTATTATCAAATAAAATCACAGCAGATACGTAAGTGCAATGTGATAGTGTGGTCATCATTGTTCACCTAAAATAAAGCATTACTGATAAAACATCATGGTGTAGTTTGTAAAAGTTACGATGAGACTTAAGTCCATTATGGCTGTTATGCCTGCCTATTCACATGAATAGCTAACCTTCTCCTTGCAGCATGGACCTACTTTATGAGGACCACACACGCATAGTGGCATCAGCTCCTAAAACTTTAAGAAACAAGACCCAGGTAAAAAATATCTATGATTATAGGAAATGGATGGAATTTGTGTATTCGGTGTAGCTCTAAACTCTGTAGAGCAGTAAACCTGTTAGATTGCATATTGCTCTTTAAAAAGAAGTGGTGAATCACTTAGTTAAATGTAACAGGCCAGATCCTCAACTGGTGTAAATCAGAGTCACTCCATTGCAGTTCACCTACATCTGGGGCTGCGCACCAAGACTAAAGAGATGGATCATCACTGGAGTCACACTAATTTATGCCATCTGAGGATATGGCTCAGCCAAGCATAGTCATCTCAACTGTACAGGAGGTTGAATTATTTGTTGCACATGATATACTTCTTGCAAACTTGGCATGTTTTAACTCTTTGTGAATCATTCTTGGACAGATTTTGAGTCTATTCCTAATTATTCAACAAATAAATTATGTTGTGACAATTTGAGGGATCTGCCTTCATGCAGCTTATGAATTCTGCCTGCTATGATGAACTTGCTGTATGTTTGTCTTTTGCTGCAGTTTTGCATTATACTTCTTGTATTATGGAGTTGGGGACTGGTACCTGGCTGTCTGCCTCTGATGGGACAGTTAAGGACTATTAATAACTGAATAAATCATTTCTTAGAAGAACAATGAGACAGCTGCAACTAAGGCCTGATCTACATTACAAAGTTAGGTCACTGTAGGTCAACTTGCATTGACCTATTTGTACATGTGTCTACACGCAAATTTGTCTCTGGTCAATATAAGTGCCATGTTACAGAGACAAGTAAAACCTCGTCTCTGACTGGCATGGAGCCATGGTCAACCTACTGAGGTCCGCCCAGTGTGAGTGTAGACACAAGTGTGACCTGTGTCAACCCCAACAGCAGCTGTCCCACGATATCCGATGCCCTGTGACAGTGACTGCTCTGGTCACAGTTGTGAACTTCATTGCCCAGGGGTCACAGATACTGGAAGCAATCCCCCTTTAAAACTCTGAGTGTATTTTTTGAAATGCCTTTACCTGATTGCCCATCTGGGTGAGCACATGTAGCTGCTCAGCCTTGTCATGTGCAACTGCTCAACCAACCATGCCATCTCCATGCACCGGATGCACTCCTGCCTGGAGTAGGCAGGAGGTATTGGATCTCCTGGGACTGTGGGGAGAAGAGGCTGTGCAAGCACAGCTCTGACCAGCCAAAGAAACGTGGGCATCTATAAACAGAGTGCATGGGGGATGCAGACAAAGGAACATGACAGGGATCAATGGCAGTGCATTATGAAAGCAAAGGAACTCTGCCAGGCATGCCACAAGTCTAGGGAGGCCAACAATAGATCTGGTGCTTTACCACAGACCTGCCACATTACAAGGAGCCGCATGCCATACGTGGCGGAGACCCCACCAGCACCCCGCAGACCATCATGGATACCTCAGAGGAGCCCAAGACAGAGCACCCTGCTTTGAACAGTAAAGCGGAAGAGGAGAGGGAGGGGGACACTTCTGCGGGGCTCCAGCCATGCCATGAGCCAAGATCTGTCCAGACTCCACCACAGTTTAGTCTGTCCCATCAGCCAAGCACGGATGAGCCTGATTAGGGGAAGGGATCTCCGGGAAGTGTGTGCATGCATTTTTCCTTACCATCTTTATATTGAAAGAAGGCCCTCAGCCCATCCCCAAGTTAACAAGACACAGAAATAGACTTTGCATTGTTTTACTCACACGAGAAGAGGCAGAGGTACAACAAGCAGCGGTAGAGTTGGCATCTGCTTTTCATTCCCCTGTTGGGTTAGCTGTGGGGGGCATGTGGAACACTTTATTTAGGTGAATAGGGACGTCCCTTTTATTCTCCTGAGAGATCTGGATGAAACTTTCATGGAGGTGTAAGCAGAGTCAGGATGAGCTCCACCCGGACATCTGGTGGGGAGGTGTGGCAAGCTGTGGAAAAGAACTTCAGGGGCTGATCTCATTTGCATTGGCACTCCCACCCCACCTAGAATGAGTCAGAGTGGCTACAGGACATTACTCGCAGTTGCGTTCTCTGTGACTCTGTGACCTTCAGGAATAAGATATCAGCTACAACCGCCACTGCCTGTAGAAAATAGTGCCAGTATTCACCACCATTGCCCTTGCTTGTTCCAATGGCATAGGGGGAAATGCTATTGCTTCATGCAACAGAAAACCCTTTCCCCCTCCTCCCTGTCCGTTCCAGTGGGTCGTGCTCATCATGGCCGGGGCTGGAGAGCCGCGCTGTGCCACAGCTCTTCAAAGCTGACGTGTCAATAAGCGTTTCTTATTCAAAGTGTTTATGGAAATAAGGGAAGGTCGTTTCGAAACTTTGTGACTAAATCCAGTGACATCTGTCTGGTTTTGTCATCGTTTCTGGCATGGCGGCCTTGAAGGGTGCTGCCTCCACACCCACAGAACGCCTCACACTGATGAGGAGAAAGAAGAGGACCGGGGAGGACTTGTTCAATGAGATCCTGCAAGCCAGTGCTGCATTGGACTCTGAACAAAGGACATGGAGGGTCAATATGACTCACAGTATGGAGAAGGAAAGGGCAGACAGAAGTAAGTCCCAGCAGGACAAGGAGAGGGAGATGCACCAGGACATAATGGGTGTTCTCAGGCAGCAAACCCAAATGCTGCAGACCCTGGTTAACCTAGAGATTCAAAAATCCCAAACTCCCTGCTCTTTGCCATCCTTGGCAGAGTCCATGGAGTTGCCCAACATATAATATGGTACCACTGGCCACCTCTTTACCCCTACCACTCCACACAGCGGGAGAAGAAGGAAAACCACAGTTTCACATACATTGATCTACGAGAGCCCTGGTTGTTATAGCTGTAGCCACATTTGTACTCTGAAATGGACAGAAATGTTTGCTCCCTTTCCACTTTTAAAGTCCCACTCTGTTAATTTATGTTAAAAGTCTGTATAATATAAGCCTGTGGGTTTTTTCACTTTTTTTCCCTGCACTGTCTTTGCAATTCAAATTTCTATTTTTGAAAAATAAAATGATCTTTATTTGTTCACATCGCATATTGCAGAATGCACAGTAGTAGTCAAACCACACAGTGCTTGTAAATGTACACCAAGCAGCACAGAATTCAGAGCTTAAAGAAAACAGCCATATTTATAAATGTACAGCAAGCATTACACAATTCCTAGCATCACCCAAAGCTCCAGGCTCAGAGGACACTCCAGCACAGAACATTACTCTGTCTGGCCATTAAATGGCTCTTTCAAAGCCTCCCTCAACTGCACAGTTCCACACTGGGCTCTCGGAGCGGCCCTTGTGTCTGGCTATTCAAAGTCAGCAGATAGCTGCTCCATCTCCACCCTTGTCCCACACATCAGCTTTTCCTTCTTCCTCACAGATATTATATGCAGGACACAACAAGCAGCTATAACCATGGGGATATTTTTCTCACTGAACTCCAACCTAGTGAGTAAACTCCATGAGCATCTTGTCCATCCACCAAAAGCACATTCAAAAGTCATTCTGTACCTGTTGAGGTGAATTTTTCCTTGGTGCTTTGAGGTGGACAGAGGATGACTTTATGACCTGGGAGAGCAAGGTATAGGCTTGGTCCCCCAGAATCACTGCTGGCATTTTGAGATCACCAGTGGCAATCTGCCAGTTGGGAAAGAATGTCCCTATTTTCAGTTGCTGAACTGTCCTGTGTTCTTAAAGATGCGAGCATCATGCAGAATCTCCAGTAATCCACCAGTGCTTTCCAAAATATAGAAAAGAAGTCCTTTCTGTTGATGTACTCTGTGGTATGGTGGGTTGGTGCCACAACAGGGGTGGATGTGTGTGTGTCATCTATCGCCTCACTACATTTCAGAAACCCCCTAACGGATTTGCAGCAATGTCCTGCACTTTACCAAAAGTCACAGTCCTGCATACCAGGCAATGATTAATGCCCTGCACGCTTACACGACAATAGCCCCCATTGTGGATTTTCCAACTCCAAAATGATTTCCCACCAACTGATAACAATCCAGCAATGCAAGCTTCTAGAGTGTGACTACCATTCACCTCTACACTGTGAGTGTAGCTTTCATTCTGTGGTCCACGCACTGGAATGTTAAGGAAAGCTCAACACACACGGACCCAGGAATGTGGCCTTTCACATCCAAAAGTCCTGCAGCCACTGCTCATCGTCCCAAACCTGCGTTGCGATGCGATCCCACCACTCAGTGCTCATTCCTGGGGTGTGGCACTCCACTGCCTGCAGCTGTTCCTTGAATGCCACCAGCAACATTGAATTGTTCTTCACTGTGTCCCTCAGCAAACTACCCTCAAAGAAATCCTCATGTGTCTGTTGTTGCGGTACTTCCTGCGGGTCTACAAATACCGGATAATTATGCATCGTGTATTTGCAAAGTTCATGAGAATAGTTCCAAGCTCTGCAGGCTCCATGCTTCTGTCAGAGATGGCTGACACTGAAAAGTGCTGTACAGGTTTGTGGGATTAAAACAAAAATGCAAAAAGTGTGGGATATGGAAGGTATTATGGAATGAGAAAGTTGTATGCTTGGAACATGACCCCTAGCTCTCAGAGATCCCTAAGCTACTATGACGTTTCACCCTGGTGAGGGGCTGCATTACCCCTGCCCTGCAACCTTGGGTGCCTCACAATGCTTTGCTGCTGTAGCTCCCACCTGGGCTGCTTACAAACAGCCAGAAGTATGCAGATAAGACCCTGAGTGTCTGTATAGCTGCAGCCTGCCAGCCACATGTCAGTCACACTCTGGCTTCCATCAGCCTTGGTTACCATTTTTGGGATGACCCCAAAACACTCCCAGTCCCTGATTTTTCCCCAAAACCTGTGTTTTGCACTGTCCAGCCCTTTCCTGGACATTCCAGATTTATTAGGTCCTTTGCCCCTCTCAGGGGATCAATAGACAACAGTTTGCTACACAAAATGGAGTTACCTACACAGTTCACAACACTGGATTTGCTTTGATTAAAGAATACACCAAGTTCACGTAACTAAAAGGAGAGAGATTTTAAGTGAGTACAAGTATAAGGCATTAAGGTTAGAAAAGGTTACAAGAGAAATAAAGATAAAATGCTTCCTAGGACTAAAGCTTAACAAATTAGACTTTTGGTTCAAGGTGAAATTCTTATCCTACGCTCCTAGCAACAGAGCTGACAAATATTCAAGTCAGGATCTCTTCTAAAGTCAAATGGGCTGGTTTCTTTTCTCTTCTTAAGTGAAAGAGTGATAGACGGATAGGGAGAAACATCTTGGGGTGTTTTGCCCCTCACTTTTATAGTTCATATATAGTTCATATATAGTTTTATAGTTGAAATGCATTTTCCTAAGAGTTACCCTTAGGTAAAATTCATTCCTCTTGAGAGGACGGACACAAGGAGTTTGGTGGTAAAAGAGGTTTCGTGCTGCTGTTTGCTAAGATGCAGATCTGTTTTTTCCTGTCCCCCTTCCTTGCCAAAAAATGGCCTCTTGATTGGTGATGGCCTATCAGGTTTGATGACACCTGTCTAGAGGCATCAGCTTGTCCTTTGTTTTTGAGAAATAGGTTTATCCAGCCCCCCAGATTTGTCTGGATAACATGTCAGTCATGAGTTCATCTTATATTCATAACTTTACATATAATGTTACTACACTCATTTCATCATGATATTCTTGACCAATGAATTAATAGTTTTCAAATGATACCTCACAAGGCATATTTTGTACAAAGTTTATGACAGTAGTGTGAAGACTGTGAATATAGGGATGCATTAGGTCACAGCTAGTCATTTTTATCCCACAATATATAGCAAAAAGCCATTGCACACACACAAAGGCACACAGGACATTGGGATCACTACCCATGGTGCAGCACACTTTTCACTGACACAAGCACTCCTGGGAAGTACATACAACACAGATGAAAGCGGCCAAGTATACATATGTACAAGCAATATACAAATCTCATGGCTGTATGCCGATGTAACTTGCATCAACCAAAGTTTGTAGAGTAAAAGTGTTGAAGTAAAACAATTTTTCAAGTCTAGACTCCAGGTGGGTGGTAACCAAGCAACAAACCACCTGCCGAGGGGGAGGATTTTGAGGCTAATCAGAAGGGTCATATGTAGGTTTGGAAGGACAAGATTTATGTCAGTAAACATCGGGAAATGTTGATTTCACTGTACACATGCAAACGGACAAAAAAAATATTTTCATTTACAATAGACATTTACAGATAGGCAAAGTAAGAAAAATACTGCTTGAGAACTTATTAGAGTTTGATTTAAGGCTATTTACTTTGTATATTTTGACATGTGATGTTGACAATTTGTGTTTTAAGTTATAAAGCTTTAACTTTTTAAATCTCAGTGTCTACTGTCATTAAATAATTATTGTCTGACCCCTGCAAATCTCATAATTTCCTGCAAGTATGAACATTTAAACTGATACAAAAATAAAAACTGCTTTAAAAACAATGGGTTTCAGAGTAACAGCCGTGTTAGTCTGTATTCGTAAAAAGAAAAGGAGTACTTGTGGCACCTTAGAGACTAACCAATTTATTTGAGCATGAGCTTTCGTGAGCTACAGCTCACTTCATCGGATGCATAGCATATCGTGGAAACTGCAGAAGACATTATATACACACAGAGACCATGAAACAAAACTTCCTCCCACCCCACTCTCCTGTTGGTAACAGCTTATCTAAAGTGATCATCAAGTAGAGCCATTTCCAGCACAAATCCAGGTTTTCTCACCCTTCCCCCCCCACACACACACATACAAACTCACTCTCCTGCTGGTAATAGCCCATCCCTCTTTGAAACCTCTCTTTATAATGCGCATGATAATCAAGGTGGGTCATTTCCAGCACTAATCCAGGTTTTCTCACCCCCCCCCCACCCCCACACACCCCCCTCCAAAAACCACACACACAAACTCACTCTCCTGCTGGCAATAGCTCATCTTACAATGTGCACAGCAATAATCCAAGTTTTAACCAGAACGTCTTGGGGGGGGTTTTGTAGGAAAAAAACAAGGGGAGATAGGCTACCTTGCATAATGACTTAGCCACTCCCAGTCTCTATTCAAGCCCAAATTAATAGTATCCAATTTGCAAATGAATTCCAATTCAGCAGTTTCTCGCTGGAGTCTGGATTTGAAGTTTTTTTGCTTTAAGATAGCGACCCTCATGTCTGTGATTGCGTGACCAGAGAGATTGAAGTGTTCTCCGACTGGTTTATGAATGTTATAATTCTTGACATCTGATTTGTGTCCATTTATTCTTTTACGTAGAGACTGTCCAGTTTGACCAATGTACATGGCAGAGGGGCATTGCTGGCACATGATGGCATATATCACATTGGTGGATGTGCAGGTGAACGAGCCTCTGATAGTGTGGCTGATGTTGTTAGGCCCTGTGATGGTGTCCCCTGAATAGATATGTGGGCACAGTTGGCAACGGGCTTTGTTGCAAGGATAGGTTCCTGGGTTAGTGGTTCTGTTGTGTGGTATGTGGTAAACCTGGAAATCCTGGGCGCCCCATCATCTCAGGCATTGGCACCCTGACAGCAGGATTGTCCGGCTATGTAGACTCACTCCTCAGGCCCTACGCTACCAGCACGCCCAGCTACCTTCGAGACACCACTGACTTCCTGAGGAAACTACAATCCATTGGTGATCTTCCTGATAACACCATCCTGGCCACTATGGATGTAGAAGCCCTCTACACCAACATTCCACACAAAGATGGACTACAAGCCATCAAGAACACTATCCCCGATAATGTCACGGCTAACCTGGTGGCTGAACTTTGTGACTTTGTCCTTACCCATAACTATTTTACATTTGGGGACAATGTATACCTTCAGATCAGCGGCACTGCTATGGGTACCCGCATGGCCCCACAGTATGCCAACATTTTTATGGCTGATTTAGAACAACGCTTCCTCAGCTCTCGTCCCCTAACGCCCCTACTTTACTTGCGCTATATTGATGACATCTTCATCATCTGGACCCATGGAAAAGAAGCCCTTGAGGAATTCCACCATGATTTCAACAATTTCCATCCCACCATCAACCTCAGCCTGGTCCAGTCCACACAAGAGATCCACTTCCTGGACACTACAGTGCTAATAAACGATGGTCACATCAACACCACCCTATACTGGAAACCTACTGACCGCTATTCCTACCTACATGCCTCCAGCTTTCACCCTGACCACACCACACGATCCATTGTCTACAGCCAAGCTCTGCGATACAACCGCATTTGCTCCAACCCCTCAGACAGAGACAAACACCTACAAGATCTCTATCAGGCATTCTTACAACTACAATACCCACCTGCGGAAGTGAAGAAACAGACTGATAGAGCCAGAAGAGTTCCCAGAAGTCACCTACTACAGGACAAAGAAAATAACAGAACGCCACTAGCCGTCACCTTCAGCCCCCAACTAAAACCCCTCCAACGCATTATTAAGGATCTACAACCTATCCTGAAGGATGACCCAACACTCTCACAAATCTTGGGAGACAGGCCAGTCCTTGCCTACAGACAACCCCCCAACCTGAAGCAAATACTCACCAGCAACCACATACCACACAACAGAACCACTAACCCAGGAACCTATCCTTGCAACAAAGCCCGTTGCCAACTGTGCCCACATATCTATTCAGGGGACACCATCACAGGGCCTAACAACATCAGCCACACTATCAGAGGCTCGTTCACCTGCACATCCACCAATGTGATATATGCCATCATGTGCCAGCAATGCCCCTCTGCCATGTACATTGGTCAAACTGGACAGTCTCTACGTAAAAGAATAAATGGACACAAATCAGATGTCAAGAATTATAACATTCATAAACCAGTCGGAGAACACTTCAATCTCTCTGGTCACGCAATCACAGACATGAGGGTCGCTATCTTAAAGCAAAAAAACTTCAAATCCAGACTCCAGCGAGAAACTGCTGAATTGGAATTCATTTGCAAATTGGATACTATTAATTTGGGCTTGAATAGAGACTGGGAGTGGCTAAGTCATTATGCAAGGTAGCCTATCTCCCCTTGTTTTTTTCCTACAAACCGCCCCCCCAAGACGTTCTGGTTAAACTTGGATTATTGCTGTGCACATTGTAAGATGAGCTATTGCCAGCAGGAGAGTGAGTTTGTGTGTGTGGTTTTTGGAGGGGGGTGTGTGGGGGTGGGGGGGGGGGTGAGAAAACCTGGATTAGTGCTGGAAATGACCCACCTTGATTATCATGCGCATTATAAAGAGAGGTTTCAAAGAGGGATGGGCTATTACCAGCAGGAGAGTGAGTTTGTATGTGTGTGGGGGGGGGGGGAAGGGTGAGAAAACCTGGATTTGTGCTGGAAATGGCTCTACTTGATGATCACTTTAGATAAGCTGTTACCAACAGGAGAGTGGGGTGGGAGGAAGTTTTGTTTCATGGTCTCTGTGTGTATATAATGTCTTCTGCAGTTTCCACGATATGCTATGCATCCGATGAAGTGAGCTGTAGCTCACGAAAGCTCATGCTCAAATAAACTGGTTAGTCTCTAAGGTGCCACAAGTACTCCTTTTCTTTTTAAAAACAATATTATCCACTGAAATTATATTTTAAAAAATCAGATTCTGCCAGGCCTAGTCAGATGGCAGAGGGGACAGGAAATTATGAGAGAACCAGGTCTGCTCTGAGCAGCTCTCTCTCCCTGAGCAGAACAGGAAGGGAAGGGTAAGCTGGAGGAGTGAGGTCTAGGAGACAGGACTTGCATGGCAGGACAGGCAGGCAACCAGACAGCCATTCAGAGTGAACCAATGCTCACTCTGCAATGTTCAAATAAACAATTACACACACTGTTTTGTAGTATTTGACCATTAGAGGCTCACTTTATTGGTTTAAAAATACTATCACTTTAATATGTGGAACTAAATGAAGTGTGTTGCTAGGTCCCACCATTCTGACAGTCATGCTGAATATGACTGTGAAATACATTAACAATATTGGCACTCATGGTGCAGGAGATGGGAGTGCGGTCTGTTAATGCAATCATTTTACAAAAAGACAGAAAATGTTAAAATACATACAATAAGCAAAGCAGAGCGGTAATTCATGTGCAGATTATAAGTAGAGGGCTCGTGGGCACAGGAAAAATATGCTCTGTGTAAAAGGGGTGCTTTAGGCACAGGGCTGCCCCTTTTAAACCCTTCATTCCCAGGGGATGAGTCAGCAACTACGTTGACCCTTTTGCAGCAGTTTTCATCCCCCCCCCGCCCCCGCCCCCGCCATAAAGAACAGTTCCCTTCATTTGACCAGCCAGCCAAATCTCCTTCCCCCACCCCCACCCCCGTTAAAGGTGGGGGGTGGTCATTTGTACTTATTCCTTTTGTTTCAATAATGCTGAAACATTTCATTATGATAAGGTTGAAATGTTTGTTTCAGTGTTACCACTTTGTTTAATTTTAATGTATATAATTTTAAATTTTATATATGTGTATTATATTACATTTTTATATTTGATATTTTGTATTCTGATGTTTCAACATTATCCAAATGAAATGATTAGATGTTTTCGAATTTAATTCTTTTCAGAATTTCCATTCTGCACATTTTTTTGAAATTTCAATTTTTTAGAGAGAGAGAGAGAGAGCAATTGAAATTTAAAAAAAAATTCACAGATGGAAATTCTGAAAAATAAACTACAAAACATCTAATCATTTTGATTATATATGATCCAGCATGAAAACAAATCCTTGTATGCACCCTCTCCTTCCCTACACAATCTGGTCCTTAATGAGTGCAAATCATCAGGACCTTGGTTTTTATGTTATTCAGTTTAGCAAATGTCCAATCTTTCACTTGCTCCAATACCCAGTGCTATCAGTTACATGCTGCTATTATGAAAAAATGCTTCAGGGCACCTTGAAATATTGGCTTCTAATCTTTTGGGATAACTGTGCCATTTACCAAATTGTGGCCCCGATCCTGCAAACACTCATGCATATGCTATCTGTAAGGATGTGCATGGTCATTTCAGGGGTGCATGAAGTTAAGCACATGCCTAAGTGTTTGCAGGATTGGGACCTAAGAACTTAGTTGTAACAGAAAGAAAAGAAGTACTAGTGGCACCTTAGAGACTAACCAATTTATCTGAGAGTAGGCTTTCGTGAGCTACAGCTCACTTCATCGGATGCATGTAGCTCACGAAAGCTTATGCTCAAATAAATTGGTTAGTCTCTAAGGTGCCACTAGTACTCCTTTTCTTTTTGTGAATACAGACTAACACGGCTGCTACTCTGAAACCAGTTAGTTGTAACAGTTTTCTGTGCCTCCCATTCCCTTGTGTGCTCTCTTTGCCCGCATGGAGTTAGGGGGTGGAACAGATGGAGGGAAAGGTTCAAGGATTCCATCCTTCTGCAAGAACAGTGTGAAGTCTGCAAACAAAGGACATATCAGATATTAAACTGACGCTGCACTTGTAATCGTCAATTCGTAGAGGAGCTCCACCCATCACACATGCTGGATGCAGGTGTGTTAGCACGTTTAAAAAAGAATTCCAACTTCTCTTTTTTCTCTTGCTGGTATTGGGTTCTGATAACCAATATGCATGTGGCCACATCATCAGATACATTGGCCGCATTTGAATTACTCGGTATTTTGGCTCCCAACCATATCTGCTAATGAGATGCAGAGTTCTAGTTTGTTCTTGCTGCAGGTATGAACATCCTCTGTGCATTGAGGGGAGAATAGATTGTATAGTGTATATCTCATTGATCATGGGCGTACCTGTGCACTGTAAAACAAATTGGATTTTTAAAATATAGGTCAAAGTCACAACCACTGCAGTGGTTTAATTATTTAAGGTGCCCCATGCCAAGTTTTAAAGGCTTTAAATGAACTACTGAAAAATGAGATATTATACTAGGTGGAACAGCAATTGCTATACCGAAAATTAAGGTCACATAGACATTTTCATTCTGACACTGTTTTGATTCACTCATAACTTTCTGAAACGAGTGTGTTTTGGGCTGGAATTTTCCAAGTTTGGTCTCCACCCACAGATGATTCTTTTGTAAAGTATAGACAAAAATACTTCAACCATTTTTCACTGGAGTGGGATGTGGTGAGGGAACAAATTTTCCCCATTGTAAAAAAATATTCTTGCCATGTTTTTTCACCAGTTCCACCAAAGCCGCTGAGGGTATAATGCTGACATTTGGCACAAGCTCTCATTGAGGAGAAGAGCCTTTGCATGTTCCAAAGAAAATTTATCTTGATTTGGTTAGGAACTGTTGGAAATGGAATGCTGTGTATGCCCCCTATAATTTGCATGGCGTTTTCTTGCTATGCTCTTAAAGGGCCTGATCCAAAGCCCACTAAAATCAATGGGAGAATTTCTATTGATTTAAGGGGCTGTGGATCAGACCAAAAGTATAAGGCAAAAACTGCACAGTACCTAAGGTTTGCAGGTGGTATCTCTCCTGTAGACGTCCAAAGGGGCTTTCCATCCTTCCTGATCACCTCTGCTACTACACTAGCTATGCTCCCTGCTGGAGAAAGGAGGATAATGGCTCTTTGTGTGTACACTATTATTCACCTTTTGAAAAGTCAGTCAAAGAGCATATGCAAATCTCTAATTCCTTAATGACTCATCAGAGGTGAATAAAAATCATTCCCTCTAACTTCATCTTCCCATTAAAATGTTAGTTGAAATGGAAAAACTGTCCCATTTTCTAATCCATGGCTCGAACGGAGACTTTTCCATATATTTCTATTGTAGACGGTCAGAACATATGTAACAATCATATGTTGACAGGCTAAGATTTTAAAAAATGAGCACTTAAATTTAGGCTGCTCAGACCATATTGAGGCATCTAATTAAGTAGCCTGGTTCTCAAAAGTGCTCAGCTTCAGGAGTTCTTATGGGTCTCAGAGTCAGGGCTCTGGGTTTGTGGTTTCTGGCTGTGTTACTGATTTTCCTGTGTGACCTTGAGCAAATCAGTTTACTCTCCTCTAAACTGGGTACAATAAATATATCGATTTATACCCTAATGAGAATAGAATTTTATTAGTCAGATAGAGACAGAATCTTAAAGGACAATAAATCCTGATGTTCGCTGAAACCGTAAGGCTAAGTTTCTAAAAAACGAGTGCCTAACGTTGGTCTCCTAAGTGCCTTAAAAATGGCTAGGTTTTCAAAAGGGCTAAACCCCCAGTGGATCTATAAAATGTCCTTCGGCCTTTCAAACATCTCTAACAGATTAATCTTACACCATTGAAGTCAATAGGAGTTTTCCCATTGTTTTCACAGGACCTAACTTTACATCTCTTAGAGGGAATTGTGTTAAACTCATTACTATTTGTATAGTTTTGCAGCTGTGATGTCTCTCCCTCAGACTTTCTGTGGGTAGTTCTTCCAAGGGACAGGCCTACACCTATACGTTCTCCGGGTGGAATCTCAGTGTTCACCCCACTACTGACTGTACCGCTAGCTTATAGCTTCCCTATTTACCAACCATATTTACCTTCAGCTGGTGCAGCTGGATTTGGCCCCTGATATGGAATGTTCCCAGGGAGCTGCGACCAACTGGTAAAAGCAGTGACAGAAAGCAGCTTGTTCGAACAGTGTTCAATTTATTTATCCATAGGAACATAACAAGCAGAGAGAAGAGGGTTGAAAACAACAAAAGCCTAAATGCATATTGTCTTAGCTAAACTTAGCCTTTCCTTGACAGTTTAAGTAAGTTCTGCTTAACCCAGGTGTTCCCCTAGCCCTTCAAGCTTTAGGGCTGGGCAAAACAAGTTGCACTTCTGCGTCTGCTGCCTATCCGACAGTCCGATCCCCCCCATCAGAGACCTGCTCAGGTTGGCTGCCTTTTATTCACTTGGCAGTTCCAGTGTGGAGCCATCAGCCAGCCTGCTGATCAGAACATAAAGGGGGTTGAACTTGCAAAGAAAATGACACCTGTATTGTGTGTCAAGTATCAGAGACTGGGGCTAATTACACCCATTGTCCATCAGCCTATAGTTCTACAGAACCTTATAGGACTGAGTTAATCCTTAGGCTTCCTTATGACATTACCCACTTTTAATCAAACAAATGGAGGCTCCCACAATATCCATAAAAATGAATAATGATAGCACCTAAATTCTTCACAATATGCACCAGTCCATTTGCTCAGCTATCCATTGACACACAAATCCCAAAATGTCAAAAGCTGTGCATATTTCTTAAGTCACAGGAAAAGCATGAAAACTCAAGCTTTAGTTATAAAGGTAAAATTGAGCAGATTAAGAAAACTAAGATTATGCCCAGTTGTTTTTAGGGACTGGAGGATATTTAGTACATTTCTGCTTGAAATTTAAGTTTCCTTGCTTTTGGGAAGATTTATGTGAGACGATTAAGGATACATTTTCAATGCAGGGAATTTGCCTTGAAACACCCATTAACCTTAATGGAAGCCGCACAATTCATGCCGAACAGTTACCTCCTAATGTTTCTTTAGAATACCCTTTTTGTCTAATTTTCTTTGAGTTTTGAATGGTAGAGTGGCTACATGTATGTTATGAATTCATAATAGGTCATTTCAGACCATATCTGCAAAAGCACGGATATTTATTGGATGCCTTTTCTCTTTCATAAGACAGGTTTTTAGTTATATTTTGTCAAAGGCCATTAAACATGTAGTATCCTATACATTAAAAATATATATTATTTTATCTTCCAGTATTAATTCTTTGACTTGCTTTGCCACAAGCCACTGTTTCAATGGGACATGTATATTAACACCACGGCCATTCTGCCACGTGATCAGACATCTCATTTAATACATGTCACCTCTCTAATGTTTGTATACAACCACTGGGATCCAGCTATCTTTTTTCAGAGGTGATTGATCTTCTCTTGATGAAAGTTTATTAGAAAGCCTAATACTCAAGTAGTCATTCTGTTGATAGCTAGAAGTGCTGAAGACAGATATATATATATATATATATATATATAATTTTCCACCTTTAATTTGAAATGGAAGCACTGAGAATCAGAGATCCTCTTTTAAAACTATGTGGTAAGAATGAGATACACAACTTAAGAGGGGTTGATTATAAGAAGTAATTCCATTTGGGATTTAGCATATGATTGACATAGACTACGCTTTGATAAGATTAAAAAAAAACCTCCAGAGATAATCGCTCATAATGAATCATTTATTATGTATATCTCTTAATTCTAGCGGGGTTAAGGATGAGTGAGCATGAAAGCCAGGGGCAGAGCTTTCTACATCCCATAAATATTTCTTGCAGATATTTATGTGTATCCAAAAGTATTACTGCAAGATAAACAGTTATCAAGGACACACATTGCTTCTCCTGAAGTATGCACACTGCACAAAGACCTTTGGTGCTCTTAGGTCCAAATCCTGCCCATAGCCTCAGGAACCAGCTGGGCATGGAGGAGCACCATGAGGGCAAGTGGGAAGGACTCATCATCTGTGGAGTAGCCACCGAGCCATTCAGCAGCTGTTACTCCAATCTAAGGGGCTGAGCAGCCTCCATGGCTCTTGTGCGACATTTCTGTGTGGAATGAGACCAAAGGTATCATTTAGTGTCAGGTTTTCCAGCCCCTTCTCTTACCCCTCACATGTCTGTTATGTTCATTGAATACATACAGAGAAGTGATATAAAAACATAAAATGCTCCTTCTGGGAGGCTGCAAAATAACACTACTTTATTTCTTAGAATCCAGAACCCTAACACACAAGAACCTAAAACAAAGAAAAACAAAGCAAGTTGCTCCATAAGGCAGAGAGGCACAACTCACCCCAACTTGGTCTAGGCTGGCTCTTTGCAGACTGACTGTATGAGACCTAAACTATACACTTCCCTGCAGAGCTCCCTAGCCTGTAAGCAGAACTAGGAAACCCCTTACCACCTAAAGTGACAGCTTGTAAATTTAATGCCTTTCAATATACCACAATGTCCAAAGGACTGCTTTGTCAGCAGTGCTGGAAACCCTTTCAGATTGGGTTCCATGGCATGCAAAGAGAACAGACATCTTGTAGGGGTGTGACCCTGAGGATTCCTCCATGCCAACTGGCAGAGGGTTCATTGTTCTGTAACAGTAACTTCTGACAGGCCTGACAAACTCACCTCACCTAGCACACTACTTTCATAGTATTTATCCATAGAGAATGTCATGTGAGGTCTTCAATAAAAGCCAGGGCCAGACTGGTCACTAATATTATGGTGAAATGTATGTACAAATACCAGAGTAAGAAGTTCCGTGTATATGTTCCTAAAAAAGTCTAAAGCAAGGCATGGTTCACAAACAGCAGGTGTCTGCCAGACAAAAGATGTACATTCCCGTCTGCCTCTTTTCTCATGTAAATTGAGCATTGTAAGGGACCCTAATTGAAGCTCCATTTGCACACACAGTCAACATGAGGATGTGAAATCAATATGAAATCACCATATCAGGGAATAAACCTGGGGAGTCACCCTGACTTTGGGGACAAATAATGGATTTGGGGGATATAAGGAGAAGGAAAAAGGAACCTCTTGTTCCTGTAGCCGAGGAAGTAATCAGGATGTGCCATTAAATTCATCATAAAAGGATCCCAGCCAACCTTGGTTGGAAATGCTGCAAGAAGGCCTTGGGTGAGAATAGACTGCTTTAGACAGATGGTTAGCCTCTAGCATGCATGTATGTATTTTGTTTTGTGTGTAATCTTTCTGTTTCCATTATCCTTATTCACTATCTCTTAAATCTTAATCTTTGATGAACACCAGAGTTAAGAACCGACTGGTCAAGCACCCACCTCATTTGGAACCCGAAGTATGCAATCAGGCAGCAGAGACAAAAAAAAAAAAAGACAAATACGGTATAGTACAGTACGGTGTTAAATGTAAGCTAGTGGGGAAAAAAAGGGGGGCATGTTTAAAAAAGATATGACAAGGTAAGGAAACTGTTTCTGTGCTTGTTTCATTTAAAGTAAGATGATTAAAAGCAGCATTTTTAGTTCTGCATAGCAAAGTTTCAAAGCTGTATGAAGTCACTGTTCAGTTGTAAACTTTTTAAAGAACCACCATAACATTTGTTCAGAGTTACGAACATTTCAGCATTACAAACAATCTCCTTTCCCGAGGTCTTCGTAACTCTGAGGCGCTGCTGTATATCTCAGTGCTGTGATGTTATACAGGAACTGATCCTCCATGCAATCAAACAAACTGGTGTGTACACTGTCACGCTGGGGATAGAAAACCTAGTATCTCTGTCAGTTGTCAGTGACAGGGACTGGATATCACCAGGAAATATTTCAGAAGGGCTTGGGGTGCACCTACTGTTAACCTGCAAAGCAAAATGAGAGCTCGCATAGTCCTGATGAGATTGGTTGGCTAATGGACTGGTGGTGTCAGGGAGCTGACAGCCAGTTAAGCACAAAAAGAAAAGGAGTACTTGTGGCACCTTAGAGACTAACCAGTTTATTTGAGCATAAGCTTCCGTGAGCTACAGCCCACATCATCGGATCCGATGAAGTGCGCTGTAGCTCACGAAAGCTTATGCTCAAATAAGGTGCCACCTCTCTAAGGTGCCACAAGTACTCCTTTTCTTTTTGCGAATACAGACTAACACGGCTGTTACTCTGAAACCTGTCAGTTAAGCACAAGCAATTCTTCCTCTAGTTGGCAGCAGAGGGGTAACAAGGTGACTCACAGTTCTTGGCACCCAAAGGAAGCATTGCAGAGAGGTCCTGACTTATGTCCACACCTACACAATGGAATCATGGCAGTTCTTCTCTGTATGGGCAGGATATGCATTTGGGTCATGTAATGCATAATAAAATATTTTCCCTATAAATATAGTAGGCCATTTGTTTGTTTTTTTAATAGTACCACTGGCATAAAACTTTCTGTTCTTTAACCCCTTGTGCATCCTGAGGCATGAGCTACAGCTCTGTAAAAGGACACCAATGATGATACAACACATCCCATCATAAACACTGCATGTTTACAGGCTCCCAGATGATTCACAGTGTCTTTGGCTTTGGAATGCTTCAAAAGACATACTATGTTAGGAGGCAGCACCTCAAACTTACCTGTAAGTGCCATGGGTTTGAAGAGGCCTTGGGACTTATGGTGCCTAAGTTTGTGCAATGCAGACCACTATGTCAAAGAAAAAACTTGCTTGGTCTCTCAGAAGATGGGTGATCTCCCAAACTTTCTCGAGGATCTTTATTCACAACAGAAGAGAGGTCCCTAAGGGAAATACTGTGAAGAAAATCAGGAGGCTCCACAAATAGAGAATAGATGCTGGGAAAGGATAGGGGTTTAACTGATGAAAATTCAGTTCATTAGTTTCATGACATACCTATATAGCATTGTACTGGAAAATGACAACCACCAGTGTGGAAGCAGCCTTTGATGTATGCCTTGCTGGACTGCATAGGTGCACCTTGCAAAAATGATGAGCTGGCTCTGAGCGCATATTAAAGATTACCAAGACTACCCGTCAAACCACAAAACTTCATTGATTGATGTAGAGCTTGTAGCAACACAGAGTATTTAATCAAATTATTTATGACATTTTTTCTGCAGGTGTGTTGTCCACTAGCTGCTGACAATTTTGATGATCTGTTTGTTATATGAAATTGTTCCATGGCTCTGTCATAAATATAAAGGGAAGGGTAACCACCTTTCAGTATACAGTGCTATAAAATCCCTCCTGGCCAGAAGCAAAACCCTTTCACCTGTAAAGGTTAAGAAGCTAAGGTAACCTTGCTGGCACCTCACCCAAAATGACCAATGAGGGGACAAGATACTTTCAAATCTGGACGGGGGGGACAAAGGGTTCTGTCTGTCTGTGTGATGCTTTTGCCGGGAACAGATCAGAAATGCAAGCCTCCCAACTCCTGTTAAGTTAATAAGTCTAACTAGAAAATGCGTTAGATTTTCTTTTGTTTAATGGCTGGTAAAATAAGCTGTGCTGGAGGGAATATATATTCCTGTTTTTGTGTCTTTTTGTAACTTAAGGTTTTGCCTAGAGGGATTCTCTGTGTTTTGAATCTGATTACCCTGTAAAGTATTTACCATCCTGATTTTACAGAGGTGATTCTGTTACCTTTTCTTTAATTAAAATTCTTCTTTTAAGAACCTGATTGATTTTTCATTGTTCTTAAGATCCAAGGGTTTGGGTCTGTGTTCACCTGTACCAAATGGTGAGGATTCTTATCAAGTCTTCCCCGGGAAAGGGGGTGTAGGGCTTGGGGGGATATTTTGGGGGGAAGAAGTCTCCAAGTGGGCTCTTTCCCTGTTCTTTGTTTAAAACGCTTGGTGGTGGCAGGATACAGTTCAAGGACAAGGCAAAGTTTGTACCTTGGGGAAGTTTTTAACCTAAGAATAAGCTTAGGGGGTCTTTCATGCAGGTCCCCACATCTGTACCCTAGAGTTCAGAGTGGGGAAGGAACCTTACAGGCTCTTTAGCCCAAACATATTTCGGCATAAGGACTGCTAAGAAATTGTTTGCTGTAAGTTTTGATTTCGATATTTAATATTCAGAATTTGCTATATGAGCTGTGGAAGGGTTACCTAGGTCACATGCTACTCTTTCTCTTTCCTGATTGGAAGACCTAGCCATTGTCAGCAAGAAAAATGTCTGAACTCACTGAAGTAGCTGGGTTTTGACCGATTGATAGTGTTACAGATTGCAACCAAGGCCTTGACATGATTAACAGAAGTGGACTGGGAGCCACTGGAAGTATTGTAGGAGAGGGGTGATGTGCTTTCAGTGGCCCACTCCAAGACAAACACAAGGCCATGAACAAAATTTGTTGGTATGACAATTCACAGAAGAATGAGTAGGAAAGGGTGTGAAAACATTTGCATCAAACTTCACTTTAGAGTTGACAAAATGTTCCTGCTATCTGACTATAGTTCCTCAAGCTTAAGCAATTTGGAACAGGGCCTGTGTCTTTCTGTGTGTTGTACAGCCTAGCATAAACTCCCACCCTGACTGGGACACATGGGTGCTACAGCCAGACAAAAACGTAAATGATTATCAACCACAAACAACAATAACAACATTCACTCAGCTCTGGATGGAGGCTTTAAAAGAAGTCACATGACCCTCTCTTTTCCTGATTAAACAATCTTGCCATCAAAACATTCCATCTTAGTTTACTATTGATCACAGTCCAGAAAATATTCCGACGTGCTCACTGCTGCAATGGGTCTATGAGTTGGAAAAACACATTAAAACATATAAAGCTTTCCAATATAGATACAGATAAGGATCACAGTTATTTATGTACTGTTGCCTTTCTAGTGGTGGGATGTTTAGGCATTAATGATTGGTCTCAAATCTACTATGTATAGGTTGCACCTATTGCTTTGTTGTTGTTGTTGTTTTCCTATCCCAGTAACAGGGAGGAAATAGGAAACAAATAGGATATTCTGCTGAAATATGCAAAAGGTAATAAATAAAATGGATACATACATCTGCGTTCCTACATGTAGTTAAAGGAAAACAGGAAATTGTTCCACCTTCCCTTTAATTGTTTTTGTTTGTTTGTTTAATATATAAATTGATTGTACAAAGTCCTCTTAAAATGTACCTCTCAACCTGCTCACTATCTAGAATGGAATGCAGATCACTATTACTGACGGGAGGCAGGAAGACGAATGTGAAACATTACTAATTTGGTGAGAAAAAAAGGTGTAAAATACCATGAAAATAAATTAGGAAGTCAAATGAGGAATGTAACGGCATGGTTACCAAGTTATCAGAAGTCTATGTCTTCAGAAAAAGAAGAAATAAAAACAAATCCTCCCTTCTCCTTCTAATACACAGAGGAGTCGGATCTTAAACCAAAAATGTAGATCTTTCTTCAGAACATGGCAAGTGCTTCACAAAACATATTAGGGGCTATAGCAAGGTTTCAAATATATAAATATATGTTGTAAAACATCAGTTAGTGACTGACAAAAATAAAAGCTCTTCTTTAGTCTACAGGGATGCTCTTTAATGCTTCCCCACCATCACCACTGCCCCCGAACTCCCAGCTTGTGAGCTTTATTAGCTGCATTAGAACAGAAGTATAGTATGTTTCTTTCAATGGTAATTTCTATGTGGCATTTTTTACCCAATTTATTTGTAAATGTTCTAATCCTATTGAGTTAACCATATAAACGTGCAGGTAGTATATTTTACGGTAACTAAACTGAAGAGATGGTAGTAGCATTTTAAAGTAATAGCTTGTTAGCTCTCTCCTTGGGTCAGATCTTTACCTGTAAAATAGAAAGCACCACACAGAACCAAAGTAATCTTTGTAAAAGTCAGTGAATTATGATACATGTTTACTGTGTGCACGTCTGAAAAGGTACAGTACTTTGGAACAGGTTCTCCATTGTTCTGAACACCTTGGGCCTGATTCTCAGATACAGCATCCTAGGAGTATAAAGGGGTCTTAGTGTAAAAGAGAAACAGGCCTTGTATGTAATCATTTACACCATTGCAAAGTAGGTGGAGAAGACAACACAATGTGTAGAGCAATGGAGAATCATGCCTGTGTTTTTCATTTATGCATATATTTAAATACTTTGTCACAGTTATATTTACTAAGGGCTTGATTGTAACTTTTAAGGTAAAAACTGTGGTAGGGAGCAGTGTCAAGCTGCACAGTTTGTTGTGGCTGCTTATTGGACATGGGAGTCAGCAGTCCACTGTGTTTAACAGACTGAAGCTGATCACTTTCCCTGGTGCACCAGCCATGCTCCATGGGCCAGTGAAAATGGAGACCAACTGCTCCTTGTCTTCTGTTCAGAGTTGTGCTCCCAAGAGTGCAGGGAACATAGGGACTGCCAATGTGAGTGGCCTTTTCATGGCTACCGAGAGGCTGCTTATCATAATCGAGCTCTAAAAGGATTCTCAGTACCCGGCTGCACTTATATACTGACTAACAGATAAGCTATAATTGTTCCTGACAAAACTACACAATCTTTCTCAGCTCCTGCCTGAAGAAATGCACTCTTGCTGAAAACTGTACTAAACTTGGTGGGTTCATTTTACAGTGGCTGGCAGGCCCTGGAATTTTACTCTGATGCCAAACTTAGCCAAAATCTCCAAGCTAACCCATAAAGTTTTCCATGGTTTGCACTCTAAACCATATTAAACTGGCTCAGGCTCATCTCACACTGGGCTAAGGATTACCCCAATGCTTTGCAAACTGAGGGTGCTATTACGCAACTCCTACTCACATGAGTAGTCCTTATTTACATATGTATACTATAAACTTTCATGCAAGCAGCCTCATGCATGTCATTCTGCAGGATCAGGCCCAGAGTCTTTACTGGTTTCAGGTTTTTTCACAGAAATTTTGGTCCAGAGACCTGCACACACTTATGTATCAGAGTAACTGTATACATATGAACAGCACAACTGATTTCCCATTGATTACTCAGTGTGCATAAAGTTACGTGGATACAGAAGCATTAGCAGTATTGGGTCCTTGCCCTGTAGCAACTAGTTGCTTGAATCCTTTGGGCAATTTTCAGCTCGTGTATGTAATCCTTTAATGAATCCTTTCATTTCCTGTTTATAATCCTTTAATCTAAACCATTTGGCAGATCTATTACATTTAAGTTGCATTCACGTAAACCAAGTCTGAAGGCCTACATGTTTATTGTTAATAACAATATAAATAATCTAGTCATTTTATTTTTAGAGCACTAGCCAGCCAAGGCACCTGGGCTGCTGTGCAGATAATTAAAATTTAAAAAAAATAATGAGAAATAATAATTAGGATGAAATTTTCATACAAGGGTGCATATAAGGGCACCCTTGTTCATATACTTGCAGGCTCCTTTAAAACTTGTCAGGCCAGAGTCTCAGCTACTGTGAATCAGCATAGTTCTATTAATGTCAATGGAACTATGCCTATTTACATCAGGTAAGGATCTGGTCCTCCCTGTTTACATGCAGGTGGGATGCATGCCCAGTCTAGGTCTGCTGCACACCTGTTGAAAAACATATAAGTGTCAAAAATATATAAACCCCAAACCAAAGGGGTGAGAGACATCTGTACAGGGACAATGAAGAGGTTTTCAGATTTCATTTTTAAATGGGGAAGAATGGGGTGAGATAAATGTTCAAGAGAAACCAACTCCATATTTTAGGAGTGACAGTGTTAAATATTTGATCCCAAGTGTGACCAACCACATGAACTAAAGTTTTATTCCTCTTTGCATAGGTATCTCTAGGCCCTCCAATGCTGTGGTATCTGGGCACTTTCTGATTTTTAAGTAAAAGGGCAAGATTGTTTTAGTCCACCTCTCTCCCCCCTCCAGGTTCGATGGATTTTTTTAAAAAAATCATATGGACTGTGGGAAGGCTAAATCAAAGGAATGGGTTTTGTTCTGAGCATGTCTGAGGTTATCATCGTAATCCCTTGCTGAAATGAGTTCCACAGTCTAGGTACAGCTTCTGAGACAATTCTGTCTCCTGCTCTTTGAAGACTCACTCTGGTGGTAAATGGTTCCATTGTTCCTGTAGAATGTAGCTGGTAAGGGAGGCTATGTTTATGAAGCAACAGGTGGTCTCAAGTAGCTTTGTCCAGACAGCATGGTCTATTCAACAGGCCACTGATATGGGATTCAGGAGATGTGCGTCCTATTACTGGCTCTGCTACTGGCCTGCTGGGTGACTTTTGGCAAGTCACATCATCTCTCTGTGCCTCTGTTCCACCTCCCACTCTTTGTCAATCTTGTCTTTGTTTAGATTGTGAACCATTTGGAGCAGGAAGGCTGTCCTTATACTATGCATTTGTATAGTGCCTACTACAATGGGTCCCTGATACAACTTGGGCTATGTCTACACTAGCACTTTTGTCTGTAAAATTTTTGTCGGTCAGGTGTAAGGAAAAAAACACCCCCCCTTGACGGACATAAGTTTCACAGACAGAAGCGCTGTTATGGACAGCGGTATGTCGGCGGGATTACTGTCCTGCCAACATGGCTACCACTGCTCATTGGGGGGGGTTAATTATGCTGACGGGAGAGCTCTCTCCGGCCAGCATAGAGCGGCTACAGAGGAGATCTTACAGCGGTGAAGCTACAGTGGTTTAGCTGTGCCGCTTTAAGGTCTGTAGTGTAGACATTGCCTAAGAATGCAAAACTAGTCCCTTGTAAGACTTTGAGTATAAGGCAGAAATCTTTAATTTGACTCTGGATACAACAGGGAGCCAATGAATAATTGAGCAGCAGGGGAGATTGCTCATGGTGGCTGGTGTTGGTAAGTAGGCAGGATGCTGCACTCTATCAGTTGGAGCTTTTTCAGGGAAGATGGCTTTATTCCAAAGTGTAATGAGTTGTAATTCCTTCCCAGTGGCTTCATGCCCTGCTGCTTGTGATGAACTGTTATAAATATGGGAAAGCTTTTCATTTCATTATTTTTGCTTTGCCAAGGAAGCAGGAAGGTAATAACAGAGAGCTGATTAAAGAAACAGGTTGGGTACTATTGAAACCATTTATTTGAAATAAATAAATAAAATACAACCCCCTAAAAATCCGAGAACTCGTATTTGCCAAAACAAGCTAATTCTGACATTTATTTCTCTGCCTCCCCTTCATTAAAGAGCACTGTAAACTTTAATGTGCTTTTGTTTTGCTCATGTTGACAATTTAAAGGGGCTTAGGGGGATTATTTATTTATTTCATTTTAATTGGATTATAAATGGTCATGGAGCAAAATCAGTCTCCAGAGCCTAAGATTTAAAGATGTTTTGAATCTGTTACTGGACAACACTCCCCAGGGAGTTGTATTGAGAGAGATTTCAGAGTAGCAGCCATGTTAGTCTGTATTCGCAAAAAGAAAAGGAGTACTTGTGGCACCTTAGAGACTAACCAATTTATTGAGCATAAGCTTTCGTGAGCTACAGCTCACTTCATCGGATGCATCAAAGTGGAAAATGCAGTGAGGATGTTTTTATACACACAGACCATGAAAAAATGGGTGTTTATCACTTCTAAAGGTTTTCTCCCCTCACCCCACTCTCCTGCTGGTAATAGCTTATCTAAAGTGATCACTCTCCTTACAATGTGTATGATAATCAAGGTGGGCCATTTCCAGCACAAATCCAGGTTTTCTCTCCCTGCTGGAGAGTGGAGTGGGGGGAGAAAACCTTTTGAAGTAATAAACACCCATTTTTTCATGGTCTGTGTGTATAAAAACTTCTTCACTTCATTTTCCACTTTTATGCATCCAATGAAGTGAGCTGTAGCTCACGAAAGCTTATGCTCAAATAAATTGGTTAGTCTCTAAGGTGCCACAAGTACTCCTTTTCTTATTGAGAGAGATGACACCTTCTCTCTATCTAGCATAATTAAAAGTTACATGAGTGCCAATAAACTAATTGACCAACCTTATCTCTAATTTAAATGAAAAGTGAAAATTATTCCCTTCCTGTCTTTTTTTTTTTTTAAAGTGAGCTGACTCAAGTCCTTTACAGTTTAGGATATTAAATGCCACATTGTTGCCTGTATTCACTAGAGCCTAATTTCACCTACTATTCCCTTGCTACTCACTTTTCTTTATCAAAATTGTAGCACACAGTATATCTGAAAAGCCATGTACAATTAACTACTGTCCCTTACACTCTACAGTTCACATTGATACACCTTATTAGAGATCATTTAAAACATTGCACAAAGAAAAAGAAAAACTGCCTTTCAAAAAATGGGTTCCAGTGAAAATTCTTAGTTCTTTTTCATTTTTGTGTGTGAATTTACTACTTTTAAAATGCGCCAGACTGACAGCCCTGGAGAATGAAGTCCTCATCCCTAGATAAAACTGATGCAGCATGGGCAATGGTAGTGCAAGCTTTCCTATGCTGCTCTGCCAATGTTCCCCAATTCTAACCTGCATGGAGTACCTTTACATCTGAGAGAGTATTTTGGTGTCTGCCTCCATCCAGCTGTAGTGGTGATTGTGGCAACGGGTACACCTATTTATCAGGAGCTAAAATGAGACCACTAATTTAATTTCACATAGGCCACCAGCCGTCCAGGTGATAAAAGTTTGGGTCACTACCAGCCTGAGTTGGATAGTAACCCTAACAGTGAAACACTCCATAGTGTATTATCAGTTCTCTGAGCCACCCAGATCCCTTGGAGAGTCTGAGGCTAAGCCTTATTAGGGGACAGAAGACTGCCCAAATACCAACATGAGGAGGGACGCTGGTGTGGAATGATTCTGATCTTACGATACCTGTAGCAAGCACTTCCCCCAGCACTGCTCTGTTGGCACAGGTGAGGGGCTGGACCTTGATCTCACACATGCCCTTCCAGAAATGACCCCTCTGGGTCACATTAGTGCTGCAGCAGCCCTCACTCTCTTGCACTGCCAAGTGCTGGGAAACCCACAGTTCATGGGACTGTTGGGAGAAAAAGGGCTCCCTGTATCTTCTTCCCCTCTGAGGCCTACCAGCTCAAAGAAGGAGTAATTTATCCCTTAGGGTCTAGGATCCTTTGTATATATTTAGGGTAATATTTTCAAAATTGAACAGGATTGACCTGACTCTGTTCCTATCAAACTCAATCAGTGAGCCAAATTCTGTCCTTGTTTGCAGCCATGAAACTCCTTTGATTTCATTTACAGGACTGACTTCAGAGTAAGTATACCTGTGCAACTCCAAAGAGCCAGAATTAGACCTGGGTTGAGCACATCAATTGATCCTTCTGGGCACAAAAGAATTCCTTTCTAGAAGGCCACTTCCTACCATCACCACTCATATACTCCCCCATTCCCTCCCTTCTACACACAAATATTCCATTTACAGATATACAGTGAAATCTGCAGATTACATATCACGTTCTATTGACAATTCCTCCATCTCTGAGATAAGGCTATAGTATATGAATGAGTCCCAGTCCTGGATGATTATGTGCCTTCCTCTAAATCCAGAGCATGGAAACATACCTACTACTGTCCATCAAATAAACACAAATGATATGAGAAACAAAATCTTTCACAGAACTAGAACCTGACCACGTTCTTACGAATTCTTTAAGGCAGCTCATGGTATTCATACATGGAGGTACTAACATTGGCCTTAAATGTGAAATAAGTGTTTGCACACACATCCACCATACAAATCCAAATACTGCTTACAAGCCTGTTTTACAGTCTTTGCTGTTGTATATATCTTAGATCAATAGTGAGCTCTCAGCCATCATCTCAACAGATAGAAATTAGAGTGTGATGGCAATCAGTTTTTGTGAATTCCCCAGTGCATCATCATTATAGGAAATGCTTTACGTTAAATTGTTTTATCTTGATCTCTTGTGAAAATGAAGTGTTGGAGATCTCATTCTGAACCCCTTCAGAAGCAGTTTGGTGGTTGGTCAATAGGCTGTCACAGTGGTCCATGCATTCCCTTCTGGTGGTCTGCAGGATTGAAGGTTTTGAGAACCAATTTTTTTTTGGAGGGGGGGGAGGGAAGTGATTTTGTGGGAAGGTAAGAGTACTAAGGTACAGCATAAAAGTTGGCCCAGTGGATAGGGTGCTACCCCAGAATGTGGCAGATCTGGGTTCAGTTACCTGTTCTGCCATAGACTTCTTATGTGATCTGGGGCATGAAGTCTTTCTGTGCTTCAGTTCTAATAGTAGAATTTCCCTACCTCACAAGTGTTAAGACAACAAGTGCATTAAAGTCTGTGAGGTGCTCAGATACTACAGTAATGGGGCCATATAAGTACCTTAGCCCTGGTCTACACTACGAGTTTAGGTCGAATTTAGGCGCATTAGGTCGATTTTATAAGCAATGTGTCTACACAACCAATCCCATTCTGTCAATCTAAAGGGCTCTTAAAATTGACTGCTATACTCCTCCACAACGAGGGGAGTAGCACTAAAATCGACCTTGCTGTGTCGAATCTGGGGTAGTGCAGATGCAATTCAACAGTATTGGCCTCTGGGAGCTATCCCAGAGTGCTCCAATGTGACCACTCTGGACAGCACTTTCAACGCCAATGTACTAGCCAGGTACAAAGGAAAAGCACCGGGAAATTTTGATTTTCATTTCCTGTTTGGTCAGCGTGGCGGGCTCAGCAGCACAGGTGACTATGCAGTCCCCACGAATCACAAACGAGCTCCAGCATGGAGCGAAAGGGAGACACTGGATCTGATTGCTGTATGGGGAGAAGAATCTGTGCAGACCAACTCCGATCAAAAAGAAGAAATGCTAATATATATGCCAAAATCACACAGGGCACGGTGGACAGAGGCTACAACAGGGACACACAGCAGTGCTGCGTGAAAGTTAAGGAGCTCAGGCAAGCCTAGCAAAAGACAAAGGAGGCAAATGGTCACTCCAGGTCAGAGCCCCAGACATGCCGCTTCTATGATCAGCTGCATGGCATTCTAGTGGGGGACCCTACCACTACCCCACCACTGTTCGTGGACACCTGCAAGGGGGAAGTCTTATGCAACAGGGAGGAGGATTTTGTGGATGAGGAAGAGAAGGAGGAGAATGTGCAGCAGGCAAGTTGAGAATCCATTCTCCCCAGCAGTCAGGATCTTTTCATCACCCTGGAGCCAATACCCTCCCAAGGCGGGATCCCCATCCCTGAAGCAGGAGAAGGCACCTCTGGTGAGTGCACATTTGTAATTACAGTACAGGGTTTAAAAGCAATTGTGTTTAATGTTTGATTTTCCCCCTGAAAAACTGGGATGCATTCGCAGCCAGTACAGCTACTGGAAAAGTCTGTTAACGTGTCTGGGGATGGAGCGGGAATCCTCCACGGACATCTCCATGAACCTCTCCTGGAGATACTCTGAAAGCTTTTGCAGAAGGTTTCTGGGGAGGGTTGCCTTATTTCGTCCTCCACAGTAGGACACTTTACCACACCAAGCCAGTAGCAAGTAGTCTGGAATCATTGCAGCACAAAGCATGACAGCGAATGGTCCTGGGTTTTCGTCGTATTCAAGAAACATTTGGTCTTTATCTTTCTGTGGTAGCCTCAGGAAAGTGATATCATTCATGGTCACCTGGTTGAAATAAACAAATTTTTGTAAGGGAACAGTAAAAGGACCCCGTTCATGCTGGGCTGTTTGCGCTTGGCTAAAAGGGATCATCCCAGAGAATAGCCACGCAGTGGGGTGGGGACAGGGGTGTGCTGCACTTCCACCCGAAAACCGCAGCCCCTCCTTTTAAATGGCAAACCAACCAGCACTGCTTGCTATAGGAAAGGAGGGCGCTACAGTTTGAAACCATTCCCACGTTATGAAGGCAGAAGAAGCCAACCCCACGTACGCTTTAGCTTACCATGGCTGCCTGGAAACCAAATTCTGTTGCCCAGCCGTGTGTGATGTGTCACCATACCAGCAGGCGCTCCATATAAAAGGCAAAATGCGACCTTGTACCTAAAGCACATGTGCTGTCTGCTGTGAATTGCTTGATTCACTGTGAAAGAGTCTCCCTTTTGTTCTCAGAAATGTATCTTCTTAAATTCTACTCTCCCTTTTTATCCCTCCTGGAGGTCCAAATGTTTCTATGCTCCCCCATCATCTCCGTCCGTGAGGTTATCGCAGATTAGAAGGCGAAAAAAACACACTCGCGATGACATGTTTTCTAAGCTCTTGCAGTCCTCCCACACTGATAGGGCACAGCTTGGAGGCATGGACTCATTCAGTGTCAGAGACCAGGAAAGCATTAGGTGAGCAGGATGAGAAGAGGCAGGAGGCAATGCTGAGGCTAATGAGGGAGCAAACGGACACGCTCAGGCATCTGGTGGAGCTGCAAGAAAGGCAACAAGAGCACAGACCGCCGCTGCATCCACTGTATAACCACCTGCCCTCCTCCCCAAGTTCCATATCCTCCTCACCCAGATGCCCAAGAATGCGGGGCGGGGGAGGCTCCAGGCTCCCAGCAACTCCACTCCAGAGGATAGCCCAAACAACAGAAGATTGACATTCAAACAGCTTTGATTTGTAGTGTGGCTACAATAAGCAATGTGGCCTTGTTCTTCCCTCCTCCCCCACCCCACCTGGGCTACCTTGTCAGTTATCTCACTTTTTTTTAATTAATAAAGAAAGAATGCATGGTTTCAAAACAATAGTGACTTTATTTCCTTTGCCAGCTGTGATCAAAGGGAAGAGGGTGACTGGCTTACAGGGACTTAAAATCAACAAAGAGGGCGGGTTTGCAGCAAGGAGAAACACACACAACTGTTACACAGTAGCCTGGCCACTCATGAAACTGGTTTTCAAAGCCTCTCTGATGCGCAGCACACCTTGCTGTGCTCTTCTAATCGCCCTGGTGTCTGGCTGCTCAAAATTTGCTGTCAGGCAATTTGCCTCAACCTCCCACCCTGCCATAAATGTCTCCCCCTTACTCACACAGCTATTATGGAGCTCACAGCAAGCAGCAATAACAATGGGAATATTGGTTGTGCTGAGGTCTAACCTAGTCAGCAAACAGCTCCAGTGAGCTTTTAAACATCCAAAGGCACATTCTACCACCATTCTGCACTTGCTCAGCCTATAGTTGAACTGCTCCTTACTACTATCCAGGATGCCTGTGTACAGCTTCATGAGCCATGGGAGCAAGGGGTAAGCTGGGGCCCTAAGGATAACTATAGGCATTTCAACATCCCCAATGTTACTTTTCTGGTCTGGGAACTAAGACCCTTTTTGCAGCTGTTCAAACAGTCCAGAGTTCCTAAAGATGCGAGCATCATGCACCTTTCCCGGCCATCCCACATTAATGTCAGTGAAATGTCCCTTGTGATCCACCAGTGCTTGCAGCACCATTGAAAAGTACCCCTTGCAGTTTATGTCCTGGTTGGCAAGGTGGTCTGGTGCCAAGATAGGAATATGCATTCCATCTATTGCCCCACCACAGTTAGGGAACCCAACTGCAGCAAAGCCGTCCACTATGACCTGCACATTTCCCAGAGTCACTACCCTTGATAGCAGAAGGTCAGTGATTGTATTGGCTACTTGGATCACAGCAGCCCCCACAGTAGATTTGCCCACTCCAAATTGATTCCCAACTGAGTAGTAGCAGTCAGGCGTTGCAAGCTTCCGCGGGGCTATCACCACTCACTTCTCAACTGTCAGGGCAGCTCTCATCTTGGTATTCCTGTGCTTCAGGGCAGGGGAAAGCAACTCACAAAGTTCCAGGAAAGTGGCCATATGCATGCGAAAATTTCGCAGCCACTGGGAATCATCCCATACCTGCAACACTATGCGGTCCCACCAGTCTGTGCTTGTTTGCCGGGCCCAGAATCGGCGTTCCACTGTATCAACCTGCCCCAAGGCGGCCATGATGTCCCAATTGCCACATCCCGTGCTTTCAGGAATGTCTGTGTCCATGTCCTCCTCACAATCATCCTCGTGCTGGTGTCTACTAGCCAGGTTCTGCACATACTGCAAGATAATGCGCGAGGTGTTTACAATGCTCACAACAGCAGAGGTGAGCTAAGTGGGCTCCATGCTTGCCGTGCTATGGCGTCTGCACGGGCAACACAGGAAAAGAGGCGCAAAACCATTGTCTGCCGTTGCTTTCAGGGAGGGATGGAGGGAGGGGAGACTGACGACATGTACCCAAAAAACCATCCGCAACAATGTTTTTGCCCCATCAGGCATCAGGCGCTTAACCTAGAATTCCAGTGGGCAGCGGAGACTGCAGGGACTGTGGGATAGCTACCCACAGTGCACTGCTCCATGAGTCAATGCTAGCCATGGTACTGAGGACGCACTCCGCCAACTTAATGTGCTTAGTGGGGACATACACAATCGACTGTATAAAATCTCTTTCTAAAGATTGACTTCTATAAAATCGACCTAATTTTGTAGTGTAGACATACCCTTATTAGCTACAAAGAGACTCCCTGGCTAGCAAGCAATTAAATCGTTAACAGTTACAGCTTTACATCCATGATTTCCTAGCACGTTATGTATTGCTTGATAGAAATAACACCTAATGCCCTTTAGACTAAGTCACAAAATGTAACCATGTGATTTATGTTACCTTGCACAACACACTGCACCATCATAAGCCCTGTTCGATTCCCCTGCATCCATCTTTCACCTGCTTTACTAAATTGTGATATTTCCATGTCTTCTCTGTCAGCCCAAGGTACTGAATGTGCCCAAGATTCTGAAGTTTGCTCAGCCCCTTAGGAATAGCAGATGTGTCTGCGGCATTAATACGTTATACAGTATATCGAGATGTAAATGAAATATCAATCCAACATGTTCCTACAGTCTCTAGATCTCTTTGGAAAAAAAGCTGTATATCACCTTGTGAGCTCATTTTAAAACACCTGTTAAAGAGTAAAATGTGTTTTCTATGGCACTAGAAATAACTGTCCCTAGCAGTGCAAGAAATACACCTGCTTCAGAAGTGGGCAGGTCAATGAACTGGAGAGTTTAAACTAGGCTCAGGTCATTATTCTACCATAGTTCAATAAGGATGTTACCTTTATTAGGGCCTGATCCTGCCCCATTGAAGCCAATGACAGTTTGGTCATTGATTTACATGGGAATAGGATTGAGCCGTCAATGCAGAACCCACTTCAGTCCTTTCGTAAACAAGTGAGAGTCCAATGAACTGCATCACTTACACCAGGGTTGAATTAGCACAGGTGCTGTTTACCCAAAATTCCAGGCCATTTGTACTTAAAAATGGATATCAGTGAAATGAATGGATGGTCCAAAGTAAATGAAAATGTTCTGTTAGAGCAAAAAAGCTAACAGCAATTCTTAGGCCAATTTTTCTCAAACTACGGTGCCCAAAGTTAAGCACGTGAATCCATATTTAGGAACTTAGATAAGTGATCTGACTTTCAGAGGGTGTAGGCAACCACCACTGCCACTGAAGTCACTCTTCAAAATCAGGCCACGTATTTCTGGGCCTAAATACTGATTTTGGTGCCTAATTTTAGGCAGAAACGTTTGAAAATATTGGCGTTAGCATCTCTATAGCATCTCTATCTTCAAAGGACTGTAAAAATACTAATGTTACCATAGACTTATGTCCGGATTTTCAGCTAAAATAAACCAACATAATGCCATTGGCTTCTATGGAGCTATGCCAATTTACATACCCTGAGGATCTGTCCCTTAATTCTAATGTTATGATATCTAGGTATTAAACAAGCAATGCAGTCTAAGGGATAGAGCACTGAACTGGGAATCAAAAGGCCTGGGTTTTGTTCCCAACTCTGCCACCTATCTGCTGGGTGACCTTAGACAAGTCACTTCACCTCTCTGTGCTTCTGTTTCTCCTTCCAACCTTTCTTAGTCTTTAACTGTGTTTGTAGAGCGCCTTGCACAACTGGGCCCTGATCTCAGTTGGAGCCTCCAGATGCCATTCTAATACTACCAATAATTTTTTTACTCCTCAAGCCAACTCAGACTCCCTAGCTTGGCCAGGTAAAACCAGTACCTTGACTGTGGATGAAGAGGTGATACATCAAAGGGATGATGAACCTTGCATGTATATCCTCCTAGGCTTGCAACCACTGCTATGTAATACATGTAACTGCACACCAGATGTTACAGTGACAACGGACAGACAAATCTACTAAACCAATGAGCGCTCACTCAGTCTTGATTAATCACATCCTCAAGACCAGCAGCAAACTGTGCCGTCATCCTGAAGAGTGAAGAGCAATGAGTTTTAAAATATAATATTAACACCTAGCACTACTCCTCTTCAAAGCACTTTGCAAAGATTAAGGGCAAGTTTCTGCTGTGTGTGACAGAGGGGCCACATGGCAGCTCGAGCCCCAAGTAGCAGGTACAAGATGCATTACTATCTTCCCCTTCCCCCATCCCCACTCTTGGAGAGAGCGCAGCATGAACCCTTCTGCACTCCACAACAGAATGCTGGCCAGTCCCTGTATAGAGGTGCATGGGGGAAGCTGTCCTGTCCCCACAAATATGCCTCAGAACACCCCTGTCATGAAATAGGTAAGTATTACTATCCCCATTTTATAGATGGGAAAGTGGAGTCAGGGATGTTAAGGGCCTTGCTGAGACCATAAAGGAGTCAGTGTTAGACTTCATGATTTCCATGCACCCAGTCCTGTGCTCAGACCAGTAGTTCCCTCATTACTATCACCACACTTTTAACACTGCTGGTATAATTTAAACTGAGCAAGTTAAGTTTTAGAGTATTTAATTAGTATAGCCTGCTAACATAAAAGGGATTGAAGAGCCAGGGATCTGAAAGAACTGAACGTTGCTTTTGGCACTTCTGCTCTAATGATGTAATTGTGCTTCTGCCAAATTCAGCAGAGTGGCATTAAAGTAGTGCTTTGTCCAGTGAAAAGTGAATAAACAGATTAAGCTTTTTTACTATAATTGTGACCTGACCTATAAATAGTAGGATCTTATTAAAAAACCACTGTGTGTGACTTCAAATAACAACCTGTTTTTTTAATGATTCATTTGCTGACCACTGGCCCAACCAATAACATCTGCCTTACTGCACGATTGTGACTTTAGGTAATATGTGTGAATGGGTTTTTAATAGTTTTCTGCTGGGATGCTAAAGTAGTTCTGATAATAAGCCTATGTATTTAGTTACAAGTACTCCATAAAACAGGAGATTAGCATGGCTTATCAAAACAGATTAATAAAGAGGTTGTACTGAAATGTAGTATATTATTATATTTTTAAAAAAATGCAAGGACATTCAAAGGTAAACAAAAACTCTGTTTTGCACAACGTATTTGATGTGCAAACACATAGATAACACAGAGTTTTAGACAGATTTTCAGCCTTAATTCTAAATGTCTGGCTTTGGGGAGTTTTCAATAAGACAACAAACTCTGCCATTTTCAAAGCATTGCATTGGGTTTCAGCCACAGAGCTGTCATCTGAGCAAAGCATCTAAGTTAATTTCCTTTGCTTTAATAGAATAAATGGTCTCCAGCTCTCATACATATTGTCATAGTAGTGTCTCTAATCTGGCTACTTAAGAGAATGCCATTTGATACCACAGCCCTTTCAATCAGTGGAGGCTCTTGGCTGCTAGTTGGGGGTTTTTAGTGCGGGGCCCTGACTTTGGAATTCATTTCCTTTCCCTGTCCAACAAACCCTGGTTTTGTTGACCTGCAGGACATGCTGCAAGGTGTGGCACTTGATTTTCAGGAGCATTGCCTTCTAGACTTTAGTTGGAGCGTGGAATGTTCAGAACCTCTGCAAATCAGGTCCTAGTTAATCTACTTTCTTGGGGAGCTGTAGCTTGAGCAATTTGGGGCAACTGGTTGTGGAATAGTTAATGATGATAATAATGGGCTCTGCCAGGAAACAGTTTTGGCCGGTAAAGTTTTTAAAATTCATGATTTTTATTCTCAGTTGCATTATTAGTAATATTGAAAAAGTGCCTCAAGATCAAGACTGGGGCATCTAAGTGCTACTGTAATACAAGTCAAGATTAGATTTCACTGTGTTATGCACTGTACTGGCACACAGTTAGAGCCACTCCTTGTTTTGAAGAACTTACAGTCTAATTGACAGACTAAGGTCTGGGGTAAACAGAGGCACAGAGAGATTAAGTGATTCACTCAAATCAATGGTAGAGACAAGAACAGAATTCAGGCCCCCTGAGTCCCAGTCTACTGTGCTAGCCACAAGCTCACTCTGGTTCTCTGTGTTGTATTTTCAGCACAGTACAGGTGCTGATAGATTGGCTGGGCATCTTTAATAGATCAAAAGAAACAACACAATAATACTTTCTAATCAATGTTCTTTGTCCATCTCTTCTCATCATTTGTTTTTACATGAGTCTCATCCTAACTTCCCCCCACCTTTTTTTGCATTCTCCTACCTCTGTACTTTTAATTGGTTTCTAATGCTGACTCGGACAATATTTCATAGTCCAAAATTTCTGCTTCCATTGTAAGTGGCTTGGTATTTTTATTCCAGCCTAATAAATTGTTAATGTTATTTAATAATGAAATAAGTCCACATCATGCAACCCTCCATAACTACTACAAAAATATGTTTTTTTCAAGATATGTATATTTTAATGATGTGTGTAAATTCTCTCATCAGGCAAAGTTCATATTTTAGGCAGAATTGTTTCTAATCATAAATTTCTTACAAGATTCAATCTCATCAATTTTCTAAAAAGGGTCAGGAAAAATGGTTTTCCTGTTAATAGCTTTAGTTTAATTAAATATTTTAACAATAAAATTTAAGGGTCACCTTTTCAGAAGTGGCACCCAAGTAGCAGCCATACATTTTGCATTGGATCGAATCCTACACTGAAGACAGAAAAATTAGTCCAGGTTTACACTGATGCAACTGAGAAAAGAACTTGGCCAAAATCTTGCACTTAGGTAAGTAAAAGCCACATTTGGGACTACAAAACTTAGGTAGGTGTGCGGTTCCCTATTTTGTGCATGCTTAGAGGTTGACCAAACCCACTCATTGAGTTCAGATTCAGGAGATGCGCAAGTTCAATCCTAAATATTCTTTACGTTTCTCAATCTTCGCTGTTGTTGAGGGCGATCTTTAGCAGTTTAATCCTGATCCAACTCCCACTAAAGTCACTGGAAAGAATCCCATTGATGTTAGTGGGAGCTGGATGATGCTCAGGGCCAGGTTCTTACGTGGTGTAAATTGACATGGCTCCACTGAAGTCAGTGAAGCTTTGCAGATTCACACCAGTCTGAGAATCTAGCCAACTTTCTTTCTGCATTTATATTCACTGTCATCCATTTCCTTCCTTCCCCACTCCCCGCTAAGCTCTTCCTAGAGTCTCTTGCCTTCACATTCATTTCTCTTCCTTCCTACCTATCCAGCTGATCTACCCATCCTGATACTAAATTCTCCAACAGCAACATTGCAGCACATCTTCCCTCCACGACCCTGCCAACACAGCTGAGCAAAACTGTTGTGATGAACACCAGGCAGCTCTCGTGGTCTTGTGTTGTGTAACAAACATAGAAGTCAGCACAAGTGAGCCCAGATTCTTAAAATTTGTGATAGATCTACCTATCACCCACGCAAACAATTCTGCTGCTCTCTGGGATCCTGAGCATCTACCCTCACCACCTATTTTAGTCTCCAGTCCTGAGAAGACTTGTGCATATGTTTAACTTTGTATGCCGTGGGTAGTCCTACTGAGTTCAGGGTAGAAAGGGACTTCAGTTACTCACTTTATGTGAAATTGCGCACATAGAATCATAGGTTTCGAAGGGACCCTAAGAGTCAACAAGTCTTTGCAGGATTAAGGTGTCGGTAATTATTTCTGAAATATAATATTCCATTACAATCCCTCTTTTTATTAAGGACATTTTATAAAATAAACTAATAGGTTTTAGGCATGATACTTTATAACTGGAGAATATGAAATAAACAGTTACAACTGTTTACATTGCCAACAGGTTGGTTTTGCAACTCTCCTTTACTATCAATTTAATAATCTGGCACACTGGCTATTAAATTGTACCAATGCACTTTAAAAATTGAATCCTATAGTTCTCTCACTTTAGATGTGTGGTTAGACTGAGAACTTACAGAAAAGAAGTTGAGAAATCTTGAGACATCAGCAATTCTAAAGGTCCTCGGCACTTCCCACTGGGACAATGGGTGCACTTAAAAAGGTATTCAGATAGCTGTATTGCAGTGGTTCCCAAACTTGTTCTGCCGCTTGTGCAGGGAAAGCCCCTGGCGGGCCGGGCCGGTTTGTTTACCTGCTGCATCCGCAGGTTTGGCCGATCGCGGCTCCCAGTGGTCGCGGTTCGCTGCTCCAGGTCAATGGGGGCTGCTCGAAGCGGCGTGGGCCGAGGGACGTACTGACCGCCACTTCCTGCAGCCCCCATTGACCTGGAGCAACGAACCACGGCCACTGGGAGCCGCGATCGGCCAAACCTGCGGACGCGGCAGGTAAACAAACCGGCCCGGCCCACCAGGGGCTTTCCCTGCACAAGCGGCGGAACAAGTCTGGGAATCACGGCTGTATTGGAATCCCTGTTTAATGGGATTCCATGACTGGGACTCTGAAAATCCTCTGCCTCACCTTTCAACCAATTGCACTCTGTAATGTTTCATAAACTCAGATCTAAAATACAGCCTGTTTATATCCCTGAAGTCCCGCTGCAGCAAGTGCTCACAATTCGGGGCAATATCTTTACACTGATAGCACCTAGACAGGAGGTTGACCCATTAACATGACATGAAACAGTCTCCAAAACAGATTGAAAATAAAGTGACTGGCAGAAAACATATAAGAAAGAGAAGGGAATTAGACCCTGATGATACAAGCAGATCTGATTGCTCAGAGTTCATCTTGAATAGAAATTATTAAGGGTAAAGTAACCCCTTGGCTGCTGTTTAGCATTTCAAATGAATCCAGATAAGAACACACCTGTTGTGCTGCTTCCCCCCCGCAGGATTTATTGAAGTCCCTTGCCAGCTGCTTTTAGGACTTGCCACAAGTCCCATCTATTTAGGTTAGCTTAATCTTAACCACTTTGTCTTCCTCTGCCCTTTCCCCACTATCCTTTTGTATACTGTGGGAATTGGTCCCTTTTGTCCTTGGGGATAGTTTTCACTGAGTCATTTGTTTCTTTCTCTTCCAGATCTTTGGTTCTGTGTGGGCATGAGTTCAGTCTAGGTTTGGCATGTTTAACATTTTTTACTTTGGTTACTCTACAGAGCATAGATATTCTTTGATAGATGTCTAAAATATTTATTCCAGGTGTGTCCAGACACATTGCATCAGCTAGGGCTCAAGATTCCATTGATATAAGTAGGAAATTAAAGGTGACCTACAAAAAGAAAAAAATGAGTTTGTGCCCTTTTTACTAACATTCTCACTTCGATAATACAGAGATGTGGATTGGGAGCTCCCCCAGCTGTTAACAGAAGGAGCAAAGAGAACTTTTCTCCCACGTTTTAAGTTAAATAGGTGCTAGAGAAAAAAAATAAAAGCGCCCTCCAAAAAGAATCCCTTCCCCTCATTATCTTTGTTGTCATAGTTTTATTGGGTCTTTAATCATCCATAAAGTATTTGATATGACTTGGATTTCTAATATTTAAAAAAGGGGCACAAGTCCATTCTTTGTCAGGTCACCTTTAAAAGAATGATGATAGTGCTGGAGGATTAGAAGCAAAAATGCCCAATTACAAATAAATTTGTATAAACAATATCACATCAAACTGTAGTAGCATTTTAAAGAACTATACAATTCACTGAAAACTTGGACAGTCTTCCCCATTATAACTGCATTGGAGTGTAAATGTTTTAGTGTCTAATGCCATGGGGCATACCCTCTAGCTTCCCAGCCAGTAGTTGGAAAACAACCAAGGAAAAGACTGAGAATTTCCAGCATGCACTGAGATCAATGTTAAAAGCTGGGGACAGTACTTGGTGAACTCAACGGTGCCCATATGCTTAAAAAAGCTCATAGCTATGAGTGAAGCCTCAGTGCTTTGATTTTAAAAAGACGTTCACAGTAACCTGGGACACAAAACAATGCACATAAGCAGAAAGCAAGCTGAGTACTCATGCTTTTTCCATAGATGCAGTCATTCCATGTGGAAAAATGCCAGATCTTCATTCCTAAGGCTTTCCTCGGGACAAACACAGTTGTCTGGCAAAAAATATACATTTGTTTTGTCCTAGATGCAAAGCTGAAGCTCAGCTTTACTGTGATTTCACCTCCTCTGATTATCCCATGGGTGGTCAGGTAATTTCTTTCTCAAGGGTTCTGTTATCAATGTAAGAACACCTGCCTGCTGCTAACCCCCAAAAATGAGAACTTTAGCAAAACAGAGAAAGGAAGGCCTGTAATTAATAGGCCTGATCCTGCAAAGCTTTATATATATGAATAACTTTACTCATGTGAGCAGTTCCATGGGACTAATGGGACTAATTATGAGAACAAAGCATGTATAGGACTGGGCCATAGACCAAGATTACAAAAAGAAAGAATAGAGACAGTGTTATCTCGTGCTTACAGCAGGGGACTTGGAAACTTAAAATCTCTTTCCGGCTTTGCTCCTGACTCAGTGCACACTCTTAGGTAAGTCACATATGGCCAAAGGTATTTAGATACCTAAAGATGCAGACAGCTTGTGGGATTTTCAAGAGGCCCTAGGTGCTTAACTCCCTCTGAAATGAATACAATTTAGGAACCTAACCTGTTTAGGTGTTCTGAAAATCCCACTAGGTACCTACCTGCATCTTTAGGTGTCTGAATACCTTGAAAATCCTGCCCTTAGGCCCTACTTTAGGAAAGCACATCCATACATCCCTATTCAGGGACATGTGACAGCATGTGCATAGCTTAATTTGATTTCAATGGGACATGATTCAAGTTAAGCATGTGCTTAACTATATTCCTGAATTTAGGGTCTGTCAAAGTGTGTCCTTACCTTTAGGGCACCCCCTCCTGCCCAGACACATCATTTGCCTCTTACACCCCTTTGGGGGCCACTTTCTTGACCACACTGACCAGTCCTGGTCTTCTGTGGCTTAGCCCTCTATCCAAGTCAAACACATTTCAGTCCCTTTCAGGGATTCAGTTTTAAACCAAAGGTCCTTTGCCCCTCTTAGACTCAACTTCAATTGTCCTTTGTCAGGTTTTTCCCTCAAGGTTTTTCCCTCAAGCAAGTCAAAGTATGACTAAAACTAGCCTTTCACCTCTCATGGGCTTCTATCTCATTCCCTGGTGCACATCGACCCTAACTCAGGGCTCCTCTCCACTTGACAGTCCCACAGCAGGACTTAATGCTACACCTGTAGTCTGCTTTCTGGCTACAGCCAATCCCAAATTTCTTCCAGGTCCTTCCTAGGGAGAGAAAACTGTCACTAGCTCCCCTCTCCTAGGTCTCAACCCATCAGTGCTCCTCCCTCAGCTCCTTTTACAGCCTAGCTCCACTGCCTCTGTCCAGGAGGCAATTAGTGACGCTCCTCCCAGGTGAAGAGCATGACTAACTAGGTTCTTTCCCTTGCCTTACAGGTGATGGGGTTTGTGGTTCCATTCCTTTGTGGTTCCATTCCTCCATGTATAAGATAGAGATAATAATAACTTTTTAGTAGTTTGTATAAAATTAATTAATGTTTAAAGCATTTTTAGATTCCCAGACAAAAGGTGCTGGGCCATTTTCTTTTAAAACAAACCATAGTTATACAAATTATCAACACTTAATATCTTACATCAAAAATGTATAATTCCGATCTCATCTTCAGAGAAAGAGATGAAAACTTCCCAAACTCCAAAAATTGGAGAAGTATAAGACTGAATTAAGACTCCAAATTTCTGTTTCTCAGCTCTGTGCTCAGACAACTACACCCTGCCTCCGTCTCTCCTAATGTTACTCCATATTACTAACTCCAAATGTTTAAAAATGTGAGTCACCAAAAAATCATGAGAGTGGCTTAAAAACCTTGATATTTAAACAAAATAATAAATATTGGGCTCTTTTTTATTAGCCTATTTTATTTATTTGTGTTTACAAGCTTTAGGGTGCATTGGGGTCACTTTTCAAGCTTTCCCCCACAACTACAAGAACTAGACATTTTATTTAAACAAAAACTGAAATTCTCACTTAACCACAACTCCAGGAACTGGATCTTCAAGTAAAACATTAAATAGCACCAAAAAACCCCAAAGCTATAAAATCATGAGAACTGACAAAAAATTGATACCTGATGTCAGTTTGTGTGGGAAAAGGTAATCTTATAGAGAGTTCTTAATCCTCGAGATACCACAATGGACCAGGATAAGTTGTAGGAGGGACTTAATAAAATGAGGGACTTCTGGATGTGAGATTATCCTTTAGATTTCTACCAAAGCATATGGGATGAAATTGTGATCCAGTTGAAATCAATGGCAGAACTCTCATTGACTTAATGGAGCCAGTCTGGTGTCTGTATGCTCACATTAGTCTCTCAGTCACATTGTCTCGTTATTTTGGAAGAATTAGATGCTACCCTTTGAGATATTAGAGGGGAAATATATAATAAGAGTACAAGCAATATATCTAAGTGCTACAGCGATGTTCATGCAAGCATCTTGTAACTTAATGGCAAAGCAGTCTACATGCAAATTAAACCTTCACTGTGATGTGAAAGCATGTTATATGGAAAAGATATATTTTTGGTTCACACAGATACTCTTCACCTTCTTTTTGATGTCTGTTCTACTCTGGATGTCACTGGTGATGGAACTGCCAAAAGACTCTCACATATTGTGTGTTCTTCCTGTGCTCATGACATGCAGAGCTTCCAAATCTAACTGGGAGACAACAATTATGACTCTTTGGAAAGAAGAGGAAGATGATAATTCATCCCACACTTCAACAGAAATTCATGTCAAGGCGTTAACAAAGCAGTAGGAAAAAATCCAGAAATAGCTTTTAAGTCTATCACATAGGATGTTTCACTGTTTTAATACCATATAATGAACACGCAGCTGCAGAGCCCAATTATTGCCTTGAGTAGAGCATCAATACTGCTCACTTCTTTGTATGAGTTTCTGAATTTTCCATAAATTCAAAAAGCTGGAACAAGTTGTCTGTGCACTGACAAGTACATCACTCTCTGAAGCAGAATATATCATCTCTATCAGAAGCAGCTGCAGATATGAGATTCAGACAGATCCTTGTGGTCCCAGTAGTCATGTTTTGGTGAGGTGCATTTTTTCCTATTATTAAGAAGCTGTGGGTAAAATTCTCAAAGCTACTTACAGCACTGTCAGTGAGAAACCCTGGGTTCCCAAGAAGCATCAGTGTTCTAATTTCAGGGACACTGTACCATAAGCAGCCCCTTCCCTCCCCAAATCTGAATCTGGAAATTGCTTTAGTTTAGGAGCTTGCTCAATTTGCTGAATTTTGGGGTGAGTCCAAACAGGCAGTGTGCATGGAGACTATATCTAAGAAAAGATCAGAGACTGTGGCATAGAAGAAACCTTTCCTAGTATAATGATTACATATCAGATATTCTTATCTTTACTGGCCACCACTAACTGCCATAATTAGAGAGAACTGCAACTCCAAGTTATTGCTAATAAAGGATGAAATGTGCCAGTGCATGTCAGAGAAACAAAGTGAATTCTTGGTCAGTGCTGGCGTGAATTGCACATTCTGTTGGCTTTGTCTGAATTAGAGAGAACAAAACTTTAGAGGAGGTAAGTGGGACCACCCACAGAAGTAAGCATTATGTCCAGTAGTGAGTGTTTGCAGGATGGGGCCCATAGATATTACATTCTCTCTCTAATGAGCTTTTGTAAAATCTTCATAAAGGCAAGCTAAAAATAATGAAAGAAATTCTTGTTAATGCTTCTGGAAATATCATAGAGTGCAGTTGAATATCTCCGTGACATTTTTGACAGGAAAAAAGATCTATTTTCTCAGGTCTGTTCCCTTCAACTCCAAGATAGGTGGATTTAGATCAGGAAGTTACTGATCAGTCTTGCTTCAAAGCTCAAGAATTAATACTTCAGTGGGAAATAGAAATGCCTGAATTCCAGTCCTGACTCTGACTCCCTCTGTGCCATCTGGTAAATCAACCAATATCAGTGGCTTGTGCCACCTGGCAGAGATGGATTAAGATTTGTTGGAGCTCCCACAACCTATTAAAAACACAAATGTATCAAAATGCATTCATACAAAAACTCCATTCAGTGTTTACACACTGCGATAATAATAAAGCAAATCATATCCCAGTACATTATGCCTAAATTAACTGCTCAATTTTTCCACATAGAAAATGAATATTACACAAATGTTTTCACTGCTAATCTGGACAACACTGGTGTTACAAGAATCTGTCATTCACAGGTCAACAAGTGGTTCTTTCATCTCCCTCAATTTTCCTAAACCTGACCCTTATGCTTCCCCCCCCACCACTGATCTTGTTATAGTCCAGTTTTTCTACTATGGAAGCAAAAATATCTGAAAGACAACAGTCACAACAGTCACAATTCCAGAAAGTAACTTAATTAAATGAAATAATCCCAACCTGTGGTAAAATTACTCTATTATTAAGAACTTTAAGTTTCAGCCGATGGTTAGAACTGGTTTAAAACAAAGTTTGCAATTGATCGCATATGCTATGAAAAAATGTTGCAAGAATCTGATGTGTGCCAAAGTGATTCTTTTGGCTTTCTGCCAAAGGCAATTCATGTCAAACCAGGAGAAAGTCGACATTTTACCTATTAAGTTTTAGAACTATTTCAGCTAATCAGAAACTAGTTTATATGTTTACATTAAATCGCACTTTTCAGAATAGGCCAGATTCTGATTAGCCAGAGCACACAACAGGCTGTTTGGTCATTAGTAAGCCAATGAGAATATAGTTTTTCCAGTAACACTGCAGAGAGAGAATATTCATCACTTCGTTATACCAATGCCTCATCATCAGTGTAATGGAGGGAAAAAAGTCACTGGAACTGAAGATCTCACAAGATAAATGTCTTCCACTTCTATAACTACCTGGGTTTATTCTTTATGTTTTATCCCCCAACCAGTCTTGGCTTTGACATTCACATAGCAACAAATGACCATTAGCCCATGACAACTGTTGATTCCACTGATCATCTTTGTTAAGTAAATTTGGGTAGGCCACAATTCATTTGTGAAATTCATAGTTGAGTGAGCTGGGTCTGGAAACTGTGGACCATATAAGCAGTGCCACGTCAGTCCATGCTGGGTGAGAGGGAAATACACACAAAGATCTTAAAAGTATGATCTGGGGTAAATAGCACTCTAGTCTTTCAACCAACCAAGGTGAGAGAACTATACTATGGAAGGCCTCATATCAGCTGAGCAGGTGGGTAAATGATGCCATATATCACAATGTATATGGCAAGAGTCCACACTAAGATCCCAAGGCTGTGAACCACATGTATGCGGAGGTGGCATACACAAAAGTTTCAGGAGTTCAGGTGGGGGGAAATCATGACATATTAGGATGGGGTATAATGCATTGTGAGACCCAGGGATAGGGGCATCCAAAAGCCTTGAAAATGTGGATGGAGGCATAAAAACCCAAACAGAGCCTTTGTCTCAGCATATATTTTATCCTCACCAAAAGACACAGGAAAAAAACTGGAAGAGATGGGGAGAGAATAAGTCATGCCTGGGGGAGAAAAATGATTGAACATTGGGCAGCAAGGAAGAGGCAATGGGGGCTCCCATGCTGTGTGTGGGGAGAGGGGTTGTGGGTTTCCCTGTTTCCCTCCTTGAGCAGGATAGCAAAGAGTTCCCCCACCTTGGCTCCTGTGTGCTTGTGGGGGTTGCATTTCCCTGGGGGCTGATATGCTGCAGGTTGCACCCCATGTCCTTGTGGCTCATCTCGGGCTTGGGGCGGTAGGACTCCAGCTGGGAGTGGGCATTCCTGTGCAGCTTAGCACTGGAAGAGACGCAGAAGGGGGTGGTGTTCCCCATCTTCCTTCACGGCCTAGCCCTGGCTGCCCATGGGAGGCATGGGAGGATGCAGGGGGGGGAGCTTGACACCGGCAGTGGTGAGAAGCCCTGGGCAGCAGCAAAGAAAACAACAAGGAGAGGAAGGGGTGGCAGCGGCTGCTGCTCCCTCCAGCTGCACTCACCGGCTGATCCCCCCACCGGCTCATCCAAGACACGTTGCCCCGAGCATGGCCAGCACAGCCAGCAGAGCAGAGAGCGCAATGGCTAAATCATCCTGTCCTAGCGTCATGAGATTTTTTTCTGGGGGCCCCCAAATTGGCTGGGGCTCCTGGGCAGGGCCCATGCATTAATCCACCACTGCCACCTGGACTCATGTTGAGTAGTTTCTTATTCCACAAGTAGTTCTACTGATTTTACCAGGCACAGCTGCAGAGTAAGGCAATATTTGGCTCAACTATGGGAGGGCTGGGGCTGGGGGGCAGCCTGGCCCTTAATTTCTCTGCCCCAGTCTTTCCCTCTGTAAAGTAAGGATAACATTTACCTATCCACCTCCCAGAGGTGCAGTGAAATTTAATGGATTTTTTTCAAATCCTTTGAAGATGTAAAGAGCTACCTACATAGTAAGTATTATTCATAACTTGCTTTAACTCTCCTGTAAGTAACGGAGTCTCCACAGATATTTAGTAAATGGCTCAGACAACTGTAGTTCCTTGCTTTAGTGCAGTGGATGTAACCTTTTATCTTAATCAATGGGTATATTAAATTCTTGTCTATCCTAAATTTTTGAGGGAATCACCAGCTATTGCATGGTACCTGGGGCTTCTCCACCAGTTATACAAACAGTGGGAACATCAGCATAGACCGAGTAAAATATTTGTGTCCTGTCCATGCTAGTGCTCCCACCGTTGCTACTGCCAGTGGAGCTGCCCTGATTATGCAGTAAATGAGGTGATTTCCCCGAAAGTGCTAGTTTAAACAAGAGTTTCGGCCAATATTTTCACAATGGATTTATGGAGGTTTTGTTTCAATTTTTTGGTCACCAAACTGAGCTGCATTTTCTGAAAATCAGGCACCCAAAGATTGGGGCATTCACTATCTTGGCCTCAGTGTTCACACAGATTAGGATAAGGACATAGGCGCCGACTTTGTAGGTGCTCCGGGGCAGCCCCCCATCAGAACCTCCCCTTCCCCCCAGTGCCTCCTGCCTGCCAGCGGGCCCCAAGGATCAGTGCCTCCTCCTCCCTCTCCACGCCTCCCGCCCGCTGCGAAGAGCTGTTTCACGGAGTACAGGAGGATGGCGGGGGAAGAGTGAGGATGCGGCATGCTCAGGAGAGGGGTGGAACTGGGAAAGAATAGGCAGGGCAAGGGTGGAGCGGGGGCAGGAAGAGGCAGGCTGGGGCCTTAAGGGAAGGGGTGGAGTGGGGGTGGGGTCTGGCCAGAGCCGCGGGTCAAGCACTCCTGGCACTTTTGAAAGTCGGCGCCTATGGATAAGGATAGTCAAAAGGCCCAATACAAAGCACATGAATGTCAATGAAAGTCTTTCCAAGGACTTCCATGGGCTTTGGATCAAGCCCTCAGAGCTTCCACTAATCTAGAAACAAAATGTGTCTTCTTTTCTGAATAAGCAATGAAGTTTTTAATATATTTTTTCCACTTACAGAAGGCAGTGCTCACCATGTATTCCAATATGGTATCATTTATTATTACATCTGAGGATATATCATTGTCTAGTATAGATTTTGTTTGATTTGTCCATAGGGGCCTGATTCTCATTTACATTACCACTCTGGCAATGTAAAGTGGCCTTAAAATGGGAGTAAACATGATGTACATCCTTTTAAAGGCCCTTTTACACTACAAGACCAGTATAAGGAGCCATAGTGTAAATGAGAACCAAATCTTAAATTATTAGACACCAAGTATTCTGCAATATTTATTTACAAAGTGTAGACAAATATAAATTTTATTAAAAAGAAAAGGAGTACTTGTGGCACCTTAGAGACTAACCAGTTTATTTGAGCATGAGCTTTCGTGAGCTACAGCTCACTTCATCGGATGCATAGCATATCGTGCAGTTTCCACGATATGCTATGCATCCGATGAAGTGAGCTGTAGCTCACGAAAGCTCATGCTCAAATAAACTGGTTAGTCTCTAAGGTGCCACAAGTACTCCTTTTCTTTTTACGAATACAGACTAACACGGCTGTTACTCTGAAACCTGTCATAAATTTTATTGATTTTTCTGGTGATAAAAGTATCTGAGGATTATTTAGTTGATAGAAATGGTTTTTGAAATGTTATTAATAGTTAAGTATCAGAGGGGTAGCCATGTTAGTCTGTACCACAAAAACAATGAGGAATCTGGTGGCACCTTAAAGACTAACAGATTTATTTGGACATAAGCTTTCGTGGGTAAAAAACCCACTTCTTCAGATGTAGTTAAGGCTCTGTGCACACAATTTTGCTTTCTCTCTAGCCCAGAGTATACATTTTTCTCTGCCATCTTTCTCATGTCCTTTTAGGTAAACTTCCTGATTGGTAACAATTACCCCTACTGAAGAAGTGACTTCATTATAACTCTTTGTTAAAGAGACTGATAGGTTCAGGAGTTAAGCCAGCAGCCAAGGACTGGGGAGATATGGGTTCAAGTCTATGCTCTACCACAGTCTTCCTGTGCAGCCTTGCTCAAATGATTTCCTATCTGTGCCTCAGTGGAATGAAGTCCCTGTGAGGCAGGGTGTGATGTTGCACTTAATATGATTTTATGAAAGTATGCTGATGAGTGTGAATATAATGTAACTAAAATATGCTTCATGCAAAAGGTCTCTTGTAAGGTATCATTACAAAGCTTATAATCGACTGAGTGTGGTCATCCTATTTGTATAAATGTATCACTCTTGTATCTGAAACTAGAAATATGAAATATAACTCTGAGGGCCTATTGTAATTATGCAAAGTGTGGGTCATTAATGGTAGTTTGGAATCTTGATGGCTCCCATCAGCCAGGACTATTGACTGTGGATGGTTCTGTTTGCAGGCAGGCCTTCCTGTGAGTCAGGCTGGGATGAATAAAGGCTTGGGTTCTCACAGGACATGTCATCATGTCACCTGAACTGGAATCCATCTTTAACCTAGTGTTTTTCTGTTGAGAAGGAGGGGTGAGAACCCAGAGGGACAAAGGATTCACACCTTATGCAAAAGATATATAAGTGGGTGGAACAGACCAAAGATGGGAGCCATCATGAGAATTCCCCTAGCTACCATCAGAGCTGGAACAAGGGCTGTACCAGGGGAAAGGATTGTGCCCAGACTAGGAAGGTGTCCAGTCTGTGAAAGAAACTTATTGAAACATCTCTAAGGGTGAGGTTTTATCTGTATTCAGTTTGATTAGACATAGACTTGGGTGTTTTATTTTATCTTGCTTGGTAATTCACTTTGTTCTGTCTATTACTACTTGGAACCACTTAAATCCTACTTTCCGTATTTAATAAAATCACTTTCTACTTATTAATTAACCCAGAGTATGTATTAATACCTGGGAGGGGGCAATCAGCTGTGCATACCTCTCTACCAGTGTTATAGAGGGCGAACAATTTATGAGTTTACCCTGTATAAGCTTTATACAGAGTAAAACAGATTTATTTAGGGTTTGGACCCCATTGGGAGTTGGGCATCTGAGTGTTAAAGACAGGGACACTTCTGTAAATTGCTTTCAGTTAAGTCTGCAACTTTGGGGCACATGGTTCAGACCCTGGGTCTGTGTTGGAGCAGACGGGCGTGTCTGGCTCAACAAGACAAGGTGCTGGAGTCCCAAGCTGGCAGGAAAAGCAGGGCAGAAGTAGTCTTGGCACATCAGGTACAACCCCAATGGGGTTTCTGTGATCCAACCCGTCACACAGGGAAGTACTCAGATACTATGGTAATGGAGACCATGTAAGTACCTTATCTAGACGATAGTTAGACTTACCAGTGAACATATTTTTACCAACTTTTCCGGAAGAGGACAGAAGACCTGGTCCCATGGAGAACCTTTAGAATTTAAAAAGTGTGGGGTATATATCATTCATGCTGTGTTTCCCAAGAGCCCAACCGCCATATTTTATATAATCTGTCAGGCTAGGAAGACATTAGAAGCATGAGAATACCCTACTATTAGTTCTCTATAATAAATTAACTGAGTCAAAAAACTGTAGAGAATAATCCCGCCCTAACGGTGATACAGACTACATAACTGGTATTTTCCATCTGAAACTCCAAGTATTCCATGAAAATGCAGTATGGTCTTCATTCCCTCTCCCTGTCCTGTCCCCCCAACCATTAATGAAATTCATTAGATTTTTTTTACTCAAATCCAGAATAGTCACTACAATGCAATCTGTGCTAAAAAGTTTTTTGTTGGTTTTTGCTATTTGCTTGATCTTCTCTGTATGTAGTAAAAATGTTACTTTTTTTTTTTTTTTTTTGCAAGGAGACAATGACCTTCTCTCATTAATACTGAAGACTCTTCATGTATATTTTTACTTTTTACCATTTTTCTAACAGGTACCTTATTTACTTCCATTAATCAATTAGCAAGAACCATTAATACAGAAACAAAGAAACAAAATAATAAAACATTAATAATATAATTAATAATAATAGGAGTGTGAAATTTATGAAATTAAAGCAATTATTCCATACTACAAAATAAAACATTACTCTCTCACACACACATATATATATATATATTTATTCCCATCAAGCTGGTGGAAAGCAATATTGAAACTCTTCAAAACAAAACAAATTGCCTGCTGGCATTTCCATTTACCAAGTGGTTCAGTAAATTGTTTTGTTAAGAATAACATTTTCATCTCACTTAATCATTATTCTTCTAAACAATGTTTCCCTTTAGAAAATTCAAGACTTTTTACCACCATCTTTGGATGATTTATGAACTTCACAATCCCTGAATTAGTAATATTGCAAGGTATGTTGTTTACTTGAAGCATAATGTTACAAACAATGTCAGAACTTTTTCAGTGTGAATGAGGCCTAGGCTACCAGGCTATATCTTCTTGATAGGAATGAGGTCAATAGCACAGTTAACAAATAAATAACTTATATGTAAATGAAAAAGATCCTGTTCACTTGAAAGCAGATTGGCTGAAATGTATTGTTTCCTGTATTTATAATATAACAGTTTATTTATTCAATATCAAATAATAACTTCATTTATGATTGGCTGACATCCAGAAGACGGTTGCTCTCTAAGCCAGACTGAATGCAGAGTTTTCAGAGAAAAGTTGACTCCACTCTTAACTCTGAATTTTCATATAATATCTACATGAGCACAGCACCTAACAGGTTTCGTCCCTAATCCTTCAAACATTTATATAAGTGCTTAATATTACTTCAGTGGGACTACTCCTGGGCATGACCCAAAAACCCACTGAAGTCAATGGGAGTCTTTCCATGTACTTAAATGGTCCATGGATCAGGCCCAGATGTACATAAAATTAATGAGCGTTTGCAGGATTGGGGTCTTAGGACTATCAGAAAGCACCTTCTTTCTACTGATGATGTATCTGTAAATGGAATGCAGAAGAAGGATACAAATCAGCACTTCAGAAACACATCACCAAGGCTGGAGGTGCGCTCATAGCTCAAATTCAGCTCCAGATGTAGATTTCAAAGGCCCAACGTTGAGAAACGCTTCGATTCAGGTTTTTGCCGTTAGCCCATATCTAGTCAGTTTTTAATCACAGCAAGTGCAATGTCTAGAGCAACAATTTCCAGTCTGACTTGATCCAGTTTCATGTGTAAGTTTGTGCACTGGACTTGACTCTTCTCTGGACGTGGCATCTGTATACTGTGGAGCTTCCATGTCCAGGATTTCCTCTGACCTGTCCCAAACTACGGGAAACCAGGTTTCAGAGTAGCAGCCGTGTTAGTCTGTATTCGCAAAAAGAAAAGGAGTACTTGTGGCACTTTAGAGACTAACAAATTTATTTGAGAATAAGCTTTCGTGAGCTACAGCTCACTTCATCGGATGCATTCAGTGGAGTGAGCTGTAGCTCACGAAAGCTTATGCTCAAATAAATGTGTTAGTCTCTAAGGTGCCACAAATACTCCTTTTCTTTTTAGGGGACATCAGTTTCTTTTCTTTGGCTGCTTTTCATTCCATACTGCGTGCTTCATTTTGATACTGAGATTGTACATCACCCAGATACACATGAAGGGGGCTTTAAATGAATGGATTATAAGTATTTAAGCATTTTTACTTACCCCAAACTGTCTTGTCTTGATTCCATTAAACACAGAACAGGTCCTTAATCATTTTATTACCTAAAATTGTAATGATCATCTCTTCCTAACTGAAACAGAATTTGCTGAAGTACATTTGTATTTCAGCTGAAAAACACAGGATCTTAACAGGATATCTGAGTGATTCCTCCAAGATCCTCCAGAAAATGTCACATATCTCAAGCACGTTAAAGGTTATGTAATTCCTGTATCAGCTTGTGTTTTCTGTCACCAAGAGGTTACAGAGAGAGCAGTAGGGACTGCAGCATTCTGAAGTAAAAGCATGTCACAATGACTGCTTTTCAGCTGTGGTGTGCCATCAAGCTCTGCCATGTCATTGCTATCTGGTGGCATATCCCTCAACTGAATGGCAGGTGTGATGTGCCTTTCACTTCAATTACATGCATTCACAGAATGTTGTAATCATTTCTGGCATTCCATATTAACATTCTCTACTGTGTTCTGTTCTTTTCCTCTGCTCAGTTAAAAGATAGATAGAGCCATTTTTGTCATCCCTAATATCTAATAGTTCCCCATCTGACACCAAATTATTTTTTCAATGTGAAATGTCTTTGATTGGGATGTATCTCATCGTTGGAGATCTAAACACTTGTTTCAGTCATATAAAAATGTTATCAGTTTAAACTAAGGCATATAGAAGATGGTTTATCATTTTATTTTTAAAAGTATAATTCCTTACAGCATTTCGAAGATCCATATGATAGTCTTTGCAACTTTTGCACTGTGATGTTTACAATAAAATAGATGGATGATTATATTTCAATAATATATTCCTAGAAATGAGATATTGACAATTCCCATCAGACAAGGTGGCAAAGGGTGAGTTATTTCCCCCAAAGAATAATTTGCATTCCTGAAATGGAATGCAGTTAATTAATTTTCAAAAGGCAGAAACTGTGTCATGGCATGCTGGGTTAATAATATATCTTTTTTGGAGTTCCACCATTTGAAGCTTCATTCTGCCTTCTTGGAAATATTGCTATCGTGAGAAAGACATGGAATCTTTCGTCAGAGCGTAACAATCTTAAGGCTCCACTATTGTATAGTCTTATTTGAAAGTCTAGCAAAGTTCACCATCAACATCCTTCAATTAGGACAAAATGCAGCAGCTCATATTTTCAGTAAATCCAAATAGTATCACTCTATCTTCTCTATTCCATAATCTCTTTGCTGTCTTCCTTTAAAAGTCCATGCTGATTTAAAGGTTTTTTCCCCTCACTTACAAATGCTTTAATGATAGCTATCTAGCATAGCTTTCAGATTCGGGGTCTCACCATATGTTCCTAGTCACTCACTTAGGACTGCATCTGTTGAATATCTGTTCCAGTATCGTTTCAATATCAACTCAAAAACAATTGGGGCTAACGTCTTTATAATAATTATTTTCTACAGCTGTAGAATTGGCTTCTGTTCAAATTCAAAAAACTATGTATCTATTCTCATTTTAAAATCTTGATCAAAAACATGTAGGTTTGTGGGGTTTCGTTCATTTTTTGGGATGAAAAGTGGAAGCAGACTATTGTGAAGGTGTAATATAATCATACATCATATTGTACTAATTAATACAATTTATTTTTCTGGCCTTCACTATGAGGAATGCTTTTTTTAATATCTATAAAAATCTCAAGATGTCAAAAAGACATCAGTACGTAATGTCTTATAAATTAGAAGCCCTGTTTTCAAATAATATATCAAGATATTATCTTACAGAAACATCCTGCCTTTCCACAGGTTTTGTTGTGTTCTTCCAAATCTAAACAATTATTAATTAGATAAAAGCCCTCATAACCCAGTTTTTCTTCTCTTAGTGTTTGTGATGAGCACTGCTGTCTTGCTTTTCTCTGCAACCAGAAAGACTGAAAAAAATAATCTATTGTAGCACCTCTTGTTTTACTCATTCATTTTAAAGAGGACTGATGTTTTCAGAGAGATTATTGTTTCGACCCTGAAAGTCCTCCTCTGCATCAGACGTATCCTCAGACCTGGGAGTTTTCAGATCTGGCAGGTTGGAAAGAGTCACATATGACAACAAAGACAATGCATAGTGTCCTGGAGCAGTTTGTCCTTCTTTTATGGAGATATATGATCAGTATGATATATAATTCCCAGCTGTTGCTGGATGATTATGTGTCAGCAGTAACAGAAATACTTTTTATTATTTGTACCTGGCTTGGAGGGTGGACCTGATGTGGTTATCATTATTATGATCCTTTGTCTCCTTGAGATTACACTGATTGCATCTAATTAGGGTTACACCTTAAATTTATTTGGAACCCAAAGTTAGGGCAGAATGTGGCAGGCCACTTGGTCAACGAAATGTTTCACCGTAAGCATATCCAGCCAGTGCTCTGTGATCTGCCTAACTGCAGGTGGGTTTCTGGATGGAGTTTAAAGTGTTGGCATTGATCTATAAAGTCCTAAATGGCGTAAGGCATTCCTATCTGAGAGACCGCCTCTCTTCCTATGGCATACTGCGAGACAGCTGAGATTTACCCAGGTAATTATATTTATAGCTGGAAACCCTTGGTATACAAGAGAGTGGGCAGTTGGCAGGCTCTGCTTTGAAAAGAGATCACCACCACCATCCTTGAAACAGCCCCTATTTGCTGTTCTTCAGGGCATGTTGCAAAACACATCTTGTTAGAAGAGTTGCTGAACCAGATATTGCTGGGAATAATACTTAAAGAAAAATGAGTCATTTGGTTTATTTGGGGGACTGCCTGGTTTTTAGTGTTACATATTATGGGGCTGCAGTTTCTTTCTCACATTTATTGCATTTTTAGGTGTTTGTCTAAGGCAGGTGCCTCTTGTTCAGACAGGCGCCTCTTGTTGTAATTTTGTAAATCTAAAGAATGAATAAATAAGAAACACACATCAATCAAAATATTTCCCACTCATAAAGTATCATATCATGATTATTTTATGAGTATTTATAAAAATGTCCAGGCTCATTTGGAACAGGCGGACTCTAATGAAACTTCATAATCTATTGAAAACTTGATCACCAACAAAATTAAGGCCTGATCTGTTAAACACGTATGCATGTGAATAAAATTACTCATGTGTATAAGTATTTGCAGGATTAGACCCTTAGGTTATATTTATAGGTGCTCAGAAACTGATTTGGGAACATGAATGAAAAGACAGACATAGGAAAGAAACTTCTCTCGGTCAGAAAAATCACTCCTCAGATGCAAAATTTGGGGAAATAAGAGGGGTATTTGCATTCAGTTGGAGTTTGCCTAGAATAATATCTACAGGATCGAGCCCCAAGTGGGGTGAACTTTAGTTAATCATCTGCTAGTCAAGTTCACGAACTTCACATGAACTCAGTTTAGGGTTTTTTTAAGGTTCTTTTCCCCAGGCCCAAGCTAGAATACAGTAATAATACTTTGTATGTGCGTGTGAGTGGATTTACATCTTCAAAGTGCTGCAACAGCTTTTTAAAAAATGTAAATTAATAAGTCAAATATGCTACTGCTTTGCTGAAAAAATTATATTTAGTAAACCAATAATATCTGCCTCAATTTTTAACAGCTGATCATATCTAATAGATTTTAAATAAGTGTGAATATTGTATTAAAAGTAGGTTTCAGAGTAACAGCCGTGTTAGTCTGTATTCGCAAAAAGAAAAGGAGTACTTGTGGCACCTTAGAGACTAACCAATTTATTTGAGCATAAGCTTTCGTGAGCTAAGCTGTAGCTCACGAAAGCTTATGCTCAAATAAATTGGTTAGTCTCTAAGGTGCCACAAGTACTCCTTTTCTTTTTGTATTTAAAGTAATGTTTAATGGATGCATATAGAACCAAATGCTAGCAAATGCAGTGGATCTGAAGATTGTTTTTCCTGAAAAATGCATGTAAACACATGGTAAAAAGATGGGAAAGTAACCGCCTTAAACTAACAGTTGTATCCAGCCTTTTGAACTCTCTCCCACTGGAGTCCCACTTTGGGTGCAGGAGAAATGTAAGATAGAGCTATTGGAATTTTTATATATTAGCTAATGAGTGGTCAGTTTTTAAAACAAGACAGCAAAACAGCATTTAAATAGCAATAGAACCTAGTATTTGTTTTCAGTTGGTGTAGAGAGGATTATAATTATATGAATCAAGTCTTATAATTTCACTGTTACTCCATCTTCCTCTTTGTCTCTACACCTCTCAACTTTTTATCAACTTAGGGCTTGTCTGCACTACTGCCTAAGTAGATGTCACTTACGTCATTCATGGGTGTGAAAACAACACCCTCCAAGCAACATAAGTTACAGCCACTTAAAGTGCTATTCACACCATGGTAGGTCGGCAGGAGACATTCTCCCATCGGCATAGCGTGTCTTCACCAGACACACTAAAGCAGTGCAGCTGAACCGGTGCAACTGTGCCGATGTAGTGCAGTAGTGTAAACATGCCCTAAATGTAGAGTAGAAGCATAGGAAAGAATAATAAATTATGGATGACTATATTAATTCATAGACCTCATAACAGAGAACTCTCGGCACTTTCTTCACCATGCACTAGCAAGGAGCTACAAATCATATGAATGTTGGTACTAATATTCATATATCTTCCAGTAGTATAAGCAATATCTCAAAAACATAGTTGCCTCATCCATGCCCACAGTAAAGTGGCAGTTTGATAACTATGGATTTAGAGACAGTGAAGAGTTCAAATAAAGTTTCAGTCTGAATGGAAATTTAAGATTTTATCCAATTACAGAGATGTACATTATTAGAGAATCTTAGTCTTTACTTTTGCTTTACTTTCTTTGTATTACCTTATTTCAAACATGTCGCAAAAGTGGACATGATAGGAAAGCAACAATGCTATGAAAATAAATATTGGGCCAAATGTTGTGATCCTTAATTGAGCAATAGTCCCATTTAATGGGAGTTTTGCTTGGTTAAGGACCACAGAATTTGTCCCACTATGTATTATTTATATAACACCTTGGTAACCATGTAATCTAGATCTGAGGTAGGAACCTGCTGAATAACTTCATGGCCACTGCAGACACTTACTAATGGTAAAGGGAAGTTTATTTAAGGTAGGTGAATCCTGGTTTTCCTATTATAGATAAACTAAAAACCGTTTATAAATGAACAAATGTAAGTGATCTTGTAAGCCTTATAAAATTCAGTAAAAGGAGAAGAGCTTTAATTTGATTACTTAAAGAAGACTCTCAAAGAAAATGTCCCTGGATTCAGCTGAGCATTTAAGCATATGTTAAATTTAAGATGAATGGGATGGATTTAAGCACAGTTCTTAAATTAAGAGTGTGATTAAGTGCTTTGTTGAATCAGGGTCTATTTGTATACAATTGCAGCTTGCCTTTGAGCAACGAATTCCCTTAAAGAGGGTTGTGATATAGGCAGATTAATGAAAATTTAAAATCTTAATTTCAAAGTATATCCCACTATATCTCTGTTTCACCATAATCGGTTTCCATTTGCTCTCCAGGAATGTTAATAAGCCTTAAATTACAATAACATTTCAATATACCATTTGAGTCTATTTCAATTAACCTAACCCCTAGCAGAGTTTATGCTAAACTTTATCTCACCAATTGAAGCTTGATGGTTAATAGCAGCATTTGCCCTTTTTTAATGTAATTTTATTTAATTAAATATACTCCCTCCCCCCAAAAAAGAACATCAGCGAACAAAACACATGAGCATAAGATGTAAGAATATATGAATGTGTGCTCCTCTTAAAACTCATTAGAGGTGAAGGCAATAAATGGGATGATATCAATTCTAAATAAATCATTGTTTTGATTAATAACTGATCATTTTTGTATTGAAGTTCATAGTTTTTCTTCCATCAACCAGTAGGAGAGGGGGTTCCAAGTTAAGTTTCCTCTCTCCCCCACCCTGCCATTATAAATTTTGCCACTACAGTCCCATACATTCAAAGTCCAGCTGACCTCAACAATAGCAATTGCTCTGCTTGGAGAAAGAAGTAGTCTTTCACATAGCTAGAACCCAAACTTAATTATGGAACAATGTAAGCAACTTTAATTGTACGGAGAAACCAGCACAATTTTCCCATCTGTAAAATGTGCATAATGACGTTGACCTCATTTGAAAGGCACTCTGAGATCTACTGACGAGACGTGCTAGATAATATAATTATAATGCATACCACTTATTATTCAGTTAGCTAATATCTGAATATGATGGTGAAACTATCAAATAAATTAGCTGTGTCATTCTGCCCTACCTGTGACTTCCACTTAGCCTTGCTTATGTGTATTGCAATAATCCACTCTGGAGGTAACAAAGACATGCATAATTGTGATAAGGTCCTTATCTTAAAGAAACAATAAATTTTAACCAGACACAAATTAAAAAGTTATATTTAACCACCAGTACTACCTAATACACTAAATTGCGTCTCCAAATTGTGTACCACTTTGACAAAGAAGGACGAGGGGTAAGACATCCTTAATGATGGAGTAATGAACCATCCACACTAGAGGTGCTTCTTCAAACATATTCACATTATCGCTGTCTTAACTGGAATGAGCTTCAGACAGTTCACCATCATTCAGATCCCACCTCTTTGGTAGGCACTGAGATAGGAGAATGACCACATTTAAGCCTTGTCTACACCTGCGGTTGCGTACAGGGTATAAGCCCTATATGCATAGCTAGACGCCACAGTAAAAGGCAGGCTATCTCCACACGGTGATGCATAGCTACATGTGTCAGTGAAAGGCTCTGGCAGGAGAAAAGCAGCATGGAAAGGCTCTGGTGGCTCTCTGCTGCAAGATTCTTTCCCCTCTGCTTCCTTGCTGTCAGAGCCTTTTCCGTGGCAGGAAAGACTCCAGCAGTGGGAAGGAAGCAGGACACTATGCTACTAAAAATAGCATAGATCAGGGAGACCTGACTTGGATGTGTAGAGATCCCTGTAGGATATATATCATAAGTTTCTAGTGCATCTTAACTTGCCTAAGCAGTGCCTCCCTATCTACACTGCTGGTGGGTGTGCAGTATATTTTCTTTACACCCTGGCATAAGATTTGTGCAGTACAGATACACCCTACATGGGCTGGATGTAAATGAGATAAATCTGTATGTCAGTCACGAATGTTAACTGCACCTGGCTACAGACCATAGAACCTAGGCCTTGGAGAGTTTACAGCACTTGCCTCTGGTATACAGAGTGCTACCAGAAGGGACTGGGTATCACAGCACTTATGATGATACCATGCAGTGAAGTCAGTTATTCCTTTATCTCTGTATTCATCAATTGTGTCAGTCTCAGTCCTCTGAGAGATGAATGCTGCTTCAGCACTGCTCCTTTTATTGGGATGAACATTTTGACCACTGCGAACATATGACCCTGCTACCAAGCCAGCCTGCCTACCTACTTAGTAAAGAGGAGCCACCCATGGATTATCATCCTCTATGACATTCTCTCTCAGACTGCCACTAGTCCACCAACCAAGAGGTCATGTCAACATGTTCTGCCAATATATCTAGCAGGTGAAATCTCCTTTCCAGTACTTTCCACAGGAGTCGTGATAGCTGCCTGAATGTAACGAAAGGGCCATTTTCACTGGAATTCATCTCCTCCAAACCTACTTTTAATATTGCAAATCAAAGTTTCAGCAAGTTTGATTTTACTCCTCCTACAGTATTTTATTTACTTTAAACACACCTGAAATCTCAGCTCCGGAATGCTGTAACATAACAGTATGAACTGGGATTCTATTTTATTGGCTGATTCTTTAATGTAGATACATTTTAAAAATAATATATTGAAATATTACCACTACTGGAATGGCACAGATTTAAATAATCCTTTCAGATGTATCCTAAAGATTTTGTTTATCTTATTTAATTCACAGAATTATTCAGTAAATTCTTATTTATAAAGTATCATCCCTATGATTTTTGACATAGGTAAAAACACAGTGTAAGGCAGTTTATGGTCAAGAATTCCCATCTCTACCTAAGTCACATCAATCTCTCCCTGCTTCAGTTACCCATCTGTAAAATTAGGATAATTATTTCAACCATCCTTTGTCTGCCTTGTCTATTTAGATTGTAAACTCTTCAAGGCAGGGTGTTTCTCTCACTGTACATTCCCACAGAGCCTTGCACAGTGGGATCGCAATCACTTTTGTGGTTGCTAATGTGGTACTGGTTTCAGAGTAGCTAATGTGCTGCTGTAATACAATATAATTGCTCTCTCAAAATCCTTAACCGTATCCCACTTTGCCTTCAATCCTATTGGCACATTGCCATTTATTTAATAATAAAACCTACATTTTCAATATTTCTAATAAATACATCCTTCTTATCAAGGCCTAGTTGTAGCTTCAGAGAAGTCCACTCCAGATAAACAAGAGGTATGTTCCAATACCTTCCCTTAGAAACCTTTCAGTTTCCAAGCATTCCGAAATTAGATTTGGGTTATAACTTCAGCCTGGGCACAAAAAACCAGTTAAACAATGAAAGATCTTGTACATTTTTCAATGAGGAGTATGATTGTTGTTTAGGAAGGTGCCTCTATCTATCTGATGCCCCAACTGTTCATGCGTCCTGCTGGCCCCTTCTAGCAGGCCTCCTCTCACCTTGGATATAATGGACACATTGGAAAGAAGCAGCTCCTTTTACGTAGATAGCAGCAGCTCTTTCTAATCTGAAAGTGCTGATGTAGCAGAGTCAGGGGTAGACAGATCTACAACAAAGTTTGTAAGGCAGAAATTGCAATGCTGGAACATGAGTCATTGGATTCATTTACATAGTTCTTCATGAGGCTAGATTGAAAAAGCAACATTGCTTTCCTGCTGATTCCCCTCCCCCCAGGTTAATGAATTAAATCTCCTCATGTTAAAAGAAATGGCTGCATCAAAAGATCTGCTATTACCATCAATGTAGCAGGGAAGAAACTGCTAAGCAGGACAAATGGTAGGATTTCAGGTGACTCCAATCATAATGGCCAACCATACTGATTTAGGATGTATAGTTTCAAATTTATGCTGGTAGCACTACATACTAGCGGAAATCTGGTGCCATACCTTTTTCTTAATGCTCCCTATTAGCTTTGATGACACTACTTAGGATATGTCTACACTACAGAGCCTATGCCAGCAGGTGGATGATCAGGGCTGGATTTAGGGGCAGGTGGCCACCTGGGGAGCCAGGCTTGGGAGGCGTTGATTTCAAGGTGCTGTTTTTGTTGTTAGCGACAAAAGGGAAAACAGAATGTTTGTAGTGTTTCAGGTATTCCACATGTGGATTCATTTTTCACTAACCTCCTAGAATGTTCTGGACTTTTGTAGAATCTTGTGGAATTTTCCAGACTTTCTGAGAACTACATTTTCCTCAAACCTCCTAGAATGTTGTTAGCCATGCCCTTGCGGGTATAAGGGGTGGAGTGATGCCAGTCAGTCAGTGACATATAAGAACAAAGTGAAGTGAAGTGAGAGCCCAGCTGCGATATTGTGACCCTTCTTTTATTGTGTAATTGTGAAAGTGTACTTGTGTTTTAAGACTTGAAGAGTGTAATTAGTGACTAATAAAGGACATATTTAATGAGACAGCTGGGATATTTACCCCTATCTACCCAACAATATAAAAGAAATAGTTACTTCTTTTGCCATGCTTAACATGTAATGTTTGATGACTTTCTAAGACTGCGGAACATAGACTTTTGCTCTCTCTCTCATACTGTCTGTTTCCCCTGTAGAAAATAAAAGATGCCAACGAAGAAGCCTTCAGGAGCTCAGTATAGAAAGCAAAAAGCTCAGTTGCAAGAGGTGAATCTGATGGAAAAATATCTGAAACAGAGCAACATAGACCGGGCTGTAGGCAGTAGCAACTGTTACAGTGTAGAAGAAACTGAGGAGCCAAGCGTAAATTACGGTAGTCTTATTACTAAGGAATTAGCAGATTTACCTAAAGACAAGGAATGGAAATGTGAGGAAAGTGATAGAGAATCATCCAGTTTTCATGGTGGAGTAAAGGAGAGTAATGATAAAGAAAAAAAATCTGGTTTATATGAAAGAGAGAGAAACGATAAAGAGGAATCAGCCTTGCATGATGACAGAAACAGCAGTGAGAAAAATTGCACATAACAGATTGATACATCAGGTGCTGCTTTATGGCCAGCAATCCTAAACTCTGCCGATATTGATCATACAATTTTGAATGGACCACGCAAAGTCGAGGATGTGACATTTCCAGTAAATGAGCAAAAACGTGACACTTCTCAAAGTCATACTGTGAAAGAGTGCTTAACAATGGTGAGAAACTGAATTGATATTGGCTAGTTTACTCAAAATCAACTGACAAAATGTTCTGTTTTTGTTGCAAAATATTTGACAAGAATGCCAAATCATTGCTTGTGCTTTCTGGGTACAATTACTGGCAAAACTTAGTTGATGCTCAGAAGCAACATGAAAAGTCACCCAGCCATTTTATGGCCTATTCCAAATGAATGGAGGTCGAGTCAACGCTCAAGCTCAGTAAATGCATAGATGCAGAAAACCAACTCATTGTTAATGTAGAAACCCAGTATTGGAGGAAGGTGCTCAAGCGTCTGATCTCAATTACACCCTTCCTTGCAAAGAATAATTTGGTTTTCCGGGGTCATTCATTAAGTTGTTCACTGAACCTAACAGTAATTTCCTCAGTTTGGTAGAACTCCTAGGGAAACATGACGAAGTCAAGTAGTTCATAAAGAAGCTATGGACCATTACTGCACAAAACAATTCAAAACAAATTGATTGACTTTATGGCAAGGAAAACACAAAACAATTCAAAACAAATTGACTGACCAATATGACAACATATTGATGCAACTTGGCAAAGCGAAGTACTATGCCATAATAATGGGCTGCACTCCTGACATTAGTCACAGTGAAAAGAGGACATTTACAGTAAGATTTGTTGACAACGAGGATGGCTGTATCCAAGTAAAGGAACACTTTATTTGTTTCTGGTCTGTGGATGACTCTACTGGAAAAGACCAAACAGAACTGTTTATGGAAGTTTTGAATGAGAATAAAATAAAGCTTCAGGATTGCTGTGGCCAAAGCTACGAAAATGGCACAAACATGAGGAGAAGAAACAGTGGTGTCCAGGCAAGGATTCTTGTGCTGAATCTAAGAGCTTCTTTCATGCCTTGTGGCTCCCATTGCCTCAACCTGGTTGTGTCAGACGCAGCATCATCTTCTTTAGATTCAGTATCTCTCTTTGGAGCGCTGCAAAGGAGGTACATCCCGTTTTCAGCATCAATTATCAGTTGGAAGAGCCTCATGGACAATGTTACAAATCTGACCACGAATTTGCTAAGTGACACTTGCTGGGAGAGCTGCATTCACAGCATAAGACCAGCAAGGTTCCAAGTGACTGAGGTTTACAACACTCTGATGGAACTGGCGCAATCAAGTATAACAAGGCTGGAATACAATACAAGACGCAAAGACTTGCAAACCAGATCACTGACTTCAAATTTCTGGTCTCAATTGTGGTTTGGCACAATATCCTGTTCCAAGTAAATGTTGTAAGCAAGGCATTACAAACTCAATCATCGCTACCGCTACTACTTTGATGAGAAGCTGCCTTGATTTCTTTGTGGCCCACAGAAACAACGGATTTGAAGATGCCATCACTGCTGCCAAAGAAATGGGGGAAAACTTAGGAGTTGAGTCTGTCTTCAAGGTAACTCGTATTCATCAGGAGAAGAGATAGTTTGGTTACAAGGGCAGAGATGAGGAGATGGGCAGCTCGGAAGAAAAATTCAGGAGGGAGGTTTTTTTTGCTCGCTTGCTGTTACTGCTTGAGTGTCCATCGAAGAAAGGTTCAGACATATGAAGCACCATGAAAAGACCTGGGGGCTTTTGCATGACCTTAATAAGCTGCCATCAGACAGGAAAACATTCTTGAACAATTATACGGACCTTCACCGGACACTTACACCCTGGGGAATGTTTGGACATCAATGATAAAGACCCCTATGTTGAATTGGACAACATTCATCACATTTTGCTACACATGAAGCACTCTCAACTCCAAGTTCTCCAATTCATTCATGACGCAGAGCTTAAGGACACTTTTCCTAATGTGTGGATAGCTCATGCTGCCAGTCACAGTTGTGAGTGGCGAGTGCAGCTTTTTGAAGCTCAGGCTCATCTTCCATCGACGATGGCTGATGAGAGACTGACATCACTTGCTATTTTATCACTTGAAAATGCCACTGGCCAGTCTTTGGATCTCTCCAACGCTGTGCTGCCATTCATGAGAGCAAAGGTGAGAAAAGCGACCTTTTGATCTAAAGGACTATGGCTAACATTTGAAGGCTGTCTCTTACTGTAACACCATTTAATACTGGTCCACCCAATGTTGATGCACAGTTCAATTTCTTGATGTTAGTATGTTTCAGTTATTCTTAATATTAAAAAGTTTCTATAAGCTTAGAGGAAATGAATTTTATTTGTTTATATATGGTATGAATAAATACAGATTTACAGATCCTAGCATGCAAATTTATCTTACATGACAGAAATAGTGCATGCATGCAAATCGTGCATCAAAGTTGTGAAATGGGCTACAAATGCAATAAAAAGCGTTATTCAAAAGTTCAACAAATGGAGGGGGGCACTCAACACGCTCCTTGCTTGGGGCGCCATTTGGTCTAGGGCTGGCCCGGTGGAGGACATTAGCTTATGCCAACATAGCTCTCAGCATAGGTGCATTTACACTGGAGAGATTTTCAGCATAACCACATCTGTCAGGCGTGTGGATTTTTTCACACCCCTGACCAATGTAGCTATGCCAATTTAAGTTCTACGTGTAGACTAAGCCTCAGTCCATTAGTTCTTACTGTGCTGCATCAGAAGAAGGACCTTCTTTCAATCACTGATAGGAAACTCTTCTCTTCAAAGAAGCTGTACTCTGCACTGTGGTACAGCCAAGATACCAGTGGTATTAAACACTAAGGGCTCAATCTTGGAGCTCTGGCCCAACTACTTTGTGTCACTCAGGCAATGCAAAGGTCGGAAATCTGTTCTAACGGTGCCACCCTGGACTCCCTCTGACACAGGGGAAGCCTCAAGTGGTGTACAATAGGTATAATTGGCTCTACCTCCTCCAAATAGGTACTCTGGCACAGGGGCACTGGATCTACTTTAATTACAGGGACCAGCCACCCTATGTCAGTTGCTATAAGTATTCTGATTAGAGTTGATGAAGGACATTATTACAATTACAGTGGTCATCACTTAAGGTATGTGTGCCACACTCCACATAGGGTGCATTGGCATGAAAAGTGGAAGGAGAGCAGGACCCAGAGTTTCACCTGATCTTTGGTTTTTGCAGCCCTTAAGATGCTCTAAATTAAACAAAAGGGCATTTCAGCCTTCAGCAGTCCCAGGTTTAAAGCCACCAATTCCTCTCCTCAGCAATCCAAAGTATGAGCTCGGTGCACACAAGGATTTGGCCCAAGTGGCTTCTGCCACCCTTACATGGCATAATCCCTTATTCCATAAGTAGTCCCATTGGTTTAAGTAAAGCAAGGGAACAACATGAGAAAAGGTGACAGAATATTGCCCTGAACATTTTTATTTCCTTTTTACAACCTGCCCTTTCCCTCTTCTGGTCTCCACTTCATTTTCCTGGTTTCCATTTTGTACTTCTAATCCTAATCTTCCAATTTTATCTTCTATATTCAGTTTCCTCTTTATTCACAATTCACATTTCCTGTCCTTTCATGTAGTCTTTGTTTTAATGCTTCTCCTGCTTTCCTCTATGGACTTGGTGAGAGTCTTTCTATTGACTTCTGTGGGCTATGAACCAGATCCTATTCCCTAGCCTTACTCTCCATGTCCTGTACTTTACAGTCCCCCACCCCCAATCCATCCTCTCTCTCATTCCCTGTCTCTTTTCACAATGCTAAATGCAATGTCTAAATCACACCAATACATGGCTTTTTCTGCATGAACCCCCGATTAGTTTCTAAAATTAATAATGTGGGCACTAAGTACCAGTGATTTTATACTAACCCCTGTATACAACTTAGATCTAGTCTACACACTCTGAGTGCCTTAGCTATACCAGCCTAACACCCATTGTAGACACAGCTGTACAAACAGAAGAATGCTTCCGTAGATGTTGCTACCATTGCTTGGGGAGGCAGTGTCCCTACACTGATAGAAAAGCCCCTTCCATCAGCATAGGCTACAGCTATAAGAGAGGGTTATGGTGGCATAGGTACATTGACCTAGCTCTGCCTACATAGTCCTCATAGTACAGACATACGCTTACTCTAGAATCACAGATGACCATGCCTGCTAATAGTGGGGAGAGGGCTGAATGAGGGCTGCTGGCTTCAGCAGTATAAGCCAAGCAGCAAATCTAGGGGGGGATCTGACCCCATATACACCTCCCCCCATGCCACCTCAGTCTATAATATTCCCATTCTTCATTACCTCTGTCTTGCCAATAAAGTTTAGACACATTATCAAGCAGCATATTAAGTCATTAGAGCAGAAGACAGAGTCAGGAACTCTGGATTCTGTTAGACAAAAGTTTGCTGTCACAAGGCAGAGCTTCTCCCAGACTTGAAAATGATCCACTGCTACATGCAGAATTTCTTCTAGGCAAAAAGAAAAGGAGTACTAATGGCACCTTAGAGACTAACCAATTTGGTTAGTCTCTAAGGTGCCACAAGTACTCCTTTTCTTTTTGCGAATACAGACTAACACGGCTGCTACTCTGAAACCTGTCTTCTAGGCAAGGTTTTTGTCCAAACATAAAGCAAGCATGCAAACAAAAATGTTCCTCAGCTCACCCTTTACATTTTAGGCTCCCACTATCTCCCCTCCTAGAGGACTTTAGCAATTCTACTACTCCTACAGCTTCCTAGCCTTCTCTCAGTCAGTTCTGTCCCTCCCTGAAATACCTTTGAAACCTTTATAGGCCAGGTGCAGCCCTGCCCCCTTAATGGCCCAACTGTGAGCACCAGCTCTGCACAGGGGCACTGGACTGATTTTAATTACAGGGGCCAGTCACCCTGGGTCAGTTGCTATATAAGTATTCTGATTAGAGTTGATGAAGGAGATTTTTAAAATTACAGTGGTCATCACTGAAGGTATGTGTACCACACTGTTACCTTTAAAGCGTGACAACCAACACGTTTTTCCTCACCAGAAGAGAAATCAGAGATATAAGTCAAACTTTAGACCAAAATCTGGAGTAGCCTCTGTCAAAAAGTTCTTTAAAATAAGTTTAAATGGAGTGATTTAAAAAGGAAACAGTTATTTAAAAATCTATCCAAATGTAATTCATTAGTTATGAATCACACTTAGCAATGCAGGACAAGGTCAGATTCATTGAGGGGGGAAAATGGTATTATTTAGATGTAAAATCACAATGGTTTTAGACAGGTTTCAGAGTAGCAGCCGTGTTAGCCTGTATTTGCAAAAAGAAAAGGAGTACTTGTGGCACCTTAGAGACTAATAAATTTATTTGAGCATAAGCTTTCGTGAGCTACAGCTCACTTCATCGGATGCATTATACTAACATTACTAAGCCAGGTATCTCATCCTTTGTATCCCAAAAATCTTTGATCTGGGAAAGCAATATATAGCCAATTCCTTCTTTCATCTCTGCCCTCTTGCATCACATAGGCTTTTATATGAAAAAAAATAGCTGCCCCCTTCCTTGTATACCCCCTAGATAATGGAAGAAGACATTTAGACAAAGTGATACGTACCAGCTCTAGAAACTCTGCTTATGTTTTACCTCTTTGGCAATTGCTTTACAGAAATTCAGGGAAATTACATTTGAGATTTGACAAATGATTGACAGGTGGCTAATAAGACAGGCAAATTCGCAGCAGAGCCTAAAAGAAGACTTTGCTAGGCTTGGCCTTTGCTTTTTTCATACTTCTTTGTTAAGATGCTTATCCACACCAGGCCCCATTGGGTTATTTTCTGTTACAGTATGTACTTGTATTCTTGTATCTTCCTTTTCTGAGGTAAGTTGCAAACTCTTTTAGTCAATATCCGCAATTTATCTTTGGGTATCCTCCTTCCTCCCTCTCATGCTTTGTGTAAACTTACTCTCATCTGGAGGCATTCTGCATATTTTGAATATAATGCAAATGTCATGTCATTTTCAAGAGACAGTTGTAAAGCATAGGTCCTTCATTTAACTCATCAAAAAAAGGTGTGTTGGACATGACTGACAAGAAAATAAATTTGTTTTAGGAGCTCAGATACCATATTGATGAGTTTAGTATAAATACCGTCATCCTTCTGCTGAGGCTTTTTAGTAGGTCACTTTCTTCATTGGAGGAGAAATTGGTAATAGAGACTCAGGGTATTTTCTAGTGTGATTTAATTATTTGCCAAATGTATGTAAGTGTCCCATTTACTTTGAACAGGGGTAGCCAGAACTGCAGGCACTTGTAGAAACTCCAGCTAAGACACCAGTGAGTCAGTCCTGTTGCCAAGAAACCGCTCCATTCTCTCTCACACTTGGCCCAGTCTCTGTTTTTAGCAAGTTGTCTGTTCATCTCTCTCCTGCTTGAGTTCAGTACTTTTCACCTGAGATATCCTTTAACCCACAGTCACTCTCCCTTGGTCACACAAAACCTGTATTCCTATATGTAATGGACTAATTCAGGCAGACCTGGGCATTAACTCCGCCGTTTGTGCAGCTGCTATTCAGTGCAAAGCAATCTCAGATGAATCTGACTATATACTCAGTGTTCAGTGCAGCTGGCTCCCTTCTGCCTGGGTGTGATCCAAAACCCATTGAAGTGAATGGAAAGACTTCCATTGATTACAGTGTGCTGTGGGTCAGGCTCCTAAGGCCAATTTTTTAAAGGTATATCGGCACCTAAAGATTCAGGCAGGTGCCTAGTGGGATTTTCAAGACAGCCTGGGTGCCTAACTCCCAATACCTTTTAAAATCTGCCCCCTCGTCCTTATCCAAACAAAAGAAAGTACTTAACCCACACAACCCACCCAAGGGCCTTGTGAGTGCAGCTGCTATAACCAGCCATCATGGATCCATTTATGTTAACTCTTGCTATGGAGAATTTCATACTGAGTACTTAAGATAATATTTCATGAACCTCCTGAATTATCACCTTTGCCATAATAGGTGAATAAAGTAGCTGAGGCAGATGTACAAAAAGGCATCGAGAAACAATTAAATCCTTAACTTGTAAAAGTAAAATCCAACATGATTACTCAATGCATAGTGAAAAATAAACATAACAATGTTCTACAGTGCTGAACATTAAATATTTGCCCTATAATCTACTTACAGTGTTAGCAATGGAAAACATATTCTGCACACCACATTTTGGAATACTGAACCGTAATGACATGCACTGTTTAACTGACATTACATTTATTATAGAGTCCTAAAGTTTATTCCCACTAAAAACAGTATAGACAATGGACTTGATTAGAATTTAATGGATTAATAGTGTTGTGTGGTGCTCTACCCAACAATATTCTCTATTATTATTACTAGAAATTTGCTTGTCAAAAGTCAGTGTTTTATTCACTTGTAAACTGAAAGTGATATTTCAGATTAACAAACTATTTTATGTTGCATAATTCATCATTAATGGATTACATCATTAATCCATTTTGTCACATAACTGCAAAAGGCATGGTTTGATCAGATTAAATATCTATCAAAGAATTTTCTCTGTTTGTTCTATATATAACTATTTCTCACAACAGAAAAATTTTAAAATAGTAATTAGTCTGGTTCTGTACAGATTTTATTTGAGAACTTTAAAACATGCAGTTTGCTATTTTTTCACTAGATCAAGGACTCAGTTCTGCTTCCATTAACTTCAGTGGGAACAGGAGTATGCCCCAAGTATATAACTTATTTTTTTCAAAAGTCTATTATCTGCCACCCCTGTATTCAATATAGGAATTCATTATCAACCACAAAAATCAAGGATATTTGGAATATCATACCAAATAAAGATATTTCTAAGCATAATCTTAACATGTAATCACATTTAAGTTCCTTTTAAGGTATAAAAGCATTTGAGTAATCCCACTTTGAGTCATTTTCTATTTATTCAAACCTATAACAACTTCTTTCAAATGAAAGTTAAAAACACACAATGATCTTTGAAGAGAAAAGCCCAAAATAGTGAGGGAAATCCAGAACAAACCATGCTTCTGTATTAAATTTTGGGCCCTTAATAAAAATCATAACCATAAGTGATTACATATCTTGAGTATTTTTGACGGGTAGTGATCAATGGCTCCATGACTAGTTGGCAGCCGGTATCAAGCGGAGTGCCCCAAGGGTCGGTCCTCGGGCCAGTTTTGTTCAATATCTTCATTAATGATCTGGAGGATGGCGTGGTCTGCAAGTTTGCAGATGACACTAAACTGGGAGGAGTGGTAGATATGCTGGAGGGTAGGGATAGGATACAAAAGGACCTAGACAAGTTAGATGATTGGGCCAAAAGAAATCTGATGAGGTTCAACAAGGACAAGTGCAGACTCCTGCACTTAGGACGGAAGAATCCCATGCAGTGCTACAGACTAGGGACTGAGTGGCTAGGCAGCCGTTCTTCAGAAAAGGACCTAGGGGTTACAGTGGATGAGAAGCTGGATATGAGTCAACAGTGTGCCATTGTTGCCAAGAAGGCCAATGGCATTTTGGGATGTATAAGTAGGAGCATTGCCAGCAGATCGAGAGACGGGATTGTGCCCCTCTATTTGACATTAGCAAGGCCTCATCTGGAGTACTGTGTCCAGTTTTCGGCCCCACGCTACAAGAAGGATGTGGAAAAATTGGAAAACATCCAGCGGAGGGCAACAAAAATGATTAGGGGACTGGGACACATGACTTATGAGAAGAGGCTGAGGGAACTGGGATTGTTTAGTCTGTGGAAGAGAAGAATGAGGGGGGATTTGATAGCTGCTTTCAACTCCCTGAAAGGGGGTTCCAAAGAGGATGGCTCTAGACTGTTCTCAGTGGTAGCAGATGACAGAACGAGGAGCAATGGTCTCAAGTTGCAGTGGGGGAGGTTTAGGTTGGATATTAGGAAAAACTTTTTCACTAGGAGGGTGGTGAAACATGGGAATGCGTTACCTAGGGAGGTGGTGGAATCTCCTTCCTTAGAAGTTTTTAAGGTCAGGCTTGACAAAACCCTGGCTGGGATGATTTAGATGGGGATTGGTCCTGCTTTGAGCAGGGGGTTGGACTAGATGACCTCCTGAGGTCCCTTCCAACCCTGATATTCTATGATTCTATGATACAAGTTACATAGACTTCAGGATAAAATAGCTACAGAATACCTCAAGGACAAGATGTAAAGTTCCTCAACCTGTGTTTCTGTGGTTTGACTGAAATCACTGGTTATACATTCTTTTTCACAATCTAGGTTGTCTCAGCATCCTGCAGTTTGGAATGATTAGTTTCAGGGGATTACCCCATGCCCTCCAAAAATGTCCATTGTTCATTAATTTGATGTAATTGAGGTATATAATTCATCACATGCTTTAACAGGAAGCTGTTTAAGAAATAAGGCCTTCATCCAGCAAATCACTTACCCAAATTGATTTCAGTGTGGCTACTCATGCGCTTAAAGTTAGGCATATGCTTAAGTGAATTCCTGGATTGGAATCTATAAGCCTCCACTTCTGGGTTTATTAGCATTTCAGACCAATTCTAGGGCGTGATCTTGCAACTCTTTCTCTCACACATAGTCCCACTAGCATCAATCTTATTGCTCATATGATTAAAGGATGAAGGATCAGGCCCTTAATGCTGTAATGGAGCTGGAGATATCACCAAAGAAACACACATTCCTAAAACCATTAGAAGTGAGGGGATTTTAACAAGAATATATGCCCTAGAGGCAGGAACTGTCTTTTTTCTACAGTACCTGGCACAAGGAGCATCTGATTGGAGCCTCTAGGTTCTACAGTAATATACTTATCATCAACTATTTTTCAATACCTGTAAATGTACAAGAAAATGGTCCTTCTGAATCTTTTATTTTCCTCAGTGATGGGGTCCAGTCTTGCTATTGGCGTCAGTGGAAAATACCCATTGACTTCAATAAGAGCAGGGTAGGATCCATTGAAATCTTGAATTCTGTGCACTTCTAAAATGGACTTAGTGGATTCAATTCAAGTAGATTACTGGGGAAAGTGTTTGGAAAAAAGATCACAGGGCTCTGATTAGCAGTAAACAGAAAATAAAACATATTTTAAACTGATAACACTATATGAACAAGAGATAGATGGTTTGATTTGAAGACAATACAACAGATACAGAATTATGAAGATTAAAAATATTTAATTTTATTTTTTGGGAAAAGTACAGTCCTAAAAGAAAAAAACAAGAGGCATCAATTTTATCCTACTTGAAATTCAAGGAGTCTCTGTATGTGATAACTATATTTTAAATATGTCTACCTTATTTTGTCACTGTGAAAATTGTTCTGTGGATACTGAAAGCATTTATGGAATAAATTGGATGAGTCTGTGTATATTGGTTGTGGGAGTTTTTGTAGAGTTCAGTTTTTGCTGATCACTTCCTCGTGATGAAAAGATATATATGACCATTGCTGGTTTATATTTCACTATTAGAGAGTCCCACTGGAGTAAGCACATGGTGTGAATTATGCAAACTTTTATTTTGAAGGAATCAAAGAGGCTTGTTTTGAACTATGATGTGGTCTGCAGGATGATCATGTTTATCATGAGTCCTGCAATAATAATTTAGGCTTATGTTTCCCATTGTGAAACAGCACCACTGCTTGCTTAGTCCAGTAAAAAGGACAGCAGAAATCACTCTTCTTGCATTTCATAACTTTGATCAGGAGTCTTTTTTTTTTACTTTAGATTCAGGTCAGCTGACTCACCAGAAGTGATGGTAATACTTTCTTTCACACATTTTCATTGCAAAAAGTGGCGAGTCCCTTGCAGAGTCACCCCTACATTATTTTGAGTGATTTTGTATACTTTTTTGCTTTAATTTTGTTTGGGGGGAGAGGGTTAACCTTGACCTATTACTGTTTGAAAACAGATGGTTGACAGAACAGGCAATTCATCATCTGGGGATTGTTTTATTTACTTTGAGAAGTATTTACATTAAAATTTTCACTTCTAAACAAACTGACACAAAGGGAAGCTGTAAGTAACTACTAGCGTTTGCAAGAGGCTAGCTGGAATAGGTTTGCCACTGCTATCGCGAAGTAGCCACGAATGTGGTTTTAGGTACCTGTCGTTTTCTTTCCTTTTACAAAAAAACAAAAAACAAAAACAAACTATGATTTTAATTAGTTTCAGGGCCTATGCTTTGGGAGTCCATGTTTAGACAGGTATTTGGTGTAAGGTTCCCCAACACAAGTTCGACAGCAGGTGCTCAGTTGCAGGGGCCTATTTTGGATCTGTATTCTCATGCACAGACAGCTCCCGCCCCCGCTCAGCTTCTACGGGATTTACACCCCCGCCGGAGCACGCGCCCCTCTCGGGCTCAGGGTCTAAAGCCCCCGCAGGACGAGCCCCTGCCGGGCGCAGGTTCTGAACGAGCTCCCCCGCCACACGCGCCGCTGCCGGGCTCTAAAGCAGAGCCCAGGCGGCAGCGCGCGAAGCGGAACGGGGTAGAAGTGGGAGGGGGCGGGAGTAAACGAGGGGGGGCGTGTCTTCTGGCCTGGCCCCGCCCCCTCCCTCCGCTCTCAGTCCTGGAGCGCCGCTAGGCTGCCAGAGGGACGCAGCCACCTGCTCGGTGCTGAGCTGCTGGCAGAGGCGCCGCGCGCCTGCCTGGAAAGTTACCGAGCCGCCCGCGCGGGGAAGCCAGGAGCCGAGAGGGGAACCCGCCGCCGCCGCCCCGGGAGGAGGAGCAGAGCCCCGCGGCCAGGCGGGATGATGGAGACCCCGGCGGCCCCCGCCTGCTGCTCCGGCCTCCCGCTGCTCTGCCTGCTGCTGCTCGCTGCCCTCTGCCTGCGGCCAGGTGAGCGCGGCGCGCTGGGGCTGGGGCTGGGGCTGGGGCTGGGCGGCAGGCGGCTGTCACCTGCCCGCCTCTCCCCGGGTGCAGCGCTGCCCTCGTCGCGCGCAACTTTAGGCAGCAGCCGGGGGAGGGGTGAGCCGCCCCCTGCGGCTCTGTCCCGCTGCCTCTTCCTCTTTTCCAGCCACCCCCCCCTTCCTTGGGGGAGGGTGTGGGGTGCTTCCTCCTTCTGGCGTAGGGAAGGGGGGTGGGGGAGGTGTCGGTGTGTCCTCCCCCTCCCCTGCTTTGGGGGGCGATCACTGGCGCTTTTTCAGTGTCTGTTGGGGGGGGGTGTTGTCCCCTCTTTACGAAATGGCTGTTCACCCCCCCCCCCCCCGCGTACGTGTGCCCCTGGCTCTTGTCACGTCGGGTCTCTTAGCTTGCGAGCATTACATCTGCCCCTTGGCGGTGGCAGTTGCGCGTGTCTGTGCCCAGGGAAGGAAAGCGATGACAAAGAGCGGGTCCCACTTCCCCCGGCTTCTCTGACGCTGGGCCATCGTGGAGTATTGTCTGGCTGGTTGTGCTGTGAAAACCCGCACAGCCCGCTGCTTTCCGCCTGTGCCACTCACCGCTTCCCTCCAGAGCGAGCCCTCCGCCAGATTTAGCTGGACTGAGAGACTCCCGGGGGAGAAGGGACACGGTGATCGGGGTGGGCTTCCACCTTCCTTGCAAAGTTGCTTTTCTGGTTGCGCCTGAGCTAGTGGGAGGAGGTGACCTCACCGGCAGTTAGTTATAAGGGAGGCTAAAGAGATGAGAGTAAACTGCGACCAGCCGGTTTCTTGGGGGGAGGAGGTTGGTGCAGTTCTGTCCAGACCATTACGTCTTCCTAAAAATGAGAAATGCAATCGGATGGGAAAGAATGCAAAACAAAAACCATGGGTTTTGCATGTAGCTAGTTACGCTTTCCGTTTTCATTGCACGTCTGTCTGAGCGACAGCCTTAAACTTTCCAACAGCGGTAGCTCGCCCCTTAAAAACAACGTGTCATTGGGTCTGTTTCCTCCTTTTGTACGCAAACGGCTGGATTGCTGCGGTCTCTCTCGGCTTTTCCCCCGCGCGAGTACCGAAGTCAGTCTTCCTCTTAGAGAGTGGTTCCGCCCTTGAAATTCGTCTCAAGTTTCCCCCACGCTGTGTATGTGACACCTTATTTTCGGTACGGACTAATAAAGGCACCCCCTCCTAGGGGCACCCCCTCCTAGGGGTTGTATTAGTAGCAGAATATGCAACTCTGAACCGATGCCACTGATTAGTAATATCAACATTAACAAGTATGCCACCAGCGAGTAACCCGCTGTTGCCTTTGGATGGCTTCTCTTGAAATGTTGCCGGCTTGAAATAGGGAAACAAGGGACGCGATTATTCATGGCGATACATTGTATGCGGTCTGTTCTTTACATCTCTCTTTCAAGGGTGTGATCGAAACCCGGGGGATAGTCCAGTGTCAGAGTCCTGATCGAAACTTCCATAGCAGCTAAATACTTTGATCGGACCTGGCTGTGTGAATGAGGTTGAGGGATTGCCACATTAGTCAGTTCAGAGTCTGGGTATTCCGCCTGGTTAGTGTTTAACAGGTGTTTGATTAGATTGAGATGACAAATCAGTTTCATGTGTGTAAATTTCCCTTCTGAGCTTTTTTTTTTTAGGCATTAGGGAAGTAGGAACACATGGGAAGCATTAACATTCTCTTTAACTGTCTTGGCTGGGAGGTGTTTATTCTCCTTTTGTCAATATTAAACATGAAAACTGAAGTCTAAGGAAAAGCTGTAAAGTGTGTGTTCTGCATTCAAGGTAGAGAGTAAAAAGAAAAGGAGTACTTGTGGCACCTAGGAGACTAACAAATTTATTTGAGCATAAGCTTTCGTGAGTACTCCTTTTCTTTTTGCGGATACAAACTAACACGGCTGCTACTCTGAAACCTGAAAGGTAGAGAGTGTCTCATTATTCTTGTAGAAAGAGCGTCAGCCTGTGGTGACGTTTTGTATTGCTTTAAGAAACAGCCTTTCTTTTGTGTACTTACATTTACAGCAGTCAAGAGGTTGGGGAAGCGTTGCCGTGGAGTCACTGTGTTTTCAGGACTAGGCTCTACGCTTTGGTTTGCTCTCCAGTTACCTATTTACACCTAATACTCCATACAGGAAATGGAAAACAAGAATAATACACTTCAGTATAATATTATTTCTCTTGCATTATTTTCATATTTGTCTACTGTTAATTTCCTAAGGTGAAACAAGTAGCTAAACAAAGGCAGCAATGTATAATCTTAGTAGAAGTTCTGTTTTTAAATGAGTGTAGCAAGCTATCCTTTGAAAACAAAACGTTGAACTATATTGCAGTTTTCTGCCTTAGTAAATAATTAAACACTGTATTTAATGATTGCCAGTCTTTAAGTAGCAATGGTATAAAGCTTACCGGGAAACCAATTGCTCTTTGACTAAGAGAGACTCTCCAGGCATGACTGAGAATGATGCTCACCTTGTCTCTTGTGCCTTATTGGAGAGTAGGCTAAAACTCTGAAAGGGACAGGGACAGAGACAGGTGTTTGTCCTTAACATTGAGGTGCCTCATATCATCCTATTGGGAAAATTTTTGATTCAGAATGGTCTTTTCTGGTGTTTTAAGAAAAAGTACATCATGCCATCAGCAAGAATTTTTTTAATTGCCCTAATAATATTTTATGCTATTCTTATTCCCTCTTCTGTTGTCTCATAGCATCAATTAACCTGCAGATACTGTACTTGCAGAATTATACTGATGCTGGTAATGCTGCATGGAAAATGACCAAGTGCTGTCTAAACAGGTTAAAGTTGTTATCCACTTCTCTAGTTTGCTGTGCTTTTCTGCCTCTCTTCCCTCCTCCCCCCCCCAGTTCACTTTAACTCAGTTTGAAACACAAGTAGATACATGTGGTTTTGTGGTTGGGGGAAGATGGGATAAAAATTGGTAGGAAAAAGCTTAGCTCCCCTTCTTTCAGGATTGAAATACTAAATCTACTTAATTTCTAGTTTATTTTTAAAACAGTAACTTAGTTTGAACACTTTTTAAAAAGCTTTTATAGCTGTAAAATTGTTTTGCCATTGTTGCTAGCATTTTGGTATTTCTATTTGTTATCCTCAACCACTTTATTGTTTTACTATTCCCAACAATAAATTACCCTGCACGGTCCAGTTATTGTGTACTGCACCATCAAAGTAATCTGACTCTTGGAAGCTCCCAAATCAAGTTGGCACATGCATTAGTGTAAATATGCGGATGTGTAAGATTAAAAAACCCTATCCGGTATATGTGGTGTTTATAAACCTTCCATGAATATTTAAATTAATGCTGATCCTTATCAGTATTTAAACTTTATTCTTTATGGAATAAACTGTGTTATGGGACAGACTGCTTCCTTCTTTACCAAACACTAATTATTTAATATTTCTGCTTGGTCCTGTCTACCTGATGTTTGTTAGAGTAAGTTTTCTAATCTGAAATGGCATTTTTGTGTTGTAATTTAAATGAAAATATTGGGATTTTTTTTTTAAAGTGACACAGGTCCCATAATAATTTTGAGTTCACTTCAGTCTTCACGGTCTTTTCTTTTTTTTTTCTGGCAGATGATAATGTGGTTTGTTTGTTTGAGGCTGGATTCTGTAGAAATTATGGTCTGTTAACAAAATGTATTTGATGATGATACACTGTATGAGTTCCTGCTCATATGATTATTCCAAAATTAATTTCTGATCTTATTCTTCTACAGTGTCTTTCCCTTTTCTTTTACTAGGCCAGTATGAACTTCAGATTTTAGGACTGAAGTCACAAACTCCCAGTGGAGTAGAGATTCAGTTTCAGTTTTATGCACTCTGTGTGGGGGGGGGGGGAGGTTATTTATTTATTTATTTATTTATTTTTTAGCTGAATACACACATCTAACTAGCTCATCAAAAATTAGCAGTCACTCATTACATTTGGAAACTGTTTGGTTTAAAAACTCATAATTATTTTTATGCTTTGGGATGACAAGAAGAGCAAGCTAGAAAATCTCTTGGGAGGCTCTTTTTAGAAGAGTTTGGCAGTAACTTTGGGGATTCTCCTTTTGAGGGTTTTTGTTTGACAGGATAGGAGATGACAATAGAAATCACTCATGTAATCAGAGCAATCTGTGAACTTTGTGATTGAGGGGAAAACAAAGTACCTCTTTCCCGTGTATATGGCATTTCAGACCCAACCTTTGCTTTCGTTCTATTGGAGGAAAAACTCCATTGTATCCATATTAATAAATATTTTCTTGACACATCTCAACTACTTCAAGGGTACATCATTTCTCCCTCTCCCCCCAAAACCCCTAAAGAATAGCAGCTTTTATTTTTTAACACCTCATATTCCTTTTCCCCAAAAGCCTTCCCTCACATTTAAACTTGGTCCACAGTAATACCATAAGCTGTCTGGTTTGCATCAAGAGTATTGATTGGCTTTTCTCATCCTAAAATTTGGGAGAAACCTCTGAACACTTTAACATGATATACATGAAAGGAAAAACAATTAAATATTTTACGCCTTACATAGGCAAGAGTGATTTATATCCTTTCTATTTTATCATGAAGATGAAACTTTTTCAAAAACAATGTCTTAATATGGGTTGAATGGTTTTTGCAGCTCACCTGTGTTAGATGCTGCAAGAACTGACCATGTTGCCAGATCTGGTTACAATATAGAACAGAAGTTTCCAACATGGTTAAAATAAATCTTGTTCTTGTAGTGTAGACAGCACTGAAAAAAGTGTTAATTTTGCTCACCAATCATACTAGCGCGCAATCCAGGCACACAGTTAAACGGCACTTAAGTCCCATCAACATTACCAGACTGAATAGTGTTAATTGTGTCAGAAGCTAAAATGTTGTGACTGGATTCCCTAACATATAGCCTTTTTTGTGTATGTGGTATTTTGCGTCTTTTATAGTTTTATAAATCATATTGCAGCCATTTTATTGTATGGTTAGCTCCTGTCTTTAGTGGGATTAGAAATGTACCAACATTGTTTCTAGAAACATATTGTTTTGAAACTGTGTTCAGCCCTCCTCAAGAATCTTCATCATCAGGGTTAACACAGGGGGTATTTATTGTGGTGATAGGACTATTTTTAACAAGTTGTAGTGTATATGTAAACCATGAGCCCAATCCTGTGAGAGAACTGAGCATCACAAGTGAGTTGCCAAGTGTCCACACCTCTCTTTGACTCAAACAAAAAAAGCTTGTATGTAACCAAAATCAAGTGAAAGCTTTTTCAAAAATAGCAAGTACTGTAGATTGTGATTAGAACTACTAGAGATTTGACTAGTACCCTTCTCTCTTCCTCCCCCCACCTCCCCCAAGGAGCTGAGCGAGCACCTGTGCCTCCTATTAACTCCAGGTGAATTATTGGGCACTTAGTGCCTCTGAAAATCAGGCTTTAACTTTTTAAATATTCTAACTTGTCACACTACTTGTATTTAAATATGTATTTTAATGGTAAAATCTTTCTGAAATGTATAGTATAAACTTGCAAATGAGTTTGTTGCTTCCCTGGGACAAGGGATGGTAGTAAATTGGCTATCCTGAATATATATCCGTGCTATTAGCACACATACCAACAACCAGATAATAATGAATGTTAATTTCACTGAGAGTGGCTTAATCTGCACTCAACTCTACCTTGGTTGGATGTTAATCTAGTACTCTGATGTGGTGGTTCTTTGAGGAACGTCTGCCTAGTCTGAGACTAAGTTGCTTTTCTTATCATACATATAAGTCTCCAGAACAGCACATCGGTATCTATTTATTTAAACAAGCCCCACATCTGTTCAGCTGGTATTTCCTTCACTGATAAGAAACGTGCCTCTTTTGTAAAGGAAGTGATATATTGGTGAAGAGACTGGTGGAGCTGCAGGGTCTGATTTGGGGGTTATCATAGTTTATAAGTATTTGAAATGTCTTCAGTAGATTTAGCTAAAAGAATAGTAAGCTGCTCTCATGTTAACAAGCAAAAACATGTATTTTGTTTGTTTCAGCAATCCTTGACTGTTTAGTGAAATGAAGTAATCTATATATCCATGTTAACTATTCTCAGTTTGTTCATACTAATACAGTAAATATTTTTGCACAAGGAAAACCCTTGCTAACTACAAATGAGGCTTGTAAAATGCATTGTTTTAATTCAATTTTGTAGTTTTTGCTAGCTAAATAAGGATGTTACTTAAGTTTGGCCCTTACTATGAAAAGCACTTAAACATGTTTTTAGCTCCCACTGAGTTGAAAACTTTCCTGAATACAGAACCTTTCCTGAATCAGGTCTTTAAAGAATTATCACAGGAATTCTAGAGAGCATGATGGCTCTGAATACCTGCTGCTTCCATTAGTCTCAGCAGATGCTGTGGGTGCTCATACCTCTAATAATCGGGTATAACCTGAAAATCTTGATTAGAAAACGTATATACAGTGGTTCTGACAACAGCATGATTTTCAAACATGAGATTTTGTCAGTTAATTCAATAGAGGGAGCTCCACTACCTTATTGTTAAAAGCAGCGTTATTTGTATGTTTGTACTTCTGCATCAGACCTCTGGTTTCCATGTGAAAATTACATTAGGGATCCACAATTTTTTTTAAGAGTGAAAAGTTTTATGGGAGCAAATTCATGCTTCAGGATACTGCTTTGGACAGCCAGCAGTATTGGTAGGCATCAACAGTGTGCCTGGTGCTGTACAAGACACAGAGGAAGACGATAATCTCCACGTCAAGGAGTTTACCAGTGCAGTCTAAACTGAGAAACAAACTCAGTGCTCTGAGAGATGCAGAGAATGGTTCTTTTTCTTGATGGTTAGGAAGTGGCCCTTTTTACTGAATTGGATCTGCCTGGGTGGACTTTATGGATGAAAAGAGTTTTAAGGAGGGATTTCATTGAAGAAGCGGTGGTTACCTCTACGCCAGAATGGAAATGGAACACCAGGTGCAGGTTGTTGCAAGAAGTAAGTTACAAAGAGTATTGGTGGTTGAAGGATAACATGGGAGTGATTACACAGGATTTTTTTGTTGGGGCATGAAGAGGTTAGAAATAAGCTTTTGTTTTGCTTTATCAAACAAAGTTTTAACTTTAAATAACAATTTTGCAGTTACTTCTTTTAGATTACAAAGGGAAATTCAAATGGTTATGCTATTGAGAATCCCAGTTCTGTTTAAGAGGTGATTAGGCAAAATTTTACTTTATTTTTTTGCATACTAGTAAGATCTGCCTGTTTAATTTGGAAATATGTATTCTAGAGAGTTGTATTAAATACAAGAAACAGGTAATTACCCTGCAAATCCCGATATAGGCGCTAGGAAGAACTTCTGTGTAAGAGATTTTTATAGTGTTCATCACCATAGTATCTTCAGGCTAATTATGGAGAGTTGTTAGGGATCACCCCTCTTTAATAAAATTTTCTTTTAATTCAGGGTGTCTTGTTAAATTGTGTACTTGGAGTAAATTCACTAGTGAACTCAATGTTTCTCTGTTTGCATTCTAAGAATAGCATGCAATCAGTGAATGCTGGCCAAGTGTCTTTTCCAGTTAGTCAATAATAATTTACTGTGTTTTTTAATTTTTCAGTTGAACAAAAATGGAAGTAACTGTATTTGTTTTTAAAATATTATAACTTTCTGTAACTTATAGACAACTAGAATTAAATCCTTTTTCATGTATATAACCATATCATATTAAATACTTATTCCTTTCGGTGCTTGGAATGCTTAAATAAGGATGGGAAAGTGTAAAGCGCCATTGCTTCCAAGACTTTAGAATTATAAAGCTGGAAATATGTGGGTGTGGAGCCTTAAAATTTCATCTATCCCATAGGCAACAAGTGATTTATTATTTTCCAGGAAGGCAGTGTTAGAATTCATCCTGCAGGGCAGGTGAAATTCTAAGGCTCCAAGACTGCATGAAGCTTGAGATGTTGAGAAATGAAAAAGGTTAGGTGGTGCAGTTCAGCCTAGTAAAAACTAATGGTTAGGTAACAATTCATATTAGAAAAAGCATTTGGGATTTTTGTTTTGTTTAGAGAAGATGTCTCATTCTGATATCTGAGTATCCAAAATCGAGATCAAAGTGTTGGACAGTTGGCTAGGAGCACTGTGGGGTTGGGTGGTGGGTTGCTCCGCTCCCCACCCCCACCCCAGTGTTTTGGTTTTGATTGATTGTGCAGCGAGGATTGTCTTTCTGTGTGACTTTTTTTTTTATTATTCCCAATGAACAAAATGCCTTGCCGTGTCAGAAAGCTTTTTACAGACTTTCATGGTAGCCAGAAACAGCGTTTTTTTTTTCTTCTTCTTCTGGGCTCTATATCAGTTGTTCCAAATGAAGATAGAATTTTCTATTGGTAAATTCTAATTAATTTAGAGACCAGAGATAATCTTAATGGCCTTTACCAATGGACGTACAGTCTGTCATTTTATAATTGGAGAAAACGCACTGACTATTTACGCCAGCGTTTTTACAGTTGAATCCATGAGGTGGATCCCAAATGAGCAACTTTAAATCCTTGGATTTCTCAGTCTTGATGCTGAATGCCAGCTTTTTAAGTTGAATAACTGCATGTATGCATGCATATATGAAGAAAAGTGGTAAGGTAAAAGTTAGCTTATCTACTGTTAAAGTTCAAATGAATCTGAATACAATATTATGCGACTTGCTTCCCCATTACTAAACTGGAGACTTCATTCAGTCCCTGCTAACATTGTCCCACTTTGTTGGTGAAGACAAAAGAACAGGCAGGCTGGAAGAGAGAATGAAAAACATTTGCCACTCCCAGGTGATAGCTTGCAAATCATACAAGGGGAATAATCTCTCAAATTTGTGTGTACTGCTGAGGTTTTTTCTATTTGACTGAAATGTTCAGTTCTCAGACTATTGTTTTTAATCTTAGACTGTCTGGGGTGATGCAGTAGCTACCATAATATTGACTCATGACAGTACCAGTTTGTACCATCTAGCCACATTCCAAACCGTAGTTTTGTTGCACAAATAATAGAAGAAATTTTCTGGAATATAAAGTTTATTCTGCAGGTACTCTTTACAGTTTAAATATACATTATCTAAGCAAAGAATATGCACTAGTTTATTATTTGAGCATTAAATTAGCAGAAATACATTCTTCCATTATGGATATATAGGTTACCTAACACACTAATGTTATATAGGTTGCCTTTTTTTCCCCCTTCCTTTTTCTTTCAAGTGGCTTAAAGATTCAATAGGAATTACTTACCAAGTTCTCATAATGACCCCTGTTACAGAGGCCATTATTTTCTTTAGGATAACTGCTAGCTGATTTACCTTAACTTCACTCACTCTGGTAGCCTTGAATGACAGGAAATGACAGTCCTTGCTTTCCTATAGACATCTAGCCCCCAGTCAGACAGTGTACAGTACTCTGCACTGGCAGACTCTGTGCCCATGCAGAGCTGGTTTGACTTAATTGGAGCTTTTGTGTATGCAGGATTGAAGTTTAGGTAACAAAGTAAAAATGTTAGTGTTTATATAGATTTTATTCGTGAGATCCCTCTGTGTTCCTTTCAGTGCTGAGAAGCACTGAATCCTATGATTATTTAAAATTTTAGTCCACTTAAAAGAGGGAGAACAAACTTCAAAAACTAATAAATAATGTCTATCTGCTCTAAAAGAAAATGGTCTCCATATCATGATTGCCTCTTCCCCAACAGTCCTGTGAGTCCTAGAGAGTCCTGTGCTGCCATAGAGAGGATTGTGGAAGGAAATTTTCCATCTCTAGTCTCCATGGAATGTTGCATTTTGACCAATTCACCCTTTCTACTGGAGGGAGTTTGTGGTTCTCTGAAGTTTTCTTGCTGTACAGCTCCGGGGACTATTGGAGGGCTTTTTTGAGCAGCGTACATCCTTCTCTGGAAGTTTCCAAAGGTGATTTCTGAGCAATTGCCCTTCTGTCCAAAGGGTGTTGTTACATGGAGTACTGCAGGGGTCCTCTTGTCACCCTTCCTGTTTGTGTACCTGAGGTTGCTAGAGTTAGTAAGCATGGGTTGCAGCATAGAAGTATGCTGATGATACACAGCTCACTGTTTCCATTACATCAGAGCCGGCTGTTGCAGTGGAAAGAATAACCCACTGTGACTTTTTTTTTATTATTATTATTATTCCCCATGAAATTGGTGATCTGGCAGAGTCTTAATTCAGTCAGGACTGAAGGGTTGGTTGGTTGGTTTGTTGGGGGAAGTATCCAGGAGTGCTATCAAGGGTGATATTTGCACCCCTAGTAGATGAAGAGCATCCATCATTTGCAACACCGCTTCACAATCTTGTTTTATTAGATTCAGGGCTGCTTTAAGTGTAACCAGAAGGCTTGTTTTTCAGTCTATCTGGTTAGAAGTGATTCTTGCTACCATGATGTGTACATTTGGCTACTGAGACTATACTTTTGTAATATGTTTTGTATGGGCTGCACATTAAGACCACATACAAGGTAAAGTTTGTGCAGAAAGTGATCACCTGATTATTGAGCAGTACATGTGTCTTTACCTACAATTAAAAGGCTTGCTGGTATAGCTTCTTAGTGTGGATGGAGTTTATACCTGAAAAAAAGTCATATTGCCTGTATAGCTTGTACAAAGTTTCCTCGGCAAAATAAGCTAGTCTTTTTGCCAGTATAACTGAATCTACACTAGGGCTTTTGGTGGCATAGCCATGTTGGCAAAAAACACCCCTGACCAAGGGATCTGAGTCAACAGTGTGCCCTTGTTGCCAAGAAGGCCCAATGGCATTTTGGGATGTATATGTAGGGGTGTTGCCAGCAGATCGAGGGACGTGATCGTTCCCCTCTATTCGACATTGATGAGGCCTCATCTGGAGTACTGTGTCCAGTTTTGGGCCCCATACTACAAGAAGGATGTGGAAAAATTGGAAAGAGTCCAGCGGAGGGCAACAAAAATGATTTTTAATGTCAGGCTTGACAGAGCCCTGGCTGGGATGATTTAGTTGGGGATTAGTCCTGCTTTGAGCAGGGGGTTGGACTAGGTGACCTCCTGAGGTCCCTTCTAATCCTGATATTCTATGATTACAAAAGAGCAGATAACACCAGCACTCCTGCCGCTATGCAGGTTGTTTGTGGCTTTGAGTGAAATTTAAGGTGTTTGTTTTATCTTATAAAGCCCTAAATAGTTTGAGGCGGTCACCTGAATGGTTGCTTCTCGTCCTGTGAGACGCTGCCAGTTTGAATAGCAGAGATGCTCAAGGTGGATGTTCTTTCAGTTAGAGGCAAGGGAGCAGGATGCTCTCCATGAGGGTTCCTGTTCTCTAGAATTCTGTTCCCTCCTTGATCTGCCAGAATCTGCATTTGTTAACCTTCAGGACATACCACACAACCCAACTTTTCTTAAGACCTTGAGGGATATCAGGGATTCATCGAATGAGGCCTGGCATTTGAAGGAGGATTTGGAACATGTTTCATACGTGGGTTTTGCCTTCTGTTTTTGTGGTAGTCTCCAAGTGTCCATTTAAAAGTTTTCCAATTAATAATCAAGACGACTGCATTGTAAACATCAGATTTTCTAATTATGTTAAATTTTCAGAGATGCTTAAAACTCTGGATAAACACCAGATAAAATGAAAAAACTCCATAATACTTAACACACACATACTAATCCTCCTCCACCCTCAATGAGGTAGGCATCATCTACTTTATAGAGGTGGTCACTGAGGCACAGGGAGGTTAAAAGATTTGTCCTAAGATGCACAGCACATCACTTGTAGAAATGGGACTAGAACCCATGTCTTCCAATTCCCAATGAAACACTTTAACCCTTCAGCAGTTTGGTCCCCAAATGAGTTCCCCAATGTTCTAGCAACATGGCAGATTCTGAGATGTCTGAGTTCATTTACTCTCCTCTGCTCGGGGAACACTGGCGGCTGGATGTTGTCTGAAGGGAGAAGGAAGAGTAAAAGGCTATGTCTATCTGTGAAGTAAGAGTAGCATATTTGTAGCCCTTTTATTCGGAGGCCAGTCCCAGAGCCAATCCCATTTCCCATCAGTGGCTGTTCATAGATAGGAAACTCTTGAGAATCAAGAGTGATGCAGGGATGGGAAGGTCATTTGTTTTTCTCTCTGGCAGCTCAGAAACTCCCAACCATGAGGCTGGGGTGAGGATGGAGATTTCCTCAAGAGCCATAAGCATCTACTGAGTATATTTGAACAGTCTAAATTGCAAACTGCAGTACCAGGTAACTAAAAAAATAATCAGGCTTCTCATTTCATCAAACTTGTTAGAATACAGAATGGAACATTCCTGGTATAGAGTGAGAGACAGCTTACAGAGAACTCTTCAGGCCCCAGTGCCGCTAAAAATGCTTGCAACCTTTCAAGCCCTGCAAATGGCAAAGGACTAGGTGTGCTGCTTCTGCATCGGACGGACCTGTCTCTGGTAGTTGCCATTGGAGGTAGACTATCTGAAAATGCAGAGAACTTTATTTGCGTTGAGTCCTAATGAGTAGTCTGTGTGCTCTTTACTGCTGCCACTAGGGCTTGTCCATATTATTCCAGCAAGCTTGGTAACGAACTTCAAAACACAGTATTTACCAACCACAAGTATTTAAAAATGAGTTGGGTCCCCAATATCATGAGACCTTAAAAAGAATTTCAGGTTCTTTTTATTTGATTTTTTTTGAGTATTTAGGGTACACTTGGATCACATTTTCAACCACAATCATAAGGACAAAACATTTTTTTAAAAAAATTTTTAAATGAAAGCTGAAATTTTCACCTCATTACTTGAGTTCAGGAGCTTGTGTGTTAAGAAAAATACACCAAATATTGCAAGAGTTGGCAACTGAGAAATCGTAAAATAGGCTTTTTTTTCAAGCTACCTATGTACTGTAGTTTAACTTGTAAAATGTGGGTTAAACCCCATCCTCAACATTTCCTTTTATGGTAGGAGATAGAAGATGAAATATTCCTGATTAACTAGTGAAATTTAACAAATGTGCAATATCATAATCTGTATCCATTTTTTTTGTAATCTTAAGGAACAATAGAGGCAAAAGTAGCCTAGGGTATTAAATGATTAAGCAAAACTGAGGAACTTGGAAACTACAAAAATATCTATGTTGTGTACACTCCAGTGTCTTGAATGTTTTTCTGTTTTCTTTTGTGACAAGACACATTTAAACAAAATAAGAAAAGATGGCTTTCTTTGTGTTTAAAAGTTGGATGTGGTTTCCTAGGTTTTCTCAGTAGTATCACTTGTTGGGTGGTGCTTCAGTGAATTATGTTCAATGGCAAGTTCAAAATACCTAAGTATAAGGAAAAAAGATACCTTTGTTTCAGGGATGAAGACATTCAAAACATTTGGTTAAATGGAGGTTTGGAAAATTGGAGGAGTTAAGAGGCCCTCTGGGTTCTGCAAAGCTCAAAACATACTGAAGTGGACAGTGGTTGGCTTTGTAGACTAGCTGGAATAAAAAAGGGCCCATTAACCTTTCTCTAAAACTAGGTAGTCTACAAAGTTGGCTAGCATCCACTTTACTGTGCTCTGAAAACTTGGAATTGCAGCTACTCTGACTCAACTGACCCCTTTTTAGGAAAGCTTTGGTTAATCCTGGCTAAAGATTATGCATTCTCTTCTCCCAACTCCACGCCATGTATCTGTGACAGTCATGTAATTTAAATGAGACAGACACTTAAAACCATTGCTGCTCACTCAGAATATGCAAACTATTCACCCTTTGGGAAATCTCTACATATTGAAATGTGCTGCTGCTATGTAGAGGTATTGGACTGTGGAAAGGAGGCAAGATTAGGGAAGGAAGTGTAAATATCTCAAAGTACAATTTACAGTAGCATAACCACTCAGAGTAATTCTTCGTCAGCACAAGGGACAAAAGTGGCTTTTGCCCCAGCGTTTAGTATATCCTTTTTGTTGTGAAACACCTAAGACGGGGGTAGAGAGATCCTGTTTTGTTACACTTGTGCATTTGAGGTAAGAATTTGGCCAAATATCTCTTAGAGGTATGACAAAACCAAAGAAATGAACGCACAAGGAGAAATAATTATTTAAGACCCTGAAATAGTTTATGGTGCACATGCAGATAATTTTCTTTAAATCAGCCTTGCAAAATTATTAAGAAAATTTACAAGCACTAGCAAAAATCCACTAGTTCATCCTTTCCATAAATATGGGAATGCAGTGCTCAACTTACTTGTATTACTGTAGCGCAGGGGTGGGCAAACTTCTTGGCCCGAGGGTCACATCTGGGAATAGAAATTGTATGGTGGGCCATGAATGCTCACAAAATCGGGATTGGGGTGCGGGAGAGGGTGAAGGCTCTGGCTGGGGGAGTGGGCTAGAGGGTGGGGCCAGAAATGAGTTCAGGGTGCAGGAGGGGGCTCCGGGCTTGGGTGGGGCAGGGTGAGGGCTTCAGCTAGGGGTGCAGGCTTTGGCGTGGGGCTGGGGATGAGGAGTTTGGGGTGTAGGAGAATGTTCTGGGCTGGGACTGAGGGGCTCAGAGCGCGGGAGTGGGATCAGGGCTGGGGCAGAGGCTTGGGGTGTGGGGAGAGGTTCAGGGGTGCAGGCCCCAGGCGGTGCTTACCTCAAGAGGCTCCCAGAAGCAGCAGCATGTCCCTTCTCCAGGTCCTACGTGGAGGTGCAGCCAGGCAGCTCTGCACGCTGCCCCATCTGCAGGCACTGCCCCGCAGCTCCCATTGGAGTACCAGAGGGGGCAATTGGAGGGAGGCCATTAGAGAGCGTAGGAGCCAGAATGGGGCCATGCTGCGGTTTCCGGGAGCTGCGTGGAGCAGCCCCCAACCCTGCTCCCTGGCTGGAGCGCCAGAGCAGGGCAAGCCCCAGACCCAGCTCCCCCATGGGAGCTCGAGGGCCGGTTTAAAATGGCTGGCGGGCTGGATCTGGCCCACCCCTGCTGTAGTGTGTAGGATTCCTAGTTATGGACCAGGACACACAGAACAAAGAGAGTCCTTACCTAAAAGGGCTTGCAATCTGAGTAAAAGACAAATGAATACAGAGAGATGGGGGGAGCTCAGAGAAACGATGTGGTGGTATTGGTGAGTCAGCATGATAGATAGCAGTCTCAGCACACCAGCAGTCTAACCATTCTCTCTCTCTCTCTCTCTTTATTTATAATGTGCTGCTGCTATGTAGAGTGTGTGTGTATATATATAAAAAATATAATAGATATATAAAAAGTGAATTTTTTTTTGAAGGAGGGCTCTGAAGGAGGATAATTGTTTGTTTGGAAATTTAACAAGTGTATGTTGAAGGTTGGCATCATGAACCAGTCAAAGGCAGGAATCAACATCTCCATGGTGACTGAGAGATGTTAAGCTGTGGAGGGCCTTGAAATCAGCAAAGACAAGCAGTTTATGTTTGATGCAATAGAGAAAGGGAAGCCAATGGATGCATATAAGAAGAGGGGTGATGTGGTCAAAGCAATGGAGTAGGAAAATGATCTTTGCAGCGTCATGAGACATGAGTGGGCTGGACTGTATTTGTCAAGCTAGGAAGGAGGATGTTCACATAAGAGTTTGACAAGAGTTTTTTAGCTGTGTGGATGCATAGGAAAGGCTCATCTTAAAGGTGTTATGCAGAAATGATCTGCAAGATGTAGACACTCCTGGACGTGAGGGTCTACAGAGAGATCCGAGTTGACGACGACTCCCAGGTTACAGGCCTGAGTGACAAGACAGGATTGTGGTGTTGTCCACAGTGATCAAGAAAGGAGAGGGGACTCTGGGGAAAGGTTGAGCATGAAATGATGGTATAGAGGGAGAAGAGAAGTGACCAAGGACTTAGCTCTCTGGAATCCCTGCAGAAGGGGAGGTGGGGCGAGAATGAGAAGGACCCTTCAAAGGACATGCTGATGAAGCAGTGAGAGGCACTGGAGGAGAACAGAGAAGGGAGTACTGAAAGTCAGGAGATAAAGTAGAGGGCACTATTTATATCTTCCCATGTGATCACATGCATTCTCAATCTCACTTGGATAATCAGGCTACCACTCTCACTATCTATCTAGGTGTCCCCATTCTTAGAGTTACAATAACTACCTGATTTTGTCACTGCTCTATTTACCGCCACACTACAGCAGCTTCAGTTTTTTTACTCTCGTCCACGACATCAAATGTGTCAGTTTTCTTGACTGCCACAGCAAGTCACCCACCTTCCTGAAGTGGTGCCTCAAGGTTGTACTTCTCCTATGTTTCAACTATATTGTCTTTCATCATTGGTCTTCAGATGAATTATTCTGAGTAAATGGTTACACAAATTGAAGAAACTTCTTTCATGTTCTTGGGTCACCATTACAGATAACTTAAAAATTTCCTATATACTATTCTATGCATTTTTCCAGAGACCTATAATGGTTTCATTTACTTCATTTATGTAAGTGTACATGTGTGTATGAGGTGAGGCGGCAGTGGGAAAAGCAATACGCTGAGCGTAATTGCTCATTTTAACAAAAATATGTAATTAAATATTTATCCGAGCGTCAAACTTTCTCTGAAGCAACATTCATCTTCATTTTTTCTTAATTAGCAACATGAGTTTCAAGCTTTTTAGTCTCTTGGGTAAATAAACCTATGATTGTATAGTAACTTTCAAATAGATTTTTTTGTAGGAGTAGTTTAATACAAACATTAGTGTAAATATATAATTGTCTGTCCCACTAATGCAAAAGTAATTCACTTATCAGGGTTAACCAGTCTTCCTTCCTTAACTTGTACCTTGTCAAATCACTGCAGAAATGAACATTACAAATCCCTTTGGCTGTATTAGCTTGATTTGACACAAAAGTTTATTTTAAAATAAAATGTAATTGTAGGAGAGAAATCATACGACGTACTTATGTTTTGGTGTCAATTTTTAACTTGTAACAATTTTTGGCCCTGTTCCAGGAGGTACTTAGGCGTGTGACTTCAACAGGACTACTCCAGGAGGTTATGTACATTGCCTAATTGGTGTCTTGGTTTATAAATTTAATGGTCGATATTGGATCTCACATTTGATCACCACCTAACACTTATTTGTTTAATGCATATCTCCTCTCCCATTGATCGTGAGGGCTGAAGTAGTCTTGCAGCTGATGACCTGTGTAGGAAATAAATAAATTCAGGTTGCTGTTGGGATCATGAGCATGTTGTATAATGAGTTGTACTATTCCCTCTGCTCCCTTTGTGGGTGCCTTTAATAAGATGGCAGAGGGCTGAAACTTGCTTTAAAGATTTTCAGGCATAGATTCTCATCAGTTTCCATTCTGACTCTGACATATTCTCAATGCATGTTGCAAGCAGTGGATTTGTCTACTTGGTTCATTGGTCTTCACCAGAGGGGTATAAATTCTAGTGCATGCTTGCATGCCATGCACTAATTGGCCAGATGGACACACTGAAAGTCCCCTAGCGTGTGTTCATGTAGTACTGTTTGAAATGGAATTACATTAATGTTCACTAGGAAACTTTTAGTGTGCTCCAGCCAGGGCCCACATGGGCCAGTTAATGTGTGACACACTAGTGTGCACTGGAATTTACATCCCTCTGGTGAGAACTAAAATACCATGTAGGTACTAAAATACCACACCCTTCAATTATCTATCACAGTTTTTCTGATTGCTAACTAAAATGCAAGAAAATCCTTTAAAACAGATTTTTGCTCTTGTAACTGTTTTAATGAGACTTAATGTGAAAGATGTATCTTTATAGATATTCTTCTTTATTAGTTTTGAGATCAGGATATATTTAATTAAATGCATGGCTATTGAATCCAGAAATGTTTACTTGTCCATTTTTGGCTGCAGTTATAATTAATACAGTTATGGTCCCATTCATGTGTGCTGCATGCCCGTTTTCCACCTGAAGTGAGGTAGTTGTGTTTCTTTTGTGTACTAAAGACTAAGCACTAAAACCTATCCTGGGAGTTTATTTTCATTGAAATTTATTCTTGGTGAGTAATTTTCAGTGAAGCATATTTTTTGTTAGATCGCTGTGAGTAACTATCATGTATATTCCACCTTTTTTTGGGAGTCCTTTTCAGACACAGAGAGGGTAAATCTACAGAATGTAAGCTAATGAGAGATCACCATGAGTAGCTAAAGGAGATTTAAATCACAAATTTATCTGGGGAAAACTATAAAATCTTGGCTCACATGGAGTGATATGGTGATAGGAAGCATGATCTTTGCAAAATTTACTAGGGAAAATGGAACGAACTAAAAATGATGCATTGTTGCAAGTGTCAATGAAAGCCCTCTATTCTTGGTGTAATGGTCTTGGACATTAAAAGGGTGTTTACATTTGGCCAAGAAAAGATTCAAGACTTGGCTAGAGTTAGATGTGGTACCTTTTACTTGTGAGGTCTTGCTCAGTTGGAATGGAAGAATGAAAGCAAAGATCCATACTAGGTTAAACTTTTTTTTATTTTAACTTGAAGCAAATAGTTGATTTTGTGCTTGTTCTAACCACCAATATGTTGTGTTAAACTCTTGATAATACTGATAGGATGTGGTTGGTCACCTCAAACAATACTGTTTGCAGGTTTTCTAGTTCCATAAAAACTGGGACACCAAAGGGTATATCTACACTGCAGCTCCCAGCCTGTGTAGAAGGTCTCATGACAGTGGTGCTCAGGCTGCTGTGCAAGAAATAGCAGTGTGGACGTTGCGGCTTAGGCTGAGGCTTAGACTCTCAAGCCATGGGGATCGAGTGAGCTTGCCTGAGCTGCAATGTCCACACCACTACTTCTAGTGTGCTAGGGTGAGCTGGGTGGCTCACTCCCAGCTGCAGTGTAGACATACCTAAAGAGGTTAAGTGACCTGTTTTTTATATCAAAAAGGAGGTGTGTGGCTGTTAAGAAGTGAGGTGTGTTTCTGACTCAGTTCTGACCTTTAACACAAGGCCATCGTTCTTCTCTGTGCCATGGTAGCATCTTGATCGTGTAAAACAAGATCTTCTATGTGTGTATTATACCACGTATAACATCACAGAGGCCTGGTCTACGCTACATAAGCTGCCTTATGTTGACCTGACTATCATTATCTACACTACAATGGTGCTCCCGCCGATGTAAGTTGCCCACTACATCAACTTAATAACTCCACCTCTGTGAGAGGTACAGTGCTTAGGTCAACGTGATTAGGGCGATGCAGTATTCGTGTAGACACTGCATTACTTACGTGTCTGTTGGCTGTCAGCCCCACAAGGGGCTCACAGCTGGACACCCTTACACACACACACACACACACCTTTCCCAGGACTGACACCAGGAGCTCTCAGCCTGGCACAGGGCTCAGTTTCACAGCAGGGAGCCTACCAGCAGTAAAATTGATGTTCTTGTCAGTTTCATGGCTGCTGCTATTTCTCATTTTTGGCTCTCTCTGTCAATCCCAGGGCTGGGTGCTCTGGCTATGAGCCCCAGTGAGGCTGGGGACAGGAGGAGAGAGAGGGAGAGTGGGCACCTGCTGTGAGCCTGTGTGGCTGTCAATACCCTGCACTCGGGCTGTCAGAGTCTCATAAGGCCCCACTTCAGTGAGTGCAAGTACTCCTAGTGAGGAAATGCACCACTGGCAGAAAGAGGACAGTATAGACACGAACAGTTTGGTGGCTGTAGGTCAACCTAACTTTAGTTGACCTAATTCTGTAGTGTAGATAAGCCCAGAAAGAAACAAAGCTTGTTTTCTTTCTGCTGAATATGCAAAACTGGTAGGGCTCCTTCATGCATCTGCAAAGTAGTTAGAGTAACTTAGATCAGGTCTATCCTAGAAACTTTTGCCAGTATAGTAATGTTGGTTGGAGTGATTTTATTATGACATTTCTATGCTGCCGAAAGCTTTAGTGTAAGCACAGTTATAATGGCAAGAATGTGCTTTTGTTGCTGTAGCTTATTTCTTTCAGGGAACTGGTATAAACTATACTGGCAAAAGCACTGAGGCCTGTAGATTAGGCCTCAGAGCTGTATTCCTTCACACAGGAAGGAAAGGGAAACCAGAGAGCACAGGAGTCTAGGCAATGCTCTTTACTGGAGGGGAGGAACAGAGTGGCTGGAACTGCTTCCCTTGGTTTTTTTTTTTTTAAACTAGAGGGGAAAAGGAGAGTTAAAATTGAGAGAGGTGGGGCTTTGGGGTTTTTTGGGGGGTGGGGGAAAATGTGTGAGGATATTAAAGTTAACTAGAAAAAAGTAGGAGGAGATTGAGAGACTTTTAGGGAATAAGTGGGTGAAGGAAAGAGACCGTAAAAAGTAAATAGCAATAAGGTTATCTTTCAATGTTTAGTCCATTTTTCATTCAAAAAGAAAGTAGCCAGTGAAACAGATACAACAACAGATAAAATATCTGTTTCATATATAGCCTTTAATAACAATGCAATTGGATGCCTGGTAATAGCATGAATCAATTATAGCTATCTATTATCAGAAGTTAGCAAATGGCAAATTGAACTTACTTTTTCTAATCAAATGTCCAATCCTAAAATTTATTACCACAGAGTATAAACTATAATAATTCTCAGTAAATACCTGCAGTGATTTAGTGTAGCGCTCTAGGATTCTCTATTGGGGCATTATCCTGCTCTCTTTATATCTCCAATGGCTGATGATGGGACAGTTCTTTCCCAGATGTCTGGGTCTTGCCCTCATGCTCAGGGTCTAACTGATTGCCATATTTGGGGTTGGGAAGGAATTTTCCCCTGAATCAAATTGGCAGAGACCCTGGTGGGTTTTCACCTTCCTCTGCAGCATAGGACAGAGGTCACTTTGCAGATTTAAACTAGTGTAAATGATGGATTCTCTGTAACTTGAAGTCTTTAAATCATGATTTGAAAACTTCAGTAACTCAGCCAGAGGTTAGGGATCTATTACAGGAGTGGGTGGGTGAGGCTCTGTGGCCTGGAATGTGCAGGTCAAACTAGATGATCATGATGGTTCCTTCTGGCCTTAAAATCTAGGAGTCTGAGTCGTTAAAGTCTGTCAAAACTGGCTTTCATGGGGTCAGGATTGAGCCCTTAATTTCCAGTACGCTCTTTGGTTACACCCATCATATTCATTCTGGGCTTATTTCTCATGAATTAAATACTTGTTTGCTCACCACAATAGCTCCCTTTCAGCTGCATGATCTTGCTGCTCACCCTGCCTCCCCAAAATTCCTTCATCCACATCCGCATAGGCATAGCAGGTTTGACAAGGAAGAGAGGAAAAAGTCATCCTCCTATTACCACAGTTTTTCTCATTGGGGTCCTGGAATTCATTAGTGACTCTAGGTGGGAGGTCTTGTTTCTGCATTGCTGGTGACATTTGCCTCCATGGACTAGGATGATGTGTCTGCATCAGAAAAATGTAGGTCTTTCTACCCTGACAATCACACTGTAGGATCATATCTAATTTTCTATTCACTGTCACTCATAGTCTTTATCAGCCTTGTTTTTGAAGTATCTCCTTCCTATAGAATCTCTGTTTGTTTTTGTTCGGGTATCTTAGCATAATTTTCCTCTAGTTGAGTCTTTATTTCTTGATGAAACTTCTGACATTTTTAGGCTCTTTTACATTGCTTCTGTCCTTGTTAATGATTGCAGTCTTATGCCAAGGTTAGTATCTTCTGTATCATTCTTTAGTGTGGTCTTTAAATAAAGATGCCACATAAAACCAGATGAAAGCTAATCCCTGATGCATCATGTTGACTGCTATCTTAAATGAGTATGTTTGCAGTCCTCCAGTCCCTGTTTCATGTGACATTTCATATTATCTGTTCTATTTTGGATTAACTTTTCAAGTAATACTTTGTGCAAAATTGCAAAAGTTCCAAGTATTGCATCTAATGCATTCCATCATCCAGTGATTTTTGTATTTACATTCTGAAAAGTCTGCATATTTGTGCTTTATAAGCCCATGCTGCTTATTTCTCCAGGATCCTGTATCATATTTTTTTTATATATATTCAGCTACGTTACTTGCCAGATGGTGATATGGCAGGATATTGATCTCCACTAAAAAGAAAGTGATTACATTTGTGCTTTTTTTTCCCAATTCTTTTACCATGACTTTTGATAAATAGCGATTCAGTAAAGTTTATTAGCTCATTACCGTAAGATCCTAGGGTGAATATTATTCAGGCCTGATAATTCAGTGTTAATCTCTTCCAAGATTTTTTTGCTATTATATGCTTTTGATCAAAAGGTGATATTGTCACCTTTTACATTATTCCATAATTATAAACATAATTTTTTTTTCTTGTTAAAGACTGATTTTTAAAGGGCAAGCTTAACCATTTTATAAATTGGCCTACTTCCTATTATTATACCCCTTGATATTTTTGTAAAAGCCCTTCTCATTCACCTGAGCCACTTTGGCTAACATTGTTATTCTTCTCTTTTGCTGCCCTTAATCTCTCACAAGTCTTAAATGACATTCTCATTTGGTTTCCTAAACAGAACTTCATTTTCTGGTGCAGGCTTGTATTTTGACCTGTACAGCAATGATTAGTCATTCATTTCAAGTTTGTGGTTATTCTTAAATCACACTGCAGCAGACTGTAACAGAAGTGAAAATGAAAGTATTTTTCTAGGTATGTTTGATATCTTAATTTAACAATGAAAAATAGTTAGTTACTTTACTTTATAACAGTCTGGCTTGAATCTCATTCAGGATTCAAAATTAGCTTCAGCCAAACTATCTGAAGGGTATTTAGACAACTATTTTTATTCACTCTCAGGGGTCAGGCACTTCTCAGGTTGTCACCACGTGTTCTTCAAACCACGTGTGGGGAAATTCTGTTCTGTATTGCTGCATTGGCAAAGTCATTAGTGTGTGTGGGGAGGGGAAAAAAAAAATCTTCACTTCTGCTGGTGGCCCCTTTGAGGCCTGGGGAGAGTCTTTTGAGACTCTCCCTCCTTCAGAGAGTCCATGTAGATAGAGAGAATCTCTTGATGACGTGGCCTGCTTGAATTTTTTGCATTCTGCGGGAGGCCCTCTGGCCTTTACAGGGAGTAAACTCCCTCTCCTCCCAGCTCAACCAATCTTCTGTTCAGTGCCTCTGCAGTCACTGCTCAGAGCTGCCTCTCACTATTACTACGTCAGCAGTGTTATGAGAGGGAGTTATTTGAATAGCTGGGTAGTTTTTGGCAGAGGAGAAAAAGGCCTTGCAGGGAAGGGAGCATACTTCTTGGAAAGGGCAAGATTTTCTGTTTCCCCCCAACTTCTGACAGAAGATAAGACCGAAGTAGGTGTTGCTGATTAACTGGAAGGAATGGGGGAAAGGCCAAGGAACTTGTTACTCAGTGGGGAAAAAATGTAGCAGTAACTATGTTGATAACTGTTGGATGCATGAGCGTGAAGAAATGGAGGACATGATATGTCAAATGGGGGAGGAAAGAGGTAGAGTGGAAGAGGGGAAACCAGCTGGGGCAGGGGAACAAGTTGATATATTGGATCTACTTTCTGTCTCTTTCCAATAACCTATATTAAAGTCTTGAATATTCTCACTTGTTGTATGTAGTACAGTCTCCAAGTTGTGTTAGACAAGCTCAGTTTAGCACCAAGAAAAATGAATCTGGATAGCTCATTAGCTTAATCAGTGGTTTTCAAGCTGGGTGTCTGCAGACTGCAGTAGAACCTCAGTTACGAACACCTCGGGAATAAGGGTTGTTCATAACTCTGAACAAAACGTTATGTTTGTTCTTTCAAAAGTTCACGACTGTACATTGACTTAAAACAGATTTGAAACTTTGCTGTGCAGAAAAAAATGCTTTTAGCTGTCTTAATTTAAATAAGCCCTGAAACAGTTTCCTTACCTTGTCAGATCTTTTTTAAACAAGCTTTCCCTTTATTTTTTCAATAGTTTACATTTAACACAGTTCTATACTGTATTTGCCTCCCCCCCCCCTTTTTTTTTTTTTTGGTCTCTGCTGCTGCCTGATTGCATGCTTCCCATTCCAAATGAGGTGTGTGGTTGACTGGTCAATTCGTAATGCTGGTGTTCATAACTCTGAGGTTCAGCTGTATGTCTAAGGTTTCCAAAGGGGTCTGCACCTCCATTCAAAAATTTTTAGAGGTCCTCAAATGAAAAAGGTTGAAAATCACTGGCTTAAATAATTCATAAAAGCACCCATTACTCTCATGTAAGTATGTAAAAGTAAGAATTTTTGGTTAGTCCAGCATAATTCATAAGAATTATTAGTCCAATGATTTAGCACAGGACTGGTAGCTCACAAGTTCTGATCTCCTACCCAATGTATCTCTCTGGCCACAGGCACGTCTTTGCCTCTGTTTCCCCATCTGTGAAATGGGGATGAGTCCCTCACAGAGTTTTGGATTACTTATTCTCAAATCACTTTGATGATAAAAATCGCTCTATAAATATTTAGTATTAATATAAGCACAACAGTCTTGATCTATCTGTTGAGAGAGTATGACGGGGACACTGAATAACAAATTCAAAATGAAAGATCTAGAAATGTACATAAAAATAAAGCTTTGAGAGAATCTTCATGAAATAAAATAACCGATAACAGTGAGGTGTCCAAGGCCAATAAAGTAGCAAAAGCATATTGTTCTAGGCTTATGTCTGAAACTTGGGGTTTTAAATTAGAAGTCAAAGTTTCTCTTCGGGAGCGGGGGGGGGTTCCAGAGGCAATCTCTAGAGGAAGTGAAAAATGTCAGTGCTTTCTTCGCTTTCCAGTTTGTTTTGCACTGCTTACAAAAATAACTGTACTTCATTTTTATGTTATGTCCAGTGATAATTAGGTGTTTTATTACTAGTAAACCTTATGTGATTCAGTGTGTAGTCAGTATTATTAGATTCATTTTTTCTTTATGAATTTCTGCTGCTGATCAGTTATGAAACCTATTTATTCAGAATACAAATTATGAGAGAATAATGTAATGTATATGATAATGTTCACAAATCCTATATCTTCCCCTCTGTCTGCAGCAGTAAGGTAAAAAGAGGGAAAAACCACAGTTCTTTACTTAAAAGCTGGGTTGAGCAGGATGATGGTGCATTTGGGGCTCCACAGCTTTTGAAGGGTAAAATAGGGGCAGGAAAAAGTAGAGATGGATCAGAACCACTTTCGGTGGAATTATTCCTCCTCCAGATTTGCTGGGAGTTTGCATAAGTTAATGCTAACTGTGAGTTTATCCAGACATCAACATGAAATGTTAACCTCAGCCCTCTTTGGGAATAGGTGTAGCCTGGTTGTATCTGGGGAATCCATTGAAGCATATCTCCTGATGGATGCTCTGAGATCCCATTTTCATGATGTCCATGCATTTGGAGGGCCAGACCTGCTACAGGGGGAGACAAACTCATCCACTCCTATTGGGATGATTCAGTAGAAACTCTGGCCATTAGTACAGAGTTTTCCAGCTAATTCTGGCCTTTCTTTGCCCTCATACATAGGAGGACATGAATTATTACTGAATTTACTTTAACAATACTATTTGGGGGTCCACATTTTTTCCTTACAATAATTTCTCATATAATTTTTTTATGCGTTTATGAGATGGGCTTCTGAAGTATAACTGTTTCAGATTACTAGGAAAACATCCACTCTCTCTCTACAAGAGAAGTAGGCTTGTGGTCTGGCAGCAATGATCAAGCTAACACTTTTGTTCATTTGTTTCTTTCTAAACCACACTGCAGTGAAAGCTACAACAATTACAGAAAGAAGGTGCAAATAAGTAGTGGTAGGAATTCCCTGGGCAGGGACTGTATGAGTGGATGGGATGCCCGGGACCACCTGCTGTGACACCACTCCTCCACGAAAGGGACAAGCTCCCCGAAGCTCCGGGGCATTAGGTCTGACCTTAGGGGGACAAAGGTGTTGGGGAGAGCCCTGGGCTCCCCTTCCCCAGGACGGGAAGGGGGGTGACAGACTGATCCCAGTGCCTGTGACACCTCAGCTGAGCCTTCGGCAGATGGCGGTGGCGGGATTGCTCATGGCCCTCCACCACTACGGGAGGAGGGCTGCATCCGCGGGAACGATTGACCTTCAAGTGACACTCAGACAGGCGTTCAAAGTGTCGATCGATGATCAGTGTGTCCTGCAGTTCACATTAGTTCTCGCAGCTAGCTGTGTTCCTCAAGTTTCCTAGCATGTTGCAGCCCTGATCCTGACTGGGCTTTTTGGGCATTACTGCAATATAAGTGAGATATATATATATATATATATATTTTTTAAAAGGTTTCAGTGTAAATTTCCTTTGTAATTTGTGCGGAAATTGCTCTCAAGTTACAGCAAGGGACAAGGTGTGCTTGGTAGGTGGGGTCGATTGTAGATATTAACATGTTACAACACAAAACTTTACCCTTTATTCAGCACTCCTGAGTGTTCTGGTCACACTCACTGTGTTCTACTTGTAGGCCTGGTTTGTACATTAAAGTTTTGCCAGCACAGCTGTATCGATTAGGACTGTAGGAAAAATTACACCCTTACCAGACATAGCTGTGCTGGTAAAAGCCCTAGCGTAGCTGCCGGTACACCATCAAAAAAGCCCCTTTGCCGGTGTAGTTTATTTTGTTGGGGGAACTTGTACAAACCACTAGGAGGGTTTGCTGGCTTAGTTATATCTATAACCTCTTCCTTGTATGGACAAGACCATAGATTGGATGTGACATATCTGGCAACATATCTTTTCTTATTTGATTAAGTTTTGTCTACACTAGCACTTTTGTTGGTCAAGGGTGTGGGGGGGAAAAAAACCCTGACTGACATAAGTTTCACCTACAAAAGTGCTGGTGTGGACAGCTATATATCAGCAGGAGAGGCTCTCCTGCAAAATAGCGAACACCGCTCTGTGGGGGTGGTTTAATTATGCTGGCAGGAGAGCTCTCTCCTATTGGCACAGAGTGGCTACATGGGGGACCTTACAGCTGTGCCGCTGTAAAGTCTGTAGTGTAGATCTCACCTTAGGTTTCTTTAGGTCCAATCTCACTCTAGCTTTCTCTTAGTCCTTATTTTCTAATAGCTTGTGTCAGGGTAGCTCACAAAAAGTAAAATGATTCTTACATAAATGGACTCTTCACAGTAGTTAAGTAGGACAGCCATTCGTCGTCTAACAAGTTGGTCAGAAATAAGTGGCAGGTCCGTGGAATGCAGCTGTGCTCTTGGAAGATCTCAGTGGCTTGTTGGTAATCTTTGGGCAAAATGAGCAACTCAGTAATGCTTGGCATTATCTAGTGATTGGCTTACCGGAATCCAATTAGTCAGGTCACCCTACACCTTGATATGGAAAAGTAGGAGACTGTGTGGTTTTACTGTCCTTTCCTTTACACAGACACAGCACTCTCAGCCAAAGTTGTGGTGTCTTTCATGTTTGTGGTGGTGGTGTGGTGAGTGAAGAGGTAACTGACCCTTGACTGGATAAAAGATAATGTCTCTTTGACTGAGGGTATGTCTACATTGGAGCTGGAAGATGTAAAAATAGAAGTATAGTTACGGTGGCACAAGTGGCAGGACAGACTAGCCCCAAGTACAATCTCATCTGAGACCCTAAGCAGACTTAAGGCAAAGTAAGACCAAACTCCTGTTTTCACTGCCATTGAAGGCTATCCAGTATCTGATGAGAACACATTCAGTATAGACCTCAAATAGTTCTTAATGCCATGTCAGCAATGCAGAAAATACTTTCTCTACATTTTAGATGCTGTACTTATGGGGTCTTGTTTAATTTGTGCAAGTATGAACATTTTTAATTGGTGATTAAAGAATTCTACACATTTCTGGGCTAAAGCAAAACCCAGAGATGTACACTCTTTCAAGGATATTTTGTTTGAAGAAAGTCCTATTAGAGTTCTAATTCTTGGGTTTCATTTTTTTTTGACTGGGGATGAGGGAGAAGCCTTGTGCAGCTACTGGAGTTACAGTATTTCATGGGAGCTTTAACCTTCTGGATACAGAAATTCATTTGATAGATTAGGTTGGGAGAGCTTTTTAAGCATCTCAAGTTATTTGTCATCTTGATCATCTCTTTGCATCTGAATATTGCAGACACTTGTAACAAATGACTGGCGGACCCAATTTTCCCATTGAGCTGGAATCTTGAAATTTGGTACTCATTTATCATGGGCTGTTAAGTACAGAAAAACATCCCAGATTGAATATTTCCATCAGAAGCCAGCAAAAGGGCCTCAGCTGTATTTCAGATTTTAACTGTGCATGTACCTTTACATGGATAGCAGAAGTAATCTTTCACTCTCACACTTTTCTCACTTGGGGTAAAGAAAATGAAGACAACAGTTGTAATTATTGGATTTTAGCTAAGAAATTTTCCATATATGTATATCGGGTGGGCAGTTAAAAATATATTAATTTTGCTGTTCAATATTGCCATCTAATGGATCGTTTTATGTTACTCTGGAAAGTATTTGATTATGGGCTGCTATTCGAGTTTAGTCACAAAACATCAACATAAAGTGAGTGACCTTTCCCTCATATTGACAATCTAATACTTTCAGAAGCTTTAATGGGGCATAGGCAATATGCCCTTGCCATGTTAATGTAATCTATCACTTTTACAGCACTGAGTTACAATTGGTATTGCTCAGGAAAAAGAATCATAATCAGTATCACCAGGAGTCTTCTCTCCATTTGAATGAATAAGATAAAAGTATCCATTTACTTATCACTGTCTCTGCTCTCTCCAGTTTAAAATAACAAAATTAGATAAGCTTTTAAAAATTGGAGCTCAAAAATGAAATATGTGCTGTTAACTAATATACAATGTTAGTGATAATGGAGGAAACTTTTCAGAAGATCCTAAGTTCCATTTTCAAAAGAGCTGTAAACTTCTAGGTCACTTATACTTTTGAAAGTTTCATCAAGTACCACTAACTAGTATATAATATATAATATACTCTTTACTTGCCTTATCCCACATATAGCAATGGCAAAGTCTGTAATGCTCACATCTAGTCACCTAGAGGGTACCTAGAATATTTACTGTCTTGCAGTACACAACTGCTACAGTATTTCTTGCAACCGCTACACAGAACGAGCCTGGGCACTCAGTGGTATATGGTGAATTGTGTAAAACGGTGCAAGGTGCATAGTTTTAGATGTTGGTTCTAACTTTCACTTTTTATTTTTAGGTAAATTATGTTTTGACTTTTAGGAGTAAAATTTTGTTGCTGTGTTTTTTAAACGTTCCCCATTAAGTTTATAAAAATGGCCCCCTGTAAAACACCACATTCGAAGGGAAGAAGTCCCAACAAGTGTTGGGAGATATTTTTGACTCATCAGCCCCTTCCAATTAACAGCTGTCTGCTCTCAATAAAATGGGAAATGTGGGGTCTTTTCAGTGTGTATATTTAACAAAAAGGATTTTTCTGATTTTTACGAAGAAAGAATTCTAGTTCTAGGTTATCTGTTTATAATCTGAGTCATCCTGAACTTTCTAAAATTCAAAGAAATAGAATAGAAATAGTAAGTTTCCTTAATATAATTTTCTTCATAAATATTCACCGAAATAAAATTGCAGTTTTTGTTTGTGGCACTTTAAATAATACCGTTAAAACTGTACAGCTCTTAACTTCCATTGGCTGCAATGGAAGTTAAGTACCTAACCTACTTAGGCACCCAATGGGATTTATAAGAAGTGCCTATCTGCAGTGTTACATATATAAATACATTTTTAACCCTGGCTTGAGGAGCTAAATTTTGAAATGTTCTGATTTCTAATTGAATCATCTTCAGTTCATTGAAAATCTGCTTTACATTGATGCTGACATACAGTGAATTAAGTTTCACCTTTTAGAAATGCTTCTTTTTAAAAACAAAAACCTTGTTTAGGATCTGATGTGATAAAGAAACAGGGAAGCCCAGTGAGCTAATGTGATGGAGGACTAACTGTCAACACTTTATTGCCATGAAATTACTATGATAAAATGGTATCCTGCATGTCGTGTGTGACTATTCTACCAAAATTATTAAACCAGCAAATTACTGAAACTTTTTGTCAATTATTGTTTACATACATGATCCATATCCTTGGTTTATATCGCTACGGCTGTTTAACCACCATTTTCAAAGTGTGAAATGCACTATAATTTGTCCTTTCTGAGGTTTTATGTAGCACCTGTCCCCATTGTATCTGAGCACTGACGTTTTAGTGCTGAGAGTTAAAAACAACTTGCTCTAATACCTTTATGATAAACGTCTCAGCGACAGTATATTTTCACAAGACTGATCGCCACACTTTTATCAGCTGGCACTTGTGCATTCCTGTGAATTTGTTTTGTGTTTGATAAATTCTACCATGCTAATTCTTAAAGTGCTGTATTGCCACTCATGCAGGGCATGATTTTCAGCCCTAAATGCTGTGTTTTATTAATGCACATTCTTTATTGATGTTTACAAGCTATGGTAGGCATAATTAGAAGAAAACTTCAAATAATGTTACAGCTAGAAATCTCGTAAATTGTATCCTTTCAGAAATGTTATGTACAAGTTAGCTTATGCATCTTAATTTATCAAATAACACCCAAAGCAGAAGATATAATGCATTGAACTCTTGTATATTACTTCATCTTTGTGTTGTTTTCTCTTTAAATTTACATATACCAGGGCATCTGAGACCTTTCTACTATTTTTAATTTTCTTTTAAAAGGTGGTGGGAGCAAGTTTGGGATCGTCTTCAAAAGGAAAATGAGTTGTTTGGGTAGATAACATGTAGCAACAATATTTGTGTGAAGACTTGTGAAATCCTCACAAATAGGGAAGACGACATGAGATTTAGATATTTTTCTTTATTATCCAATTCAATACTGTACATGTGTGTATGTAAGTAAAATATGGAGAGGAAAAGAGTATCGTAGTGTTTCAGGCAGTATGCATTTTACAACACAATCAGCAGGTTTGTTACTAAGTTAAAAAATGTGAATTCTATTTGCCCTTGTCAGCACATGAACAGTGTAGAACAGGGGTGGCCAAACCATGTCCCATGAGCCGCATGGGGCTCTTTTTTCTTTTTAACAGTTTAAAGAACAACTCATGGAGCCCCACGCCACCCATTTCCATCTAGCACACTGTGGGGGCAGCTCAGGGCTTCTGCCCGGCCGGGGGGGGGGTGTCTCTGGGCTTCTGTCCTCTAGGACGCACCTAGAAAAGAGGGGCATTCTCCATCTCTTGATGTCTTCAAATCAAGATGGGATGCCTTTCTGGAAGGTGTGCTTTAGCCAAACACAAATTATTGTGCTCTGTCCTGGGGTAACCAGGTGAAATTTATCAGCTCTTGGTATCAGACTAAATGATCCAATGGCTCCTTCTGGCCTTAAAAATCTAAAAAGCAAGGACCTGTAATAACCTCAGAAATAAAAGCCCATCACAAGACTGTCAGCACATGACATTGACTTGTGAAAGATATATGTAGTCTGTCACTCACCTAGGCTTCCAAACAGACCAGCAGAGAACAAGTAAAATACAAACAGGTATATCATCTGCCCATTGAAACGGAAGGAGCAGGTGCCTCCTGCTGACCAGCGGAAGAGTGGCAGTGACACCAGCTGTGGAAGCACCTGCTTGGGATCATCCAAGAAAGAGGAGGGGTGCTGAGAGGAAGGCTATTTGAAATGAAACATTGATGATAAATTATTTTAAATAAGAAACTTTTTCAGGTGGTGTGTGCTTCGTTTTGGTAAATAATAATCTTTCACCTTTTCCATTATGTTTGCTCAGCTGCTTGCTATCACGCTAGGGGCTGTTTGAGCACAGTTGTATTGTCTGTTGTCCTGCTGGTGGCGTTTTGTCTTCAAAGGGCCATTGCCAGGGCAGCTCAATTTTGTGCTGGCAGTGAGCCTTTGAAATTGATGGGCTCAACTGTACTAGGTAATGAACATTTAAAGGCAGCCAGCTTTTATCTGCTTAAAACATAAAAGGTATTAGGACTATTTTCAATCTTAAAATACAAAAAAAGCACCCAACTTCCCCTGCTGCTGCCCCTCCCTGACCTCCCCCAAACAAAGACACTCCCCTACCTTCCTTTTTGATTGGCTATTTTAATCTACAATTTATGTCAGCAACAACTAGTCTAGTTTTATCTTGTTAAATTATTATTTTAACATTTGAATGTAGTTAAAGAACAAGTCCAAATTAAAACTTCACTAGCTGTCCTGTTTGTAATTAAATTTGTTTGTCAAGCTGGACATTTGTGCTTTAGTTAGTTCTGTTAGCACTTAAATGCGCCAGAAGAAACTTTGAAGTTGATAGTCATTTAAGTTGATATTCAGTTAAGGTACTGCACTTTCTTTCCACCTGCGTGCAGCATCAAGAGCAAAGATTGGCACCTATGCAACCAATAGTAGGATCAGCAGATTTTATTAAAGTTTGCATGGTGAACAAAAGAATTTTATATTAAAATCCTCAGTCTCTCAGATCTGGAATTTCCACTATTGTGGCGTTAGATTTCTCCTAGTTAGAGTGCATTATTTTTTGTTCTAAAATTGCTACGGAAAGTAGTAGGCTTATATGTGAACATGTTAGGTGCAAAAAAAAAAAAAAAGCTGCATAATGCTGGATTTTGTAATATGATGATGTGATGAATTCTCATTGGGAAAAAATCTATTAAAAACAGTAGGGACAGGTGAAGGTTGAAAGTGAAGCTGACAGTGATGTGCACTGATCCATGTAGGAAAAATAAATTTAATTCATTGTATTGTCAACCAAGCAGAAACAGAGGACATCAATCTACATTTTAGTGAGGTTTAGAAGAAAAATACACAGCTAAAATATTTTTTAAATGTGGAATCTAAGCATAGATCTGGGCTCTGTGAATATTTTGCCATTGTCAGTGATGATTTTAGAAAGATACCTCACTGTCTAAAAGTAGCAGTGGCACTAAAATATCCAATTGCAGATGGTGGAGGTAGAAAAAGATCTGACCACTAAGCCAGTCGATTGCAGGAAGTCTCTGAAAGGAAAACCTTTTAAGCACAACAGTGATTGGAGGTGGAGGGGGGAAAGGGAAAAGTATGGAAAGGTAACCTAAAATATATCCACACCTGCTCAGAATGATAGCAAATCCACAACACCGAGTTCTGAAATGGCAGGTAGCGTGCTCCTGATGGTCTCTAATGGTTCTACCTGTAGCATTAGACTAGAGCGTGTTGTGGTAGACCTAATCAATTTAGAGAGCACCAACAGGCATTTTAAGCAAGGAAAAAATTAGCGACAAGGGAGAGAACAGTGACCTGCAAAAACCAATTTTTGTTAAATCTGTCGTAGAGGATAAAGTGGAAGGCGTTAAAAATAAAATATCTCCCAGAGGGAATTTCTTAAAAATTGTTGTAGGCTAGAAAATGGAAGTGGTCTCACCTGAGTCTTATTTTTCCAGTTTAAGTATCCACTGATAATCTGAGACTAGATAGTATATTGTGGTCAGCATAAGCAAGTGGTTATAAATAAATTGAACTTCCCTTGGGAAGAATTTTAGTGACACTAATGAAAAAGAAAACCACGTGTTTTTGAGGAGATGTGCTCTTCTGTGTGTGACAAAAGTAGATTTAGAATAAAAATGTGTTTAAAAATACACTATAAAAACCTCTGCTCTTAAAAAATCTTAATTTAGTAAAATTCTAGTGGTGCAGTTTTTATTTTACCAAATCCTGCTGAACTACACTAGCAGTATGTACTTGTGTGTACCTTACTATACCATGCAAAGAGACCCTGCCTAGCAATAAGGAAAATGAGGAAAGTGAATAAGAAGACTCTTAGCTTTTGAGTGATAAGATTTTCCTTGCTTTGTCTTGTCATTCATTTAGAGTTGGTCTTAAAGGCAAAACAAACACAACTAGTGTTTACCATCCTTTGCTTATCACAGATAAGCACTTGTACAAGTTTAAGTTTTAAAGACGTCACTTAATAGCTGGTACTTTAGCTGATGACTATTGGCATAATTCCAGTGCTTTACAGGAGCTGAGAATCTGGCCTATTGTTTTTGTGAATGCCACAAATCCTGTAGTCCGCACTTAACTTTATAGCACGAGTAATGCCTTTCAGGATATCAGACCATCCTTTTTTAAATTAAATCTACTTTCTTTTTCCCAAAACATTACAATATACAGAGAGAGCAAATTGGATAGTCAGTATAAATCAATATATGCATATGTAACAATAATAAAGAAATTTCAAGGTGCAGGTCTTTTGTAAAGTGAGTGAAAATGGCACCATTCCTACTCAACAGATTTATTCCCGTTTCTGTGTTCAGTCATATTAGCTTACCTTAGTGACAGAATAACTTTATTTTACTGCTTTTTCCTTCTTTCCTCTGCAGAATCAACCCAACTAATAGGGATTAAGTTGAATTTATTTTCTTTGTGTATCATCACCAAATTGGAATTTGAATCAGTTATGTGTATGCAAACCAATTGAAGACCATGAAGATTGCACACATGACACCTGAGGGCACAGTTTGGCTTTCAGCCTAAATTATTGGTGATGTCTGTAATAACTAAAGGAACCAATCTTGGCACTCAGAATTAGAGCTGCGTTTCCAGGCCTGCTAGTTAGAAGGGTGGGGAAATTACCTGTTAAACAGAGCATAATTGATATGGAGTACAAGTACTAAGGCATTAAAATCAGAAATGCATACAAGCAAATAAAGAGAAAATGCTTCCTAGTACCAAACTTGAGCTAGACTTGGTTCAAGGTGAATTCTTATCACAGATTTTCAGTAGCTTTGCTGACCAAGTTTCAGGTCAGGATCTGCCCCCAAGGTCTAATGGCTACTTCTTTTGTCGTCTTAGGTGAAAAAGAGAGGGATGGACAGGAAGAGAACCTGGGTTAAAGAACAATTAAAAAAAAAATGTTGACACTCAGTCACTTTACACAGCAGAACTACACTTCAAAAGTAGGGGAAATAGATCCATTGTTCAGGCCAAAACCAAAAAACAACAACAACAAAAAACCAGAAAATTTTAGGTCAGACTGTGTTGGATAGTGATAAACAGTTAAACTTACTGATTTTATGTAATGTAAACTGGGGAGGAGAAGGAAGAATAAGATGGAACTGGAGAAGAGATTGAGACACGCAAGGAAAGGAAATTATAGAGGTGGAGGGTAGTATCAAGTGAGGATCCACTAGCGTATGTCTGATGGTGCTACAATAAATGTGTTATGGCATGGCGATGTCTTGCAGCATCTTCCAGGACTACAAGAAAAGGTCTAGGCCACTTTTCCGCTGCCCCCCAGTGAAAGTAGAGTAACTTTTATTTGCATTTTAAGATTGGTGGATGTTCTTTCCGGTGTCTGCATGATGGAATGCATCCCTGTATTCACACCCAACACACTATTGTAATAATCCTTGTGCAAAATATGCCTTGTGGGATATCATTTGAAAACTAATAACTTGCTAGTCAATAGCGTCATGGTGAAATGTAAGTAACAACATCATAAGTTAGAACTTTATAAATCCTGACTGTTGCGTGTTTACCAGACAAGTCTGGGAAGTGCGTATAAACCTGCTTCTCAAAGACAAAGGGCACTCTAGCCAGGTGTCATCAAAGCTGATGGGCTATCACCTGTCAAGTGGCCATTCTTTGTCAAGAAAAGGGGATAGGAATAAACGGGATCTTCATTTTAGCAAACAACCTCTTCCTTAACAGACTGTCTCCTTGTTCCCAGCTGGAAAGAACTTTCTCGGGCAGTGACTCCCAGGACAATGCATTTTCAAAAGGTGGCTGAACTATAAAAGTGACTGGCAAAACCAGCCCAGGTTCTCTTCCTGTCCATCCTTCTCTTTTTCACCTAAGAAGACAAAAGAAGTAGCCGTTAGACCTTGGGGGCAGATCCTGTCCTGAAACTTGGTCAGCAAAGCTACTGAAAATCTGTGATAAGAATTTACCTTGAACCAAGTGTAGCTTAAGTTTAGTACTAGGAAGCATTTTCTCTTTATTTTGCTTGTATACATTTCTGATTTTAATGCCTTAGTACTTGTACTCACTTTAAAACCTGTTGCTCTATAGTTAAATAAACATGTTGTTGTATTCTTTAATCACAACTGGATTAGTTTTGAACTGAGTGGCTAATTCTATTTAAAATTGCAAATTGTTGTATACTGATCCCCCAAGAAGGGGAACAGACCTAATATATCTGGACTGTCCAGAAGAGGGCTGGACAGTGCAGAACACACATTTTTGGGGAAAATCCAGGACTGGGAGTGTGTTTGTTTGGTAACCCAAGCTGGTGGAAGCCAGTGTGTGGCTGATGTGTGCTGACACATGGCTGAGGTCAGAGCTTCTGGACCAGGGTTGTAGCTGTACACAGACACTCAGGGTGTGGCCTGCATTCTTGTAGGCTGTTTGTGAGCAACCCAGGTTAGAAGCAGCAACAGCAAAGCATTGTGAGACACCACGCTTGCTGGGTTGGAGTGACACAGCCCCTCACTAGTATGGATTGCACCCTGGAACGTCATACACAGCTAAGCTTTTGGGAAATGTAATAGCTGTGAAACTTCATAAGATGGGGTAATTCTCATCACTGTCAGGAGACAGTTTGACAAGGGTAATGTGAGGGTTAGGTGCTTGTCCACACGAAAACTGTCATGTGGCAGGATTGAAGGATGTGTGATTTCCTAACTTCTTTCTTCATCAGTTAGAAGCTACAATATCAGCTGCAATTTTCCTAAATAAATTTCAAAAATTGCGTATAAAAGGAACTCAATGAAAATAACTTCCAAAACAGCATCCTATGAGCAGAGTGACCTTATATATAAATTTTGTTTCTAAATATTGTCTGCTCATCTACTACTTTGTACCCAGTATTACTGAAAATAAGCGGTCAGTTGATTTTCTGAGTGCCAAAAAAGCAACATCCTGCTATTTTTCATTTCATTGGAAAAAAGCTTGTTCATTTTGTGCTCTCATGTACCAATATGAGGAGCTGATTCTCAAACAGCCTGGGACAAGCCCTCTTATAATTATAAAATGATGCCTAATGGCTTTCCTTTGTTTATGGGCATCTGTTCTCACCACTTCCCTCATAGTTAGTGGGAACAGAATGATCAGGTGGAAAAAAACACTAATAGATTTAAAGAGTGAATGTGCTAACTTATCTTGGGAGGTAACACACAGCTGGACTATTGTAGGTTGCCATTGTTCAGAAGTAAAAGATTCATGCTAGCTTATTTTATAAGGCTTTACCATTTAAAAAATATAACATTATAAAATGTTTGTTTTGTGTGCTCCTTCTGTTACAGATGATTAGAAAGGTTAGTTGACCAGCGGGATTTGAAAACTCATGGAAAAATAGAATTCTTACCATATTTTTAAAGTAACAATTATAGTAATTGCAACACTTCATTCCTCAGAATCTGATCTCTTTGACTTTGAAGTGAGGAATGAAGTGAGCAATAAAGCTCCTAATTTGGTTTGGGAAAAAAACCAAAGCAGTATGGCAAATCACTGTAAGTCTTGTATGTAAAGTCTGGTTTGTGTACTCATTTCTTTACAGTGGAAGGACAAACCCAGGCAGTGGTACGATAATGACGTTAGGGGACCCAAGAACCTGTCTGTCTTGAATGACTCTTTAACTGTACACTATATCAAATCACATATGTAGGATTGTTTTTATATTTGTATTCATGCTATCTACAGTGTTGCCAGCAAAAAATCTTAATCAGGTATATCTGAAGACTTATTACACTGTGTTTGTGTTGTGTTCTCTGCCAGGAGAGTGTGTCTTTCATTTCAGAACAAAGGTCTGAATTTAGTCAATGGCAGCTAGGGCAGCTTGTCAGTAGGAGTGGTTCCCTCACATTCTATTTGTAAATGATAGCTCCACATTTTTTGTTAGGAAATCTGAATATAAAGTAACTCCATTCATATGCTTTTAACTGTGGATTTAAACATACAGTGTCTTGTACTCTGATATGCAACACGAGAACCTGCAGAATAACCATCATTTGGCTTTAAATCCTGGACCCAAACATTGTATTGTGACCGCTTGCTTTACACTTAATTTTCTTTTAACATCAAAGGCTAATTTTAAGGTAGCTTTGGCTAGAAGTCTTGTGCAAAATATTGTCTCGATTTTTTTGTGTAAAGTCGTCTTGCAGTGATTTCTCTTATTTTAGATCTTTAAAGTTAGACTCTTTTGTACAAACTCAAGCAGTTAAAGTCTTGAAATTCTGCAGATGTAAAAAATATCTGGAACTGTGGAGTGGAAAAATCATCTGAAAATGACACTTTAGTCATCAGGGAGTGTACCAAAACTTGTTGGTACAGTTTGTGATGTAGATCACAATCACCACTATGAATATTAGAATTCTATCCTGCCAATGAAGACTAAGAGGACAAACTGTTCATACATTTGCAAAGATAAACTTTTAAAAGGATTATGGCTACCTATTTTGTGTTTTAAAGTCCTGATACTTGTATTCTTGTATATACTTGTAATAAAATATTACAGTGGTTACTTTGAAGTTGTTATAGTAGGGATGGAATGCATGAGAGAATAAGACAAATAATTGACTACACAGAACTACTGTTTATATAGTAGGTTTACAGAAACCTCAGGTCTCAAATTATATGGCAGTGGCACATTTTCCCCCTCTTTTGCCACTATCTGGTGAGAAAGTGAATTACACTTCTGTATCAGTGAGCTGTAGCTTACGAAAGCTTATGCTCAAATAAATGTTAGTCTCTAAGGTGCCACAAGTACTCCTTTCCTTTTTACTTTTGTATACGTGCATATCACATCATAAAACAAAAATCCAAAATAAAGATAATTCTCCCCACCACATTGTGCCAGTGTAACTTGGGGCTGTCCAAACAATGATCGGATATGATCTGTTTAACATAATACAATACTTAGTTACTTCCTCTTTGTCCAAGTAAAGGCACATTGACATGATGGATCGGAAAGCTTGCATTGGCAGTGTGTGTGTGTTGGCCTGGTTCCAGTTGTGTGAGGTGTTTCAGCTTCTAGGGCTTTTTGACAATCTCTCAGCTCACTTTAAAAAGTCAGAGGAATTCCCTGCCCCCTCTTTTTTTAAAAAAATAATTCAACCATTTTTGTACCCAAAATGGAGATTGAGGGATAATCCAGTCATGAAATAAAATGTCAGGAGCCAGAGTGTTAGGATCTTGAATCTTAAATGTGAACTTTTTATAGCTAGTTTTAAACATTTTTGTGTGTGTGAAAATGCTTTATATACCATAAAAGATTAAATTGAGCAGCCTTGGAGGAAGAGTGTAATGTTAGTCATGTAACAAAACATATTTTGAGCCTTAACTCAGCATCTCTCAAACATTGATGTTTTAAACAATATTGGATTTAGGCCTTTGTCTGAGCCATCCTTAATTGAAAGGCTTGAAATACATGCCTCCAACAACCGGAGCTTTCCAGGTTTTATAGTATAAAAAACAAATATGTATTTTGAATACATAAAATGGATTTTCTTGTAGAAATGGACAAAACATTTTCTACTTTGTAACTGAAAACACCTGGAGTCTTAATAAAATCCAGAGATTGAACAATATCAAGGAGAGAAAACAGTAAGGTTGTTTAATATGCTTGAAGCCTTTCAAAGGATATGGAGCTGATCCCTTGACATCTGTATCAGACTGAACGGTGATTGCATTGCGCTGTTGTATCTTCTGAATTACTTTTAGAATTAGCAGGAGATGAGGGAAGGCATATAACAGCTGGCAAGCAAGGTTTCAAAGAAGACATTCACATATCTCAGCAGTTTCTTGTTCATTCTGCTTGTGAGATGTGTCATTGTATGTTCTTGCAGAGAAGTTTCCTTGGGGATCTAGCTGTGACCTTGGATACAGTAAAGGAGTTCTGACTGGCATAATCTTAGCTCCTATTTTACAAAGCAAACAACTTTGAAAATGGCTAGATTTTTCTATTACGCCCTAAACATCTGGGATATACATTTAAAAAAACCTCAGCTGATGCTAGGCGTTTGACAACTATCAGTATTCCTTTATTTAATATTTTTGAATTTTTTTACAAATCCGGAGCAGATGAAGAGAGAGAAATAAAGAAACTGACATCAATTATTCAGAAGCAAATGCATCTAAAACCCTAGAAAAAAACAGCATGTGCAGTAGTAGCTATTAACAACTTGAAGACATTTAATGGTAAAAGGAAGAACAATTGAAACTTATAGAGAACTGCTCAGAGCTTCATAGCTCTAAGACTATGCAAATGCCATCTTCCCCACCACCCCCCAACCCAAAGAGAACCTCTAAGAATAAACCATGTTTATTCACAGAGCGAATGATTAAAAGATCAGGTTTTTTAAACCAACTATATGGATAGATGTTTAATCTAATTAGTTCCCTTTCCTACTAATTTCACCCTCTAATCCACTCCTTCCATCAGTAGTTCTATATTGCTCCATTCTTTTCTTCACAAAGTTTCATTTTATTGTCCTGATGTTACCGTGTAGAACAACAGTCAGCTGTTAGAAGGATGATTTCCGATATAGGAGGGAGAAGGAGAGTGATCAGTGTGGTGAGCGAAAGGAGGAGATATGGGGAAGTGAAAGAGCAGTGGGTCATTCTCCTCATAAAATCAGGGCATGACCAGATGGCCTCATATCGTGAGGCTGGTATTCTGTGGACATAACCAACGGGGTTATCCCCTCTTGGAATAAGGAGTAGCTTCTCTGTTGCGAAGCCCTAACCATTCGTAGATCTCTTACTATCACTAAGTCAATTTGACTTGAACAAGCTTTTCTTGAAAAGGGATATCATTTGTGACACTAGAAGTATGGAAGTCCAGTGTCAGACTGTAACCCAAGTTTCAATGTGTTAGAATACTGTCTTTACATCCTGAAACTCTGCTGTTCAATGTTTAAAGTATTTTTATTCAACTATTAAGGAACTGTACTTCACATTTTAAAAAATAACATTTTTAAAATGCTCCACATGCAGGTGATATTCTGGAAGACTTTCTGCTGAGAGACTGATGTTTTATTAAACTAGGTAGAAACCACTGTAAATAAAAAGAATATTTAAACAGCTGGTGTCCGTTTTTAATATTGATCTACTCTTTGGCTGTGATGTCAGACACTCTAAAGAACTGTTAACACACATTTTATAAGATGCAGGCAAAACCTGGAAGATTAACTGTGTTCTGCTGAACCTTTTATGTTTACCATCGTAATAAAAACATTGTGCTGTACAGAGCAAAAAATGATGTTTGGGATTACATTTTATAATATAGGGTATAGTCCAAATTTTATTTTGCACATGATAGTACTGCTTATGCTCCTTAATATACAGCTTTACATAAATATTATAGTAAAGGTAATTTCTTATAATTTTATTACATATTTATAATATGCTCATGCCAGAAGGATTCAAAGTGTCTTTACAAAGACTATCTAAAGACAAGGAATATTTCATTATAACATGGCCTAATAATGAAACCAAAGTAAAGAAAAATGTTTCAGCCCTACATCTGTAAATAAATCTCTAGTTTAGTCAGATCATAGTTCTTTCTGTAACGATGCTTGCTTAGCTGCAGGTATGTGAAATTATTTTGTGAAAAGAGAGTCAACTCGTGCTGAACTGATGGTTGTGTGTATTTTGGGCTTTTTATTTTGGTTAATTTTGTGGTTTGTGTATGGTTTAAATAACAGTAGGTATGGATGTTTTTACATATAGTTCGAAGACAGGGGTGGGGAGCCTTTTTTCTATCGGGGCCATTGACCCACAAAAAAAATCCATTGCAGGCCACACACAGCCCTGTGAGGAGGGTGGGGGGGCATGGAGGCTCGGGCCTTCCCCTAGGCTCTGGGGTAGGGCCAGAAATGAGGGGTTCAGGGTTTGGGAGGGGGCTCCAGGTTGGGGTGTGAGATGAGGGTACGGCCTCTGGGGTGGGGCTGGGGCCAAGGGGCTTGGAGTGCAGGAGCAGGCTCAGGGCTGGGGTAGGGGGTTGGGGTGCAGGAGAAGGTTTGGGGTGTGGGCTCCAGTAGGGAGTTTAGGTGAGGGAGGGGGCTCAGGGATGGGACAAGAGGTTGCAGATGGGGGTGCAGAGTTTGGGAGGAAGTTAGGGTGTGGGAGGGGGTTCCAACCTGGGGCAGGGGGTTTGAGGTGTGAGCTCTGGCCCGGTGGCACTTACCTCAGGCGGCTCCTAGTTGGCAGTGCAGCAGGGCTAATGCTGGATCTGCGCTGCTCCCAGAGACAGCTGGTGTGGCCAGTGGGAGCTGTAGAGCTGGCGTTGGGGGGTGGGGGCAGCATGCAGAGTTTCCCTGATTGCCCCTGCACCTAAGGGCCACAGGGACATGTTTGGCTGCTTCCGGGAACTGTGCAGAGCTGACCGAACTTTAACAGCTTGGCAACCTTAGCTTCTGCCCGCAACAGGGCGAGCCAAGGCTCGGGGCTTCTGGGTCGTGGCATGGAGACTTGCTGCGGGCCAGATGAAATTAAGCAGCAGGCTGGATCCGGCCTGTGGCCATAGGTTCCCCATCCCTGCTCTAAGAGAAGGCTACGTTGTCAATGTATCATTTGGTTCAATCATTTAGACTTAGTAGTTAACTGCCTCTAACAAAAATACTAAAGTACTAAAAATCTTTGACTTTTACCCAAATAACCTTATTTCTTAACCTTAAAACGTTTAATTTTAATAGTATGAATGCATGAATTGGTTGTTATGGTTGATGTCAAGTTCCATATGTGACCTTACTTGTAACTTCCATACTTGTTAACGTTTTGGCGTTTCTGATGGATGTGCTCAATGGCATCTCTTTTCTGAGGTTGCCAAGTACAATTCAGCTGATAGCGTGTTGTCTTTCAATATTTTTGAAGTTCTTCGTAAGAAACTAAGTGAATGAAAATGTACTAAAGGTGAAGTACAATAATTATCAAGTCCGTAAAGCAGAAACATCTCTAAAGCTCCTAAATCTTCTCCACATTAATTTATGCCCAATTTAGAATCTTCTTAAAACCTGCTTAAGTGAATACTCGAAAGATAAACCAGTCCTGTTAAAGAAGTCTTCACAATTATACTGTGTGAAATAGTAATTTGTAATAGCAGAATATGCAGTTTTGTTTTGCAAACAAAAGAAAAACAAAACTGTAGTTTAACAACTCTTGCATTTCAGATCCTCATTCTTCTGTTTAAAAAAAATCTGAACCAAACCAACAGTTTTCATGTTCATCTGAAAGTGGATGGCTGCCATGATGATGTCTCACATTTTTTATATAGCATCTTTCATCCTCAAGATTCATAAAACATTTTAAAAAAATTCATTTAGGAATTTCTTCACTCTCTCTATTGAAGTGGGAGAGAACAGCTATACTTGGCAAACTTCCCATACAAAACATGAGAAATTTTGTCCAAGGACACTGGAGTTAAATATCTACCGCAACTAAAATACCCTTGGATCCTCAATGTCAATATTGAGCAAACAGGTCCTTAGTTTTCACTTGGAACTCAACTAATCTACCATGGAAGGATGAAACCCTACTGGAATTTGAACCTTCTATTCCAGTGAGTCTAGATATCTCTGATTCCATAAGCTTTAAACTACTAAGATACCCTGATTCCTTCTCAAATGAGACAGGATGGAGAAGGGCATTTGACTTTCTAGATAAACTGATATTCCTCTCCCCTCCAGTTGTATGCTGGAAGCTGTTCAGACATGCTGACATCATCATGAAGAGATGGGACAGAGACTATCTATATTTTACACTAGGTCTATAATTTGCTAATCAATCTGAGTCTGCAAACTAAATAACAGAGGTCTTGTTTAACAACTTCAGAGTTCTTAGATTTGTTATTTTGGGGAGTGGTTGGAAATAGTTTTTAAACTGCCAGCCATTCATATTTTGTCTTTCCTAAGGTTATGTGTACCAGATTCCACTGCTATCCTTCAAATGAAGAACAGTCGTGAAATCTTTTTTAATTGTTCAGACCAACAAGAATATATAATAACCCTCACTAATGAGGCTTTCGGAACCATTCATTTTCTTTTTACGAAGTTGCTCTGACTCTTCACTTTCATGTCTTTTGTTAATGTTCCACTCACTGCAAGACAATGCAATGAGAGTCACTGTGCTTTCTTTTTAAGTGTTTTCAACGTGATTCTGACCTGTCTGAGTCTGACATACCACTCTCTGGAGCTTATTGAAAATTGGGGGGTGGGGGGTGAATTTTTAATGATTTCATCAAAATTTCAAAAATGGAAACAGGATTCATGTGTCCCACCGATTTTTTTTTTTTTTCCAGAAGAAAATACATTCTGCCCAAGAAGTGCTGGTGATAGAACAGCCAACAGCATGAATGCAGCAGGCTGTTCTGGTGCCACAGTAGCCTGTGATGGGCAAAAGGCAGAACTGCAGCACTTCTAGGGTAGAATGTATTTTCTGGGGGGGTGGCCGTGGGGGGGAAGAGTTCTCTGTGTGTGCAGTGGCACAGAATTCCCCTAGGAATAGAAGTTCATCACAGCACCTTGCCTGCAGAGTCAGGTTAGGACAGACAGAGTGGGGCACATAGAGCTTCTGGGGGTTCAAAATGGCTAGTGGGAGGGACAGACGGGGTGGGTGGGCTCAGGAGCTAATGGGGTGATAGCATTGAGGCAGGGTCTGAATGGGAGGGGAGGTGCAAGGCCACCTGGGGACCAGGAAGGGGGGCTGCAGGGACATATGGCAATGTTGGAGGAGGCTGCAGAGACCCATCGGTATGGGGGTGCAAGGACAGGGGCAGATGTGTCTGACTGAATGGGAGAGGTTTGGGGTCAGCCACGATCTGCATGCGGGAGGCTCCCCAACTCCCTAACAATCCTGCCCCTCCCCTAAAAAGCCTATTCCATACTTCTTCTGCCCACACCCAACAGCCCTCCAGGTTCACTCCAGGTTCCTTCCCTCTCCCTCAGTTCCTCCGTTACTTCTGACTCCCCCAAGCCATTGCACTGCTTCTGATGAGTGCAGAAAATACAGTTCTGTACTGTAATTTAAATGAATTACTCAGCGTTCTGTACTAATATGCCTAGTAAGGAATCTATTCGTTTACAAAAAACTTTTTTTTGTCTGTATTGTTACAGACACGCTTGCTGACAGTTTGAAATAAATTACCAGAATAATTGAAACTGCCATGTTTATTCTGTGTTATTTTGAGAAATAAAATATGCAGAATTTTACAGAATTTTAAAGTATTGTGTGCAGAATTTCTAATTTTTTGGTGCAGAATTCCCCTAGAAATAACACTTCTAACACACTTTCAAATCTCCCCTGGGCATTTCTTTCTTTCATATCAGGGAGGGGGTCCATGACTGGTAATAAGAGGGCTGTAGAGAGAGAGAGAGAGGCTTAAGATGTAGCTCTTGCCAGTGGTTAGAATGGGGTAGCATTAATTTCTGAATGGATGGCTGATGAAAAGGAGAAGAAGCTGGTGAATTCCTGTGAATGCATAGTGGGTGGGGCTTGGGAGGACTTGGGTAGAGAACCTGGCACTGGGAGAAAGTGAGTACTAGGAAGAGTGATTTAAAGAATAGCAGATCTGTTCTGTTTGTTTTTTTAAAAAAGCTTCTGCTCATCATCTGCCTATGGGAAAAAAAGATAAAGCTAAAGAAAAACAAAGCTCTGAATGCTGTCTTAAGTTCAAACTTTTTTCTATATGAAGTACCCTAATGCAGAGTGAGTTCTGTCCTGTGAGAACTTCTCAAGAGACAGGAAGATGTCAGTTTCCACATTCTAAGATGCATCTTCTTTTATTTTATAGGTTAAAGGAACTTTTTTTAAAAAGAAAGTCAGTTTCTTTTCTAAAAAGGTGAAATCCTGCTCCTTCTCTCTGACTTCAGTAACTTAAGTATATGTTTAAAGTTAACCACCACTTAAATGATTTCTGAATTGGTGTTAAATTTGGAGAAATTTAATTCTGTAACATTACACTAGTGTAAATTTTGGTACTGTGAGCAAGTAGAGAATTAAGACCAAGTTTATTGTGAAATATTGGAAGAACAGAGTAGGGTTCATATTACAGACTTAATCTATCTCAACTAAAAAGGAGCAGTGCCGGGGAAGGTAAATTCCCTTTACTGATGAGTTTGCGAAGCAGTAAATTTAGCAGGAGAGCAGGAGTTATATGGCCTTCTGTTTGGCAGAGTGGGGTAAAAGGGAGTTGGAGTTTTTACTTTTGCCATATAGACTGGTATAAACCACATAATTTGGTACAGCTGCCATACAAAATGTATTTTACTGGAATCCAGGAAAGCATAACCTCAAGCTCTGCAGGGTATCTGAAAATGTACAATATACTTAAAAATCTAGCAACACAACCAAAAGAATTCTTTTGTCTGTTTAAAAAACAATCTCCTTCTTCCCCCAACAAATATTAATTAACCTTTTCAGTTGTAAAGAGGTTTACAGTGGCATCCTGCAAATTCTTACATGTGTGAGTAACTTCATTTACATGATTAATCCCACTGGCTTCAGTGTGATGGCTCCCATATGTAAAGTTACTCCTGTGTGTATTGGCAAGATCTGTCTCTTACTCTGTACAAAAAAAAGTCAGTTCATACATATTACTTGTCATGGCATGATAACTTGGCATTATTTTACGATGGACCATATTACAGTTTAAAAAGTCTCTTGATTCTTAGCAGGGAAACTTCGTTGTAAAGGTTGCATGATGCAAAGGACTAGATTAAAAAAATGAAAATGTTTTCATAGAATCATAGAAGATTAGGGTTGGAAGAGACCTCAGGAGGTCATCTAGTCCAACCCCCTGCTCAAAGCAGGAACAACCCCAACTAAATCATCCCAGCCAGGGCTTTGTCAAGCCGGGCCTTAAAAACCTCTAAGGATGGAGATTCCGCCACCTTCCTAGGTAACACATTCCAGTGCTTCACCACCGTGTTGTTCCTAATATCCAACCTAGACCTCCCCCACCGCAACTTGAGACCATTGTTTCTTATTCTGTCATCTGCCACCACTGAGAACAGCCTAGCTCCATCCTCTTTGGAACCCCCCTTCAGGTAGTTGAAGGCTGCTATCAAATCCCCTCTCTTCTCTTCTCTTCTGAAGAATAAATAAGCCCAGTTCCCTCAGTCTCTCCTCATAAGTCATGTGTCCCAGCCCCCTAATCATTTCTGTTGCCTCCGCTGGACTCTCTCCAATTTGTCCCCATCCTTTCTGGACGCAGTACTCCAGATGTGGCCTCACCAGTGCCAAATAGCTGGGAATAATCACTTCCCTGGATCTGCTGGCAATGCTCCTACTAATGCAGCCCAATATGCCATTAGTCTTCTTGGCAACAAGGGCACACTGCTGACTCATATACAGCTTCTCATCCACTGTAATCCCCAGGTCCTTTTCTGCAGAACTGCCATTTAGCCAGTAGGTCCCCAGCCTGTAGCAGTGCATGGGATTCTTCCATCCTAAGTGCAGGATGCTGCACTTGTCCTTGTTGAACTTCATCATATTTCTTTTGGCCCAATCCTCCAATTTGCCTAGGTCATTCTGGACCCTATCCCTACCCGCCAGCATATCTACTTCTCCCCCCGCAGCTGAGAATCATCTGCGAACTTGCTGAGGATGCAATCTATCCCATCATCCAGATCATTAATGAAGATGTTGAACCAAAACTGGCCCCAGTACCGACCTCTGGGGCACTCCGCTTGATACCTCAACTAGACATTGAACCATTGATCACTACCTGTTGAGCCCAACGACCTAGCCACCTTTCTGTCCACCTTATAGTCCATTCATCCAAACCATACTTTTTTAACTTGCTTGCAAGAATACTGTGGGAGACAGTATCAAAAGCTTTGCTAAAGTCAAGGTGTATCATGTGCACCGCTTTCCCCATATCCACAGAGCCAGTTATCTCATCATAGAAGGTCATCAGGTTGGTCAGGCATGACTTGTCCTTGTTGAATCCCTGTCAACTGTTCCTGATCACCTTTCTCTCCTCCAAGTGTTTCAAAATGGATTCCTTGAGGACCTGCTCCATGATTTTTCCAGAGGCTGAGGTGAGGCTGACCGGTCTGTAGTTCCCCGGATTCTCTTTCTTCCCTTTTTTAAAGATGGGCACTATATTTGCCCTTTTCTAGTCATCCGGGACCTCCCCCGATTGCCACGTGTTTTCTAAGATAATGGCCAATGGCTCTGCAATCACATCAGCCACCTTCCTCAGCACCCTCGGATGCATTAGATCCAGACCCATGGACTTGTGAATGTCCAGCTTTTCTAAATAGTCCTTAACTTGTTCTTTTACCCCTGAGGGCTGCTCACCTCCTCCCCATACTGTGCTTCCCAGTGCAGCATTCTGGGAGCTGACCTTGTCTGTGAAAACTGAGGCAAAAAAAGCATTGAGTACTTCAGTTTTTTTTCCACATCATCTGTCATTTGATTGCCTCCCCATTCAGTAAGGGTCCCACACTTTCCCTGACCACCTTCTTGTTGCTAACATATCTTCTTGTTACCCTTAACATCCCTTGCTAGTTGCAACTCTGATTGTGCTTTGGCCTTCCTGATTACACCCCTGCACGCTCGAGCAATATTTTTATACTCCTCCCTAGTCATCTGTCAAAGTTTCCACTTTCTGTAAATTTCCTTTTTGTGTCTAAGCTCACCGAAGATTTCTCTGTTAAGCCAAGCTGGTCGCCTGCCATATTTGGTATTCTTTCTGCACGTCAGGATGGTTTGTTCCTGTGCCCTCAATAAGACGTCTTTAAAATACAGCCAGCTCTCCTGGACTTCTTTCCCCCTCATATTAGCCTCCCAGGGGATCCTTCCCACCCATTCCCCGAGGGAGTCAGTCTGCTTTTCTGAAGTCCAGGGTCCATATTCTGCTGCTCTCCTTTCTTCCTTTTGTCAGGATCCTGAACTTGACCATCTCATGGTCACTGCTGCTCAGGTTGCCACCCACTTCTACTTCTCCAAGCAATTCTTCCCTGTTTGTGAGTAGCAGGTCAAGAGGAGCAAGGCCCCTGGTTGGTTCCTCCAGGACTTGCACCAGGAAGTTGTCCCCAACACTCTCCAAAAACTTCCTGGATTGTCTGTGCATTGCTGTCTTGCTCTCCCAGCAGATGTCAGGGTGATTGAAGTCCCCCATGAGAACCAGGGCCTGTGATCTGGAAACTTCTTTTAGTTGTCCAAAGAAAGCCTCATCTACCTCATCCTCCTTGTCTGGTGGTCTGTAGCAGACACCTACCACAACATCACCCTTGTTGCTCTCGCCTCTAAACTTAACCCAAAGACTCTCAATGGGCTTTTCTCCAGTTCCATACCGGAGCTCTGAGCAATCCTACTGCTCTCTTACATACAGTGCAACTCCTCCACCTTTTCTCCTCTGCCTGTCCTTCCTGAACAGTTTATACCCATCCAGGACAGTGCTCCAGTCAGATAGTTTTGTCAGCTAGTATTATATTCCATCATAAAAATGTGTGTTAAAATATTGGAATGACTTTAAATACAAAATATTTTTACATTATTTTATTTACATTTAGTAAAGCAGCAAGGCCACAGTTCAGGACAGCAGGAATGCATGAGCATGTGATTCAGTCCCATTTAAAGCATGTGTTTACGTGCCATTGACTTTAATTGGAGTTAAGCACAGGCTTAATCAAAGGTAATGATATTTTTGTCCTCAGTAAAGTAGGTTACCTACTCTATTGTGGGTGTTTTCTATAGCTCCCATTACCAGGTTATTTTTGCATTGAAACAAGCCTTTATGATGCTACTAATTGACATTTTGACTAGGAAGACAAAACTACACCATTGCACTATTAACCAGTGTTAATAGTTCTAGAAACAATTGATCATCTTCGAGTGTGTGTGCACCCATGCGCATAGTCATCAGAGATTTTTATCTTCGCGGTATCCATAGGGTTGGCTGTAGTGCCCCCAGGAGTGCCACTTTCATGCATTGGTATGTTAAGTGCTGTCCTCTCAGTTCCTTCTTACCACCTGTGACGGTTGGTCAGAGTGTCTTATCTTGCATCGCAAGAGCGTTAGCAGTTCTTACAGTCCATTGTTCTGTCTCCTTTGTTGCTAGTTGATAGGTAGTTAGACCTTTAAGTGTTAGAATAGTAGTTCAGGAGTTAGAGGGACTTGGGCTCAGAGTGGGACATGCCCCGTTCCCAAAGCTTTAAGCCATGTTCATTGTGCAGCTGGCCGATGCCCACTAGTGACCCAGACGAGAGCTGTTTAAAGTGTTTGGGGGAGTCCCACAGAGAGGACAAGTGCAGGATCTGCAAAAACGTTCACCCTCAAACTCGGAAGGAGCAGGATATCCGCTTGAAGGCCCTCCTCATGGAGCCTGCATGTCGTCCACCTTGTAGCCCTCTCGATCGGATTCCATGCCCGGCATCTCAGCATCGGCACGCAGTGCAGCACTGGCACTAGAATCCACCCGGCACTGTTCCCCCTCCCCGGTGCCTAAAAAAGCGGTTGAAGTTCACAGAGCCCTGGGATGTCCCCAGTCCAGCTCCTTCAGGAAGAAGGACAAAGACAACTGATTTAAACAGTGTCACACTTTGTCTTCCCGTTCCTCCACCCAGCCTGGTTCTTCCAGAGGCCAAGGAAGCTGGAAGCAGGCATTTTGAGGATGCCCGAGGACGGCACCCCAGTCACTTCCCAGGTTCTACTTCCCCTGCTCTTTCCTCAATTGCCTATGCCCTTTCTGATCGGCCTGGTTGTGGCTAACCTTAGACCATTGGGTGCTCGACATAATACCTTAGGGTTACACCCTGCAGTTGGTGGGGTGGGAGACCACCTGGGCAATCTCCGCACGCAAGGTCATTGGTTGAGTCACGATCACTCCCTACACATCAATGTCAGGGATCCCCCTTCGAGCCTCTGGCTTCCCCGAGCTACAGGCTTTACACGAGCTAAATATGAGTCAACAGTGTAATGCTGTTGCAAAAAAAGCAAATATCGTTCTGGGATGTATTAGCAGGAGTGTTGTAAGCCAGACATGAGAAGTAATTCCTCCACTCCATTCTGCACTGATTAAACCTCAACTGGAGTATTGTGTCCAGTTCTGGGTGCCACATGTCAGGAAAGATGTGGACAAATTGGAGAAAGTCCAGAGAAGAGCAACAAAAATTATTAAAGGTCTAGAAAACACATGACCTCTCTGAGGAAAGATTGAAAAATGTGTGTTTAGTCTGGAAAAGAGAAGACTAAGAGGGGACATGACATAGGTTGTTACACGGAGGAGGGAGAAATTTTTTTTCTTAACCTGTGACGATAGGACAAGAAGCAATGGGCTTAAATTGCAGCAAGGGAGGTTTAGGTTGGACGTTAGGAAAAACTTCCTAACTGTCAGAGTGGTTAAGCACTGGAATAAATTGCGTAGGGGGAGGTTGCGGACTCTCCATCATTGGAGATTTTTAAAAGCAGGTCAGACAAACACCTGTCAAGGATGGTCTAGATAATACTTAATCCTGCAACGAGTGCAGTGGACTGGACTAGATGCTCTTTCACGGTCCCTTCCAGTCCTATGATTCTGTGATTCCTGCTCTCTCCTCCTGTCCTGAAAGGTCGCATTCCTGCTCTCTCCTGTCCTGAAAGGTCATGTTCCTAGCTGCGATAACATCTGCCCGCCAGGTCTCTGAGATTAGAGCGCTTACCTCAGACCCACACTATACGGTCTACAAAGACAAGGTCTAACTGTGGTCACACCCAGCTTTTCTGCCCAAGGTAGGATCTCAGTTTCATACAGGCCAGGATACATACTTGCCCATCTTTTTTCCAAAGCCGCATAAGTCGGAGGAGGAGCTTAGATTGCATTTCCTAGATGTCAGGAGGTTACTAGTCTTCTATGTTGAAAGGACCAAGCCATTCCGCAATTGTTCTTTGCGGTGGCTGACAGACAGGATGAAAGGTCATCCAGTGTCTGCTCAAAGAATTTATTCTTGGATCACTGCCTGCATTCGCTGCTGCTGCGATCAGGTGAAGGTGCCACCTCCGGCGATTGTGACCCTCCCCCCCACTCAACCAGGGCACAAGCCTCTTCGGCAGCTTTCCTAGCCCAGGTGCCTATCAAGGAAATCTGTAGGGTGGCCACCTGGTCATCAGTCCACACATTGACGTCCCTTTACGCACTATCCAGTAGGCCTGCCCCTGGACGATGCTGGCTTCGATAGAGCAATACTTCAAGCCACTAGACTGTGAATTCTGATCCCACCTCTGAGTACACTGCTTGTGAGTCACCTAGAAAGGAATCAACATGAGCAAGCGCCCAAAGGAAAAAAAAACCTGTTACCTACCTTTCATAACTGTTGTTCTTTGAGATGTGTTGTTCATGTACGTTCCATTACCCGCCCTCCTACCCCTCTGTTGGAGTTGCCGGCAAGAAGGAACTGAGAGGGTGTGTGGTCGACAGCACCAATATACCAGCACATGAGCGTGGCACTCGGGGGGCGTGACAGCTGACCCTCTGGATAGTGCTAACACACAAATCTCCAACAATTGTGCACATGGGCATGCGCACACCTAGAATGGAATGGACATGAGCAACGCATTTCGAAGAACAACAGTTACGAAAAGGTAGGTAACCATCTTTTGTCTCCTTATTTTTTGTCTTTGGGAAGCTTACAAATGAAGCCAATAGATTTTTTTTTTTCTTTTAAATTTGTTTCTTCAGATTTGTGCCAATGGAACTAAATATCTAAAACACATTAATTGGTTTTGATTCAACAGTAAAGAGAATTTTCTTTGCAAATGATTTTGAAATTGTTCCAGTAAAGCTTAGTCTTAATAAAATACAAATATAAAAGTGCCTGAAAACTTTGCTGTGTGGTTGCTAAAAATAACACCACTTTATTCTTAATGTGTCCAGTTAGATGTGTCCCCTCCTCTTTCATTTTCTGTTAGTGTCTAATGCAATGCCCAGTGTAGCCAGTGGAAGGACTCCCACTGATTTTTTAAAAGCAACTAGGAGACTCGGTACTAGCTGCTAATTTGTGAGGATGTTGTTGCCTTGTAAGAGTGCAGCATTTTAGCTCACTGTTGTATTACAAGTGAGAAAAGAATACATTTGAACTTTTTACAGCTTACTTGTCACCTTTAGAAATGTATGGGCTTTTTAAGCCAAAGTGTAAGGGGTGATTTTCTGAATGCTTCAGATAGCAGGCTTAAAGAGCCACTTAGTGTCATCAATTTTTTTTTCTTGTTTTAGAAGCCATGGATAACAATCTTTGGCTGCAGAGCAAGGCCCCAAAATGTGCTGTTGTATGATAGAGAGGTTCTCAGTTTGTGGACTTGTGGACCAGTGGTGGTCTCCAGAGAGTTGGCTGCCCACGTGCCACTAAAATATAAATGTATAATATACAATCTGAATGATCTGTCTATTATAAAATATACTTTGCTATTTTTTTCTTAGCATTTTTATATGGGACAATAATGCCAATTATCTGACTGTTAGGCAGGCTTTGTGCTCCAGTAACAAGATTTAATGGGAGCTGTAAGATTAACGTGATCTCAAATCAGAATGGCAGCCAGTGGTAGGCAACTTAAGGAACCTAGTACCAAACAAATAGGTGGGGGAAGTGTAGTTTTAAGGTTGTGCTGAATTTCCTTCATCCGCCTAAACAACCTAATGACCCCTATACAGTTTAGCTTGCTTACTGAGGCATTCATCACATCATCCTAAAGTTCATGCATTTAAACATATATGTACAGGTGGCCTTTAACGATGGTACAGTAGTAGTAACAGTGGAGCTAATTTTATGTTCAGAATCTTTTAAACTAAATTTCAGAGCAAGGTATATAAGCAGATCTAGTCTAATATACAAGAAGAAAGCTTAAATGGATATTGACAGCTTGCTTACAGTGCAGTATCACACAATTCATATGAAGTTTCTGCTCTTTTTTTAATCAGTTAAAAGAACAGTGCTTGAACTCATTTATAACTTAACTTCTGCCAGCTGGTTGTATTACAAATCCATCACGGACATCCTCAGTTCTGCTGTTTAGAAGTTACTACATGGCAACCTCAAAAACAAGTGTGTGTTTTTTAACACAATCTGGGGAGCAGATCTTATACAAGATTCTGCTGCTAGAGTCTTGTGAATTTCATTATTGTGTGGGCTTATCAAATGTAGTATTTCCAAACAAGATGGATGTTTAAGCAAAATGCATCCTTAACACTAAGGCTATTTTAAAATGAAGTGCTATGCTGAAAAGGATTCAGGACTCTTAATTGCATTGACTTTGCGGACAGACAAATATCAAATTTAAACAGCCTTAATGGTGCATGTGCATGTGTGTTTATGCTTTGTGCTGCATTTTGATTTCTAAACACCAAATCAGTTCTCTACCTATTTTTGAAAATGAATACATCAGCAAGCAGTTGCATTCTTTGAAGTTTATTCATGTTCCTGTGATTTGTTACTCGACAGGATCATCTCTATAAATACGTGGTTAAGGGGTGGCACACAACTTAACTCTTGCACAAAACTGGCATTGTCTTACAGCTTACAGATTATTTTCATGAACTATATTGATGGCTAAAAGAAAGTTTTGAATGTCATCAGGACTTTGAAATTGAAATGAGCCATTGTCTCAGGCTTTTAAATTTGCAATCATAGATATAGAGGAAGTAAATCGGGTGTGAATTTCTGCCAATACCTGTACAACACTTGGTATTTTGGTGACACACTTTGTCTACTTCATTTGTTAATGCCTTGAATGGGGACTTGACCAATTGTATCCAAACAGTTGCCTGTTTGCTGGACAGTTATGAAGTTATAACAGTTATGCTAGACAGTTGTAGATGGTTATGAAGTTAAATCCACTGCAATTTATATTAATATTGGATTCAAATCTGTGATATTCAGGTCCTTCAAGCAATTTGTGTGTTTATCTAAATCTACTTACTCTTAGCCACCCTTCAACCCTTTCTGGAGATCTGCCACCTCAAACTCAATGGATCAAAGGATGAAAGAATCAGGCTGGTGCAGCAGAAAAACAGAGGCTTCTGGCAGCATTTTTTATGAAAAATGATTCCTAACCATGGAAATTTGCAATGATGATTTGAGGGCACAATGAAACCTTGTTTTGGAGCACAGTCAGCTTGAATATGGTTCTTAAAAGTGGTCATGAAAAATAAGCAGTAAGTATTTTGATTGGTTTATCTTCATGTACTGAATTAAAATGGAGATGGGTCAGTTAGCCTTTACAATACAAAACTATTTCTTCACTGTCTTCTAAAATATTAGCCCAAATAAAGTAGGTGAGGAAACTAGAGCCTTGTGTAAACATAAGTACCTTTAGTCCTATTAATTGTATTCTTGACCTGAAGGATGAAGATTAAAAAAGACTGAAAAACTGATATGCCATTATAGTATTTTTTTTTTCAAAACTGACAAAACACTTTGGGTGCAACCTTTGTAGTTCCATGCTTCTCCTTAGAAAGGCAATGTTTATTGCAGTGCCCTTCTGTCAGACAATCAGTGCCACTCGGGGAAGGGATGGGGGGGGGAAGGTAAACAGTCACTGACCATTTTTCTTCTTCATAAATTGCTACATCATCCTGTGTTGTCATAACAAGGGTGAGTAATGATCATTCTTGCTATAAAACTTTGAATCCATGTCTACAATGGAGGGGTTTTTTTCCTTATGAATAAAATGTATTCAGATCTAGATGCTGCTGCTATTTCATTGGATATATGCAGATCTCAAGGATTTAATTTAAGACTTTCTACTTATCACAGATTTTATGCTGATAATTATCATTGTCAGTAGTTCTTTGGGAAAAGAATCTGTGCTGGTTTAGGAGGTAAACATGAAGTAACTTGTCCAGTATTCTGCAATCAGATTTACTAATTTAAGGCCCTGATCAATATTGCAAAGGAAACAGCCCAGGAGTCCAACTGACTTTATCTGGGCTCCAGACCAGTGTATAGGGCAGGGCTGGGCAAACTACAGCACCACGCGGCTTGGTCCCACTCCAGCCGGAGCGCTGGGTTGGGGGCCACACCATGCAGCTTGGCCCCGCTCCAGTGCTCTGGCTGGGGCACAGGGTCAGGGCCGCGCCATGTGGCTCCCAGAAGCTGCAGCATGGCCCCCACTTCGGCTCCTACACTCGCCAGTGGGAGTTTCCCACCTCTGGTATAGGGTCTGTGTGAGTGAATCCCACATAATTCTATTGGAACAAAAACATCCACTTTCAAGTAATATCTTAACTGTTTCATAGAACAGATGACAGAATAGTGTTGAGATAATTTGCAGGTGTGTTTGTGGATCTCCAAAAGCCAAGGGCTGGCTCAATAGCTAACCAGATAGCATAGCATTGTGTTTACCACTTGGGAAACAGTTGAATGATAATACTAGATATACTCTCAAACGCCTTAGGTCATTCCAGACTGGAAAAATATGGGTGCGGAAAAAGATAATGTAGAAGAAGAGCAGAATCAAAGCCTTAAAAGGGTTCCCCAAGCATTGACCCTCACACTTCGCAAATGTGTATCAGAGGGTGGGGGGAAGGGTGTGTGAACAGTTCCATAGAGGCAGCATTTTCCTGATAAGAGGTTTAGAAAACCTGACCTATGAGAAAAAAGTTAACATTTTTGAGAAAAGAAGTTGGGGAAGGGGGGCACCTGATAAGTCTTCAGTGATGTTAAGGGGCTATTATAAAGAGAACTTGTGATCAATTGTTCTGTATCCACTGGAAGTAGGTAGGATAAGTGATGAGCTTATTTTGCAGCAAGGAAGATTAAGGTTAGATATTAGGGAAAACTGTCTGACGTTAAGGATTGTTAAGCACTGAAATAGGCTTCCAACGGAGGTTACGGAATCCCCATCTTTGTAGGTTTTTAAAAAACAGTTTTAACAAACACATATCCGGGATGGTCTGGGGATAATTGTTGCTGCTTTAGCTCAGAGGCTGAACTATGACCTCTTGAGATCCTTTCGAGCCATACATGTCTATGATTCTATGAACCTGGGTCTCCCAAGTGACTGCCCTAACCACCAGACTACCAAGTCTTTCTCAATATCTCTGGCCCAATGAATACTTAATTATTAATACAAAGTGGGGCAGCTCCAACAAGAGAGATTAAGCGAAACCAAAATGCAGTTCAAAAAGTCATTAGTTTTATTTTTTTTTCTTCTCCGTTAGACAGTTGTACAGTTGCACTCTGGAGTCAGTCATTCCAAAGTAGCTTTCCCACCAGTCACAATCAGTAACTGCTGTCTCTTCATGAAGTACAGTGTCTGTAAGGGATGAGAAGGTGGAAGACTGACAGAAAGAGGGTGGAATGGGGGTGTCAACATATTCTAGCAGACCCCTTTCCTCCTCTTCTTCCTTCTCCTGTTACCTCTGTTCTCCTAGATGCTGGCAGGGAAAGCCCCTGGTATAATAATGTAACCTAATGAGCGCATTAACTGTTCCATGATTCTTTATGTTGGTGAAACACCTTTTGAGGAGAGGCTGGGAACTCCCACAGACAACAATGAGGAGAACACCTGGCAACATGGCTCCATTAGAGCTGAGGCAGAGGAGATTTCAGCTAGGCCAGAGGCATAGGGCTTCCACATGAACAGCCTTGGCCTCCTGAGAAAGCGATTTTTAGGGATGGCATTGCTGCTCTTGGGCAGCAAACTCCTGTTCTTCCTCTCATGATTTAGCACAAACGTCATGAGACGATGCTGATTTTTTTCCTCTCCCAGAACCCCTCCCACAAGTATTTTCCTTGTGAAGAGGCAGTCAGGCCCATGGCATCTAAAGGAGCCTATCCTGAATTCAGGCTAATAAAAATAGCACACTCTGTAACCTGTGGCATGCATAGAATACATAAAACCTATTGGGACTATTTTTGGTATCCATGCATTTGTATCTCCAGATGGAGGGATTAGTTACTTGGAGTTCCACCATCAGGGGAACGCATAAAAGCCTCTCAAACTGTCATGATGTTAAGGTCCAGTATCTTGGGCCCTTCCAAAGCTAGATGCAAGGGTTCCCTAGGAGGCTGGGAATCTTTTTTTCTTTCCAATGGTATATAACTCTCACTTCTATCCTTTACGGGATCATGAAATAACAGACTTTAAAGCCTTGACTGTGACTATGTTGTAGGTCTGAATCTTGCCCATTTTGAGTCAAGGTATTATGTGGGAAAATTCCATATTTGTATAAAGAGAAATACTTTTATTTGCTAGGTGTTTTATTTTTTAAACAAAGGCATCTGTTTGAAATGTAAGGTAAAATATTAGAGGTGGACTAGTGGCCACAATAAGATGGTCAAAGATGCATGATAAATGCATTTATTTTATGTCGCCTCAATTTAAGACATCCATGTGTGGTGTGTGTATATTATATAGAAATAAATTTTTATAAACATAAAAATTGTATGTTTCATTTTTAGGGAGCACAAGCAGCCGTAATAGTCAAGCAGGAAAACTTGCTGTATATGATCCTATTTTTCTTTATTCAGTTATGGGCTTGAAAATGGAGCTAGCCAGAAAATGGAACTCACTTCCTGTGAAAAATTTCAGTTTTAGAGGAAAATTTTTTCTCCCCAAACTGGGAGAAAAAGTGAAAATTATGAAACTTATTAAATAAAGGGATTTAAAGGAAAAGAGTGCCAGGAAACCCTCTGTTTCACAGCGCACCTCTTCCTGCACCAAGCTTTGGCTGCCAGTGAGGAAAAGAGCCAGGCTGCTCGGCCGCCCCACTTCCCCCACAGCTGTGGGGCTGGGAAGGTTGAGTGCCTGGGATCTCTGCCTCCCCATTCCTGGAGTCTAAGGGGTAGGGGATAGGGAGCAGGGAGGCATCTGGGCAGGCAGGCTGAGAGCCAAGGAGGCAGAGAGCTCAGCCTTGGTAGTCCTTCTGGAGGGCTCTTGCCAGTTTCACTTTCTGCCTGAAAGAACCCTTCCAGGCAGACAGTTGGGGAGCTGTGAACAAAACATTGAATTTTGTGGCAAAATTGAAATTTTCTCATGGAAAAACTTTGTTTACGAAAAGGGCATTTTAAGTTAGAAAATCATTTTGGATAAAAATTCCTGACGATCTCAATGTAAAATGTTGAGGCCTTGTGTGTCAAGCAGAGTTAAAAATGTAACTGTATAAATTGCATTAATCAGGCTATAGTTTCTTTGAAGAAATTTATTTATTGTCTCAGGTACTTTATTAGATGGCTCCAAAATAAAATTAATCAGTAAACTTCAGTGTAACTCTTCAGCACTGTTCAATTAACTGGTTGTGTTGAAAACTGTCTGCTGAGAAAGCCAGGAACCATGCCATGTAAAGGCTTTGTCAATATCAGGTGAAGGTTGAAATGTACTTTAGTTTGATTGGCCTAATAAAGAAAAAAAAAAATAATCAGCCTTATAGGGTTTAGATACAAGTTCTAGAGGCAGTTTTTAATGAGGCATATTGCCAGGGGGGAGAGGGAACTGTTCACATCAAGTGCATGCTGGAAATGTTGTGCATCTTTAAGTTTATAATATGTCCCTTCAATCCCTAGGACATTTTGGAGCATATTCAGTATCACATACAATGATTTGGGAAATGCTAGTGCAATACAAAGACTAAATTGATATGAATTGAGCCTTTATACTATGATAGGTATAGTGCTGCATGTTCCATTAACATTGACAAGGTAAGGATCATTTTAACCTTTCTTTAATGCAGAAAAGTGATCCTGAAGACTGATAAGCATGTAGGACTTTCATCTTCAAGTGATTACCATAAATGCAGCTGTTAAGACATTCTCTATATAAGATCACTTTAAGTACAGTGTTCCGTTCTGTTCTAAAGGAGCTTTTCAGCCCTGTTTAGGGGATATCTGGAAGATAAAGGAGATGCAGGCTTTATTTCTAGGGGTTTTCAAGGTCCCAAGTGCCCATTAAAATTGCAAAAAGGTCAAAGAATCAGAAGTGTAATTATTACTGACTTCAAAGTGGACTAACTTCCAAATGAGTTGTGATTATTTTGCATCAATTATTACACAGAAATCCTGTAAGGTAATAGTGGAGGGGAAATTGCACATTGTATAACTGTCACCAGATTTCATCTTTTTTATAACTCACCAGGATCACACACTGGTACTTGCTGAGAAAGCTCCTCCCTCAATTTAAATTCACTCAGCTTGAAAGCATTAATATACAATTTGCTTGGTCTGTACTAGCATTTTAGAACATGTTGGTTCACATGTGCTCACTAATATGTAATTTTTTAAATAAACAACCTATATATTATTGTACTCGAGATAAACCCCAGTGAGGCTTTCCTGTGGTGTATAGCTTTGGGATTGGGGATGGGACTCTGAAAAGAAACAATGAGAAAAAAGTGATAGAGCTGACACAAATGAACAGTAAGTGCCAGATCCTGAATTGAAAGCATGAAATGTTGGGCTTGTAAGTTGGATATAACCTGCAACACAGATAACTCAAGCTGGCACAAAGCAGTGACCTCTCTCCAATTCCTAATGGACAGGTGTCTATTTGAGATACAACTGACATTATTAAATAACAACTGACACTAAGTGGAAGTCTCATCATAAAAGGGCTGAATAGCTTTGAAGATCATCCTGACTTTTAGGTCTCTCCAGGTCAGGGTTTGAGGCACATGGGGTGGAGTAGAGCGGAGATGTTTGCATTGCCATAGCTGTACCTTTGTGTCCAGAGGGAACAATCTGGTACCTTTTTGCAAACACTAACATGGATGATTGAATGATTTTACCAACCATAAAGCATTTTCCTCCTTATATTTGCTCATTCAAAAGTTTACAAAACTACTATAAACTCAAAAGAGGAATTCCCTATACCAGTAATTAAATTCTGCAATCAAGTATATATTTTTCAAACACTCATTCACATGGTGCAAAGATGGCATTTTTATTCATTGCACATATTTGGTTGCTTAAGTTAACTGAGTAAAAGAAAGATGCAGAAGTTGAAATATTGATTAACTATAGCATATTTTAAACTCCCCTCCCTTTACCACCACTGGAGTGAGCTTCAGAATATCAAATACTGAAATATTACTTAAACCTTAAATATTAAACAAAATATTTTATTAATATTTGGTCTAATCTTGAGACAGTAAGTGCCTAATTACTACCCTGTGTCTGTGTACAGTGGCCATTTCTATTAGTAGGAGTTGCGTACATGAATCAGGTGTGTATATATGACTCTGCATGTGTAACAAATAATCTCTAGCCTATATCAACCATTCACAGAGTGGTAGTTAAAATATATATTTTAATCTTCTAGAATATTTTTTTAAAATTCCTCCAGGCTTTGAAGTGTCATATATATTTTCACATTCAGCAAACATTTAATATTTGAACAGTTATTTATAAAATGTTATACAATAAAGTCAATTGAAAATTAAATTATTTTACTAATATAGTATAAAGGAATATTTAATGTGGACAAAAGCAAAAATTTGCTGTGGCATAGTCAGTTACCACTATTTACCAGAAATTTCCTCTGCTCAGTACTTACTGGTGAGGAGTCATTTCAGGAGTGCACTTCAGAGGCTTCCTTAAATATGAGATGAATAAGGCTATTGATCATACTAATAGGTTAAAGAGCCTATTGAGAAGCGTAAGCCTCTTTGTCAGCTAAGATTGGCATGGCAGAGGTTTTCCTGTCTATCCACATGTCAAAGGACAGATAGAATCCAGTCTCTCTCTCACTCATGAATATGCATTGAAAGGGAGGGGAATATGATGACTAACTCATGACAATCCTAGCAGAAAGTGACCTGAGAGAAGGTGGTATTTGGGACTTACAATGACTAGGTATTTTCTTTGATGGTTTTCCCTTTCATCACTGTGAGAATGGCTTGCAGCTCTTATCTCAGGCAGATTGCTGCCTTGGCTAACCATGAGTCCTTTCCTGTTTTAATACAAACCTTTCTGGGAGGTTTCTCCTCCCAATTATTATTTTATTCCTTTTTTATTCATGTTAATTAAAATAAATCCTTGAACTAATGCCTCTAGTTCTGCTAAAATTGTACAAAATTATTTATAAGGCATCATCTCCAACCCCCTCAAGTCCCGACACAATGATTGCAAACCCTTAGCTCCATGCTCCCCTTCATGACAATAACCCACTTAGTCAGTGGTGGTAGTTTGTAATCGGTTTCCTCTTTAACTCTCCTATTGTTGGAAGGAGAGACTTGATCCTTCATAATGTTTATATCTCGGGAGATCATTTGAAACCTTGTCTCCAGCCTTTGCACCCAAAGATTCCCCTTCCAGTAGGTGCCCCCAAACTCCCCCAGAGGAGCTTTACTTTGTTGTGAGGAAGCCATGCAGTTTAATACTTGTTTATGCTGGTTTGTACCTCACATTTTGAGAGTTGGAGAATGCAACTGAACAAGGTGGGGGCCCTAGTCCACCACCTCCCCACCCACAGAACTGGAACCCGAAAAGCACCTGCAAAGAGGTGCTTCAGCAAGTTCTGGAGAGAAGGGCAGCATATTACAGCTGTGCCATTCTCTCTTACCATGTTTCCTGCAATTCAGGATTGCTGGTTGCGATGCCTTGCACGCGATGTGGGGCCATTTGTTTTATTACTTGTAAAGTACATCAGTTTCTCAAACTTTTTTCTTTTGGTCCCAAAAGTCTTCTTTCACCACTCTCTCCTCCCCCGCCCCCTCACAAAATGGAAGTGATAATGAACTATAGATAAAATCCTAGCTTTTCAGAGGTGTGACTTCTTAACAAACACAGAGAATAGGGTTTGTTGGCTGCACGTTCTACCTTTCTGCTCTCCTTCCTTTCTTAATTCTTATAATTAGGCCAGGTATTGAATGTGTATAAAACCCTGCTCTGAGAAGAGAATACAACCCTAAATGCATGTGCGTCCATACAGGTACATTGTGTCTGAACACCAGACAAAGCTGGTATAGTGCAGTAGGTCTATAGTTAAGCCTAACAGCCTTGACAGTACCCTTTTATCTTCTTTCTAATGTTGGGAATGGACACTGAATTGCACCAGGAACCCCCTTCTGTCTTATTTATGTATTTATAACGTGGTGTGTGTCGGGGTGGTGAGGAGGAGTTGTCTGGTTTTTTTCCCCCTGCCTTAACTAGTTTTCTACTTCCATAATTCACTACAAAGGCATGTATTGCTGCATACATCTTTTGTTTACACAATATATCAGGAATTTAGTACTGTGCTGTTTGATAAGCTGCATGTCATAAGCATTAGACACCAGACATACTGGTGCCAAAATGATTAACACAATCATTCATCAGAGATCACTTCAGGTTTCCCTTCATTGACTCTAACCCCTCTTGCAGACTTCTTGAAGAATGATGTAATATGCTCTAAATGAATGTTTTTGTCAGCAATGAATATACTGTACAGTACCTGGCTTTTGAAATCAAACCTCAGGGTACTGCACGCTATAAGAAGTGCCATAACTGGCATCTATAATTTTCAGCACAAACAAGTCCACTCTCATAAAAAGGTGAAAGGAATTATTTACTATGAATGAGAACATAGAGCACTACAACTTAATTTCAAATCTCTTCAGTTTATCAGGAGTCATTTCTCAGCACTGAGACTTTTAAAGGAGGAATGATTTGAAGCTAGATCACTTAAAACATTTTAAACTAGACTGCACAAAGCGCTTGAGTATGCTGTAGGATAAAATCCTATCACTGGCAAGTGGAGCATTGCTGCATCAGGGCTTGTCAAGCTTTTTAGAGCATGGGACACATTTTAATGTAAATATATTTACTCATGTGGATGCCTCCTGTCACAGTCACAAAATATCCCTGTGGCAACTCCACCAATTGCATACATGGAAAAGGAATATTAGGTAAATATGTGCATTCTTCAGTGTATTTATGGTAAAGATCAGATTGCAACCCCTTGCTCTCACTAGCAAGCAGTTATTCATCCAAGTAGTCCTCCTGGTTTCAGTCATTAGATAGTCAGGTCCTATGTTTTGTCCTTAGTATGATTCACTTTTTTTTTTCCAGTATCTACTTGTGCTTCATTGTATTTCCCCTTCCCGTAAGTTCTCTTTCTTCTAACTAAAGTTGAGAAGCACAACCAACATCATCTGACTGGACAACTTTCCTTCTGACAGCTGTGGTCCACAGATCACAGCTTGGGAACCTCGGGACTAGGGAACCTGATAAGTCATTTCTAATGTTTGTGAAGTATTTTTGTAATTTAATTGCCAGGTTCATACTTTAGAAGATTTTCTGTTACTTCTGAGATTTTCATGAGCAGTCACTTGTGATTGAAATGTTACCATAAAGGACTGAGTACAACTCAGTGAACCTGTTAATATGATAACAGCATTTTGCCCTATTGCCAGAGCACAGGAACTACGGAGCAGGAATATGTCATATTATGGCAAATGACATACACAGAAGATATTGTCACAAGGTAGTCTCTCACATTACTACTAGTTATCCAATATAGTCAAAATGCATATTTTTGAACTGGAGCTGCATTTTCTCATCGTACATCACTCACCCTGCATATGTGTGTTCTAGTTACAAGGTCAGCCTCATAAGTTGGAGAAACCAAACCTGCTAAAATAAGCATGGTTCTGCTGATAAACTACACACACGTACTGTAAAGAGAGCCTTCTACCAGTCTTGCCTTGAAAGACATAGAATTGACAGTAAACACAATCAAGCCCCTCTAATCCCTTGGGATTGCTTCTACAGATCACATTCCACAGCTACAATGAATTACAAATGCTGTTTTTCTGTACCGCTGTTACTCAAAAATCACCTTTCTTCTTTTAAATGAAATGTCTCACAATATTGGTCTTCATTGTGGTCTAGCTATTTTGCCTGTTTACAGAACAAAAACTAATGACCTATTTCATTTAAAAAAAAGACTAAGTTAGGGTTATATCATGACTGGCTCTAATGCAGCCCTGTATGGGAGAATAAAGTCTGCACCTCCTGCCTCCTACACACACATACTTTCACTTACCACGTGGCTTCTCAGTTTCTCAGCACCAGGTGAGGGGAAGCCCATGCAGTCGCTACTCCCTATTGCAAGCAAGTGGGAGGGAAATGTGTCGAGCCTTGACTACTCTGGCCTGTAGGGAGCTTTACCTGAAGCACCAACCTAGCCCTAAATGGCTAATGTGCTATTGCCCATTCAGTCTAATGAATTGGATGTCCAGATTTCTTGAGCTCTAATCTCTGCTTCACCATTGCTTTGCTGTTTGATCTGTTTTGGCTTTTCAGTCACTAAAATAGGGATAGTATTACTTTTGTGGCTACCTAGCTCACATGGATGTTGTGAAAAGTGTTTGTAAATAGGCCTGTTTCAAAATTAAACAACTTTTTTTTGACAAAAATTATTCATATATATATATATATATATATATATATATATATATATATATATATATCAGATACTGTGGGGGTCCTTACAGATGCAAAACCTATCAATTTTGGCATTTTCATGGTACGTTGGTATACATTTTGTAATTAATTTGAACTGGAAAAGTGGTGAAAAGACAATTTTTCCTTTTGCTCGAATAATTTGCTTTCTTGGTATAGGGAAACTAATACTGATCATATGTCATTTCCCCTGAGTTACAAAGCAGGATGCAACAAATCAAAGATGAATCTCTGCCTAGAGCTAGCTCCTGGATCAGGTGGAGCCCATGGTCGTGTTCCTTTTTGATTTTGGGAGACCGAGATATCTAAAGGAGAATCTCTGCTTTTTTTTTTTTTTTTAAGCATCTAGTTGTTGTTTTTTCCTCCTAGCCATGGCCTTGAAAACATAAATCTGCTGTTTGTGTTTGAAAGTTTGTCACTGATTTTGCATAAGACTGCAGTTTATTGATGGTCTCCTCTTAATAGCCACAGATAGCTGACTACTTAGGTCCATGAAAATGACAGTCTCGGGCCACTGCATAGTTAGGAGCACCCTAAATTAGTCTGTGCTTTTGAAGGGGCGTTTGTCTGCAGTTAACCTCTGGCCAAAAGGGGTAGTATGAGAAACAACATGGTCTAGAGGACTGAAGCATTCTAATCCCAACTCCTCACCCTTCTGTGGTGTTGGGCAACCCATATCATGTGTTTTGCCTTAGTTTTTCTCATCTGTAAAACAGGGAGGATAATACTTGCCTACTTCACATAGGATTATGACTTAATATTTGTAAAGCACTGTGTGCTAAAACACATCAGCATGTGCACCAGCACATGTTGACCTCTAGGCTCTTTGGAAACCAGAGTCCACAAAGGTCCAGGATAAGCTTTGTACAAGGCAGTCGTCCAGAGGGGAAGATCTCACAGATCAGCCCCCAAATGGGCCCCTTACACTAGAAAATTAATGTGGACCAGTTCAGAAAGTAAGCCAGTGAACCACTATCTTTTTCTTGCTTGAGGTGTGATCTTAGCTACTCTGTCAAAGATGCCTAGTTCTCTCAGCAACGATTGTCATGAACCATCCAAAAATATTTAATGGGCTTAGATCAGAATGTAAAATTGAGTCTTAGCCAGGAGATCTGGGGATAGGAGGAGGAAACAATTTCCCCAAAAGAAGTAAAGAGTGTTACATACCAAATTTGCCTCTGCCATTTAAGACTGAATAGAATGACTGGTGTTCAGACTCCTGGTTTTTCAGAGCACTTTCCAGATGAGGATAATCGAAGGGGCAGTTTTTAGGTGCTAGGTTGTAATTTATTTCATAATCTGTAGCACATATCTTAATCTAAAATATGAATAATTATTAAATTTCAATATCCTTGTAGAACCGGCCATACAACAATTAATCCACCAAAGAAAAATTCCCCCACAGCTGCCCTGAATCCTCATTGTATCTATCGACCTATCAATCCATTGGTATTGAGCACAGCTGGAAGGTTAACAATCTGGGCCCTGACTGCCAAGGGACAGAAATGAGTTTCTGAGTAGCAACTCCTTCCTTCTTAGCTCTCAACCCCCTTCCATTGATCTAAACTCTGGAAATATTGCATGGAGAGAAAGGCACTTCATAACTAGGACCCAAACTATTGAGGGATATATAGAATAGCTTGAACTCCAAAATTTGTTAGCCTCTACAGGTCATGGAGCACAAGTATAAGGTGTAATCTGTGTGAATCTGTCTAATAAACTGGTGGCCACACTTTCTGCACTAGCTTCAAATTCCAAATGACTTCCATGAACAGCCCCATCTAGAACTTATTGTAATAAATATTTTAATTTTGAGGTGCCGCGGTGTGTGGTGGCCACAGCTGCTACCTGAACAACCAGCAGCAGCCTAGGATCTAGTGTAACCCAGGGGGCATAATCCTCCATGGCCCTTCATCTTGCACAGACATTTTATACACATGCAAAATGGACGTAAAATACTACCAAATCAAAATGGGAGTGGTTTACAGCCAGTTTGCACTCACTCTGCACTGGTGTAAAAGACTGCACAAGAGAACAAGACCCCTAGATTTTGAATCTGTTGTGCATAGCAAGCGTACTTCCTCAATATAGTGTGTTGATACCATCTTGATCAAGTCTGACTGCTTCCTCCAACCTACCAATATTTTGAGTTTGATTCTGGGGACTGGGTCACACAAAGTGGATGAGACCTAATCCTCAAAGACTTTGTTATTCATTCCATTGTACTGACGGGGTCAGATATGATGGAGACACAGATAATGAGAACACCAAAACTCATGTCCCCTCACTAATCCTCCCCATGATTGAAGATGGTGGTTGGTCAAATAATTCCTGTGGGAAGAGGAGTAATCATCCTAAATCTCCCTTTGTGACCTTTCTAAAGAAAAAGAGCAAATATGTTCATTTCTCCCCTGAGGGACTACACGACCTGTAAACAAAACTGTGCTCAGAAGTATCAGAGACAGCCGACATATCCAAATGAATCAGCACAGACACTTGCGACCATAAAGTAACTGTAAACATTCTTCAGATCAGTGGATATCAGCTGATCTTGTTCAGTAGTGGACAGCATCTCCATCCAAATTTCCTGCTGTTTGATAAACTGGTTCTGCTTTTTAGGAAGAGAAGAGATGTTTGTGTGCTATGATATCCTTTATTGGCAATTAGACAGGAGTGCTACCATTTGAGGGGACTGAAAAAGGGGAATTCCATAAAGTAATCCCTTTATTTACTAGAGAGAGAATATTACTCTGATATAATGGAAGTCCAGTGTGACTTTCCACACAGACCCATGTCTGCCAGGGGAAGAGAGAATGCATTCAGACTGTGTGGAAGAGCTGGGAGGACTCATTAGATGTAGTAAAGAAACAATCACTTCCACTTTGAAATTGGTCCTATCGTTGACAGAACCTAGTCAAGTAAAGAAGGAAGACTAATTCTTGGCAGAACACCAGGAGGAGTTGGAAGCCTTCAAATGGACTGAGTTGCTAGTATGAGGAGGGCTTTTCCAAGAGGTCAAACAGCTTGAATCTGAACAACTCTGAACAACTCTGAAAAGGAAAGACAGCAATAATTCGAAATATCCCTAACCCATGGCTGAACTCAAATAGGCCTGCAGGCTGCAATGGAAGCAATGAGGATGTGTGAAAACTTCAAAGAAATATTGAGCTATGTACTTCAGACTACTAAAGTCAATAATTTTTTAGATACATTACCTCGCAAGGTAGGAAGAAGACTGGGGATATTCCTTTGAAAGTGGAAAGAAGGGAGCTGGCTGGGGGAATAGAGTCTTCTTCAATGACTGCAACCTGCCTATGAACTTGAGAGGAGAAGACACCCATGTTCTGTGCTGAGAAGGCCAGATCACAGAAAAGAGGATTATTTGAATAAGTCCCATCTGCCTCACAAGACCAGACTCTTTCTTTTGAAAGATATATGCTGTTTTCAAGGAATCCAATATTAATAATTCTGGCTGTCTTAAAAGTAAGACTGCACATTTTCTGCATTTTCCAGGTTGAATATACAATGAAGCTTACTTACTGAGTATTACCACCAGGACTTCAGTGCCGTAGAAAGAAAAATGTTCTCAGTGAATCTTTTGTCGTGTTGAAGCAGAAATTGTGCTGTTAAAGTTATTAAATTAGTGGGAAAAGCTGTTATTCACTGACTCTATTTACTTTTTTATTTTAGATGATTTTCAGTTTTCGGAACATGTATCTTTCATATTAAATTTACAAAATGCATTGATTTGGTTTCACTACAGCAAATTATACCATTGCAAAGGCTATGTGCAGCCTTTTCTGTCCCTTTCAGTGCCTGTGAAATATCTGATGATTTTTCAGTTACCTTATCTGTGCTAAGTAGTACAAGCAACGGTGATCTATTAAATGATCTGGCAAAGAATTTTTTTCCAGTTGTACAGTATTATAAGGTAATGGTGACACTTGCAGCAAGTTTATATCAGCATTTTCACTTGAAAACTCTACTTTCAAGAGCTTATTTTCATAACTCAGCTATAAAAAAATGACTGTTCTGAATCTGTGTATTTGTGATCTCTTATGAATGAATAAATACACAAAATCTGTTTGTGCTTTTAAAGAAGTCCATACAAAGTAGGATTAAGATGCTCTTTTTACACTCCTTTAAATCAAAAATAGCTTTATAAATGCAAAAGAATTTTTAGTCCATAATGTAGATTTGTTACGTTGTCTACTGTGGCAAATGGAGTCCTGCATGAATAGAATATGTTTGGCTTCCTAGAACATATGTCATTAGTTTACAATAGGAAAAGTGACCTGTTGCTCTGGCAGGGAATTTTGGGTTTTTTTGTTTTTGTTTTTGTTTGGGTTTCTGAGTAGAGGAGTCATGGGGGTAACTGTAGTGAAAAGTTGGCTGTAGGGTGAGGAAAGGGAACATTCCCATTACACTGGGATGGAAAATGGCTGTACTGTAAGTATCTTATGTTTTCGTTTGGTGGCTGTCTATTTTCATAGCGCATTTTCTAATTGATAAACTAACTCTGTGACACTCCCACAGTGAAGCTCTTCAAATATTATGGAATATGTTATTTTAAAAAGTGAAGGTGTATGTTCAGTGAAAAGTGAATGGTTTAAATGGCAGAGTTAATGTATAGGTAGAATAACTAGATACCATTTATCCAGCTTCATTTTAAGTCTCAACTTCCATTCACTCCAAATGTTAGTACGTGCAAAAGTTACTTGTGCAGTTGAATGGGGAAACAGATCTATTAATGTCATTACGTAAATGAAACAAAATCTACATGTTAAAAGAAAAAAAAAAGGGTCTGTCTAAAACGAAAAACCACCACCATCACTGCCCAAAAACAAATCCGAAAGCACCAGAATTCACAAAAACAAATGTTATGGTATCAACACCTAACCAGACTGGAGTGTGTTAAAGAAGCCTACTGTTGGAGGAAGTTCTCAAGTTCCTTTTTATGCAAATAGTCATTCTTTCTCCAGAATGAGGCTTGAAATCTAAATATTGACTTAATACAGTCAAAAGAATCTAGAATCCATTTTGCTCAGCACAGCATTCTAAAAATTCTTCTCATAATGTGAAACACTTCTCATGGGGTCTGCACTGTGTGTCAATATCTGACATCCTGCCATATGTACTACATCTGAGGAAATTATAGCAGTCTAACTTAGCTTATGTAATTGCTCCTGCTGCTGCTGCTTCATCTCACACATGGGTCTTTTCTTGCCACTGATGACATTTCCCCTCATTCCAGTGACATTTAAGAGAAGAGCCTGGCATCACCAAGTAACACATGTCATTCCTGTCTCACTGATGGTTCTATTTAAACATTTTATTTAAATAGAAATCAGTACAATTCTTCTCATTTGTGATTTACTCTTTAAAACTCTAGAACTTTCATTGATCTGTCAAACATGATGAGATGCCACTTTTTAGCAAGATGGTCACCATTGCAAGCATTAGGGTAAGAAATGTCTATTTTAATTAAGAACTTTGTTTTCAGAATCATCTTTGTGGTTTCTTTATCTCTATCTGCTCTTGGAACACTACGCCAAATGAATTGGGGACAGTTTTCTTTTTAAGGTACATAGAGATTTTTGGAGTTCCACTCCTCTGACTACAAGGCCTCATCCTTCAGCTGCTTATGCCCCAGCATTAGCTTCAGAGTGGTTAATCACAAACTCAGCAGACGAAGTGATCCCATAGCCATTGCTCACATGATGTGAACATGACCAGTCTACATGTCTCTGGTACCCATTGGCACAATTCCTCCTAACAAGTGGCTGGTGATGCTAGATTCCTTCTAAATGGACTTGATAAATCTCTAGAGTTGACTCTAGTGCAAATAGCAGCTATGTCAGCAGTCGGGGGCAGAGTTCGGGGGGAAAAAAAACATTAACGCTTTTTAAATCACAATTTTTGAAAAGTGTTCCTCTTTTAATAAGACTGACATTCAGAAAGTCTTTCCTTCCTGGAGTCTTAATCTGGTGCTGAGTTCTGTAATGGAACCACCTTTCTGAGCTTCCCACTCTTGGTTTGTTGTAATTCCTCTTTTTCCAGGTGTCTTTCTTGTAGTTATTCATTTTCAGAGAGTTAGTTTCAGATCTTTTCATATTTGGGGGGGGGGGGGGGGGTTCTTCCTGAGGTCTTCCTTTTTAGTGTCCCAGGATTCAGCTGAAAAGTTCTTTTGCTCTTCAATTAATCAAATGTATATTCTGCCTTCCTTATTACCAATACTTAGAACACAAAGAACAGTGCACTGTATACACTGGCCCTTTAGAAAAAGGTAAAACATATTTTAATCTTTCCCAGAAATTAAGGACAAGCAGTCTATTTTGGTGCTTCGGGGAAAAAGGTTTACAAGTTTAAAAGGAAATTCTAACCATTTTCAAAAAGGGTAACTTCTACGTGAACAATGGGAGACTGGCAAACCCTTAATTAAAACTTAGATTGGGGCCTCGTCCAAAACCTATTGGAGTCTTCCTGTGATTTTAATGGGCTTTATTGAGGCCTTCTCTCAGGTGCAAAAAGCCGTAATACAGAATCTATTCCACTAACTTGCAGTGCTTCTAAAATAGGATGGCACTTCCTTGCTTCTTAGGGTATGTCTACACTGCAATTGGTGGGATGATTGCGGCTTGCGTAGACATACCCAGGCTAGCTTTAATCTAGCTATTATGGCTAAAAATAGTGAAGATGTGAGAGCATGGACCCTGGTGCAGACTTGCAACACGAATATGTACTAGGGTCCCGGACAGACTTGTACAGCTTACGCTGAAACCTTTGCTGTTGTGTCTTCCCAGCTATTTTTAGCCATGCTCGTTAGCCGTACCAGTGCAATCTTTAACCTATCTGTGCTGCAGCCACTCCTCCAATTGCAGTATAGATATACCCTAAATGCCATTAACAGCTACTCTTCAAGTAATAGGCAAAATCTTTGTGGGGTTTGAACCAATGGGAAAATGAGATTGTAAATCTACAAGGCAGAGGGACTATTTTTAACACAAGTCTTGAAATAACTAGATTTTTAAGCAATAAAAAAGGCTAGTAAATTTGTTTTACTCTAAATTTTCAACTTGTATCAGTATATTTGGTGTTTCAGAGAACGCTATTTAAAGGTGTTTCTTAGGTTTAATCTCTAACAAGGAGGATAAAGCATAATTTATTTAGCTATAAATCAGCCATTTCTAAAAGAAAATGCTCATTTTAGGAAGCAACTTGGAGCAATTGTCCATGCCTCTTCTTATTCCTGTTGTTCATAATAACTTTTTCATAAAAGAATTTTCCTATCTCTCAGTGCCTCTGAATCTGGATCTCCTATTTTTCCACAAAGTTCCCAAGCATTTTATTTTGCATGCTTCTGTGGGTACACATAGGAAGACCTTGAATGCTGCTTCTGTAATTGACAGGAACTAGCTTTTTGAGGGTGCATTACTGTTGTCTGAGGCCAGAAGGTAACAAGTTGTAGATCAAAGGAGCACTGGGAATATTATGATGCTGCAGACAGGTAGACAACAGAAAACAAGTACAGCAGAGTAGTAGGATATATAAATATACATATTTGCTCCTTTAAGGTTTACATGACATTCCTCAGACCTTAGCAGTGTCAGTTGCTAGATAGCACTGCCAGAGTAGTTTACAGGACAAAGAAGTGTATATGGTGTTCCTTCTATGTCCTTCTATTTAAATGAGTACCGATGTAAAACAGAGACTTGGGACTCAAATGGATGAGGCTTATAAGTCTCATGTATTTCTCCTAATGTCTAAAACGACTCTTCTGAAGTTTTCCATTCAGAGCCCAAACTTGTGTTAAAAGTATTTTCTCATTCTGTTGAAAGGGGGCAGATTTTGGTGATGCAGTCTGTGTTAGAGCCTCCATTAACAATAAGGGAAAAGAGAGAAAATAGTTTTAAAATTCTATGCAATTGACCAGTTAATTTAATGCAGGAAATAAGGAAAAGTGAGAGACTGTTGAAATTAACAATTGTCCTGTAGCACCTATAGCAAAAGAATTAGTCTTGCAAATATTGAGAAGGTGCTTAATTTACAGTGCATTGTGTTGCACAGGTGCACTAAAGTGCCCAGTACTCTGCTGCTCTCTCTGTTTTCTTGCAAAGATCACAATCCTAAAGATAGAAAATCTTCTAAGCAAGCTGCAGAAAGCTTCACCTTGCCACAACTAAGATTAAGCCACTTTGTAAATAACTTACAAGAATACCTTGTTTAAAATGTTTGACTTAAAAGGCTGGTGTTATAGATTGAGAAACCTTTCCACTATGAGAAGTCCTCAGTGAATATATAAAAAGTTAATTGTAACAAAATCATGGCTTAAAAATACACTTGGAAAACGTAACTTTTCTGAATTGTGACAAATATACAAGCAGGTGCCATTCTTCTTCTTCTTCTTCACTGTGTGTAAATCCACTGCTGTATACTTAGAGGCAGGAGCTGCCGCGGGATTAAATGGTTTAGAGTAGTTTTGCAAAATTCTGCTTTCCTTTGCCAATTAATTTTTATGAGCACGTGAAATGTAAAAGCCTAAATTGTCACAAGTGACTAGTGATAGGGATGTCTCAATTTTTGGATGCCCTATCTGACACACCTTTAAATGGGTCTAATTTTCAGAGGGTGGGAGGGGTACTGAACACTTTCTGGAAATCAGCACTCTAACGTATCTCAGTTCAGCCATCCAAAACTGGAGGAGCTCAAAATCACTAGTCACCTTTTGAAAAGTTAGGCCAGAGACTGTTCTGACAAGATCTTTTGAAAATGAGACGATGATAATTGGATTAATACTTTCATTAACTTTTTCCATGAGACATTTGATTGAGAGTTTTCTTTTTTTTAAATTGTGATGAAGCATTTCTAACGATAATCACGGATAACTGCTTTTATAATGTTTCTATCTTTTAAAAAATATATACTATTTTTTAAAAATAATCACTGACTGCTACCAGCCTTACTAACCATTAACCTGTTTCTGAGCTTTCCTGATTGAAGAGGTAGGTGAGTCAGCTCTAGTTGCACCTGACCTTTATAACGCCATAGATACTTTGGATGAGTCAACATGCCTGGATATAAAACAGAGATGACACAAGTTGCTCTGATAGATAATCTACTTATGGCTGATCTTTTTGCACTGATGGATGCATTCCAGAGGCTTGGCATCCATGCTAATGATAATAGATCTTACAACAACCTCTGACACAGTCATCCATGAGGTGCTGCTAACATGAGACCTTAAGTTACACAAAAATTACTTTGCTCTTTCCTCTCCGATATATACCAGATGGTCATGATGGAAAGCTGCTGCTTCTCCCAACAAGCGCTCACTTGTGAAGTCCCCCAGGCTCACGCCTATTGCTAATCATATTCAAAATTTGGTGAACCTCTTGGAGAAATCATGTGACTCTATGGGCTGCAGTGCTCATTAACATGCGGCACACAGTCTTGGTAAGCACAGACAGTGCTGTTTCTCGGATACCTAATGTCTTGGAAAATTGGCTCAAATTCCATCTGGGTAAGACAGGACAGAAAATGGTGGGAAAAGGAAACCATGTTGATGAACTAGTAGGAGCTATGTTCTCACGGTCTGTTGGGGGCATCAGTTCCTAGATTGTCAAGATAGTGCACAATGCTAGGTCCTGTTAGCTGTATTGCTGCCTCTGGACAGCCTAATAGCAATAATGGCCAGAATGTCATCTTTCAACTTCAGCTCGCCAAGGGAATTGCCACCCCCTTCCCTGCTCAGGTGTGGAGCTAGTCAGGGTACTCACTACTCATGCTGCTACCGGGCTAGATTACTGAAACGTGCTGACCGCGAAAGTTATACCTGACTCAACACGCTGAAACCTGTCGGCTAAGCAGGGCTAGTTGATGTAAGCCTTCGTGATGATGTGTTCACTTTACGCTGACTCCCTGTCTGATTGTGGATTGATTTTAAAGATAAGAACTAGGACACAAACTCCTTAATGAGTTAGAACGAACCTATCCCCAATTCCACAGAATGTCTGATTTGCAGACACACTGTGGCTGGTGGTTCCTTTGTTAAAGCTCTCTGGGGTTGCAGACAGTGTGTTCTCAGGGGAGAGCTCCCTGATCTAGGAAATATGCTGTCACTGAATATAAAGAATAGCTTGAGTATTCCCTCTTCCACAGTTCAGTCTAAGACACCTTTCTAAGGAGGCTTTCCCCTGTAAAGGGGTACTGCTGTTTCTTGGCACAGATGGGAAACTACCCATTGCATGAACTCCATTGGAAAAAAATGGTATTGGTCTCCTTCCCTTTGAATACCTATGAACATGCAGATGTCTGTCCCATCTTCATGTCTCAAACCTCCTGCTTTTAGGTGACTGAATGCTTAAACAGTGATATCTGGGGTAGGTTCCATTATGGAGATGAATGTCCTTGTCAGATGCCGAGTAGTTGTAGCTGTGTCGGTCCCAGAGTATTAGAGAGACAAGGCAGGTGAGGTAATAACTGTTATTGGACCAGCTTCTGTTGGTGAGAGAGACAAACTTGTCTCTCTAATGTCCTTGTCAATCGTCAGAACTTATTGAGTCTAAAGGCCTTTTGGCGTGTTCACTTCTAAACGGAGTGTCACCAGTATACAACGGTGTGTCATTAGCCTTGTCATCTCTTGCCTTGTGAACCCTAGAAGTTCAGTCCCTTATCTGGAACAATACTTTATTTGATGTTGCCAGCTGTGTGCATTAGACAGGGTCTTTCCCTCAGCTGTGGGAAGACAGATGTGGCTCTACTTTAGAGTTCATCTGTATTTTTCTTGCTTTCATGTCCTTATCACTTAAGCTTGTAAAAGATCTTGTCATCCCTTGTAACCATGACCTTTTCATAGAAACTCTCATGGGTGGAGTTGGAGGTATCATGAAAGTGTTTGTTTTTCTTTCTTTTTGCATGTGCTGTGATGGTTTCACCTTTGTCCCATGAATACCATACAATAACAACTTACAGCCTTGAGACCAAAAGGCTCTTTTATTGCAATTCTTTGTTTGTAAAGCTTAGAATAAAAGTTTTTCAGGATGTGGCAGCATGATGGCACGCTTGTTGACATACCATTTAATTATTCAGAGTAATTTTTGAGTGCCCAAAATTAGGCAAAGCTCCTGACATAAACCAAGGTTCCTACCTTGACGAGCTTGAAAATCTAAATTCAGACATGGCATGCTGGAATAAGTGGTGAGAATGTCAGAGGAAAGACAAAGTGTAATAAGAATGTGGCATCTCAACACATGTATCCATCTTAATAGTTCTGTTAAGTCAGTATTTTTTTTAAAAAAAAAAAATGCTACTTGTAGTTGATGTGATAGAAGTGAGTTTCTAAGAGAGACTTTAACAAGGAATGGTGAATTTCAGGATGCTGTTCCATGCAAGGGTACAGCCTGGGAGAAGAGAATGAGTGGCATGGAACAAAAAGGACTCAGGGGAGAGAATGTGGAAAGGAGGAGACACAATCTTCTTATGCCTCTCGTGCATTCTTTACACTGATTCCCTAAAAAGTCAGGTTGACTTATATTTGAACTACAGATTTTATAAACCCTTTAACCATGTTGGCCTTGGATATGAGGCCTGCCCTTTGAGCCACATTGCACCTGCATTTGCACACCAGTTGGTATTTGGGATTTCCACCATTGCATCTGAAGGCAGGAATAATTACATATTTGCTGTAGTGGTCCCTCCCATGTGTTCCTTCCTACCCTCAGAAATCCCTCTCATTTTGTCCCTCCTCGCTTAAAAACAACCAAATTCCACTCCCTGCTTATACAGTGATCATGACCTTTTACCTTCATTTTCAATAAGTTTTTTTCCCTTTGGACCCCATCACTTGAATTTCTTAGAGGGTATTTTAAGTTGTATTTACTTTTGCTCTGTATTACGGAGACTCAAGCACATTTTTAATTGGGCAGAAGCTAAATAAATAAAATGATTGTTACAAATGATTCAGAAAAACACATCTGTGGACCTAGATCCTAGAGATCTAGGAAGAAAGATGGTCTTATGGGACTGTAGATCTGGGTTCAGTTTCTGATTCTGCCATAGAATTATTGTAGAATCAAAGTGGGGGAGGTAATATCTTTTGTTGGACCAACTTCTGTTGGTGAGAAAGACAAGCTTTCAGGGTACACTGAATTCTTCTTCAGGTCCATATAATTACTGAGTAAGCTTGAGAAAGACATTCATTCTTGCTGTGCTTCAGTTCCTTGGCTATAAAAATGGGAACATATTTTACTCCACCCTTTGTGTTTGTCTGTTTACCTTGTAAGTTCCTTGGGGCAGGGACTTGATATAGTGTGTTTTGATATAGTGGCTAGCACAGTGGAGCTATAATCTTGGTTGGAGTCTCTTCATACTACTGTAATATTAGTTCTAAAAACAGCAGCAGCTAGGGTACTGACAGTGTTTGAAATGCAGTATGTGTTTGTACTGCTTTCATTTAATTGAGTTGTAAGATCATTTGCAAGTGTTCTCTCATTTATTGTAATGGATAAAAAATGCTGGACTCCTTATACAATCAAGTAGATTAGGTGTATTTTTTTACACTCGGAAGCTGGCTGCTGTTTGCCCTTGCATAATTTTGAGCTGAAAGTGTAATCAGTCACAAACAGGACTGCTAATATTCACAAAAAAACACTTTGTATATGGAATACCAGACGGTCATTAGAAGAACTGATCAATGTGTTACATAGGAAACTTTATGAGAATTTGCTTTTCTTAGTTCCGTGACAGGTTGTCCAGTCAGATTAAATTGTCCTTAGAACATGAGGTTAATACCTAGGAGACTTGCACCATGCATATATAATGTAATGTATAATGGGTTTAATTTACTAAGTAGCTGTGCTTTCAGTGACAAATGTAAACGTGCAGATTTAAGCTTTTTTTCTATTTTATGAAAAATATTGGCTGAAAGAAAGAAGTGTTTTAATTTTCCAGAACTGAAAAAGGTTATGTGCTCTCTGCTTTCACAATGGAACAGCAAATTGTAGCCATTTGTTTTGTTGATAGTGATGAAGATAGAGGTCACCATTTCTTGGCAGATTATAATTTAATATTTCAACTAACGTATGTAGTAATTGACTTTATAAAAAGTATTTTTTCCTCAAACATTTCTCCATTTATTCAGTTTTTGGTATTTCTCCATAAATTAAATGAAGATCCTTTTTGTTTTAAAAGATTTCGATGGGGTATTAGTAGCAGAAGTTTATATTTTTCTTCAGAAATCACTAGATTTTACATCAACAGCTGAAGGTGTTTAAAGATTATTTTACAATATCTATATGAGTTGGGTTAAATAGATTGGAGGCCATCTCTTTCCTTGTACATTACTGCAATGGCAATTCAGATCAGCCAGGCACTCAGCTTAACTGTACAATAGTCTAATAGTGAAGGACTTGGAGGTAGGAATTTTTCAGTAGAGGTCCTGAACTTTTGAAGTCATTTCCTGTATTGTTCAACCTACTCCTAGATCTGATGACTACCTTCAAGTACCACTGCAAAGTTTATCTCCTGTTCCAGGTTTTCTGTTTAGAAAAAGGCCAGGGGAGAGATTTGAGTGGATGTGTAAGTGGAGTATGAGAATCTGTTGGTTATGGAGAATGCATAAGGCTCTAGTCTTGGACATTGGTCTAAGAAGTTGTAGTTGCATAGCCTTTTATAGATGAAGCTTGTAGGTATTACCAGGGCACTTTGTTTAAGATTTCAGGCTAATACAAACTCCAAAACAAAGGGTGCACATCCAAAGCTCTGGGTGCCAGTGATGGAGAGAACAGGAGGGCAGGCAAAATCCCTCCTACCCCACCCCTCTGTGGCCGTTAGGCACATGTGTGGTGCCTTTTCAAGGCAATAAGTAGTTACTGAGGTGACTCCACCAATGACCCATTGCACTCCCCCCCCCCCCCCCCCCCCCCCCCCGCCAAAGCTCTGCCACTGCTCAAAACCTGATTCCATTACTGTTGGGAGCCCTTGATATACAGCATGGGAGAGCTTACATGCAGGGCAAGTTCCAAGTGGCTTAGGGCTTTATAGGGCAAAAACAATAGGGAGCAAAACTGAAATGTGTATATACATCTCAAAGGAAAACATAATTATTGGCAGTAAAATAGCATGGAGTCTTACAGAAAGGTCTTTTTTAATCTCACTTAAGTGTTACAAATACTGTTTTCAGTGTAGCTGGGTATTGGTGCTTTTGGTTCGGTTTAAAAAAATACTTCATGATCTACATTTGTTCAGTTTCTGTTAAATTGCTTAATATTTTTAAGCTGTTCTTTCATAGAAATATATGCAGGTAATATACACTATGTAGATATAGTACATAGGTTTTAAAGGAAAATGCTTGTTGTCTTGTGAATTCATACAAAGGAGAAACAGTCTGGATTCTTAGAAGTAAGGCTTTATTAGAACTAAAACAATTACAAAAGCTAAAAGAGAGCCATGAGCCCCACGCTGTGTGTCTTTCGTGAATCTGCCACTAAACTTCCCCCAATCCAGTTCCCTCTAACCTATGCTCTGCTCTTAAAGGCACAGTACATACGCCTAACATTGTCTTCACCAGATGAGTACTTATGGAATTATCCATGTATGCAAATACTACATCTAAAATTGTAGCTGTGTAGTTACCTGTAACCTTTCATATAAAACATGCAGTTTAAAAAATAAGAAATTAAACTAAAAGTGATCAACTATGTAGTATGTCATGTAAATATGCTATAGTCATTTTGTAGTTGCAAAAAACTGCCTGAAATGTTTCTCTCCTTGCAAATCACAGTAACTAAATTATTCTAAAACACTTGTGTGGTTCTTTTTGCATGTTGGTTTCAATGGGACTACTCACATTAAATGATTTAATACTATTAATATTTTCACTATCCTTTATATTGCAGCTTTCAATCAAACTAAAAATGTTAACTGCATTTTATTACTAATTAAGAGCAAATCTTTTTTGCAGTAAACTGAGCATTAGAATAGAATGAACTTTGCTAGTCAATAGTTTGATTTTGAATATGCAACTGCAGCTGTCTGCATAGCAGAGTTTAAAATTAGACAGAACATAACACCACTATTTGTCTTTTTAAGTAATTTTATAACTACTGCATACTTATACATTTCCTTCCCATCAAGGGGCTAGGTTCACAACAGAACTTAGGCATTGTGACACTGAGCATTGCCACACCTAACTTTCAGGTGCCTAGAAAATCACTGGGATTCACAAAGCCAGAGTTGGGCACCTACATTCCCGATACAATGAATGAGGAGAGATAAATGAGATTGACAAAAGCCAGCTCTTTAGGTGGCTCTTTGCCTAAGTTAGCCAGTAGGAGATGCCAAACCAAGGGGTGTGTGCTAAACCCCATTCCTGTCTCCAAGATAAGTGGCTAAATCCAGGCTGCAGGGAGGCACCTGCCTCTGCTGGGGTTTCTCAGGAGTTAGGCACTGATGCCATTTTAGCAAGAAGCTTACCAGAGCAACCCTCCTGGTCAATTAGGTGGAGGAACTCCTATTTTTCCTGGTTTGTGCATCATTCTGGGGCCTAGGCGTCCAGTTGCCTGGTATGGGGCTGCAGTTCACATGCTCAGAGGCAGAAACATAGGTGCCTAGAGAACTAGTACTGCAAAAATGTAGGCATTGAGCAAGTGTAGTTGTATGTAGTGGATGAAGAACCAGAGTTCTGGATAAATCAGAATTTTAAATGGTCAAACTTAAGCTCTTGGAACAAAGAGCCCAATCCAACTGTTTTGTCTTTTTTTTTTCTTTTTTTTTTTTTAAAGGGGGGGGGGAGGGGTAACAAAAATCCAGAGCTAATCACCAGTGCTGCTTGTAAATTCCTTTTTCTGTGACTAAGGGGCTCAAGGGGAGACAATAGTGCTGTAACTTTTTTAGTTTGGAACTAAGTGACTTCACTTACAAGATCCACCACCCCTTACTTGATAACTGTTAAGTCTTTCAAGCTTGCAGTTCCTTCCTGTTTCAGCAGCTGGGCTTGTAAATTCCTGTAAACAAATAGGAAGGAGCATATTTGAATAGCCTGTGTAATACCACCATTTCTAAATCATCAGCAAACCGCTTAGCATCATTTTCTAATGGGCATGCTCAATTTTGAATTTTCACTCATTAATGCTTTTTAACTTTTATTTTAAAAGCACTTTATTCAAACTTAATGAAGAATGAATGGCTCATTAAGGCCATTTGTGTAGCAAATTTAAATTTTAATGTTCAGCTGTTTTTAAAGTTATCCATTAAAAGAAGTGGTTAGAATTTGTTTCAAGATGTGGGGCGGGAGAGAATTTACCTTCTCGGTTCTAAAATGACTGAATGCTTAATCTTTTTGCAACAAAAAGATTTACCTTTTCGGCAAAAATCAGTAATGGGAAATTTCAGACTGAATGTTAATGTATGAAAACAGGTTGCTGAAGATGCAAAACAGTTTCCACTCAAAATATAGTAAGCATGATTGTTATAACAATATCTTACTTTTATCTAGGTCCTTTCAACTGGAAAAATCCCAAAGCTTTTTACCCATGAAACAAGGTATAAAGAGGGATCGTTCGGCCCACCTGTGAAATACAACCACTGGTGAAGTGGAAAATGGGAGCTTTCTAAGATATTCACGTATCCTCACTACAGGATTAGGTTAAGAAAAGAATTCTACATTCAGTGAAAGCTAAAGCAGAAACCTTGGTGAGGGGAAAAAAATGTAATTTTGAGCTGCAATTTGGTCAGGACACTGGGTTTGACAGCTGAATATTTACAGATTCTTTTTTGGGAGGAAAGCGGGAAGCACTGTTGCTCTTCAATAATCTCAGGCAGTCAAACCCTCTGTAACATGTTACTCAGTAAAACTACAAAAGGATTATTGGGTAGAAAACAAAAATGTTGCATTAAAACTAGAGGAACTTAATGTTAACATATTTAAACGCTTTGGGTATGCTGCTGCTTTGGATATGAGACCGAATTGAAAGGCTTCTGCCATCTTAACTCTGCATTCCTCTTCTCTTACTTTTTCAAGCGGGCAGGGATCCTTGACAGAATAAAATATAAAGAAAAGAAATATAATGGGGACAAAAAGAATATTGTTGTATTGATGGGGCGTCTTCACTGACGAAAGCTGGTTTAAGCAATAGTTTAATATAAATATGCATGTCATCTTTATTATAATCCACAAAGTAATATTTGGTTAATAATGTAAAAGTATATGTTTTTTATTTAATCAGAATTCTTAGGTATGTGTTCTCTTTGTGGTAGGTTACAATTTATGGCACAATTGTCCATGATCGATAACAGAAAATATTATTTAGAACTCCTAATACAATAGTCTTCACATGTCTGACATGATCCATTCAGTTAACCTAAGTGCCAAGAGTAAGGTGTGCCAAAAATACATCTGGAATAGCTATTACTTCACTAAATTGCTGCTATTTATCTTTTGACTTTCCCATTTTCATATTGGCTACTAGAAGGCCCTGCTTGCTTGAAACAGGTAAATTATAGTCTGCAAATTCAGAGCTCAGTAGTTTTTACAATGAACAAATACATTAAGTATATATGAGATGTTTAAGACTATATAATTCTTCTGCTATCTCTCTGTCTGGGAGATCTGTACATACTTTAATAAGATTCATACAGGATGTATGCAAACACATCTGTCAAGGGAGTGGACACTTTTTTTTCCCCCCTTGCTTGCTTGCTTTCTTTTTGTAAAAGGATCAGTGTATTCTATAGAAGTTGTGAAGGTCAGGGTAACACATGGGTCATGTTAAACGCGTGGAGGAATACCGTGAGAACCAGGCATTAGTAGTAAATATTATCCCCCTCTGAAAGTACAATAAGTGAAGATTCCTCATGACGGGTGGGATTTTCGAAAGTGCTTATACACCAGGGATTGGCTGCCTGCGGCACATGTGCCAAAGGCAGCATGCAAGAGGATTTTTACTGGCACGCTGCTGCCAGCCAGGGGTCCCAGCCGCCGGCCCTGCTCAGCCCGCTGCCAGCCTGGGTGAATAGAACCCTCGGCCGGCAGCAGGCTGAGCAGGGCTGGCAGCTGGAACCCCAGCTGGCAGGAGCCGGCGGACGGAATCCCAGACCGGCAGCAGGCTGAGCCGCCCAGCCTGCTGTCGGTCTGGGGTTCTGGCCGCCGGCCCCTTGCCAGCCAGGGTCCCAGCGGCTGGCCCCGCTCAGCCCGCTGCCGGCCTGAATGAACAGAACCCCCAGCCAGCAGCAGGCTGAGCGGGGCTGGCGGCCGGTACCCCGGCTGACAGGAGCCGGTGGAACCCCAGACCAGCAGCAGGTGAGCTGCTGCCGGTCTGGGGTTCCAGCTGCTGGCCCCTGGCCAGCCGGGGTCCCAGCCATCGGCCCTGCTGCCGGCCTGGGATACCAGCTGCCGGCCCCACTCACCTCGCTGCTGGTCTGGAGTTCCAGCCACCTGCCCCCTGCCAGCCAGGGTCCGGGCCTCTGGCCCTGCTCAGCCCTCCTGCTGGCCTGGGGTACCAGCAGCCAGCCCAGGGCTCTGCAGCCCGATCAAAAATTACACTACAATTAGCTTAAAAACTTGAAAACTTAAAAACTTTGTACATTACAGTAATTGTTAAAAAAAAATGTAAAGTTAATAAATACATAGGTTTGACGAAACAAAGTAGTTGTACTTATGTGCCTGTGCTTGTGTTTTTGATGATTTACCTTCTAGAAAAATCTCACGTCTCGCACCCTGCAGGGTGCCTGCACCCCACGTTAAGAACCACTGCACTAAACTGATCAGATTTGCATTTTAATTTCATTTTAAATGAAGCTTCTTAAACATTTTAAAAATCTTGTTTATTTTACATACAACAATAGTTTAGTTATATAATATAGACATAGAGAGAGACCTTCTAAAAATGTTAAAATGTATTACTTGCACGCAAAACTTTAAATTAGAGTGAATAAATGAAGACTCGGCACACTACTTCTGAAAGGTTGCCGACCCCTGTTATATTCTATATTGCTTCCTTTTTGCTCTTACCTAGAGCATTGTGTGAGATCAAGATTTTCATTATTTCAGAGAGTGACCATTCCTATTATACAAAACACATGAACCTGTACACAGGGTTGCAAAGCTTTTCTGTTGCATTATTCTACCATGTCCAGCTTACCAGTTCAGCATTACTGGAAGCATAAATATTGCAACCATCTTTTATTAGTTCTTTAGAGATGGGAGTAGATATCTTTAATTGCCTAGAATTTTGCTAGTGAGTGGATTGTTAAGTAGTTGGCCCCCAGGAAATTATCTTCCAAGCAAGTATACAAAGCCAAGCAAACGGAAGTTCTGTCAGAATTGATGGAATTAAGCCTTAATGCATAAACCATGCTGCTATTTAACAAATGTAAGCTGTAGGCCAGAAGCATAATGCTTTTATTATATCCTCCTTGTGTATCACTGCCTCGATTGGTTCTTCTAAATGTTTTTATGCTTTTGCTATTTTATTAGTTGTACGCTTTCAGATTGATATTTTTTTAATGTTTTTCTCTTCATCTCTTTAAAATTATTTAATAGAAAGATTACACTTGTCTTGTGCAGGTAACTGATTATTTACCATTTGACTTGCAGATCAAATTTGCTCTGTTAACAAAACCCCTCCCTTTTTACTTGTAAACTATTAGTATTGCAAACTTAGCCTGGGATCTGAGAATCAAGCTGGATTCTTTCTTACTCCATGATTATCATCAGTGAAAGATTCTGCAGCTCAGAGATTTCAAATATATAAAAGAAGGCAGATTTTGGCCCAGCAAATCAAATACTATTAAAAATTCTTTTGATTTTGTGTGAGCCAGATTCTTGAATCTGACTCTCTCTCTCATAGCTCTACAGAGCTAACAGGAGTAAAGAAATAAGATTAAAAATATTGTCACTAAAGTGAGCAGCTATGACTCCAAATGCATAGTGGGAGCAGGATTGGTGAGTAAGGTGTTATAATTTTTACAGGCATTTTTAGCAGAATCACACTTTAAAATATCCTGATGGAATCAAGCAGTAACTCTTTCTTGAAATACATTTTCCAAGAATATTTACTTAATATGGGCCAGCAAAATGTTCACTTGTATATGCAGTAAAAATTAAACAAGAAACTTCAAAGTGTATGCACCTATATCTCTTTCACTTGGGCAGCCTCAGAGCAGAAAAGCTTTGCATGATTCTGTACAGGTACTTAAGTTTGGTATAATAGGAACAAAAGGGATATTCTCTGGTATGCTGACAGCTTTGATTTCTGACCATTCCCTAGGTCAGAGAAGAGTAAGCAAAATGGAACAAAAGAGTCTATCTACAGTGGTGGGGCTCAGTAATAATGTTCATTAGTTCATGGAATATGTGTGTAATATATACTACTAAGCAACTCCTTAATGATTTTGAGTCTCTCCCTGAATTCCTGCTAATTTGTCTTCATTTTGTGATGTGGATGCTGTACCACATTGCACGTTCCAGGGTACAAAATGGAATTTGCTGTTCATAAGAACGTAAGAATGGCCTTACTGGGTCAGACCAAAGGTCCATCTAGCCCACTGTCCTGTCTTCTGACAGTGGCAAACGCCAGATGCCCAGAAGGAGTGAACAGAAGAGCTAATCAGGGACATGATTCAAAGCTCAGGCCCTAGGCATTTCCACACAACACAGAGCCATAGAAATGTAGGTCTGGAGTGGTCATCTAGAAACCAATAGATGAAGTTCAATAAATTCTGATTGTCAATGAAGTTACTACAGTACTATTTATCACTACTCTCTGTGTGATGTCTTTCAGTCAGTTTGAGACATTGTAACATTGGTCATCTACTGGTCAATTTGAATTCCTTTTTAAAAATTATATGAGTGTTCTGAATATCAAATTCATTACAATTACTAAATTCCCTTCACCCACTGATTTTAAAATATCCTTTTGAAAAAGCAATCAAGTTCCTCTGGCATGGTTTGTTCTTCTTAAATCCATGCTGTTTGTTGCTCGTGGTTCCATCTTTCCTCTAGAATTTCACAGATTTTTTTTTAAAAGATGTTAGAGATGTGTACCATGGCATAAAATATATTATTTTGAAAAAGTACAGTCTGTCTGTAACATTTGGGCTGGTACACTGTAATTATGTGAGACTCCTGCATACCTGGTGTTGAACTATGTGGTTAGCAGACTAGTTTTCCAGTTTAGCGCCTCAGCAGGTTAGCAAACCACTCTTCCAATTTAGCCCTTAAATAGTGTGCAATTTCAGTTGCCAAGTACTTTTACTGCTGCTTTTCAGTGCCTTCCTGCTGTGTGATGAATCTTTGTGATATTTTGGCATATTGATCTAGGATGACCAGATGAAACGGACAAAATATCGGGACACATGGGGGAAGCACCAAAAAAAGGCAGCTGGAGCCGAGTTGCCAAAGCATGCAGAACAAAATCAAAAAAACAAAACAAAAACAAACCCCAAAGCCGAAATATCGGGACAAATGGCGTCCCGACCATCCATCGGTCGGGACGCAGGACAAAGAACTAAAAATCAGGACAGTCCCAATTTTATCGGGACATCTGGTCACCCTATATTGATCTGAGGAGCCTGGGTACATTTTTCTAGGGTTTTGCATGAGCTTTGGAGACTGTCAGAAGTTTCCAGCCAATATTAATGTAATATCTGCTTTGTGACCTTTTCATTACCAGGTGCAGATATTGCTCTCTAGCCCTACCTCCACAATATGAGAGGTGTGGTGCACCAGATTCTCATTATCTGTGGAAGAATGTATTTTGCAGTTGAAATTACTGGAAATAGAGACGCAGTAAGGTTTTTAAAAAAATAAATAAATAAATAAAAAGCCCCTCTGCTCACACCAGGTTTTTAAGAAACATTGTCCCTGACTAGGTATACAGCTAGCCATCGAGAGAGAAACCACCTCTGTAGTACAGTACAGCTAAATTGCAATTTCAGTCAGAGCTCTTATATCTCTCTGCCTTATAGAGGTTATGAAATTATTTCATCCCCTATTGAAATTCAATAACTATAGAGTATTTGCCATATTTCATGGGAATATGCACAGCTTGCTTTCCACAGAAGAGGCTTAATTGTTGGTTTTTATCTCTGGTAGGACTGTCATGTGTTTTTAGAGAGGAAATATGGTCTTTGTGGAGATGGGCTTGAACTCCGCTCTCCTGAGTCCCTATTCCCCATTTTGTCATAGACTGTCTGACATCAGGCAAGTCACTTAAACTGTGCATCAGTGTCCTCATCAGTAAGATGGAAGTAGTAATACTGCTTCTCACACCCTTTGCCTGTCTTACCTGTGTGCATTGTAAACTCTTCAAGACAAGGACTGCTTCTTACTCTGTACAATACCTCGTATGGTGGGCTCAGTGATCTCAGCTGAGGCCTCCAAAGACTACTGCAATCCAAGTAAATAATGTGCAAAGGTGCCTATTTCAAAGTAATACTAATATCAGTTCTGAGAGCTTAAGGGCTTATTTTACAGATGTGTAAATCCACATTAAATAAATGTAAAGCCTGACTTGTGTTCATAACTAGAAAAATATTTGTTAGGCAAAATACAATTTTAAAGTATGTATGGGAATTTAATTTTTCTAAACATTAATCCCCAAATCAAATTAGTCCTGAAATTCTGGAAATCTCTTGCTGAGGGATTCATGTGAGCCATATGGTGCTCTCCTGAAGAGATCAAGGCTAGGGAATTATTTAGTTGGGCCTTGATTACATTTTAGTCATGAGAATGAAATATGTTTTAATACCTTGGAAAAGAGGAGACTAAGGGGGGATATAATAAAGGTATATAAAATCATGAGTGGTGTGGAGAAAGTGAATAAGGAAGTGTTATTTACTTGTTCCCATAATATAAGAACTAGGGGCCACCAAATGAAATTAATGGGCAGCAGGTTTAAAACAAATAAAAGGAAGAAGTTCTTCACTCAGCGCACAGTCAACCTATGGAACTCCTTGCGTGAGGAGGTTGTGAAGGCTAGGACTATAACAGGGTTTAAAAGAGAACTGGATAAATTCATGGAGGTTAAGTCCATTAATGGCTATTAGCCAGGATGGGTAAGGAATGGTGTCCCCAGCCTCGGTCTGTCAGAGGGTGGAGATGGATGGCAGGAGAGAGATCACTTGATCATTACCTGTTAGGGCACCTGGCATTGGCCACTGTTCGTAGACAGGATACTGGGCTGGATGGACTTTGGTCTGACCCAGTATAGCCATTCTTATGTTCTACCTACAAATTAGTGACCCAACAGTGAAGCATAACCGAAGAACCTCTGCAACATGGGTGCTTGTCATAGCACAGATGCTTCTCAGGACATTTTCTAGATTGGTACTTAAGGGGCTAGATTTCCAAAACCTGGCCTCCCTTTTAATGCCTGCAAATATTTATGGGTGCAGTTTAGACCAATGACATTTATGTACCTGACTGAACCTGTAACTACTTAGATATCTAAAAGGCCTAAATTGCAGCTGTAAATAAAAAGAGTCAGCCAAATTACTGGTTAAAAAAGGAGGCCCAATTAAAGGCAGACCAAAAAGTAGATGTCTTGTACCAAATGATATTTAGGTTTGGGAATATTACTCCCGAGTGCATTCTTCACCAAAAAATTAAAAATTCTATGCACAATATTTTAAAATTCTGCAAGTTTTTTTGTCAATAAATAAATGCAGAGGCTCCAGCATGGAAGTGGGGAGCACAGGCCACTGGCTGTACGAAGGTGGGAGATCACCCTGCAGCTTCCCCAGCCCCGGGACATGAACTCGGTGAGGCTGCGCCTGACCCTGACACAGCATAAGGCGTGGGTCTGCCCCTGAAACACCCTGGGGCCCTGCCCCTCTGCCCCAGGCGCAAGGGGTGTAGGGCAGGCAGGCTCAACCTGGCAGGATCCAAGTGTGGAGGGGCTCAGTGTGGGGTGAGAGGATTCTGTGTGGGACAGTCTGGGTGCAGGCAGCTCAGTGGGGGTGTGTGTAGGTGTTGGGGGATCTGGATGCACAGAGGCTCGTTGGGGAGGTTCCAGGTACAGGGGCAATGGGGCTTCCAGGTGAAAGTGCTTGGGGCTCAACAAAGGGGTCTGGGTGTGGGGGTCTCAGCAGGGGAGTCTGGGTTCTGGGGGAGTGGGACTTGGTGGGGTGGGGGTCTGAGTGCAGTTAGTTGGGGATCAGTGGCATGGGGGTCTGGATGTGGGGGGCTCAGGCTTGTCAGGGTGGGGGGTTTGAGTGTAGGGATCTCAGTGGGGGGGTGGTCTGGGTGCAGGCATGGGGTTCTGGAGGCAAGGGGGTAGGGGTTGAGGTTCAGTGAGATGAGGTTTGGGTCTGGCGGGCTAGGGGGCTTCTGAGTGAGGGTCAGGCTTGGTGGGGTGTCTGGATATGGCAGGTCCAGATGCACAGGGTTTGGGTGGATGGGGGAGCAGCTCCCTGTACAGTGACCTGTCCCCTGCAGCTGAGGAGTGAGGGGGGCAGGAAGCAGGGGAGGATGGTGAGCTTCCTACAGCTGGGGGAGGTCTCTGGGGTGGGTCTGACACAGCCACTCCTTGCAGGGGAAGAGGAAGTCAGTCCTCTCCTGCCTCCAGCCCCGCCAGAACTAACAGCTGATTCTGGCTCAGGGTAGGAGCCACCGGCTGGGGTGTCCCCAGCCCTGTGGTGACTTACCTCTCTGCTGGATGCTCTGTGTGCCTGAAACACTGTACCTGCGCAGCTAAGGAGTGGTGTGTGACTGCTCTTGCAGTGTCCCTTTGCTTCCCTGTCAGAAAGTCATTTTTGTGCGGGGAAGCAAAGAAATCTGCGGGTGACATGAACTCTGCGCATGCCAGTGGCGCAGAATTCCCCCAGAAGTGGAATATATACGTAATTCAATAGCACATGTGCCCCTTATGCCATCCCTCTATTCTTTTCTTTCAAGCAATCTGGTACTGAAATTTTTACAAGGATCCTGGTCTCTTAAAATGACAACTGAGGAGTATAACTTTGGAAAGTCATTTTTATCTTGGCTGCATGGCATTGGTTTCCCACTGAATTACTGTAAAAAGGCTTGTCAGTATCAAGGCATAAAAATATACAGAATTTCCAGATCTGTTCAAACATGGTCAAAGTCCATATGAATAATACCCTAGCCTTGGTGTTTTAGGGAGGCCAACATGTGGGTCCCACAAAACAAGAGTACTGAAATATTAGTAATATATGAGAACTGCTCTACTATGAAATCTTAGCTGAGATATTGATGGGAGAGACAGCAGTGTAGTAGTAAGTTATAAGGGGTAGATTAATGAGATCCTCGAGTGTATCGCTTCTCAAGTAAATTAAATTTTGTGCATATCACCTTAAGTAATATAATATAAGAAATTGGTAGTGGTGGGTATTGCAGTACAACTATGTATGTCCTCAAGACTCATGGCCTGTAGTGCTGTTACAGCATAATTCATATTCTTGAATGTGTTATTGATATTTGAAAATAGATTAAAAGCTAGTATTTTGTACTTTGTAAAAAAAAAATACTGGTTTAGTGCTTCTGAAAGGTACCAGAATGACAACTCTGGAGAATTGCCCCCTCCAGTTATTCACAGAATCCAGGCATGCAATGGGGTCCTGAACTGTGGCTGGAGTCCCTAGGGGCTACAGCCATACAAATAGGAGTAATAATAGATTGTGAAGCATGCCATTTCAAGGTGTGATGGCATATGCTAGTAAAACTGATGCCCCCGTCTTGAAGTTAATGTGACCACTCAGGCTGAAAGTTTAAGCATGTGCCTAAACATTTGCAGGATTGGATTTTTTTTTAATTATCTGTTATGCCTTTCTGTATCACTGTACTCCATCCCATAACTTATAGTACTGCTTTTAGAACAGCTTAATCAAATTTTTTCGTACTGATGTATCTCCGTTATAATCTACTTTGAAAATACTAGTTATTGATGTGATACTGGCAGTATAAATGCATATAAAATTAGTTTTAATTACAGACTATAAATAGTACATTAGTAACCATGAGTAAGAAGCTATAATCTATAACTTTGGTTATTTTTTCCTGCTATGCTGATAACTGGTATTGTTTGTTTGCCTTTTTCATTGCTATGAACTTTTATTTTATAATAAAGAATTCACACACACAGGAAAGGTCAGCAGCCAATCAAAAGTGTGCCTTCTTATAATTTACCTAACCCATTTTATCATAGTACTATAGTTACATGCTGTTGGCACCTGCTGACAGACTGACAATATCCTGAACAAACCTATATGGAATTAAGATAAACTTGATTGAATAAAATTAAACTAAAATATTAAAATAAAATTAAATTATTGAATTAGGGTTAATACATTTGGGGTACCTTGTATTAAAAATGCAATTGTAAATGTTGTGGCTTTTCATGTACCTTCTCTAGTAGGGCAGGGAGATGCTAATGTACTTCAACCATTATCAGCCTTTGAAGCCATCTTCCTGGGGCGATATGCATATACTAGTTCAAACTGGATTCTCCAGATACCAATAGATAAAAGAAAAGACTTTTGGATAAAAGCCTGGGTTTTAACATGACTCAGGGCTTTCTTCCTGATTCAGCAAACAAACAGGATCCCTGGTCCCTGGAGAGCCCCAGTCCTCAGAGGGGTGACTGAAAGGTCTTGGTCTACTGAGGCCTTGAGACTGTGTGGTGGTTTTGAGAGAAGCTCTGGCAACTTGTAATCACAAAGAAACCCCAAGGTTGGTGACATGCATGGTAAGCTCATTAGCATGCATGTAGGTTCTTTTTATTGATTTTCGTGTTTCATGTTTGTAGTGCTTTTATCTTAAGATAAAAGCAGGTTTGCTTAGAAAGAACTGGGTGGTAACTTAGATCAGTGGCAATCGCTCTGTTATCAGTCTCGGAAGAGAAAGCAAGCAGGTCTGTTTAGACAGTCTGCCTTTGCTGGGAATAACACAGTTGAAGCAGGGAGCTGTTCGGGCTGGACATACCCTGGCCAGATGAGAGCGAGATGCGGGTCTCCACCCAGAAGGGCAACAGCTGGGAGGCTGGAAACTGACAGTGGGTACCCTGGCGGAATCACTGAGTGGAAATGCAGATACAGTTGCCCTGAACCACAGCACACCTCTCTGTTCATCTTGTTAGTTCAGATCTGAAAAAGAAAGGCAAAGTAGAAATTTCAGCAATAAAAGGTGAAATTGTGTTTTTCTCCCGTCGCTGATGGAACACATCTGTTTCAGTTCATCATCATTCAGTTGGAGACAGTTGCCAATACCAGGCCAGCTCCAGGCATCTGTGAAATTTGAAAAACGTTGTCTGTGAGGGCCCCTTAAATCTAAAGAGGCCCTCAAAGGAGCAGTCTGTCATTTATTTAACATAAAGCATACGGATTCCAGCCTGACTCACATCATTATACTTTCAGTGAGCTTTTTTTTGCGTTCTCTTTACCTGTGTTGTTATATTCTCAGTATAATGATGAGGTTTGTCTCCAGGTAGCAAAGGACTGTTGATTATTCCGATTGGACTATATTAATATAATCTACATCTTTGTGTCATATCCCTTTATCGGTAAAAAGTGTATTGGAAAACAGTCATAGCAACCAAAAGCCTGCCAGCATCAGCAGGGCCCCCATTGCTAGCAGAACCACCCCATGACATAGAAAAGTGAAATTTCCATTTGCTTGGACACAGAGAGGATAGACATTTTCCATTTAAAGCATATAGAGCTGATTCAGCCTGCTTAGAATGATAGAAAGATCAATGTACACTTCATGCATTCTGTTTAGTGTTTTGATTTTTTTATAAGGCTTTTTTGAATTTATTCTGTATTTCATGTTTTTCACTTTTTTAACTGAGTCAATTGCATTTATTTCTGGAAGACCATATTCTTTGCACATTGCTTATTTAGCAGATGCAAGTTTCCTATTTTTTTCTATGGTTTTAAGGGCCTTTTTAAGGATGGGAGTTGAAATAAGTGTGACTGGAGTATATGTGAGAAATAGGTAGAACAAATGGAATGTATGATAGAAATGTACTTGACAGGACACTTTGCTCTTAACTAGCAGTTTTTTGTTCACTTTGCTGACAGGGTAGATAGGAATGAGTGTGTTCTTTTGCTTTTAGGTGATTAAATCTCATTGGAGTGTTAATGGAAGTAGCGCACTTGTCAAGAATAGAAGATATACTACCCATAGGTGGTATTTTTGATGGTTGTTGACCAAAGATGACTCTCTTTCATTTATGGTATATTAAAATAACCCTTTTGAAACTTTAGGTTCCAAAGTTCTTCTTTGAAAAGAGCCTATGTAAAAATGGCACTTTCTGTCCTTTCTGCATATTGTACTCATGTCTGCCATGCAAAGGGAGCATACTTCCGAGGACAATTTGTTTTGGCTAAGGACAATTACTTACAACTGTGGAACTCTACTGAGAGCCGAATTTGGCCTGCAGCATCTTTGTTTTTGGTGGCGTTGCATGGAGAAGGAAAAAAGTCCTACCTGATTCTCAGATCTCTGGGAACTTGCAGGTCTGTCAGTTGATTTGAAGTAGCTGAGGTCTGATGAGCATGGTATAAAATAATCCTATTGAAAAGCAGTGCTAGTCATCCAGAAGAGGAAGATGAGGAAAAGGATCCTAGACAGCCAAAAGGCTGAGAGCTGGGGAGGACTTAAGGAGAGACAATAGAAGAGCTGGAAAAAGAAAGGCCTAGGATCAAGGTGAGAATGGGAAGTGCTAAGAAAAAATGGGACATGGTGGACAACAGAACAGTATTAATGTTCATTAAGTGACTTAACATAAAGGACATACAAAGATCACCTCAGGGGATAGACAGGGATGACGGAGCCTTGATTATGCCCTAAACAACGTTTGACAGGATGGAAAGGAGTCAGATTGAGAAGTGGTATAAGCTACAGAGTTATAGCTGATTCAGCTCTATAACTACTAAGGCTCTGATCTCACAGTAAACTCTACATGGATGTGGAGTTCCAGCTGTGTGAAACTCCTGGTAAGATTAGGCCTAATGGAGGTGCACTGCCAGATTAGAATGGAGCTGAATATTATATTTAAAATGCTAAATGAAATGATTAAAATGCTAAAAGTTAATGGTATCACCATCCGTTAAGTGACATCCTTTTCACCTGGCCAGTTGTCTTGTAATTTAGTGAGCATTTTATTTAGCTTTGACAGATTTGTCTTTATCTTGGGGGATATTGTTTTCACAGGGCATTTATTATCGCACACCTTCTGTATTTTGACATGCATTTAATTTTCAGTAGTTCAAGGCTGCATTGGTGGTTAATGGAAGAAATTTGTGTGTTTTGATGGGGGTAACAAGTCAGTCAGTCATAGAAAACGTTGATCATGTCACAGCTTAGTGAGTGATAAAATGTTAAAAATGTTATTGAAAAATACTTCAGGTGTTTCATCTGTACCATATGACTGCAGGGAAGCTAATATAACATTGATATCTTTTTTTTAGAGAGAAGTCTCCAGAGGCAATCCTGGCAATTACAGGCCAGTTAGCCTAATTTAAATCCAGGTAAATTGGTTGAAACTATAGTAATGAACAGAATTAACAGACACACATATAAGCACAATATGTTGGGGAAGAGACAACATGGCTTTTGTAAAGGGAAATCATACCTCATCAATCTATTAAAATTCTTTTAGGTGTCGACAAGGACGATCCAGTTGATTTAGAGTGTACTTGGATTTTCAGAAAGTCTTTGATGAAGTCCCTCACTAAAGGCTATTAAACAAAGGACTCAGTCATGAGATAAGAAGGAAGGTCCTCTTATGGATCAATAACTGGTTAAAAGACACGAAACAAAGGATGGGAATTAATGGTCAGTTTTCACAGTGGGAGAGGAAAATAGCAAGGTCCCCCAAGGATCTGTACTAGGACAATGCTGTTTAACATATTCATAAATGATCTGGAAAAAGGGGCAAACAGTGAGGTGGCAAAGTTTACAGTTGATACAAAATTACTCAAGATAGTTAAGTCCAAAGCTTACTACAGTGAGTTACAAAGGGATCTCATGAAGCTGGATGATTGGTCAACAAAATGGTAGATGAAATTCAATGGTGATAAGTGCAAAGTAATGGAAAACACTGGAAAACATAACCCCAACTATACATACAAAATGATGGGGTTTAAGTTAGCTGTTACCACTCAAGAAAGAGATGTTGGAGACATCGTGGATGGTTGTCTGAAAACATCTGCTCAATGTGCAGCAGCAATCAAAAAAGCTAGCAGAATATTAAGAAAAGGATAGGTAATAAGACAGAAAATATCATAATGCCACTATATAAATCCATGCTATGCCCACATCTTGAATAGTGTGTGCAATTCTGGTTACACCATCTCAAAAATATATATATAAAAACTGGAAAAAGTACATAGAAGGGCAACAAAAGTGATTAGGAGTATAAAACAGCTTCCATATGAGGAGCGATTGAAAAGACTGGGACTGTTCAGCTTAGACAAGAGATGACTAAGGGGAGATATGGTAGAGATCTATGAAATCATGAATGGTGTAGGGAAGGTGTATAATGAAGTGTTATTTACCCCTTCACATAGTACAATGAGGGTCACCCAATGAAATTAATAGGCAGCAGGTGTAAAACAAACATAAGGAAGTGTCGCTTCACACAGTGCACAGTCAACCTGTGGAACTCATTGCTAGGGGATGTTGTTGTGAAGGCCAAAAGTATAACTGGGTTTAAAGAAGAATTAGATAAGTTCATGGAGGATAGATCCATCTATGGCTATTAGCCAAGATGGGCTGGGATACAACCCCATGTTTTGGATGTCCCTAAACTTCTGACTGCCAGAAGCTGGGATTGGATGGCAGAGGATGGATCACTCAACAAATTGCCCTGTTCTGTTCATTTCCTCTTAAGCATATGGCACTAGCTGCTACCAGACAGGATGCTGGGCTAGATGGACCATTGGTCTGACCCAATATGGCCATTCTTATGTTGAGACTTCTCTGATTAGAGACTATAACAGCATATGACTTTACAAATTGACTTTTGTCACCTCTTTGGGGGTTTTGGGTTTTGTTTTGTTTTTTAATCTTGTTTTCTACAATTCACTTGCCTCCACTGTGGTGCTTGTTCATTAACAAGAATGTTCTGTGATTTCAGATGTTTGGCAAAATAATCCTTTGCCCTTATTTTCTGATATATTTTATTTTCAGTTGATATAAAACTACAGGAAAGGAATTATAAAAATATACTCTTCTTTTCTCTTTTCCTTCTCTTCTCATTTGAGATGCCAATTACTTATGTTTTAACCTTTCTAGAGTATTTGTGCATCTACACTTTTGAAGGTATAGGTCACTCAGTCACTGAAACTCAAAATGCTTTTTTGTTAAGGGATTATGAAACCTTTACTATATGTCACTCTTTATTGAAAGAATTTGAGATGTCTTACGTGTAGGTCAGTGAATATAAATATTAACCTTTTTTTACCTATCCAATTCCCATGCTTTTCTTCCACATCAGTTGTAGTGTATGGAAGAAGCAGAGAGAGTGGGGGAAAATAGGACATAGCTATGTTTCTGTTGTTGGCTGGGAGAACATGAAGAAGGAGCCCCTCCATGTATTTGACTGGGAATATGTGGATTTAGGGATACAGGATCCATAGAAATTGCTGGCTCCATATGTATTCTAGCCCCCACAACTATCCTTACTGCTTTCCTGGAAGACAAAATGATGCCAATCTCAAAAGCTGTAGCCCTTTTGAATTAGTATATTTTTCTTTCGTATGTTTTAATGAAAGAGGGGAACCTAGGAGCCAACAGGATGTGCATTCTCTAGATTATGGCATAGCTCCCAGGAGAAGAGTATGTTTTAGGTCAGAGTGGTATTTTGATCTCTCATCCCCCACCCCCCACGACCTTCACAAAACCTCCAGAAATCAACAAAATCCAAAAGGACCCGTATGGAAGGGACCTATGTCCTATACATAGACAACATGTTATATATGTTACAAATGTGTGTGAACTATCATATATGAAAGGGGACGTTTCCCTGTTTCACTTACAGCTCTTTGAGGCAGGGACTCTCATTTAGTATGGGGTTTTTTTGTGAAATGCTTAGCATAATAGGGCCCCAGTATGAGTGAGGCCCCTAAGCAGTACTGCATTATAAATTATTAGGACTTATGATGAGGCTATGCTATTTTGCATGGAACAAAATGGCGCATTTCACAGAGCAACATTTAATTTTCATAAGTCTATTTTAATCATCAACTAAACAAAGCTTTTAATAACGTGCTGAAAATGTTTCAGTACATACTAAAGAAAGAAACAAAGATTTTTTTTTCCACTCATTCTTTTGATGGTTGGAGTTTTTACTTTAAGAGTAATACATTCTCTAAGGGTTAGGGGGTGGAAAGACTTGTCTCATAACACTCTTGAATCCTCCTCCTATGCTCCACTTCTGAATGTTTTGGTCCCCATGGACAGCAAAAATCAGGACACCGGCTCTGAAGACTTGACAGTTGATGCAGCAAGGAGTGAAGTAAAGACAAAAACTCAAGAGTTGGGAGAAAAGAAACCTGCAGCCTTCCGTCATCCCTGAGAAAAACAGGGATGTTCACTTTGGGGAAAACTGTGACATCTTTCTCTCCCAGCTGCATTCAATGGCCTGATCTGAAGAGAAGTCCAGCTGGCACTGAGCAAACCCGACCTATTCCTGCCATCTGTCCTCTCATCCCTACATTAGCAAGATCATGGTTCATCCACATCTCTGAAGCTTCTCTCTGTACATGTGCAGAAAGTGGAAAAACTGTCAAGAAGTCTGGTCTCCACCTCTTTCAAGAGATTAGATTTTCTTGGAAACTGGCCAACTCTATATTAACTTCAAATCTATGATGACAGGGTAATTAGCCGTATCGCTTCAAAATAAAATTTCACAAGTCCAATATGAAAAACATATGCTATTTACATAGCATTTATGCATAAATGCTATCGTGGGTGTATTGATCCATCATCTCAGTATCAAATTATGAAAAAGCAAATACAGGATTGTTTTTCTTATTTATTGTAATACAGAATATTTTTTCAAAAACTAATCTAGTGAAGAATCTACAGGGATTTTCAATTACTACTTCTGAGATACAAAGTTTTATTTAACTTGATAAAAAAATCTTCAGTCCTTTGAAAACATTAAAATATTGGTTACTCATAGTTTGTCATTTTAAAAAATAAAATACATTCTGGGAGTGATTTTGAGTCACTTAAAAAATAAAATATATTCTGGGAGGTGAACTGCAGAGTCATCTTAGCCAAGAGGAGAAAGCAGAAATAGCAACCACACTCTGATGCCTGAGTGCATCAAGGCCGGGTGGAGGCAGAAAAGGAGATGAAAATGTAATTGGAACAGTTTGTTAGTTTATGGAAAAAACAGATTTTACAGCTTCCCTGTAAAAGCAAAAGAGTGATGTTACAGTGGTCAGAAGCATAACTCTAAAAGGTTAGTCCTCAGAATTCTTCACACTAGACTTGAAAGCGAATTTTCATTTTGCCTGATTAGATACATGTTGAAGCTGAAACTCTGTTGCAGTATTGTCTGAGTAGTCTCTCTCTTTCTTTGTCCACCATTTCCCCATTGCTTCCCACATGGCAGGAGACTTCCATTATTGCTTGGTTTCAGAGTAACAGCCGTGTTAGTCTGTATTCGCAAAAAAGAAAAGGAGTACTTGTGGCACCTTAGAGACTAACCAATTTATTTGAGCATAAGCTTTCATGAGCTACAGCTCACTTCATCAAATAAATTGGTTAGTCTCTAAGGTACCATAAGTACACCTTTTCTTTTTCCATTATTGCTTGTATCAGACTTTTGCTTGATCATTTAAATTCACTTATTTTACAAATGGAACACTTGTAAAATCATACAATATCTGTACAGTTTCTTTTCTTTTTTTTTTTTTTTTTTTTTAAGTAAAGCACAGTTACTTCCGTCAACCATCTGACAAAGGATATGTACTTTGGCAGATAGAGTAGTAGACCCAACAGAGCTTTACTATCTTTGATATTTGTGATAGTTTCAACAGTAATAGACACACTCTTTGGAAAAGGCTTCTGAAAAATTACTCATCAGTGTATACCATTAACAAAACAAAAATTTGGTCTTTCCTCTGAAACATTATAATAGATAAGTAAGAAATGGATGATGGGAAAACATTTACTGATAATGATCTTCAAAAGTCAATTGTGGGAAAGAGAACTTTTCCATTTCACACCTCTTATAAGATATGCAGTACTTTTTATGATACTGACCATGAATTTCCAATGCTATCACTTCAAATGGTTCCACCCAGTTCTTCTGGGAACATTGTTTTTGCAGGACTTCCAGGAATTCAAGACCTTGATTTAGTAAACTAGTTCAGATAATTTGGAATTACACTAAACTTTGCTACCTATAATGCTATAAATATGTGGGGCTTTGCAAAACACGTAAGATAAGAAGGTTCCTATCCTGAAGAGCTTTCAAATTTAAAATTTCAGCTTCATTCCATGAAGACAAATCTACATGCTCAAACAGCAACAAGACTGTGTAGCAATGTTTTTGTTTTTTGTGTGATTGTATGATAGTGCCAGGAGACTTTGTGTAAAATGCAAACTTAATTAAAATTTTCCTTAAAGGGGCGCCATCAAGATTCCAATGCAAAACTTTCTTCTGTCCCCTCAGATGTAAATATCCCACTGATGAGGAGGAAAGCTAACTCCAAAACAAAAGCTGCAATACAGAAATTTGAAGCTGGGTAACCAGTCCCCACCAAACCTAGAACAGGAGCTTGGTTTTTAGAGTCTGGGTATAAACTAGGTTTCCTGTTTGTAGGATCGGATCCAAAGTTCATTGAAATCCATGGGAGAGTCTGTCCGTTGATGTCAATGTTCTTTGGAAAAAATCCATTAAGAATAACATTTTTACTTCTTGTGGCCCTTAGTTTTTTTCTTTGAAAGTTGTTAACTCACTGCCCATGTGACACAAAAGCACAAGTCTTTCACAAACTACTACCACACTACGAGCGACTGTTGTGATTCCCTGCCCACATACACATACTTGCAATAGCACAGAAGTGGCTGTGGCATCAGTTGCGCTAGCTGTCATCCAGCTTGCGCAAGTATGTGTATACGAGCTGGGAATCACGCCCCTAGTTCATAGTGTAGATATAGCCACAATGACTGCCTTCTGGTTTCTCTTTTGTACAGGGGCGCTGGAACCATTTATATAGTGAGGGTGCTGGGAGCCACTGAAGCAAACTGGAAACCCTGTATTTAATGGAAACCACTTCAAGTCGGAGGGTGCGGCAACACTCCCGGCACCCCTAGTTCCAGCACCTGTGCTTTTGTAGGTTTCACCGTCATTCCTGGTCAACATGGAGTGGATTAAATGACCAATATGCACTCACAACTACAAACAAATCCGTTGCTGATCTGTTTTCAGGACTACCAATCTTGGCATTTTCCTTTCTTTTTTTAGTTGGGCCTTCAAGGTATGTCTGCACTGCAGCTGGGAGTGAGCTTCCCAGCCTGGGTAGATGGACTCTCACTAGCAGGGCTTGAGCTAACACACAAAAAATAGCAGTGTGGATGTGGTGGCTGTGGCAGAGATGTGGGCTAGCCACCTGCGCTCAAACGAAGGGGCCCGGGTGGGCTTGAGCACGTGAGCTGCCACCCAAACCGGAATGCCCACATTGCTATTTTTAGCATGCTAGCTTGAGCCCAGCTAGTGTGTGTCTGTCTACCTAGGCTGGGGGGCTTGCTCCCCGCTGCTGTGTTGGTGTACCCTACGAAAAAGGGATAGAAACTCTCCCTCCCCCCACCCTATGTTGGTATTAATTCTTCTTTTTGCATTAGCACATTGCATCTGGAAAGTTTACTCCTGAGTTAAGACAGTATTTGCTACTCATTTAGTGTGCAGAAGCTAACACACAAAGCAGCTTCTTTGTAACTTGAAAGTTTGATTTGATTCAAAGCACAGAATTTGCTGCACTCCAAATGAACTATTACATTCAGTTGATGGAGGAAATGTGAATTCTTCAGGGGTAATACTATGCAAAATTTTAAAAAAGAAAACTCCACTTCTTTGGCACTCTATCAAAAATTTCAAGGGATATAACCATTTTGGGACTTCACACAATTAAAACTTTTGAAATGAGTCTTTAAACATAATTGTCTGGAAATAACTTCACAGTTTTAGAAAAGTTCAAACTGAGTTTAGAGTCCGAAAGACTATTTTGCTGTTCATATGTTCTCAGAGTTACTTTCTTAGCATTTAATCTAAATTTGAAGACTGTATTAACATGGAAGAAATATATTTTTTCATGTATATGGAATTATAGCTGAAGAATCCATGGCTGTTAATTTTGAATAATGGTTTCCACTCTAAACCATCTGTTTTCAGTGCCTCTTAACTTTCAAAAACTTTCATCTTTTGTGCAGAAATTTTCCAGGACAGGGAATTTTTCTAAAAGACTCACACAAAAATGGTTCAGCTGTTTTAAGAACAAACTGTGAGTGTGGGGGTGTGAAGGATGCAGTTATGAAAGCTTTCTTACAACTAACTTTTAACGACTTTGATGCTGAACGGGCTAGTAGTAGAATTTTGAAATTTGAAAATTTTGAAATTAGAGGTAGCCCTCACTGAGAAGTTTAATTTGAGTTCTCTCATAAAAAACATAATTTTGATTTTATCAGGTTATGAGACATTGAAATTGTGTTGCCTATGTGCAATAGGTTTTGTATGAATTCTCTCCCTAAACTCATAAAGGTCCCAATTCTGAAGACATTTATGCACAGGAGTCTCTTTACCCAAAAGTACTCACATTGAACTCCCCTTTGGATATAGGTAGGTGAGCAAAGTTATTTGTAGGATCTAGGCCAAAGTGTACAGCTAGGGATGGCTGTGCTGCATGTGTCTGCATGGATAGCTTAGCTATAGAATTAAATTCCTAGTGGACGTGCACTAGCTGTGGAGGCCTTGACTCAGTCCTGCCCTTCTTCATAACTTATAAAGGGGTTAGGTTGGGCCTGAGGTACACCTTGTGTAAAGTGCACAGGAGCTGAATGAAGAGTGCCACAAGAGCTTTTGGCTCCGTCCCCATGGACTTTGTAAGGTCCAAAGGGATTAGGGGAAACTGCTGCCCACATTGTATAGTTGGAAGATGGGAGGAGCTGCACAGCTCCTAAATTTCACAGAAGAGGGGATTTTCTAAGCTGTGTGGGACAGGGGATTCCAGTGGTGGTAAATAGATAATAGTAACGATGGAATTTCCATGTGTTGTTGCCAATCTTTAGCAAGACAGCAGTAGTTGAGAGTCCTGGAGAGTGAATTTCCTTTGTTTTTTACATTTGCCCTCCCCCCCCATCATTTTTCTACACAAGTTGTGCTGGGCTGGTTTTTTATTTCCCAATATAACATTCTCATTGTATGAATAACTCTGTGGTGCATAGCAAAGGATGCCAGCTTCATTGTAGGGTCAGGACCTGCCATGTATAGTATCTTTACGGCAATGTATTGGTTAGCACTTCCTTTTTCATAATAATACCATTCTACTGGTTTCCATATTCAGAGCTGTTAATGTGTTTGGTTCATTTTTTCTATTTAGAAGAAAGTCTGATGATTTGTTCGTGCTTATTGGTTTGTGAGATAACAGCTTTGCCTTCTTCCCTTACTGAGTTTTAACACATTCTCTTTGGCCCTGTTGTTTTCAACTAACTTTTTTGCATTACATATTTTTATTGAATGTTTAGAAAAGAGTACACTCGGGGCATGATCCTGGAAGGTGCTGAGTACTATGTTCCTACTCGAGCTAAGTACTTACGGACCTACTTAATTTCAAGTACAGAGACTACCTACATGCTTAAAAGTTAAGCAGTTGCTTAAGGGATTTGCTGTAGTACCTTGCAGGGTCAAGCCTATATTTTGAGTTTGGGTCTTGCAAAGGAATCCACATGAAAAGACCCTTTTGTCTACATAGAACCAGTTCTTTTGGCCCTTTTAAAGAGGTTACCATATTACCAGTAAAGATTCCAAAGGAATCATCATTGTCCATTGTATCAGTTCTTAGAAACGTACGAAGAGTATTTTCTTATTCCTTTTAAAATTACGATTAAAAATTACCGCAAGGGAAATTAACGTTTTTAAAAAAGCAATTGAAGGAATGTTTGGCTTCAGACAAACTGACAAAGAGCAAAAAAAAAAAGTTGAGTTGACACGCCTTAAATAGCCTTATTGTACCATCTTACAAATGTCTGCGATCAGCGCATGATGCTATATATTCATCTGTGTTGGCACAGCAGGACAAGATAAGTACAGCGTGTCAGCCTCAACTTCAAAGTTCATTTCTTTTTGGTTTGTCTGTTAAGTTGAACAGGAAAAAATGTGCATGATTGCATAGATTCACAATGACCCAGATATCGTTTAACAATCAGTCCCTAGTTAATCACCAAATTATAGATTTACTGTTTTTCTTTCTTTAAACAAGGTATAGATATAAATTATTTGATATAGCCTCTCTATCTCTATCTCCTATCTCTATCAAATCACTTGTCCAGAAAGTCGTTTTGTGGCACTTTCATATTCCTAAGTATGGATGTAGGCGTTTAACCTTTCAAGTTTTAAAATATTCCCACATTTTTTTTCTATTTTGATGTCTAACTTTTTTTTAAAAAAAAGACAGTACTGTACTGGAAGGTCAGTTGATATTAAGTAGATAAGGAAGATATGTAAATTATTTTAACTGTGAAATAGAATGCAAAATATTAATAGAATCCCATCTTCATAAATATTAAAAATAGTCTTTTTAAAAAATGCTTTTGATTAAAACTAAGAACCTCTGAGTGTAAATGAACATGAACACGGAACACTAGATTATCCGGGTGGTACAGAATTAGGCCATACTAAGGTTTGTTTTTTGTTGTAAATGCGTAAAGGTCTATACAGTCCATTAAACATATGTCAGCATATTGCATTGAGGAATAGCTTGTGATCCTTTAAGTACAATCTGTGGGCTAAATTTTGCATTCTGTTTAAATGCAAAGTAACAAAGGGTATGTCTACACAGCAAAGAAAAACCCGCAGCTGGCACTTGCCAGCTGACTTGGCCTTAAGGGGCTCGGGTTTCAGAGCTGTTCCATTGCTGTGTAAACTTCCGGGCTCGAGAAGAAGCTCAGGCTCTAGGACCCTGCGTGGTTGGAGGGTCCCCAGGCTCCGGTTGCAGCCCAAGATTAGAAGACTACACAGCAATGAAACAGCCCTGCAAGCCTGATTCAGCTGGCACAGGCCAGCCACTGGTTTTTCTTTTCTGTTTAGAAATACCCTAAGAGCAGAATTTGGCCTTTAACTGTAATGCATGTACAGAAAGGATAATAGTTAAGGATGTGTGTTCAGCCTTAATTTTGTCACTTCCTAACTTTGATTTTTTTAACCAGTTAAACACTCTTTATAGGAGGAGTTAGGTATGCCCACTGTATTGAAAATAAGATTGTCAATGGATTTTGATTGCGAGCTCCCCCCCACTTCTTTTTTTTTTTATGCAGATAGTAGCCTGTCCCTTGGACACTTAAAACTATCTAGGATTTTCTGTATCATGCCAGAAGATTAACATCAAAACACCAGATTGCCCTTGATTTGCCTGATTGGCTGTTTGAATTGGTTAAGATCAATGCAAGCAGAGAATGGAACAACCCTATGGAAAGCAAACACTGAAGAGGATAACAGTGTCTGAGAGCCAAAAGCTTGGAAAGTGGCTTGTTGTGGCTCAAATGAGGAGATGCTTGCTTTTGGCAGCGTGGGATGGGTAGCTATGGCAGACTTGCTGATTGACCTGGGGGGGTAAGGTAGGGAGTCCAGGGGGCGCACATCTCTGCCTGCAGACCCAGGAGCATAAAGCAGCATAAGCTGACGCTTGGGTCCCCAAAGCGTGTGGTTTGGAAATGAGGGTGATCTACCGGGGCCTGATTTAAAGCCCTCTGAAGTACATGGGAGTCTTTCCATTGATTTCAATTAGCTTTAGATTGGGAGCTAGATAAATGTGTGAGGACCTCTGACACACATTGTATTGTGTTTCATCCTTATTGAAAGTCAAGTAATTAAGTCATAATAGAGAGATTTTGCAGATGAGAATCCACCTCTCTCTATCTGACTGATTTTTCCCTTCAAGTATCTTCAGAATATAGTTTGCAGTTAAATAAGCACATTTCAGTAGTAACGCTACCAGAAAGCCGATCATCCTCAGACATCTCAATCCCTAATATGTGACCCCCAAAAGACTCCAGTCCCTTAAGTTTAGTGGCCTCTGCGTTATAGGCTGAAAGCTTTTACATTTGTGCCAACGCCTTTTGTATTATATCAGGAAATCCTGACTCAGCTGTCATTCATGCTGCTTTGCCCTAAAAATACACTATTAATACAAAAAAGTGAGTTCACAATCTTAGCAGGAGGTAGCTATTGTCATTATTAAAACACTCACATTTTCTAGACTGACCACCAAATGAAGGCGTAGGAGGATGTGTGTGTATATATAGAATCGTAGAACTGGGAGGGACCTTGAGAGGTCATTTAGTTCAGTCCCCTGCACTCATGGCAGGACTAAGGCCATCCCTGACGGGTGTTTGTCTAACCTGCTCTTAAAAATATCCAGTGATGGAGATTCCACAACCTCCCTAGGCAATTTATTCCAGTGCTTAACCACCCTGACAGGAAGTTTTTCCTAATGCCCAAACTAAACTGCCCTTGCTCAATTTAAGCCCATTGCTTCTTGTCCTATCCTCAGAGGTTAAGGAGAACAATTTTCCTCCCTCCTCCTTGTAACTGTCTTTTATGTACTTGAAAACTGTTATCATGTCCCCTCTGTCTTTTCTAGACAAAACAAACCCAATTTTTTCAATCTTCCCTCATAGGTCATGTTTTCCAGATCTTTAATCATTTTTGTTCTTCTCCAGACTTTCTCCAGTTTGTCCACATCTTTCCTGAAATGTGGCATCCACTACTAGACACAATACTCCAGTGGAGTGGAGTAGAGCGGAAGAATTACTTCTCATTTCTTGCTTACAAAACTCCTGCTAATACATCCCAGAATGATGTTCGCTTTTTTTGCAACTGTTCACTCATATTTAGCTTGTGGTTCACTATGACTCCCAGATCCCTTTCTGCAGTATCCTTCCTAGGCAATCATTTCCCATTTTCTGTGTGTGCAGCTGATTGTTCCTTCCTAAGTGGAGTACTTTGCATTTGTCCTTATCGAATTTCATCCTATTTACTTCAGAGCATTTTGAATTTTAATCCCATCCTCCAAAGCACTTGCGACCCCTCCCAGCTTGGTATTGTCTGCAAACGCTAAGTGTACTCTGTATGCCATTATCCAAATCACTGATGAAGATACTGAACGGAAGCAAACTCAGAATTGATCCCTACAGGCCCCCATTCATTATGCCCTTCCAGCTTGACTGTGAACCACTGATGATTACTCTCTGGGAATGGCTTTCCAACCAGTTCTGCACCTACCTTGTAGTAGCTCCATCTAGGTTGTATTTCCCTAGTTTGTTTGAGAAGGTCATTTGAGACAGTATCAAAAGCTTTACAAAAGTCAAGGTATACCACACCTACCGCTTCCCCCGCCTCTCCTCCCATCCACAAGGCTTGTCACCCTGTCAGAGAAAGTTATTAGGTTGGTTTGACTTGATTTGTTCTTGACAAATCCATGCTGATTGTCACTTATCACCTTGTTATCTCTTAGGTGTTTGCAAATTGCTTAATTATCTGCTCCATTGTCTTTCTAGGTATTGAAGTTAAGATGACTGGTCTGTAATTCCCTGGGTTGTCCTAATTTCCCTTTATATAGATGGGCACTATAATTGCCCTTTCCAGTCCTCTGGAATCTCTCCCATCTTCATGACTTTTCAGAGATAATTGCTAATGGCTCCAATATCTCCTCAGTCAGCTCCTTGAGTATTCTAGGATGTATTTCATCAGGCCCTGGTGACTTGAAGACATTTAAGTCTAAGTAATTTTTAATTTGTTCTTTCCCAGTTTAGCCTCTAATCCTAACTTATTTTCACTGGCATTCACTATGCTAGATGTCCAATAGCTACTAAACATTTTGGTGAAAAGTGAAACAAAGTCATTTAGCACTTCTGCCATTTCCACATTTTCCGTTATTGTTTTCCCCCTTTCATTTTCTACCCTATCCTTGGTCTTCCTCTTGCTTCTAATATATTTGTAGAATGTTGTTACCCTTTATGTCTCTAGCTAGCTTAATCTCATTTTGCCCCTGGGTCTTTCTAATTTTTTCCCTACATACTTGTCCCTACATATGTGCCTGCAGTCTCCCTAGGGCTCAGCAAGGGAAAAAAAGATGAAAAGATACCTGTTGCTATTTCACAGCTGAGACTGAACTGCTTAATAAAATATTTACAGTAAGCAAGCATCTCCTTCCCCTCTCCCCCGTACCATTGCCACTACACATACACATAAATTAATCTGGACTGCCCAAAATGCAATCAAAACTTGCGCAGAGATGGGGATTCTTAGACCTGTTAGAAATTTTGGAACCAAATGCTGTGTGTGCGAGCGTGTGTGTGTATAAAATATATTGAACTGCTATTTGTTCTGGACGCTTCGGATATGGAGATGCTGATTAATTTACCTCTGCTGAGTAGCAGGAACAAAGTACGTCATGCAAAAAATAAAAACACAACAACCCTGCTGCTCTGTATTAATGAGACTTAATTCTTTAGTTTATAGAAAATTAACAGCAGTAGCAGCACTGAAATTCCCAGGAACAAAACCTCACCAACCAGAAATTATGCATGAAAACACAAAACAGTTTTCTTTGTGTACACAAAATAAAAAACCAACTCAAAGGGAGCAGATTTTCAGCAATGGCCTCCTTTTTTGCACCTCCAGTTACTTGTGCTCTCTTTATTTCAGGCTCAGAACATGGGGTTTTCTTGTTCATTTAGTACCACGGTATTTTAAAAAAAAAAAATCTCTGAGAGCAAATCTGAGTAGTAGCATAGTATCTCTAAACTTTGTATTGTTAAGGCAGGCTGTCACTGCCAAAAGTTTCCATTGCTTCAGTTAGGATTGCCAGCTGTCTAATTGCACAAAACCAAACTCCCTAGCCCCACCCCTTCCCCAAGGCCCCAAGCCCTGCTCACTACATTCCCCCTCCCTTGGTGGCTGACTGTCTCCCACCCTCATCACTTTCACTTGGCAGAGGCTTGGGGTGTGGGAGGGGGTGCGGACTCTGGGCTGGGGTTGAGGGGTTTAGGGGACAGGAGGGGGCTCCAGGCTGGAGGTGAGGCCGAGGGATTCGGAGTGTGGGAGGGGACTGCTGGTTGTGGGAGGGGGTGCTGGCTCTGGGGTGGGACAGGGAATGCGGGTTTTGGAGTGCCAGCGGGGCATCCAGGTTTGGCGGGGGCTCAGGCTTGGGGAAAGGGGGTGCGGGCTCTGAGCTGTAGCCTGCCTGTCCTGGCACCACACTGCATGCATCCCAGAAGCAGCTAGCAGGTCTGGGGGAGCAGGAGGCTCCGTGTGCTGTTCTTGCCACAGGCACCTCCCCCACAGCTCCCAGCCAATGGGAGTGTGGAGCCGACACTCAGGGTGAGGGCATCATGCGGAGTCCCATGCCCCCTGCCTAGGAGCCAGACCTGTGTTTCCTGGGCGCAGTGCAGTGCCAGGACAGCTAGCTAGGGACTAGCCTGCCTTAGATCTGCAGCACCGCCGACCGGAGCCGCCAGGGTCCCTTTTGACCAGGTGTTCCCTCTGGCCAGGAGGGATTTTAAAGGTGTTTACCCTTCCCTTTATATTTGACAGCTATGCAAGTGCCAGTGTCCACGCAAGGAACTAGGGGAGTAATAACCTCCCAGCCCCTATCACAGAGAAATAAATGGGTGCCACATTGCCACTTGCTTTTCACTAGAGCAGGTAGTTGGTGAGAGACAAGGAATAGAAGCTCTGCCATTCCCACATGCTAGCAGGTGCAGCCGAGCTGATACAGAAGATGTTATAACTTGTTAAGTTGGCAGCCGATTGTTACCTTTATTTATGAAGAAGGGAAGAGATTGTGCTTTGAGACACCCCTCTGACAAGGCTTCCTGAGGCTACTCTTTTTCTCCCTTATCGAGGCCCATGTAGAAAGGCTGACTAGCCTGACACAAACTAGCCTGACTGTATTGTCCCAGCCAAAGCATGGTGACTTCACTGCAATATCATAGAGGGAAAAAACTGACCTAGGAGACAACTAGGTTTGCTTAAATCTATTTGTAATGATTCAGTCAAAGTAGGCTAAGTAAGCACTTTAAGCTAGATTTAGATCTTTGTTATACAGTACAGGTATAACTCCATGAGTTCAGTGGAGATACTCCCAACTTGCACCAACAAATGAGATCAGAATATGCCAGTTGCATTATTTTTAAATGTTAGTTCCACTATATAAGTCCTCACTTAAAGAACATGTTCCAGTTATCATTTAGAGTCCTTGCATGACTGCAGAGGGCTGTTTAAGAAGTGCCTTATGTGGCTGTAAAAAGGCTCCTTACAATCCTACTTCCTGCTTGCTCTTGCTTCCTCCCCCCCCAGCCCCGAGGCTGAACCGGTGGCAGGGCCTTGGCCACGCCCCATACCATACCAGGCTGTGGAGCAATTTGCTACATATTTGGATAGATTTTTTTTTTCCCCCTCCTTAAGTAAACTGGAAAGTTCCCTGGAGAAATGGTAAGGGTGATTTTTATACTGCAAAGTGTCATTTGATTATATTTATTAGGGTTTGGAGTTTTTTGGTCCCCCATGCATCTTACAAGTATATCCAATAACACAGAAGAGAAACTTCAAAATACATCTTTTTCATATGTAGTTTTCTAAAATAGTTTTGCAGGGATTTCTTTAATTTCTGTTATGAGTGTTTGTAGTGATTTTGCTGGTTTGCATTGTAGACTTCTTTTATGCATCCTGGATTCCTTGCTGCAATTTTTTTGGGGGGCGGGAGAGGCGTTTGAGAATTTTGCAGAAGGTCCTCTTATATTTTGTGTAATTGCAGTTTCTCTGTGTTTAAACACAAATGTATTTTTGTTATGCACAATTGTCTACAAAACTGGATAATTTGAGTTTAGTCTGTATTTCCTGTACAAGAGATTGCCTTAGTCTTCAAACGATCTTATTTTAGCCATCTCAAGGGAAACTGGTATGTGGCTTCTGATTTCAGACAAAATTGTCCAAACTTTCATTTTAGCAGACCACTCATTGATCACATACTCTGAATTTTGTAAACCTAAATAGTCTCCATAACCATTTTCAGTCACACCCCTGAAGCTGCTTGATGAGTGTTTTGGTAGTATATGCTTGTTACCGTAGCAACTTAAAGAAGTTGATATAATTGTCTGAGAGTGAACAAAAAAGGAACAACAATGCGGGTCCCAAAGGGATTTTTTTTTTCCCATGATGGCACTAAGTGTACATGAGCAGAACAGGCAAATCTCCTTCTTTTCTATCTGGTGTAAAATGCTGTCATGTCTAATAATTTAAAAGGCCTGTTTGACTTGAGCTTGAACTAGTTTATATACCATATAGTTTGCTTCTTATTTACATAAGAGCAAGGCTCTTTTGTTCCTTTCTATTCATGAGGAAAAGAACTAAAAGGGGAGTTTTCTTGCTGTTTAACAGAAACTAAGATTAGAATTGTAAATATAAAATTAAAAGTACACTATCCTTCCACCACCCCAAACCAATTCTTTCGAGCAGGATAAAGGGAATTTAGGTTCCCCCTTTCTACTTTTGATTATTATTTCCAACAGTATTTCTGAATGCATGAAATATTGGTCTTCATGTTTGTAAATTAACAGAGTTTGATATTTTTTGTAACTTTTAAGTTTACATTTCTTTAGCACCATCTAGTGGATCAAATGCTGTCTCTCTTAATTTAAAAAATAGCACTTTAATGTAATCAAACTGTATAGCAGATTACAACACGCTCTAAGATGACTGTTTTTATTTTAAAATATGACCAATGTATTTAAATTGAGTATGTGACTATATAACAGAAACAGATGATTAGCAACAGCTTGGTTAAAAAGGAATATTGTTAAGCTAGAACTCTTAGGATGCGAAAAAATATAACAGCCTATTATATTTATCTTAAACTCTTCTTTCCTGCGGGGGCCCCCCCCGGCTCTCAGTCCTATTCTATTCTACCTGTTATGTCTTGTCATTTACATTGTAAGCATTTTGGAGAAGGGATTTTCACATACAGTATTTTTGTATAGCACTGTGATGAGCTGGGGAATATATGTACAGCTTTTAAATTCTGTTGGATAGTGAGGGGTGCACTTTGTCAGATTGCAGACTCCATTTTGAATGGGTTAGTTTGCTTTCTCCATTTTACCTCCATCTTGGACAGAAATTCCAAGGGGGGGCAGCATAGGGATAACAATAAAGGGTCATTAACGTAAATGCTGTCCCATTGAAATGGAACCCCCTAAACAATAGGCTCAGCCTTGCGCAGAAGAACCAGTCATCCCAGGTGGGCTGGTAACTTAGTAACTGGTCACCAAGTAGGGGATTTTGATCACCTGATGAGGCTGTTAAGGGAATTACCTGATAAGAGGGCTAGAAGTTATAAAAGGGAGGATCCCTCAGCAATCATTTTACAGAGAGAGGTTAAGAAGAGAGCAGAGATTCCATGTCCTGGATGAGACTGCAGGTGAACAGTGGGGAGAGGATGGGATATTGGACTGCACAGAGTATTCTGGCCTGTGTGTGAAGAACTTTTCAGAGTGGTGAGGAAACAGAGGCAGGGAAAAACGTATATCACTGTGTGCGTTGATTTATCTAGATCTATGCATATGTGTGCGATAAGTAAAGAGAATATTGTATCTAAAATCCTGTGCAAAGTTTGTCTGTGTCTGTTGGCTTTCACTATAAACCAGAAGGCGCACACTTCTGGTGGGTTTCTGGTGAAATGTGCAAGTGCTGCTGAGGAGCCTTGGGAGAGACATTTGTTTCAGGGCTGAGGCAATTGGATCGAGGATGTCCCTGCTGCCAAGAGGGGTGTCAGACATGAGGCGTGAACCTGAAGTGTGCGCCTAGAGGCCCAAAGCCAGGAACAGTGCCTAAACTCTGCCCAGCCCCAGCAAGCTAAAGCATTTGGGATATTGAGCATTTGGGTCCCCTCAGAGCAGTCTGGTGAGTGTCCTAAAGGAGAGCTCAACCACATCTGTGAGAAGCACCTGTCACAACCGGGATTCAGTCTGACTCTGGCTTTTAGGAGTTACCACAATAAATGTTCAGTACTAGCAACAGTAGGAGTAATAAACTCAGGCAAAATTCTCATAAAAACAGTCAGTGTCTGCCTGAGTAAACACTAAGTAAGAACTTCAGTATTTGACCCTTTGAGAATATATATATTTTATTTTATCTAACTATCCACCTTCCTGAGGTGAGGGCACATCCCTAAGCAAGATGTACACATGGCACGCGGAGTGTCCGCCAATTCCAAGTACCATTCCAGACCGCTGGAGAGTACTCCTTTGGCCCAGACAGCTGTAATTCGGGAGAGGGTAAGTCAAGGGACAGGTACACCATGAGCATCATCTGGCCTTGGCGAGGCATGATGAATATACTGAAAAATTAATGCAGCTGGTGGCTTATGACTTCCTTGTACAGCCCCGGATATACCATCAGCTCTCTCCTGCTCCTTAAATAAGGTTCCTGGTTCAGCAGCAAGTTGGGTGAAGTCTGTATTGTGAAGCTATGCTAGCTTGACATTGGAGAAGGGAAGCAAGGGGTCCCCCAGGCCTGTGTGCAGGCACAGGACCACTCTCCAATGGCTGTGATCTCTGGCAGAAGCCCCAAATCCATAGGTGTGGTGGATGTCACATTTCAGGGCAACTGCACCTCTATTACCCCTCTGAGGTCCAGCAAGGGTAACCGCGCTCAGGCTTCCTCCTCCTCAGTTGTCGTAGTCTCCCTCCATCTTGACCAAAATATTTTCCGGCTGCACAGCTCCCTACCTATAATGTGTATTCCCTTCCTGGGGAATTCACCTAAGCAGGCCTGCTTTAGTATTCTCCTCAGAGACATTAAATAGTGAAATTGCCACAGTTAAGTTACAAACTGCTCTTTCTAACTGATCACATTTATTCTTAAGTAAAAGTCTTATGGGAAAAACTAATTAAACAATAAAAAAAAAAACACTACACTCCCTGCTGCAAACAAGGACTATGGCCAGTAAACAGTTTATCAAACCCCACCCAGGGGTTTTCCTGAGGCTACAATTTCATAACTCGTTTTGCTCAGAACAAGAACAGTCATGAATCTGAGAGTTCCTTCTATATACATTTTTTGGGAGGGTTAGATCTGTCCTCTTATAACAGGTGATCAGCAGACTCCCTCAGGGCAAAGCTTCAAAAGGTTAGTTCTTGCATAACTGGAGTAGGTGAACTTTCATACCCCTCCTCCTAGAGATTTCTAGGGTGGGTGAAGTAATATTATTACCCGTCCAGATTATTACAACAATCTATAACAACCCTGCCCCAGCTGCTTTCTCCCTCCTTTCCTCCCTGTGACTGGAATGGTGTTACCTTGAATGGTCCCTTGAAATATGTGTTAACTATTTATGCTAAACAATCTGTTCCACCTTGTATTTAGCAGTGATCTTCTGCATACCCTTCCCAGACCAGAAGAAGAGCTCTGTGTAAGCTGGAAAGTCTCTCTCTCTCTCTCTCTCGGAGAGAGCTCTTCCGTCGGCTTAATAACGCCACCTGTCTGAGCGCAGTAGCTATGTTGGTGAGAGAAGCCCTCCCACTGACATAATGCTGTCTACACAGGGGCTTACGGTCGGTAAACAAAAAATCCACATCGCTGAGCGACATAGAAATACCAAAGTAAGTGTGTAGTGTAGGCCTGGAGTTTAAACTTAATTCACTAAGGTTTAAATTAATTCTGTAAGGTTCACAAAATTGCCATGCCTGTCACAGTGAGCAAACCCGATCCTCATTCAGTGCAGGGGAACAATATGAGAAGAATATTGAGGAAAAACTTGCTAAGACCGTTTTCCCCCTAGACTTCTGTACTGTGAGTTTTTTCCATGCGAGGGGGTGACGAAGGCTTGTATAGTTTTTCGTAAAAATGATTTATAAAAATAGTAGCAAAGCAAAACTGTATTAGTAACAACAGTGCTGCTCTTCACATTTTAGGTTGTTACACTTCTAAAATTATTTCAGTTTTAGTTTTTCTTCATTTGTGCTATGTGGATCTCTTTTTGCATTTCACTTATTTTAGACAATGAAACTACACTGGTCAATTTCACTTAGAAATTCCCAAGCACTAGTACTATTGTGCTTGAGTTACTTTATGTCTAAACCATCAGTTAGAGAGCCAAGGCGGGTGTGGTAATATTTTTTATTGGACCAACTTATGTTGGTGTCAGAGACCAGACAGAGCTCTTCTTCAGGCCTGGGGAAATGTCACAGCAAAATGCAAGGTGGAACAGATTGTTTAGCATAAGTAGTGAAGAACAAGTAATATCCTAGGTTGCACGTGGCTACAACTGTACTGCTTAATACCAAAGGAATTACGTTTAGTTTGATTCTAAGCTGTGCTTATTTTGATATTGTCTTGCAACATATGCCCTGCAGACAGAACTGGCTGAATTTTCAGATGGGAAAGATAAACATGTTTGTTCAGTTTTAAGTCAGCAAGGCTTGATACAAGGTAGCAGCCAGTGTCCATAGCCTTTTTTATATCGTCTTCTCGCTGAAAGGGTGAAGTTCTGTTCTCACATGGCTTCCATTAACTGCAGTAGGAAATCTGAGTAAACATACTTAATGTACTGAATCCTATTTTGTTTAAAACATTCAAGGATGAATCCCTATGCTAGAAAATAGCACAATGGAGTAAGATTCTCTTTTAACCTTAAACCAAATAGTAACTGGCACCTTAGAATTCCAATAAAACACTTACCATTCCTTCCTCTCTCATAGGCCTTGGATTGTACACAGTAAATGCAGTATATGGAGATACCATTGTTATGCCTTGTCCTCAGGAAGTACCTAATGATCTGATGTTTGGAAAATGGAAATATGTGAGTATGGCTTATCTTGAACTTAATTATTGCCAGTATAAGTAGATTTTTTGGTGAATAAAAGTGCAGATTCAAATGTACATAATTCCACTGTTCTACTGTCAAGTACAGTTGAAGGTAGGTAGAATTAGTTTCAAATGTGCAAGAGAAATAATTATTAATTAGGGCATTCTGTCAAGCCACATTAAAAACATGCCAGATTGCCTAACTCTTATTGGTTATAAAAACCCATCTTTACACATTTGCATCTTCCTAAAGCAGGAAGTGTTTTATCCTCATGAAAAGGATCCCCAAGTTGACAACCACTCCATGCTGTTTCATGCTTCACTGTATTTTTGCATGCTGCAGAAGGCAAAGTGAGCCTTACTGGAGTCCTGGGTTCTGTTTCCCTGTGCAGCTAATGGCATGCAAAAAATGTGCCAGAGGCACAGCAGAAAAAAACGAATGCTGCCTTGACTCACTCCATGGATTTGTATTGGAAACACTGCAGAATACACAGTGAACTTCAGTATTATTAGTAAATGTCACTTTGTAGTTCATACACCACTGTAAACTTAAAAAAATAAACAGCACAAGAGTACATAGCAGCAGTGGAACCGTATGCAGTAATTAATGAATATGGATGGGCAAACCAGTTATGATAAGCATTATCCCCTTTCACCTCTCTCTAACTGAAGTCAAAATTAACATTTTCCATATTTCTGAAAAACCTGTTTAAGCATCTCCCCTGATTTATGATCTCCATTTCCAAAGCTGTCCCCTCACTCCCCAAAACCAAAATGTTACCTGTTTTGAGGAGTGGAGGGCTGACTTGGTTCCCAGATCTCTTGCTCTGGCAGGGAATTTCTACTTCCAAGTTCTGCCTGCTCCTCATTAATCTAATTCTCTCTCCTTTTGGTGGTGGCCAAATGGGCCATTCTTGTGCGACAAATCTACCACTTTAATATTTAAAAGGACTTGGAGTGAACTGCCGTATAGTGAAATTGCATCTTCCGTACAAGATCCCATCATTTCCGTGAGGTTAACAATTCTTGCAGGAAGAAGCGAGGGATCTCAAGAGCTCCAGAATTTTCAAACCCACCTCTGCATTTTGGGATGTAAATTGCAGAGTCCTGTGGAGCATGTTTGCTTAGAGGAGAGGGTTATAACACTTCAAATAAGCCTACAAAAGATGGCCAGAATTTTGCTGAAAACTCCTTCCTTCCTTCTGCACCTTTTTCTAGAAAGGCAGTTGCTGCACTTGGTGAACTTGCAAAACTATTTTGAGAGAGAGAAATCCGGTCTCTTCCCCCAACACCCAACCCCATTGCACCAGGGATAGTTACTAATCAACAGTGCAGAAAAAATTTAGAAGTTGCTGATTGCTGTAGATCTGTCACACCTTTCCTAAACAGCCACCACCAAGGGTCCAGGGGGAGGTGACATATGTTGTGTATAATAATTTGTACAACCATAACCAGCTAAGATTTTTAACGTGCTAAGTACAGCCAAAATATATTCCATGTAACCCCCTGTTCCCTGGCCTCCTCGCATGCCAATGATTTTCTCTTTGTTTTTCATCTTTTGTAAGACATTTCCTTTCTTTGGAAGCAAGAACAGCCTTGTCAATTTCTGGTCATGCCATAGACGACTTATTTTATAGACTGAGAGGAGATTTCAGTTTCTACTATAATATTCTCGGGGTGGCCCTTCCAAGTCCCTGGTATAGACTTCGAAACACTCAGAGAGGAGTCTGTCTCCAGAGAATCTACTGGAGATTTTACATTGACTTTGGTGCATGCTAGGGCAGAATATTTGTGATCTCTGAATATTCATGCATTGCGGACAGGAACAACAAAGCTCACAAGCACTATGCTACCAATTCTTAGTGCTTTGATTTAAGGAGATCTCGGTTTCCTGGAACATAACATGAAGAATAGTCTTTCCCTTTGCTTTTATGTAAAGGAGGGGAGGGGAAAACAAATCTTGCAAAACACAGTTTGCAGTTCTGCCTCTTATGAATATTAACTTTCTCTATGGCAGCTCCATGTAAAGTTTTCCTTTGATATTTTCCATTTTTTGATAGCAACTGCATACTGATTAAAGCGAGGAGGATGTCTAGAAACTATTTTGCAGGTTATTCTGAAACACATAAATAATCTTTTATTGTAGGTATATTCCCATGCTTAGAGACCTCTGGATGCTTTAACAAAAAGAAACTAAAAACTAATTTAGAATAAAATGGCCATTTTTGCCTGATTAAATCCCAGGTTGGGAACTATATTTGAACATCCCTGACGAAAAATACAAAATATGTAAAAAACAAGAGACTGAAAAAGAAACTGAAATCTTGAGTCTAACTTTGGATGCCTCTGATATTTCATATACCTCTGGTATGCGGAAATGCAGCTAATTCCACAGCCACCAGCCTTTGTCAGAGAAGGTCCTTCCTCATTCCATGTCAGTATTGTACCCCATAGCATGGTAATCCATTCCAGAGCAGCCAGTCCAGCACCCAGTATGCTATGTAGCACAACAGACTGCCCTTCAAATGACAGATCTTATCATCGCTCTTTGTACTTCTGTAGCACTGGATCAATTGATTGCACAGCAACTGGAGAATACCCCATCCTCTTCTTCCCCCCCCCCCCCCCCCCAAATCAAAACAAACATCGTAATCCTCCGAATTATGTCTGTTCGCATCATTTTAAACTACATATTGGCTGGATAGCAGGCACCTATTGCAGATCTTGGAGCACTTCTAAATAAGTCTTTGTGTTTATGGAAGATGAAGCATTTATTTATTTATTTATATTTTACTTCATTTTAGGAAATGGCAGACACCTCTCCAGTCTTTATTGCCTTCAGGTCAACAACAAAAAAAGGTGTACAATATGACGATGTACCCGAATACAAAGGCAGATTGAGTCTCTCAGAAAATTATACCTTATCCATCAAAAATGCAAGGATCAGTGATGAAAAAAGATTTGTGTGTATGCTAGTGACCGTGGACAATGTGTATGAAGAGCCTACAGTAGTCAAGGTGTTCAGTAAGTAACAGCTAACATAGCTACTAATATGGATCTCCAATTAGGGAATTGCTGTTGAAAGATGAAAGCAAAAAGAGTAAAAAAAAAAAAAAAAAAAATGTTTAACATTAGCCAGTTTTCTGCAATAAAAAATCCTAATCTGTCGTAGCATTCATGTAACAGGATTCTCTGTTGTCTTAGTATGTCAGCTCTGAAAAAGAGGAATTTCAGGGCTTGATAATGAATCAATTGTATGCATAAACTACATCATTTTGCCCCTAAAATGAAAAATGTAAAAATAAGACTAATGGGAAAATTTTCACTTACTCTGTTAGTGAACTTTTCTGGGAGTGGGGGAAGTGTTAAGTGATATGTTGGAAATGTTTGATGGTAGTATATGAGTTTAAAGAAATGTATTTAAATGTTCTAAAGAGCCTGGCGCACGCAGATAACGAAACTTAAAATAAAGGCTTAAAAACAGGATATTAGCTAAAAGTCAAATTTTTCTCCTCTCTTGAAATGTCAGCAACAAAGGTGTATTAGCATTATGATTTAAGGCTTGACACCATAAACCTTACTATTGAACACATCTGTCTAAGATTTTCAAAAGTAACTAGTGATTCTGGGTTGCTAAAGTTTTCAGAGTCCAGGATTTTCACAGCCAAGTTGCTTGGTAATTTTTGAAATTAAGGCCCCTTTAGGATTTCTGACATAAAACACGTAAAAATTGACAGTCAGCATGACTAATCACTACTGAAAATCTTGTCCTTAGCATTTCCTACTGTGAATAGACTCACAGAAAACAGTGGGTTTCTCCTCCATACCCTACCTCAAAATCTTCTTTTGCTTCCTTGCCTTTGTGCACTCAAGATGCATGTTTAAATAAAGTTTACACAGAGTAACTCTGTTGTCAGGAAAAGTTGAAAAGTTATCAAAAAGATTACTTTTTGGCTCAAAGAAAATACATAATCCACCAAATTTAATAATGATCTTATAACTCAAGCAGGAAGAAGGGTGTGAGGGATTCTTCAATGTTGTTGTCCTGGTATCTCATAGCACAATGGTGTCAGTGTCCCAGTCAGTTTGAAGGGAGATTGGGAGTTAACAGTAATTCACTTCCATTGTTTTATTTTGTTTGACTGCAAGGACAGCAGGGATATGTGTGCAGAGTGCTTGAAATGAAGTGATAAAGAGTTATCCTGGTTATTTATCATGAAGTAAATATGTAGATAAGACTGTATTATAGAGTGGTTACCAAGTGTTTGAATACCAAGTGGTTGAATTACTGTATATAGTTCTATTTCTAAGGACTACATGATGTTAGTTCAGCCATGTGCCACATCCTATACCTTTTGTGGCAGGGGTGGTCAAACTTCTTGGCCCGAGGGCCACATCTGGGTGGGGAAATTGCAGGGCTGGGGCAGGGGGTTGCGGTGCAGGAGGAAGTGCAGGGTGTGGGAGGGGGTGCGGTGTGCAAGAAGGGGCTCAGGGCAGAGGGTTGGGGTGCAGGGTGCAGCAGGGGGTTGGGGGCTCAGGGCAGGGGGTAGGAGTGCAGGGTGCGGCCTCCGGCCCGGTGCCACTTACCTCGAGCGGCTCTGGGGTGGCAGTGGCACACAGCAGGGCTAAAGCAGTCTCCCTGCTCCTGGCCCCACGCCACTTCTGGAAGTGGCCAGCATGTCCAGCAGTGGCTCCTGGGCAGGCGGGCGGCTCTGCTGCGTGCTGTCCTCGCCTGCGGGTACCACCCCTGAAGCTCCCATTGGCCACGGTTCCCCATTGCATGGAACCCTCTTTCCCCCATCCCCCACGCCCACCCCCCCGCTGGAGCCGCAGGGATGTGGTGCCAGCTGCTTCTGGGAGCAGCATGGGGCCTTAGCCCTGCTGCATCACAGGGCTGGCAATCCCGCAGGCTGGATTGAAAGCCCTGATGGGACGGATTCGGCCCACAGGCTGTAGTTTGCCCTCCCCTGTTTTATGGCATTAATTAATTAAGCTTACATTTAGCAAGGAAAATAAGAATAGAAAATGATGAATGGGTAATGTTTCTGAGTTAACATTTCCAGAAAAACCTTTACTTCAGACTTTTTTTTTTTGAGTGATTTTACAATTTTAAAGTTCTGTTAACACGTTTTAGCATTTAATTTCCCTGGTTGGCTTATATTAAGGAAAAATTAAGATTTGTTGGCAAGTTGCACAGGTTCAGCCAGTAAAGTTTCTAAATTCTTCAAACGGCTGAACCGCAGCTGTATGAATGCCAAGTAACCAAAATTCTGGTTATCTGAAACTCAGATCTGTCCCTTGAGGTTTGACTGAAGTTCAGTTTCTGTGGAGCTCGTTACATCCTTAGTCCTGAGTTAATCAGCTGGTGCAGCTAACAAGGTGTATTGGCTCATTGCTCAGATAACACCTGCTAATAGCCCTCATTGGATTGTTCAAGTAACAACCTCTGCCAGCTTTCCTGGTGGATCTTTTCAGCATCTTCATCAGGATGTAGATAGCCAAAATTTCCAGAGCATACTGGCTCCACATACATTAGCTCCTATCTCCTTGCACAGCGATTTGGACTCTACAGCTAGCAAGCTGAGTTAATGTGCTTACAGAGCTGTAAAGTTGCTATTCTAAGCCCCTGCAGCCAGAGATAAGCAGTTTGCTGAAGTTACAAGCCCCACCAACCTATGCTCTGATGCTATTAAACTCTTGAGCTTAAAATTTCCTTCTGCTTCAGCAGATGATCTTCTCGATGTCTGGCACCCAATAAGTGTAAGCACAGTAAATTAATCTGTTTGCACAGGTTCAAGCCTGTTGCTATTCCTCCTCATCTGCCACAGCCTGTGTGTGCAGTCAGTGCTTAATTTGCAATGAGAGAGGTGCTGGGGCTCAAGCAATTTTTTTACTTAACTGATGCGTCAGGCCTAAAGGTGCCGGGGCTATGAACTGCTAACCCTAGGGGTGCCAGGACTCAGCCCTGGCACAAATTAAACGCAGTCTACACTGCAATTAGACATCTGCAACTGGTCTGTGCCGGCACACTCATGCTGTGAGGCTGTTTAATTGCAGTGTGGATATTCCAGCTCAGGCTGTAGCCTGAGTTCTGGGATCCTCCCACCTCACAAGATCCTAGAACCCAGGCTCCAGCCCGAGCCTCAACGTCTGCACTGCAATTAAACAGCCCTTTAGTCTGAGCCCAAGTCACCTGGCATGGGTCAGCTGTAGGTTTTTAACTGTGGTGTAGCTGTACCCTGAGTGGGCAGGGAGAGCTCTAAGCAGCTCTTCTGTGCCTTCTCCACTGCATCTGCTCAGCAGCACCTTCTTTCGCTGCCTCCCACCTCCTCACATGTGGGTGGACAGAGCACTTGCTCTGGCTCACTGCTCCCATTCCAGGTAGTGAATACCCCCAGGTAACCCCAAAGGGAGCAGGATAGATGGTTCATTGTCTCTTACTGAACTCAGAGAGGGGAGAGCTCAATAAAGGGTGGATAGCCTTCCTTAAAGAACAACCAAGTGCAGTCATGGGGGAAAAAACATAGAAAGAAAGGAAAAACAAAAAGACACAGCAAACTTCAAATTTGTTCAGTTTATCAGATGGCTGGTAAAATGATATAAAAACAGCCATTTTTGTTGATGGGACCTGTTTGCATGGGATGAGGGCAGTTTAGGAGAGCTGACTGTGGTTCAGGTGATGGGCATGAAAACTTATTGTCCCTGCAAGTGTGTTTGGAAAATGGGTTAATCTGTTTGTTTTAAAACAACACACAAACAGTGTTTATGCTTCTAAAATACAGTTTCTTCTGTTCTGTTTTTCTGCTTGAGAACAACATGAGGCTTTTTGAGCCCAGGGTTTTTGGTGCATGGCTTTGGTATTTTATTTGCCACTGGCAAGTTGTTTGAGAATTCCAAATAAATAGTTTACTTTATTGCTTTTGTTTTTTTCTTTTTGATAGTCTGCTTGGACAAATCTTCTAAAATGCAGGAAATTGTGTCTCAATATATGAAGAAAGAGGCTTAGAATGGAAACTTGTGCAAACTTAACTACTGCTGTAGTAGGCATGACAAGTGTAAATGAATAAACTTTTTATTCTGTTTTTTCTTTATTTTATATTTTTAAATTGTGTGAAGAGAACTTGGAACAGGATAGCAGGGCACTTGGTAACTTTCTGGATTACTAGCATTGTTTGATAGGTTTGATTTGAAAAAGTTTCTGTAAACTGAAATGTGAAAATTTGGAGAAAGTTTCAGTTTGTATACGTGTGTATAAATGTCTGCTTATTTAGAAGCACAGCTGGAGTGCAGAGACTTTCTTTGACTGTGTAAATATACAGACTTTGTTTCCTTCAAACTTATAGGAAAACAGTCTCTTGGAGATAAAAATTTGCATTCCAGGCTTTAGGCCAGAATGAATTTTAACATACTAGTTATGTAGTCTCTAGAAAATCGTGTTTTATAATGGAAACGCTGATGGAGCCTCAACTCTAACAGGGAAGGGTGCAGCTACCATAAATAGGATGATGTATATTGCTACTGAATAGAAAGTTTGCTTTTAAAGAGATGCAATCGATTCAAAATCTAGTGAGTTTTGAAAAATAAAGTAATTTCAGATACTACTTTTGCTTCTGTTATACTAATCCCAGGTGTTACTTAAGTGTAACAGTAGTATGGGGGGAAAATGAGAAGTGAGATTAAGTTGAGTTTCTCAGTTTGAAATATTAAAGCTAAACTAATATTGTGTTAAAACTTCTTTTGTGCCACTATGTTTTCTATACCACTGTTTCCTTCTTCTGGAAATGTATCATGTTCATCAGTAGGCTCTCTCTCAATCTAGGTTGTAGCATTCCTGGTCAAAATATAGCATGTCAATATGTGTAGCATAAATTTACGCTAGTTTTATATTATCATGTAAAATGACATGTATAAAGTGAAACCAGTAACATGATTACCTCTCCTGTTAAATCTCGTGAGATTTTTTTTTTTCCCCCTCCAAAGTCCATTTGTCAATATTTTGTTAGGAGCAATTTTTTTAACAGCCAAGGAGGGTGTAAACCCCCAAAAGACAAGGTTTCAAATGAAAAGCATGATAACTCTGCAGCTCACCAAATAGTTCTAATATAGTTGCTGATGCCATGTTGCTGAATGTTCTGTCTTTGTTGTTGGAGAATGTTAGTCCTTTATACAACAAATTGACATTCCTGCTCTCCTTTCTCTTATACATATTTTTTGTTTATAGAACAACCATCTCAACCAGAAATTATACATCCAGCAAACTTCCTAGAAGCGGAAAAGTTTAAAATGGTAGGAGCATTTTTCTTAATTTAAACGCATGTACCTGGAGGTGAGTTTGGAGCTGTGCCATCAGCAAGATGGAATATTCTGTGTGTGTTTTCTGAGCTAGGAATAGTGGGATATGGGGAGGGTTGCTCAGGACCTAGTCTGAGACTATAGAATTTCTGAAACCATTTCTTGAAAAACCAGTTTTCAGCTGAATCAGGAATAACAGCAACATGCTAGAAAGTTACAACTAGCCCTACACATATCCAGAAGAATGGGTCCAGCTGTATTTTGCCCCCTGCCCCTAAGAAATACCCAAGCATCTTTTGTCATTTATCCTTCAAAAAAAATCAAAAAGTTTTGGATTGTTTGTACTTTCCTGAGACTTTAACTAATCATGTAACCAAGAGTAACCCCATAAGCATAAATGAAGGAGTAATTCTATCAAAACGTCAGAGGACAAAATGTTTGATAATTTTTGTGTGTTCTGCAGCTCGGGGAATGTATTGCAAGAGATAGTTATCCAGATGGCAACATTACATGGTACAAAAATGAAAATATTTTGCAGCCCGTTGAAGGAGGTATGTTTCAGTAATGAACGATGAACCAATCCTATAACAACATGCACATGTCAGTAACTTTACTCATATGAGTAATCCTATTTAAAAGGGTTATTCCATGACACAGGCTATGCATGTGGGGAAAGGTTTGCATGATTGAGGCTTAAAATTGTGGGTTTAAATATTGTCTTATTATTGCCAAAATGTTAGATGTATCTTTCTGAGTTAAGGATTTTTTTTAAAGTAACTAGAAAATTAATTAGAAAGTGTTTGGTTTGTTTTTGTCTTTTTTTAAATGCTTATGGGATTTTAGGACAGTATTATTTGACCGGGAATCATTGTTGGGGTGTTTTTTCTTTGTGAGCCAAAGTGTCAGGACCAGAGGATGCAGTCTGGGATGAATTTTGTTTATTGTATTGCTTGCTTTAAAATTCATGTCTTCTGCTTAGATGCTGAGCAATAGGTGCATAAAAATCATTAATATACAAAATAAGAAAAAAAACCAAAATTAGGAAAGGTTGTATATACTAAGAATGACACTGAAACAATGTCTCCTTTTCAGTTGTTGTCATGAGCTTACAAAAGGTCGTGGACCAATCAACTGGACTCTTCACCACGACATCTTCTCTCCAGTACATGCCGACAAAGAAAGATGCAAATGCCCAGTTTGCCTGTAGCATGACATATTACGGACCATCTGGACAGGAAAAAATATCATCTGAACCAATGGTCTTTGATGTTCACTGTAAGTTGTTAAAAACTGTGTCGCAGAACTATGTTCATAAATATGATCTTTCTGGGGAAAAAAATCAGTCTACCAGCAAAATTGCAGGGTCACAGACTTCCATTGATAGCAAAACCCCTTACTAAAACTGTGAGATAAATCAGAAGAATGATGCTCTTTTTGATAATAGGATTAATACTTTTTCAAAGTTGATTTGCAGTGAAAAGATTTAAGTCAAGCATACACTGTATCCATTTCAGGATTATGAGTTTTATTTTCTTTTTTCAGTGACATTAGATTTCTGAATATTAAGATTACTGTTTCAGGAGGAAAAGAGTAGCAGCTAAAAGAATCTTATGATGAAAGGGGAATTTCAAGTCCTCATAACAAACTACTACTAAATAAGCTGAATTAGAAGTTTTCATAGTAGCTGACTAGAGTTTAAAAATATTGTGTGAGAATTAAAGATAGTCTTCTCATCTCTCTCTGCCCAGTGAAATATGCAGTAAATGTAAACTAGCTCACCTCAAGATTGGTATACTAAGGTACCCAAATGTTTAGAGTACTTCTTGAGCACAAAAATGTCGTGTATCTAAACAAGCAGTACAATGTCATTGCTTTTTTAATACAACAGTGCCCAATCAGCTCTGTAGTTAATGCTGAATTGAGTTTTACACTTCAAATGCATTTTTATTGCTTTTTTTTATAAAGGAGAAGTTATGTAGCTAATAATATCCAACTCATCGAAATACAAAATGTACTTGCATCTTACGGTACAATAGAACCCTCATTGAGCAAAGAAAGCAGGCAATAGACCAGGAAGTAGTGAGGAAGATGTTAGCAACTGTCGAGCGCATGGCAGGCCATGTCAAAGAAGTGAAGAGAGAAACTGCTTAATGAGCATAGAAGGTACCAGGTCTTAGTAGAGAATTGAGGAGAAAAGAACACTGAAGAAAATTTACAGACAAAACTGTCTTTTCCTGTATACCTTAAATGAAAGCTCAAGTCCTAAATAAAACCCTTCTGGTTTGGGAATGCTTCTTCTGTCCAGGCATCTGTCTGTTTTATGTGGCTTCAACTACATAAGTTTATGTGAAGTAATGCATTTGTATTATTTTCGTGAGTTACAATGACTGCCGCTGAGAGAAAGTGATCACTGAAACCAGTAAAATGAATACCAAAAAAAAAGAAAAAAATTGACTAGAATTCTTCAGGTGCTGTGTAATTTAGTATGATATTGATACTGTTTGCTGCTACTAGAAAAAATAAAAATCTTAAATTTTCCTTCAAATCCATCTAGTGAAGATGTTACAACAAAGAAAAGATGAAATACAAAACAGATTAAGTTCAGTTGCTTGGCCTACAACAAATAAGGATTCCCATTTCAGACTGGATAAAGCAGCCTTGTGCATCTGGCATTTCTGAAACATATTAAGATCTTTCTAAATTTGCGAAATATACATAGCAACTTAAAACTCTGTACCAACTTTAGGGCCCAAAAATTCAAGGTGCTAAAAGCTCTTAATGTTGCTGAAGCTCGGCACCTCCCAGCATCAAATCATTGTCCATGCGCTGAGGGCCCAGTCCTGGCCACAAGAACTTCCACCATGTGAAACCTAGAGCAGCAGCAATGCACAGCTGCTCTCTGCAGTCATAAGAACAGCCATACTGGGTCTGACAAATGGTCCATCTAGCCCAGTATCCTGTCTTCCAATAGTGGTCAATGCCAGATGCTTCAGAGGGAATGAACAGAACAGGTAATTATTGAGTGATCCATACCCTGTCGTTCACTCCCAGCTTCTGGCAACCAGAGGCTAGGGACACGCTAATAGCCATTGATGGACCTATCCTCCATGAACTTACCTTGTTCTTTTTTCAATCCTGTTATAGTCTTGGCCTTCACAACATCTCTGGAAAAGAGTTCCACAGGTTGACTGTGCATTATGTGAAGAAATACTTCCTTGCTGCCTGTTAATTTCATTGGGTGACCCCCTAGTTCTTGTGTTATGAGAAGGAGTGAATAACACTTCCTTATTCACTTTCTCCACACCAGTCAAGATTTTATAGATCTCTATCATATCCACTCTTTTTTTTAAGCCGAAAAGTCCCAGTCCTATTAATCTCTTCTCATATGGAAGCTGTTTCATACCCCTAATAATTTCTGTTGCCTTTTTCTGTACTGTTTCCAATTCCAGTATATCTTTTTTGAGATGGATGCAGTATTCAAGATGTGGGGGTACCATGGATTTATATAGAGGCATTATGATATTTTCTGTCTTTTTATCTATTCCTTTCCTAAATTATTCCTAACATTCTGTTAGCAAAGGGGCAGAGACATTGTCAGGGACAATGACCCATTATCCAGAGAAGGGGAAAGCCCCAGACTGAGGCAACCATCTATGGCTTACTTGGCTGCCTAGCTTCCAGTCCCTTCTGGGGCAAAGTCTGTGGAGAGATTTAGAAAGGGGACCCAATTCTTGCCTTCCTTTCACGATGCATCAATGCATTTTAATGGAGTTACTCCTGATTCTCACCTGAGTAAGAGATTCAGAGCTCTGTTCCACAGACTGACTCTTCCAAAACAGCCAGAGAAAATGACAAGGAAGAAGGTCATTGGGAATATCAGCCATTACTCTTGGAAGTCATTAAGAGATCCCGTGTCCACAAGCACCCACTCCATACTATAAAATTCAGTTTGCTTTAATTTTTGGTCTCTAAAGAGCAGACATCTAATCTCATTCTCTCTCGCCCCACTCTCCTACAAGACACAGGAATTGCTGCAACCCCAAGATAGCAGTAATTCTCACTGCCTCCACAGGCTCACTGGAGGATCCAGGATACAGTGGGCTCTGATTGAAAGGAAGTCTGGTAGTGAGCTATTTTGCATGAATCTCCTGTCTCTTCAAATTGCTCCATGGCTACTGCCGGTTAAGCAGTTATGCTGTCCCCATCGCCATGACCACTTATAGACCCCAGGTCAGCCTACTCACTGTGGATCTGGTTTGCCCAGACTTCTGGAATGTATGTACCCCAACCTGTTGCAATCATGGCCCAATGTGAAGAAGAGTGCTGTTCCCAACGGCAACATCATCTGCACTGAAGAAATCATGGGTACTCTACACTGAAGATTAAAAGAGCATGGCTAGCAAGCATATTCTATCCTGTTCTCTCCGCAGACAATTTAATTAAGGTAACTTCATGCACCCATCTCTAGCTTCCTCTAGAGACATTCAGTTGCACTGCTAATTAACTAACAGTGGGAATTGGGCGTACCCTTGATTAGTGAAGAGGAGTACATGGCATGAAGCTCCGTCACCCACAAAATGAAGCATTACTAGTTTCCTTCTGAAAATACCTTTAGTCATTTAACATCAGTCCCTTGTTCTTTACAAATGCATCTCTAAACTGAGATCCTTATAATCTCATTGGAATAGGTGTCCAGAATTGCTTTGAACAGATTTCTCCACTGCTGTTAGGTGAAGTTGTTGATGGTGAGATACAAGTATTTTTCAAATGTGTCAGTAATCTTAATTAGTTTCTATCTCCTTCTTATTAATTATTTCTTTAGCTGAATTTAGTGCAGGTTAATAAAAAGACAGATTACAGCTCCAAGAAATGGAAATCTATTTATTTACCTAGTCATTTGCATTCAGCTGTATCACCAAGCTCTATCATTCCTTAAATTTCTAAAAGACACCTAATCAGAAAATAACACAATACCAGCTGTTCAGTTTAAAATCAGTGATGAATCCCACTCATCAACAGCTGCAGGGGCCTCTTGAATAATCAGCCAGTTGTTTTTTAATTGTACCCTATTTATTTGGTGATAAAGCTTGACTGCTGTGTCCTTCCAACAACACAGGGAGAAGACATGCAAAAATCCACTCCTCCGCAGGCTTATCATTGGCCGCTAGTGCTGTAACCTGCTGGATATCTACCGATGCCCTAATTATTGTACCTGCTGAATACCATGCAGCAGCATGGGGCTCTAGTAGTCACTGCAGCAAGTTGGACTCAGTGATCTGCTCTGCCCTTCATATCATCACTGGTGCAGCCTGGACAACTTGAGGCTCCAATTTTCTGGTCCTGGCTGGCATTGCTCCCCCCGCAATGAGCCATGCAGCCAACCACCAGGACAGCTTACTTCACAATTTCATTTCAAAGCTGCACCAAGAATGCTGGCTGAAGTCAAGATGCCCCTTTTCCGAAATAGTTGAGCCTCTCGGACAATACATCAGAAATTACATTTCTAAGGAATTGGAGCAGCAGGCAGTGCGGGACTATATTTTGGCTATCTTGGCAGATAGACAACTCAGATCTGTATCTACTTATTTCTTTAGAGGAGCTCTTGCATACTCCTCAGAACAACCAGATGAAACGAAAGGTTCTTCTTTGTTACAACAAGATACGTTGTGATCATGGGCAGTTTAACTTATATCTTTACTGTTGGGGTTTCTTGATCTCACCATCCCATCTCTGTAGACCTCAAGAACAAGCAGCATGCCCATCTGGCTATGGACTGCCCTCTTTACCATCTTGATGTGGGATGGATGTGCTCAACATCTCCACTTGATGCTGTGATAGAGTGGTTACCTCATGTACCAGACATCCGATTCATTCTTCCTGCTGCCAGAAGCTATATGCCAGAAGAAGAATCCCACTCCCAACTCAACTCCATAACAAAAATACACCCAATTTTGTCAAAAAAACCCACCACCAACAAAAACTCCTCCATTAAAATGAGACCCAAAATCTTTCAAAGCCCTGACCATATGGATAAATTTAATGCAGAGCTCTGAAGTTCTTTACATTCGGTGTCCAGTGTGCTGTAGGGAGCAAGTTCCAGAAAACAAGGGAAGAATGACTTAAATGATAACTCCTGCAAAAGAACAGTGGTAGAGATGTGATCGCTCAGATGACTAAATAGTTTAGGGCTTCATAGACGTTGACTTGAACTCAGAAGTGGAGAGTCACGGAAGACTCACCAGTTGGACATACAAACTTTCCTACGCTGCCTCACCAGCATCCATCAGACTTGTTATGGAAGAACTGTATCTCTAGGTTTGACAGGGTGGTTCAGACGCCGCATCTGTTCACTCGGCCTCTTCTAAAGCTACCAAAAAAGTGTGTCAAGGTTGGGTGCGGGGGTGGTTTTGTGATCAGGATAGGTTACTGAATGGCCGTGTGAAATGTTTGGCTATCAGTATCCATTTCCAGACATTGGACCTTCCAAATGCAGGTGGAGAGTGTTACTTGCACAAGGTAAGGATGACCGGGAGAAGGGGATCCTGACCTAGTGAGAGGGATAATGTGTGGCCAGCAAGTTAGGGCCAAGGATTCATAATTTAGAAGGGTCCATTGGCAATTATCTAATCCATTGGTTCTCAGTCTGCGGTCCGCTTGCAGCACAATCATCACACAGCTGTGGCCCATATGGCATCCTCAAGGCCATATAGGTAACACATATATTGTATGGATGTAGCCCACACAACACCGAGAAAGCCGCATATGCGGCCCACAGTGGTGAATAGGTTGAGAACCACTGATCTAGTCTGACCTCCTGTATAACATAGGACTTGCCTGAATTAATTCCTATTTGAACTAAAGCATACCTTGTGTAAAAACATACACTCTTGGTTTAAAAATTATTAGTGACTGAGAATCCAATACAGCCCCCTTGGTAAGCTGGGTAACTACCCTTACTGTTAAGGAGGGGAGCATTTACCTACACATCACCTTTGCATGTTATCTTAGGCTTTGTCTACACAATGATTTAACTAAATCAGTTAGAGAAATAGATTTAGTTAAACTGGTGCAATCCCCTTCTGTGGACTTACTTTAACTTAGCAGTAATCTTGTCGTCTGCTGCCAGCCTAACTAGCTAAATCAATACAAGGTACCCCTAAATTAAAAAGGGATCTTGCAAAGGAATTGCTCCCATTTATCTAAATCAATTTCTAAACTAGTTTGTTTAATTTTCTCTTACAGACAAGGCCTCAGAGAAGTGTTTATCCCAGGCTCTTCCCTCCCCCCTCCCTTTTTTTTTTAAACCTGGCATTCGAGTAAGAGAACAGCCCCACAAAAGTCTTGAGACTTCCCCTCAGTGTGGTGGACTGTCTAGTGCAGCAATCACATATAGTCTTTCACCCTCACTTGTGTCAGAGCCCACGACCCTTGTACTTCCTGATCCATTCAGTTTTCCCCTTTGCTGAATAAATAGCATTGTCAAATGATTGTTCATATATATATACAATTTTAACTAACTAACAGTTCTACCATGCGATTTGTCATTTAGAACAAACTTAACCATTTTTGTCAACTAAAAGGTAGGTGCAACACTCCCAGTGCTGAACAGAGATCCACCAGCATGGACCCTAGGGAGTCCTAATGAAGGCAGTGGAGGTCCGCCTATTCTCATGCAAGAGCGGCACATGATTAGAATACAAAATATTATTTAAATTGATACAGAAAGTTATCTATCCATTATTTTCTTTCATTAATCTGTCCCATTTTACTCCACTTTTGAAAATTATATTTAACATTCTTCATAGGAGGAGTAACCTATATTAGAGAATACTCTTAAAAAGTAAAGATAAGATTTTAAAAAATTACCACAGTACAATATGTTATCGCTCAACCCTATTCAGCATGACAGAAATATTACATTTACAGCTTTGTTGACTGTGTTGAGTCTTAAGTTTACCAAATTCTTCTTTCTGCAACCTACTACGCTGATCAGCATATAGAGGAGCCTTGCCATAGTTGCTTAGCTAATATTTCTTTTTATTTAATACAAGATACTATTATCTAATTGGTGCAGGGGGCTGATAGCTTTAGTTATGTTTGTGGCTGCTGTAGTCCCTTCAAGCAGCAAGCTGCATATAGTGCTGTTAAGTCTCTCGTAATGAAATCATACTGTGAAATTGTTCCTACTGGTCTTTTTTTACATGAAATAATTATGGTCACTCCTGCTTCAGTTATAGGCATTTTGCTAAGGAAAACTTGATTTTTATACAGGGTTTCTGTGTAGTTCATTCGAATAGGTTTAGTACTCAGTATGGACGAGTACCTGTAAACTTCATTCCTTCTATTTAAAAAAAAAAAAAAATGCAATTACCCTCACCTGCTTCTGGAGAAGATTGTGTATACTTTGGACATTTACCTTGTATGCATAGTTATCTTGGTACTTGACAAAAACTATTAACTTGTGTCCATTATTTTCACAGATCCTACAGAGAAGGTGACAATTAAAGTGCTGTCACAAAGAAATACCATCAAAGAAGGTGATAACATCACTCTAAAGTGCTCAGGAAATGGTAACCCCCCTCCACAGGAGTTTCTGTTTTATATTCCAGTAAGTATTACCTTACTGTTGTTACTTAGCTATAATAGTCTGTACTATTTCTTCCTATTATTTGGCACCAGAGGCACCCACACTGAACCAGTCTAACTTTACCTTACCATGACACCAGAACATACTTTATTTTACACTAGGCAAAACCCCCTCGTGTCCCTCCCCTCTGCCTCTCTCCTAATCGGCTCCCCCTTGCAGGCACTCATGGAGCTCCCCATACTTCTAGCAGGTCATGAGCTGCTGCTGAGCAAGTCCTGTGAGCAGAGCAGAGGAGACATGAGATGCTGGAAGTGGAGCAAGGCTGGGTTCGCCCTCGTGGGGAGCCCAGATTCAGGAGCTGGACCCATGGCAGTGGCCAGGAGGAGCTGTGGAGATCCATCTCACTGCCCATGTCCCCTGTGTTGTGATGGGGGAGGAGCACGCCGCAGCCAAACTTGAATCAGTACAGGGTGCTCCTCCTGGCCCATGCTGTTGGGATGGCTCCTGCACCAGTACCCAGATCAGTCCAGCCAGAACTCAGGTTGCCCCTCCCCTCAACAAATGATGCCCTAGGCATCTGCATAGGTTGCCTATACCTTGTTCCAGCCCTGCCAATGGTAGGCACCATGCGTAAAATGCATATGGCTGTGGGTGCTGCTGTTCAACACTAGTTTATCTCTGGAAGGAATTTATAAATGCTTATATAACAAATGAAGGCATCTGATGCTATTAACCAAGTGAAAAGCTGATCTTGGCAAGCTCAGGAAATTTGCTGAGAGGATACCAGTCTGGAGCCTGCAGAGAATCTGTCAAAATTTAGTGAAGATTTTTTTTATCCTCTTCACAGATTAACAATCTTTTTACAAGAAATATATGATGCAGTGGTGGTCATAGAAATGCAATGGTGAAAAAGGACCAGAGGAAAACAGTTTAATTTACTCAAATACGAACAGAGTAATCCCACGAGAAAAATCAAATAAATGTAGCAGTTAAGGTGGCAAAATCCTATCTAAGATTTAGACCTTTCTCTGTAAAGTATATTGAGTAATTAATTCCTGTAGTGACAGCCTTCAGAAGAACATTAGAATTATATGGTGGAAAAATAGAGAGACAATTTATTAAGAGTTTTTTTTTAAATTGGGGAACAAGATTTATAAAGAATATGAAAATTAACTACGTGTTAAAGGGCCAAACATTCTTTTCACATGAGTTTAAAGTAATTTCAGGTATTACACCTGCCATTTTTCGTGGTTTCACAGTCACATCTTCCTGTATTTATTTGATCTTTACTCTGTTGCTGTGTGAAATACCAACACAAACAAGGGTTGACTGACAATACAAGGGAAACAGTGGAACAAATCATAAACAACCTGCTGTCAAATGCAGAAAGTAAAAATTAAAAATGAAGTTAACATTTATATTATAGTATATATTAGTTATAGTAATCTTGCAATAATAGGTGAAATATTTTCAGACAGAAATGTGATTATCTGTAGGCTGACCTTTGTTTCCTCCTTTCTTTGTTTCTTGCACTTTTCCTGTGTTTTCTGCTCCCACTACACCATGAGAACCAGTTTACCTTCAGGACAGGAAGACTGTGTGCTTCCAAATAGCTCCAGACCACCAGTTGCTTTGCTTAATAACCCGCAGCTATTTTGTACTCCTCTCCTTTTGCAGCTTGCATTGCTTCAGAACTGTGAGGGGAGGCAGGGTCTGAAGCCACTCCTCTACCTCAAGCTGCAGGTGAAGCTGAGTGAGAGTGGAACTGATGGCCCAATCAACCCCCTTTTAAGCCACTCTAAGCAGCAGTTGTAGCAGGGGGTCCGGGATGGGGGGAAGAGCCATAAGTGTACCAGAACTCCACCTGTTCTGTGATGAACATGGGTGAGCTAAGGGCCCCACTTGACATGGACTTCAGCCTCCTAATTACATCTACAGCATTCTCTCGTTTGAGGGGAGCTAAAATTAGTGCTGTTTGCTTAGGCGGTCTGTGTTATGGATCTAACAATGTTTGTGATACACTTCAGTAGTTAATGTTTCCTGAAACTTGTAGCATTTCGGATAAGACATTGTTCCCCCATCATAGATTCTCTGTGCAATGTTATGATTATTATACATTTTGTTCTGTCTCAATGTAATCTTCCCTTCCAATCTTGCTGTTAAATGGCTCAGATTTTGCATTTTTCTAACATTTCTGAAAATCATCATTTAAGTTGAATGTTTAAAGTAAAACTTTTTTGTTAGTGACTTTGCAACTATGCAATGCCTGCAGTCATGCAACAAAATTAAATCTATACTGTACTCTGACATAGCTGGATTTCACTGGTGCTGAATGTATGTAGATTGTGAAGCACTTCAGGATGAAAGTTGCTTTATAAAATATTGTTCAAAGAACATGTGACTCTCCTGTTTTTAGCAACTCTCTCTAACCCATAAGTGTAATACTTCCACCCACAGGGAGAACCCGAAGGTATAAGAAGCTCAGATACTTATGTAATGACAGATGTGAGACGAAATGCAACAGGAGAATACAAATGCTCTCTGATTGACAGAAGCATGGAGGACTCAACCACCATCACCGTTCACTGTAAGTCATTGTATTTTTCATTTCCAGAAACAATTCAAACATCTTACAAACTCTGGGCTAATCCCTCCTTGCTTTACTCATGTGATTAGTTCTAATGACTACATTAGAACTGTATGCAGTGTGGTTGTAACCATGTCAGTCCCCAGATATTAGAAAGAAACAAGGTGGGTGAAGTAATATCTTTTATTGAACTCTGTCACCTACAGCAGAACTGAGCATGGAATAATTGCAAACACTATTTGATCCTTTGTCTTATTTTTTTCCTAAGTGCATTTTTATTAACTTGATACCTTTTTAATACCACTGTAATTCAATGGATTAAAACAGACCTGCAAACTGTGCTGACACTCTGCAACTTGTCAAAAATATGTTTGCTGTCCGTGATGGCTTATGTATCTTAATACAAAAATTATTGTATGAAGGCACTGTCTCCAAATCTGTTTAAATTTACAGAAGCATCATGTGGTCCATTATTATGTCAATCAAAACCACAATTCACAGGAGTTTCCATTCTAGATCATACTAGTCCAATATCCTATCTCAGACAAGGGCAAGTACCACTTACTTGAGAGGAATGTGCTAGGAACCTTGTAGGTGGACAATAAAGGATTAACTATATCCATAGTGGACATTTCTCCTTAAAGCAGTCATTTAGTGTTTGGCTTATTACCTAAAGCATAGGAGAGTTTATATCCCTGTGGATTTTGTCGTTATCTATAATAAAAAAAAAAAAAAAAAAAAAAAAAGTGTAACCCTTTTTTTGAATCCTGTAAACTCTTGACCTCAAATTCTTGTGACAATAAATTCTACCGGCAAAGTAGGCTGCTTTTTTTTTTTTTTTTTTAAGTATTTATTAGTTTTAAATGTGTTGCTTTTCAATTTCATTTACTATCCACTTGTTCTTTTATTATGTGTGAGGGTAAAGAGGAGCACCTAGTTTGCATTCTTTACAACATTTATTATTTTATATACCATTGCCATACCACTCTGATTTGTCTCTTATCTAAACTGTCTCCATGCTAAAGTATCCCTGTGCTCCCCCCCCCCCCCCCCCACACACACACTTTGCATCCCTTCCATTTCTGCTCCATTTCTTTTAGATAATGTAACTGGAATTGAACACCGTATTCCAGGAGATGGTATAATATCAATTTATATAATGGCATCACCATAATTTCATTATTCTTCTCCATCCTATTATTTACATATCTTAATATGTTTTGCCTTTTTTTCTTTTTAGTGCTAATGCATAGTGGGCAAAGGTTTTCATTAATTACCTCCAGGGATGCCTAGCTCTTTTTCCAGAGAGATTACAGTTAATTTAGAAATTACTTATCTGTATGAGTAATTCAGACTATTCTTCTAATGAACATTATCATACATTTAAGGAGGACTTCCAGCATCTGCCATTATGCTGTCCATTCACTGAGCTTTGCAAGGTCCCTCTGAAGTTCTAAAATATTAAAGGGTCATCTAACCTGTAAAATTTCTTGTCACCAGCAGTTTTTTCCATGTCTCTATTCATACCCTTTTCCAGATTATTTAAACATACATCAGTGCTGGTGTTAGAATAACCCACTGTCAGCCCTTTACCATGGTGAAAACTACCAGTTTGTTTTGTGACTTTTAGTGAGTTTCTGATCCATGACATTATTTCTCATTCTGTGACTACTTAATTTCCTCAATAGTCTTTTACAAGAGAGATTTTTTTCCAAAGGCTTTTTAAAAAAAATCCAAATCATTTTTATCAGCCAGTTCTTTTTATCCACTATTTTGTTTACAGGCTGAAAGAATTCTAATGGATGGGAGAAGTCATGCTGATTTTGGTTTGTTACTATCATTAAATGTTCATCTTGGTGTTTTATAATGCTGCTGTTCAGATATTATTTCATCCAGTTTCCTGGTACTTAGTGAGGCTTGCTTGTCTAACTCCCAGAATCAGCCGAGCATCATCTTTAAAGATAGGGGCAACATTTACTGCCTTTGAGTTTCAATAGAGTAGCTGATGTTAATGAGTGCATATAGTTGTCAAGAGCCACTTCCTGCAGAATTCTTGGATGTATAGCATCAGGTCCTGTTGTTCCTCTTTAATTTAATGTAATCAGTTTGTTCCTGTATCTGTTCTTTTGACACCTCAGTCTCTAACGTTGCTTCACTTTTCTGATTTAAAGATTATTGGCCTAAGGTAGAAATCTCCACAACATGTGTTGTGGTGAGAATTCATGTAGCTTCTCTTCTACAGCTTTCTCCTCTATAATTGCTCGCTTTACTTTGATAGTTCAGCAGAGCTACTGCTTCTACCATTGCTTTCTGCTTCCAATATACTTGTATGTTTTCATGTCTTTACCTATTTGATCTTCAGATTTTATCTTTGCGCTCCTGACTTCCATCTCACTTTTTAACCTACCATAGTTTGCTTCTTTCTGTAAGCTTATTTGGGCAGGTGGGGGGGGGGGGTTGGTTTTGTTTTGTAAAGAATGCTTGTGTGGCTCAAATTCTTCAACCTGTCCATTTTAACTATACTTTTTTCCCCCCCTTTTTGCTTCTCCTGTCATTGCAGGGGTGTGCATTCCTTTCAGTGATTCAATTATGGTATACTTAAGTAGTCTTACCGCTGAGGTTAAGGATTTATTTACTCACTTTTGACGTTATAATCTTAAGGAACAATTAGTAGAAAATACTTTGTTTCCATCCATGAATTGATATATACCAGATTATTTGGGTTTTTTTAAATAGATCTATATTTTATTCATAATAGTGGGTGCCAAACAGACTTTTTATTGGGCAATTTGACTGTATTGGTCTCTTACAGGTGTTGGGTTTTGGAAAACTTCTTGCTGACACTAAAATACATTACATTACCACTTTGCAGGAAATCATGATGCTCTTTGGAAAACACAAAAACATTAAGTGGAAAGTACATTGTGAGAGCCATATAGAGCTGAATATTGACATTAAAACACCTTAATTTTGGTTATGCACCAAATTTAGGGGTATATTATGTCCATACAGTAAGTGTGCCAGGAAGTGGGGGACAACACCAGAAGAAGCCTCCTCACCCACTGACCACAAGGACTGCATGAAGTTAGCACCAATAATGGTATTTGCCTTCTCAAGGGAAGGTGGGACATTTGTGGATCCAAGGTCTCCATCAAGTGACCAACACAGCTTAATGGGGCAGCAGAGTGCATGTTGTACCCTGTCACAGGCTAGTCAGGTGTCCTCACTGCTCTGTGGAGTTCCAGGAGACACTGTTCCCACTTGGAACACAATGTATCCCTGCGCTCCTGCTGGGGTTGCTTACCTCTGTCCAGCCTCTTATGTCAGACTTGAAGGATTCTCTTTTCTGCTGAGGAATGTGTGCTCAAGCTAAATGGAACTTTAGAAATCAAGGAGTTCTGCTAATAGAATTTATCCTTGTAAACCAACATGATTCTAGGAAATCTATAATCAATTTTAGGCTCCTAGACTGCAAGAAGATCATTAGTTTTTTGTAAGAGATGCCAAGTCAAACATTATTAAAAATCTAAGGGAAATTATCTTTCAAATGATATATGACAACCTTCAACTCCCAGTAGACCAGAAGGAGTTCACATTGGAGTGTTAAAATATTCAGGATGCCAGAATTACATGATGTACTGCACTTAACCCTCCTGATTACAACACAGAGTTCAAATCCAGTCTTGCACTTCCTAGTTTTCTGACTTGAAGTCTCCCATTCTGTTGTGACGGTGGAACATCTCTCTCTAGTATTTCCCACATTAGTTAAATGGCTCTTACATCCTCAGGTGCTGTATGGTGGTGTAATGACACGTGGGATGTAATCCTCACATCTTTACCATGCTACTTCCTATGCAAAGCCAGTACTGCTATCGATCCAAGTCTTCCAGGTTACACTGAATTAAAAGTTGGTGTGTATTAAATATGGCACCTACTGTGGAGTTTGTTTTTAATGACAAATTAATGAAGGAAGTTTTAAAGGCAGAAAAGAGAAACCCGAAGCAAGTCAGTGTAAAAGTAGAGTATTTTAGTAATTTTTTTCCCCTCTAGAGAGGCAAGTGTATGCAAACCTTTTTCATACTGCCCTGCTCAGTAACATCTGTGCGAACAGATGAAAAGTAAGTGTCATGGTACATAAGGAAAACTGGTGTATGCAGAGAAATTGTTTACCCCGATGCCCACAATGATTTCCGAGGGCGAATCCTCTGCCAAACGTGAGCTTGTCTCCCAGCCCATTCTATAAACACCTCTCAGGGCTTTGCAGTTCAGAAGTAAGATCTTAAGTCTCGTATTCACTGCAGTTTTCCCCCAACTTTGAATTATTCATAGCAATATGTGAGAAGGGTGGTGGCCTCAGTTCTTTCACTGAAAAGGGAGAGGCCCTAGCATGAGGAGGTCTGTGTTTAAAGACTGCTCTGGTCAGAGTGTCAGTCTTGGCTGAGATGAAGGCCAAGAATGTAATGAGTTCTTGCTTCCTGTGACAAGATTCCTTCCTTAGTGGTGGTCTATGATCTCTTGAGTCTGAGTCAATATCCTGCTTCAAAGAAATAAAGGTTTGAGTAGACGTTGAAGGGGAATCACCCTGAGGAAGAAAATTCCATAGCCTCTCTACCCTATATTAAGCATGTGCTCAGAGAATAGGAGGAAACAAGTTGAGTGAGAACTAATCCTCCCTCACCGAGGTGAAGCAGCAATCTATGCAGTTGCTCTTTGTCTGAGTCATTGTGGGGAGAACAGACGATCTCCTGATTATATCTTACTGAATCTTGATGGTTTTGCTTTTGGGGACATGCCCTCTGGAAGAGGGAAACTAAATGATACTGATCAGGCAGTTGTCTCTCTTTGGTTAGGTCTTTGTACGTGTGCCTGCTGTCTGAAGTAGCAAGTGAACCAATAGAGAGAGTTCATGTAACCACTGATAGTAGAAATGAGGCCTATATTAGTAATAACACCGATATTATTAACATTTGACAATATTCATTATTATTGCGAGATGGGCCCAGTCCTCTCTTTGATGCCTGCATCCCTTAATTATTGTATAATGCCCTTTCTAGTGAAATTGGTGAACGAAAGCAGCAGAAAAGTTGACTCTTCTGTTGAGTGAATTTGCAATGAACCACAATTCACTGGTTTAAGCAATTCTAAAATCTTTAGTACTTGAGAATATACAGATAGAAATTCTCTATCTGCATCTTCAGCTGTGTTTCAGGTATGTCTAAGATGACTGTTGCTGTAGTGTAGCTGTTGCTGTAGTGTAGTGAGGATTTATAATCAGGAAGGCAAAACAAGTGGATAATGAAGGGGGCATCTCTTATATAGATTTCTTGATTGCCTGTAATGATAGGGAAATGGATAAAGAAAAAGTAGGTGACAATTTAATTAGAACTCCGTTAGTTGCCTGAATGTGGTAGTGGTATTTTAAACCCTTTAACACAACAACAACAAAATCCAGTAAATTCAATACCACCATTTTCATGAGAATAATTATATAGTACTACAGAGCTGGGCAAAAATATTTCTCGTCTTGTGAGTGTCCTGCCCTAGAAAGAACAAAGTGAGACTGGCCCTAGGAAAACAAACATTTAAAAAACCCTTATTTTGAGGTTCACCCTCTTGTGTCTAGCCTGGCTTTTTTTTTCCCCAGCTGTTGTTAAGGTGGTAGGATATGTTGTAATGCTTTTCCAGAAAATGCTGTGCCATGATGGGATTATAATCTACTGTGGTTCAGAGCTTCACCAGCCACTGAGTGCCATACATGCAATATTTAGGATGACTAGGCTTTTTGGTTTGCATAGTAAGATGCTAGGAGGTGGGGATGAAAGCAGATGTTTAACTGGGCGACTTCCCTATTCTCTCAACATAGGATTCTGTATGCAAAAAACAAACAGTAGCATCTGGAGTTGCCTAGCATTTGAAATGTCTGAGACCTTATGGCATATGTAATCATATAAGAAGTAAAAAAGGCAAATGATGCATTGGAAAGCTACATAGTAGTTAATGAATGAGTGTGTTTTAAGTTAAGAAGAATTCTTAGAAACAAGAATCAACTAATAGAACATATGCTGCCTCCCTATCTCTGTGACAAAGGCCCTAACCCACTCCTCCCACTAAATTGCCAAACCTTCCTGCACCATCCTCTCACCCTACCTCCCCAAACTGGGGCAGCTCTTGCACACCTCTTAAGAGAATCAACCTGTCCTTTCTACCAATTTCAACAATTCTCTCCCTTGTCCTCCTCTGTCTGATATCCCTAGAAGCAGCTTCTAAAATTCTTCTCTGTCCCTCAAGACAAGTCCTCTAATCAGATTTCCACCCCACTCCTAACAAAAATCCTCCTCATTCCACTCTATTCTCTTTGCAAAAACCTCTCTCCCCTACCTGGACAACATCTCCAGTTTCATGAACCCTCCTGGATCATTTTTCCAGCTGCACAAGATGAGAAAACGTCTGTTTATTAGCTGATCTGTGTCATGTTTCACTTTGTTAGACTATAATTATAGTAGATATGCAAATATTCTGCATTGTGTTCTTTCAGGATCATTCTTTTTATCTGTCTCACTTAAAGAACTGATTTAGATTCCTTTTTTGAGCGAACAAAATCTACGTTTTAGCAGTGCAATAAGTCCACTGATTTCTTTTTTCTGTAAACCCTCAGAATGGTTCACTCTTCTGGTATTTATCTTTTAACAATGTTCCTTTTATCATAGATTTGGATTTGTCACTTATTCCTAGTGGAGAAGTTACTAAGCAGATTGGAGAAGCTCTGCCAGTATCATGCACCATCTCTTCCAGTAGAAACGCAACTGTGTTTTGGATAAAGGTTAGTAATAATTCTTGTTAATGCCTACTCACTTTATTTGGTTACCTGTTAAGATTTCTCCCTCAGTGTTCTGGGAAGAATCTTTTTTAAAATTGATCTTTTATAAGCAATGACCAACTAAAATATTAACGTGGACATTTAATACTGTACATTTTTGGACCAATTTGCATAAGTTTTCAAAGGTGACTAGTGATTTTGGATGCCTCACTTTTTTGGTGTGCTACTTGACACTTTCAGAAACATAGAGTGCTTTTAAAAACTTTAGCCGGTGCCTGAAAATCATTCCATTTAAGGTGCCCCACTTCGGCACTGAAAATATTGAGGTCTCTAGACACACTAAACACAGCCTAAATCTTCAGAAATGATGTTTTTGTCATGTTTCCCATAAACATACTAAAAGGACAGCATATGTTTGGGGGGCGGGGGGGGGGTTGATGGGATGTTTCAGGGCATTGGTAAGTGAGAAAGTTTGTCAGAGTGTGTTCAGATCTGATCCTGATTGATAGACCACCACCTAATTTGACTGGTCAGTGGCTTGTGTTGAAAGAAAGTGTCCATTTATCACCACTGTTACCAAAACTGGCAGCCTCTGGCCATCTTACTAGGCCATCTTACTAGGGAGGCCAAGGACAGAATAGACTATAGACACCAAACTATCTTCTGATCCTCTCCTTCAAAGCTGGGACCTATCGTGGTGGGCAAGGGGAGGTGGCATAGGTAAGCTTGCAAGCATACTTGCCATGCTGTCCCTGTTTTGTATATAAGTAGGTCACTAAAGCCTGCTGAGCTCTCCATGCAGCACTGTTTAGAAATTGGAAACCTCTTTTTTCATATTTGGCACAGCTGTTGCTAATTACATTGTCAAATGCTGGGTTTTAGTTATTGGATGGACAGTTAAACATTAGGAAGAAAAAAATCAAATGCACAAATACGAAATAGGGAATAACTATTTGGCTAGATGGTAATACTGCAGAAAAGGATCTGAGGGTTGCACTAGATCACAAATTGAATGTAAGCCAATAATATGATGCAATTGTGAAAAAGGCAAGCAACATTCTGGGGTGTATTAACAGGAGTGTTGTATTTAAGATAAGGGAAGTAATTGTCCCCTCTGTTCCGCTCTATGGTGAGGCCTGGGCTGGAGTATCTAGTTTTGGGCACCATGCTTTGGGAAAGATGTGGACAAATTTGGAGAGAGTCCAGAGGAGAGCAACAAAAATAAAAAGTTTAGAAAACCTGAATCTTGAGAAAAAATTATGAAGGGGGCGGGACCTGATAAGTCTTCAAGTATGTTAAGGGCCATTGTAAAGAAGACTGTGAGTGATTGTTCTCATGTCCACTGAGGATAGGAATCTGCTTAATCTGCAGCAAGGGGGATTTAGGTTCATTATTAGGAAAAAAAATTGTAACTATAAAGGATAGTTGAGTACTGGAATAGGTTCCCGAGGGAGGAGGTTGTGGAATCCCTGGTCTTTGAGATTTAAGAAAAGGTTAGACACCTGTCATGGATAGTCTAGGTTTACTTGCCTTGGTGCAGAGGATAGACTAGATGATCTCTTGAGCCTTATGTTTCTATGATTAAGGCCCTGATCCCACAAAGCATGTGAGGAGTTCCATTGAAATCTATTGCAGTGCTTATTTATAATGAGGTTGATGAGAGACTCACACACTTAACTTTAAGCATATGCTTATTTGGATTGGGGCCTAAATTGGAAATTATGTGGACTAACTTCTTACATTATCAGGACAACACCAGAATGCAGACAGATCCATCATTTTCAAGTCTACAGTACCAGGATGCTGGAAACTACATCTGTGAAACTACTCTACGGGAGGTTGAAGGGTTAAAGAAAAGTAAAACACTTACACTTATTGTGCAAGGTAATGGAGCAGTTAGTTATGCTTTGTTAATACTGTAAATTGTACAATTCACAATTATTTTACCATAATGTTTAAATATAATATTCTTTTAGGAAAACCTCAGATCAGAATGACAAAGAAAACAGAGTCAAATAAATCTAAAACAATAGTCTGCCACGTGGAGGGTTTCCCCAAACCGGCTGTGCAATGGACAATTACTGGTACTGGAAGCATCATAAATAAAGCAAGTATTTTTCTCATTCATTTATGCACAAGATTAAACTCGATAAGTTTATGGAGGAGATGGTATGATGGGATAACATGATTTTGGTAATTAATTGATCTTTAAATATTCATGGTAAATAGGGCTAATGGCCTGTGATGGGATGTTAGATGGGGTGGGATCTGAGTTACCCAGGAAAGAATTTTCTGTGGTATCTGGCTGGTGAATCTTGCCCATATGCTCAGGGTTTAGCTGATCGCCATATTGGGGTCAGGAAGGAATTTTCCTCCAGAGCAGATTGGAAGAGGCCCTGGAGGTTTTTTGCCTTCCTCTGTAGCATGGGGCACGAGTCACTTGCTGGAGGATCCTCTGCTCCTTTGAAGTCTTTAAACCACGATTTGAGGACTTCAATAGCTCAGACATAGGTGAGAGGTTTTTCGCAGGAGTGGGTGGGTGAGATTCTGTGGCCTGCGTTGTGCAGGAGGTCAGATTAGATGATCATAATGGTCCCTTCTGACCTTCGTATTTATGAATCTAAGTATTAGTGTTTGAGGTCTGGAAAACCTTACTGACTTTGAAGGATTAAAGAAAACAAATATGCATGCATGGAGATTGGCAGTGATAGTCCTCTGCATAGCATAGTTTGGACAGCACGCACGAGCAATTTGCATTAATTTCTTATGGTCAAATATTACCTTCAGTTATACCTTCACAGTCTTACTGAAGTCAAGGAGGTTGCATTAGACGTATATAAGGGCAGAATTTGGCCCTTAGCTTGCAGCTTCAGGATGTGGATCATGTCTTGGAGCTATATAAATAACTGACTATTAATTTTGGGTGCTCTTAGCAGAAGAAAGATGATAAATGGCAGCAAATTCAGGGTACAGCTACACCAGTTTTTATGAGACTGGGATGTTTAAGGCAAAATTAAAATAAATATATGTAGCTTGGTCAAATGATGGTTGACAGGAGAGAGACTTATCTGAAGAGTGCAAACACTAAAGAGGGAAAGCGATTGTTAAGTGGCGGAAGTATAAATGAGAAGTGCTTTTCATGTTTAAAAGTAAAATATTAATCAATTATTTTAATTATAAGTTTTAGTTTATTTTAAATGGTTCCTTTTTTCAAAACCATAAGATTTTTAAAAGGTATTTACTTCTAGAACTTTCCTTATGAACAATTCTAGTATGACATTACAGTATACATTTTTTGTTCGACTGATTTCTTTTCCTTTCCAGACAGAGGAGACCAACTATGTTAATGGAAGATTTTCCAGTAAAATTGTAATTTCTCCTGAAGAGAATGTTACATTAACTTGTATTGCTGAAAACCAACTAGAAAGAACTGTCACCTCGATGAATGTCTCTGCCAGTAAGTGTCTTCAGTTAGAAGCATTTCAAAAATGAGCGATAGAAGTGGTTTCCTTAAAGTTTCAAATGCCTTTTGCCAGCTTTTCTCTCTAAATAATGTGAGATGCTGATCGGTGCTGCAGTAGTATTAGAGGGTTGTTTTTTTTTCCCTTAAGTTCCACATCTCCTGTATTAACAACCGACTTTAGTCCTCCAACCCAGCCTAGGTTGGTAGTGAAAGAAATTTGTTACTAGCGAATGGCTGTTTGGTGGCCTACGGTATGTGAAAATGAGTTGTATGATTTCAGTACAGTTCAAAGTGGACCAGTGTACATATCACAAAAATCACAGCAGTGCTAACTAACTCCCTTCTTTTAGCAGAAACCTCCCCTCAAACACCCATACTTGAACCCTGCAAGTTAGGGTTATGTATGGCACATTGGCAAGGGAAAATAGGCCATGCGCTGCCATGGCTCATGATGCATCTGCTTTGGGAATAGTACTTCAGACTATCTATATGCTATCCTTCTCATTCATACACATTATAAAATTACTTTATTATTGAGATACCTTCTTTTCTTAGCTTCTAGTTTTGTGGTTTATTAACTTTTTATGTGATTTCAGAACAGAATCCATTCATAGGTGCTAGGGTTTAGTGGACTACAGTAATGATAAAGTGGTAAAAAGTTACCCTATCATGGATGCTAACAATAAATGCTTAGTCAGAAGTATTCATAAGATTAAACTTGTCCTTTTTTGGAATAAAACACTTTTACATGATGCATTATGGATATAAAGCAAGGATTGCTGCCTAAAAAAATAAGATTAATTATTTTGTTGTGTGGCTGATGCAGCATTAAGTATGAGCATTTCGGGTCTAGCTGTAAAATAGCTCATTATATTGTTAAATATTACAGCATAATGTCAGGGTGAAGGTGACTTTCAGGTATCAAGTTTTTGTTTTTAATGTTTTTTTTTTATTTCAGTAAGTATCCCAGAATATGATGAGCCAGATGAAAGGAATGGTATGTAAGTGCTACAGAACCCTCTTTCTGTCTGCTCTAGCTTTATGAAGTGTCATTGAATGAGTAATTTCCACAGTCCTCTCTGCCTTCAGAGTTCAGTTGAAATTGCCAAGTCTCAGAGGCAGTAAGAATTAGACCCTGTTAAAAACTTTATGCTTCATAGCAATGAAATTTTGCATGTTATCACAATGCTCTAATAGTTTTGACTTTTTGACCACCTTTCTTGCTGGGGGGATTACTTGTATAGAAAACGTTTAATGCAGTGTATTATTGTTAGACACCTTAACAACTTTTCTTCTTTGTTTTAGGTGACAACAGAGAAAAGGTTAATGACCAGGCAAAGCTAATAGTAGGAATTGTGGTTGGTCTTCTGCTAGCAGCTCTAGTTGCTGGTATCATCTACTGGGTATATATGAAGAAATCAAAGTAAGACTTAATATAGAAACTTGCTCTTAACTTTTTAAAATTAAAATAATGTGTACCTATCTGTTTAGCTCCCTACAGCATTCTGAAAATCTAGGGGTGAGAAGTTATCCTCATTTATAAAACTTATCTTGCATCTGAAATTAAAATGGATATCTTAATATGGAGGCAGTGTATCATCTAGGGGTTAGAGCACAGGCCTGGGAGCTAGGACTCCTTAAATCTGCCCCTGATTCAGCTGTGTGGCCTTAGTCAGGTCACTTAGTGCCAGATTGTGTTTCCATTTAAGTTAGTGACGCTTTTCCTATTTGACTTAAGTGGGAAGTGGTATTTCAATTTCTGAGTCAAATGATGGGCTGTCACATCTGTGCAACCTCATGGATGGTCAGGTGAGTTCTTAGTGTAGGAGAAGTTGGCCAGCTCATACTCTCTCTAATTACCTGAATTTTATAGAAGGGTAAACAGATGCCAACTTCACAGGAGTATGTGAAGCTCAATTAAATTGTTCATATAGTGGTTTGAGATACTAATGAAGGAAGTTGTATTGCTTGAAAACTAGACATTGCCAGGGCTGACTAAAAATCTAGATCCAGATGGTAGAGTGTATGTTGTGCCTATTAGCTCTGCTCATTTTCAGTTAGTTGTATTTCTGTACTAATGAAACTATCTGGAATACACTGGACAGTCTCTGAAAGAAGTCTTTGAAATATCTTCCCCCTCATCCTCATGGTTATCAGGTCCCCTAACCATATCTAGCTTGCAGCTGGTTCTGCTGAGTGTAGTCTTAAACTCTTTTCCCCATACATACTGTGGCCCTGTCAGGTGTGAAAGTGCAGACTTATCCTACCCCCATGCCTTCTCAGAGATTCAGAGGAGCTATCTGATTTACAGCAGCTGAGGATCTGGCCTACACAGCACCAAGATCATTGATAAAGTGTTCTGAAAGTGAAGGCAGTTATGTATGTTGTGTATATATATAGACAGACATGCAGTATTAAAGTTTACTTGTATTTCCCTAAAACTTTGCACATTGATTTGCAATAGCTATATAATATACATATTCTGAGTTTTGATATGAAGAATTGTTTCTCATTCAGTTGCCATACTTACAAGGGCTTCCCTCATCTATTTCTGGCATTATGAAGTCTTTAGATTTTACTTCCGTACAATACCACAAACATAGCTGTGCAGGGGATTTTTGGAATTTCCTGAATAAGGAAGCTTTATAAACATATGACTGAGCACAGAAATATTAAGCATGTGCTATTTATAAAGCTGCAGGAAATAAAAAAAAAAAAATTAAACTTCCCCACCACCTTCAGTTCTTACTAAACAAAATGTCCAGAATTTTTCTTCTCTCTCTCAATGGGGAGTCCAAAGCATGAGGTAATGACTCATTTGTGGGGCGGAAATGTGATGATTCTTAGAATGTGGTGTGTCCTTTGTGATGTGTTTCTATGCTTTATGGTGTTAAACTTTGTTTTCTAAACTTGACCATTTTAGAAATTAAACATGAAACAAAAGGCATAGGAGAAATGGGAATATCATATTTATACTTAAAGTAGAAAATTAAATTAGCAGTGAGTAGATAGGCTCATTGGGGACCAAATATTTTTTTAAAACAGTTATGTTTAAATCATAATCAGACAGTCACTAGTTTCTTAAAAAGAAAAGGAGTACTAGTGGCACCTTAGAGACTAACCAATTTATGTGAGCTGCAGCTCACGAAAGCTTATGCTCAAATAAATTGGTTAGTCTCTAAGGTGCCACTAGTACTCCTTTTCTTTTTGTGAATACAGATTAACACGGCTGCTACTCTGAAACCAGTCATTAGTTTAAGTAAATCATATTGCTGACAAGCACCCACTTTCAGTATACATTTATATTAACCTGGTCTCCTCTCCCTTGGGAATCAGTTTCCCTGTTTTCTGCATGCAGTACTTCCAAAGAGCAAGCAGAGCATCAGTATGTATGAAACAGAGGATTTCAGCACAAATTACAGCCCATAAATCTCAAATGCTGTCCTCTCAAAAACACCATTGCAATACTTATTGACACTGTGTGTGTCCAATCACAACCCTCCGTTTCCACACAGGCCACTCCCTCGAACAGTTAGTCACTTTTTGAACCCACCCTCGAACAGTTATTCACCTAATCTCTGCCCCCAAAGTGACGTCAATGGAAAGTCTGAGAAGGCAGCAGCACAGAACTTTCAAACCCTCGTGAGGCAAGAAAAATGTTTTTTTTTTCATTAATGTATGTTGTGGTTTGTAGAATTTTCTATTGTCTTGTGATACAGGATAGTAGGAATTGTACTCACGGCCTTGGAGTGTATTCACAGTAACTCGCTTCTGTAGCTATTCATCACCTCAGCTTCACTTAATACAAAAGCTGATTATTGCCACGTCCTCTGCACCAGTTCAATGCAAATTAATTAGCAATCTGAGTAAATTGCCAGTGCAGCCCTCAGCTAGGCAAAGTCTAAATATTCTTGTCTTCATCTCATATATTTTTAACTCTCTAGGGAATGGTTTTTATATACATATCATTTAGAAAAGAAATCCAAGTAGAGCCTCTGTTTCCCTTCACTCTGAAACAGAAATCCCAATGGAGAATTTGCATTTCTAAATAAATTAATTAAATCTTTTGTCCTACTTTCATTATCTGGGATTGGGAATACACAAATTCCAGGTAATGTTATGAACGAGTTTCCATGATTTATTGCAGACTTAAAATAAGAAAAAAACCTGAAATTTGGCTGAACATTAAACTGCAGCAGTTTTTACCGTGATCAGATGCACACAGAATTGTTGGAACCAGTCAGCATCCTCAGTCATTCTGAGCTAATTGCTAACCTCTTCCTAGACTGAAATTTGTCATTGAATAATTAACAAAAATTTTACTTTTTTGCTATTTTGTAGATGGTTAGTATGTTAAAACCAAAAGTTGCACAGTGTGTTACAGAACCCTCACAAGTGCATGTGTCTCATATACTTACAACTACAAAGGTCACATTATTGTAAATGGGGGAGACAAACTGGGAGTGAGCTGGTTGTGCTCTATATTTAATGAGTATAGTCTAAATCTGAGAATAACACTGGAAAATTATTTTTTCACTAATTGATATTACTTATTCCACAGTGATCTCGAAATTAAAAAAATGTTTGAAGCGATCTTCCCCCTGCAAAAAACAAGTGAACCTGTAAACCCTTTAGCACCATTTTACCTACCTTTTAGAGAGCCTTTGAGTCAGGAACTCCTATGGTAATCATTTTCTTGAAGGCAGGACTTCTGAAGGGAAAGCTTGAAATGTCAAATGAGGAATTAAACTTTATTAAAAGGATATAGGGATCCATACATTCTGAGTGGAGAAAGAGAGAAGTACAGGAGGCAGACACACCATCTATAAAATTAAGTAAAACAGTATTTTTATAACCAATTTCTGACACTCTTGACTTGGTTACAAGTTTGGTTCAGACAAGTAGTCATAGCTGTTTTTTCACAATATATTAACGTGCCATCTCTATTTGTGCATCCATGCTGCCCAACTGTTGTTGTTCTGAATTAATTCTGGGACAGTGTGCATATCTATGTCCCCTACTGCTCCAGCAGGGGATAGACTGCCCAGAGGGGGGAGACAGCGGTGCTTAGGGTAATGGAGACCCAGAAACTCCGCTTTAGAGGACTAGTGAGTCTTCTACATACACACTATAAGGGGTTCAGTCTACACTGCAAAAATGACAATTTTGTGTTCTCCAAGGAAGCTAGCAAAGGCAAAGCAGTTAGCTACCATGGTGACTAACAGTATTGACTAGATTATAAATTATGTTTCATGTCAGCTACACTGGGTAAAAATAAAACCCGTGGTAGTGAGTCTCAGATTCTGGGTCAACTGATTCTACCTTGTGCTACAGGACTGAAAATAGCAGTGTAGCTGCTCCAGATTTCAGAGCCCAGGCTGACCTGGAACAGCTACACTATGAATTTCAGGGCCAAAGCATGAGCCTAAGTCAGTTGACCTGGACTCAGGCAGGCTGCTGCTGGGTTGTTGGTTTTTGCCATGTAGATGTACCCTGTGTCATGAACCGGTTATAAAATCATGCTGTGTCTAGGCTAGCGGGGTTAGCATGCAGAAGTTTCCTAGGGCTGCAGGTCCAACCCTCCTCATACTGCTGGGAGTCTCCGTGCAACAAGACTCCTGTATTTTAACAAGGTCATTTAAACAGTGTTAAAAATGCTGGCAGTTACACAAGCATTGCCTGCTTTAGGGCTATCGATGGAAATTTTATACTAAAATCCCTAGTGTTCAGCAAATGTTGTAGTGAGACCACTGAGAAGTCAGCCTCTGCCAACATTGTCATAGTTAAGTCTTGACAAAGTGGGTGAGGTAATATCTTTTATCGGACCAACCTCTGTTGGTGAAAGAGAAGCTTTCAAGCACCACAGAGCTCTGTGGACTACCATATCCTGGAACCAACATGACTACAACAACATAGTTAAGTCTTCAAATTTAAGTGTTCTAAATCCATGTGTAAGCATCTAACTAAGTGGCCTGGTTCTCAGAGAGGCTGAGCACGTGCAGTTCTCATTGCATTGATGTGGGCCATATCTTAACTTCTGTGAAGGGGATGGGTACTCAGCCCCTCTGAAAATCTGGCCACTAGTACAGGTGGCATAGTCACCCAAATTAGAAGGCCTGAAGGGTTGAGGAAGAGGTATGTGTTATTCAATCCTTACATATAACAGAATAATTTTGTTTAAAAAGAAAACTTAACACCAGTTGGACCATTACAGCAACTTCTATGATTTTTACAATAGAACTTTAACCTAAGCAGATAATGTCAGATACAAAGCCCTTCAACCTCAAGTAGCAACTCACAGGAGAGCCAAAGTAGGGACAGCAGCCTTGGGGTTTTATAGTAATTCTGCATCTCTCTCTCTCTCCGTTGCTGTGGTTCGTTCTCTCGAGTCTAACATGTCACATTTGAAATACAGCTCTTGAATTGTTCAAATTTTAATATCCAATGAAAAAATAGGCCTCTCTCTGTCAGGAAAACTACTCTTTCTGCCAGGGAATGTGACTATCATCCCCTGTCAACTTGTCCTTCTCTGCATTTGTTGGTACCCCTTTTGAGAAAGCCTGGTCTCATCACTGAAAAGGCCCTCAGGGGTTATCGCCTATAATTATCTGCTCAGCACATTCTTCTCCCACGAGACTCCAAATTCTTTGTCCCTCATCCCTACTCTCAATCTCTCTATTTTTGTAACCCAATGTTTAGAAAGGAGACCTGCTCATGAGGAGTTGTTCAGATGACAAGCAAAATCCATATGATCCATCCAAAGAGAGCAAATTGGTTTTTTTCTCTTACTGTGGCTTAGAGAGATTTGCAAAAAATTTTAGGATCACATGAGAAATTCAGCCACTGCCAGTATTGATTTTTCTTCTTGTTTGGTTTCGTTCACTCTCTCATTTTCCTCTGTGCGGATCAGTCTTCTCTGGCTTTGAGATATTCAAAGAGAGAATGAAAATAACTTCCCAGCAGAGACTTACAATGGGTGTAACAAGTTACTTTGTGATATAATCCCTCCGTTTAAATGACAGTTGTCTACAGGTACATCTGTGCTGCATAGTTAACCCAGGATCTTAAATTTTAGCCTTAATTTCTACCTATCAGTATCATCCACAAAGAAAACCCTCTGATCTGGGTTTGGAGGACAGACAAAATCACTCAAGTACTGATAGTCCTCCAATATTCTTCTAATGCTCTTCCTCCCCTGCCCCCCCAAGGATTGACAAGTTCTTCCATACTTGATCAGCAAAGAACCCTAAAGCATCTGAGAAAAAAAAAAAGGGATATACCCTGAGATACACACAGGCTTGTGCCGAAACAGTGAGGACCCAGTAACACGGGTAGGGCTTTATTGTGGGAATGCTCAGATCCAGGTGCTAATCACCTTGGTTAACTGTTCAGTTTCGGCATAACTAGTGATCAGAGACTTGGATCTTAGAACTAACGCAACGAATTCATGCAGAGAGAGACCACAATAGCAATACCATTAAACAACATAGTTGAAAGAAAGTGGTAAAAAGGCTGAAGTAACTTCAAGCATTAAAAATATACTAGCCAATGTAATATTCTACCTTAAAACAGAGAGGCAGCTATTGCAATTTCAAATGTCCAATCATCTATTTAGACCTCAAGTCCATCATCCTTTGTCACTCTTGCTTGACCTGATGCATCAGGTCTGCTGCCCACTTTCCGTGCTGGGGAATTGGCACTTCCAGTAGTAGCACTTCAGCCATGTCTCAGATTTGGGGTACAGTTGTAAGCCCCTGGGAAACGTTTCCCCCTGACTCATTTGGATCAGGACTTGACTAAACCATAGCCCTTTATACTTTGAGGTCACTTAAACTAAGGCTGTTGGCAGTGTTCGCCTACGCTGCTAGATGAAGTTAATGTCTTTGCACAGGCACACCCCACTAGCAAAAATAAAACCATTGATTTTAGAGGGCTACATGCTGACTAGCACCCATGTGCCATGTCATAGTGTTCTGCTAACTTGTGGCATCATTGTATTTTGCAAGTCAATGTCACTTCAGTCCTTTACCCTGAAGCTGTGGTAAGCATATGCATAAATCTGTCACAACAGATACTTCTATCAAGGAAACAAATTATCACAGAGAAAGTGTGTATGATAAGCTGCTTTGACACGAGATTTAATGTCTCACGGCTTTTAAAATGTTATCACACTATTGCAGCAATCTTTCACCTTGGCTGATGGTGAGGTTTCTCACATTAAATGTATGGCTTGTGGGGTTATTCTGCTAAACTAAACTAAGCACTTAACTCTCTAATTCATCTTCACTGCTTACATTAAAGCAGACCTGCTATTTTAAATGAGTTATACCTCTTTCTCTCCCCCCACTCTCCCCAACAACATTTACAGTCTCTTCTCTATCCAAAAATGGTCAGAGATCCAGAAAAAATGCTTTGGGCACTGAAACAAGTAGAATCTAGGTGGTACCCAAAATGGCTTTCAATTGAAGAAGCGATCGACTTCTGCTCAGCACAAGCTCCAAAAACTATTTTAATGTGGACACACACAAAGATTGTTGTGTTGATAAAGATGACTTAGCCACACTTAAGCATTTAAAGTGCCTGTGGACAAAACCCTTAATGAAACATGCAGAAAATCTAGGGAATTGTCCAAAAAAAAAAAAAAAAACACACACGTGCACAGCCAGCTTAGCCTCAGTGAACAGAATTCTCCTGGGCTCTTTTGCAATGTATAAGTTCCATTGTTACCACTGTATGCATATGTCGTCCTACTGCAATGCTTATTGGTATATTCATAGTCCTATGCAAATGTTTCTAGTGTTGGTAATTGAACTCTTCAGAATTTTTTTCTTTGCAGAGAGGGAGAGAGAGCGAGAGAGAGAGACACTATATGTAATATAGTAATATGAACAAAATGCTACAGACATGCAAATGAGACACTGATAATTTTTTTCTTGTAGGACACCATCAAAACATGTAGACAAAGACCTTGGCAATACAGAGGAAAATAAAAAGCTAGAAGAAAACAATCACAAATCTGAAGCTTAAAAGACAAATGTCAGTCATTCCAGGTAAGCAATGTGAACTGAAAAGCGTAGTACCAGGGTGTCCACCCTTTGGAAAATAGAATCAGAACCGTTTACCTGTGTATCCTATATCCTGTACAGCAAAGGGAGGTTCTCTTTCAGTTCAAGAGCTGGAGAGCCTGTGCTACTGGAGTAAGATGATCCAATATTTATCTTTAGTCAACCTAGGACTTCAGAGTTGAGAACTATGGGAAATTATGACGCCTTGTTCTCCCCTTTCAGACTATAAATACTCTTACTAAAGACAATAGGAATTATTTGTATTCTTGTGATTTTGGGGGAGCAAGACCCATGGCAACTATGGATTTTTAATAGAGCATGTGTACACACATTAAAAGAAATGCAAAAGGATTCTGACATTCAGAAATAAATGATCGCATGCATTTGAGCTCATGCACTCCGGGAAATTTAGTTATAAATAATAATTATATGATGTATACTCAAAGGAGAGCGTTTAGTTTTATTCACTATACGTAAAAATTAAAGTTTTTGGTGAGCTCAAAACAATGTACGTTCAAGAGATGAGATAAGTTCTTACCGTAAAACCACATACTATTACTAGCCTCATGCTGGAGGTAGTCATTGTGCCATGACTGTGCAAGAGAAGTGGAGATTTCCCCTCTTCTTTATAAAACAGAAGCTGCAGAAGGACCCACGGAATCCAAACAGCAATGAATACAGTGGTGGTACAACAAACCAACAGCATCATCCAGTGGTCAGATGCAGCCACCACTGCTGCCTCTGTCTTCTTTTAATGTCACAGGCTGGGTCTTACACCGTCTTTCTGAACAGTGATGTCATTTAGCACACACATATTGTGGAAGGCCAGGGTAAAGGGGGTAGAAATCAGTTTCCAATGTTCTTTAAATTATGGAAGTAAACAGTCAAAAGATAAGCTTTCATATCAAATTATCAAATTTACTCAGTTTCTAAATTAGTTTTTTTAAATTTTGTGTCTCCACTTTTGAGCCTTCAATTTGAGAAACTTTAGAAAGGCCCAGGTTCAGAAAGTGCTGTGCACCTATCCTTTGTCAGCCTTCTTTGAAGTGTCAAGTTGCAAAGCCAAAAATGGAGGGGGACAAAATCTTTGGTCACTTGAAAATTTGGTGTAGAGATTGTAAATTTATTACACCAGGTTTCTTGTTTCAGTAAGATGGGGATAGAAGGGTACTTTAAGGGAAAAATCTAAGATCTTGAAAAAGTCTGGGTCTGAATGTTTCAGTTATTCATACAGTCTTGCCTCTAAATTTAGCATAAACCACCAGACAACAACTTTTCTTGCCACAAATACTCGAACGATTCAAAGATCTGAGAGACGCCAAGGAAGGGCGATCAGACAGTCCATATAAACCTCTGCTACTACTATTGTCAGGAATGTCCCTATTTATTGTGCAATAGTGTTCTAATCATTGATATTGTAATTAAAGTTTATGTTGCAAAAGTCCTCCATAGAGTTTGCTGTGCCAGAGTTCATCATTCAGGTAGGGAGTATGTGGGGTGGGAGGTTGCTTTCAACTTTGAGGGTGAGGGGGTAGTGGAAGACTCTTGCTCTGCTCTTTTAATTGTGCATACCCTTGAAATTCTGCAGTCCTAGAGTACACTGGTGGGAGGAAAGGAATGTCCAACACCAGGAAGTTGAGCGATGGGAGAAAACTACAAGCAGTCACCCTCTCCTTCCCACTTCCAGTTACTGGTCTCTCCTGCCTTCACCTGCAAATGGCAAGCACCTTCACGTCCAACCCCCCCCGGAACTTCCTGAAAAATCTGCTCTCTCCTCCTCCCCCCCCCATGAGTGCCCAGCTGCAAAATTATTCCTACCTACCTTTGCCCTGCTGACAGTCTTAAGAAAGATGCCCTCTCATATTGCAGATATCTGGACCCAAAGTAAAATGGGAAGGAAGAGAGCCCCTCTATGGATTCCTCACAATGCCACAGGGTGGCATTCCACCCTCCGTTAAGTGATTGCTTGGGGTCGTATTTTAAGTGACCATTTTGCTGGCTGCAAACATGAGCCCAAAAGATACTGTGGTACTTTGTTAATCTGCTATGGATGTGAAGGCTTTAGAAGAACACAGAATTCTGAGTGTAAGGGATTTAAGGCCTTCAGAGGTGGTGGAGTGGTGCTGTTTCCCTCAGCTTTAGAGAATGTCTAACACTGCCATCAGAAGGTACGGCTGCAGCTCCTGAAGGCCTACCTGAGCTAGACCAAATCAAGCTCAGGCTGGAGCCACAGCAGTGGTACAGGTGGCCTCCCCCTGTACAACCCCACTCAGGATCTTGAGCTAGCTTCCATCTAGCTAGATCAGTCATACCTCCTGATTGCAGTGTAGACATACCCTTAGTGTTAGAAGTTCATCAGGCCTAGACTTTGTGGGAATAGAGAGGAGAGGGCTCTGGTGAAATGAATTTTGCACAATTGAATTCATTTTGTCCAAGAAGGAAGTTTCTTCATATTCCTTGTAAAAATGTCAAAAAATTAGTCCCTAAACTTAATTTACAAATTTCTGGGAAAATGCTCCCAGTGTCCCTAGCTTCTGTTTGCCAGAAACTGGGAGTTGGTGACAAGGGGTGGATCATTCGATGTTTGCCTGTTCTGTTCATTCCCTCTGAACCACCTGGCATTGACCACTGTTGGAAGATAGGATTGTGGGCTAGATGGGCCATTTGACCCATTATGGCTATTCTTATGTAAAAGGGGAAATTTGAATCCCTAAAATTTCCACTGCAATTTCACATGGGAAAGACATGGTTCACTTCCTGCCCTAATGTTTTGTGTAATGGTGTTGGACATTGAAGTAGCTGCCGCATCCACAGAGGTGACTATGTTAGTGATGAACGAAATTAGCCCTGGGTAGTATGTGTGTATTGTTTTGGGTGCCTTCAAATCCGATGTGTTATATAAACATGAGCTTATCATCATTACATTCATGATTTGGAGAATGAATTTGATTCATCAGCAATGGACATATCTTTTTGTGATGTAATTTATAACTTGTTTGTAATATTTTCTGGTGACATTTATTTTGCAGTTAAATAAAGGCTATTAAAACTCCTGTCTAATTATGATAATTTTGCCAATTACCTAGTTTAACTGACTGTTTTTCACATTTTCAGAGAATACATATAGAAGCATGAACGTGGATTGTATTCAAAACATATACAAAGAAGTGACAGTTATTCATGGTTCAAGTATTGAACAGATCATTCTACCAAGTTTTCAAAGGATTTTAGATGCAATTATCTCAAGTTTAAAAAAAAAACTAATTTGGCATCAGCCAAGATAATAGGTCACCATGTTGTGTTCTGTTTGTTTTTGTAAATGTCTGCACTGAAGATTTCTTTTTGTTTGCCTTTATGTAAATTTTTTACGTAGCTATTTTTATACACTGTAAAGCTTTGTTCTGGGAGTTGCTGTTAATCTGATGTATGGTGTAATGTTTTTATTTCAGTTTGTTTTTAGGACACCCTTTGAGCAGGTACATTTCTAATTCTGATTGCTATCCGTAAAACCCCTGCTTTTGTAGAGCAGAGATCTCAAACGTAAGGTTGTGTTATGGGGATAGAGCAAGCTCCTTTTTCTATTATTGAAATCACAGTAGAGCGAGATGGAGCCAGGAATGACGAAAGTTCACTAAAGGGTTCATGAAAGTAAAAACAGCCACCTAACTGACCAGAAAAGGGCATAGACAGTTTCCAAGAATAAGCCTGAGAGTCTAGCACAGACTTCACCACAAAATTCTTGTTAGCCTGTGTACAGATTGCTGCTGCTAAACCTTTTCTCCGTGAGTGAATCACAAATGTATTGTTGAAAGCAGTTTGGAAAAAAGTTATTGATTGTCCTCACCATCTCATGGTAGATAAGAGAGTGACACTGTAATTTTGAATTGGTTTGAAGTCCTTTTGGTTATCCACTGCCTTAAAGTACTGTACCTTTTCTTCGTTTCAACAAGATAACACTCAGAATTGGATTTTTTTTTTAAAACAGTGGTCATATCAAAGCTGCATTTTTCCACAAAAATAGAATATATATATATATTTTTTGTGTGTTTTTGTTAACTCCGCTACAGATATTGAATGCACCTTGAGATAATTTTAGTGTTTTTACCTGGTACATAATTTATCAAACAGTGCATATAATTGTAACAATGAAATGTCTATGTATCTTAAGTTTAACTTTATAAACGTGTTTTATGCTTGAGGAAATTTTTAGAGTGATTATGTAAAAGGAAACATTTTTGGGTAGATGGCACTTCTGAGTTTTTACTCTTGAACAGAAGTGTAGTTCTGATCATGGGAGGAAAATAAGTCCATAGAGTAAGCAGAACATCAGGTTTCCATTTTTAAATCTATGATCCAGGGGGAAAGTAAGTTTTTATAGACTGGTAAGCAAAAAAAGTTAGTTAAAGAAATGGAAATTAGGAAACATTTTGCCACTTCTGCATTATTTAGAAAAAACACTGTTACTTGTAAATTTGTAAAATGTTAAGTGTCTGGGCGGTAGTGACTGATGTCTTAATAAAAGCTTCCTGTAGTGCATTGGCATGGATTAAATACATAAAATGTCCTATAAACTCTCTGCTGTATAAAATATTAAGGGGAAAATCCTGTTATTTGCCTCCAAACTTTGATTTGTTAATGTTTTATTTAGCAAAGCGGGAAAAAAAATCTTGGTCAACATTTAAACCAAAGTAAAAGGGTTGGGGGAAAAACCAAAGTTGTTTGTTTTGCATGGCTAAGCCATTGTTATCTCTGTAAATACTGTGATTTTTTTCCTTTTTTTTTTTAGAATTTTGTTAAAAAAATTCTAAAATTTTTAAACACCTGTTTTCCAAAATAAAACGTGAACACACAAAAAAGGTACTTTATATACCATTTTTTTTTTTTATTTTGGTGTGAACACCACTGCTAACTGAAATGCAGTGGGAGTGACTAGGAAAAAAAAGTTGTAATGGCTTTAAGTATGTGATAAATGACAGAAGTTTATTGTAATTCTCTATATTTTGAGAAGAAACCTTCAAGACTGATAAGTAGAGGGAAGGGGTCAAAAAATATTTACCAATGTCTTGAAAAAAAAAAAAAACAAGGAAGATTTTAAAAAGTAATCACTCAATTTCTACATCCACAATTGTGAAAAAGGAATAAAAACCTCACCTTTTGAAATTCTGCTGCATCTCCCATCCAGTTTTACTCTTCAGCCCCAGGAGACAGATTTTTCCCTGTTCAGCCTTCACTTCAGGCATGTTCCAGGAACCACCAGTGCAAAAAAAAATGAATGTTTCAATCCATGCCTAAAAATAATAAAACTGAAGTATGAATTCACCTGCCTGTCTGACATTTCAGTTCAAAGGAACAACCCTGATCCTGTGAGTTCTTAATAGTAAAGTTACATGCGTGCGTAATCTCTGAAATCAGTGGGGTTCCACACAGGTGCTGGGATCTGCCACACGTTGCAGATCAGGACTCAAAAATCAAATCTTATCACATTATGCAGAACATGGGTGCATGTATTTAGTACCCATCATTGAGACATCTGGGCACCTTACAAGTCTCTGTATGGTTTACATTTGGCAGGGTGAGGAAATCAGGTTTGGCCTCCAGAAAGAACTGCAATTATGGGCCATGAGGGCCAAAGTCACAGATGGACCACTCCAAATGAATTCATTTGATCTCAGTTGTTGGATTCATACTGTGGGTAATAATCACCTGCTTATATGCTGAATTTCAAGATAAAACAGAGAAAGGGAGGGAGAAAGGAACTGTTCTCCCCATTTCAATGATGGGGAATTGAGGCAGAGCAAGAGATTAAACTCTGTGCCCAAGGTCATACAGGAAATAGTGGTTTAACCACAAAATGAACCCACAGCTCCTAAATCAATCTTATGTTCTCCAGTTCAACTGAATCACAATACAGTGCCGTATTGTTCAGTAGGACCAATTCTGCAATCACCACGAATAAAAGATCGAGGCAGAAATTTACAGAGTGGTGGTTAAAAATCTGCCCGTTTGAACAGGGGGGGAATTTCACACACAAAAAAACCCTTAGTAGAAAATTATGCTAGATTCTGCCCTTTGATTTTTTTTTTTTAAAGGCTCTAAGGGTGTAGTATATCTATGGTGTAATGCTTGCTTGTGCCCATCTCTGGGTATTCATTTCACCCTCTGTGTATCTATCCTAACCCCCAGGCTTTGTTTGGGCTTTATAATCCAACGTGAGCTTCCTAGTCATTTATCTATCAGACACAACACAGAGCTACAATCTATAGCAACCAAGGCTGCTATTAGATAAGGAATACATTTTCAGCTGAAACAACAGGGGCCCAGGTAACCAATACATGCACATGTAGGAAATACAAATAAAACTATCTATTCCCCATTTGTTGTGGTGTATCTTGACATACTACAGTGACAAAAGCACAGCCCCAAGGATTACCCTTTACTTACCCAGTATTGTGTTGTGTCTTCTTGGACAGGAAATGTCTCTTCTACTGCATTTTGAAACAATTACATAAAATGAATATAGTGTGTTTGTAGTGGCAATTAGTGTTTAAAACTATATTGTGATTGTTAATTTAACATTATGAAATATTAAAATTATAATGTATGCAGTATAGATAAGAAATTATATGAATGAGTGTCATTCATTCATTAGTCTTAGCCCAAAATTCCTCCAGGAAGTGTCACAAATCCACTTAATATCCCCAGTTCCTGGCTGATACAAGTATAAGAGATTTAAGTGTAACATCACCCCATGCAGCCAGATAACTTCCTGTTAGCTAACATTTAAGAGGTTGCATGTCTATAATTATTCTAGCTGAGGTTATCAGTGATACACATGGAATACCTTGTTTCAGCCAGTGTCACAGAATGGTTTTCGGAGTTTGGTGCAAACCATCAACATCAAACCTGGGACTTCGCAGTTTCCTGGATCTGCAAATCAGCTGATGTTACAAGAAAGCCAGACACACCCTTGCACACGGATGTAAAGGCTGCTGATGCATAACTTGTTCCAGCTTGCTAAGGTACATGACGGGCAGCTAAAAGCAGAATGTAAGCTCACCTTTTCAGTCTAAATATGTGCTTTTATTATTCTGTTGCGTAGCCTTGAGGACTCCCATGCTCTTTTATAACAGCAAAAGATTAAGACCCAGATCCTCAGCTGGTGTAAATCAACACAGCACCAGTGTGGAACTGTGCTGACTTAGAGTAGCCATCCCCTAGATTATAGCCACAGACATGCAGTCCACCCACTGCGATATGGGGAGTAGAGAGAGAGGAAGCTCATTCTGCTGGCGTATACTCAGTGCAGATCACAGGACAGTACTGCCCAGGTTTCCTGCAAAGCAGTACTCAGGAGCTTGTTAGGAGGCAGGGGAAAAGAAGATACAGTTCCACTGGTGATTTACTACCCAGAAAAGGGATATACAGAAGGGTGCAGAGCACTGAAAGAAGATGCAGGATGCTTCACAGCCTGAAGGAAAGAAAAGTCCCAGCACACAACCCACTTAGTGTGAAATACTAGGGTACAATCCAGACCTTTGAGTAGCTGTGTCACCTCTGCCTTGTGACCTGGGGATGCCCTTTGTGTTGCCTTACATGCTGGAGGCTACAGAAGCAAGTCACTCCCAGCTATGTCTGTGTGTGCTGCAGCCAGCCAGCACCTTGGCTCTTACGAGCCTTAAAAATTACCACAGGGTGACCCCAATACACTCCCAGATTTCCCACCAGAAACTATGTCCTGTACTGCCCAGCCCTCTCCTGGACAGCACAGATCTATTGAGTCTGTTATTCCTTTAAGGGAATACTATGCACAAAACTTGCTATCCCAAATAGGGTTACCTGGACAATTCAACTTGAACACACTGGATGAGATAAAACAGTAAAACAAGTTTATTAACTAAAAAGGGAGATGTTAAGTGAGTATAAGTAAGAAGCATAAAAGTCAGAAATGGATACAAGAAAAATAAAGATAAAATGCTTACTGCTCCTAACCTTAATAAAAACTAAGATTCAAAGAAAAGTTCTCTCACCACATGCTCTCAGCAGTCTTACTGACCAAACCCTTTAGATCAGGACCTGGCCCCCAAACTCCAATGGCTGTTTCCTTTGTCTCTTCAGGTGCAGTGAATGTGATGGGCAGGGCGAGAGAGAGGGGTCCATTGAGGTATTTGCTCCTTCTTTTTATAGTCCTGTCCCCCTTTGAGAAGCATTTTCAGCTGGGAGCAAAGTGGCAAGCAGACTATGTGAAAGGAAACTGTTTCTTTAGTAAGATGTAGATTTTTTTGCCCATGCCTCCTTTCCTGCCAAAGGATGGTCACTTGCCTGGTAATTGTCCATCAGCTGAGGCATCAATTTGCCCTTTGTCTCTGAGAAACTGGTCTGACCACTCCCCAAACTTACCTGGAAAAAAACATATTTTAGTCATGATTTCAGCTTATGTTTATAACTTCACATATGCTGCTGCTATATGTATTTTGCCGTATTATTGATCAGCATATTATGAGCTTTTAAATGATACCTCAGAAAGCCTGTTTGCAAAGTGTGAATGAATATACCCAGGTCCACACCCTACAAGCTATTGTAGTAATGTTTGTACAAGACATGTCAAGGATAAGATTTGATCCTAACTATTGTGATAGACCCAGGCCAGTTGGGCACAGCAGAGTAATCCTGTTGGGATCCAAAGTGGGCGGTCTGCTTCACCCGCCCACTACTAAAGGACCTCCCCCAGGGGAGGATCCACAGGTCTGGGATTCCAAATAATTGTGGGGTACAACTAATGAGAGAACGGGAATAAGGTCAGAGGGCTAAACGAAGGGAACCTGATGGGGACACCGAGCAGAGAACCCCGGACAGCGCCCACTGCTCCTTGAAGGTGTCAAGGGAGCCAGCGGACGCCGCCCAGAGGAACTCTGCCCGGATGCATGAATGGACTGAGGAGTGGAAATGGGCCCAACAGTCGCAGGAAACCCTGTCGGCCAGCCTCCTCTCCCTGGTTTTGTAGATGGCCATTTTGGCCAGGGCTAGGAGGAGGTTGACAAGGAGGTCCTGCAACTTTGTGGGGCCATGGATGGGGAGTGCGTAGATGAACAGGTGAGGGGAAAAGTGCAACCAAAAATGTAATAGTATATCCAAGAGAAGCTGGAATAGGGGCTGCAACCTGGTGCACTCCAGGTACATGTGCGCCAGGATCTCCCTCTGCCGCAAAAGGGGCAGGTGTCTGGCAGGGGAGTGAACCTCTCCAAGTACACGCCCACGCTCACAGCTCTGTGAAGGACTCACCAGCTGACATCCCCGGTGGGCCTCAGGACCAGGGTGAATTATAGGCTGGCCCACTGGGGCTCCTCACCCTCCAGAGGTGGCAAGAGGTCCTGCCACTTTGTGCCGGGGCGAGATGCAAGGGTGAGGACATGAAAAGTGTGGAGCATGAGCATGTAATGTACAGATGTTTTCTTGGCGCGGTCCGTAACTGAACCAGCTGCAAGTCATGGGGTGGAGGGTGGGCGGGGCGTGCCCTCTCACAGGACCCAGTCGAGGAAGACCCGAGCAGTGGGCGCTAAAGTGGCCCTCACCTCCTGAAATACGCACCAGGGAGTACAAGGCCTGGAGAGCCCCATGCGCCAAGTGAGCATCAGGGGATCCAGCCAGTCTCCCTGGTTGTAGTCCAGGAGGTCTCCAACTCCGGTGACTTCTGCCAGGACCAACCTCTGGCGCACTGAGGGGGACTCCACCACCTGCACTGGGAGGTGGGGGTTGTGTTGCAGGGGCTCTGCAAGAAGATCTGCCCCCTCGGCAGCCGCCAAGTTTCCAGGTCCAGAGGAGGTCCTGGTAGAAGACCGACAGCCTGGAGAGGTCTTGCGGAAGACCTCTCAGATGGAGATAAAGGAGCTGCTGGTTGTATAGGAGCCAGAGGTGAAAGTAAGCCGGTATGGCTACTGGTAAGAGCCGGTGCACCGTACCAGGACCGGCTTTCTGAGAGGGCAATTTGAAGCCCTGGGGTAGCGGCGGCAGGGCTGCAGCAGGGATTTAAAAGGGCCCCGGAGCTCCAGCCGCCGCTACTGCCCGGGGGCCCTTTAAGTCCCTGCCTGAGCCCTGCTGCCCGAGCCCTGGGGTAGGGGTGGGGGGGCTCTGGCGGGGATTTAAAGAGCCCCGGAGCTCCAGCCACCACTACTGCTCCGGCCCTTTAAATCCCCGCCAGAGCCCTGCTGCCGAAGCCCTGGGGTAGCAGCAGTGGGGCTCCGGTGGGCATTTAAAGGGCAGGGGCGGTAGCGGTGGCTCGAGCCCCGAGGCCCTTTAAATCCCCGATGGAGCCCCGCCGCCGTGACCCCAGGGCTCGGGCAGCAGGGCTCAGGCAGGGATTTAAAGGGCTCGGGGCTCTGGCAGCCACTACCACAGCAGAGCCCCAGGCCCTTTAAAGCTCTGCCAGAGCCCTGCTGCCCAGAGCCCGGGGTAGCGGTGGCAGCCGGGAGCCCCCAGGGCTCCTCAGTGATTTAAAAGTCCTGGGGCTCTGCTGCGGTAGCGGCAGCTGGAGTCCTGGGCCCTTTAAATCACCCCCGAGTCCCGGGGCTCTCAGCCACCTCTGCAGCTGGTAGCTTGGGGGTGATTTAAAGGGCCCCAGGCTCCCAGCCGCCACTACTGCAGCTGGAGCTCTGGCCCTTTAAATCAAGATTTAAAGGGCCTGGGGATTTAAGACCCTGCCTCTTCTAGTTGAGGCCACGCTCTTCCGGTTGAGGCCGTGCCCCCTGCTCAGCATTCCAGCATACTGGTAAGTCCTCTAACTTATTTTCACCCCTGATTGGAGCCCTTAGAAGTGGCGCAGGAAAGCATGCGCCAGTACGCTTCATGCCAGACTACCTGCACCATAAAGGAGCCTCTGCAGGGCCTGGAGGTGGAAGACGTGGACCTGAGTGCGCAGGCACTTCAGGCCCTGTCCTCCCTCCTCCAGGGGAAGGTGGAGGACCCCTGCAGAGACCCAGCGTGGTCCTAGCCAGAAGGATGACAGAACTGACGTCTGGAGGTTGGCCAGGAAATCCGGGTCCGGGACCAGAGTGTTGAGCCAATGCCAGAGCATGGACAGGATTAGCTGATTGAGCATCAGTGCCTTCCCTCAGAGGAAGAGCCACCGGAGTAGTCCTGTCCATCTCTGGAGCCACTCTACCACCCTGCCCTCTAAACCTTGCCAGTTCTCCAGTGAAGACGAATGCGTAACAGAAACGTAAATGCCAAGATAGAGCAGCGGACCCGCACTCCACTGGATGGCCTGAAGCACAGGTGGGAGGGAGCTCGCCTGCCACCCATCCCCAACCACCAGGCCAGAGCTCTTGACCCAGTTGACCCAGGTGGAGGAGGCCGCCAAGTAGACGGCCTGGCAAGCCTCCACATGCACCAAGTCACCAGGGTCCTGGACCACAAGGAGCACGTCGTCTGTGTACGTCGACAGGACCAGCTGCAGCTCCGGCTCCCACAGCACCAACCCTGTCAGCGTCCGGTGGAGGAGACAGAGGAAGGGTTCAATCACCAGAGCGTACAGCTGGCCCGAGCGGGGGCACCCCACCGTACTCCTCGCCTGAAGCTGACTGGCTTGGTCAGGGTCCAGTTGAGCCTGACCAGACACACCGCGGAGGCATACAACACCTGGAGAAAACCCACAAACTGGGGTCCAAAATGAACACTCGCAGAGTGCACAGAAGATACCAGTGATCCAGGGACAGGAGGGCGAACGACAGACCATCCCTACACCCGAGCTCCAAGAGATCCTGGACCAAACACAGATTATCAAAGATGATATGGCCCGGGACAGCATAAGCCTGGTCAGGGTGGATCACATCCGCCAGCATGGACCCCAGCTGCAGCGAGATGGCCTTCGCTATGACTTTGTAGTCCATGCTGAGGAGCAAGACGAGACCCCAATTCCAAAGGTCGCAGGGGTCCCCCCTCTTTGGAAGCAAGGTGAGCATGGCTCGCCTGCACAACAAGGGGAGGACCCTATTCTCTAAGGACTCGGCCCAGACCTTGTCACCGTCTCGGCCGAGGACTTCCCAGAACACGCGGTAGAACTCCACGGTCAGTCCATCCATGCCTGGAGATTTATTGATGGGCATCCGGTGGACGGCTTCTGAGAACTTGGCCAGAGTGAGAGGCAGCTCTAGCTGGTCTCGGTCACCCGCACTGACCATCAGGAGTCCATCCCAGAGCACTCTGCAAGTGTCAGGATCGGTCAGATCTGGGGAGAAAAGGCCTGAGTAGAAGTCCCCAGCCCTTCCGCACATCTCCGCTGGATCCGTGAGGGGGGTGCCGTCCCCTGCCAGGAAGCAGGTGATGTGCTTCTTGGCTCCCCTCTTTTTCTCCAGGGCATAGAAGAAGTGGGAGCCATGATCCATCTCCTGAAGGAGGCGGATGCGGGATCGAACAAAGGCACCCCAGGCCCAATGGTCCTCGAGGGCCAGGAGCTCCTCCCGCTTCTCCCGACACACTCCACAGAGGGATGGATCCTTGGGGCTGGCAGCCAGGCGCCTCTCCAGCTCTAATACCTCCCCATTCCAACTGCTCTATCATCACATCTCTCCGTCGGCTGGCGCCCCAGGTGTAGTCGCGGCAGAAGAGCCAGGCGCACACCTTCCCCATGTCCCACCACCGCCGCCAAGGGAAAGGCACACCTCTGCCCTCGCCAGGCCAGCCAGAACTCCCAGAAGGACACCATCCTCCAAAAAGCTGTTATTAAAGTGCCAATAAGCTGGCCCAGGCCTCTCTGTGCAGAGAGAGGTTGTCACGGTCACTAGGTCGTTATCTCAGAATGGGGCCGGCCAGATGCTGGAGGAGTGTGCCTGTGAAAGGTGACAACATGAGAAGTAAATGTGGTCCAACCAGGAGTGGCTCGACCAATGGGCCTCCACCTGGATGAAGGTGAATGTTGAGACGTCATGCGGGTGGTGGTTGTGCCAGATCGTCCGTGGTGGACGACAATCTCCCGGAGGACGTCTGCGGTGGCTGGGCACTGCTCGGTCCCCAAGCGGTCCCACTCCTTGAGGGTGGTGTTAAAGTTCCTGCCCAGGACCAGGCACTTGCGAGGATTCAAAGAGCGGAGGAAGGCAGATGCCTGCTGATAAAAGCACAGCCTCTCTGGGCCTGATGTCGGGGCATAAACGTTGATGAGGTTGACCACTAGCCCCTCCATAGGGCCCGGAGGTGCAGCAGGTGGCCCGGAACAGCCTTGGCAACCCCTAGCACCTCAGGTCATAGGTCGGGAGAGAACAGGGTAGCCACTCCAGCCATACGAACTGTGAGGTGGCTAAAATAGACCCTGTCCCCACACTCCAGCCGCCAACTTGCTTCAGCAGCTGGATCCGTATGGGTCTCCTGCAGGACAACCACAGAGTGCCTACCTCCCAAAGGAAGGAGAGCACCTGGCACCTGCGGAGACCCATCCTATAGCCCCAGGTGTTTAATGTTGCAAAGATGATGAATGCCATGGGGAGGGCTGGGGGCATCCTCACCAGCAGGGACACTTACGGCCCCCGTTGCACTGCGCAGCGAACTGTGACCTACCCTGTAGGTGAGCAAAGAGTCACGGAAGCCACAGGCCCGCTGGTAGGCTGAAGCAGCCTGCTTCCCGGTCCCTTTACCCTCCCCCAGAATGGCCCTTATGGCCCGGAGGATTTGATAAAAGTCTCCCCAGAGCTGGAGAGTGAGCTGCACCTTGCTCTGGGACCCACCGGCGTCCTGGAGAAACTCTTGCAGCCTATCGGGGGGCGGGGAGGGACCAGGGTTACAGGCTCCTGGGCTTCCTCTAGTGGGGCACCTGTTGAAGCCCCGTGGCCTACTGCCACGGGCAGGCAGGGGGCGGACCCCTGGCGTGGCCCCCGATGTGCCGGTGCCATGCAGCCCGCCTCAGACCCCGGCTCAGTAGGGGGTGGCGGAGGGAAAATAGCAGCCACTAGGGCAGTGATTCTCAAACTTGTGTACTGGTGACCCCTTTCACATAGCAAACCTCTGAGTGCGACCCCCCTTATAAATTAGAAACACTTTTTTAAATACTTAACACCATTATAAATCCTGGATGCAAAGCAGGGTTTGGGGTGGAGGCTGACCGCTCACAACCCCCCATGTAGTAACCTCACGACCCTCTGAGGAGTCCCAACCCCCAGTTTGAGAACCCCTGCCCTAGGCGGTCAGGACAGGGGAACACTAAGGCCGCTCCCTGGGGGTCGTCTTCCGGGAAGGGGAAGGAGACAGCCCCGGGGCAGGGGCTGCAGTAGCAGCACAGGAGGGGACTGGGGTCGGCATCAGGGGCAGGGCAGAGGTCAGGAGCAAGGTCGGGGAGAGGGGCGGAAGTGGGATCGTGGGCCCCAGCAGCCGAGCTACTGGGGGGGGGGGTGGCACCTCTCGGCCAGGCTCAGGGGTTTGTGGAGTGGGAAGGGGGGCCCTCAACAATACCAGGCTCACACTCCAAGGCAGGTGTTTTGGCCATAGCATTGCTCAGTGGGGAAGCGGCAGTGGGACCCCCCACTTCTGCCCCTCTCCCTGACCTTGCATAAACCACCTGGAAACACGGGACCCACGGGGACAAGGTCGGAGCTCTGCCACACTATATACACCACACACACAGAAATGGATCGTGATTGTATTATGCTACAGGTTGTCTCATCTTGCCACTTACTTTTTCTAATAACCAGCAGCAACCATCCATTTTGCATTAACTAACCTGAAATTCAGATAATTGTGCTCATCAATGGTTAGCAAATTATTTTCTAAAGGTTTAAATAACAGAAGAATCACAGAAAATCAAATCTTTGCGCCATCCCAGCCAGTCCCAGTTCACACTGAATGCAACGCAGGAGAAGCTTGCGAGAACATATTCCCACCCATCCCAGGAATCAATCTTTATTTCTGGTGAATATTCTGAATTTCACACATTTCTTGCAGTGAAGTGCCTTGCTGTCAGCAATGGATGTGCTGGTACTCTTCAGAACGAAAGGTAGAAAACTTGGGATTGACAAATTGTTATTGAACTTTACTGCTGTAGACAGGAGGCATGTTGGGCTTTTTCCTTTGTCCTAGCTCTCCTGTGCCATCAAATAAGGGCTGCATAGTCTCTCCCAGCATATCCTGATGCCAGTTTTCTATCCCTTGTTTCTATGTAGCGCTTCCCTCCACCACATCCCCCCCATGATCTGTTCTAATTACAGTAGAACATTTTGTTCAGAAATGTCAATGCATCTTAAAATATTCAAATATAGGCAAATTAAGACTTCTGTAAAAACACCAACTACACATACAGTGAGGAAAACAGACAATATGTTGCTATAAAAGTGAAAAGTGGGTCATCCTAATTCACAATTAATCACGTTGATTTAATCCTCTCCCTCTACTTAGGAGATTGTTTCTCTCACACATCACTAACAGGTCAGCAAATCCTCTGAAAGTTCTACCTACCTTGGGTTACATCACCAAACGAACGTCAACTCCAAACCTAAACACAAAAGTCATCGCTGATCAATACAGCTTCCCTCAGCTCAAAATCATACCTTCCTAATCATGCTCTCATGACACACATGCCCACATGAGCCATTGAATAATCCAGGGGTTCTCAAACTTCATTGCACCATGACCCCCTTCTTACAACAAAAATTACTACATGACTCCAGGAGAGAGGAATGAAGGCTGAGCCCACCAAACCCACCCCACCCCGGGCGGGAGAGCCAGAGCCAAAGCCAAAGGGCATCAGCCCCGGGCAGGGGGGCCTATAACCTGAGCCCTGCCACCCAGAGTTGAACCCCACAATGTGGGGCTGAAGCTTTAGCCCAGAGCCCCAGCAAGTCTAAGCCAGCCCATGCGACCCCATTAAAACAGGGTCGCGACTCACTTTGGGGTCCTGACCCACAGTTTGAGAACCACTGGCTCACTTGCATGCATACATCACTGACTGACTTGTTTTCCAGTGTCAGAAGGCAAACACTTATTCAGGTAATGTCGTAAGTAGTTCAAACTGTCCATATATGGATTTGAGACTTCATTTATAGCTGTTTCCGAGAGGGGTGAGTCCAGCACAGATCATACAATGAAAATAAAGGGAGAACATAACTAGTTTTATTTCCCAAATTTAAATTCTCAAAGAATTCTATTAAACCTCATATCCATAACAGTATTTCCATGACTTCAATTTCAATGATGTTGAAATAAGCTTTCCTCAGCAGCGCTGTGAACCTAAATGTGACGCTGGCAGACCAGGTCACGCTAGAGTGTATTCAGGTCAATTCACTTGTGTCTTAGTACAGATCAAAGTTTTGGGTGTTTAAACTTCATGAAAACTAATGGGACGTTACATGCATTGTTTTCACTTATCTGTCCATGTTACGATGTAATAGAATTTAAATTGTGTATTCCATGTAACTAAATAACTCAAAGAAATCTTGTGAAATGCTAATGAAGGATTTAAGGACTTTAACAGAAAATGCTAATTTCAAAGCAAGTGGCCATTATGTATTGTGGTCGGAAGTCAAAGGATTAAATGCATTCCTCACACATCATCATCAAAGGAAAAGCCCATGTGGGTAGAGACACTGTCAATTTATGTTCTATCAGAAGAAGTTAATATGGATTCAAGGAAAAATCCTTCATCTCCATTTGGACTCTTACAGGGAAGCGTGCCAGAGATCCTGAGACAATCTGGGTATCCTGAAGAGACTTTTGGGAGACTTGTAGTTTATTACAGCACTGCCATAATTTGAATTTACAAACAGGTGTGACTCACCTGTTATATTTTACCTGCTTTAACCTCTCAATAATTCTCATTCTTTTTGTTACCTAATAAACCTTTAGTTGTTTACTAAGATTTAGCTATCAACACAGTCTTTGGTAGAAGATCTAGGGTACCAATTGATCTGAGGTAGGTGGCTGGTCTCTTGGGACTGGTGTGATTTTTGGTTTAAGGGACCTTTTAGCACAAAGTCCAGTTTGTCTGGGTGGCAAGATAGGCTGGAGAGTCTAAGGAGACTGACTGTGACTCCATGATAAGACTGTTACCATCCAGGAGCTTACATTTGTTACTGGCTTGGTGAAATCTAATGACATAACACCCCACCAGCTGGAGTGGCCCCAGGGACCGCCCGAGCAGCGGCCAATGCAGCTGGCCCAGGGACCGCCCAAGTATTTATAGTATAAGTCACGGACAGGTCACGGGCCCGTGAATTTTTGTGTATTGCCTATGACTTGTCCATGACTTTTACTAAAAATACCCATGACTAAATTGTAGCTGTAGTTATAGGCACACTTCCTCAGGCCCAGATCCTGCAAATGAAGCATTTTGACAGACTGCTGTGCCCCTAGGGAAACCCACTGTCTTCTGTGGAGCTCCACATAGGCACAGCAGTCCGTCCACCCACTATCTGTTGCAGGATTGTAGGCTAAGAGAGACAAGCCATCACATGTGTGCAGTAAGTTTTCAGTATTTTGGCTGGTCTCTTATTTATATCCAAATTAACATGAATAGTGTTTTATTTTATCATTCCTAAAAGAGCAAACTTGGAGAGAGAACCACCCTGATAACCACTAAGAAGAGAGAGAACACGGATTAAAGGTAAAACAATCAATATTAACAGAGGATTTGTTAAAGTGTTACCTTTATTAACAGCAAGAATGAGCAACGGCAACACAAATGTGCTCTTTCCATACGGAACGGGTACAATTTTGTGGTTTGAATTAAACAGACTGTTTTTTCTCACATCAGAACTCATTTCCTTCCAGCCCAGTGTCAGCATCTGGATAACAGCGCAATGCTAATAGGGTTTTTTCCCCCTAGTGATTCTGAGCAGGTCTGTGATTAATCATGCTGTCACCCATGTCAATGAGAGCAGGAAGCTGAGCATTATTATTTATACCCAGAAAAGTGCTGGGCATTTGCCGTCTGGCGGCAGTGGCCACTCAGTTGGCACACTGGTTGTCTTGCACCTTCTCTGAAGGATTTACACAAGCATAAGAAAAGTCAGAAGAGAAACTGGGAATTTGGGAACACGTACATGGTGAAGAGAAAATGTAGACGGGATCAAACCAATCCTCATGACGTGCCTACAAAAGTCCCCATTACTCAAACAATAGTTTTAGGATTGGAAGAGAGCAATGTAACATCGCACTGTACATTGTAAAAGGAAAAGGGAAAATGTGAATCCCTTTTGTACCATGGGAATTCATACCAAAGGGGGCAAATGAGGAAATATTAACATTAATGTGTTCAGGAGGGGAAAACTCTAGGCCATGCGCTAATGAAAGGACAGAATGTGTATATAGAAAATTCCATGAGCACAGCTGAGCACAATTTGTAAACCAAGTTATAACACAGGGATATGTTTCTATGGTGATTCAAGATGTCCAGACCCTGGATACCGGAATTTATTGAGATACAGTAAAAACTGCCAAAAATGGGAAGAGTAGAAATGGAATTATTAGTTACAGACCAACTAATTAAACCAACTATTCCCCCTATTATCACAAGCTCACAAACAAATGTAAACTCCACTTCTGAAGTTTCCCTATGTCCAGTAGTAACACCAGGACCAGAAAGTGGATTAAAACTTTCCCCTCTCAAAAGCAAAACCATTGCCTTACATGGTAAGGTATGTTTGTTCATTGTTCCAATTATTCTTAATATAACCCAATGGGATTTCCACCAATATTGAAGTTGGTCAGGGAAGTCAAGTTGGGGGATTATAGAGAGAATTTAACAAACAACTTTGGGAAAACCCCAGAAGCAAAGGAACAGAATATTAGAAGAAAGAGAGATGATAGTGGGATAACAGGAACTATTATGGGTTGTTTGGGACAGGTATGTCCGTAGTAACTCACGTTGATATTAGAGGCACTGCAAAAGAAATTAAAAGAAAGTATTAAAAAAAAAATCCTCCATCCTCTTGCTAAGGCAGAGGGTAGATTAATTGAGGAACTACTACTTACGGTAATAAATGTGCATGATATTGCCCAGGCATTAAGAGAAAGCCAGGAAACAGTTTATCAGTTAATTAAACACAATAATGATGAAGCTGGAAGTCATACTGCAGATGAAGAAATAATGGGTATATATATATTCCTAGCCATTCAAGACGTTTTAAGAGATCTCCAAATGGGATAATAGCTAACCTCATCCACCAACAAATATTCGCTGGACTGATACAGGAATGAAACCGAGCTATTCAAGGAGGCTGACATCTTGCAGGATCTAGGTGCTATAGTTAGTTACCTCTTGATTACAGTTAATTTATAGAAAACTTGCAAGTCTATTGTTCACTTTCCCGCCAGTAATTGAAAAGAAGGTCATTAATCAGACAATAGCATGTGTCCACTCAATAGGTCGTAGAATATTCCATTTTTAAGGAATGTGCCCAGGTCCATCAGATACTGGTAAGAGTCACATGGAGAGTGACAGGCACCCTCTCTGGCCTGCTGCACAGAGGTGCAAGCCAGATGGATTTGCTGATGTGATGCCCTTTGGGCTATGCAACCCGTTTGTGGTATAGATCATAGTAATGAGACAGAAATCCAAGAAAGGACTCATCTCGACTGCCCAGTATGGCTGAGTACTTGGAATGGACATCAAACACGGGTGGGAAATGAAGAGTACCGTGTGGTCGCACACCAGTTAAAATACCATGATGGAGAAAAATCATGCCTGAGTAGTCAGTTCAGTTGGTGTTTTATCTCTAAACTGAAAACTGTAATTAGGTCAGTCAAAAATCATACCTATACCCAAATTTGTTGACCCTTTAGTATAAAAAAAAAAAAAAAAAAAGGTTGACCAGGCTCTGGTCCTGAGGCTATGCGATTGTTCCCTAACTTTACAGTACCTATTGCTATATTAAACTTGTACTTTGTTGTACTTGAAGTCTTTGTTAAGATTAAATACAAATCATTTTTCCTGCATGTGGATTAATTAGATCCAGTGAATAATCAAATGGAACAAAGTTTAAAACCAGTTAACTGGTGGGATCAGGTTAATACAATTGGGGAACATACAGCTGTGGCATTAAGTTTTAAGATGGGTTAAACAAACATGTATTATGGATACAAATAATTGTAGCACTGCTTATAACGCATTCTAAGATAAGCTGTATGTTAAAGGATCATCAAAAGAAACAGGAAAGCAAACAAGCGTTGGTGTACACCACCTTACTCCAGCATGTAAAATAAGCGAAACCCTTTGAAAATATATTTTCGAGGGTACTGGTGTAGGGGGATAACGGTTGGAGAACAATTGATTATTAAGGCCCTGAAATAAAGACACCCCTCAAAATGCAACACTGGGAAAATTACTAACAAGGTGGTCATGTTTTTATTTTTTGGTAGTGATTTGGAAACCCCACCACTCAAAGAACCTGTGTTTAAAGAAGATAAAGTAGTATTAACATTTTGAGATGGGGTGCTTTTTACTCCTTCCTCCCCCAGTGGGTATGATAATCTATTGAATTAAGATACTATTTAGCTATTTTTCATTTTTATATTTCTGTAAGATTTGTTAGTTATATTTTAATAATTTGTAATTATGGATAGCGATATCCCAAGGCCTCAGCCTCCCTTGCTGATATAAGCATAGTTTTGCCAGTTGTTACATAGAATTGCTGATCTGCTTTATATGATGTTATTGCTGACAGGACAAAGGTAACATTGTGCTGGAAGATTTAAGCAAAGGTACACAAAACTGAAAAGACTAAAAAAATCCCCTCTTTACTAGAAAGCCCAGGAGCACGATGACATGGAACAGAATGATACAGAAATTGTCTCAACAGCAAAACCTGTGTAAATCGAAAACTGTGCATTCGCAGTGTACAGTTATATAAGAAAATGCCTAATGTGCTTAAAGCTGAATGGAGAAAGGTTAAGAAACGTGTAATGAGGAAATGTACAAAAAGACTCAAGTGAACAAATCAGAGAAACAGCAGACCAGAAACCGAAAGAACAGGACTGAAAGATCAGACGAGAAGTCAAAGGCAGCAATGACCATCATCAAGTACAGCAGAACTTTCAAGGTCCCTGGAATGTAGTAACTTGGGTCCCCTACCTAAGCAGTCAAATATATGTATAAATATGTGTATAAGTGACAATAATTCTCTCTGAAATTGGATTAAATAAATGCAAAGATTGATTAAGCCTAAATTGGGTGGATTTGTGACTCAGTTTCCCATCTTCCACTCCCAAACAGACTATGAAGTAACGTATCACAGGATTTTGGGGCATCCTTACCTGACTGAAAAAAAAAAAAATCTTTAGCCTTAATGAATCAACCCATTTGAAATAGTTTTCACAGGGGTGCTGGTTAAGTTTCAACTTATTTCCAGATGTATAGCCTGTGGCACTTGGCAGCTGGGTCAGAGTTCACTCTCTCAGGCTTAGAGCCTCAGAATTGACTCTGATAATTGCTGTGATTATATTGCTAATGCCATGGTGACAGCAGAAAAGTAGATTGAAGTTAGTCTATTTCGCTGACACCACAACCCTCAGCCAATGTCAGACGACTTATCAGCTCCTTTCTGGTCAAAAAACCTAATCAAATTATAGTTCTGAATGTCATTTGATGTTAGCCTGCTAATCAAGGAATCATCTCATTTTCATGGGCTTTCACCCACACAGCATACATTCAGGACACTATCTGGCAGAGTTTCAGACGCTTATTATAAAGGCAGTGTTCGTGAAACCAGTTCCATACCTGCAAGTCATGCTTCCTTGGGCTGTGGTCTTGTCACATCTTAAATGCCGAGAAAGCCAATGGGAGATATGAATTTAAAACACCAAGGTGTGTCAGGTGACTGCGCTGGGTATTTGGTATGTGTATCTCTTTGCTCTAAGCCAGAGCTTTAGCAGAGTGCTGAAAAGCCCCTGGATAAAATTCCACCATTAGATGGAGCTCCATGTCTGCCTCTCCCACATTTATCTGTCAGGAAGAGATGTGTTGAATTAAAGCCCTGATTCTCCAGCCTCCTCCCCGAGGAGCCACATTTACTGCTGTTTGCTCTACAACTGGAAGCTATTACCTTTCTACCTGCTACACCTATCTTTGCTCCTCTGTTTCCCTCATTACATCATCATAAGAAAGAGTGGAGGTGCCATTGAGGGACAACAGCCACTTGCCACATATGCCCCAAACCCTTGTATTTTCCATCTGGCTTTAATGCTTCAGTGATGGGAGGATAGAGAATAGGACAGGGGTTGAGAAAACCCAGGACAGAATCTCAAGAGGGAGCAGGCAGGAGAGGGATACTCCATGGCCTACACAATATGGAGAAGGGAAACATTCAAGAGTTAGATGGAGTAAGTGACTCCTAAGGTGAGGTGGTAACTCAATGTGAGACAGATAGCCCAGAGTGAGAGAGAGAGAGCAGAGGAAGAGACCCAGGAGCTGGAGAAAGACTGAGGGGAAGAGACCTTGGGGAGGGAGGGGTGAGAGAAAGATACGTACAGCTAAACAGGGACTACAGAAGAAAGGAAGTGTAGTGGAAGAGGAAACAACACAGATGAGGACAGGACGGAGGCTGAACACCACAGTAGCAACCATGAGAATAGAGAATGAACCAAAGGGGGGGAAAAAAAAAAAGGAGATGTTGCTCTCTGAAGAAAGAATAAGGAGTGACAGAAAGGAGAAATGAAAAACCCTACCTGGGGAAAAATGGAGTGGCAGTAGAGGCATAGAACTAGTATATAACACTTGCATCTTTTAGGACTTGATTTCAGCATACTATGCCTTCGGGTTTCCTGGAGCCTGCTGGCTCTAGCTTCTATTTTATGATGCATAGTTTAGTGCCGATAGAGGACAGACGCACATACTCTCTCAGTGCTTCCACGTGAAGACTTTATTTTTGTTTTCTTGTTTTAGAAGAACTAAACCTCAATCAAAAAGTCATTCAGACTGAAAATACGCACTTGCTGTTTGTGTGCAGAGAAACATGATGAGAATAAAAAGAAACGATAAAGAGAGAACAAAGAAACTTTTAGTTGAGTGAATTTTAACTTTAGAGTCTCTTCTAGCTTTTCTAATTGTTATTGCACTCTAAATACGAGTGTTTGGAGGAAAGGGTTGGGATGGAAGGACTCTTTTGAGCACTTGTGTTAGAACAATGCCTCTGACTAGCTACCTATTCTGGTTGTTGTGGTAAAGAACCTGTGTTCTCTTGGTTGCTAGCCACTGTGCATTCTGCAGTTAAAAAATTAGTGGCTCAGTTTGCTACTCACCATTTCCATGTGGTTGACACTTTGTTTAAAACTATAACCTCAGTGTTTACATCTTTAGGTTTTTTGCATGCATATATGCAGGACTGGAACTAAAAAAATTAAAAGTGCTCCTGCTGAGGACAGCTAGGTAGTCTTTCTCCAGATATACATTTTCCAGGTCACAGAGAGTCCGCTTTTGCATGAAAGCCATTATCATAAATGTGCAATGATATCATTGCTACAAAAGCAATTGTTTTAGTAATTGGTTCGAATTCTTCCAGGAGATGAATCACATCTTTTATACAGATCTCAAATATTACAAGCCAGATCCTCAGCTTGTGTAACTTGTCCTTAAAGTAGCCACAGCAATTCACCTCAGCTGAGGGTCTCACCCTAAGTGCTTTAGCACACACGTAGCTTCATAGGATTCCGAGGCCAGAAAAGACCATTGTGATCAAATAGTCTGACTTCCTGTACAACACAGACCATAAAACTCCCCAAAAATAATTCCTAGAGCAGATCTTTTAGAAAAAAAGATCCAGTCTTGATTTAGAAATTGTCAGTGATGGTGAATCCACCACAATCCTTGGTAAGTTGTTCCAGTGGTTAATTAGTCTCTCTGTCAAAAAATGTATACCTTATTTCCAGTCTAAATTTATGCTTCCATACATTAGATCATGTTATACCTTTTTCTCCTAGATAGAGGAGCCCATTATTAAATATTTGTTCCCCATGTAGATACTAACAGAATGCTGTCAGATCACCCTTTAATCTTAATAGTGGATATACTATTCCAGCAGCAGTTGCGACAGAGCCAAATGCAGAGATTAAATAAGCTTTCTACTCCTAGTACAGATTCCTGTTTATGCATCCAAGGATTGCATTAGCCCTTTGGCCAAAGCATCACACTAGGAGCTCATGTTCAGCTGATTATTCACCATGATTTCTTTTTCAGCATCATTACTTCCCAGGACAGAGTCCTCCACCCTGTAAGTATGGCCTACATTCTTTGTTCATAGATGAATACATTTACATTTAGCTGTATTAAGACGCATACTGTTTACTTTCACCCAGTTTACCAAGTGATCCAGATCACTCTGAACCATGTGCATCATTAATTTTCTAAATATCAGACTGATGTCAGCTGAAGGAAAAAGGCACATTTGAAAAAGAAAATTACCAGTACCTTTCCCCACAACAGACCCCCCACCCCCCTATACACAGAAGCCAGAGCCTAGAGTGTGGCACAAATTATCCGAGCCCCCTTTGCAGTTGAGGGATGAGCTTTGCATTACAAAAATTACAAATTAAGTTTTGGTATAAACAAATCCATCTTTGGATGTGTCATGATGTATAGTACCATAAACAAAGTATCAGAGTCATTCTACTTACTGCAAATTTTAGTTATAGGATTTGGAGGGTCCTCTATCAAAATTAATGCAACTCTCTAATCACAACCTGCTTTATGACAAGATACATCTTGCATTACAAGGGAGCTTTTACAAAATTAAAAACAATATACAGGGAGCATATCATTTCTTTGAGCTTCCTCTGCAGTCTCAGGCAATTTGTAATTAATATGCAAGCACAGCAAATTGAACTCTGGTATTTAATACCACGGGCATGTCCTTCCTTTAAAAGCTGGCAATTTTAATGCCATTATTATAAATATGACTCAAGGTAGATGCAAAGGAACAGAGGGCAAATCAAAGTAAGCACTCTGCTTCTTTTAAATTCATACTGAAAGGAAAGTGAATGCTTTCTGGCCTGAGATTCCAAAAGGGAAGAGAAAACTCTAAGAAGTAGAACTGCTACTTGTTGAAGAGGATTGGGAGATGTCACCCTTTAAAAATGAGTTTGTTCAGCCCCACACACAATCTCTTCTCTGAATAATGCCATCAGAGCAGTGTGGTTCTGGAACAACCTTCGAACAGGGCTAGTGCAGGCAGACAACCTAACTAGTATTAAGATGGTGCTTGGTGAATTTATGAACAGGATTATATGATGAAGTTGCTTGCAATAGTGGGGGCCTGGGCTCCATGACCCAGGAGGTCCATTCTAGTCTTATGTTCCTAGGCTAAGATTGTGAAAAAGGCCTTCAAAGGATTATTAACAATGAACAAAAATGCTTGCTGTAAAGGACTTTTAGATTGACATCATCTACATTTTTGGGGGTGGGGGAGAAGAGGAAAAGGTCGAATTTACTTTTCTCCCTGTAGCATATGATTTAGGCCAAAATTTGAAGTATCCACTAATTCTGGGTGCTCAATTAATGACAATAATTTGGGGCCTGGTTTCCAGAAGTCATGAGACCTCCCAGGTGAAGTTAGTTGAGGCTGCAAGTGTTCTGCATTTCTGAAAGTCAGTCCCTCAGTGTTTCAGGTTGGGTCCTGAAAAACAGAAGCCCCCAATATTAGTGGATCTTTCTGAAAACTCAGTCTGAGTTGTTTGCATTTCACTCTGTATCACCAATGTGTTGTCAGTTTCGCTTTTGTTACTCCATAGTACTAATATAACATAATACTCTCGCACCAGAAGACGGGTGATATTGGAAACAGCCAGGGAATATCCAAAACTGCTTCTCATGGACTAAAACTATTTGGTAGTGACTTTTCAGGCACAGGTGATGAATGTGTATTGGGAGGTGGGGGTGGGGTGGCATGCAGGGTCACATGTCCCCTTGGCTTTGCATACTGAGCATGCTTAGTAACGTGGCTGAAGCCAGCTGCTCTGACTCTGCTCCCCCCTACCCCCACCACTATCGGCAGGCATGGATCCCCTCTACTTTCAGCTACCTTTGTTTTCTCCCTCTAGAAGCAGAGAGTAATGCTGGGCACGCTATGGAAGGATGGCAAGTTTTAATTTCTGCCTGGAAGGGGATTTTTAGGTCAGGATTAAGAAGAAGGCTGCATCCAAATGCCACCTGAAAGATGAGTTTGTTGTAAGATTTCTAGCTAACAGTTCTCAGGTAAAGGCAGAGTACCTAAATGGTCACCATGGGCCATTCACATATCCTCAGCCAATGGAGAGGGGCTGCGTAGCTGGAAGAACAGAATCCCGGGGAGTGCCCTCAGCATCGGGGAGGCTGGTGAGATGGCTCCGTTCCATCTGCATTGGCTAGGGAAGAGAGGGGTGCATCTGGGGGCAGTGGAGCTGCACTCTAGCTATTCTGTACTGTACTGACTCATGGAGACCCTGCAGCAGAGCATGATTTACAGCAGCCCCTGTTCTGGGTCCCAGGCACCTCCAGGATCCAGAAGGCTCAAAACCCACTTTTGTCCAATCCCCTCTGTATGGTGGGCTTCAGCTCTGCTGGAATTGAGAATGGGAGGCTGTGCCTGTACTTAGCTACAGAAGCGACACAAGTAGTGTCGGACAGCTGCCTACTCTTTTACAAGTGCAGTTGGGGCCCTATTTTGGTTTCTATTTGCTCTTTAAATATATAAAACAGCCTGGGCTGAGGTGACCCTCTAGTCCAGTCATTGTTTCTATTTGATCTCCACCCTTGAAAGCCTCTGAGGCAGATTTTCCCTTCCTCTCCCTGATGAAAAGTGGAGCAAAGAGGTTCACTTCCTCAGCAATACAGCTCTTGCCGGTCATTAAATTCCCTTCATTCAACCTCAAAGGGCCTATAAATCTCCCGCACCAACTTTATATATTTGTCATAATTGTATCAATCATCTTTACTTCAGGTGCAATTCCCCCCCTCCACTTTGATCTTCAACCTTACTTGACTTGATCATTGTCTTGCATTGTTTTTAGTCTCATGGCCAGAGATTTTGATTTGTGATTGGCACAGGACACAAGTAATTAGGAGAAAGGAGGAGGAGGAAACTTTCAGAGATCTTGCACAGGGCACAAGTTAGATGCAATGAAAAGGATTCCAATTACTGATGGTGCAGAGAGAAAGTGAGGGTTGTGTTGTTAGGCAAGAATGACAGCATTCAAGGAGCACACAGCACATATCTGAGGCAGAGATGCTATGCAGCTATAATGAATGTCATCCACTGAAGAATATTTGAAGGAAACAAGACTGTCAGTGCTTCCTTCCGAGGGTAGTGGATAAGAAATGCTAGAATCACTGTAACCAAGAAATGCATGAGATATCATTTAAATCTTTAAAAGTATATTTCAGGCAAGGTGAATGGCTCAGTGAAAAAGCAACGTGCTATGAAAATTTTCAGCCCTTCATAGCCAGTTAAAATCCTGCCCAGGTCAGTGGTGACAAGAGCTTTAACCAGCCAGTGACTAGGTCATTCAACATAAACACACACACAGTCCACTAGGCCCTTTCATTTAACAATTTTCATGCTCAGAAAAGCTTGCTTCACTATTTGAGAATTGATAACGGGCAATGTGGTACTAAAAATAAAATAACTTTCATTGCATCGCAACTTCATCAGCTTCCCCATATCAACTTCAGGGAGAATCCCTCGTCTTCTCTCACATCACTTGTCTGTTAGTCTATTTAACTTGTAAGCTCTTTAAGAACAGGGACTGGGGAACCTATTCTAACAGCTACCGCAATATTAGTAATAATACAGTCACTGCACTATCACTGCAATCAGCTGATATTCCCTTACCATTTGTAATCCTGATCTGCATCACATTACTTGAGCCAAGAAAACATTTTGTTTCTTACCAACGCTCCTGTGTGTCACATCTTTATTGAAGTCACCAGGGCAGACATGGAGGCCAGTTCCTCTACTCTTATTACAATTGCCATGGCAGTTTTAATGACAAGTAGTCTCAAAGATGGAACGATACAACTATAGTCCTCTCCAGTGCCATCCTGGGACAGTAGTTTAGTACAACCTCACAAACATGGCTGCTTCAGTAACCCACACACCTTCTGAGTGTGGTGTTCTGTCCCATCTAGTGACACCAAGACCACTTAGAGAGCAATTAATGAGTGCTCTACAGCCTTAGCCAACCAGTTGGCTTTTAGCTCATACAGTAGAGGCTCATTCACTGAGCTCCAGAGGTCCCAGGTTCGATTCTACCCGCTGACGAGCGGGGTCTGTTGGCGTACACTTGCATCATCCCAGGGCTTCCCTATTTGTCTATTACCTGAAGACCAACCTGGTCTCTGCTCCATTTAAGCTGAGAGATTTGACAAGTTCACAGCCCAAAGTGCCTGCAGTAGACTCTAGGATTAGGAGATATCATTAGATGTGATATGGTCAGTACGAATAAGAAAAAAGAGGAAGTAGCGTATCACAGTACACATGTAAAGAGACATGATGTGGAGAAAGAAAGAAAGAAAGAAAGCAATATACACAAGGTTATAATTGTGACTTATACTGACATGTTCCATAAAAATAAAAATCACCGAAGTCTAGAGAGCATAGAAACTACTGAGAATAAGAGCAAGATTCCCCAATGTTATATGAGTTTAACTGTCTAGAGAAGAAGGGTGTGATAAACTTTGTGTCTTAAACAACATACAAGATTTCATAGAGACCAGGGAGGAGACAGTCACCAGCAGTTGCATAACCAACTGTCCAATTAAAGGAAGTTGGTCATTTTAGGATGGAAAAAACTGCCGAGGAATGGCTAATGATCCGCTTCTATTGAAAGAGCAGCATTCAGTTCCAAAGGAAAAAGCAGCTGTAAAGAAAGGAGCCATCATAGCCACTAAATGTTCCCTTCTCCCTTGAGAAACAGTCCAGTGAAAAAAAGAAATCACTTTTTAAGCACATCAAGATCTTGAATGGGGAAGATGAGAGTAGGTAAAGCGCTTTCATGGGCTACTGTAACTGTAAATCAGAGGGATTTCACATCTCCCAAAGAAAGTTTGCTATGAAATGAAAAATCATTCTTTTAATGAGCAGAGAAGACAATGAGGTAAACCAAGTTGAAGTTTAAAAGGAACTAGGATGAACATGTCACACACAATGTGTGGAGATTAAAAGGGAGGCAACTGGAAAACATCAGCCTAATGGTGAACATAACCATAAAAGAAAGTTCAAAATTCTATACAAAAGTATATGAATGCCTTTGATGGGGACAGTAAAGGGAAGCAGAATAGTCTTAACTTCAGTGCCTAGTAGTGGGGGAGAAACAAGGGTTACTCACCTTCTCGTAACTGTTGTTCAAGATGTGTTGCTCAGATCCATTCCAATTACGTGTGTGCGTGCCACGTGCACAGTCAAAACTTTTTTCTCCTAGTGGCACCCTTAGGGTTGGCTGTGGAGCCCCATGAAGTGGCACCTTCATAACGCTCCATATATGACCCTGCCGGCCCGGTGTCCCCTCAGTTCCTTTTTGCCAGTTACTCCAACAGAGGGGAAGGCGGGAAGGTTTGGAAAGGATATGAGCAACACATCTTGAAGAACAAGAGTTACGAGAAGGTGAGTAACTGTTTTTTCTTCTTCCAGAGATTGCTCATATCGATTCCAATTAAGTGACTCCCAAGCCTTACCTAGGTGGTGGGGTCAGAGTTATGGAATCACTGATTGGAGTGCCGCTCTGCCGAAAGCCACATCATCTCTGGCATGCTGGATGATGGCATAATGAGAGGTGAACTTATGTACTGAGGACCAAGTTGCTGCCCTGCAGATTTCTTGGATCGGGACCTGGGCCAGGAATGACGCAGATGAGGCCTGGGTCCTTGTGGAGTGTGCTGTAAGAGCCGGGGCTGGTAGTTTGGCCAGCTTGTAGCACGTGCAGATGCATGACATGATCCAGGAGGATATTCTTTGAGATGAGACCATGAGTCCTTTCATCCAGTCTGTCACCACTATTAACAACTGGTTCAACTTCCTGAATGACTTAATGCGTTGGATTTAGAAGGCTAGCGCTCACCAAACATCGAGGGAGTGCATCCTCTGCTCATGGCTACTGGCATGAGGCTTAGGATAAAAAAACAGGTAGGAAAATGTCTTGACTAGTGTCGAAGTGTGACACCACCTTAGAAAGTAAGGCTGGGTGAGGTCTGAGTTGCACCTTCTCCCTGTGCAAAACCATATCAGGTGGGTCTAAGGTAAGGGCCTTTAACTCAGACACACTCCTTGCAGATGTAATGGAGACCAGAAAGGCTACCTTCCACAACAGATAGAAAAGGGGCAAGTCACCAGCGGTTCAGATGGGGGCCCCATGAGCCTGGAGAAGACCAGGTTAAGGTCCCAGCGGCGATAGGCTGTCTGATCTGGGGATATAGGCATTCCAGACCCTTGAGGAAGCAACCAACCAGAGGGTTGGCAAAGACAGAGTGATCAGATGCTCCCAGTTGGAAGGTCGAGATAGCAGCGAGGTGTACCCTTATGGAGGACGCTGCCAGGCCTTGCTGTTTCAGGTGCAGAAGGTACTATAAGATGAGAGGTACAGGGGCCTGGAGAGGGGGTGTACAATGTTGGTCACACCAACAAGTAAATCTCTTCCACTTTGCCAGATATGTGGCTCTAGTGGAGGGCTTTCTGCTGCCGAGGAGGACCTCCCTTACTTGTTCTGAGCACAGAAGTTCCATGGGGTTCAGCCATGAAGCTTCCAAGCTGTGAGGTGGAGGGACTGCAGGTCGGGCTGATGAAGATGACTGTGGACCTGAGTGATCAGGTCGGGAAGGAGAGGCAATGTGACTGGGAGTCCACTGAGTTCTAGGAGTGTGGTGTACCAATGTTGTCGAGACCACACTGGTGCTACCAGAATTATCTCTGCCCCATCCCTGCAGACCTTGAGTAGGACCTTGTGCATGAGAGGGAATGGGGGAAAAGGCGTAGCTCAGGCAGCCTCCCCAGGGTAGCAGGAATGCATCCATGATTGATGCTGGCCTGTGTCTCTGGAAGGAGCTGAACATCAGGCATTTCCTGCTGCTCTGGGGGCAAACAGGTCGACCTGGGGAAACCCCCACCTCTGGAAGATGGAGTGTATGACATCTGGCTGGAGGGACCACTCGTGCGTGCAGAAGGACCTGCTGAGATGGTCCACCAGTGTATCTTGAACTCCTGGTAGATAGGAAGCTTCCAGGTGAATGGAGTGGGCTATGTGGAACTCCCACAGCTGAAGCACTTCCCAACATAGGGGAGAGGACTGGGCTCCACCCTGCTTGTTGATGTAAAACATGGCAGTGGTGTTGTCCATCAGAACTGCTACACACTGACCTTGTATTCAGGCCTGAAAGGTCTGGCATGCTAGTTGCACTGCCCTCAGCTCCTTGATATTAATATGGAGGTAGAGCTCATCCTGCAACCAGAGGCCCTGCATATGGAGGTCTCCCAAATGCGCACCCCATCCCAGAGCTGACATGTCCATTACCAGGGACAAGGAAGGCTGAGGGCTGTTGAAGGGGACTCCTCTGCACACTGCTCAAGGGTCGAGCCACCATTGAAAGGACTCAAGCACCTGCCCCGGCACCGTGACTACTGAATTCAAGCTCTCATGTTCCGGGCAATAGACCGAAGTGAGCCACGCCTGTAGAGGCCTGAGCCTCAGTCTGACATGCCGGCTCACGTAAGTGCAGGCAGCCATGTTGCCAAGGAGACTCAGGCACCCCCTTGCTATAGTGGTTGGGTATTGGCAGAGGCCTTGAATAATGCCCATGATGGCTTGGAAGCGGGGCTCTGGCAAAAGAGCTCTTGCCTGAACCGAGTCTCTCACAGCCCCGATGAAGTCTATTCTATGAATCTATCCCAAAGAATAGATAAGTTGGTGATAAGGTTGACTTGTTCAAGTTGAGGAGGAGACCCAGTTGCTCAAATGTGGATCTAACTAATCAGATTTGAGACTCCACCTTCTCCCTAGTACGGCCCCTAAGCAGCCAGTTGTTGAGGTAGGGGTATACCTGCACCTGCCTCCAATGGAGGAAAGCAGCCACAACCAACATGCACTTGGTGAACACTCCGGGGGGCTGTTGAGAAGCCAAATGGAATGACCGTTAATTGATAATGCTTGTGGTCAATCACGAAACATAGGAACCGGTGCACAGGTCCAGTCGCTATATGGAAGTATGTGTCTTTCACATTGAGGATGGCATACCAGTGTCCCGGATCCAGGGAGGGAATAATGGTGCTCTGGAAGACCATGCAGAACTTCAACTTTACCATGAACTTGTTGAGTCCTCGCAGATCTAGAATGGGTCTGAGACCTCCCTTGGCCTTGGGGATTAGGAAGTATCGGGAGTAGAATCCCTTGCCCCTGAGGAACCTTCTCCACCGCTCCCATGGGGAGAAGTGTCTGCACCTCCTGATTAAGGAGTTGCTCATGAAAGGGGTCCCTGAAGAGGGACAGGGAAGGGGTGGGTGGGAGGGAGGGCAAGAGGAGAACTGGAGAGAATATCCCACTTCTACCATACTGAGGACTCAGCGGTCTGAAGTTATTTAGGATCAAGCATGGTAGAAGTGGGACAGACTATTCAAAAGAGATGGGGAAGGATCCGGAAGCGAGGCTGGTGCACTGTCCTCGGGCACCCCTTCAAAAGGCCTGCTTGGAACCAGACGATGGTTTACTCAGGCCCTGGCCCTGCTCGGACAGGGAGTTGGAAGTCTTTCATCTGCCATTCCTGCCCCTTCTCCTATAAAAGTCCTGCCTCAGCTGAGGAGGACAGGAGCGCTGCTGCTGCAGGTGCTTGAAATGTTTGCGTTGGGTTGCCGGGGTGTGCATACCCAAGGATTTCATGGTAGCCCTTGAGTCCTTTTGGCTATGCAGCCTAGAGTCAGTCTGCTCCACAAACAGACCTTCCCCATCAAAAGGCAGGTCCTGCATGGTCTGTTGAACCTCAGGTGGGAGTCCCGAGGCCTGAAGCCATGAGCTAAGCCTCATGGCAATACCGGAGGACAAGGTGCGCGCTGCTGAGTCTGTAGCATCCAGTGAGGCCTGTAAAGAGGTCCGTGCCACTGCCTTGCCCTCCTCCACTATCCTCCAAATTCCTGCCTGGACTCAGTTGGCACGAGCTCCTTAAACTTGAGCACCAGGAGTTGAAGCTGTGCCCACTCAGAATTGCCAGCTGGTTGGCAATCCTGAGTTGCAATCCCCCCGTAGAGTACACTTTGCACCCAAATAAATCCAGGCACTTAGCGTCCTTGGATTTAGGCCCTGGGGATTGTTGTCCCTCCCTCTCCTTCTCATTTACTGCAGCCACCACCACCGAGCAAGGCTGCGGGTGCGTGAAGAGGTATTTGTACCCCTTAGATGGGACAAAATACTTCCTCTCCACACCCTTTGTGGTGGGAGGGATGGAGGCCGTCGTCTGCCAAATGGTCTTAGCTTTGGCTTCTATGGTCTTGATGAGGGGTAGAGCCACCCTTGATATACCTTCCGGGGCCAGGATGTCGACCATCAGGCCCTCCGACTCCACCACCTCCTCAGCCTGCAAGCCCATATTTCTCACCACCCTGAGAAAGAGGCCCTGGTGGGTGCGGCTGTCTATAGGGGGTGGTCCCGAGACAGAGGTGTCTGCAACCGTCTCGTCTCGGGACGAAGACGAGGAGGCTACTGGGGGAACAGGGTCCTCCTGACCCTCTTGGTCTCCAGGGGCCTCCTGTCCTCCCTCACTGACTGGGCCAACACCATCTGGATCTGGCTCAGGAACTGGGGTTCGTTCCAGGGGAAGACGAGGAAACAGTACTTCCTCAGCACCCCTAGGGGTGGGGTGACTGGCAGAAGCCTCCGGCACCTGCGGTTCAGAGGTCGCCAACCTGTAACCTTTAGACTGAACGCCCTGGGCCTGGTGGTATGCCCACGGGGTCCAAAATGGCCACTGTGCTAGTCCCGGCCACTGCGCAGGCCATGGCCCTACCCCCAACTTCAGACTTTCCATGGCCTGACCGGTGCCAGCCCCGCTTAGAGTATCTAGACCCTGTCTCAGAGTCCGAAGATGGGGACCAGGACTGTGATGGCTAGGGTGGTGCCGAGCGGAGGAAGACTGGGGAGCGGTGCCGCGATTGGGATCTGTGTGGGGTCACAGATCGGTGCCGGGATGACCAGTGCCTGGCGTGGGACCTGCTGCTTTCCAACACGAATCAACGTGAGGATCAGCGTCATGAGCAGGAGTGCTGGCGCAACCTGGAGTGGTGCTGCAAGTCTGACCGGTGCCATGATTGTGAGCGGTGCCGGTACTCCAAGCGGTGCCATGATTCCTTCAGCAGTGCCCAGGGATGAAGCATCACTTGTTTGCCTTGAGACAGTGCCACACATTGCGGTACCGGAGGCTTGGTGTGAAGGGTGGGGGACCTTGGTGCTGTCATTGTGATGAGGTCCCTTGGAGCCTCAAAGGTGTCTAGGGTGAATGGCAATTCCACCTCCTCAATGACTTGACCCGGGGAATCCAACAGCACCAGACTCAACAGTCCCCCTTGCAGGGCCAAAGGCGATGGTGCCATCTCCAAAGACTTTGGCACTGGGTGCCCCATGTTGGGATGCGCCCTATTGGCCAGCTCCAAAGGGGTGGGTCTCTGAGCTGGAGATCCACTCCTCCCCTGCTTCTGGTGCCACTTCTGCACTGGGGTGTGGGACCGGTGCCAGGTCAATCCCTCTGGTTTCGGTGCCGGGAAGCGGTGGTGCCACGGGTCTCTCCCAGAGTCCTTCTGTGGTGCCACTTCTACCACTGCCGCCGGGGTGCTGTGCACCGAGGAGCTCGGTGCCAGGTCTTGCTGCGCCGACGTAGGTTGCATTCTGAGTGTCGCCTCCGTAAGGAGCTGCTTGAGGCAAAAGTCTCGCTCCTCTTTTGCTCTGGGGCAAAACCCTTTACAAATCCTGCACTTGTCTGCTTGCTGTGCTTCCCCCAGACACGTTAAACAAGCGTCATGGGGGGTCTTCCATTGGCATGGGCTTATTGCAGGACTTGGGCATGTAAGCCCCCGAAGGAGAATGCGGTTGGGGTGGAGGGTAAACCCCACAGCCCAACAGCTAACTATAAGAACTAAGAACTCCAAAGTATAAACATGCCAGGGAAATGTGGAGAGCTTGTGAAGCAAGACGCCACGGTTCCAACGACCATCACTGGCAGTAAGAAGGAACTGAGGACGTGCCGGGTCGGCAGGGTTGTATATTGAATGCCATGAAGGTGCTACTCCAGGGTGCTCCACCCAACAGGTGCTGCTACGGGAAAAACTTTCCAACGACCGTGCATGCGGCGTGCGCACACCTAATTGGAATCGATATGAGCAACCACTCAAAGAAGAATTTTGATTTATATGCAGTAGCAACTTTTACTCAGAAGGATCCCAAAAGTTGATAAATCACATAAAAATAGTTCACCCACTGCTAAATTTCAGCTCCCTTGAAATAAAAATGTAGCAGCTATTTAACCATGCACAAGAGTTTAGGACAAGAATTGAGAAATCCAAAATCTCTTCTGGGACGCCGGCTGTCCAAAGCCATAATTCTGATTGGCTGTTTGACCTTCTTGGTGTCACCACTGTGCACTAAGGCTGATCAAATTATTTTTTATTAATATGCATTCTGAATTTTTCTTCTTGCCCGCTCCTATGCTAGATACTAAGATCACTAGACGCAGCCATCTTTAGCTATGGTCTGAAGTTCAAAGTTAAAATGAGCACCTATGTTCTGTCAATTAAAGCTTTTGTCACTTTATAACAGGGAAGAAGCCAGGAGGGAAAAGAAACTTAGTTCACTGGACTCTCCTACCTCTGAGTCCAGTAAGCTAAGCAGCATTCCTCTCTTTTTCTCATCAGAAGTAACAGAAAAAAAAAGTTAAACCACTGTACTTAAGGTGTCATCATTTCTGTAACTCCTTGTCACAGTCGCTTCACATTTTATAAAAAAAAAACCCATATCAACTTCTGGTCTAAGCTACCAATTTTGGGGCCATTATGACTTTTGAAAGAGCAACTGAGTTTCCATAACAACTATGGAGCTTCTGGTCATCACTCATGCAAATAATTTAATAATTTTCCTGAATTAAAGGAGCCTATGTCCCAATTTCAAAAGGGACCCTAGGCACTTAAGACCCAAGTTCATTTGACTTTAAGTGAGAGACTCCTAACAGCCTAAATCATTTCTGAAAATAGGACATTGGTACTTGGAGAGTTTTAATCCTTAATTACATTTCAAATAGGCTTAGTTATGTCTTTGTTTCAGCCTTAAATGAGACTTTTCTCTAATTATAAGGATTCAGGCTAAGCTTGTCTGTGTGAAGGTTGTTCACTGAACAATCTCTACAGCTAAGATACCACTAGACATGGTCAATTTACACGACAGATAAAGTTATATAATTGTAGGGCATTTTGTTTTCAAGCTCCTCAAGGTGACAAAAAGAGGCAGTGTGGCTAGATACTGAAAAAGGACCAGATTGTTTGTAACAACTACTATAAAATGGTGGTTATGGATGCTAAGATAGGGGTATTCAAATCTGTTACATGGCTGGTCACCACTACCTCCACCATACTGCATTGCACAATTCTGTATAGATATCATAGGAGGGCCCTGCCTATGGCACCCTCCAGCAGCTAAGCTGCAGCATGACAGGTGCACCTGCCTCAGTTTCCTCTTTCTGCCACCCACAAAAAGAACATAAGACAAAAGCTAATGGACAAGACTGCCACTGGTTTTCGGTACTTAACATTTAAAAAAAGAGAAGCGACAAAAAAAGAAAAAAGAAACGAGGAACAGCTATGGAGGAAAGGGAAGGAGAAAAATATGAGACAACCTTTTGAAGAGAGGCCATGCCCCTCAGCACACAGTCAATTTGGACTGCTAGTACAATAGGTGAAGCTAATGACGCTTAGTCTGTCTATTCAACACTTCACTGGTGATCATAATAGCATAATCTACAACAGTTTGACTTTCCTTTGAACTAAGTTGATCTAATTTATGTTGTGTGGAGATCAGATGTTTTGCTGGACTTAATGAGAGAATTTGGACTGAAATCAGTACGTGACGTGCCAAGGTTTTGTTCCATCACTTCTGTGCTGCCCTGTGACCAGGTGCTATAGAGCAGTGGTTTCCAACCTGTGGTCCAAAAATCATGTCTAAGGGGTCCATGAAAGGTTGTCGTTACCCTAGAAGAGTGGTTTTCAACCTGTGGTCTACAGACTCCTGGGGGGTCCACAGACTATGTCTAAGATTTCCAAAGGGGTCTGCACCTCCATTCAACATTTGTTAGGGGTCCGCCAATGAAAAAAGTTTAAAATCACTGCTCTAGAGAGTTTTAAATAAACTAGAATAAGGAAGTATTCTACAGATTTCTATATGCTTTTCCCCACCACTTTTTACAAAATGTACACCACCAACCTCCAATATCAAGAGTACAAGTAAATTTGTTACTTTATATTGTGTAGTTACATTTCAATTACAGTGTAATTCAAGGGTGGCTGTGCCTCCCACTAACTACCACCAATTAACATAACCAGAAGTTTAGCTACATGACTGAATTGTAGCCTATTGGATAAAGCACTAGGCAGAGACTCAGGAGATCTAGATTCCATTCCTGGCTTTGCCACTGGCTTGCCAACTGACCTTGGGCAAGTCACTTCACCCCTATGTGCCTCAGTTTCCCCATATTTAAAATGGGGATAACAGTACTAACCTTCTTTGTGAAGCGCTTTGAGACTTATGGATGAAAATCGCTATATAAAAATTAGGTATCATCGTGATCTCTATGGTGTTATTCTGAATACATACATTTTAAAAATCCAAGATTATCAAAAGTGATCTGTGATTTTGGGTGCTCTACTAGAGACACCTTAAAGGAGGCTGGGTGCTCAGCAAATCAGGCCTCAGATTGAGTGTCCAAAAACAGAAGCATCCAAAATCATTAGTGTTGGCCAAAATGTATGAGCATTAGTGACGTATTTACACTAATTTTTCTCAGTTATGTACAGGAACTCCTCACTTAACGTTGTAGTTATGTTCCTGAAAAATGCGACTTTAAGCAAAACGATGTTAAGTGAATCCAATTTCCCCATAAGAATTAATGTAAATGAGGGAGTTAGGTTCCAGGGAAATTTTTTTCACCAGACAAAAGACTATATTTTATATTATATACACACACACACGCAAAATAAGTTTTAAACAAACAATTTAATACTGGTACACAGTGATGATGATTGCGAAGCTTGGTTGAGGTGGTGAAGTCCGAGGGTGGGATATTTCCCAGGGAATGCCTTGCTGCTAAATGATGAACTAGCACTCGGCTGAGCCCTGAAGGGTTAACTCTCACACTCTACAAGGAAGCAGGAAAGGAGGGAGGGCAGAGAGAGAGAGACACACCATGTGTGTGTGTTTGTGTGTGTGTGTGTGAGAGAGAGAGAGAGAGATGTGAATTTACCCTTTAAGGACACTGCCTTGTTAATTAGATCAGCAAGCTGAGCCGCAGCTGCTGCCTGGGCAAGCTCCCTGCCGCCTGTGATGTGTCCCTGCTCTAAGGAAGATGGGGTAAGTGGGGTGCAGGAGCTGGGGGAGGGGAACACCCTGACATTAGCCCCCCACTTCCTCCCCTCCCACCCCCCAGCAAGCAGGAGGTTCCTGGGAGCAGATCCAAGGTAGAAGGCAGGAGCAGCGGGGGAAGGGACACCTGAACTGCTGGCAATTGATAGCCTGCCAGGTGGCTGCCGCACAGGAAAGGTAGGGGGGCTGCTGGTCCACCCTGGTTCCAAGCCCCCACCAGCTAGCTGCAAGGGGCTGCTCTTCCTGCAAGCAGTGGACAAAGCAGGCAGCTGCCAAATGACATTAGAAGGGAGCACTGCGCAACTTTAAATGAGCATGTTCCCTAATTGATTAACCGAGAGGACTTTAACTGAGGCGTTCCTGTAGTTAGTCTTCTCTAGTCATGAGTTAGTGGTAATGATAGGCACCAAAAAAGCAATCCCACAGCAAGAGTACAATGTTATTGCTTTGCAATTACAATCATTGCACTGAAAATGAAACCTAGATTTCTATATGAGGGGAAAAAAATCTAATTACCGTTTGAAGTTTTGCATGGAGGAGAAGGAAACGGTTAACTGGGCTGGAACAGTGACAAACAGTACAATATATGGGATAAGCAAATCCTTGATAAATTGTGTGAGTAATGTGTCTTGATAAGGCTAAATGATGTTCCTCTGACACCTAAGATTCCGGGTCCAGATACAGTGCCACCACACTAACTCACATGCTTTCTAATCCTTGCAAAGATTTAAGAGCAGGTGCTGTGCTGTAGTGGGGGGGGTCTCAATATTATTTAGATTTCATAGGTTCTACAAAACTACTACAGTACATTTACTATAGCATGTTTAGGTTATAAAACAATTGACAAACTAAGGAGCAAAATACATTTTTGTCATGTGTTACCATTGTTTGCTTCCTTAACATTCACTCATCATTCATTTGGGGGATTCAGTAAATTGCAGGTTTTCCAGTCATTAAGTTAAAAATATCATGACATTTCCGAATCCTAGCTAAATATTTTATGAGGAACAAATAAAAATCGGTTGCCTTTCTGTATTGTGGCTTGAAGTGAATATGATTCAGTATCCCCTTTTAATGTTTTTAATTATCTACCCATTTAACTGCTTGCATTAAAAATTATTTACATTTCCCATTTACCTCCATTGGAAAAAAAAGTTCATACAGGGCTTTGTGCTACATTTCCCTTGCTTTCCTTTTAACATCTTTACTATTTTTTCAGGAGGGAACATTTGCTTCATCTTTCTTCATTTTTATTCCTTTCCTCTCACTCTTTGCAGCTGCCTCTGTCTCCCCCCTGCCACATTTCCTCTGATTTACAGTTTTGTTTTGTTTTTTAGGGTTTTTTCCCTTCCATCATTGGCTTACCACCAAGAGATGGATAATGTCTGCTTGAAACACTGTAATTGCTATGTCAAAAAGACAGCATTGGTAAGCTGGTATGATTTTAGTAACTGACTAGAGAGCAGAAGATTTGTCAGCTGTTTAACCAAGGAGGAAAAAAACAGCTGGAGAGCACTACTTTCAAGCCCACCCACCACCCTATTCCACAGATGTATAAATAAAATCCATTTGATTTTAACAGCTTTTTTCCTTCCATTAAAAGAGTTTGAGATAGTTTCCAAAAACTGATAAAGCCTTTCCACTATAACAAGAATGGCACTCACAAAATCAACACATTTCCAGCTCACTCTCCTTTTCCTTACCAAAAAATGAAAACCAACCATGTAGCCCCCCCACCCTAAGGCAGAGCTTTCAATAATCCAAACAGGGAGGAGAACCTGAGACTCCCTGTGGTCCACTGGGAACTGTGCCACTGCCATTGATTTTACATGGAAAACGTTCAGATACCACGGTGAGAGGCAGCAATACAAAACCCTAAGATAGATTGTTTAAATATGAATTGCAACCCCACCAAAACGAGAAAAAATGTTTTATAGTCAGTCATTCACCCTTCCCTGAAAATTCAATACTAATTACTAATGGGAAACTTTACATTTAACTGTTAGTATACAGAAAAGGTGCGAGCACTGAGGGCCAGATCCCAAATGTATTTAGGTGCCTAAATAGCTTTGAGGGTCTGGACCCAAGTTCTTATCATTAGGACTAGAGAGAAGCTATTAATACCTGCATAGGGCCATTGGGTGACACCCTCACTCATGCTGTGCAGTATCTTACTCCTCTAGTTATTCCAGTGAAACCCACGGGGCTATCAGAGGAGTAAGGTATTACTCTACATGTCCACGCATGACAACTCCTGATCCTTGGAATCCCTTATGGCTACAGCCAATAGAAGTCTAAAGTTTCGACACTGCTGCAAAGTTAGATGCTGAACTGAAGTCAGGAACATTTTTGGTGATATTTTCACCATTTTTTGCCCTCTCCCCAAACCAGCTGTAGCTTACCGAATATAAACTGGTCCCATCCCCACAGTTCTGTTTATCTTCTGGAAAAAGAGGTTTCTCTTCCCCAGAAAGCCCCTTGTTTCCCAGGCTGGCTGCAGTACTCAGGCCTTACAAATCCAGTTCCTTCTGATCCCCTAGCAGCCTTGTTTTCCCTGAGTAGGGCAGTCCCCTACAGGAGCTGTTCTCTCTTTTACTCTGTTACTTACCTGATTATTTACTGCAGCTGGTGGGCCCTCCCCTCCCTGCAGGCTTGATTCTGGCAGGTGTTGTGGGGGCTGGAGTGATTTAATTCCCTATCTCCAGGGCAGAAAATTAACCCTTTCCTATTCTGGCTCAGCCTGCAGCCTGTATACCCTACCATGGAAAATTAGTGTAGCTGCACAACACACTCAATATTGTCTCACTCTACTAAGCAAGGACCAGGTGCATGTACTGCATTACCAGAAGTGTTTGAGTGTATGGCTTCTGGAATGCTTTGTAGACATCCAGCTTAGATCTGACAAAGACCTGGGTGAATGTGGCAAGGGCCCGAAAAAGCAAGGGAAGATCACAACTGCAGATTTCAATAATAAAAGGAGTCACCTACGACTACACTCTTGGGATGCTCTTGGGCAGATGCGATCCATCAACAGATAGATCAACCTCAGTTTCCTTCCCTTACCAGTTATCAGGCCCATCTTTCCTACACTGAGCCACAGCCAGCTCATTCAAGTCCCTGCCTCAGCCAGGCCCTGGGAAAACAAAGAACCAGCAACAACCAGATCTGGTTAAAAGCAGAGAGAACGTAAGAGTCAACTTAAGAGTAAACAACCACCACAAATAACTTGCACAAGGAGACCCAAGAACAAGGAGGATCATAAAGGTCTCACCACCCATTGGCAAAATGATCCAGAAGTTGTACGTTACCTTCCCGCTAAGAGAGCTTTGAAGCATTGTTGTATCCACCAATCCCTGACATCAGACCCCTGAAATAAAGTATTTTATTTTGCCCTAACCAGTCAGGACAAGCACCCACCTCAGTCTAGTGATTTCATTTCAAATTAATGATGCAGCATGACCTAATGAATAGAGCACTGGACTGAGACTTGGGTTCCTTAGGTGGCTTAGGGCAACTCACTCCACCTCTGTGTCTCAGTTTCCCTATCTGTAAAAATGGGGATAACGGTACTGACCCTCCTTTGTAAAGCACTTTGAAATCTACAGATACAAGTGCTATATGAGAGCTAGGTATTACTATTATTAATTGATGTGTTTTATGAAATTAAGCTTTCCTTTCTCTTCTCCCCCAACACTGGAAATAATGAGCTCCAAACAGGTCTTGAAATATAGTAAAAGGTCAGATTTACATGTGACCCCTCCCCCCAACAGTTCAGGATACTATAAACCATGTTTGCAAGGCAAGCATCGTACTCTCTAATGCAGACACTGGCCATCTCAAACAAAAGGGTTGTTCCTATTGGGATTCTTCATTAGCTGTTTTGAGCATCCCAGAAATGTGCTAATTATCTCCCCCAAACAAGAAAAGACTCCATCCCTGCCTGGAAGAGACCAAACTCAGCATGACACCACCAGAGAGTTATAAATGGGGTGGGGATGAGGGTGACAGCAATAAAATTCCTCGATTAGACACATACACCTTTTGATTACTGTATTCTTTTCTAAGCAGGAGAGATTTGAAGGAGGTGACAGAGGAGTTCTGACAAACAGTTCCACGGGGGCATTCTAAACATAAAGGGGAGCACGGAAGGAAGCCCATAGGTGATGAGGAGGATAGCATGGCTAGTGTCATGGACAGAGGGAATTAGGAGAAAAAGGGAAAGGATCAGAAATGTGGACAGGTGTTGTGTGGTCTTGAAGATAGGCACCGGAAGTTACATACAAGGTAATAGTCAATGGAGTGACTCAAAGGTTGAGAGAGCAAGGAGTCTTAAAAAGGATTTTGCCAGCAACATTTTGGGTGGTCTGAAGCAGAATAAGATTGGTAGCAAAGAAACCCAAGGAGGAGGAGACTGCAGTATTTGAGGACAATGAATCAACAGGATTTGGCCCCAGCCTGAACATGGGGGAAAAGGAGAGGGAAGTGTCAAATACAACCCCCATGGGCCTGTGTAATAGGGAAGATTGTGGTGATAACAGCCATAATAAGGAATGTAGGTAGCAGAGAGAGTTGGGGGACACTATTTGGCCCTTGTTCAGTTTGAGATGATGGTGAGTGCTCTGAGAAGAAGTGTCTGAAAGATGGTATTTATGCAAGGTTGAATTACAGGAACAGGTCTAGAGCAAAGAGATATATTTGGACACCTGATGATACAAGCGCTTCCCAATCCTGGGAGTTTGGAATATTTAACCAGCAGATGAAAATAGGAATTCCCTATTGCACTTTTATTGTGAGGATAAACATTTACAGGACAATCTGAAGATAGTGCTATTATCGCTTCCAGTGTCTTCCTCCTAATCATTATACAGATGGATAGAGAAGGGCAAGCATATGCATCTCCCATTCTATCTGGGGAGAAAACTTGGCCCTTGGCATTGACCCGGGCTACTACAGGAGCTTGATTACTACGCACACTCTGTTCAGCTGTCCAGATGGAACAGATGTTTAAGGGGAATACAACAGCCTAGTTTTACTCCAAGTCTAATTCTTTAGCAGGCATTGGTTGAATCTCTTCCCCACTTCCACGTCATTCGATTAACATACACACAACCTACACACAAATCAATAAACTGAGCTTTTTACCAGGAGGATTTCCTCCAATACACCATATCAGGCTCCTGGTTATTTTGTTAGGATTTTCAGGTATTCTACCACTTGGCATTTTTGTCCTCTGATGCTTTTAATGCCATGACATTCTGTTGCACAGCAGACATCTCTTCAAAGAAGATCTCTTTGAGGGAAGATGCGCTAATTCAGGATTGGAGCATTTATGCCAGATATTCTCGAAGAGGTTCCAGATACTCAAGCATTTCAAAACAGTTCATAATGAAATATTTAAACTTGAAAATATGCCCATCGCAACAGCTATATTTTGTATGCATGTGAGAAAGACAGGCCTAGAAATCTGAATACAGGATTCTCCTTCTTCTGTGTGAATACCTTATCTCCCCCAGGCTGCTCGTTACCAAAGCAGTTATCTCAAACGAAAAAGGCCGACTAATTTATCTGAAACCAATGCCAATGTAGTTATATTGGCTGGTTCCGATATGGTGGCTCTATTACAGGCAGCTATGGGAAGCTCAAAGTCTCCTTTAGGATGAATTTTTTTCTTTTTTTCTTTGGTAAGTAGGCCTAGGGAACAACAGCCTCCTGCATACAATCTCATAGCCTTGAAATTCCTTCTGTCCTGCAGGGAGGGAGTGGGATTATTTATTAATTTTGAATAGGAACTCAATGGAATTTACCCTAAGGGGCAGGAAATATCCCTTAAGGGCAAGTGTAATTTTTAAAGCTCCAGGATTGCAAATTTTATTTCCAAACCTAACTAAATTGTCTTGCAAGCGACCCGCGGGTCCGACTGGAATGCAGGGTTGCAGTCATTTCATCATAGGGGATAAGTGGATCCAGTCATTTCATCCAGAATAAAGTGACTGGGTTTCCAACCTCAAAATCTCCCTAAAAGATTACAAGTGGCCTCAATTACTCACACTTACCAGAGGCAAAACATAGGAAGTGACCGAAAATGAAAACATGAAAAACCACTGCTGTTGTAAAAATATAAACCAAACTGGCTAATATCTTTGACACTGTATTCATACGGCCAATGAACTACAGCACCCTCTCCTCTGAAAATGGCTGAGTGCGTGCAGGTGGAACCATTGAAATATCCGCATTCCAGGCCTTAGCTTACCAGTGTAACTGGCAACGTGGCAAATGTTGCGTTTTTAATGGAGATCATCGCATTTTCCTCTCCGGAGTGTATCTCCTCTAAACATTTTCAGAATTTGAATGCTATGTAAAGGGGAAATCCAGCTCACCTATGTGCACGGGCTATTTTTTTCCAATGGAACCTGTGTAGTAAAGCAAGCAGGATTTGATGCTAAGATTTTATTTCAGCCACAATAGTGGTCTCTGATGCACTTTTTCTCAGCAAAAATCCAGTTACCTCATTGTGATAAAGTACTTTGCCTTTGGCCTTATAGCTTCTTCTCTTGGGAATTTCTTTAGCACCTCAGAAAACAGAATAATAAAGATGCTTAAATAAACCACTGTCTAAGTATTTATAATTCAATATCCTTCTACTGTACAGATACGTTCATTCTGTAGGGCTTTTAAGTTGTAAAAGGTCATTTAGGTTGTGGTTTTTTAATTAGGTTTTTTTTTTAATTTATTAGCGGAATTTGGAAAGTGAAATAACTGGAATGTAGTTGATACACGAGCAATGGGGGTGGTTCTAAATGCTTTGATTCACCATATTTTAATACCATTTCACTTGTCTTTCTGGCTTTTAAGACAGTGCCCAATCTCTATAAAGTATAATCTAGGATAACTATGTTCTTCTGAAGCCACAAGCAGCAATATTCAGGATCATAGCCAAACCACTGAAAATCAAGGACCAACTTGGTATTCTGTTAACATTCATTTTATAAAATATCTTACAAGAACAGATAAAGTACTCGAGGTTACATAATAACCAGAATTGAAAAAGAATGTTGAATAAAATATAAATTAATTGAACACGTCACTATGTTTATCACGCTAGACAAGTTTATAAAAGGCATTTTCTGATAAAATAGTTATTTGGAAGAAAACCCTTCAAAATGGAAACTATTGCAGTCCTTTTCAGGAAATCATTCCTAGAAGCACTAAATTCCAGGTCAACAAGCAGTACCTGAATCCATTTAAAATATACCATTCATCTGGTTCCAAATCTGTCCAGCTTTAAGACACAAATTCAAATGGTTACCAGTTCAGAATAATCAGTGCAAAGTAAAGCTTCAAGCTGAAATTATGAGAGGAAATGATTTGGATACAAAAATCTAAATTCACACTATGAAAAAGTCTTTGCCAGATGTGCACTTGGATTATGCAACATTGACCCATTTGATCAGTGGCCATTTTAGGTTTCTAGCCAACCCATTAATTGGCTAATCACATGGAATTCATTTATTTCAGCGCAGTTTCAGTTTTTAACCTATCATCTTTGGAAAGGATCCATGCCGTTGATGTTCATAAGTATTGCTCACCTTCTGATTCAGCAAATCTGATTAAAATGCAGCAATTTTGCATCAAGGAAATAAATGCAGATGTTGGCATGATGGTCTAAAGGAGGCTACTGTAGAAAATAGATCCGTAGGCCCCACTTTTACACACACAAGCATTTGCGCAACTTCATTCGAGTATACCCAGTACAGTCAGTCGTGTGCTTAAAGTTACATATGTTCACAGGCATTTGCAAGATTAAACCTTTATTTTTTAAATTGTTAAAGACATTTTAGGGAACCAAATTGTCAGATTTACCTCTCTCAAGCCTATTAAGTCCTGTGCAGTAAACATCAACAGTCTAGCAAGGCAATTTCACTCAATTTGGCTTTAAATCTATTAACTGAAACAGGTCTGAGGCATCTCATGTTCCATTGTGTAAGAGTATCTGATTCGCTTTATCGTCTAAAGATGAATGGAATTTTTAGAGTGTAAAGCCACTACCTATGCTATTACATTATAAAGGTTTTTAAACACATGTACAAAAAACAAGTCATGCCAAACAGGCTGGGAATGCTATTAAAAAAACTAGAAAGAGCTTGTGTAGAAATAATTTTAAAATATTTTACATGACTATTCTTCTTGCTTCTTAATTGAAACACGGTGGTGTCATTTATTCTAAGATCCTGAATAAAATTTAGAAAATAAGAGAATCCGTGCCAGTTTTATCCAATATGATTGGAAATTCCAACACATGATCTGCAGATTGTTTGCTTCTCTGTGCAATGCATTTTTTTCCATCGTTGCTATTACTGGCAGTTATGTTAGAGCTATAATTAAGCAATTCTAATAAAATCGCAACATTTATCTTAACAGCTTGTATCATTTTGAATTTATATTTGACTGAAATGCTAGAATGTTATCAATATGATGCAGGAAAGAAAGCAATCGAAAGAGCTGAAAACAGCATACTTTGTGACAAAAAAAGGGGGGGGGGGGGAGGGGATTTACTTAAACACAGAATACTGAGTAAAACTTCAGCCAAAAGCTTTTGTTATCCCTACCCAAAGAATGAATACTGAAAGGAAGCTGCAAATGCCCTTTTCTAGTACATGAAATCATTTGCTTAGATTGAAATAGAACAGAAACTCATCCCTGTAGCTCAAATACCTCTGATCATCTTGTTTCACTGGACCAAGACAGATTAATGATGGCCATCATGCCATGCTTTGTGATCCTGAAAAGGAATGATTTCTTTAAAAAAAAGAAAAAAAAAGAATAAGCTGTTAATGAAATGATATGATAATGGCAATTTCCACTGGGTTTTCTAGTGACTTTGAATTCCTTACTTGAGATGTTTGGTTGTCCACAAAACTTTAAAATAAATCCATTTGTCGCTGAAATTCGATCTTCTAAGTGGTGTAACTTTTACAACTTGCCATGAGTAAAGGAGAAAACCGAAAGATAAAAAGGAAATAAATATATACCACAACCTAAGTTTATCACAACTTGAAAGATCATGTACTGGCCATATTTTAAAATACTGAAACTACTCTACCCTCCACGTGGTTCATCTGTTCAACAGTAAGGGATGGGGGGGGGGGGGGGGGGGGGGGGAGGGGGAAGAGAATTTCAGTGTTTTCCACAAAAATAGGAAAGCAGCAATATGAGAATTACTGTGGAAAGTCTGGACTCTTAATTTGAGTCTCTAGTAAGAACAAAAAACAAAGGACTTGATTTGGCTTGCATCAATCCGTGCTTTAAATTAAAAAAAAAAAATAAAAATCAGACTGAGGTAACACTGTTCCATCCCGGGCAAAGAGATCTAAGATGTTTACATCTCTGCAGGGACAGTGAATGAGTGAATTTGGGTATGAAACACAGTCTAATGCAATAGTGTGAACAGCGAGATTACTAAAGAACATTGTAAAAAGTATTCCAACAGTAGCATTAGGACTTAACAGTGCATCACTCATGTCAATATGAACTGGTCCCTAAAGCCATGATGAACCAGAGGACAATCACTCGAACAGGAAATTAAGTGTCATCCACTTTTCAGAAGATAGGACTGTAATTTACCTGATCATTAATATAATTCAGAGAGATTCCCCATTATTCAGTATGCCTGAAGATACTTAAGGCATGAACAACAGGTGCCCTTGGTATGTACCTTAAGTACAACATCGACGTTTGCATTCAAATTTTTAAAAGCTGTCACGTCATGTTCTTTAGTTTCATTACTGCATGTGTTTTTTTTTGTTTTTTTGTTTTTTTTTAAAACTGGAAATTACATGGATCAAGACCTTGAAGACTATAGGTCACAAAATCCATAATAAAAATAAAAGCTGCCCAATGTCACTGTCAAAATACCTTTAAAAAGGCAGTTCATAGACAAAAAATAACGCATTATACATTCAGATTTTTCTTCCTCTCAATAACAAAGCAATATCAGAAGAAAACGCTCAGTAGTGAAGGCCACGTACTTTTTTTTTTTTTGCGCATTTGTTTGATAAATTGAAATGCAAAAACCACTAAAGCCTCTTATAAAAGGAGAAATGGAAATACAGAGCTTCTGGAAAAAAATGATTTAGTTGATGGGGTGGTCAGCATGGAAAATGTTGCAAATGCTACAGCTGAACTGACCACCATACAAGGGAATCTAAACAGGAACACAGTACAAGTGTCAACTAGAAAACGGTTAACTTGCCAACTTGTAAACAAGAAAAAAAGCAATTCACAGATTCAAAGTTCAAGGGAAGTAAACTTCTTAAAATAATTTTGTCAGTTCAACCCTGATTTTAAAAGTATGGCTAGCAAAAATACAGAAGCCTCAGACCATCTATGAGTCTTGATCAGAGCAGCCGTCTTCCTTTGATAAACTGCTGGAAACAGACCCTCTTCTAATGATGACAAGAGAAGAAAACTTCTCTCGCAAATTCTCTCTCTTGCTCTCAGTTCCAAACATACACACACAATTCATCTGCTGCAGGGACTTGCATGCTGCTATAGATTGAGACGTGGGGAGACTGGTGGAGGAAAGCAGGCAAATTCTCTTAAAATACTACGAGCCACATCGACATTATTCTGGGCTATTTCAAGTGCCCTCTTCACTTCTTCAAAGGAAAAGCCCTCTCCCATAAGTTTTGCAATTTTTGCATCCACATTTTCCAAGGAGGTGTCAGAGTTGTATGCTTTTCTATGGTGGATTTCTGGTGCAGTCCTGCGAGGAAGTGGTTTAGGGGGTCTGGCTGGTGCTTGCGAACCGTCTGTTTAAAAAAAAAAACAACCAGAGACACAATCACTACAAACTGGTTTAAACATGATGTAACGAGGTAGTACCCGGTAGTTCAGGCCTCAAATTTAGGGAGAACTCAAAACCAAGTTTTACGAAGCCTATTCATAGGACTGTTTTAATGATTCCCTTCTTTAGTTTTGAAAATCTTGTAGAAACTGTATTAGAACATTCGCCAGAAGTGTTCACAACCTAAACAGTGCAGCATTGTGTTAATAATGCAGTAAGAATCTGAAAGTGGAAATGACTAGTCTATATTTGCATTGTCCAAACTAGGCAAAAAAAAAGTTTAAACACAGCATTAGTGGTAAAAATTAAATCTGAATTTTAATTGTCACTCACTCTCAACAATCTGAGATTTTATTAACATGACCAACAAGGATTTTTTAAAAGAAGCTTTTCTTTTTAACCCCCCCCCCCCCCCCCCCCCCATCGTCTCACATTTTATGCACTGGTTTATTCAGGAAATTGCACAAATCAGTAAACTATGTAAAAGAAGACGTTCACCAAATAAACCTGAAGAGGAGAAACTAGCACTCACTTGTACATCATGAGAACATATTTCAGTCATTTGTAGTTTATTTCATGCATGTCACGGGTGCTTGCTACGTAGAAAAATCATTATTTCCTCATTCTGTTCCTCAAAAAAAACTAATAGTCCAATGAATTTCAGTGGCGAGAAAAAGATCCCTAAATCTTTCTCCCCAAGTATCACAGTTCATACATTTCAGATGTTGGCTGGGTATGCTACTGCCTTTCTGCAGTGCTCCATAAGAACGTTAACCTTCCCAGTTAACACTGCCGCTAAGAATCATGATGTCCTCATGCAAAGAGCGAATAACCACAGCTTCTAATCTTTTCAGAGTCAAGGGGTTAGGACTCAAGTAAACTTGGTACTTTGCCCAAACCTCTTTATCCTTGCTGAGGCTACACTAAGAAGCTTAAATACAAGATGGCATAGAGCAGAAATGCTTTGAGTGGGAAGTATGTGGTTGGGGTTTTTTTTATTTTTTTTTTTAGGCTTTCAATCCTTTGAGAAGAATTCTGAAAAGTTCTGCTGACAATAAATAGTGCTCCAATGATATGGAATTAGAGAAAGCTTATGGCAATAACATTTTCCAGTTTATTTACACTGGTGGCAATAGCATTTTGTTTTTTCAAATCTTCCAGATATATCTTGTAATGCAAAGGAGCATTATATTTTCATTATCGAAGTCATACAGCTATTCAGTTTTGTACAGGGAGACTATCTGGATTGTAATCCCACAGAGCACGTTAAACATCTCCAGTGGATCAGCCTAGTCATTCATATAGCTCAGTTGTTCTTAACTTTTACTGCAGCCTGCACCCCTTTGGTTCTCAAAATATGTTCTCGCATCCCTTATCAAGAATCCTTGAAGTAGGTCAGTTCTTTAAACCCAAATATGTTTTTGTTTGTATATTACAGTAATCGTTAAAAAATGTATAATGTTAATAAATACATAGGTTTGATGAAACAAAGCAGTTGTGCTTACGTGCCTCTGCTTAAATTGTGTTTGATGATTTACCTTCTAAAAAAATCTGGCATGTCTCACACCCCCAGAAAGGGCATCTTGCACCCACAGGGTGTGCGTGCACCCCAAGTTAAGAACCACTCATATAGATCGACTCAAGATGCATTTCCTGACTCAGTTTTTATGCATTCAGATAAGCTTGTTTGCATCAGTACAGGAATTCTATTGTTAAGTCAGACAAGATCCAGGAAATATTTTTCTAGAAAGATGGTGGGATTAATGTAACAAATAGATGAGAGTAATTTTATTCAGATTTCATCTTAAAAGACTGGGTTGAATCTTGTGCTGGAAACATTGCTTATTTCTGCACAACATGGTGATGAGAAAAACAGCAGATTGGATTATTTTGTCTTTATAAAGGACACTGAAGATGAAAAGTGCTATATAAATGCTAATGATAAAAAAACAACACAAGACAGGTTTGAGGCTACTAGGGAAAGGGGTGTGAAATACTTGTAGGATTAGATGATTAGCAATATTTCAGGAAGTTTAGTTACCAGTAAGAGAGGAATAAGTAAAATCAGGAATTCAGACTTATTTTACAAAACTCAATTTACAGTATTATTGAAGAATATGGTCCATAATTAAAATCAAAGTATGCACAATACTAGAAAATTGCAAGACAAATAATGTAGCATATGTAAATCTGAGGCTAAAAATATGACTATCAAAGCAATTTTAGAAAAATGATTATGGAAGAAAAGTATCTAAAGAACAAATAATACAATTAAATTTGATACAGTTTGGGGGGGGTGTCGATGGGGGGGGGGGGGAGAGAGAGAGAGAGAGAGAATGTGAATGAATGAATAACTAGTTCTGGCAGCTCCAATCTGAACCCAAAATTGGAGTTTTTTCTTGACTAAAAGCTTCATGCTGCCTAAAACCTGCTGAAACAAATATCATTTAGGGAAACCATTTTTAATTCTTTCTGAAGATTTGCAACACATATTTTCTTCTCATTCCACCGATGTCTCTATAGCACAGGTCCTTTTAAATCTCCAGCTCTCACTCTCTGTGTAACTCAATTCCCCATTTTTTTTAAAATGCTGACACCTCTTCTCAATATCTTCACATCCATATAAAATTTTAGCGGACTATGGGTATCCTGTTAGATTCTGAGTTTAAAAATACTAAGCTTAAACTGCACTTCCATCTGGACACAAAGAGTCAGAGGCATTTAAACAGGCCTTTCTTTCCTGCCACACACACACATGCGCCAGCCACCTTGGATTCTTAAAAAAAATAAAAATCTCTAGATGAATTTTCAGTTAATTGTATATTCATATAATTCAATTAATTGTTTCAGTCTCTGAGCAGGCAGCCTCAATCACTCACATGTCTGCTTCCATGCTGCCTTCAACCCTTAGGAAACTAGCTAATCCCAAAGGAGATAATGCCTGGGGACCGGCTAATTTAATAAACAACTATGGTTCACTAGCAGAAGGTTAGGGGGAGAAAGTCTGTGGTGGCGAGAAAGGGACCTCCTAAGCTGCTGAGAGGCAAGGATAAATCAGGACTCTCGCTGCCTGGGTAATGATGTCAAATAGTTTCATTTCCCCCTGCAGTGAGCCACCCACTCTGTTCCCTTCCTGCTTTTTAAACATGTCCCAGCTTCTGCTGCTGCCAGTCTGGGAAGCAGCAGGGATAAACAGCACCATGCAAGCACGCCTGCTGGAGGGTGAGAGTGAGGAAGCAAGCTTGTCATGTGAGGGTCTCTGTGGAGTGGAGGAAGGCAGACACGTCTATTTGGGGTAGAGGAAAAAACACCTTTGAGGGGATATTAGAGAGGCAAGGGGATCTCTCATTTTGAGGAGCTGAGGGAGCCTGAGTGAAGAACTTTGCTGCCTCACTGTAGAATGCTAAAAAAGTGTAAATCTTCCTCAGAGCCCTAAAGCCTGGGGCTCAACAAGCCATCACAGTTCTCAAGCAGATGCTTGCAGACAAGAGGAGTCTGAACTATATTTAAATCAACCTTTAAGTATGTAACAATAGCAAAAATGCACCAAGCCGGATGAATTTTTCCTTGGTCATTTATAAATAATTTGAAGAGGGGCAAGCACGATTTTACATTTATATTTATTAGCGCACCCCAGAGCAATGTGGACAATGGCATAACAGTGCATTAAAAAGGCCAGACTGTAGGCAGGGCTCCGAAAGCCACACAGCTTTGAACCCATTTCGCACAGAGCATTTAAGTGCAATACTAAGGAGATACAATAAATGTATACACATTCTCCTCTACCTTGCATCTTGGGTAGTCATTTACATTTGAGCAAAGTGAGTGTGGAAGTCAGACTGCTCCATTCACTCATACCCAGTGATGAGCTGCCAAAATCTTAATTGGTTCCCTCCTCACTGCATGAGGGGTTCATTGTCCACCCCCGGCCCCCAGGACTCCTGCCCCATCCAACCCCCCAAGTTCCTTGACGCCCCCCCCCCCCCCCCAGGGCCCTGCCCCATCTACCCCCCTCCCCTGTCCCGACTGCCCCCAGAACTGGGCAGGAGGGTCTCGTGAGCCACCGCAGTGGGTGCCCACCCCACCCAAGAGCCAGAGGGACCTGCTGGAGGGCGAGGTGGGGAGTCCCGGCGGTGCTTACCTAGGGCACCTCCCAGGAAGCATCCGGCAGGTCCTTCTGGCTCCTAGGGGCGGGGAAGCATAGCTATGGGGGGAGCAGCTGCTCCCCCCACTGATCACATCAAAAGTGGCGCCTTAGGCGCTGACTCCCTGGGTGCACCGGGGCTGGAACACCCACGGGGAAAATTTGGTAGGTGCAGAGCACCCACCGGCAGCTCCCCACCCCACGCCTAGCCCCAGATTACCTCCGCTCTGCCTTCTCTCCTGAAGGCACCGCCCTGCTTTGCTTCTCCGCCCCCCACCCCCAGCTTCCTGCAAATCAGCTGTTCGACAGGAAGCCTAGTAGGGCTGAGAAGCAGGCGGTGGCTTCACACTCAGGCTGAGGGTGGCAGAGGCGAGCTGAGGAGGAGAGCAGTTCCCCTGCGTGCCCCCCTGCCCCCGGGGTTACCTGCTGCAGCGTGGGCGGCCCTCCTCGCGCCCCCCCCGCCCCCGCTCACCTCCGGCTCCCTGGGCTTGAGTGCGAAGCCACCACCTACTTCTCAGCCCGCCCCGGTTTCCCGCGCAAACAGCTGATTCGCAGGAAGCCGGGGGGCGGGGGGGGGGCGAGAAGCAGAGCAGGGCGTTCAGGGGAGGAGGCAGAGCGGAGGTGAGCTGGGGCTGGGGGTGGAGTGGGGAGCTGCTGGTGGGTGCTCTGCACCCACCAAATTTTCCCCTTCAGTGCTCCAACCCTGAGCCTAAGGCGCCACTTTTGGCCAGTTCTGAAAGGGCTTCTAAATTTAACAACTGGTTCTAGCGAATTGGTGGGAACCGGCTCCAGCTCACCACTGCTCATACCAGTTGTAGCATGTAACACCCGCTTTCCACAGGTGTAATTGACTGCACAAATGTCCTAGGTAGTGGAATCACAGCTGAGCAAGAGACGAAAAGGTGATGGTGTATGTGAATATGAGAGAGTGTGTGTGTGTGTTCTAGAATCAGTGATTTTTCCCCTCATTCTATTCATTATTTTTACCTGAACTCCCTCAGAAATTATACCATCACAATGTTTATGTTATATATAAATCCTCTGGAACAATGAAAAAGTGAAAAATTGAGAGCCATTTTTGAAATTTTCCCTGCTACATAAATTGCTGTGTTTAGTACTTAGATGCCAAAGTGATAGATGTCAGAGACAAACAACATACTATATTTCACCATATGCAACCTACTTTCTTGATATTAAAGAATTCTAAAGGGCTGTCAAAATATACCTGATAGCTCTCTTAATAATGAGAGATACATTTGGCCTTACAAGTCAGCAGTCAAGTTGAACGTTATAGTAAGGCAGGTATTCCCATTTTAAAAATAGACAGCCTGAGGCACAGAGGGGTCAAGTGACAAGGTGTACCCTGAGTCAGTGGCAGTGTTAGGAATAGAATTTACTCTAATTAGTGGACTACATTCACTTCCTTTCTAACACAGGTCCAACAGCAATCCTAAAACAGGTTTGGAATGAACAACTGCTGGCTATCAGAGATGAATGATTAAGGAATACCTCAAACACGAAGTTATATTCTCCATACAAGGTTGTCTTTTTGAATCCTGGAGTAAGCTGAATCTGTTCATTCTGAAACTTATTAATTCCATAGGATGGAATTACAACCACTACAAATACAACTTTCCAATTATAGCATAGCATGATTTAACAAACAGTTGCATTTAATTAAAATTAAACTGAAAACTTTTATGTACATAGCATGCTGGATTAGTATATATATAGCGGAGGTTAAAGCATATGGATATTTTTAGAAGATGTTTATGCAAATCATCTAGGTAATGAAGTATTTACTAAGCAATACCAAGAAACTATTTGGATCCTAAATAGCAAGAAATTAAAAACTTCTCTACATCAGCTTCCTTTGTAGAGGGCTTTAAAATATACCAGTCCCATGAAAAAGGCATATCCATTAAAAGACTATGCAGAAATGTAAATTACCGTGTGAAAAGCAAGCAAATCCTTTCTAAGTGAGCTTTAAAGAGAAGCCTTAGAAATAATATAATCGATGAAGCAACCATTGTGTTTTTATATTGGCACAGAGGGAAAATGGTATGCCTTGTTGTTGTTGCTGTGTCAGTCCCAGGATATTAGAGAGACAAGGTGAGTGAGGTAATATCTTCTTCAGAAGAGCTCTGCGTAAGCTCAAAAGCTTGTCTCACTCACCAACAGAAGTTTGCCCAATAAAAGGTAATACCTTACCTACCTTGTCTCTCTAATACCTTTAGGGTAATCAGTTTATTATATTATCACATATGTATATTAAAACAGCACCCAGAAGCCCTTCAGTCAGAATCAGGGCCCCATTCTGCTAGTCAGAAAGACAAGAGCCCTTCCCTGAAGATTTTATAAACTAACACGCACTGTAAAACCCAGAGTGCTATCTAAATAGCGAGCACCAGCATTCTGTTAGGGGAATTGTAGTCTTGAAAACGCTATCGGTTGAGACATCAAACTGAGGTTCTAAACAGTGGTGATCATTAAAGATCCTCTGGCACTTTTCATGCTTAATCCTACCTGTAGTTTCAACTGGAAAATGTGTTCTTCACTTCCTGATCTATAGTGTAGTATACCGGTGTAACACACTGTTAAAGGAACAATGTCAACTTTCCCGTATTTAAAAAAAAATAAAATAAAAAAAAAAATCACACTTTGGTTGGAAAATCTATCACCTACTGTCGTGGCAAGTAACACCTACAATTACTAAAACTGACAGACAAGAGGGAAAAAATCATGTTTTTCAATGTGTTCACTTTGTACATTTGAGAATAGTTTGCATACATACAATTTCACTGTTTGCCCTGAACAGTTCATCATGGCCCAATCCTAACAGCTAGATGCACATGACTCAGTGCAACTACTCACATGATTAACTCAGGGCCTCTGTTGGCCAGTTTCCCCTGATTGTATGGGCTTTCATGCAGCAAAACGAGAAAAAATACATTTGTAAAGAACAGGAAAACTGACCGCAAATAGGCAAAGGACTCAGGGATTGGGGTAATAATGAAACTACTTTTACTTTATTTCTTTTTAAACTGACTAGGTTTATGGTTGACAGCGTCCCTTTAACTAGCTGCTGTGTTGTACTGCAAAGGCAAGTACATTCATTGGTGTATTAAGTGATTTCTACTGCACATAAAAGGATAGAATCATAGGACTGGAAGGGACCTTGAGAGGTCATCACTCGTGGCAGGGCTAAGTATTATCTAGTATTATCCCTGACGGGTGATTGTCTAACCTGCTCTTAAAAATCTCTAACGATGGAGAGTCCACAACCTTTCCCTAGGCAATTTATTCCAGTGCTTAGCCACCCTGACAGGAAGTTTTTCCTAGTGTCCAATCTAAACCGCTCTTGCTGCAATTTAAGCCCATAGCTTCTTGTCCTATTCTCAGAAGTTAACGAAAATTTTTTTTCACCCTCCTACTTGTAACAACCTTTTATGTACTTGAAAACTGTTATCACGTTCCCTCTCAGTCTTCTCTTTTCCAGACAAAACAAACCCAGTTTTTTCAATCTTCCCTCTTAGGTCATGCTTTCTAGACCTTCAATAATTTTGTTGCTCTTCTCTGGACTTTCTCCAATTTGTCCACATCTTTCCTGAAATGTGGCACCCAGAACTGGACAAAATACTCCAGTTAAGGCCTAATCAGCGCCGAGTAGAGCGAAAGAATTACTTCTCGTGTCTTGCTTACAACACTCCTGCTAATACATCCCAGAATGATGTTCTCTTTTTTTGAAACAGTGTTACACTGTTGACTCATATTTAGCTTGTGGTCCACTATGACCCCCAGATCCCTTTCTGCAGTACTCCTTCCTAGGCAGTCATTTCCCATTTTGTATGTATGCAACTGATTGTTCCTTCCCAAGTGGAGTACTTTGCATTTGTCCTTATTGACTTTCATCCTATTTACTTCAGACCATTTATGCAGTTTGTCCAGATCATTTTGAATTTCAATCCCATCCTCCAAAGCACTTGCAACCCCTCTCAGCTTGGTATCATCTGCAAACTTTTAAGTGTACTCTCTCTGTCATTATCTAAATCATTGATGAAGATATTGAACAGAACCCGCGGGAAACCACTTGATATGCCATTCCAGCTTGACTATGAACAACTGATGATTACTCTCTGGGAACAGTTTTCCAACCAGTTATACCCCCACCTTACAGTAGCTCCTTCATAGTAGCTCCTTATAGACTTTCAATCTGTCATTGGATCTGTGTGGGGGCAAGGGTCCAGCCATGTGAATCCAACTGTAGGATTGGATACATTATAACTGGACTGAAAATTTGAGGTTCCTTTTGGATCAGAGATGCTATATATTATGGCCATCTTTTTAATTTGTTACATTATGTTGACTGGGTTGTTACAAACTAGATATGCTATTTTAGTTGCTTTTGGGTTTCCTGTGTATTTTAAAATATTTTACAGTGCCCAGAGCTACGGAAGGCACATTGGTACATATCTGAGAGAACAATATATAGGTTTAAGTTGTATTGCTCTGTGGACAAAATAGAAGAATAAAATTGGAACCAAGAGGCACAGTGGCCCCTGCATGACTTCTGACCTCTTGTGATCCCCAAAGGAACAGGGAAAATGCCTTATCAAAAAAAAAAAAAAAGATACCAGAATTCACATAAGCATTCAATGTCTATCGGTAGGATTAAAAGGACTAATCTTTAAAAGGAAAATTCTTTTCACTTTTAGTCTACCCGACCCTTCAGATCATAGGATGGATGAGCCACTCTGGGACTTTATGTCCTTTCAGAAGATCCATCTCTATTGTTTCTCTGATGGTTACCTATCTGTTTTTCATAGGAAGAGAACTGCCAGCTTTTGTTGTGAATAACAGCGGCCTTTCCTCAAAAACAAGATAGCAATGCACTGGCTCATGTCTGCCAGTTTGTCTGAGCTAAGATTACTTGCTTTCTTAGGCTGCTACTTTGTCTAACCACGGTTTTGCATCTTACCTGAGGAGGATGGAAGCTGATCATAGTCCTGTGATGTTCTATTAGTTTTGACATTTTCGCCTGTTAATCTTCGAGCAGGAGGCAAAGGAATTACACTAGTAGCTGGATCAAAAAAGAGATCTATAAAAACGAGAGGATACTTAAAGTTAAAAATGATCGCAAGGTTCATGCACACAGGACCAGATTAGAGCTGTATGAACAAGCAGCTTCAGGAGAGAAGGGATTGTGAGTGCAAATAGGAGAGGGAGAGAGAGAGAGAGAGAGAGAGAGAGAGAGAGAGAGAGAGAGAGAGAGAGAGAGAGTGTGTCAAAAGGAACACACAACACACACACACACTTGCATTCATGCAGTGGGGATGTAACTATGCCTAGCGATAACCAGGGGAGGTGGTTAACTTAATATAGTCTCCCTCCCCAACATATATTAAAGAAACTAGTGATAGGGGTAAGCAAGCTTTGTGTCTGTCTTTGCCAATTACTGAAGACAGATTAAAAAGTCAAAGCAGAAGATTAGAACATTTCTCTTCTCCATTTTTAGGCCCCTATTGAAGATAGTACTCCAGCAAGTGCTTAACTTTAAGCAATGCTGAAGAGCTATCCTGAACAGGTTGCTTTCCTCAACTGAGTCTTCAATCCATTTACCACAGTGGGTGGAGGGATATATATATATTTTTTGTGATGATCAGGTCCTGACTGTACACTCACTAGATCTGTTGCATGCCTGTGAAATCACCTGAAGGCTTGTACTGTCACCAATCATAATATGGCTTTGGAAATCAGTGTCTAAAGAAATATTCAAAAAAAAGAATGAAACAGCAACCACACAAGTATGTGTCTCCGTGTAATCAAAGGCACTTATAAGATTAATGAACAGTGACAGTACAGATCATATCTAATATGTACATATGGAAAATGTTAAGTGACCATAAAATGTACTTTCCAGATTTTATGTGAACATTTATAAATTATATTAAATTATTATGTTATTTCCAAATAATTTTCCACATAACCTTGTAAATTGCAGATAACATTAGTTTATCTTCAGTACTCCATTTTAGAGTAATTTCTGTCCCTGCAATTCAAAAGCATGAAACTTGGATTCTTGTAACCTGCAAAGTCATCCATATCCAGTGGCTTATTTGACAAGATGGATGGTGAATTGAATTGTGTCAAGAAAAGTACAGAGTACTAGCACATTACTCAACTTTCAAATCTTGACAGATAGCAGAAAACGTCAGAAAGTGTCACTTGGGTTCATCTAATTACTCTCAGGTACTTGTACTGTAACACATTTACTTGAAGCTTTTAGGTGACGGGTATTTTTTAAATGAACTTGCCATTTCAGAAGAGTAGTTATGAGACAAACACTTCCTGCATTTTTATGCTTTGTTATTTTTTGCTATGTGTTATGGTGGGTTAAACCTGTCATATTTCATTACGTGATTGATGAAACTCCTTGCAATAGTGTGATGTGAACTGAAAAATGTAAACTTGATTTCTAAATGTTTCAGTTTTTTTTTGCCTCGTTTTTTGCTGAGCAAAAGGAATACAGCATTTAAATAAACAGAAAAAGTGCAACAAAACTATTTGTAGCATTCAGTCTGTAGAGATGTTAAAGGTATTGAAAATACTATTCTACCTGATGGTTTGGTAGACCCTGTAAATAACTTTGTGCTAAAGCATGTCAACACCTCTAGAGCTACATATCTTTCAACGTGGTATTTCACGGAGAAACATTTAAATATCCAATACATACACGACTTTTGGATTGACCCTTACAGTGATAGACTGGGGCATGAACTATCTTTTTGTTGTGTTTGTATAGCACGTAGCACAACAGGGTCCGAGTCCATGCCTGGGGCCCCTAAACACTACTGCAGTACAAATAAATGACAACACACTAATCACTGATGCCAAGATTTTCAAAAATGTGTTATCTTAGGCTCCTAATTCAATATTTAGGTACCTAAATTGACATTGGGATCTGCTGTGAGGTCAGTTTTGAAAAAATCAAGTCTGTTTAGAAGTCTAATTTTGCTACCTATGTTTGAAAAAGTTGGCTCACTAACTACTGTCCCTGGGAGACAAACAACCTACAGAAGGTCATTCCAAAAACAACAAAAACATTTCAAAACCCAGTTCAGGTTGCTAAGTGACAACATCCTTTACATATGACAACAGTAACAAAACCTGAGCCAGAGGTTCCCCAATTCACCCGCCTTAGGAGATTCATGTCCTAGGCATGCCTCCCATTAGCATAGGGGAAGGAGAATCTGGATAGTGCCGAGTTCAAAGCCCGCACGGGGGTCAGGATGGGTGTTACAAAATCTCCACGTGACCAGCACGTGTCGGGAGAAGGCTCATGTGCCCCACTTGAAATCCCGCTGCCAGGAGCGGCACTAGTGCATGTGGGAGGCGGCTCTGCCCTCTCCCTGTGTGCACAGGCGCACGCTGGGGGTAAAGACGTGCATGTGGTAGTGCTGCCACCATGCTGACTCCCAGCACAGCCAGAGGGTGGGAGGAGGGTGTGCGTGCACAGGTGTGTGAGAGAGACCATGTGCGTGGAGAAAGGGAAGTGAGTTTGCACGAGGATCTGCTGTTCCTGTGGGAGCTGGCCAGCACCAGGTCCTTTGGTCCCTGCTGAAAACTTCATCGCACCCCCTACAGCAGGCGCACACCCCACAGTTTGAAAAATAATGACCTAAGCACTTAAATATAAGGAATGAATACTTAAGGACATAATAAACCTTACACTGTCCACAAAATGAACAAGTTATTGTAAAGGAACCCACATTTAACACAACACCACCACCTCAACTCTGATCCATGGATTCTTATTGTGTATTCTATTTTATCATCTTGATTTTGGAATTTAACTATTTCCTTTTAAGTGATGCAGTTAAGTGGGAAATATTATCCAATTTTTAAAGTGTCAAATTATGGTAGAATTTTTCAATAAAGTATTTCTATAATTGCTGTTCCTGGAGAATAATGTTGTGTCTAATGTAATTTAAAAGGAAAAGTACATAAGACTGTCGATTTATGGTAAAAATTATGCACTTATCGACTTGCAGTTGAGGCAGAACAATATGTATTATTAATGTGGACACAACATGTTTCTTTTTCAAACAGATTTTTCATTGCGTTTATATTTTGGGATTACCAGTAAAAGAACAGTATTCTGTATCAGAGCTGTATCAGTGTGGGGTTGTGTTAAAAATAAAATAAAGTGTAACTAATTATCGATCTTGGAAGGATGGCATAGATGAGGTCCAACAGAACCTCTTAATTTGTGAGCCTATTAGACAAGAGAGGGACAACCAAAAACCTCTCTGACAGGAAAGCAAGCCATCTTTCAGAATCATTTATGCCACCCACTCGCATCACTGCTAATTTATCTGGCACCTCAGCCAGCTTGCTCTCAATCTAACAACCAATGTCATCCATATGCTGGGAAAGCAAAGACTACACACCAGCAGGGTGTGATGAAAACAAGACAGAACTGCCTGTCAACTGCATACCACTGACACCAGTGCCCAAAATGCCTTACTGTATCCCTCAGGAGCTTCACATACCTGCTGAAAGAAGATACGTGACAATACAGAGCCTTGCAGATCACCACAAAACAGAATCCTCAGGGTAGGCAGACAATTGGCCAGAAACATCCTCTGAAACCTCCCAAAGAAGAAAGAAGGGAACCCCTCAACAGCTATAGTATGTACCCCAGCCCACAAGTAAGTCCACAATCATTTTGGGAGTAATCTACATCAGAGGCAGCAAACAGAACCAAGTTAATCAGCATGGAGGACCAACCACTGTACATTAACAGGCCATCAATCAAGACAGTAGCACAGTTTCTGTGCCATATGCAGGCTGAAAACTGGACTGAAAGAGATAGACAATCATTTGGGGATATGAATTTCATGAACAATGGGATGAACTGAGTTCCTTGCAATCAGGGGGGTTTACAATTTTTATAGTTTAGAAGTAAGATTTGACAGTAACTGTTCTATCAAATATATGTTGTTGTTCTTTGCCCTTCTTTTCTAGTGTTGTCCCCATTCAAAAAGAAGTCTAAATTGTATATTATATTGTCCTAAAGAAAGAAATACTCTGTGGTGATCTGACAAATGATGCATACTGGCAACACAGAACTCAATGGAAAACTTGGCACTTCAAAATAACTGTTCCTATTAGAAAAATGTTATTTACCAAAATGTCATGTCTAGTATGAAAATATTGATTTTATCTATTACATGGGGAAAAGAAAAGTAGAGACTATTTTATATTCTCTGAGATGTTTCATCTCTATAGTTTTAAAAACTAATCTCTCCAGTTTTTAGACAGTTAGCTATGGGCAAAGGTATTTCTAACAGACAATGACAACTTTATCAGCTCAGATAAGCTTCTGCTGTAAACAAATACGTTAAAAACTTTGTTTGCTTGGTGACTCTTACCCGAAGGAGGAAGGAACAGTTCATGTCCTGAAGAGGGTCTGCTTCCTGAGCCCAGAGGTTTGGAATGCTCAGTGAGGCTGTGCCGAGCGGGAGGTGGTGGTGGTGGTGGAAGTGACGGTGGTGAGTTGTCAAACGTATCTTCGCCTGCATTTAAAGAGCAAAACTTCATTAAGAACAGTACAAAAAAAAAAAAAAAAGAGTGAAGCTTAAAATTGATTTTCCATGGCTGCTAACAGAGGCTCTCACTCCTAGCGTTTTCTAGAAGTTCAGTGACTCCAATAATTAAATTGTAAGACTGGCTCTTATTATGCACAACTGAATGCTTTACATGCTGTGAATGACCTTTCAGTTTTGAGGGGGGCGTTTTGGAAAAAGGTTTACTCTAGGTTGTAAAATAAGCAGCGTCTTGGTGGCCAATCTGCAGATGTTGCACTCGAGTGAAATAAAAGAGCACACTGAAAAGTACTGTAGGATGATCTCTATGTACCAGTGTGTATGTGTGTGGGGGGGAATGATGATGTACGGACCATGCTGGATTTGATATATACTGTGTGTCACCTTACATAGGGATAAGCAGATCTGGCCCAAGAGGCCAAGAAGTGCAGTCCTGGGGATTCATGGGAGACTTCACCCTCTACATTATGAGAGAGGAGCAGACAGGTGTAGTTCAGGGCTGTCAAACAGTGCAATTCCCACCTCTCCCCCTTGTGCTGCTCTCTGTTACTGCACTATGTAATTGGAGTGTGAGCTAATACACCTCATAATGCATAGTGGGTTAGCATGCCTAGTGGAGCCAACACTTCACAACTGAGGTATGGGTAGGCTACAGAAGGTGGCAGAGGGCAAGCATAAGACCCCCAGCATGACTGAGAGGGTGGCTTGGTTAGTGTCTGCTGAACTGGAGAAGTTGAGGGGCTCTAGGAGAGGGAACCAGGGACTAGGATTGGGAAGGACAACGTTTGATGATTCTGGGCACTGATCGTACTCTGCCTTAAACCTTAGTCTCTTGATATAAAGGAAACAAATTCCAGATTTATTATCTCCAATGGTGCTATTAGTCACTCCCTTTTATATGATAAAATGAAAACTCAAATTAACACACAAAAAGTCAGCGCCCCCCCCCCCCCCCCAATTTAGAAAACTTGAAATTTGACTAATTCCAATATTAAGTGACTAAAATCTGATTTTTAGAGTAAAAGCTTTCTCTGTTAACCATCAGAAGATGAATTTAAAACTGCCTTTGCATCTGTTTCTGGCATGACACTAAATCCTGATACAACCATGGTAAACTTTCCCATTTTGCAGGGAACGGGCACAGCACCTTCTATGACATGATCAGTCTTCACCAACTGACTAATGTAGGGACTTGCATGTTAATGTGTAAAGGTGATAGAGCTCAGTGCCTGGACTGAGACAGGCACTGACTGCAGATCACAGCATAATTACACTCACTTGTTTTCTTCAAATAATCTAGCTCACAGATCATTTGAAATTCTTAATAAACCTATGAATTTATTTTATTTTGTTTTGCAATAAGCTTGGTATTTGGTTAATCTTAACTATGTTAACCATTAAATATTTAACAGCAGAAGGTCGGCTACCTAAAGGGGGCACCAGAAGATCATAATCGGAGGGCGTCCTGTTGAGCAAAGAGCTGTGTTTCGGGTTGTCTCTGGTAGGAGGCCGTGCAGGTGGTAAAGATACTGGAGCAGTGGATGCATCAAAGGCATCTCCTGAATAACAAAGCAACAAGAAGTGAATGCTCTCTTATTGCACCTCTAAATGCGTCAGACTGGTTGTCTTCTTCTAGAGTTAAAAACAAATAAATAAAAATGAAAAAAACATACCTAACTCCGGGGTTTTGGATTTCTTCATCTCTGAAGTAGCATTGTGTGTTCCATTCATTATACCAGCACACTGACCATTCTCGCACACCCTCAAAGCAGAGATCAAAGGAAGAAATCAACCAACCACCCAAGTTTTCATCCCCCAAATCACAAAATGAACACTATAGCACAATAGATTACATCAAAACAAATGGAGGAATGCAAGTTATAAAAACTTTTTAAACACTCCTAGTGTTTTTCACTTTCAAAGCATGTTAAACACAGTAACAGATTAATCTTCACAACAGCCTTCTGAGAAATTACACTATTCTGCTGATGGGAAAATTGAGCCACAGAAATTAAGTAATTTATGCAAGCCTCCATTGCAAGATAATGGAAGAGCTGAGATTAGACTTTAGGAGTTCCTGACTCTCAACCCAAAGATCAGTCTACTAGAATACGCTACTTCTCCATATTGTTAACTTACATATGTAAATTTATCCTTATTTTATTACTGAAATCAAACAGTAAATACACAGGAAATAAAATCCTTTAAACAAGAACAAACCCATGGAAATAGTGCATGTCCATAATATTCCTAGTCAAACTCTTAAAATAAAATAATTAATTAACTCTGCCCAAAACAATTTAGAGGGTCTCCATTAGATCCTCTGTTGTCAAAAAAGTGGTGTATTGCTTTGTCTTTTATATTTAATTTTATCTTTTCCTCCAAAGGGAAACAAATTGTTCTGTAAAAAGAAGCCTAAGTCAAATTGGATGCTAAAACTTCCCAGTACTAGCAATCCTGGTGATTCAGGCAGTAAAGTAGAAAGCTACGGAAAATCCTGGCATAAAAATACAAATTATCCTTAATGGATAATATATGATAGCTCTGCTAAAAGGCTCAGGATACAAACAGGAAACTAAAATCACCCAATAGTGAATTATATGCTATTTGAACAAGTGTTTAAAACAAACTGAGGAATGGAGGCATCTCAACTCTATGACAAGAACTACAACGTTTATATAGGTAGGAAGGATCAAAATAAGCTTCTTCAGTTAGAGGAAGGCTATAGGTCACATTACATACACCATTCTCACAAATCATTGACCCTTTCAAGCTAGAGAGATCTAGAGTTTCACCATTAGCAGGAATGTAAATAAATCTATACACGCTGGCCATATGGAAGGGATGGATGAATAAAGCGTGTGCAATTATTTAAAGCATATAAACAGGAAAGAGGAAATGGAATTGTGTGTGGTCCCAGGAGCTATAAATAGGAATAAATGAAATGAAAATAAAGAATAATTATTTTCCTGACTAGCTGAAGAAAAACCTTCCTATTGGTGAGACCTATTATACTCTGGAACAGTCTTCCAATGGAAGTGGAGGAAGAAACATTGCTTGAGTCCTTTGAAGCTAAACTGATTAAGTCACCTAAAAATATACTATAGGGAATAATCCACCCTTGACTCCTTATCAAGGAAAAAACAAGACAAGACACTTCCAGCCCTATTTTATGAGTCTACTCTCCATATTCCATACGTTGACTAGCCATAGACGACAAAGTGCCCTAACACAACTCCCAGCCAATGAGGATGTCTTCAGTGTGACCAGGCACTAGAAATACGAAGTAAGCAAGTATTAAACATCCTACATCCCAGCTACTTTTTTTCCCTCTTTAAGGAAATACTTTTTGGAGAAACATTGTAAACAGAATGATACAATTGTGTTATATTAGTAGGGACTGTTCTACTGAGACACTTGTCTTTTCTCTCCTTTCCTTTCCATAACACAGACAAATCTGGGAATAAAATAAAGTCAGCTACAAAACAAATCAATTGAATAACAATCTAGACAGAAACCTACAATGCAATCCATTTGGTATATTATAATATGACTTTTGGAAGTGTACTATAATACTAATACATGGGCACAAAGTCTTAAATTAAACATGTTTTCATTAAGCGCAGAATAGGATGCTGGAATTCAATAGCCATGAACTACATGACATCCACAATAACAACTGCAGTCTCTTTGTCTCCTTTAAAGTATCTGGACTCAATCCAGAATTTTAATGAAGTCACCCCACGATTATTTTGGCCCCTTATGAAGTCTTTGTCACAGCCAGAAAACTAGACGCTCTCATGAAGCAGCCAGCCAGAGTGTAAAAACTCCAATTTAAGTTCAAAATGGAGAGGCCAACAGGCATACCCATGCTTACCAAACATTTGTGATGTGTTTTGAAGGTGACAACGTTAATTTGGTATGACTCCACAAAAAGTTACAAACTCTTTCAGCATATGCATATTACAAGTAAATGTATACTAGTTACACAGCTGAATAAATTCACATTTATGAAAAATGCATTGAAAAAAGCTCCTAATAGAGCTTGCTGAAAACCAAGAGGTGAGAAGGGGTGCCAATTTTTTTATTAAAACAAAAACAAAAATAATTTTTTTTCTAATTTTTGTGAAAAAACTGAAATTTTCAGGCACTGACAAACAAAAAGATTTCAGTTTTTGTGTTTTCAACAGCAACAAAAATTAAAGAGTGATTTTCCACAAAAATTGTCATTTCTACAAAATAAGCCTTTTTTTGTCAAAAACCTTTTTTGAATGAAAAATATTGCCTAGCTCCAGTTCCTAAGTATATGCTGTTGGTCGGAATCAAGGTTGTTTGTGAAACGTATAATTTTGAATGTTTACACTTCAGCACTGACATTAGCTAACAGCAGAAAGTTAATGTAACATTTGGAATATTTATATAAATTCATTAATAGATCATTTCTGTACTCTCTGAAGTGTCACAGGTTTTTATTTTAGGCCTCACTTTCTTGTTATATATGTAATTTGTACAAGGGTTATTACATGAAATCATTCCAGCAACTTTAACAATTAAGGAAGTTTTCTGTGTGGGATGTCCTGGATTAGTGCTAGGCTAGCACTGTTGGTCTAAAGGACCCATGACCAGCTGAAGGTAATCTCTCTTATGGATCAAGAAGGCTAAAAACAAATGGCCAGTTGGAATGGTGGGAAAGTCAGCTTTGAAATCTGTAACTGTGATGGTCTGCAAAATACTGAACAAGATTCTCAGCCCCACTCCACTCCTTTTGTGCCACACAGGAGGTACCAAGGGAGTGGAAACTTTCTATAATTCTTTATCTGGGGACTTCCCCTAGTGTAGGAGTCCTAAGCAGCTGTAGAGCCAATGGAGTTTATTCCTACGCAGCACTCTCCTTCTTTCTTGCATGTTCATGTTTCATCCATTCTTCCTCCACTCATATAGGCAACTCATCTCTCTACTACACGGCTGACTTGGTGGAGAGGTTCCCAAGTGGGACAAACAAAAAAGCCCCTGATAAACAGGTCCATAAATGTAAAGTCTTAAAATCCTGTCTGTCCCATAAAGTCAATTCTATTCAGTAACATCGAATGTCTATTAAAAAAAAAATCAAAAAATCTTTCCCCAGAAGAATAGGTGGGAGTTTAAGGGTACATGACTAGAAAACACTCAAAGACCAGTTGAACATTCACATCTTTGCACAGAAGGTCGTGTCAGCATTTCTGTTAATAACAATAGCCTATATTTCCAGGAATTTATAACTTCGACAGAAGTAGTGATCAGAAAGTGACCTTTTCACCACACTGGACTAAATCTCTTTTATTAAACATGTGTAAAATCAGACCTTAATTGGTTAAGTCTGGAATGAGGAGAATGTTGAGTTTTATTGCATTGACATCACATTCTGAAAGGAAAAAAAGTCCTAATGTATCAATGAATTTTAAGCTGCAGAAGAGTCAGAACTTAGTAGATCAATAATTGATTTTAAGATAGTACTTTTGACCTATAAGACTACTAGTAATTGGTCCCTTCTGATATTTCAGCCTTCCTCCTGATTATTATCTTCATTTCGCACACTCAGATTAGCTTTATGAGTCAGGGACCAAGAGGTTTGCCATGAGCCACACAGCCTTCAGCTGCAATGTCTCTTGAGTCCAAATCTCCTTGCCACAACCCTTTAATGATTCAGAGACTGGCAGTTCGCAGATATTATTTTAAGATATATTTAAAGTGAAAGAGAAATATTAAGCCTGAATGAAAAATGTTTTCTTCCTGTGAAACACAAAGGAAGGTCTTCTGTGAAATAGGTTCTAAATGTTTAAAGAAGTTGCTATAACTCTGGTACACACAAGGCAAGGAGAGAGTGCAACCATGGGAAGTACTGCTGTATTTTGATAGTCACAGTATATTGATTCAAATGTGTTCTGCATTTTGTTACTGAAATTCTGAACCACAGAGTTTAATGGCTTCTATTCTCCTTCAACTCCATCAGAGGAATAAAAGGGCATGAATAACCCAAGCATGAAAAGATTACACTTTAGAAGGCAGACAGCTTCACCATGATTATAACCAATTAGATTTTAGAAAACCTGTCAAAAGTTCATTCTGAAATGATTTTATTCTCCTCTCCAAAGCAGTGCAATGCTGCAAGCTACCTTACCTAGTATGAAGTTTTATATTATGACAGTGAGGTGGATGGGAGCTCAGGGATACAGGATGGGAAGAAGGAATCTTGTACTCATCTTCTTCTACATGTTCCCTTGACTTCTCAGCAAGGGAATTTGTTACAGGAATGACGCACCTAAGAGAGGGGGGAAAAAAACAAACAAACATGCCCAGCATCAGTTTAACTGTTGAAGAACCATGCTTGATCCAACACTAAAGAAAACAATTTCTCGTAAATGTCACCAGTTTATAAGACAGTTAACACAGAGAGATTTCCTGTCAGACTAAACAAAATTATGAGATTGTTTTTCCCCTTCCCGTATCACCCATTCTTAAGACTGTACAGTGGAGCAGTTGGTAAACCTTGGACAGCCAGAGAGCTACTCTGTCATCAAATGGAGTAGCAGAGAGCCATGCAGACTTAAATAGATTTAAAATACAAAACATCCATGTAAGAAGCTTAACCTGATTATATTTATCAAAGGAGCTAAATGAAGGTTACAGTAAGGCAACAATATTTTGAGGGGCTCAACAAGAGATCTGACATTCACCAAATCTGATTCTAGCAACAACTCTGCCCTGTCACAGGTTTGTCTGTGTTTTTTAGATTTAGTTTTTGAATTGTCATTTTATCTTCCTACACAACTGCCCTCATTGTTACAAGGATGTGGTGAATTCTTAGAATAGAATCATAGAATATCAGGTTTGGAAGGGACCTCAGGAGGTCATCCATCTAGTCCAACCCCCTGCTCAAAGCAGGACCAATCCCCAATTTTTGCCCCAGATCCCTAAATGGCCCCCTCAAGGTTTGAACTCACAACCCTGGGTCTAGCAGGCCAATACTCAAACCACTGAGCTAACCCTCCCTTCCATAGAATTCTAGTAGTCTATGAAGATGTCATTTGTAGTTGAGGAGCTACAGGTTGGAAATCAGTGCTGGTGTGCGGCCTGACTTACAAGATTTGGCTGCAGATCCAAACTTTCCCAGAATTCAGGCCTCTCTCGCTACTGAAGCAACAGAGAAACCTGCTTTTTCTGATCAGACTGAACACATGCTACACTGGAGTTAACAATAAAAATACAGGCACTTCTAGGACCCTGTCCCTTTCATCTGTCACACGCCTATACTGATGCAGAGGGCCCCGATCCCAGCAAACCCAATTAAGTCATACTGAATTGTGGAGGAGGAGCACAGAAGTACTTTCTGGGGACTGCACACTGCTTGTACTCTGCAAAGCCCAGCTCAATGGAATCTCCTTTTACACTCATGTGGAGGGGATTGGATCCGGCAGGAATAAGAAGGAACACTGGCAGTGGGTCAGTAGCCACACAAATCCAACAAGTCCCCTGCTAAAGGAAGAGGAATAAACACAACCAAAGCAATCGCTATTGCAGTGCTGGAGGTCGCAAGAGCCGTCAAATATTACCACTGCACAACCTGGGAAAGGTTTCCTCCCATACACAGTCAGTCCCATGTTCTTCTACCTGGCCGTGGTAACAAGTATGGGATTGGCTTTAAAAATACAAAAACGGAAGAAAGTACTCTAATCATAAACTGAGTATAAACAAAATTATATACAAAATGTAATTCCTCAGCTAGCAGCGACACATGGAAAGTGCCACTATGAAAAGAGAAAACCTTTACGAACAAGGCTGACATTCGGTCCTTTGATCTTGGTAAGTGATGACTGGACACGTTCTATCTCTAGTGAACAATTTTGTTTTGCTCTCCACTCCTTACTGTAAACCTATGTTTATAATGATTACATTCCACATCTAATAAAAAAATTCACAAAACACCCTCAGTAGGAAATGGTAAAGCTTTCTTATGGTTGTCATTTACTTCCAACCTTAAATGAAACGGTCATAGACAATGTTTAAGTCTTAAACTAATTGAATAATAATGGTAAGGAGTGAACTGCCTTAAAATAATCTGGATAACAGGTTATGAAATATCATGCAATCAATAATGGGTGTACCGCTCATTCTGAAAAGGTGCACAATTGATTTAAGAGACCTAGAACAAATGCACATATGGTCCTGACAATTTTTATGCATTGTATCACTTATATGGACAATATATTTGAGATTTTATAGACCTTCAAGCCACACTGCCAGGCACATCTGTTTAATAGGGTACTGCGGGAGGGCTGAGAGTCACAGAGAGACTTGAATTTGAAAGGGGAGTGGGCTTCATTTCTAGTCCTTTGGTCCAGCTGATTTTCTTAAGGGAATAGAGCTGAACTGAACTCCCTATCAAGCCATTCCTGGCTTCCTGTTTTCACAAAAAAAACCCCCAAAACCAAAACAAAAAGTATTGAAGCATCTGGCACAGTGCATTTGTACTTGATGGAAAGCAGTGTTTTTTACCGTTTATACTAAATAGTGTCTCATGACTACCAAACTCCAGATGCTACTTTAAAAGGATAAGTGTGGCCACTATAGATCTAGCAAATCACGAGTGTGCAAAAGCAGAGAGAGAAAGCAAAAGGACGGCTGCACTAGAATGAAGTATGTGGGACATTTGCTAAACATATTCAAAGTCTGGAGCCCCTTAGTTCTTTGAAACCTCTCAGATATCCTTTCCTGCAACCACTAATACTCTTTTGACTTTAAAAAAACAAGCTGTGAATGGCAGGAATCCAATTTATTTTGTGAATACACAATAACCGAGGGCAGATCTCTACTGAAAAACAGAAGAAGATTTACGGAACTAAATTCTATAGCTGTCTGCACTGTAGTTTTCAGCCACCTTCTGTAGAGGGAGCAAAAGGCCTTTTGTAAATATAATAGTTCAGGCTGACATGACTTTTTCCAATCTTTGATTTAAATATTCCTAGTTAAAACTGACAAGATGTTTGTGTCACTGCCCTGTGCCCACCACATAAGGGATGGAAAAATGTAACAGAAGGACGAGGAAAGGTCAGAATCCATAGAGAGGAAGTTCAAAGACCTGCACAAGAGGACTTCTCTCAGATTTGTGGATCAGTAGGTACTGCTACCTTGCAGCTCAAGTTCCTCTGAAGACTATTTTATTACTTGTTAACCTTTAAAGCCATTCTAAGTTAAACTCTTGCAACACCATGGTTTGAAAAAAAGATGTCCAATGCTGACCAGTATAGAAATAGTTTGCTATTCTTCGTTTTAAGAAATCATATTGGACTTCTGGTTTATACTCCACATACTATAAATTAACCGAGAATAGTATAGAAGGAACAGAAGGCTATTCTTGAGAAAGAAACTGCCTGTTACTAAGCCTTCATTATTCTACTATTAGCATAATGCTATTCTAATAAGGTAGATACACAGAAAGCAGAGCAGGCAGGTATTTCTATGGAATTTGTAATTGTTAGATAAAAATTATTTTGTGTTTCACAAACAGACGCTTGTGCTCAGAGCAGGATTTTATAATATGGATATCTATCATCGATTTATTTGAAGTTATCCAAAATTTGACACTTCAGGAGAGGCTTTGATTGCTTCCCTCAGATTAGTTCTAGACATTGTTCAGAGATTTAATTACAAAACTGGTTAAATCAGATGTACACTCCACTATATCCTGTGACACAAAGTACGTAGCGTTCCTATATTTGGAAACGTTATTTCTAAAATTTATTTTTGATATTTACATTTTTTAAAAATTACTAATACTTTGAAAGTTCTGGAAAGATTTGTGTACAGGTAAAAAGAAAAATAAACAAAACCCACTGAAGTAATTTTTAGTCTCACCCCTTCTCTCCCCCCCTCCGCCTCCCCATTTGGCAGTGTTTGAAATTTGAAAGGTTGAGTCAAATCCTTATCAATGGTGTCTCAATATTTTCTGGTTGTTTGAAAAGAAGCCAGATGTCACCCTCTTTTTCATGAAGAGTATTGATGGCCAAAGGCAAATCAGGGAAAGCTATTAAATCAAAATAGGTTTTTGTCACTAGTTGTCAAGTCATTCTGAGGCCAGATCAGTTTTACCGGAGGAACTCTGAGCACACTGACAGTTCACAATTATTTACATTGCAAGCTCCTGTGGGGCAGGGGTCTCTTTATTTATGGGTAAAGGGCTTCACAAACCTTGGACGTTGGGGGCTCAATCCTGCAAGGTGCTGAGCACTCTGGCCTTCATCCAGCAAATCATGCAAACCAGTATGACTCCTCAAATGCTTAAAGTTAAGCATGTGCTTAAGTGATTTCCTAGATCAGGGCTAGAGTGCTCAGCATCTTGCAGGCTTGAGCCACTGTATACATAATGCTACTTCCAATGCCATTGCAGGAACAATCACAGTGAATTAAGGGTGAAATCCTGATCTCCCTGAAATCAAAGACAACATTCCTATTTAATTAAGTGGGGCCAGGATTTTACTCTAAATATTTATTTTCACATATAAAACAATGGAAATAAATAAAAGTAACAAAAGAAAAGGTAGTGGTGGGGGGACATCCAGAGTGCTTTATGCTATTTTCCCCTAACACTCTCAAAGCAATTAGACATGTGAGATATATTCATTAAATAAAGAGCTCTTGGAAGATCGAAATTCTTTACATTTTATTACAATTTTATTGCCTTTTCTCACAGAAAAAAACCTGCTGTGGTATACCACATATTACTAGCAAAAAGGCAAAAATGACTTACTCACCTAAGTAAGGCAAGCATGATTTTGCTAGAAATAGGACAGCTTTTGAGCAAAGATGTCTTATTGTATGCATGATGTGAAAAATTACTTTCATACTTTTCTTCAGTGCAAACTAGCCAATTAGTCAAAATTGCTAAAAAAGAGAAAGCAGATTTTGAGAGTATGTAAGTCATAGGAAAGGGAAAAAAGTTCACACTAAATTCCACTTAACAAGGAACACAGGCATAAAAATGATGCAGTTCATTAGTGATCCATACAATAATATGGATTTTGAACAGTCCAATACCAACAGCATAATTATTTTTCACTTCGGGTCAGAAATTCAGTCGCAGAGTGGAAAATACAAATTAATACAAGTCATGTGCTTCATGAAGATGCAACCAGTGGGGTATGCATTTTACTTAATTATGAGGGGAATGTTCTTTTGCAATATAAAGTCAACTCAACACGTTCAAAGGCCATTAGACAAAACTTGAGATTCTGCAGGAAGATCAAGGACCTAAGATGAAGATGAATCAGCAGGACACAGGGAAATCACAAAGTTAACAGCAGCCCAAATGATATGGCACATCTGATAAAAAGAAAAAAAACAAAAACAAACCCACAGACAAGGAAAATATAAACCCTTCTGCAACTAGTGACAATTGTTTGCAACTGCAAAATATTGTTAAAGTTCTTTCAAAAGTTTTCCTGTACTTTTTTTAGAATACTTAAGACTACCGTATTCAAATATGGCAGAGGCAGGGAAAGTGAGACATATGGGAATATCTTCCCAACGCTGTAGGCAAGGTACAAATGGATGAGGGATATACAAAATATATGAAATTTCAGAAGGGAGACAGTGCAACCTAGTGGAGGAAGCACTGAACTGGATCTAAGGAGGCCTGGCTCCTATTCCTGGCTCTGCCAGAGGTCTGCTGGATGACAATGAGCAATACATATCGCTCCTCTGTGCCTCCGTTTTCCCATCTGTAAAATGGGGATAATGATACTGACCTCCTTTGTAAAGCACTTTGAGATCTACTGATTAAAATGCTACATACGACAACTATTATTTAGCAGCTTATTTTAATCACCTTTTTCTTTTACTGAATTAATCATGGCATTTTGGTTGCAGTAAGTATTTTAATCTGTTTCTAAAACAGTTATCCACAAGTTTTAAAAAGTCTTAATTTGTTCATTTTGTGCCCCCCAATATTTTTCTTTACTACTAGACAGTTTAAAAATTCAATCAATTTGTATTTAAAAAGGCTCTATCTCGCAACAAATAGCAGCGGTGATTTTTATCTTAATCATATTTAATACTTAGTAAAAATATTTTCAAAATATTTCCTGAATTTCTATGTAAATTTACTTTGATGTCTGATATTTCAGGTGACAAACATTGTGCCTGATTTCTCATTTACATTTGGAAGTGGAAAGGGGTCTTAGTGTAAATGAGATCAGGCTCCGAGAACATTGAATTAAAAAACCTAGTCCCTGACTTCGCAAGATCTGGTTTCCAACTGGGAACAGAAAACAACAAAAGGAAAGGATCTTAGTGTCCGTAGTCCTGATGCTGGAGTTACTTTTATGAAAATAATTGAAAAAACCCACTGTTCTGTATAATGTGACCTTGCTGCCAGCCACGGCTAAACAGAGGCTTGAGAATAGAAAAGATGGGGGATTTAGGTCAGACCGCAGCAGAACATCTATGGAAAGCTAGAATATCTTTGACCAAACAGAAAACAGTCTGACATATTTATGAGGGCTAATGGCTCTCAAATTTTAGAGAGAAAAAAATTTGTAAAAATATTCTCTCAACCATTTCAAATTTCATCAGGCTGAACCTTATCCATGTTATACGCTCAAAAGCGATTTTTGTTGTTGCAAATATGATCTGAGTTCATTAAGCTGATTAGTTTTAAAAAGCGCAACACCTATATCAACCTGGTTTCATATACTTTGTCAAGCTTGGGTCTAGATTATTAAGATCTTTAATTGGGTCAATTTGAAATGGGACATATGTAGTATTTGCTATTATGCACAATGATAATTTTTCTGCTTTAGCACCCATACCATGCGGCACAATTATAGTTGTATATCCTGAATTTTCTTAACATAAAACCTTATACACACCAAGGTAATATTTTTTTAACTTAAAGTGTGCTTGGCTTTTAAAACAAACAAAAAACAAAGTGAGTCATCATGAAAAACTAGAGCTGGGTGTGTATTTCTCATCAATTTTTTTTTTGGTGGAAAATGTTTCTGCAAAAGAGAAATTATCTATGGTAATATTTCAATTTTCCATCACTAGAACTGAAACAATATAGTTTCTGGTCAGATTAACTAAACTGAAATGTTTCTGTTTGTCAAAGCAAATTGACACATTTCATTTTGCATCAATTCAACAATTTTTGTCTGCCTGAGCTGCAGCGGTGCTTCCTGGGAGCTTTAGTTCGGACACTCATGCACCCATTTGCCTCTGTCCATTAGACACCCTGGTGGAACTACAACTCCCATGATACCCACAATCTCATCTCTGGCTGACCTGCTGTGGTGCACAATGGGAGTCATGTGGCTATGGTGCATCATGGAAGATGTGGTCCAGCCAGGGAGCTCAGCCCATAGAAGAGAATGGGGCCCTGAGGCAACAGTGACAATTTCAGCAGAAACAGATTAATGTCAAACTAAGCCAAAACTAAACATTCTGACATTTCCAAATTCAGTCATTTATGAACTTTCTGTTCAGGATGAAAATAAATGCTGAAATATCACAATTTTGTCTGGAACAAAAATTTCCATTTTTAACTACCTCTGAAATAGTCACTCTAGCCAATATTCTTTCTCACACAGACTGTGGGAATCAAACATTCAAATATATGCATGTACTGTTCTGTGTTTATTTGAAACCATGATTGGAATATATATGCCTGCGTTTATTACAATATACAGATGTCCAGTTTCAATATTGAGATATCTAGCTATAAGCAAGCTTCCCTCTCTTTCCCATGCTCAGACAACAATGAAAATGGCTAGAGCATATTGTGTTTAGAAACTACCCAAAATAAATTCACCTTTGAACTTGGATTAAATGCAAACAATTTCAACTCAAAGGGTGACTTTTCCAGAAAGTTGTGAGCAAATGAAAATGCGTTATAATTAAGGCTGCATGTTTGTCAGAGGTCACAGAAGTCGTGGATTCGGTGACTTCTGCAGCAGCCGGTGTGCCTGGTCCGGGGGCCACCTGAGCAGCTCAGGCAGCACATGGTCAGTCGCACTGGCCGCTGCTGAGGCAGTCTCGGGCTATCAATACCCCCCTCCCCAGCAGCAGCAGGAGTTTGGGTGTGGAAGGGACAGGGGTTGGGGCACAGGACAGGGTGAGGGCTCCGGGTAGCACTTACCGGAGGGGGGGGGGGGGCCCTCCCAAAAACTGCAACATCACCTGCCTCAGCTCATAGACAGAAGTGTGGCCAGGCAGCTCTGTGGGCTGCCTTTGCCTGTAGGCACCACCCCCGCAGCTCCCACTGGCCACGGTTCCCGGGGGGTGGAGGCAGCGCGTGACCTGTCTGACTTTTACTAAAAATATCCAAGACTAAAACGTAGCCTTAGTTATAATTAAAGTGTCTCCTGTCAACTGCAGTTTTATTATAACCTTTATGCTTTGGTAAAGAGTGGCAGAACAATGACATTCTGAGCTACATTCACCCTTAATGCTGTTCTCTTCCTGCTGTGCCTAAATGTTACAGCAAATTGGGTTTACAAAGATTTCAAAAGACTTGGCAATGTCACATTCTACTGTTAGCATCTACTGAAAGAAAAAGAATTGTAAGTACGTTGACAGATGTCATTATTTTATTGCACAACTACAGCTACGCTATTTCAGTGCCTAAGAACTACATAGTGTAGGGGGGCTGTGACATGTCATTCCATGTTCTTTATGAAAATATGCTTTTGATATTGACATAACTGAGGGATACTTTATGCAAGATGGCTCATGTGAGATATCATTGGAAAAGTTATGATTTAATGAATGTGATTATCCTATTTGTATGCATGTATCATTTCTGTATCTGAAATTAGGAATATTGACAACATATCTGTATTTCAGCTATGCTACTTTGGGTGACGCCCACTGCCAACCCTTCAGGTACAACAGTGGAAAAGCCAGACAGTGCTGATGGCCCATCAACAAGGACAATGGACAGTAAAAGAGCTTAGTCTTCTTGTGACCCTGTGGGTCAGTCTGTGAAGAATGGCTACCAGGGCCTTACAGAGTCAGGTGGTCTTGTCACCTGGATATGAAAACATTACCTGGGACTTCTTGTCATTTTCCCCGGTAAAGGACGGGGGGCCTAACTAGGGAAACAAAGGACTCCTATCTTATGCAAATCCTATTTAAGGGTGGGGAGTGAGGTAATCCGGGTCGTCAGGTCTCCCCTGCTACCCCACCCAAGAGGACTCCTGAAAACAACTAAGACTGAACGGGGGAAAGAACTGGGCACAGGTTAGAAGGGCATCTGGCCAGTGAAGATTATTATTAGATGCCATGTTTAGGGAGAGAACTCGCATGTAACCAGTTTCTTTAGTGTATTAAGCTTAGTTTGTGTGCTCTCTTATTTTCTTAGTAATCTGCCCTGTTCTGTCTGCAACCTCCTTAACTACTTAAAATACACCTGTAGAAGTGAATACATTTATTTGTGGTTTATAATATAACCCAGTTTATGTGATTTCTACCTGGGGGAGTGGGGGCGAGAAATTGTGCATACCCTCTTCCACACTGAGGAAAGAAGAGAATATAATATATCTTTGTGTTTGTACTCCAAGAGAGGTGGACATCTGAATGTTGGAGCAAGTCCCTTAAGCTGCGTCTTCCCAGAGCTGATCTGCAGCTGGGTGTGGCCCTGCCTATGTGTGTGTTAGAGGAGGTTTTAAGAGCCCCGCTCAGCAAGATAGGTAAAAGGGGGGCCCATGCTGGCAAAACAGATACACTTGGTGGTATCTCAGTACATCAGGTGACTTCCCGTCACAGGGGCCATCAAGTATTGTGGGATAATACGATTTACAAAGAAAAAAATCCAGAGAGTACAACTTATTTACAAAAGAAGGTTTGGAGTGCTGTAGAATCTATTGCTTCTGTAGAAAATCCTGGCGGAAATCACAGCCCAATCAGAAGATTCACTTGTTGCTGAGAGCAACATCTGGCATCAAACAACAAATCATACAACTCAAAGCTTAAGAGATAGCCTGCAACTTGAAATGACAAAATTCACCAGACCACATTCTGGCTAGTGAGAGGAAAGTGGCATCTGCTGATCCCAACTAAATGGGTGCCCATGCTGTACTCTGCAACAATGGCCATACTGTGGGATCATCATCTGGCCAGCAGGAACTGCAGGTAAAGCATTAGATGCAGGAATAAGCACAGAAAATATAAACACCATTGCTGGGTTGGGGATGATACGTGCACGCACACACACACACACCACACTCTTTACCTCTAGACCTTGTCCTATATCTCCTCTAATGAACGGCTTTGAGTAGCTTCTCCATGGGCTTAGGAGGGGAACTGAAATAGGAACGGCTAACTTCTATTCTGCACTCCCACTGCCAGGAGCCTATACACAATGCCTACCAGAATTCATGCCATCTTACTATAAAAATGTGTGACGTGTTAAATTAGCATTACAATTACTCCCATTTAGTCAACACAATTTACCTTTGAAAAACCCCATTCAAGTTCATGGGAAATACATCCACCAGGAGAACTTCGTTAATGCTCTTTTTTACAGTGGTTCAGAATCAGTGCGATTGTCTATGTAATTAATGCATTTCTTTTATAATAAAACACCAGATAAAGATAACTTACTTTATACTAGGGAGGATGGAGGCAGCTGTGAGAGGAGGTGAAAGTCGAGGAGGGACATCATATTCTTCATTTCCTAGATGGCCATTTGAAAATTCCTGAAAAATGGACAGAAATGTTACTCGGATATTGTTACTTATACAGCATCACAGGAGTGTACCGTTTTACAAGTTCAAAAAGGTCTACTCGCCCACCCCCCAGGAGTTTGAAGCCTGAACTGATGGACACAACGCAAACACTTGCTGCAGACTTGTGCTCCTAAATCTTAGCTTCCATTAAATTATACATAGAGATTGAAACATTAATCAAGTATTAAAACTCATGCAACGTTAACTTTGAGAACTGGCAGACAGACTTAAACAGCAATGCAGAGGTGTGAATGGCCTTGTTCATAGAAATGGGTTAAGCCTGAAACCTAAAGATGACAATTTAGATGCCAACTGGTGAAAGGGCCAGTATATGGCCTCTCCAGAGCTCAATGGCATGGCATTTTCATATTGGTTGACTACTCAGATTGAGTAACATGACACCTCTACTAGCCATGAGTCTGGACCCATGCAACATTACTACCAAGCTATAATCGGAACTGTAAATGTAAACCCAATACTCTTAAAATATGACTCAAATTAAAGGGCTTTCAACAAGAATCTAGCTGGATGTAAGGGTTGGTACTTTCTCTGTGTGAATTTGGATGGGAAAACAGTCACTCTATAAACAATATCATGGACTTCTAGAGCTCCTGTCACTGGATCATGTCAAAGCACTTTACCAGCACTTATTAAATTCCCACCTCACCCCTTTGAAGTATGTATAATATTCACTTTACAAAATGGAGACAGAGGTTAAGCAGCTTGCCCCAAGTCACACAGCAAACAGACAGAAGAGGCAACCCACGTCTTTCAACTGTAGTGAGTTAAATCACAAATCCATCCTCTCTCTCTTCATAATACAAGTTATATATTTTCCACGTAAAAGAAAGTTAAGTTACAGTAGAGCAGCTCAGAGTTAGACTGGTCTAAGAATCACTACTGAACCTCTTGATAAAACTGATTACAGTAGAATCAGGAATATTTTTCTTAGGTCATTGCAAAGGCCACAGCTAACTAATGTCTTAAAAATTATAGCTGGACAGCTTTAAATCATCGTCTTCTACTTATGGAAAAGATTTCTCAGTTTTCATGAAAACCAGGTGCAGATCGTTAAGAGTAAAAAGGTTTTAGGGCAAGATACAAAGCCCACTCACCCCAATGGCCTTAGGATAGGGCCGTCAGCCAATAAAATCTCAAAGCTATATGTTTAATTTTAAATATAATTAATATTTTTATGTTACAATACTTTCGCTTCACATTTGATAGCCAAAAATGTAGCAACATGTGCTAGCAATCAATATCTTCAACTTGTGTGCCTTCCTGCAAATAAAGAATACTGAAAATACAAAAATGGTAATTTTTCAGTTTTAAAAGGTAAAGCTATACAATGTTCAGGCAATAGATTTTAAGCCCCAGGGGCATTAAAAACACTTAACTCACATGAAAAAGGTAGTCTCTGATATCAGTAGGGAAGTCGAACATTCCACTCTGACGAAGGGCATGTTCATTGCCTTGATGCCTAATTTTAGAACCTACAGTGTTCAGGCGTATACAGCGGGTGAAAATCAACTCCTCAGAAATAATATTTTCCTAATTAAAAATACAACATTTTTTCACCTGCTTGAAAAGCAAATGGAGTAATTCAAACAGTCTTCATTGGAGAAAGTCTCAAATTAGTAATTTTAAGTACTTGAGAAGTTCTCTATTTTACAGTGTTAAAGATGATCTCCAGTAATTACTGGAAAATTATGCTAGTTCTCTTTATTCCTCTAAGGCACTCTATTACCACCTTAATTTTCAAATCCATCCTTTGGAACTAGCTGCTCAAGTACTACAATATAGGATTCTAGCTATTTGTTTTGTCTTGTTTTAAAAACAGAGTTAGCAAATAAATAATGGATATACTCTGTTTTCATGAAAGTATTCTTCTCACCTGTCAAAGGACCAAGAAATTCAAGCTAAAAAACCTGAACACAGAAATACCTGTTAATCAAAAAACAAAACCGAACACTAAAAAGGGAGGGACCAATTTAAGTTAGGATACACACTTTTCTAGTTAAAAGAAAAGGAGTACTTGTGGCACCTTAGAGACTAACCAATTTATTTGAGCATAAGCTTTCGTGAGCTACAGCTCACTTCATCGGATGCATACTGTGGAAAGTATAGAAGATCTTTTTATACACACAAAGCATGAAAAAATGGGTGTTTACCACTACAAAAGGTTTTCTCTCCCCCCACCCCACTCTCCTGCTGGTAATAGCTTATCTAAAGTGATCACTCTCCTTACAATGTGTATGATAATCAAGGTGGGCCATTTCCAGCACAAATCCAGGGTTTAACAAGAACGTCTGAGGGGGGAGGGGGGTTAGGAAAAAACAAGGGGAAATAGGTTACCTTGCATAATGACTTAGCCACTCCCAGTCTCTATTCAAGCCTAAGTTAATTGTATCCAATTTGCAAATGAATTCCAATTTAACAGTCTCTCGCTGGAGTCTGGTTTTGAAGTTTTTTTGTTGTAAAATCGCAACTTTCATGTCTGTAATCACGTGACCAGAGAGATTGAAGTGTTCTCCGACTGGTTTATGAATGTTATAATTCTTGACATCTGATTTGTGTCCATTTATTCTTTTACGTAGAGACTGTCCAGTTTGAGCAATGTACGTGGCAGAGGGGCATTGCTGGCACATGATGGCATATATCACATTGGTGGATGTGCAGGTGAACGAGCCTCTGATAGTGTGGCTGATGTTATTAGGCCCTGTGATGGTGTCCTCTGAATAGATATGTGGGCACAGCTGGCAACGGGCTTTGTTGCAAGGATAGGTTCCTGGGTTAGTGGTTCTGTTGTGTGGTATGTGGTTGCTGGTGAGTATTTGCTTCAGGTTGGGGGGTTGTCTGTAGGCAAGGACTGGCCTGTCTCCCAAGATTTGTGAGAGTGTTGGGTCATCCTTCAAGATAGGTTGTAAATCCTTAATAATGCGTTGGAGGGGTTTTAGTTGGGGGCTGAAGGTGACGGCTAGTGGCGTTCTGTTATTTTCTTTGTTAGGCCTGTCCTGTAGTAGGTGACTTCTGGGAACTCTTCTGGCTCTATCAATCCGTTTCTTCACTTCCGCAGGTGGGTATTGTAGTTGTAAGAATGCTTGATAGAGATCTTGTAGGTGTTTGTCTCTGTTTGAGGGGTTGGAGCAAATGCGGTTGCATCACAGAGCTTGGCTGTAGACAATGGATCGTGTGGTGAAGGCTACTAACCTACTGACCGCTATTCCTACCTACATGCCTCCAGCTTTCACCCTGACCACACCACACGATCCATTGTCTACAGCCAAGCTCTGCGATACAACCCTCTCCCCTCCCCGCCCCGACGTTCTTGTTAAACCCTGGATTTGTGCTGGAAATGGCCCATCTTGATTATCATACACAGTGTAAGGAGAGTGATCACTTTAGATAAGCTATTACCAGCAGGAGATTGGGGTGGGGGGAGAGAAAACCTTTTGTAGTGGTAAACACCCATTTTTTCATGCTTTGTGTGTATAAAAAGATCTTCTACACTTTCCACAGTATGCATCCGATGAAGTGAGCTGTAGCTCATGAAAGCTTATGCTCAAATAAATTGGTTAGTCTCTAAGGTGCCACAAGTACTCCTTTTCTTTTTGCGAATACAGACTAACATGGCTGTTACTCTGAAACTTTTCCAGTTATATTGGCAATAACCACAAGGCCAAGTGTGGTTAATAATTGCCAAAGCATTGTATTTTGGGAATGCAGTGTACCTAGTTTGTCGTTTTAGTCTTAAACTGCGTTTAGAGACTAAAAATAAGGGGAAGTGTCAAAACTGTGCATTACTGATATAGGTATAACACATTAAGTGCAAATGAGAAAACTTCATTAAGCCTCAAATTCCTAATGTCACTTCACAAATCAACTGTAATGTCCTCATAGAAGGACAATGCTAAGAAATCCCTTGAGGGTGGGGTTTTTTGTTTGATACCAACATTGACCTTTGGCAAAGAATTTTCCAATGTGAATTGTTCATTTTAATCCACTTTTATTTGAGAGTGGTTTGCTGATGTGTGACAACAACAATAATGGAACAGTACACAGATACAAAATAAAAAAAAAAGACATTGCTTAAGGGACAAATTTTAAGCCAGTCCTCCACATAATTTATTAAGTGCTGGTTCTGAACTTATTCATGTGCAAAACTGTGCATACATACATGCCTCTGCATTTTACAGGTGCAAACATTTGCAATGTATACATTAAAAATTCTAACATTGACATGCACCATGATTAGAATTTGCACGTGTAAAACCCAGTAGCACAGATGCATGAAAGCACCCACGAAATTTTCCACATGCACAAATCAAGGCCTAATGGCTGAAAACCATATCCTACTCTGCCAGTGGACGAAAACTCTGCATAATGTATTCATTTTCCTGAAGGATGCAACTGCACCTTTTGTGAAAGCTGTATTTTATGAGAGAGAACCACAATGATACTTGTGTAACACAAACTTGGACTTCTGACAAGTTTTATGATGTGCTCCACATTGATGTTGGCCACAGATGCTATATTTTTGCTTTAGGTACCTTGTAATAGCAGTCAACTGGGTAAATCCCTAAGGCTCTGTCTGATGTTCTATATTCACTGAAAGTATATTACCAAAAAGAGTTTTTGCTGACTTGTGTGAATGCAAGTTTGCCACAGGAGTCAATAGGAGTCATGGACATGCATCTGAGGGCAACATTTGACCCTTATGGAAGAGATATTCTATTATTTTGAAACATCTAAATATAACCTTACATCAAACCACTATAGAGGACAAGACTCTTAATCACACTGGAGCAAGAGAATTAAAATTCAATCATTACTAATGTAGAAGAACAGCTCTAATATGGGATGTTTACTCTTAGATAAGAAGCAAACTGTATCTGACCTACCTCCAATACCAGGAGTACCTGTGGCACCTTAGAGACTAACAAATTTATTAGAGCATAAGCGTTCGTGGGCTACAGCCCACTTCGTCGGATGCATAGAATGGAACATATAGTAAGATATATATACACACACAGAGATAAGTTGGAAGTTACCATAGAAACAGTGAGAGGCTAATTAGTTAAGATGAGCTATTATCAGCAGGAGAAAAAACTTTTGTAGTGATAATCAAGATGGTCCACTTAGACAGTTGACAAAAAGGTGTGAGGATACTTAACATAAGGAAATAGATTCAATACGTGTAATGACCCAGCCACTCCCAGACTCTATTCCCACAGTCTCTATGCAAAAGAATAAATGGACACAAATCTGACATCAGGAATCATAACATTCAAAAACCGGTAGAAGAACACTTCAACCTCTCTGGCCACTCAGTAAAAGATTTAAGGGTGGCAATTTTGCAACAGAAAAGCTTCAAAAACAGACTCCAAGGAGAAACTGCTGAGCTTCAATTAATATGCAAACTAGGTACCATTAACTTGGGTTTGAACAGAGACTGGGAGTGGCTGGGTCATTACACATATTGAATCTATTTCCCGATGTTAAGTATCCTCACACCTTCTTGTCAACTGTCTAAATGGGCCATCTTGATTATCACTACAAAAGTATTTTTCTCCTGCTGATAACAGCTCATCTTAACTAATTAGCCTCTCACAGTTTGTATGGTAACTTCCAACTTATCTGTATGTGTGTATATCTATCTATACATTCCATTCTATGCATCTGATGAAGCGGGCTGTAGCCCACGAAAGCTTATGCTCTAATAAATTTGTTAGTCTCTAAGGTGCCACAAGTACTCCTGTTCTTTTTGCAGATACAGACTAACACGGCTTCTACTCTGAAACCTCCAATACCAGCTACTGGCCTTTAGATGGCCCTATACATAACTGTTCTCAGGAACGATGCAAACAGTACAGTAAACATGCATCATTTCTTTTATGAAGCTTGTAAGACAATGAAAGGTAGTTAAAATAGAAGCACATTTTCCAACTTAACAACTGTGCTGGATATTGTTTCCTGTTAAGATTCATTAAGATATCAGCAGAGATCTCACTAGCTTTTCATTGCTTTGTGTACTTTTTCTAAAGCGATTTTTGATCACATCAGAATGTCAGCTATAACATGGCTCTGCCTCACCCACCAATTCCATAGCTTTCAGTATCAGGACTCTAGTACTAAAAAGCAGCATTAGAAGTTTGTTCCATTTTCAAAATTAATCACATTTATTTGGACATATTATATGTAATTTTCTAGAGTTCCTATAATGGATCTTGAGCCTACTTGCAATTTTGGAGGCAGAACTCACTGGCTCAAACTGCTTGTGGAGCTAGAAATAATTTGAACAGATTCGTGCCACACTTTGTGGATTGGGCTTAGCCACTTGATTCCCTTTCTTCTTGATCCTAGTATGGCAGACAGCCCAGGGAGAAGCAGCATAAAGCCAAAGCCAGCCCCTCCTGCACCTAGTGTATGGAAAGGGAGCTCTGCTAGTTTTGTGGACAGGGGAAGTTGCCCATGCCACACCATACTACTCAGGAGAGAATCACACAAGCCTCTCCCTCCGTCGGGCCACAAGAAAGCCAGAGCAGCCCAGAGCCTCGAAGGGAAGTTGCAAATGGCATCACCCTCCATCTTCCAATCCCCTTCACTATAGAGAGCCGATGAGGCATCCTCTGAGGCTGGCTCCTTCACATCAAAAATTACTATCTCCAAGCTACCCATGTCTGCCTTACCAGCCACTGCTGGTTCCTGCAGCTCCAACAGCAGGTGCCCTCTATCTCCCTGTTGAAGGCCACAAAAGGAGTACAGAGAACCAGACAAAGATCCAGCTGCCAAAATGGATGTTATTGCAATTAACTGCAACAAGAATGAGCAGAGATACAAGCATAGCTCAATTCTAGTTATCCTAATACTGCAACCTTATGGCTTTCCTTCAGTGAGGTTTACAGGAGTGATAATATCAAATTGAGGATTGCAGTGCATGAGGTTGTGACTAAGGGCACTTTGGGTATGTCTACACTGTGATAAAATACCTGTGGCACGGCGGCAGCTGGCCTGAATCAGTTGACTCAGGCATGCGGGTAGCAGGCTGCAGAGTTATACAATTGCAGTACAGATGTTCGGGCTCAGGGTGGAGCCTGGGCTCTGAGACCTTACGATAGGGGAGGCTCTCGGAGCTTGGTCTCCAGTCTGAACAAATACACTGCAATTTTATAGGGGCACAGCCCCGGTGCTGCAAGCCCAAGTCAGTTGACCCAGGATCAGATACTTGATGCTGTGGATTTTTTAATCACGATGTAAATGTGCTCTTTTTACTGTTAAAAAAGGCAATTTATACATTAGATTTATATGTATACACACATACTTTATATATATATATATATATATATATATATAATTATATATACACACACACACACACACTCATATACAAGGTATCTGTTTGATAATTTGTTCTAAATTTTTTAAAATGTATAAGCTATGACATGTGCATTTATTATTTACACATTTCGTGGTTTGCTGTGGTTACAGAGTCCGCAACTCATCTAAGACTGGAGCACTTATCAATAAACGTATGTGTAACTTTAATATGGTACTTCCAAAGCTGAATGCCAGACAACATATAACTGAGGTCAGTAACAGCACCAACTCTAAGGATCATTTGCGAACGGTTTTTCCTGCGCTGCCATTTTTGTGATGGCTTCAAGTTAAAATTAAATCCTAACTCTGAACCTCATTTACTGCTGCTTTAAATTACAGAATTTAACAAGCCTCTCTTATTTACAGCCTATTAAGTATCGACAGGAAAGCTTCAAATGAAGCAGATCGACATCAGCCAACATAAAATGGCACTCTAACCAACATGAGATCTTCGCATTGGATTAACACATAAAATTAGGCTTCACGCTCTGTGCCACGCATTGCTTACCTTGGCACCTTCTAAAGGCAAATCATGGCGTCTATGTTTTCTCATAAATCCTGGGTCAGAACCCATTCGGTTGTGCCTTCCATTTATATTCAAACTTGCAGTGAGTCCTGGTTTGGGGGAATTGTCATTTAGGATTCGACATCCTATTAATGGATTTGTCCCAAACACATCTCTGGGGCACCAGGCTTCAAGTGGCACAGGCTGGTCTCTGGAAGGCACACTTTCAGGATGATGCAAATGTCTACTTATCCTGTTGTCCGGCGGGATTGGAGGGGGTCTCTCAGGTGGAGGTGGAGGAGGATCTCGCAAGGGAGGTGGTGGTGCTGGGAGGGGTTTATCTTGTTTCCTCACCATACATGGAGAAGACTAAACAAAACCAGAAATTAAAATAAATTTAGTCTACGGATGCACAACTCATGAAAACGTACCGCTTTACCTTTTTCGTCTAAGGGACAAACTTCAGGCATAGGCTAAGCAGGCATTTGTCTAAGATGCGAGATATTAAGGTGGCATCATAATAGTGTTGGGATGCCAATCCCAACCCCCTTCTTCTCCAGCAGTGGGGTTCTTGATCAGCAACTCTCTCTTCAGAAAACATGTTCCTCTTTCTGCCGGGGGGGACGGAGGAGAAGAGCTGGTATCTCTGGGTTATTAAACTTCTCCAGAATCCTCCTTTGCTCTGGCTTCCACAATATCTCCTTTGAAGCAATGCTACAGGTCATGCAAAGGATTTGGAGACATATTTGGGAACTCAAAATGTCTTTTGCAGAAAAAAGCATTTTTGGAGTGGGGAATAACACCGTAAGATGGACTGGGTGGTGAGGGAGGGAGGGAGGGAAGGAGCATGGAGTAGCAGCGGTTAGGGACCAGGAGGCAGAATGGACAAGTCCCATTTTTGTTTAGAACGCATATGCACCTACGGTCAACTCTGCTCTTTACATGCTGTCATAAACATAAAGGGAAGGTTAACCACCTTTAAATCCCTCCTGGCCAGAGGAAAAAACCCTTTCACCTGTAAAGGGTTAAGAAGCTAAAGATAACCTCGCTGGCACCTAACCAAAATGACCAATGAGGAGACCATATACTTTCAAAGCTGGGGACGGGGACAAAGTGTTCTCTCTGTCTGTGTGTTGTTTTTGCTGGGACCAGAGCAGGAATGCAGGTCAGAACTCCCGTAAAGGGCTAATAAGCAATCTAGTTATGCATTAGATTCTGTTTTGTTTAAATGGCTGATAAAATAAGTTGTGCTGAATGGAATGTAGATTCCTGTTTTTGTGTCTTTTTGTAACTTGAGGTTTTGCCTAGAGGGATTCTCTATGTTTTGAATCTGATTACCCTGTAAGGTATTTACCATCCTGATTTTACAGAGGTGATTCTTTTACTTTTTCTTCAATTAAAATTCTTCTTTTAAGAACCTGATTGCTTTTTCATTGTTCTTAAGATCCAAGGGTTTGGGTCTGTGGTCACCTATGCAAATTGGTGAGGATTTTTATCAAGCCAGGAAAGAGGGTGTAGGGTTTGCAAGGATTTTTTTTTTTTTTGGGGGGGGGGGGGGGGGGGGGGGGAGACATTTCCAAGCGGGCTCTTTCCCTGTTATATATTTGTTAGACGCTTGGTGGTGGCAGCAATAAAATCCAAGGGCAAAAGGTAAAATAGTTTGTACCTTGGGGAAGTTTTAACCTAAGCTGGTAAAAATAAGCTTAGGGGGTTTTTCATGCAGGTCCCCACATCTGTACCCTAGAGTTCAGAGTGGGGAAGGAAACTTGACACATGCCATCTACTACTAGAACAAACTTGTTCAAGTCACACTCAGGTGACATGCTAACTATATTTATGCTTGCAGTTCACACACAGTACATTTCCTCTGTCAGAGCATTTTCTTGTTCAGATTTGAATAGCATCAGAAATTAAATAAAATATATTTTAAAATTGTTTGCAAAAATAATGAACCCAAGTATATTTTAAAAAGCAGGAAACCTAGTGATCAAAAGAATATATCTATGGAGTTACAAAGCTCCTATAAAAGTAGTATATGGAAAAAAAACCTTCATTTTCATAAGAATTAAATTATTAACACCACCTTGCAAAATTACGCTTGTCAAATCATCTGAGGTGTCCACCACCCCGGAAATCATTACTATTAATCATCACGGTAAAAAGTAAGCATATTTTGTGCCTGGACGGTATAGCATTTTGCAAGGCTGAACTGTTTTTCTGAAAGATATGCTCTAGGAATAATTTTGGGTAAGTTTTATAGCCTGTATTACAGTAGAACCTCAGAGTTATGAACACCAGAATTACGAACTGACCAGTCAACCACACACCTCATTTGGAACCGGAAGTACACAATCAGGTAGCAGCAAACACAAAAAACCCCCAAAAAACGCAATTACAGTACAGTACTGTGTTAAATGTAAACTACTAAAAAAATAAAGGGAAAGCAGAATTTTTCTTCTGCACAGTAAAGTTTCAAAGCTGCATTAAGTCAATATTCAGCTGTAAACTTTTGAAAGAATAACTGATGTTTTGTTCAGAGTTACGAACAAACTTCATTCCCAATGTGTTCATAACTCTGATGTTCTTCTGTATACAGCATGCCAGACTAGATCACAATGGTCCCTTCTGCCTGGGGAATCTATGAATATTAACACTACAAGAAAAATAACCCACAATTTTGCTGAAAGGAAGAAAGCACTACAGTTAGCCTTACTCTGCAGGTACTCCCTCAATGAATTTCAAGGGCAACAGTCTATCACACTAAATACTAACTTATTCCACTAGTAGACCCACAGAAATAAGTGGAACTACTTCTAAGGTGCTATGCAACGTGAGTAAAAGTGACTAAATCTAGCTTCCTCTTAATGAAAAAAAATTCAGTGATGAACTTTTTCAAGAAGGCTACAAGGTAGAGCTAGTCGAAAAATTTCTGTCAAAATTGTTTTTCTAGGAAAATTGGGTTTTTAACTAAATATTTTTTTGTGGAAAGTGTCTTTCTGTGAAAAATTCCAACTTTTTGTTGCAAAATTGGAAATTCAGTGTTTGGGTTTTTGTTTTTCGACTAAAAGTCAACTTTTTTTTTTTCCAACCAGCTTTACTGCAAAGTTTTTAACAAAATGTAATTTTCTAGTAAATAGTGGTATTTGGCTGCGGTAGCTGAATTTTTTTGATTTCACAGAAAAACAGTGGACTATATACAATACTGAAAAGTGCATTTTCAGTGTGGGGTGCAAAGAATTCAATATATACTCCAAAAAGAAGGAGCAGTGTGTCTCTTTCCCTTTGTACTACACTAAAGAGAGGTTACTGTGCGTCAGGGGTGCATGCACCTCTCGAGCCCTTGTATCACAGATTTTCAGTTAGAGTCCGTTCAGTCCATGCATGGGCCCTGTGCCTCCTTGTGACGGATACCCTAGGGGTACATAAGCAAATTGCCCGTAGTTCCTTCTCTACTTAAACATCCCCTAAAGAAAAGTCCAAAGCAGAGGGGAAGTAGGACAGGTAGTGGCGAACCCACAGGGCGACACATCTCAAGAACAATTATTGCACAAAATGAGTAACCTCTTCTTCTTTGAATAGTGTCTTTATGGGTGTTCCACTTCAGGTGACTTCTGAACAGTAACCACAGATGGAGGAGGGAACTTCACAATAGAGTGCAGAACTGCAGAACTAAGTGCCGCATCAGATGTGACAGCATGGATCAGGGAGTAATGATTTGAAAAAGTATATACTGAAGTCCATGTAGCAGCCCTACATATTTCAGATACTGGTACATTCTTCAGTAATGCCATAGGGCGGGGTGGCCATACTGGCTCGTGAGCCACTTGCAGTTTTTTTTCCATTAAAATGTGGCTTGTGGAGCTCCCTAGCAGCCCCGGCCTCCTTCCCACCTATCAGGAGAGTGGTGGGGGGAGGGGCAAGGCAGGGGTCCCAAGCTCTTCAGAGGGGTGGTGCGGTAGGGACTTCTGCCCTGCAGGGGCGAGGGGGAGTCTCGGGACTTCTGCCCTGCGGGGTGCACCTGCCAGAGCTCGGCGCTTCAGCAGGAGTGGGGCTGAAGCCCCAACCCCTGGCTCCCAAACTTCTGAAGATTGTCATATGTGACTTGGAGGGCCAGTAAGTTTGCAGTCCCTCCCCCCCCCCACCACGGAAGGGGTGGCCAGTCTGGTTGAATGTGCTCTCTCTCTTTGGGGGTGGGGAATGAATACTCAGCATCATACCGAGTGACAACAGATCCAGATATCCATCTTGATAGTCTCCGAGTAAAGATTGAGGACCCCATGGATCTATCCATGAAGGAAGTTAAAAGCCTAAGTAACTTCCTAAATGGCTTGATCCTATCTGAGTAGAAGACCAATGCCCTTCTAATACATAAACAGGATTCCTGTAGAGAACTATGTGGTTTTGGGAAAACCAATGGTAGATGAAAGGATTAAAGTGGAACTCCAATAGAATCTTGGGTAAGAATTTAGTGTGTGGACCATAAAGAGGGTGGGATTTGCCATCAAGGCTCCAATCTCCCTAACCCTATGGGCTTGCTACTAAAAAGGCTGTCTTCACAGATAAATGCAACAGAGAACAGGTTGCCATTAGTTCAAATGGAGAACTCATAAGGTAACTGAATACCAGTGTAGCCATTGCGGGGACCCATATAGAAGCGGAAGTGGCATGCAGGGTTGGTTTCACCACCCTTGATAATAAGCCTGATGGATTCCTGAAGGGATATGTTGGAGAATCCTCAAAAGAAATAGAGGATATTAACTGGAGGTCTCCTTCATCCTCCTCCACCTCATCTAAAGAAGGAGCACCCACAGAAAACAGTGGAGAGTCCTGTGGTACCAGATGAGGTAGTCCAGGGCTCCGGGTCTCAGTATCGAAAGACACTCAGTACCCAGGAGTGGGTTCATCCATTATCAGGAGGTCCTTAGTACGTATGAACTCCTGCAGTACCAAATAGGGGATCGGCACTGATTCGGAAGCCAAGGCCACAGTCACCAAAGCTGACGGTACAGCCAATAGTGGACATACCAAAGCAGGCACTGATGGTGTCTAGTGCCATTTCTTGCTCGGTGCAGAGGGTGCTAAATGCCTGGGTACAGACAACTGAGCTGAATGCATAGGTACTGACATTTGGCTGGACTCAATGGTGCTAGTTCCGAGTGTCTATGCTTGCTCTCCTTGCTGGTAAAAGATACTAAGGCCCTAACGGCGCCATCTCTCTCCTCACACTCTGGGATTTTACTGCCCCGGTCATACCAGAGGGGTGTCCTTAAACTCAACAGTACCAAGTTGAGAGATTAAGCCTTCAGAGACTGTATATCTCTCGAGGAACCTTGACTTCTTCTGAGCTGGCTCCTTAAAGAGACTGTCCGTGCTCCTCTTTTTGGAAGTCTTCCCTGAAGCCTCCAAAGTCTCATCTTTCTTAGGGGAAGTCTGCGCCAATGTAGAAGAGGCACTAGATCTGTCAAGAGACAGATGTACCGAGGGGGGGGGGGGGGGCGCTCTTGATGTGACTCAGAAGCTGGCCAAAGGGAGCAATCCATCATTAGGTATCTGAGTTTAATCTCCATGTTTTTCCTTACCCTGGACTTGAGGGCCAGGCAGAAGCTGCACGTCTAGGAGACTCCCCCAAGCAACGGACATGTTAAAGAGGTATAGCCTCTTGGCAAGAAAGGCAACATTTGAAACCTGACAAGCCAGGCATGCCCTGCCAGGAAAAAAAATCCTCTCTCAGCTTATCTAGCTAACTATAACATAACTATATATAAATATAAAGACAACTGTAACCACTATAGGAATATTAGAAAAACTGAGGAGTGCTCAAGGCGGACATGCTAGGGCTGCATCTCAGGCCAAGGCAGTTGAGAAGGAACTGAGGATGGTTCATCCTTACAACCCTATATAGCCTCAGTAACCAGCACAAGGAGGTATAGGACACATGCTTGGGTTGAATGGACACTGCTAACTAAAATCTCTGAACAAGGGCTTGAGAGGCATATACACACCTGAAGTGGAGCTCATAGGGCCGCTACTCAAAGTTTGTGCTACTGAATGAATTTGAGCACTAGCTGTAAGACCATAGCCTCTTTAGCTCCAGTTTAAGCTAAATGACAGAGTTAATTAAAAATGATAGGGACGAGGAAACATTTTTATATACCTCATTTGTTTTGGCTAAGTATTATGCTGCTAGAATTAAATTTAATTTCAAAAGAAAGCTGAGTGTCAAGTGTAAAGGCAAAATGCTGATAAAAGAAATAGCGTGTTTATCATTGGACTACCATGCACACAAACATGCGAATACAGATTTCAAAACAAGCCTTCAAAATTTAAGCTAATTCTTACGTTTGTACACCAATTACAATAAAATGGTTCTCTCATAATAGAGAAAATTCAAGACACTTAAATCCAGTATTTTATGTATGTTCTCCTTCAGACTTTCAAGTAAATAATTTTTAAAACTGTTCTAAATTACCAGTTTTCTTCATACACAAACTGTATGTATTCATTTTGTACAATTTATTATTTCCTTTTCTAAATCCACTTGAAACATGGATCCTAATTTATCACACCTTAAGTTTTTGATAGCAAGATATTTGCATAATTTTTTCTTGCTAGGACATTGTGTAAATCATCATTTGATTACAGCATGCAATTTTAATGCCGATAATGACCTTTTAGATGTACTTTTTTAGAGTATTTTCAGTTGCTGTTTAATATTACAAATCAGGGACTATTACAGGGACTTGTTTCATCAGAGTAGGTCAATACCATGGTTTTAAAATAGTGAAATATAAGCATGGGGCTAATCATGTGTAACATTGCCATCAAAAGAGAGAAATATAAGCTTGGAGCTAATCCTGTGTGACACTGACAAAGTAAGAAATCATGTTTGTGTGTCATTAGCTGATTCTACAAGATGTCCTATAGGGGGACGGCCATCAGGTCTGATCCAAGGTTCACTGAAGGCAACAAGTCTTTCCACTGATTTAAAGGAGGCTTCAATCAGGCCCTTATTTAGTGAATTCTGGCATGTTAGAATTACATAGGGACTTGGTAGAAGGCCTAGGGGATATTTTGGATATAACAAATTTTAAAAAAAAATGCACTAGCCAACCTTTAAAAAAAATGCACCTTTAAACTAACAACCATCATCTCTCATCATTCAGTTAGACAGAAACATAGTAAAATAAGATTTACCTTTGGTGAGCCAGTAGGGCTGGCACAAGGTGACCGTGCTACCCCCTTCTGAATGAGATCCAGACGGGGAGGCACCGGTGGAAGACTAATATGGGGAATTTGCCCGGGGTCTGGAAGTGGCTTTCTTCTCTGTGCAAGCGGAGAGGATCCTGGAGAAGTCACTGGTGAATTCTGTCTCTCATTGCACTTCAATACAAAAAAGAGCATATTACAAGTGTTTACCTGATCCATTAAGATTACAGCTTTCATTGCTTGATTAAGGCATTTGATATTGGAAGGTGCTTGCCATTAGCCATCTGCTAGAAGTGCTCACTACCCCACTTTTCTTGATTAACAGACACCCACTTTGCAAGGACAGCATTATTTAATGAACTGCTCTAATGTCACTCTTCCACCAAGTTTTACTGAGACCCAGTTTAAGTTAGATTATTGAAAGATTTAAAAAGAGACACAAAGAAATTAAATTATATATTATTGCAGTAGCTGAAACAGAAAAGAGGAGCAGGGATGGAAAGTTCACTATAGTACTAGTGTTTTCCTCTTGGTAAATGTTTATTTTATACGCAGCATCCCATTTAGGATTCTATTTATTATTTTTAAAAGCTATTCAATGAAGACTGAATCTTTCACTTACCACACTACATCATAGGTCATTTTAAAAATCACACTTCAATATAAAGCTGAATAAGTTCTTCTAAGCTTTCAGTAAACAAAATCTTCAAGCCGGGATGCATCAGAACAATCATTTCTGATTCATTTGATTTATAAGTTTCCCTTGACCAAATTCAATTTATGTAAACCAATATTACATTTAGTATAAGTTTTTTTAACGTCCACAAGTGACAAACGTTAAGCTGATTTGTCTCAGCCTGTTTCACAAAATACACATTGCCATTGAAAATTAAGTAGTTTTCTTTTAAAAGGCTAATCTAAATATAGAAAAAGGAATGCAAATGTACCTTGCAATCTAAAGATAAATCCAATTCCCCAGGTTTCAATCCTCATATTAGGCCCTGCCTGTGCTACTAATATACTCAGTTTTGCAACCCATTCCTGAAACTCATCTCATTTATAAACACAGACATTTTAGTTACATCTATACATCTTTACTCAAAACACAGATGTGTGTAATGCTTGTAACACCATATCCTGGAAGGAAAAGACAGAATACTTGGGGGACATGCACACAGAGCAGCAGCACCTGGAGTGCTGGTGCACTCTGGAACTCATACCACACAGATGGCCAAGAGCCTAAACAAGTTACAGACGCATAAACGAACACTCCCGCCCCACCTTTAAAATGAATACATAAAGACAAACACTTTCCAGCATAGGCTGCTGGCAGAAGTGAAATACCAAATTGCTAGGACAGATCAGTTAGCTGTAAAGTTGTTTTATTATGTTTTGTTTTCATCTAATCTGCGCTTAAATAAGAGTCTTGCACATGATGAGATACTGACAAAGGCTAGATAACCTATCTTCCGTCATGAACTCAGGACTTGACTACACTTGAAATGCTGCAGCGCCGAGACATGGTAGCTAACATGGTAGCTAGGTCAACGGAAGAATTCTTCCATTGACCCAACACAGTGTCTACACTGGTTAGGTTGACTGAACTATAAACATAGAATATCAGGGCTGGAAGGGACCTCAGGAGGTCATCCAGTCCAACCCCCTGCTCAAAGCAGGACCGATCCCAAATTAAATCATGCGCTGGGGTGCAGATTTTTCATGCCCCTGAACAATGTAACTGGGTCGCCGTAACTTTTTAGCATAGACAAGGCCTCAAGAACTTATTCAGGAAAGCACTTAAGTATGTGTTTAAGCTCACTAATTAAACAGGACTTGAGCACACGCTTAAAAGCCATGCACGTGCGTACCTATACTCCTCACTCTGGAACCATAATCTAAAAAATCCATTTTACTAGAACAGAGGTGTTCAATATTGCAGGAAACAAGTTTATTCTTAGTCTTTTTATCAGAAAATCCAGTGTTGTGTTAAAACTGAATTGTTTGGTAACTTCAATTGAAGTAGTCAACTATTGCGTATTGACCCCTGTACAGGGGCAAGGGATCTCCAATATTTGAACTGTCCAGGAACGGGCTGGGTAATGCTTTTTGGGAAAATCAGGGACTGAGAGTGTTTTGGGTTCATCCTGAAGGTAGTAACCAATGCTGTTGGGAGCCAGAGTGTGGCTGGTGTGTTGTTGACAGGCTGCTAGGGTCAGAGTGGTTGGATCAGGGCTGTAGCTATACACAGACACTCAGGGAATGACCTGCATGGTTTCAGAGAGGCCCAGGTTGGGAGCTACAACAGCATAGCATTGTGAGGCAACCAAAGTTGCAGGGCAGGTGGTGATAACCCCTCACTGGTCTGGATTGCACCCCAGAATGTGACACCTATGTGCCTTAAGGCCATACCGGATAGAACAACCATCTTTAGAATGCATCTCCAAGAACACTCATCAGTGTTTCTCTTGTTATGACCTTCTCTCACATAGTTCTACTCTGAAAATTGACTATGTAAAATGACTCCTCTTATTTGCTCATTGTGACCTCATCTGCATTACACTTTTTTCACCCTCTGTACCTACCTTCAGAGCAGGTCCACCAATCATTGCAGAAAGGTCACTGGAAGCTGATGGTGTTTTAACCACTGCATCATGTAGATCAACTCTGAGCTGTGGTCCCACACAACAGTTAATATGCCAGCAGTCAGTTAATACGAGCACTCATGCCTTTGCTACCATGGGGGAAGACTGCTACCCCCTATCGTATCAACAGTTGCAGGGGGGATGGTTAAGAAAGAATGACTAGCACAGAGTTTGCCCAAATAAGTGAGAAGAGTGTTGGTTTCTATTAGCCCTGCCAAACTAGCACAGCTAAGAGGGAGTGAACTGGTTACTCCGTTTGCTGGCATACCATACTAAACAATTATGTTTAAGTTCTAAACAATTATACCTGTGGAAACCAAACTGAAGATAATAGCGTTACACAAGCATCAATGAGAGTCTAATTTGGCCTGCAGAATCTTTATGGGGGGTGATGAAACATAACAAAGGAAGAACCCAGCTTGAATCTCAGATTTCAGTTTGCGCTTAGGAGTTATGGGGAAAAAACAACACCTGACTTGTACATTGAGCAAATGCATAGTTAAAATCAGTCAAACACAGAAACCAGGGTTAGAGTCAGTTTTCAGAGTTGCACTTTCAGTATACCATTACATTAACTTAGCTGAATAAACTTTTTAAAATTTTTTGTGCGAAAAGAACTCTGATATGAGGGTGATGAGCACTATATGAAATGCCTAAACAGATGAAAGCAGAAAATCTGAGTGCAGTGAATTATTTCTGATAGCAACGTGACCTGGGTTTTTTACATGCCACTTACAATCTATTATACTACATGAATCTTTTTCTAGTGCTTCTATGTGAAGTTTTTTTTTTAAGCACACTATTGTGAATGCTCCTCATTTTTTTCTTGACTCATCAGCCCAACACTTTATTATCTTCAGAATTCAAGATGTTTTCCCATCTGTTAGGTTATTGTCCCATTTCACTGTGTGATAAGCTTTAAGCTCCATATCTATTCATTATGTGACTATTTCTAATCCATATGCCATGGCTGGTAACTCACAAGTGTCAAAGTAATAAGGACTGTTTCTTCTGATCCTTCAGGCTTTGATCAGCTTGGCTGTTTGAAGTCTCTGAGTGGATAATCACTCCCTGATGGTGAGGGGCGGAGCTGAGTTGAGCTAAGCTAAGCCGGGAAACCTGGTATATAAAGTCATTTGCTAGGCAAACAAGAACTGTGAACAGAGGTAGCTACCAGGAGAGCTCCAGAGGAAGCTGAGAGGGAGTGTGAAAGAGTTTCCTTCCAGTTTCAGCTCTACATGTGATTTCAAGATGGACGGGGATGGAATAGTGATGATCACCTGCAATGGATACACCATCTTTTTTCCGCTGCCTGAAACCAGAAGCAGCTTCCTGTGCCTGAAGTACAAGGTGGTGACAGTACTGGAGGAAAAGATTCTTGGTTTGGAGGAGCAAATAGAGATGCTACTGAGAAACTGAAGAGTTCCCAAACTGCCAGGTTTGGGAAACATCAGTACCTCAGGTTCAAGGAAGAAAGGAGCTGGCTACCAAAAAGAGTCTGTGTGAGTGTGAGTGTGAGAGAGAGAGAGAATGTCAAAGAGGAGGCCTGGCAGTTTGTAAATCATATTGGCATTCCACATGGCTGGAGACAGGCAAGACTGGACAGGCTGTGCGCACTAGAAAGAAGAGAAGCAGGAGAAATTACACATAGCTGGAAGTTTCCAGTCAACAACAAGTCCTCACGTGGAAACTGTGGAAAATACTTCTCAAGATTCAGCTGTTCCAAGGAAATGGTGATATGTACAGAACACACCTCTCAATGGTAGTTCGGCCCAACCTATAAGAAACGCAAGCTTACTCACAAAGACTTCTCCAGCCATGCAAGGAAGAGACACCATCTTTGCTGGGGATTCAATACTCAGAAGAATCGAAAGAACATTCTGCAAAGGACAGGTCAATAATAAGACTGTGTGCTGCCTTCCTGGAGCCAAGACACGAAATGTCACTCAAAGATTGGATAGTATTCTGAAGCTGACGGGCCAGGATCCATTGGGGATGATTCATATCGGCACTAATGACACTGCATCATGGGATCTCTCTCAGATAACAGATGACTTCAGAGAACTTTGAAACATGCTGAAGAAGAACGTCTGAGTGATGTTCTTGGAGATCCTTTCTGTCCCATGAGCAAAGGAAGACAGAAGGTAGAAGATTCTGAAAGCAAACCACTGGCAGAGTTAGAGGGGGTTTTGATTTTGTGGAACATTGGTCCACTTTTTATAGGGAAAGGGAGCTGTATAGTTTGGATGTTCTTCACTTCAGCAGAATGGGAAGCAATCTCCTTGAGCACAGGCTGGCTAGAGTAGACAGGAAGGCATTAAACTAATAACAAAAGGGGGAGGATAAAACGAGGGAAGATATGAGCACGCAGAACCAATCTGACATATTGAGAACAAAATTAATTAAGGAACCAAAGGGCATGAAGAGAAGAAATTCCTTACTGCCCATACAAGAGGAATTGGAATTGCCCATTACTGGAATGTTCAAATCAATGGCAAATACCTATTTAGGAAGGACTGTGTGGGCAAAAGGGGAGGGAGAGTTGCACTCTAGGTCAACGATGACATTACGTGTTTCCAAGTCACTGGTAACTTGGAAGAAAATAATCTTGAATGCTTAGGGATCCATGTCCTAACAGATAAAGCACAAGATGGGCTATTAGTTGGTGTCCGCTACAGACCATCATATCAGGCTAGTCAACAGGATGACTGGCTCCTTACGCACCTGTTTATAATGTTTAGGGGGGGAAATAGCTGTGTAACCCTGTGGTACTTCAGTTTGAGTGATATAAGCTGGAGGTCTCATACTACCAGTACTAGAACATCCCTGGAATTTTTAAGTATTATAGACGGCAAATTCGTGACTCTGAAAGGGTTGCATTCAACATAGGTGAATTCTATACTAGGACCTTGTCTTGACAGATAAAGAGGAACTGATCAGAGAACTAAAAATTAATGGTAGCTTAAATACAAGTGATTGTGACTTGATAACATTTATAATGTACAAACAGAATAAAATCCAGATCAGTAATATTATTGACGCAGCAGCGCCATTGTAGGTAAACTTGCATCACAATATCTGTTTAAGGGTCAACTTTCCAAGCCCTCTAAAATGGGATTTCTTTGAAATTTCATGTGCCTCAGGAGGATGCAGATCAGTGATCCAAATGTGGAGTGATTTGACCCGGGGTTTTAGAGAGAAGCCCTGAAAAAAATTGCCATTTAAAAAAAAAGTTACAGGTGTAATGTGAGTCAAAAGAATAAGTTAATTACAAGCCCCCACCTAAGAGAAAAGGAGGAGTTTTGGATTAAATGGCTAGAGGTTGCATACTTTGAGTCATGGGTGGCAGTTTCTGAAAGCCAGGAAGTTCCTAGCTGAAGTGTCCATGCAACCTTAACACTGCCCCTCTTTCAGCAATGCCGCAATATGCCCAGTTAACACACATACCTTTGTTCTGCTAACTCCACAGTTGCTGAGCTGTACAAACCCTTTATCTTTTTCTACAAACCAATCAAAGGAAAAAAAAAATGTTGCCCATGCCATTTTCCCCCTCTACCCTCTTCAAACACCACCTTAATATGTGTGTGTCTCTCTCTCTCTCTCACACACACACACACTAACCAACCCTCGGCACTTTAATGTTCAGGGAATTCCAGGTCTTGGAATACACTCACGCATTAACCAACTCCCCAAAAAGCATACCACATGGATACCATTTCAGAATCTTTCACAACCTTTTACAACTCCCTTACACTCACAGGATACCATCTCAATCTACACTTTCACTTAACCATCCCTAAAGCACAAGAATCCTCTGATATTCCACCTCACCGTTGACAATGTCCTTAGTAATAAAAGCCCTACACCCGGATACTGACATAATCTACACCATTCTACACATAGAGGTGATGCACACTGGATCCTCGTTTATACGTGCACCTCTTCCCTTCGCTCACCCATAACAATCATAGCTCTGTCACAAACTTCAAAGTAATCCACACATGTCTTCATATCACTGACACTTTTACAAATCAGACCAAAAACTACTGCCTCCACTAATTAGTGTAGGTTCACCTAACACACTGACTACACGTGGAGTTTATGCAAATAACTCCCTCTGGCTACTTATTGTTATCTCCGAGGAACCAGAGGGAAGGTAGTGTGGGCCCATTTTGGTTTTTTCCCCCTTTTTGTTCTTTAGTAGTGTTATAAGAAGTCCTGTGGGTGAAGTGAACCAATTGAGAAAGGAAGTGAAGAGCCTGTACATTTCAACAACTGTGGGGCTGACAGAGCAAAGGTATGTGTGTTAGTGAGGCATACTGGGGAACTGCTTAAGGAGGACAGAGTGAAAGCTGGATGGGCAACCTTAACTGAGCATTTCCTGGTTTTCAGAAGTTTGAGTTTTGATCAACTTAACATTCTGCAAGGGGATGACAACACCAAGCAATCTTAGCTCTGTATTAATGCAGTATTTTTGCCACTGACTATATACTTGTTGCTTAAAAGGGCCAATTTCACAAAGCAGAAAACAATATGGCTAAAAAAAGGGAGATGGTTTAGAAGGGAACTGAAGGGAGCTATAATTTTATATATATAACAAATGGAAAAAAGGGGAAATTGATAATAAGATGTATAAGTGAGAAGCTAGGAAATGTAGAAAATTGAAAAGGGAACCAAAAGGGATGCAGGGAGAAATCTATGGCCAGCAGAGCTAAAGACGATAAGAAGAAGTTTTTTAAAGTATATTAGGAAAAGAGAGAATACTGGATGGAAATGGTAGAATCATCTGGAATGGCAGAATCGTCCATAATAATTCAGATAAAGGAGATGTGTTCAATAAATATTTGTTTGGTATTTGGGAAAAATGGATGATGTAGTCATATACGATAACACTATTTCCATTCCACCATTATCTCAAGAGGATATTAAACGTCAGCTACTAAAGTTAGACAGTTTGGGGATAACTTGCAACCAGGTGCGTTTTAAAGAGCTGGACCATTAATATTAATTTTCAATAAGTCTGGGAACATTGGGGAAGTTTCAGAAGATTGGAAGAAAGCTAATCTTGTGCCAATATTTTAAAAGGGTAAATGGGAAGACTCAGTTAATTATAGGCCTGTCAGTCTGATATCGATCCCAGGCAAGTTAATAGTGTGGCTGATAAGGCACTTGATTAATAAAGCATTAAAGGAGGGTAATATAATTAATGCCAATCAACATGGTTTTACAGTTTGATAGGATCCAACTACTAACTTTATATCTTTTTTTTTTTTAAATGAGATTACAAATTTGGTGGATAAAGGTAATAGCGCTGACATAATATACTTAGACTTCTGCAAGGTGTTTCACTTGGTACCTCACATGATTTTGATTAAGAAACTAGAATATAAAATTAACATGGCACATATTAAATGGATTAAGAGCTAGCTTACTGATAAGTCTCAAAATCTCATTGTAAATGGGGAATCGACAAACAGGTCCAGTTCTAGAGGGGTTGCACAGGGATTGATTCTTGGTCTACGCTATTTTACATTTTTATCAGTGATTGGAAGAAAAAATCATCACTGATAAAGTTTGCAGAGGACACTAAAATTGGGGGTAAATAATGAAGAGGACAAGTTGCTGAAACAGAGCCATCTGGATCTCTTGGTAAACTGGGTGCTCCTTTCTAAGCTGAACAGTCCCAGTTTCCTCACATGGAAACTATTCCATACCCCACTCCTTTTTATTGCCCTTCTCTGTCTTCTAATTTTCCAATTCTAATGTATCTTTTTTTGATATGGGGCAACCAGAGCTGCACACAGTATTCAAGGTGTGGTGTACCATGGATTTACATTTTGGCATTATATTTTCTGCTTTATTAGCTAGACCTTTCCTAATCATTCCTAACATTAGCAGCTTTTTCGAATGCCACCGCACATTGAGCAGATGTTTTCAGAGACTATCCACAATGACTCCAAGTTTTCTTTCTTGCCTGGGAACAGCTAATTTAGATCCCATCATTTTTATGTATAGTTGGGATTTTTTTTTTCCAATGTGCATTACCTTGGACTTAACACTGAATTTAATTTGCCAGTCTGTTGCTCAGTCACCCAGTTCTGTGACATCCCTTTGTAACTTCACAATCAGCTTTCGACTTAACTGTCTTGAGTAATTTTGTATCTTGTGCAAATTTTGCCACCTCACTGTTCATCCCCTTTTTCAGATCATTTATGAATATGTTGAACAGCATAGGTCCCAGTACAGATCCTTGAGGAATCCCACTATTTACCTCTCTCCACTGTGAAAAAAACGGTTACTCATCTTCTCGTAACTGTTGTTCTTCAAGATGTGTTGTTCATGTCCATTCCAATCAGGTGTGCTTGCGCTGTGTGCATGACAGTAGGAAGATTTTTCCCTTAGCAGTATCCGTATGGTCAGCCTGGGCACTCCCTGGAGTCACACCTTCATGGTGCTCAATATAGGGCCCTGCCAACCCTACCCCCACACAGTTCTTTCTTTCTGGCTACTCCGATAGAGGGGTAGGTGGATGGGTATTGCAATGGACGTGAACAATACATCTCAAACAGTTATGAGAAGGTGAATAACCGTTTTTTCTTTGAGCGCTTGTTCATGTCAATTCCAATCAGGTCACTCCCAAGCCCAAGTTCAGGAGGTGGGGTCAGAACTGTCTACGGATTGGAGCACTACTCTTTCAAAGGCTGTGTTGTCTCTGGCCTGATGGGTGATTGCATAGTGCATGGTGAAAGTGTGTATGGAGGACCACGTTGCTGCTCTGCAAATTTCCTGGGTAGGAATCTGTGCCAGGAATGTTGCTGAAGAGGCCTGCTCCCAGGTGAAGTGCGCAGTGATCATAGGAGCAGACACCCCGCCAGGTTATAGCACTCACATATGCAGGACATGATCCAGGACAAAATCCACTGAAAACAGACAGGAAGACGTTTCATTCTGTCCACCACAGCCACGAATAGTTGGATGGATTTTCAGAACAGCTTTGTTCTCTTGACGTAAAAGGCTAGCGCTCTCCGGACATCCAATGAGTGGAGCCTCTGCTTCCTACACTTGAGTGCGGCTTAGGATAGAACACCAGGAGGAAGATGTCCTGGTTGATGTGAAAGTGGGAGACAACCTTCGGGACGAAAGCCAGGTGAGGCCTGAGCTAAACCATGTCCTTATAGAACAGTGTAGGGGGCCTCTGATAAGGTCGAGATGTGGGGGGGGGGGAGGGGAGGCGGGGGCGGGCGCTGCCGACACCAAGGACAGTGTGGCAGCCGGCGCTGCTTTCTGAGTGCCCAATACTGAGGCCACCGATGACAATCTGGAACCCTGGCTTTGATGATAGGCCCACTGTGTCCACTGGCCCTGCTAGGGAGCCAGGTAAGGATGATGATCACAGCGGGAGCGGGAGGACTCCGCCTCTGAGGTCTCTGATTGTGATGACCAGGGAGGAGTGCAGCTTCTTTGTGCCTGGGATCGGTGCCAGCTTGGGGACCGAAGAGGCTCCCCCACAAAAACCCCGGTGCTGGTGGTTGATGTAACAGGGATGGCCTCATGGCAGACATCATCGCCAGCCTGCCCACAGAATGTACAGGGACTGGGATTAGTGCCGGCTACCTGTCCCTCCTAGGAGGTGAGGGCGGCACTGTGAGTGCCAATAGGTCTGCTGCTGCCTCGAATGCCTGCGGCATGGAGGGGAGTTGTATGTCTTCGTGGTGGTGGCCCGGTGAGCAGTGCAGGTCTGGACTCGACTGTACCCCTCCTGGGGCATAAGTCAACAGGATCCCGGCCAATTGAGCACCCAGTGAGGGTTTGCTCGTTACTTGGTCCTTAGACCTAGCTGGGGAGCGCCTTCTGTTGGCCTCCTTTTTCTTACGGGGCACTGGGGAGTGAGAGGAGTGCCGCACCGATACCTGCCCATGGGTAGAGCCGTGGCAGTGCAGAGGGTCTCTGAGTCCTTCCTCGGCACTGGCTCCCACATCGACAGTGTCAGAGTGCTGCGCACCAAGGATGCGGCGCTCGAGGCCAGGTCAGACACGGCATGCTCGACTAGGGCCGAAGAGGTGCCTCCGTGAGTAGGACTCTGAGGCACTGCTTTCTGTCCTTAAGAGTCCTGGGGCGAAAACCCTTACAGATCTTACAGCGGTCTCTGAGATGCCCCTCGCCCAAACACTGAAGGCACGATGAGTGTGGGTCACTGCCACAGACCAATCACAGTTTAAAGCACAGGGACCGAGGCATACCCAGTGCCAGGGAAAAACGTTGGGAGGGAAGACCCCCTGCAAGGAAACCTATATGAAAAAACTACACTAACTATAACTACTATGCTAACTATGTACATGGGGATAGAGATACTGTGAAGCACGTGCTTGCCAAGGCAAGAGCGGTACAGAGTTCCGGCAAGCTGTCACAGGTGGTAAGAAGGAACTGAGTGGGGGTTGGGTTGGCAGGGCCCTATATTGGGCGCCATGAAGGTGTGACTCCAGTGGGCGCCCAGGCCGACCGTATGGATGCTGCTAAGGGAGAAGTCTTCTGGCTGTCTGCATGCAACGCATGCACACCTGATTGGAATGGACTTGAACGTACACTCGAAGAACTGACCATTTATTCCTAGCTTTTGTTTCCTATCTTTTAATCCGTTACTGATCCATGAGAGGACCTTCCCTCTTATCCCATGACTGCTTAATTTGCTTAAGAGCCCTTGGCGTCAAGACCTGCCAAAGGCTTTCTGAAAGTCCAAGCACACTCTATTTACTGGATCACTCTTGCCCATATGCTTGCTGAAACCGTCAAAGAATTCTAATAGATTTGATTACTGTACTTGATTACTGTCCATACATACCTACATGGGGAACAAATATTTAATAATGGGCTCTTCAATCTAGCAGAGAAAGGTATAACATGGTCCAATGGCTGGAAGTTGAAGCTTGACAAATTTAAACTGGAAATAAAGTATAAATTTTTAACAATTAGGGTAATTAACCACTGGAACAATTTACAGGGGTCATGGCGGATTCTCCATCACTGGCAATTTTTAAATCAAGATGGGATGTTCTTCCTAAAATATGTGCTCTAGGAATTATTTGGGGAAGTTCTATGGCCTGTGGTAAACAGGAGGTCAGACTAGATGATCACAATGGTCCATTCTGGTCTTGGAATTTATGTATGTATGAAAATCTTCATACCATCATTAAGCCTCATAAAGGCTCTCATTAGTTTTTACTTAAATTTCCTGGTTGAAAACAGCAGAAAAATTATTTAGCCTATCTGAAACTGTCATTGCTTACAGCCTTACTATTACCACTACATACACGAGACTCCAGACTAAAGTGAGCTGGTGTTGGCCAGAAGTTGGATGATGACCTACAAGGAAAATCCAGGTGCTGCAAAAATACTGCTTCTCTTCCCTCCAAGGCAGCACTAAATCAACATTACTACATGGTGCTAAGAAAAGGGAGACTGGAATGTTGGATAAGTCTTAAAGTTGAGGTCCTGACTATTTACAGTAAAACATCCCAGGGTACTTTAGCCAGGACAGGCTGTGACGCTGAGTGTTCTCACAAAATTCTAATTTCTGTAATTACATTAACGGTGTTCTCTGGCTATATAGGTGCTTGATGTTAAACTTTACGACATTCCGCCACAGAGATGGCTGCACTGCATTTGCATGTGAAGTAATTATAGCTGTACACAGATATCCATGCATCTTAAATGAAAGCTGACTGGTATGCAGACCAAGGCTTCTTGGTCATAGCATGAGTACACATATGAAGCTAGTAGCTGAGCTCTTTCAAAATGCTTTCTTAAGAGTAGATACAAGGCAATGGGTTTTTGTGTACGTCTCTCACTGGAGATTTCTGTGGTGTATGTTACTCAGTGAAAGGAACAGAAGGAGTAATCAGGTTAGTCTAGGACAGGGGTAGGCAACCCATGGCATGCGTGCCAAAGGCGGCACGGCACGCAAGCTGATTTTCAATGGCACTCACACTGCCCGGGTCCTGGCCACCAGTTTGGAGGGGCTCTGCATTTCAATTTAATTTTAAAATGAAGCTTCTTAAACATTTTAAAAACGTTATTTACTTTACATACAGTAGTAATTTAGTTATATATTAAAGACTTATAGAAAGAGACCTTCTAAAAACGTTAAAATGTATTACTGGCACGCAAAACCTTAAATTACAGTGAATAAATGAAGACTTGGCACACCACTTCTGGACAGGGGTTGGCAACCCCTGGTCTAGGAAACAGTAAAGTAACTACAAAAGTGAGTTTTCCTCCCTTGGTATTCACCCCTTCTTGTCAACTGTTGAGAATAGCCTACTTCCACCTTAACTGAACTGGCTCATTAGCATTGACACCCGCCCCCCCCCCCCCATCTTGGTAAGGCAACTCCCGTCTTTTCATGTGCAGTGTATTTATACCTGCCTACTCTAGTTTCCACTCCATGCATCTGATGAAGTGGGTTCTAGCCCATGAAAGCTTATGCCTAAATAAATTTGTTAGTCTCTAAGGTGCCACAAGGACTCCTCGTTGTTTTTGCTGATACAGACTAACACAGCTACTCTCTGAAACCAGTAAAGTAACAAGTGATTAATAGACAAACAAGCACAGATAAATCTGGCAATGACAAACTACAGAAATCTTTACCCCTCAGAGGGCCTGCTGCAGTATAGACCTGTGCAATAAATATTCTATTAAGGAAAAGAGCACAGACTTCTTTATAACAATATGAGCTTCATCAATAAGGCAGAAATGCTGCAAAAGGAAAGCAGTTAGGACTTAATTTGCAAGAGTACTGCAGAATGGTCTTTCAGGCTTGCAGTGAATCAAAACTGTGCTTCTCAGTCAGATATGTTAACTAGCAGCAAAATGTGATGTCTATTCTCTTAGTGGATCCAGACCTAAGGAGAGAATAAGAATGCTACTATTACTGACTACTACAACTTCTGCAGGATCTCGTTCTGATCCAAGTGCTAAAGCAGGTGCTTTTGAATCCAAGAGTCTTCTTTACAAATCCTAGCATGGCACTTTTTTAAAGCCTGAAAACACGATTGATTCAGTACAATGGTGAGGATCACAATGTATTGCAAGGAGACAACAATATTTTAAGGATTGCATCAAGAAATGTCCAAGACGTTCTGAGCAGATCTGCACCAGCACTGGACTTTTTGGGATTCCTAAATGAGTAAGTTTCCTTGAATCTTCATTAACCTAACTGGAAACTTGGCTTATTTTAGAGCAGCTCATGTTGTTTTCATAAGGGTGATTATGCCCTAGTTGCATTAAATATCATCTGGAATTATTTCAAGGTTGTATGAGGACTTAAAACTACATAGAAACAAAGCAGCTAGGTACACATTTTTCTATGTAAATAGGGCTGCCTATTTGATCTTTCCCAGTCAGTCCAACAAAATGCATTATTTATAATGTCTTGGGTTTAGTATAAATTAAATTATTTCTAATCCAGAGTTTAAGGTCTCTTAACATTTAGCATTTCTGGTTAGAGATCACCTATATTTTGTAACTGAGCATTTCCCTCTTTCTGAATCTATAGCCATGTAGCCTCAGAATAGCACCACTAAAGTAGTTAACATCACTATTAATCTTAACTGGCTTGTGAACTTCAAAACCTACTTGTCACCATGCGAATCTAAACACTATTAAATAAGTAACAATAAAAATCAAACTATGCCCTCCCTTTTGAAGTAATTTAACTGTGAAAAGGACAGCTGGATCAGATTGTTCTATCTGGTCTAGGTCTCATGTGAGCAAAACAAAACCAGCACAAAATGAGATCCAGCTGTCTACTCCAGCCTGCCAGACCCATTTATTTATTTATTAAATAAAACCCTATAAAAGTTTTTAAAGTTGGGCAATTGATGTACAGGTTAGCCAGCCTGCAGTAAATGAAAAACAAGTGGCACAAACTTGCGTTTATGCTACATCAGAACGTGGAGAGGGTCTGCACATCTGAAATGCGCCTATTGAAATTTATTTTATTACCCCTTTCAAAGAGAGTATTTGAATCCTGTGCCCCTGGCTTTTTAGCTCAGAAGTCAGAATGGTCTGAGGGAGGGAAGGGGTAATTTAAAAAGTTAATTATCATTTAACTTTTATATAGCACTGTAAGTTTTGATGGGGCTTTAAAAATTAGGGAAAAAAGCAAAGTCCCCATCCGATGAAGTGAGCTGTAGCACACGAAAGCTTATGCTCTAATAAATTTGTTAGTCTCTAAGGTGCCACTAGTACTCCTTTTCTTTTTATCCTAAAGTATTTACAGTCCAACATCATGCACTTAAAGTTAAGCCTGTGTTGCAGGATCATGAGTAGAAACTTGGAAGTCAATGGAATTACTTACACACTTAAGTTAATACGTAAGGCCCAGATTTTTAAACGCATTTAGGCATTACTGTGCTCAGCGTCAGAATGCCCAGCTGACTTAGGAGCCCAAACCTCATTTTCAAAAGGTATTTAAGGACTTAGGAGTTTGAAGTCTATTGACAGTCCCTTTTGAAAATGAGATCTGGGCCTATGTGCCTAAAGGGTAGAAGGACTGAGGCCTAAATTAGACAAGATGGAGCAGAAGACAGAAAACAAATAAAGACAACCACCCAAAAAATAACAGGGGAAGGAGCGGAAGAAGGTTAATTACAAATATAAGTGGTGGGAGCCTTACAGGGGGATAAATTGAGCCTGTTAGTCAGAGTCCACTATAAGGGGCAGCACAATACCTACTGAAACTCCTCAGTTACTCTCAGACACTGTGAACGATGAAGTCAAAGATTTTCCAGTTCTTTGGTACAATCTTTGAATCAAAACTACAATGAAATAGGTGAGTCATCAAGAAGACACTGACCTGTGAGGAGGCAGGAAGTCAGCTAAGATAAATGTTTGAGTCCATTTTTTTCCCCCCAATTGTTTTCTCTTACACATTGTGTCAAAGCTGAAACTCTAGCATTATGGCAATAAAGCATTTCAGAACATAAATGTCACCGCAATTAAGATAAAATTAATAACGCACAAACAATAGGTTTGCCATCAGTTCAAGGGGAAGTAGAAGCCCTCCAAATTCTTGAGAGCCCAGATCTTTAGGTCATGCATGATTCATTAAACATACACTTACTCATCCTCTGTACAGAGCCTGCTCTCATGACAAATAGCAGCTTTCAGTCTTGCTGACTTCTCATAACTACTCTGAGGACAACAGCGTGAATCGAAGTCACTTTTTGGTGCATTGAGACAACTATCAAATTAATTCTAGAGAACTGCAGATATCCCCAGACAAAGTAACTTTTCACATGGTTTTGAAACAGGAAAATGTGCCCACCGTATATTAATTTATTTTGACCTACTAAAATCTGCATGGGGCTCCTATTCTCTTAGTGCTTTCCCTCTGTGGTTTACCATAACAGTAATGTTTTTATTCAGCTGATACAATTATCCTAGCATCAATAAATCTAAATGATTTGTTCCTATCCATAAACTTTATTTGGACTTTTTTCTGTTTCGTTTAATTTTTTTTTCCCAACCAGCCTGCAAATCAAGCCAGGTCTGGTGATGATAATATGGCAGATAACTCATTTTTATTTCATCCATTGTGACAATGGAGTACTAAAGATTATTCCCAACTTCAAATCATCTATTGGAGATTCAAGTATCTTCTTTACAGGGATTATTTATTCTAAATGTAAAAGGAGAAACAGCGTTTTATAAAAACAACAAGGAGTCCGCTGTTTTATGTCTACCCAGACGTGTATCATACACATTTATAAAGGTATATTCCCTGATATGCATCTAAAGAAGATACAGAAAAGAAAAAAAAAAAAGAAGTCGGACAAAGCTCAATTAGAACAAACAAAACACTGGTGAGAAAAGGAATGTCACAAGCAGTGACTGATTTAGTTGATCTGATTCCATGGAGACAGAGAGCTCCGTAGCCTAGAGTCACAATGGACACAGCATTATCTCCCATCAGCATTTCATAGTGATGTGATCTAATGATCTCAACACACTTTGGAAACATTAATGAATTAAAGCTTCCTGGTGAGACAGACAGACTAGGTGAACACGCAAATTTTATTGGATCTTTCAGCAGACTTTAGTACAACTGATGCTGACGATTCATTTGCAATACAGTAGATCCTCAATTTTACGAGCACCAATCTCACAAAAGACCAATTATATGAAGCATTTTTTCCTCCAAAGGAAAGAATAATAATTGCATGACAAAATTGATGTTGATAAACATCCCTTCACATTCCAGTGCCTTCAATGCAATTGGAAATTACCTTGCAATGGTTCGAAGAATATGAAGAAAGTGATGTAAAGCATCGTATGGCTTATGCACCGCACCTGCTGTAATTTTGAGATGTTCAATTTTATAAACCTTTTCAAATTATGAATTTCTCAATATCCAATTAGTTTGGAAAAATAGGAGCTCTCCTGTACCTAGCTAAGATGACTGGGATCCACAAAAAAGTGAACTGTTTATTCCACTCATTCCTTTAGAATGACCAAGAAGATTTGTGATAAGCAACTACTCTTCTTCCCCAAAGGATCTCTACTGAGGGGTTATTTTATCTTGCCACCTCCACCTGGTCGAAACATGTATATCAAAGCTGCTAGGTCATGGTGAGCAATTCTGCATGGCAGTATCATCAACATGCTGTTGACACGCAAGTCGGTGCTTCCTTACTCAACTATGATGCTGTGTTCTCTTTGCTTCCACCGTGCCCATCTGAGATAGGGCTTTGGAAGACAGACAGATGACTTACCTTCAATACAGATAAGATGGAGCTGACAATGGTGGGTAGGAAAATATATCTTGAGGGAATGACAAAGGCTATAATTACTACTGTCTCAGTTTAGAGGCCTTAGCAGATTCCCCCAAAACAGTTCCCAGTGTTTATCATCTCTGGCTGGCCAGAGACTGCAGACCTTGTCACAGCACACAGGCCTTTCTTACCTCTTGGCTGAACAACAGCAATGTGCTCTATTCAGAGTTCCCAAAGGAGACCACTCAGGAGCTTCAGTTAAATGATGAACATAGCCATCCATCCTTTCTCAGAGCAGGACGATATGAGCATATAGCATCTGTGATTCATGTTCTATGCCAGGGACGGCCAACCTGTGGCTCCGGAGTGCATGCGGCTCTTCAGAAGTTTATATGCGGCTCCTTGCACAGGTGGCGACTCTGGGGCTGGAGCTACAGGCGCCAACTTTCCACTGCTCAACCCCAGGCCCTGCCCCCATCCACCCCTTGCCCCAAGGCCACTGCCCCTACCCCTGAGCCTGCTGCATCCTTGCTCCTCCTCCCTCCATCCCAGAGCCTCCTGTACACTGCGAAACAGCTGATCACGGCAGGCAGGAGGCATGAGGAGGGAGGTGGAGGTGCTGATCGGCAGGCCTACCAGCGGGCAGGAGGTGCTGGGGGTGGGAGCTGCTGATGTATTACTGTGGCTCTTTGGCAACATACACAGGTAAATTCGGGCTCCTTCTCAGGCTCAGGTTGGCCACCCCTGTTCTATGCTATCTCCTAATATGCTTCCAAGTGCAATTCATGAGCTTCATCCTGACTGTGCTTAGCTCTAAGACTGGCTCTCCTTCTATACACCACCAGGACATTAGTGATCGAACAGAATATTCTTGCTGTTTATCCTCAGGGATGAATGCTGGGGCAGATGAGCCTTCCCAATGGAGTGGACATATCTCCGAAAGTTGCCTCCTCTGGTGTGCCCATCACAGCCCATATCTGGCCACTGCCAGGACATGATGCAAGATAGTTTAAAAATAAAATAACTGCAGCGTTCTCAGCTCGGTGAGCTTCACTGGCCAGTGTGTGATTTAGGATAGAGTCAATTTATTAGCTTTTCAGGGATGATGTGTTTGTGCTTTAATTTAACGGTGCACAAACAGGGAGCTACGGAGAGACAGCCCTTACAAATCCCCGTAATAAATGAGCATGTGTGAATGAAGTAGTAAGAGCTAGATTTATGCTGCTGCTTTTCATATTCAAAATAAGTACCCTAAACTTGCAGGATTCTGGATCAGCAATGTAGGTTTGTTTTAAAAAAAAAAATCATATATGCCGGGAGGCCAACCAACAAATTGAATTAAGACAATAGAAAAAACACAACAGTGTTAGTTAAAGAAAGCAAGTATCCCGATACAGCAATATTCTACAGCAGTAAGAAGAAAGTCTTTACTACCTTATGTGATCCACTGCAAAAAGCAAACAGATCATAGTGATTTTAAATTTCTAGGAGCAGACATAAGGAATGGGTGGTCACAGTTCAGCCACAGAGATGTGAACAACAGTAAAATCAGTTTCAGTGCCTATAAGTGGCTTTTCAATTTTCTGGAAATACACATGATCTGTTTACGGCGTTGCACTCTGTGATTTTATAAAAATATGCTAATGAGCGTGAATATAATGTAACTGGAATATGCTTCATTCAAGGGGTCTCTTGTAAGGCATCATTACAAAGCTTATAATCTACTGAGTGTGGTCATCCTATTTGTATAAATGTATCACTCTTATATCTGAAACTAGAAATATGAAATATAACTCTGAGGTCCTATTGTAGTTCTGCAAAGTGTGGGCCATTAATGGTAGTTTGGAATCTTAATGGCTCCCATTAACCAGGACAACTGACTGTAGAGGGCTCTGTTTTACTTGTAAGTCTTCCTGTATACCTGTGTGCTGGCAAGTGGGTAATGAAGTCTTACAGTGACATGTGATCATGTCACCTGAACTGGAATCCATCTTTAACCTGGTGCTTTTCCACTGAGGAGGGGTGGGAACCCAGAGGGACAAAGGATTCCCACCTTATGCAAAAGATATATAAGTGGGTGGAACAGAACAAATGGAGGGCCATCATGAGAAATCCCCTAGCTACCACCTGAGCTGGAACAAGGGCTGTACCAGGGGAAAGGATTGTGCCCAGACTAGGAAGGCGTCCAGTCTGTGAAAGAAATTTATTGAAATATCTGAGGGTGAGATTTTATCTACATTCAGTTTTATTACTGTACTAGGCTTAGACTTGCGTGTTTTATTTTATTTTGCTTGGTAATTCACTTTGCTCTGTCTGCTACTACTTGGAACCACTTAACTCCTACTTTCTGTATTTAATAAAATCACTTTTTACTTATTAATTAACGCAGAGTATGTATTAATACCTGGGGGTGCAAACAGCTGTACATCTCTCTATCAGTGTTATAGAGGGCGAACAATTTAGGAGTTTACCCTGTATAAGCTTTATACAGGGTAAAATGGATTTATTTGGGGTCTGGACCCCATTGGGAGTTGGGCATCTGAGTGTTAAAGACATGGACATTTCTTAAGTTGCTTTCAGTTAAGTCGGCAGCTTTGGGGCACGTGGTTCAGACCCTGGATCTGTGTTGGAGCAGACGGGCATGCCTGGCTCAACAAGACAGGCTGCTGAAGTCCCAGGCTGGCAGGGAAAGCAGGGGCAGAAGCAGTCTTGGCACATCATGTGGCAGTCCCAAGAGGGTTTCTGTGATCCAACCCGCCACACTGTTCTGAGAATATGGAATATGGGAAGGCACATGCATGGATTGGCTGGAAGAACTAATGAATGAGTTTACCATCTCATCTCCACTGCACAAGCAACTCAAGTGACATTGTGCAATAGAGCCATGAGGGACAGAGCCATCATGTAGCCTCAAACACATTAAAAAGCACTTACTGAAACCAAAAAAGAATGCAAAAAGAATAAAACCTATGAAATGCCACAGGGAAAAGTGTTTCTTCTAACAGGCTCGGAAGAAATGTTGAATATGAAGTGATTTGAAGAGAGAGACAAACTTTTGAAAGAGCAATACCAAAAGGCTCTGTATAAATCCTGAAGCTGTCCCCCCACAATCTCACAGGACCCTGGGACCCCCTCTCTCTTGCTCCAGAACTGTGTGGGTAACGCTCCAGACTGTTTCTGTAGCAGCTGTACTGATTTAGTTTGGGACTACTGCATAAAAGCGGTTGGACCATGTCTTGTCTCTGGCTCTGCAACCCAGGAAGACGGAGCAAGTGCTAAAACCTTGGGGAAAAGGGTATTTACACCCCTTAACTGGCACTGAACCCAAGCAGAGGCCTCATTTGCAAGAATACCTTCCAGATCAGGAGGGAACACTGGTCTGAAATTCATCCAACGCACTTTACAATTCTGCATTTGCCACTTGAAAGTTCAGGGGCAAACAAGAATGGAAAAGGCTGGAGTCACTTTGGAAAGACAATGTTTCCAGCCTTTAGAACTTTAAAATGATTAGCATCTGCCCTTTGCTGAATGTAAAGTAAGATTCACGGGCAGCGGGGAGGATGAATTTGAAAGCTTTTAAAATAGTTTTAAAGCAACAGAGTGAAATGCTGAACACGGACTTTTCAAATTAACTAATCTAGTTTATGCTTGCTCTTCACTGTACTATATACTACTGTAGGGTACTTAATGGTTTGTGATTGTTTTTTAATTAATTTATCTCTGATAAAAGTTTATTGTATTATACCTGGTCATAAAAGTAACATTATGAAAGCCGATCAACTTAAGGCTAAAAGTTCTTTAGTACCACATATAGAGGTTAGGGTATGGTTGGCAATAAAAAAGGCAGAGAGGTGGATGGTGAATAGGTTCCTAACATCAGGCAGTTTTTCAACATAGAGAGATGATGTTTCTGACACAAGAGGTCTGGAAGAGTATCAGAAATGGCAGATAAAACCCAAAACATACTGTACGTAAATGAGGACATTGATTGACGTACATTCTGGGATAAAAGAATGGAGTGCTCTTTAATAGAAGCAAACACAATGATTGGGAAATGATAAATTAAGATGTTATAGGTTGAAGAACTAATTCCAAAATGAATATTTGAGCTAGTATGTGGCCTTTGTACAAGGCTTTGTACGAAAAGCACATTGTAAAAAAAAAAAAAAAAAAAAAAAAAAAGACAGTGATGCAAAAAAGATAGCATTCCATTCCATGACAGTATCTGACCTGGACCACAGTATAGTAATGAAATCTGAATACTACCAATTTAAAGTAAATTTGCATAAATGTGTAAATAAAAAAGCAATAAGGTTCACAATATCCAGCCAACTATACCAAAAATGAGTACAGAGGATTCCAACCAAGTTCAACGATTAAGGGGGAGAAGAGCCAAAGACAAATCTGCTACAAATAATTTCTAAGTTGATTTTTTCTTAAAAAGCCTAATACCAAAACAGGGCCAGATTCTTAACTGGTATAAACTGATGTAGCTCCACTTTACTCAAATGAGTTAACCCAATTTACAAAAAAAGAGAAGACAACCCATTTTCCCCATTCAACAAACAAGAATATTCTACTCGTTTTGATTCATTTTTATGGCTACAGTTTTTATGAAATGCATAGTGCTTCACCATCCTGAGATCTATTCAGTAAACTACAAGAACTTTTAATGTGCAGTTACACTACTTACTTACTACAGATTACAAACGTATTTGATTCCACATGATGCACTTGTTAAACACTTACCTTTCGTACTGAAGCCAACCGATTCATCATTAAAGATTCTTCTCTGTCATCATCATCGTCCAAGTCTAGCATGGGCATACTAAAACTATCTATAATACTGCAGCACCTGGAGTTTTCATCCCTCGGATCAAAAGGGTCTACAATTATTGGTTCAGTTCCTTTGATTTCACATCGGCAGAAAGGACAGCCCTGACCATCGGATTCCTGCACAAAAGCAAAAGTATTCTTTTAGATAGAGGGTAATATTCTTGTTTATGCTAAGGTCCCTTTACTGGATTCTGGCAACGTGTAAAGAGGTCTTGGTGCAAATCAGAAACAGGTCCACCGATATTTTACTGGACAAAGTAATTCATTCCACTAGTGGCCTGAATTTTATTTTTATATATTTATAAATATAATATATATTTATATAAACCTATATATTATATATATTAACATGGTCATTATTGCAAATTAGTTTTTTTTTAAAGTTGACTTTTAAATAAAATAATCAAAACATAATTCTTTAAAATGTTAGCTTAAAACCACCCAAATGCCAAATATAACACTTTGCCTTTTAGGCTTACATTTCAATGCTCATTCACAGACATCAGAAAATCCAAAACCATAGTTCTCGGGGATGTTTGAATGCATTGTTAACAAACACATGAACAGAAGCATTTGTTAGCTCTACAAGAAATTAGGTCAAGAGCTTTTCATACACATGATTTGTGTGTGCAGTCATCAAAATCTTTGATAAAACATCTCTAAGAAATGCCAAGGTAGTATGCCAAGTGACTTTCAAAAAGCCAAATTCGGTTCGCCTAGTAATCCCACAGACTTCGTTGGTGAGTAAAGCAAGCAAGATTTGGCCCTTTAACTATATTTTAAGCTCTAGTGGACAAGATCACGTCTTACAGAGAAGCAGTAAAAGTAACTACAAAAAAAATTGCTTTTGACTGGCATGATGCATATGTGACCACTACTGTGTTGTATTGATTTAGATCTGCATCTGAACTGTAGAAGTCAAAACTAATTTGATTTAAATTCAGAAATTATGTCAAGGTTTCAGAGCTTCCTATCTATAATTTTGACACCTTTTATTTGTAATGTTAGATACAGCGTTGGCGAAAGAGCGATAAGGGCATCAGTATTAACTCACAGTTTACAAAAAATTACCCTGAAATTTCAAGCAAGCTCAATTCAATTCTTAAGGATGAAAGAACAGACCTTATTTTATCTGGCAATACTTTACTGTAGCCTATAGTCTGTCATCATTAGTACCCTGACAAATGCTTTACAGTGTATCAGTGTACCACCCCTTAAGGCAAGAAAACTAGAGTGGCTGCATCATGTCTGCAGTAACTTTTTCCCCCCAAGCGCTTCCATTTACAAGCTTCGTCCTGAATTTCACTTCTGTATCTGAAGATCCAATCCATTAATTACTAACTATGGGGATTAGGCATGTTACTCACCGACTTAACAGAGTTATGTAAAGCAAGCCTGTATATTTATCCTTTAATGCTAGATAAATAAATAAAATAAAATAAAGACTTTCATCCTTGGCCTATTTTTTGAGATAGTATCCCACACATTTCTTGATTTACTGGGCTGACATCAGTACTAGGGCCCAAAACCCTAACAAATTGCTTAAACCAGGGGTCTCAACAGGGGCCTAAACCAGGGAACGGGGAACTGCAGCCAATGGGAGCTTCGGGGGAGGTACCTGGAAGAGCAGCCAGGGCAACACACAGACCCCTGCGCCCCCTCCCCCAGGTCCCGGCTGCTTCCCGGAGCGGCACGGGGGCAGGGAGGGAGCCTGCCCTGACCCTGGTGTGCACCGGGCCGGAGCCACTCTAGGTAAATGCTGGGGGAGCGGGGGTGCCGCAGGGAGCTGGCGGGCTGCAGAAAATAATCCTGCAGGCCACATGTGGCCCGAGTGTTTGAGACCCCTGGTTTAAACCCAACTTCATTTCAGGGGAATTTCTTTTGTGGTTGGATCTATCACGTATTTCTTTTACTTTTCTAGGCAATTAACATGTTGCAGAGCAGACCCCCCAAAAAGTTTAATTACTACTCTGTTTTCTTTGCTACCTACCAATGTCAGTAGTTTGCACAATGGACTGTAGACACACTATGTGCCTCACCTAGTCAGGGGATGCTTCCGGTCAAACTAGTTTATCTTTGCCAAGCTAACTACAGTACAAAGTGTCAACATTTTTCATGTACAAAACTGCCCATGACTGTTGTGATGCTGAATATGAGCAAAGATTTATGAAAACTTTTAATATTAATATACTGTACAAAGTAATACACGTTCATAGCATTTACAAATTCAGCGTACAAACCCCTATTCAGGAAGGTATTTAAACACCTACTTTTACGCACAGGGAGTTCTCCTATTGAAATCAATGGCCCTAGTCATGTGCTTGAAGTTCAGGGTGTCCTTACATATCTTCCTGAACAGGGTCCCTAGAGACCCTAAAATTGAACATATTTCTGACTGCAATCAATCAGTTATACCAGAAAATTTTTTACACAAATGGTAATACCAGGAGACACAAGTATGGTGTACCTCAGTAATAATCAGCTAAGGAAACTGCCTTGAAATATGTAGCCTTTCACCTTCAGAACATTGGTTTCAATCGAATCCAATTTGTGTTGAATGTAAATTGTCATCTAAGTACCATTGGGCTGCCTTTGTGAAATAAGTTGAACTAATTACTTTTATAGCACTTGTGGCCATATCACAAAAGAAACCATCACAATTGTCATCACTGTTGAAAGTCTAAGAAGAGACACCATGAACTGTACGGACGTACAGTGGTTACCATTATAAAGTCAACAGAAATATCTTCCTAGGGCTATTTTCCCTTGCACAGTTATATCATAGAAGTAGCCCTACAGAACAGGGTTAGTGCATGCTAAAATGGCAGCGCTAGGAGGCTTCTATTTATGCTGCTTGTACTGTACTTGGCTTGTCAGAGAATTCCATTTTCCATGACTGCCTGTCTGCCCTCAACTTTTCCAAAATATTAACTCATGTCTAGTAACACAAAAATAAAATTACCATCAGCTGAGCTCTGCATGCTAAAACAGTAAATGAAAACAAGAAGTGATATCTACAGGCATACACACGTCAAAATATACCTACCCATGCATATACATGTAGATAGCTATGTTATTGCAAAAACTGAATATGCAGCTCCCATAATCTGCATAAGTTTAGACATGATGCAGAATAATGCAATTTTGTATACATATACACTCCTAACAGAACAGATTGTTACAGTTCAGAAAAAATAGTTTTCTGGGGGGAAAGAATTGTTAATCACGCTCTTACTGTCTGTGTAATGTAAAAGTAATAAGCTAAATTAAAGATTCCTAAATAAAAGACTGTTGCAAACTGACTTCCACTGTATCATATTTAGCATTCTATGAAGATTTGAAGTTGCTTATTCAATTTATTAAACAACACAGATGTTTCACTGAGAGGCAAAAAAGTATTGGAAATCTCTCCTGAGGCATGTCTAATGAGCCATTATGACAGCAATTAAACAATAACCCACTGGCAGCCTGTAACAACTGACATTGCTACAGTATGTTTCTTCATCTTCTCATTAATTATACAGGAGTTAAATCTGCAATGAAGTTTGATTAAATTGAAAATGTAATTGCTAATGGAAGACAAACCCAGCGCTCATTTTTTCATTAAGAGTTGGCTTGCTAATGATTACACTTTAGATGGGAATCTGAAAAAGATTTCTGATCAGATTTTGAGCCAGAAGGAGCTCCACTGAAGTTAGTGGAGGTATGCTGGCATAAAACCAATGAAAATGAGACAAGAATCAGGGCCTCTATTTCTATTCTTCTTATTCATTATTTGTATTACAGCTGCACCCCGAGACTGGCATCTTATTGTGGTATACCATGTACAAACACATTAAGTGACAGCAAAACAGAGGCAGAGGAAAGGTGAGGCAACTTGCCCAAAGTAGTAATACTGAAAAGATTCATTTTCAAAAGAACCATCAGGAGAAATCCTAAAGCTCCGATCTGTAATGAGGAATAACCTCTCTGCATTTTTAAGGGGTTTGCAAACTGCTCTCTCTGCAATTTTTTAAATCATCCTGTTTGTTAAATATGCTGAACTAAAGGTACCTATGCTCTTTTTCCACAGAACTGATATAGCGTGGGCAGGAGCTGGACACACTTCCCCAAATTGTGCCACCACAAGCTCTTTCCAGCACATTCACTTCTGTAAGTGAGAGGATAATTTCACAGATGGCCAACAACTGTAATAAAAAACTGTGGAGGTGGGTTTTTGTGATGCTGGCACTATCCACTTGGAAGTGGACCGAGATCATGAACTCATTTTTCACAGGCCAATCACTATCAGAAGGTAAATATGTTACTACCATCATGAGTGCAATCTGAACCAGTGACCTAGTGGTTAAAAACACTCAAACACATTTTGTCCCCTCGTTCAAGTGAGCTGGTCACTAGGGAACACTATAAAGACCTCATGCATCACAAAACCCTGTATAGTCAATCATACAACTCCCAGCTGCTGCCTGCCCTCACCTTTCCCTCAGCTCACTTCATAAAGCAACCCACGTGGTTGAGTGGGCAACCAGGGTCCCAGCATTCATCTCCTCACTAGGCCCTGATCTGGCAAAAGGTTTCCAATAGCAGCAATCAGCAAATGCAGCCACCAGGCCACTCAGCTCAGATGCTAAGGATTCCTGTATTAGCTTTCCCAGGTGCAAGAATTAAGCCCATAAATGTTACTGAGTTTACCATTTTAAAAGCGTATCGCTGGTTGTGACCTTACTAAATGCTAGAGAAGGATGAGGTGAACGGTCAAGACATACTGAAAACAGCAAGAGGAATAATAAAGCAATCTATCCTTACTATCTGCTGGTTGAATTATGACTGTACCTGCCATGCTGTAAGACAAGAAGTGCACATGAGATGTCCACAAGGCTCAATCTTCACATCTTTATCATTCTCTGCACAGATTTTACACAGCTGGAAAGTGGAACCCATTTCACAGTACAATTCGTATTGTTCCTGGAACAAGAGAAAGTCAAGGTCAGTATCACTAGTATGATCAGTAAACAGTGAAATATGCTTAAATTCTACTTATGGCAAGCACATTATACTGGACTTCCCACCTGGCTTACCTTTCTTAGCAGTACACAGCACTACTGTAACATCTATCTGACAGCAAAATGGAGGTTTCACACAATCCTATTTTTTTTGCTTCTTAAAAAATACATTCAATAGATCTGTTCTTCTAATGGCATTTCTATAAACATTATCAGTAAAACTTGTGTTTCTAAACTATCTCACTATTATAAATATATACAAATTATAAAAAAAGAAACATTTATTAACTCCATCATCAACTTTTAGAACAAGTTACTTTGGAAAATTTAACGGGGTGGGGGGGGAGAAAATCTAATAAGTATCATTAATAAAATCAGAAACATGAAAAACCACTGGATTGCACAGCTCTGTTCCTGGCTCTCAGATATTACATGTGTGAGTAGCTTTGAGGTTGCTTTAACTCCATCAATCCACAGCTTGGAGTTTGGGAAACTGTGACCTGGCTTCTCCCTGTAATCAGTTATTACAGGAGGCTGTGCCTTTCTCAATGGTCATTTCAATGCCAAGGAAAGAATACTGCCTTCCTTGTCTGTAATTTAGAAGAGGAAAATGAACAAGGGTCTGGAAGTCACAGGGGAGAGGATGAACAGGAGGTAAATTATGAGTGTCAGTAACAGTGATTTTTATATATTTTATTTTTAGTGTGAATCTAATGCTGGTGCAAACTCCTAGACTGACAGCTGCAAGAAGTCAATTCCTTTATTTATCCAGAGAACAGATACAGTATGGTCAATGAAACATGAGCTTCCTCAATCTGCCCTCACGTGCCTCAACACATATACAGAGACCACCCTTGAGCATAACAAGAAAAGCTCATTCTTCACATCTCATTCAGTCCTTAGCCTCCCCATAGGAGTGCCAACATGGGTGCCATTTGGTTGTTGGTGGTTATGGTGATGTGCTCACCATCTATTTGGGAATGGTGACTGAACTTCAGTTCTTGTATGCTACTGAACAATAACTGATGGCACAGACTCGCTGAATGGCATTTACCTCATTCCCTCCCACCTGTCTATTTCAATTGGAAGCTCTTGGGGGGAAGGGTCTCTTTCTAGCACTGTGTATTTGTTCAGTAATCATCATAATGGGGCCCTGATCCCAGTAGAGGCCACTACGAGCTATTGTAATACAAATAACTCACTTACCATGAAGCCATAAACTTATTTGGATAACGAGCATGCCAATTTTATGGCTGTGTGTGTGTCTGGAAGTATTATGTATGCTCGCTGTGCTGTTGGGGCAGGCAGCCAACTGTAACAAACTGTAAACTGATGACTTGGGCAAGTGTGTGTAGTTCTGGGAGATTTTTGCTGATTTGTGCAGGTGGCGAATGAAAGGTGTGTGCTGAGGTGAGGGGCTACATGTATTTGGTGTTAGTGTGTGTGTGTGTGTGTGTGGTTGTGTTCATTTGTGTCTGGGGAAGGTTGTGCTTGGGGATTTTATGTTGATTTGTCGTGGTAGCAAATGAGGGGTGTGTGCTGCAGTGAGGGAGTGTGTGTGTTTGGGGTCACTGTGTGTGTTAGTTCAGGTGATTTGTATCTTCAGATTGTGCTGGGAGAGTGTTGATTGCCCTGGGAGGTTTCTGTTTAGTTGTGCAGGTGGCGAATGAGAGGTGTGTGCTGCGGTAAGGGGCTATTGTGGGTCCTGGTTGTGTTGATTTGTGCAGGTGGCAAATAAAGGGGTACGCTGCAGTGGGGGGCTACTGTGTGGGGGTTATTGTGCTGGTTTGTGTCTGGGGGTTGTGCTGGGGAATTTTGTGTTGATTTGTGCAGATGGGGAACGTGGGTGTGCACTGTGGTTAGGGGCTACGTTTTATATATATATGGAGGTATGTTGTGTGGTTCTGTGGGTGGTTTTGGAGAACTATGGCAGTTGGGCCAAGTAATCCATCATTTGTGCAGTCTCGCTCATACAACCAATGCAACTGTTGCGTGTAAATTAGCTGTAAAGTGAGCATGGTGATTGGTTGAATTACCTCCGATATCACATTGGTCTAGGACTCTTGGCATGGCATAGATACATGCCTTACTGCAGCTGTTCACAACCCGGGTGTAATACTTAAGGTCAAAGTGACTGTGAAATTAAAAACTGTATGATAACAGACCACAAAGCCCACTGATGATTAAACCTGGTGATATGCTGAACAAAACACTCTCAGCCATGCTGGTAGCAGTTTCCATCGCTTCACACTGACTCAACGGACATTCTATCTTCAGAGTGATAAAACAGACAAGATAAGACAACCCTGAAATCTTTATATATAATAGATGAAAAACAGATGTAGCAAAAGCTTCCAGAACTGAGAAAGGGTTTGAAGGTTGGCAGGCACATTATTTACACTGTGATACAGTTTTTAATACTGAGAAAAGGAGGTACACAAGTGTAGGAGAAATGGAATAAATTAAAGACCCAAGTCAGATGTCAATAGCAGATGGAATAATGTAGTGAGAAAAAGTAAAGAGCATGCCCCAGACTCTCAGCTGCAGCCAGTATACACCAAGCACAGTTGTGGTGCTTCCCCACAGATGAGCCATGAGCAGCAACTTGGTCCTGGAGCCAGTTCTAAATCACCTGTGTCATAGTTTCTAGGAACCCCAGTGTTGCTCTCAACTATACCAGTTAGGTATGCTTGAAGGGATCCCATTAGCAGCAGCAGCATTCCAGCCACATCCCCAGTACAGTACTGGAGAAGGTGAGGGAGAGGGTTCTAGAATAGAGCCAGCTATGCTGGATTTATGCCACCTCGGGATTCCCTCATACCGGGGAATCAGCAGCAGTCAGTTAAACCAGCTTTCCAGCTGCCAGAGCCGAGCAATGAGCTAGAATAAGAGGTAAGGATTTGTCCTTTCAACTTCACTGACCTTTGGAGAAGGGAGGAACTATGCAGAAGAGCAGTAGGGGGTTCTTAAACAATCAAAAAGGGCAAGAATTTTGGGCCAGATGGCCTTTTCCCACACAAAAACATCTACATAGCCCTAGGCTTTATTCTTTCAACATTAGCATAAACAGGAGAAGAAGAGTGTCAGCCTTCTGGAAGTTTCCACACGTTCCTCAAACAATCATTTTAGATAGTCTCCTACTCAGGGATAGACATTTTAATAATGAGTTCCCACTAATCCAGTGTGTTGCAAACAACATTTTTCTTCCTGTAAATTCTGTAAACGTGGTATGCAAACAGCATTTAGAACTGCCAAAGACCTAATAGGTCATCTGAGCCTTCCTCTGCAGCCAACACAAGAATATTTCATCAAACATTGTATAAAGTTGTGTCTGGTCAATATAAAAGCTTTCCAGCACTTCCACAACTTCCCCGGAGACTATCCCAAAGTTTATAGAAGTTGCTGTCAAGAAGATTCTCCTAATAACTAGCCTATAATCTTCCTTTCCTTCTAATTGTGTACCATGGTACAAAGGGGTACCATTCCCTTTCCTCTAGTTTCAAATATCTGCAGACTGGTGTCATGCCAATGCCTATCCAAACTATACATATATTTAGGTATTAAGTTTCCCAAATATGCCATTCCCTCCAGCCTTTTAATAATGTGTTCCTTTCCCCTGAATTCCCTCCAGTTTGTATAGCACACATAGGGGAAATAAGACACACACTAGGAAATGGTAACCTTCTGATAATACCCCATGTATTTTCTTTCTGCAAGCTCTATACAGTTGGATATTCAGACTTCAAAGCAACTTCCAAGCCTTACTTTATTTCCCTGTCCCCACATCACTATTACAAAATATTAAACTTCTTAACCCTTCAGCACACAAAGAAAATGTTAGCAGCTGTGAAAATATTTCCCCCTCCCAAAACATGGTTAAAATCAAAACTTAAAAGAGAGACATCTGCATTACCATCATCTTTAGATTTTAAGACTTGCCATCCAGTTCCTTCTCAAACCCCTTTTTTGTCAATCACAATCTCAATAATTTTTCTCTAATATTTTAATAAAAAACCGTATCACTGCTGGATAGGGCAGCAAGCAAATAAGGAACAGAATTTGTAACATGCAACATACCTGTGTAACTTTTATGTGATCATGTGGAGTAGGTTCATTTAATCCTGTCAGATCAGGATTATAACTTCGTCCATCTGGGTATAGATAGCTGAATTACACAAATTATTATTAAGATTTATATTCCCACAACTTTCATTGTTAAAGTAAATTATGAAATTATGGTTAGCCAATAAGGGAAACATCAGATATTAATTAAAATGTATCTTATTTCTCCTGAGCCATATTTCCCAATTTCTTTTAACAACTGGCAATTGGTTAAACAGAACTTAATTATACTAAAATTATCCTTGGCACTATCTGAGGTTATCTTGCAACAGAATATGCTTAGTTGGGCCCGCATACCCACACAGAGTCGCAGTGATCTCAAAACCATCTGCATGGTTCTAGCTGCTCAGTGTGACGCATGTAGCTGAGAATTCAGCGCAATGGAACACAAATGACAGCAAGGGAAGAAAATTGTATCTATGTTTATATTTAAGTAAATAATGAAAATAAACTATATTTAGAATCCATGGGCTTAAAACGAGAATATCTAGGGATATTAAAATAGTAGGGTAAGGAAGAAAACTATTTTGATGTTAGTTAAGGTTCAGTTGAGTTTTATACCGAAAGCAGGGATTCAATCTCATTGAAAGTTACATTTTATAGGGACACGAGTTATTTAAAAAAAAACACCCACACACCCCTTTAAAAATCAGTTTAATCTCATCTGGGACCATATATTAAAATGGATAAATCATAATGATATGGTTATTGTATGGTGCCACTAAAGGGCAGAGTTAAGGTTGCCTGGGTTTCTCGACTAGGTATTTCCATACCTTAACATGTCTGGGTTTAAAAACTTCGATTTGGGATAATTACAACATTCCTGTAATGCACTCACCCTAAATTACTGATATGTACTCTCAACCTTAACTCTATTTTTCTGTCGTTCTTGTCTAGGAATGTTATAGGAGCAACAATAAAACATCTTCTGTTTTACAAGACAGGAATCCTGATACTTTGTTCAGATAAAACCACTTAGCATTCAAAATTTTAAATGATACTTTTAGGAATAGAATTAATTGGGTGAAGTAGAGCAGCAATCTCTGATTTACTTTTAAAAGTAATCCCAAAGTGTAAAAACACAAACATATACTGACCCTCTCCTCCCCCCCCCCCCCCAAGAGTGATACAGATGCCTATTTGTGGCACTCGCCACAAAGAACCAATGTACTCTTAGAAAAGTTACAATTTTGCACAGAACTTTTAAATTCTTGAGACCTTCATAAAAAGATCAAAGTTCTCAGGGAAAATCCCAGAAAACCTGAAGTTTGGTGCGCACATGCACGTGCGTACACACACACACACACACAAATAAAATATTAAAAACCTGGAACATTTTTGGCCTATAAAGCATAGGCAAAGCTATCAAATATATTTAATATCCATTTTCCAGTATTACACAGGAGCAATTAGCAGAACTAATTGCATGATCAGCTTATGCACTTATGACTTTTATATTAAACAAAATTTAAATTATAACTCCCCAATCTCATTTTCCCCTGGAATTTATCTGCCATAAAATATGGTCAACTTCAGTTAACTGAATTATCTTTAAGTAAGTGTTTTATAGATGAATAAAAGTAATAGTCATGGATTTCCAAACGACTACAAAACAGCCATATCATCTACTACTTCTGATGCTTTAAATTATGAATTAGCAAAGCAATACATCAATATTTTATAAAATGAAAAAGTTATCATTTGTACTCACAATCCCTCCCGGCTGCCATCAATTAGAGCTTGAAATAAAGGCTTATTGTGAGGTATAGTCTGCAAAATGTTTCCATCACCAGTTACGTATCCAATGGCCCACTGCCCCAGTCGAGTGCAACTCAGTCTGAAAATGTAGCTGGAGGACAATGGGTTACAAAGTCAATTCTAATAAAAATGCTTGGCAAAACAAATAGAGAGGAAAGGTGGTCTTGTGGTTAAGGCACTGGATTGAGACTCTGGAGATCTGGACGGAGTTTCCACCTCTGCCACAGACTTCCTATGTGACCTTGGGTAAATCATATAAACTTGTCTGTGCTCAGTTTCCCACATGTAAAATTGGGAGGATAATGGTTCCCTTACACTACTTTTGGTATGTTGTCTACTTAGGCCCCAATCCTGTAAAATCTTATACACGTTTAACTTTACAACTGAATATTCCCATTATATAACGTTATGTGTACACTTAGGTCTTTTTTAGGATCAGGGCATTACGTTGCCAGCTATTCATGGCAAGGATCATCTCCTATTTGTAAATAAAGGCCTAATGTGATAACTGATCTCACTTGGGTTCAGTAGACACTACTGAAATACAAATAATAAATTATATAAAATTACGAGAACATTTTGTATGTATAAGAGCTGTAAAAAATATAAGAGATATCATTGATATTTCAGATAAACGAATGGAAGTTCTTTTGTATTAACAGTTGGATTTTTCACTTTCTGAATTTTATGCAGGATTGTGTGTGTCTGTTAACAAAAAAGCATTTGCAAAATCTGTAATTTTCAAAAAGGATTTTTTTTAATTTTGGAAAAATACCATTATTAATATGTAAGTTAATTCAAAACAGGCAGTACAGACAACCAAAACACAAATCTCAAAAAACAAAAAAGAATAAAAAAAGTCACAGAGCAACCTAATGGAAAAATTTTTTAAAGGAAGAGAAAATTAAGGGGAAAACAAAGTTAATGAAAAATTCCTTAATAAAAAGGGCCTAATTTGATTTAAAATTCACTTCAAAAAAATCCTTATCAGCCCCAATGTTTATATAGCTTATTTTACTCTGAAGTACTGTACTCAAAAGAGCTTCTCTGATAACATATACAGCATGACTGAAATTCAGCCACTTTTGTGTAGAACAGGTGGCAGCCAGGAGTAAAAACCATGCACAGCACATTGCACAATAGAAGAGAAAGGAAAATTATAGGCAAGAATGCGGGAGCAAATTCTTGCTCTTATTAAAAATATGGAATCTTCAATGTCAGACATCACACCTCAGGTTTTTAATTGCTCAAACAGGAAATCCAGCCACAGAAAGGTGATCAGATTTGTAGTGTGAAATATCACTGCTTAAAGTTGTACATCCTCCACAACAAACATAAAATGTGAAATCCTGGCATTATTGAAGTTAATGACAAAACAGCCATTGACTTCATTGAGGCCAAGATTTCACTGGACGAGTAACTTGTTTCTATTCACTGGCTTTTGAACAAAAACTTCAGAATTGCCAGAACATTTTAAAGTGAACAAACAATTTCACTTTATATCAACTATTTCTCTCTGGAAGGTTCAGTACTTCACGTAAGTAACCTAACAAGTTCCCTAGTGATACTAATCAGAGAGAGAGAGAAGTTGGTCTTAAAATTAATTCTATGTAACAGGGAACATTAAAGCAGCTTTGGATAAGATTCTCTTTTGAAGTCTTCAGTTCAAGATTGAATACCTTTCTGGAAGATATGTTTTAGCTAATCACTAGTTATTGGACACTTTAAAGGGATAACAATGAAATTCTACGGCCTGTGTTTTATGGGAAGTCAGACTAGATGATCTAATGATCCCTTTTGGCCTTAAAAATCAATGAACTTTTAAAGACCTTTTTTTTTTTCTTTATAACCTGACAATCATTTTTACTTCATTAATGATCAACTAAAGCACACTACTCTGAAAATCATCATGACCTCTTTATTTGGGTTTTATCATACGTGCATGAGATCAGTATCAACTTATCTAAACTGGTAAAGCAAGATTCCTTTACAGGCCAGGTAACAAGATATGATTTAGGTTTTGTTAAAAGAGAAAACCCAATATTGGAAATTATTTTCCAATGACATTCTCCTCATCCTGCCAATTTTCAGGATATTTCTCCGGTCAGACATAAAAGTGTGCCCCTAAAGTGTTAGGGACCTAAACATTAGAACATGAAAAGTGAGAAAAAGAAAGTGAAACTGGTTTAGGGTGACCATATGTCCCGTTCTGGCCAGGACAGTCCCTTTTTTAATCCCTATCCCAGCTGGCCTGACTTTTTTGGCAAAAGTGGGCATTTGTCCCATTTGCCCTTGCTAACTGGTGATCAGTGGGCATGAGCAAACAGGATAAATGCCCAGTTTTGTCAAAAAGAGGTGCAGGAGGGTGAGCGGCAATGCCAGCTTTGCAGGGATGGGGAGAGAGGCAGGGCTCAGGCATGGGTATGGCTCGAGCGAGCAGTGACACCAGTCCCAACCCCATGCGAGTGGCAGGCAGGGCTCAGTAATGATGCCAGCTGAGGGGTGCAGGCAAGTGGTTCGGATCAGCCCCACGTGGGATGGGGGAAAGCGGGGGGAGAGGGGGGAGGGGTGCCTTGGGCTAGTCCCATGCAGTGTCCCATTTTTCCATTGGAAATATGGACACTCTACACTGGCTAGAAAATAACTGAACAAGAATGAAGTGACTCATGTATTTGCATTTGCCAAAACTGAGTGAAGGGGAAAACACAAATAGTACAAAGTATAAACATAAATAGGGAAAGTTAGCTCAGCTGAATAATTCAATAGGTATAGTAACACAAGTTTTTTAAAATTTACACACACACACAAATCTGATCATTTTTAACCTTGTCAATGTACAGTTCCTATGACATCAGGCAATTACTGATGAGCCAAGTATGTGCTTTTGACAACATATTGTAAGTAATACTGATTAAATTATGATAGTGGCACTGGAACACTTTTTACAGTGGGGGCGCTGAAAGCCAGTGGTTCCCAAACTTTTTACTTCGCAACCCCCTCCCCGTCCCTCCTTATCCGTCCGCACCTCCTCTCCCCAGAGCTGGTGCAGGACCGGACCATGGCTCCGGGAGGGTGAGGGGGGACACAAACAGAGGTAAGGGGGGGTAACGAAGCAAAAAGTTTGAGGATCACTGGCTTTCAGCACAAGTTGTCACTTTAAACTCCAGATGCAAGATCAGTCATCCCTCTTGTTACTAGCTCTCCTGATGTTATCCCAAGCCTCAAGATGTTACTATTTATTTATATTACACAAATACATTTGGTGTGTTTCTTAAAGTGAGGGGAATCTCAGCATTTTCTTAAAGTAAGTTTCTAGCCCTTGAGGGTACAGAGAAAAAAAAGCTTGAGGACTGACTCTCGTTTTTTGAGCACTCGGGGTGGCAAAACTGCATCCTGTTACAAAAAAAAGGGCTTGAAGTTTGCTTCAGCTACAGTCTTTATATAGAAACTGCTATATATTAGAGATCATACAGCTTTACTTTGACAAACGGAAAAAAAGATGTTGGCTAATCAAGTTATGAATTCACACCCCCAGAACCAGACAACAAATGGATGTGACCCAGGAGTATGGATCCAGTATAATTACTTAGCTTTAGAGACAGCCAAGTTTATTTGTAAAGCAGTAATCAGTGAAACCTCTTACCTCCCAGGTTTGGTGCTGTATTTCTGTAACCTTGCTTTGACTTCATCATATGTTAGGAATGCCATATACCCAGGGTGTGTCACAGCTAAGAAGTTCCAGTTCCTTAAGATTGAACCCCAAGGCTAAAAAGAACACAAATAATGAAATGATAAATCCAATTAGATAATTATAAGTATCTGTTAGAATAAAACTCAAGACTACTTGTGACAAAGACAAATTATTTCAGGCCATTTCACTTAAAATGTACATATCTGATTTCATATAGCTGTTTAAGGCGCTGCTCCTTCAAAGACTTTCACATGTGCATAACTTTATGCATTGTGAGGAGTCCTTCAAAGTTCTTCAATGTGTCAAGTTAAGCACTTGTGTAAGATCTTTGGAGGATCAGTATCTCAAGGTTCACTGATAACATATGTAGTCCCAGTAAACTTATTAAGTGTTATGACTGATAGTAAGTGTTCACAGAATTGGGCCCCGAAATAGCATCAAAAGTCTCTCATGAAAGCTGCACAGTTTGTATGAATGCACAGCAAAGAAGCATGTTACAGCTTTACTTTTTCAGACAAGACCCTGCATTATTATACTAATAGACTAAGTCTAGTGGAGCACTGATTTTTGAACTGTCATCCTTTTTATTACTCTACACTTCTTGATCCTGTCAGTTGTCATACCAGTATTATGGCCAGGGAATGAGATGAACAGTGACAGTGTTACTTTCAGGGTATTGACAAATCATCATTGCCATTTCACTTGAGTCACAATTACTTCAAAGAGCTGGCACTGAAGCACACCTGACATGTCAGATTATAACCTCAATCAAAAGAAAACATCTTTTATTTCGGTATTTAAGGTACCAACATAAAAAAAGTGAGTGTTCAACAACCAACATTTTGAAAGACAATAGTCCCTCTCAGTGGCTAAAGGATTTGTGTGTGGGGGGGGGGGGGGGGGGAGGAGAGAAGGAGTGCGCGTGTGTCAAGGAAGAGAATAGAAGAGGGAAATCGGGATGAGACAGTCTATCTTGAGACGTGTTCAACTCTCTCTTATGCAAATTCCATTTACAGGTGACATTTTTTAGAAACATGCTGCTTGTGCCGGGAAAGTGGGGATAAAATGTGTCAGTTATGAAGGTTTTTGGAAGCCCCTCTCTGTCAGAGTAACAATTCTTCAGGAGAGCTCTCCAGTTCACGAGTCAAAACAGCTCTTAACCAAACCTAACCTCCTAACAATCTACAAGACACCGCAGGGCCAGAACAAAATGTATTTCTCAGCTCACTGCCTTCACTTTCCATAATTATAGTTAATATATAGAAATTAAAAGAGCAAAAAGGTCTGTGTCGGATTTGTAAGCAAAGAAGGAAAAATAGGATAGCTTTCTTATAAAGAGTAATTGTACGTTACTCCAAACTATACTAATTTATGGTATAGTTAGTAGGAGTGTTCCTCTTAGAACCTCTTGTAATCAAACCCCCAAGCCAAGGTTTGGGTTTGTTTACTGTGATCCTAGGCACCCCTGTATTCACACCCGAAACACCGCTGCATATGCTGTGTGAGGTATTAGCTAGCATGTTACTCACATTGATATATCAATATCATTGTAAAATGCATGTATTAACCTTATATGTGAAGTTATGAATTCTCTCTGTACGATGTTACTGGAACATGTTTAAGACCTGACAGTCTAGCCTAGGTAAAGGTGATAAACACATCTGTCCTAGATAAAGGAATGTGGGTTAACCTCAATTTACGTATTAACCATAAACAAAATTATGAAGCTAAACCTGCCTGAACTCGAGAGACAGCGAATTAACATGGTTCCTTCACCCTAGACTTCACTCAGGAGACTGAATTCCCCAGGAGGCCTTCCTGACTTGTAAGACAAAGGCAATCCCTTAGGGAACAGAGAGAGACTCCTGTGACATCCTGTATCCCATGTTCACCATATTTATAAGGTTATGATATATTTTGTACAAAGTATGCCTTGTGAGGTGTGATGTGAAAACTCAATCTACTGAATATTAGTAACCTGTTGAAATGTGTGTAACATCACTGCATATAAAATTATGAGATTTTGCTGTATCATTACTGAAAAATGTTGTAACTCCGGGTAACAGTTTTCAGAGACAAAGACACACTAGCAACCCCAGACAGGTTTCACCAAAGTCAAGTGGGCTATCATTTCCTTAAGCAGCCATTCTTCAGCAATGGAGAGATGTTAACAAGAAATTTACATTTCATCCCAGACATAGTTCGACTCTCAAGTACAAAGGGAACTGTTTGTCTATACCCTGGCAGGGGTTAATCCTTGAAGAAAGGAGACTATGAAAATAAGGGACAGTGACCTCCACGTAACCCCACTCCGTCTTCCATCTCTCTGCTCATGAAAATGACGCTCAAAGCACTGAACAAAGGGGCGGGGGGGGGGGAGGGGACAGTGGTCCCAGACTGGAAGGAGATGCAGCATGTGAAATGTATTGCAGCTGATGGTGAGATAACCCTTTTTTGCTTTTAAACCTATGAGCCTTGGTAAAGTTTAGGAATTAATTTGTTTATCCATTTGTTTCTTTTGTAAGCAATCCTGACATATGCATCTCTACCTGTAATCATGTAATATCTATCTTTCTATAATTAATAAACTTGTTTTAATGTTTTATCTAAACCAGTGTAGTTTGGTTGAAGTGTTTGGGAATCTCTACTTAGGCTGGTGCATAATCATTACCCAGTGTTGGAATGATGGACTTACTATGAGCTTATATGGTCCAGGAGGGTACTGAACAGTGCAAGATGCACATTTCTGGGGAACAAGGCTTGGATTGAAGAATATGTAGGTGTCGCCCTGTCTGGAATTCATGAATGGCTGGGACAGCATTCATGTAACACAGCTGGAAGTGATTTTACATGCTGGTGGCTGTATATGCGCAGGCCAGGAGTGGCTGTTCTGGCTGCAAAGCAGTGCAAACGGCACCCAGGCTACAGAATTAAGGGGACACTGCTGTTCAATGTCTCAACTCCATCTTTATCCTTCACCTAGAAAACAAAGCCAGGTGATTTGATCTTTGGCTCCTGGCCTGGCTGGACCATAAAAAGCTGCAAAGGAGACGGCTGGTGAGAGAACCCATCTTGAACAAAAACAGTATCTTGCTAGACGAAGTTTTAGACGCGTTTTCACTTTTATTTGCTTGTAACCATCTCTGTCTTTATCTCTTTTACTTGGTATCACTTTATCCTTGCTCTTTTGTTGAACTTGTTTTATTTTTACTATAGGCCAATTCAGTGCTGTGTTTGAAGGGAAGAGCGTATTTAATAAATTGTGATGTACTGACTCTAAGAGCAGCAAACTTAATATATTCTGTAAATGCACAGCAGAAGGGGCTGAGGATTGCAGAGAAATATCTCTGAGGAACTCATGGGCTGGAATGCTGCAATTGTTACCTACTAGCAACATTTGGGCCGGGAGAGCCTCAAGAGGTTTGCTTGTGAGGAAGATAAACTGGAGGGACAGGCAGCTGACACAGTCTAATTGCCAGCAAAACTCATTCTTAATGAGGCAGAGGTAACAGAATGCCCCCACAGCTCTTGGTATCCCCAGGAACCTTTTACAGTTACCAACCTGAAAACCAGTTCAGCTTCAACAAAAAGGTTTCAGAATTTTCTGCTGAACACAGAATAAGTTTTTGTTTGGAATAGAAACGTATTCAAACCAGGCAAAGTTTAGGTGTTTCAACTGAATTTTGCCATGAAATGTTTTGTTTAACTCAAACCCCAAACTCAAAAGCAAAGCTTGGAAGGTGCAAAACCATATGAGCCGAAGATTCACACAAATCCTTGAAATCCAAAATAGCTGAGTTTTGCACTAGCTCTAGCAAAGGCACCAGTAAAAAAAAAAATAAATAAATAAAAAAAAAATCTTGAAATATAATGATAAAAGATGCATTTTGGTTATTTCTGTAAGGGGAATGCTTTGATTGTGTTTTGAGACTCTGAGTTTGGCCTCAGAACAGCCTAAACAGAGATGGGTTACACCTGAACAATTTTAACTTTGACTTTTATTGGTTCTGGCAATTTCACTTGGTGAAAATGAGATGATAAAGAAACAAAAGCCCTGGATTCAACATACCCTACTATCATCCAACTTTTGCAAATGGTACCTAGCCCTTTAATGGACTATACCAAATCCCCAGAAATGAACACGCCAGAATATTGTGGGTGTTCAAAAAAAAATCAGTTCTGGATCCAGATTTCACAGTGAGCACATCTTTAACAAAATAATTTTCACAAACAATTCATTAAATTGTCAATGTACACTTCAGACAAAGAAGAAAAACAGCCAATGCCTGAATAAGTGATAGACTTCATTTACCAGAATTGCATCCTAATAATTACTCCTATATACAATATATAGAGAGAGGCTAAAGTGAGCAGCCCAGGCCCGTATTTTTTGAGAGAAATCTAAATGCAGGAAAAAATGCATGAGTTGCCACAACTGCATCACAATTAGGGTAGCCATGTCCACAAACTATGCACATATTGTTTCATGGGTGTATCTTAAAATATAGGCTTTGATACCAAAAAACAAAAAATAAACAAAGTTAGGTCCACGGTCTAATGTTTGAGTCATTCACTATTTTCCAACCATCTGACTTTTTTTGTCCATTTGGTGACTCACAGATCTAAGTTCTTCCATAACGCTGAAAATTTTAAGAATCTTACCTGAAATAGTCTAGTGAAGATATCAAATTCAAAAATTGAAATGTAGTCATTGCAGGTCAAGTCAATGGTAGACTTCAGAGCCATTGCTTCCAAACCAGAGCTTATCTGATGAATCTCATGAAGGCACTGCCGGAACACTTTCCATGGCACTATAGTTCTGTGAGGGGGAGAGAAACGATTTAATAAGATGCCATATTGAAGAAATTTTCTTATTTAGACAGCACAACTCAAGCCTGACATTAATTTAATTATGTTTGATTTTGCTACAAAAACTGAAGCTCAGTTTTCTGCAAGGATTCAATCAAATGCTAGTACATCTTATTTTCCATTAAATGGATGTTGTTAAACTCCCTCTTATTTTATTATGCAAAATATTCAAGCCAAATTATTTCCCAAAATGGTGTGGTGGTGAGTTTTTTGTTAGTTTGTTTTTACTGTAAGTGAATTTTGTGCACGGGAAAGTTGATGGAGTCTCTGGTGCCAAGATTAAAATCCTCTATTTATCCACAGAACAGGTACAGCAAACCACCTCACATGATCCCAATCTTGACTTGAAGGAAACCTCTGAGATGGATGGGAAGTTCCCTGGCCTCTGTTCAGACTAACAAGTATGCTACTTAGTGCCTACCGTGATTGCAGTTTTTGTGATTAAGGCTCATTTATACCAGTTCACTATGTACAGGCCAACAACCTTCAGATAATAACTGCTATGACACCACTACTCAAGGCTCAGTTCACATCAGCAACCTAAGGAAGGGAAAGGCTCTTTAAGTCACTGCCAAAGAGTGTGGCTTGCTCTATTTGACTATACAGCTGTTCTCCCGATCCCCTCCCAAAGAAATTGCTTTTAGAAATAAGAACATTGTTACAGAATTGAGTAATAGTGACAAACAAAGGAAAAACTGCAGGATGACAGCAATGGTAACGGGTTATAACAGTTACATGGATATTAGAGTGCAGCTCTTACCATGTCTATATCTGCACAAATTTGAAAGCTCTTCCAATAAATAATCCAAACTGTACTTTTCTGAATCCAATTTAGTAGCTAACTTTGAAGCAACTTTTGAGACTTTATTGAATAAATGACTTTATTCAACATTTGAGACTTTATTCTCTTTTCTCCTGACTAGAAACAAGGTCTACCTGAGCATTTAAGGAAGGGATTTAGTACTTGAGGACTCAACAGTTCAAGATGCTACTAGGCTGAGAGCCTGCTGCTGGGGGTGGGGGGAAATCCTGCTTCCCTTCTGAAGAATGCAACGAGAACTGGGGGAAGGCACCTCTCAGCCCAAAGTCCTAGCAGCATGGAGAAAAAGAAGGAGCCTGTTGATGCAAATGAATTCAACAGAGGATGAATAGGTGCTACCATTAATGAGGAAGGGCAGCTGAAATGCACTGAAGGCCTCATTCAGCTAGACAGAGGCCGGTTGAGTGCTTTGAGTTGTCAAGCGTTAACAGGGAATGAGTCCCTTACCCCTGTGCCACTGGCAGAACCTGCCCCTACTTTTATTTGTAGCTCTGGAGCAGAGCATGGCAGGCATGGAAAGAGCAATTCAGAACGAAGACATACTAAACTGATCCTCTCTAGTAGAGTCACATTTTGTTCACCTCAGTTCCTCTCCCCATCCTTCTGTATCCCACGTCCCTTTGAACTCATCTGCCGCACAAACTGGCAGGTTCTTCTGCCAACCACTGTCAGTGAAGATGGTGAGATCTGGGACCCCACGCGATGCCCATCACGTGGAGGAACCCTTTACAAGCCATGGCAGACCACCCGTCAACAGCTACTGCTGCTGCTTCTTCACCAGACGTCATTATAAAGGTTACTATCTAAATTCTGCAAGGCATTAAACCCCTCCCTGCAAGGTGGACTGACTGACCTCAATGCCCCCTAGGAGTAGAGAATAGCCTACTTTACAGGATCACATTCTCGGTGATCTGTAGTTATATGCAAGACTTTAAAATGTGTACGATTTTGTGTTTCTAAAGCCAGTTTGTGTGTATGCGGATACTAAAAAACAGTCTAAAGAGCCAAAGAGACAACCCTCACACATGCTACAGATGCCTCATGGGCTTCTGCTGTTGACACTAACTTTAGAAAACCCCCACAACATTTTTATTCCACAAACATTTTCACATGTCCTTTTTACATGTACAAAGTAATTCAGATTACTTAGTAATATGGAGTTATAAAAGAAAATGATAGTTATATCTGACTGTTCCACACTAAATAAATACTTGCCAATTCACCTAACTTTAAAAAAAAGAGCTTTCAGCTAAAAGCAGAACGCTGAGGACTTGAGTTCATATTTCTGCTGCAGGGAAAAATCCTAATGTGGCCTTTACTGAATTCATAAAAGCCTTTAGACCTGGAAATCTAAATGTCATTTTGAAGCTTGTATTGAGAAAATCATAAATGATAATATATGATGAAGCTGAATAGATCTCCGCAGATATGTTCGTCTGTGTATGAAAAACAGGAAACCACAAAGAACTGAAGAGATACACCACATCAGATGCCATTTAAAAAAGAATGCACATCAAATTTTGATCACGGTAAAGAAAGAACAAAATGCTGCACTGACTTTTAAGTACAAAGATAGAAAACCTCTGTGCATCCGTGGTGTTAAAAACTACAGTTATATATGAATTTAGGTGTCACAATTACAGGAATTAAACAGGTAATCATAAATTAGACTTCCTCTTTGATTCTCTCATTAAACTTTCTGAATGGTGACAGCATCAAGATCACAGTACTAGAGTAGCAAGGGTTAGAAGAGGAAATCTAAACTCTTAAAGCTAAAATTAATCTCATATGCAAGTGTAATCTCAATACAAAGCAAGCAAAAACAAGTGATGTGACAGGATTGTCAGAACTCCCTCTTGGTTCTCCACCTGCGATAGTTTCATGAAGAAATTATTGATGTGACCGATACACAGGGCCTACCATCCTCTATTCACTTAATGTTATTACCCCTCACCTGATTAAAAAAATAAAATAGATACAAAATTTCAAGGTCAGACACCTTAATGCACAATTCAGCCCATCTGCAACTCAGCCTATGACAGACATGTTCATAGTTGAGAGATTAAACCAGTGAAATAACATCTGAAGTTTATCGCAATAATCTTCCAGGACAGGCGTTTAAAAAAAAAAAAAAAAAAAGGGGTGTTCCTCATCTATAGTCCACTGAAATCCATCTGAGCCCTTTCAGTGAGTTTTGGATCTGGCCTGTTGTGCCTTGACCATCATTTACTGTCCCCAGGAGAGCTGAGAACTGTTTGTTGCTGAAACACTCATTTCTGCTTCTGATAAAGTCACTCTGTAGCTTTTGGCACTAACCAGCTTGGGACCAGCCTACCTGAGGGACTGCCTCTCTCCCGGCGCCATACTGACAGCAAGTGGTCAAGAGAAGTCCTTGAGCAGGAGGCCGCCTTTCATAGAAAAGAGGGAGTTTGCTAGCAGGGTGTTCTCTGTGAGGTCTCCAGGACTATAGAACTTGTTCCTCCCCCATCTATCCTCCCCCTTTAGTCCAAAGTAGCCTGAATTTGGCATTCTCCCAGGCACACTGCAAAAGGTGTGGGTAGGAGTATTTAGAAAAAGCTGAGAATAAACTTCCCACAACAGTAAAGCGGTGGAAAGGAGCTTTGGTAGGTGGCTGTCAGATTGAGTTCCTGTTTGAATGATCATTTTAATGCTGTTGTGATTTCCGGTATATTATTACACGTTAGGGATCTACAGTTTTGTACAGGTGTCTTTATTATTTAAATCCAAACACATTACTTCAGATGCTGTTTATAAAACGAATGCTGAGATAAGGATTTATAGAGAACAGTATGTTTGTCAAGCCTACTAAATAATGTTAGAGAAAGCTTGTTGCCTTTACAATAAAAGAAGACAGGATCTGGTTTACAATCAAATGCAATCTGCCTCTTTTCCATCTTGAATTGTACAAGGTATTTACAGCTAATGGTTTCCAGGCTCTTTGTCCTTGTTTTGTTTGTTGCTTCATGCCACTAATGATGCCCAGCATTAGATGTCGGCAGGTATTTCTGCACATGCCTGATGAGATTAGGCAGATCAGTGGGAACTTGTCTGGAGAAGGAGGGGTACGCACCTCTGCTGTGTTCATCAGGAAGATGCAATATGACACCCCCTACCATGTAAGGCTTTCTGTATAATTAGGATGAATAAGTGCATTGTCTTATATTTAATAACTATATAAGCTGTCATTGGCTGTATGATGTACTGTTACTGAGGCATTATTCTGGGGAGTATTTCATATTAAGAATACTAAAAGATAGTACAAAAACGCTATCCTCGCTATAAATTCACTCAAACTGTTTGCTGCCCAAAAAACGGCTTTTTTCTTTTTTAAACATATGTTCAGCAACAGTTTGTCTCTTTTCTGATGTCTTCTAGGAAGCAGTACGAATTTCAGAAAGTATCAGGCTGTACGTTTGTTTTAGTTTGTTTTCATAAACATGTATTATATGTGCTATTTTATGATGCTCTTGGACGTGCTGTTGTACAATTAATTAAAATCAGAGAGAAAATATATAAAAGGAATAAATGTGAAGTGGCTTGAAACGTACACCTGAATTAAAACACTAGGGAGCTAAGGACGACCATCTCTTATGTATTTAGGTGTGTTTTATTTATTTGAGACAGAACTTTTCTAAATCGAAAGAATTTAAAGCTCACTTAGGGCCTGATCCTACTCACGCTGAAATCAATGGGAGTCTCTGCACTGATTTCCCTTTCAATTGCAGTCAAAGCATACCTATGCTGGTTTAACAACAACAAAATGGTCCTCTTTAAACCTTCAGGAAGCTTGTTTGAGACCCTAATGCAGAAAAAGTTTCTCACACCTAAACACTCTGTCTCTTGCTGCAGACCTGACTGTATCTGGATAATCACCTCTGGTCTTCCTCTCATCTGAGGCGCCCACCAGAAGAAAACATTCCCCGTGGAGACTGCCTTTCTATTTTCTCTGATAGAGTGACAGTAGTAATTGCATTTATAACAAATTGGTGGCATGAGGTCTGTTCTGGGCAGAGTAAAAGTTTTGTTTTAGACATCATCTTATGTAAAAAGCAGTTTCAATAAGCATTTGCCCCAAGGGTAGGGTTATTCAGGATTCCAAGATATATCATACTCTAAAACACCAAGCCAAGCTTCCTCCAAGCCATTTGAAGGATTAGAGCTCAGCAAGTAATTCACAACAAATAATTTAACAGATGGATTTAGCTTCTTTTTCTGCTCATGGAATATCAAAGAGCAAACTGGGATGTTCCTCAAACTTTTTAAGTATTTGCATGTTTTGCTTGAAAGAACCAACAACTATGGATTAAAAAAAATTATCTCTGTGAACATTCAATGTGCAATATCTGAGCTGCACTGGTCAGATGTGCACATGCCATTGTTTCTTCTCTCTCAAAGTAGAGGAGCTCAGAAGCACCTGTGGTGTGAATATGTATGTGTGTAACTTGGAAATTGACATTCTGCCAACATCCGTGCCAGTACGACTCTCTCAGAAATGCTGCAGAATGCAAACACAAAAGGGGCATGACTGTCCAAAGTGAATTTATTTAAAAATTCAAGCAGTCACCCAGATCTAAACAAAATTCTTTGAATGTCAGAGGCAACTGATGTGGGTTTCAGTTTATCATCACTGAACACAGCTTTCTTAGAATATTGCTCCAAACACCCTCCAGTATGAAAAATGGATCTCATGCTTCCTTTGGTTCTGAAGCCCAGAGCAAACAACTGTACAAGTCAATTCAAAAAAGGCCTGAGAAGATCAGTCACAAGGGGGAAAAAGCACTTCTGCTCCACCATGCCATCCCATTCTATACAACAGTTACAATAATGACCCCATGTGTCAGAAGTACAACTGACGCCTAACACAGGAGGGTAGGGAAGGGAAAGGAGGGCGAGACTCTGGGAATAAAGAAGGAGCAAAGGAGTACGTATCCCTTGCCTAAGCAGTCTCTCTTTGGAGACTACAGGTTAGTATTTCCTGAGGCAGCACATATCTGTACAGAGCTGCCTACACACCATGGCTTCATTAGTGAACAATGGGTTCCAAACACCCACAGTCATCAAGGACCACAACCATCTGTGGGCATGCATGATCTGGAACAGCAAGGGGCTGGAAAAAAAGAGCTTTCTATATTTATGTGGGGTCGGCCCCCATTTCTCCAAATTCCTTTCTCTGTCTGCATCAGGGATTGCAACACACGCTATCAGGGATCCAAGTTAGGCCTTCTGCAAAGTCAGTCTCAGATCACTGTTTTTCTGGCCATACTCCTGTTCCATTTGAAAGTATTTGGGGAAACCCATGTTAGAGGCTGATTTACTAATTCAGTACAAAGGTTTGTTTTTTTTTTTGTTTTGTTTTTTTTAAAGGTCAGGAAGAGGCAGTGCTAGCTGCCTCCATGCTAATTTACATGAACATGGCTGCGACAAGGAATCCACCCCATCACACAGAACTGACTGCTATAGGCCTAGTGACATCAAGACCTTAGTGCAATGACTGACTGTGAAATGGCATAACAAACCTAGTCTTACTTGTTCAAGGCTTGTCTCTCTGGTTCCAAACACCATCATTAAGATCATCTTTCTGCCCCATTATTTTGACCATGTCAACCCTTTGAGCCCCTGCACTGGCTCAACTTTCCCCATTGTGTCATATAAAAGATTCTGATCCTTACATTTAAGCTCCTTCATTACTTAGTCCTGATCTGTAATTGTCTTTATTATTTAATGTGCTACAAACCTTCCACTCACTTTGGTCCATGGAGGATGGCAGCCTCCATTTCCTATTTGCCTGTTTCTCCCACAAACATCTTCACACATTCTTCCATGCAGAAGTCTTTCGTGGCCCTTTATCTGGCCACTGTCATTTGGCAGTTTCCTTTAGGAACCACAGAAGAGGATTTTGAGGAGGGATTTGAAAGAGGAGGGAAATTAATGGAATGACCTCAATGAATAAATCTGTTAAACCCGGTCTTCCTTCAAATACCCCCGTGAGACCCACTTCTGTGGTGCCTAAGGGAAACTGTCAACTGATGATGGCTAGATAAATAGTCAGTAGGAACTTCTAATAGTTATCTTCGCTATTAATGTATTTTTAATTAAACAATTTGAAACCATCTGGCTGTGCACATAGCTGGCTGTAAATTCTGAAGGAAGACAAGCATGCTATGATGCATATATTGGAAACCTGCAGAATGTGCCTTAAAGTGGTTGTAGCGGCCCTGATGGTTGTAAAAGAATGAGTGCAGCAACACGTGTTCTTGGAAAAACAACACTGCTTATTATAGAGCAACAAAATAAAAAGTTTCCAATCCATTTGGGAAGAGCAGTCAAAGAGAAAAATAAGTGTTCAGCGCAGACTGGATGCCAGGAATTGATCTTTGAGAATTTACTGTACATCCACATTAAAAAAATAAAAAGCAGCATGCCTTACTTTGCTGCTAGACAAAGCCCAAAAGGCACAAAAATCTAAAGAGCAGGCCTAGGACATAATGGATCATGACTTTTGTTAAAGCTTCATTTATATTTCAAAATTTAGTCAGAAAAAAAACCCTACAAAACAAGGTGGGATTGTGGGATGGTTTCCAATTGTTTTTTCAGAGAAACTCGAAAATGTTTATATTTGTATTCTGAAAAATCGTAACATGATCAGCTATAAACAAAGAAATAATTGCATCTCTCTGCTCAGGGACACAAAACGTAACATAATTATTTCCATGTTTCTCATTTTAACCGCTTATTATTTCTCTAGGAGCCAAATCTCAAGGTAATTTACTTAGTGTTTACCTGAGCAAACTCCCATTGTCCTCAGAATAAGGACTGAGTAAAAATGAGAAGAAGATTTCTGGATAAGGTGTTCTATGAATTACGCACATACCAGAACCCTCGTATGTATCTGACAGCCCTAATTCAGGAAGGCAATTAAATAGATGCTTACCATGAAGCATGGGCATAAGTGCTGCTCTGAATAGTGCCGTTTTCGTAAATTTTAGTTTGTTTAAACAAAAAATAAAGATTTTTGTTCAAGAAGTTATTGGAGTTTTTCCCTCTGCAATTAGAATCTCACTCGCAATGTGCTCTATTTAAAAGTGCTGATGCAAAAGGAGCTTGACAGAGGAGGTCAATGAACCAGTATCCATCAAGGCAGCTGTATCTAAGTTGAAGCAACATACTAATATGCTTACAATGCATATATGTCTGTAATAGTTCTGAAGGGCACCTTAATGAAGTTGGATATATGGGCCAAAATTTTCAGACTTAGGTGCCTAAAGTTAGGCTTTTAAATCTGTATTTGGAAACCTAAATGTGTGGACTGTTTTTCCATAGGTCCTGGAACTCCCACTGACTTAAACGAGATTTTGGGTGGCCAACAACCCTGAAAAATCCTATCACTTTTATTGAAGTCTCTAAGGACCCAATCCTGTCCATTTGTTTTTTAGAGGTAGAATTTTGATCACATGTAGATCCCCATTCACTTCAGTGGGGTTCAGCATTGACACAGGAATCTGACAGGAGGAAGCCAGTAGCAGAATTGGGACTTAAATTTAGGTCTATGGGGCCAAACTTCAGCAGGCGGGTTTGAATATACTATCTATATTTGAGCAATTCAATATTGAACATATTTACCAGTATGAACACTGGAGATGTCATCATTTATTACATCTCGTCCAACACCCTAAAGCTTGAAGTATGCACTATGTCTAGGAAAGGGATATGTAAATATTTGCAGACCAATTTGTCAAAACACGCCCACCTTAAAAAGATGTGACCCCCAAAGGCATATCAGTGTGTGATACTCAGTGAATTAAAAGACAATTCATGCCTAAAAGGCTTCAAGCATTTCAATTCATAAAGAGATTAAATGGTAATGCAAGACAATAACTTTTACTCATCTATGTATTCAACATTCATGCTGTTACATGCTTTACAGTTACTTAAACACAATTAACTAAATCTGGGTGAATGCCAAGCCTGCTGAGCGCAAATTAACTGTTTACTACTGAGAAGTGAGGTTGTTAATCATGGGCAAGTGGCAGGTTCTTAAAAAGTCAGCCTACTAAAAATAGCAACTACTTATTGAGGTCTGTCTATGCTTGACACCATGCAAAATATAACACACATGGTCCAAGCCCCAAGAAATTTACAGTTGAAATTAGAATCCACCTGGAAAGGTGGTTTTTTGTTTTTGTTTTTTTTTTTAAATAGAGAAATTAGATCACCAGGAAAGTGTGGCACAAACAGAGGTATGAAGACAAGAGACAAGAAGGAGAAGAGAGGCACTAAGTCAGGTGGCTCAGGAAAAGCAGAGAAAGAGGAGGGGTCAGAAGGAAATGAACAAGCCAAGGGTGAAGTTCAGAGTTGGATTTAGATTTAGATTTATGGTTGCGATCTGTAAGTATTCAGCAAAGAAATAGACGTTGCAGCCAGAATAGCAGGTAAAGTTACCCAAGGATAGCACAAAAAAGGAAAAAGGGGAAGGGACCAAGGATCAAACTCTAAGGATAACTAAGAAAAGAAGGACACACGAAATGAAAAGTAGAAGACGTGTGGGCATTTAAAAAACTTGATATTTACAACTTGGTGTTTTTAATTGACTTTTTTTTTTTAAAGGGTGCTCTATCACAAGAAATTTTAAGTCACATGCCCCGAGCCTTGACAATAAAAATCCTTAAAAAAAAAAAACACACATTTTTTTTCTGACCCTTGATGATGTTTTGAAAGATCTTTTGAGCAGGGCCAATGGCAGCATAAAACATGCTCAGGTTCACTTCTCTTAACAAAAAGAAAAGGAGTACTAGTGGCACCTTAGAGACTGACCAATTTATTTGAGCATAAGCTTTCGGGAGCTACAGCTCACTTCATCGGATGCATCCGATGAAGTGAGCTGTAGCTCCCGAAAGCTTATGCTCAAATAAATTGGTCAGTCTCTAAGGTGCCACTAGTACTCCTTTTCTTTTTGTGAATACAGACTAACACGGCTGCTACTCTGAAACTTCTCTTAAAGAAGATCAAGAGATGGCTTGATCAGGAATTGATCAGAAATAAATACTTATATGGGGACAAGATTTCAGATAGAGGACTATTTATTTTAGCAGGCAAAGCCTAATGAGATCCACTGGCTGGAAGCTGAAACTAGACAAAAGTCAGATGAGAAGTAAGGGGCAATTTAACAGCAAGTGTAATTAAACACTAGACCCATTACCTAGGGCCATAGCGGACTACCCATCCTTTGAAGTGTTTTAAATCAAGACTGGGTGTCTTGTTGAAAAGACATGCCTTAGCTCAAGTAGAGATTAGAGGCTTGACTCAGGAATTGCTTGGTGAAATGCTATGGCCTGTGTTATGCAGGAAGTCAAACTAGATGATCATAATGGTCCCTTGTGACCTTAAAAAAACCAAAAACACAAACAAAAAAAACTATGAATCTCACCAACCTTTTTCTGTTCCTGCCACTATAAAAGTGTTTTGCAATGATAAATACTGATAATGAAGGCGTGACAAGACTGTATCACATATTCATCTACAGCCTGCATAAAGTCCACAAAGTATTTTTAAAATGTTACAATTTGTGTTTGAAGTGCTCTATTTAGTTGCCAGTTTTTTAAACAATCCTGTACGCTCACAATACCCTCCTTGTACAGCGTATTCTTCTAAAAACTCACTTCTTTCATTAAGCCTCCCAGAACTCATCTACACAGATATGTTGTTTCCATCTATTCCTGCACTTTAACTGTTATTCCACATGTCATATCAGAGTTGGACTCTAAGGTCCTCAGTACAGGGACTCCATCTTAACGTATTTGTTAAGTAGCGCACATATTCAAGAAACCAAATATAGTCAAACATTACTAATCTGAGAGTATGCGTTAGGCAGTAAACTTGTTCACTGAAAATGTAGCAATATGGGCAGGGAACATCAGATTCAGTTAAAGTTCCTAATTCAGTCTATGGTAAATCTCTTGTAGCAGGACATGTAGGCAAGAATATACATCATACAATGCATTGTGGTTTTGCATATCTTAAACATATCTTAAAATTCACCCTAGATGCAATGGCCCATAAAAAATGATAAACTGTATTTATTCTACTCCAAGAGTATCCATTAACCTAAAAAATATGGTTTAGACAATCTTTGGAGTGCCAGTATCTAATTAAGGTGAAACTATCTTTTTCTGACTGTACGGAGCAAGTGCCTTGTAGTTTACTAGACGGATAGAAAATATTTCTGGAGTGACAAGACAGCAGCTTCTTACCCTCACCTCCAAGGACCTAAATCATCTCACCTCCACCTGCGTATCTTCTCTCATTTTGACAAATTTAGCTACAGGTGTTTGCAGGATCAGAAGCAAAGTATTCATATTCACCTTCAAATTTAATTTCTCAGATGTAGAAGAGTGATGAAATAATTTAACGTACTGTGGTCAATGTTTAAGTGAAAATAATTCCTTAAACTGAAATGAAAGGGATTATGGACAGGAATAAGTGTGCTGTTGTTTTCAGGATGGGGCCTCTAATGTTACACTGGTTAGCAGAAGAGGATTTCGAGACAAGTACTGGTTTTAGTCAGATTAGAGATTACTGTAATTTATATTCCTATCTTGCTTGAAAATTTGGTCTTAGCTTATGTTACTTTCCAAATTTAAAATTTTGCTTAACACACAGAAGGACAAACTGGAAATGGAAACCAACAGGAAAGTGAAAAGCAGACAGGATTTGTTTATGGGATTTGGAGAAAAGGATCAAAATTCATATAATTTTAAGAAAACAAAAAAAAATTTCATCATGGGTTTTGCACCTTCTACAGCAACACAATTTGAAAGACTAAAAGGAAAACAAAAAACTTTCTTCCTAATTTTCCCTTCACGCCATCCATAGTTCATTTTTCTTTACATGTATTTTACCTACAGAAGAGAACTACTGCACCCAACCTTTACTTCTTGAAACTAAATAACCATAGAGAAACTAAATGCGAAATCATTACGGCAACTCTGGCAAAAAAAATTATATCTATTCTATTTGCATTATTTAAAACAGTACTTCTCTGTATGCCTGTTATAAGACAGAATTCATAATCCTTCTAACCAGCAATACTTACTTGTCTCCAAAAAATTTTCTCCAGAACTCTGCAGCATCTGCTTTTGTGATACGAAAGTTGTCACCCTGGAATTGGCCATTAGGAAAGATTGCTTTGATTTCTGCCAGCATGTGGCTGAAGATCAGGGACAGCTTTGTAAGGTTTCGCCTGCAATTATAAGAAAAAGAAAGAGGAAAAACCTTAAAACCATTAATGACAGGTTTCAGAGTAACAGCCGTGTTAGTCTGTATTCGCAAAAAGAAAAGGAGGACTTGTGGCACCTTAGAGACTAACCAATTTATTTGAGCATGAGCTTTCGTGAGCTACAGCTCACTTCATCGGATGCATACTGTGGAAATTGCAGAAGACATTATATACACAGACACCATGAAACAATACCTCCTCCCACCCCACTCTCCTGCTGGTAATAGCTTATCTAAAGTGATCATCAAATGGCCCAACTTGATGATCACTTTAGATAAGCTATTACCAGCAGGAGAGTGGGGTGGGAGGAGGTATTGTTTCATGGTGTCTGTGTATATAATGTCTTCTGCAATTTCCACAGTATGCATCCGATGAAGTGAGCTGTAGCTCACGAAAGCTCATGCTCAAATAAATTGGTTAGTCTCTAAGGTGCCACAAGTCCTCCTTTTCTTTTTGCAAAACCATTAATAGGTCTTTCAACTTGTGTTTATATAAGGTGTTTGTACCATCGGCTGATAAAAGGGAAACAAAGAACCCCCAATTCAAGCCCCAGTAAATAAGTGACTAACACGTTTTATTATTTTTTCATATTTAACATGTATTTGCAATGCAAGTATTCACATACATTCCACTGACAATTTATACTTAGCTTTAAGCTACAACTTTCAACAATGGAATAGAATTTGATTCTGTTTAGCACCTGTTTGTGATAGTTCATGGGAATCTCAAAGTTCTTTAATCAATAGAACATTGTATATCTTAGGATTGCCTACAAGCCCCATCCTTGTACTGTTTAATTGCTGAATATTAGACAACTACTATGGACTTGGATAATCACTAAATACATTTTCACGTGTGACGTACCACCTTTCAATCCAAAGTGTAAGGACAGTGTTAATTGTCCACTCTATCACATCCCACTCATTCTGCCCAACACTTTTATTCTCTTGATTCTCTTCAACTTTTCTTTACTGCAGATGCTTCCTATTTCTTGTTTTCTTTAACATGCCTCCTCTAGTGTTAACGTTTCCTTCAAGTTTTCAGTGGCAAACAAAATCAAGACTTTTGCTACTAGTTCACTTCTATAAATTTTCAGGCTTCACATCAGTTCGTTACCAACAGCAATTTAGTTTCGGTGACAAAAAATCCCATTTAGTGTAGTAAAAAGAACAATGCATCCTTCAACTCAGATATCCTTTCTGGTGAAAGAGTTTGTCAGAAGAGGCTTTGGGAAGAAAAACTCCCACAAGGCTTTCATTGTGGGAATATCCTTGATCACCCTAGCTAAGAAAGAAACAGGGTTTTTAAGGCCTCAGGGCCAGCCCAGATATGTAGCAGATAAGCAGATGTATCTGGATACATTTTTGCATCTAATTTATCTTTAAAAATTAAGGCAAGAACCATTTTTAACTACACAAGTTAAAAACCTCCCTTATAACTCTATAGTGCTGCAAGCAATTAAACCAAAACATAATAAAATGTTTACTATTTTGTAATTGCTTGTAGCTTTTTTTTTTTTAAAAGAGAAAAATTCAAAGTTACTTAAGTTACAAAGTTCCTTTTTAAATACATGAGAAGTACAATTGATGAAGTTACCCATGACAAAATAAATATTTTTCAGAATAGGAAAAAGTATATTTTCCCTGCTCACCTAACTCAAATAGCTGCAACTTAGGACTGAAAATAAACATGGAAAATTTCAGCCCAAATAGAAGAATACTGAAGAACTCAGGAGCAACTGAAAATAGAGTTAGAATGGAAGCTGAATTGAAGCTTTTTCTATAGGTTTTGCTATCAGGAAAGCGATGATAAAAAGAATTACAATAAAACCACAAGTCTTTAAAAAAAAAAAAAGTGTAATTAATATACTGCATTGCCTCCCCCACCCCTCCAAATGGCTGTGGGGTTAGCTCTTCAGCAGTCTTTAATTAATCCAGTAAAATCAGATGCCTATAATTCGGGTGTCCAACTGTTTCTTATTTTCTGGATTTGTTCCTCACCACCTCCCCCACTCTGTTTCCTTTGTTCTTTTTAATTAGGCCCATATGTTCTTTATTTTTAAATCTCAGGACTCAGGCCTGAAACACAGTGCAAGCAACCACCATCTTACAGTGACTTTTCAATCACCAGGGTCCACCTCAGACTAACTTATATTTTTTAAGTCACGTTCTCCTTCCACTTCCCATCTGCTCTCCACATCTGGAGGACTGTTGCCCATACCATTACAGATTCAACCAGTTCGGGAAGAGCTAACTGGACAGACAGTTTGACGTGGTCAAACAGTACATTGATTTCAATAAGACAAGTTGCACTGAAAGTGAGGCAAGTGATAAAGTATCATGCTGAACACGGGCCAAGTATTAGTGTCTGTTCTATGATCAGGCAGCCACTTGAATTATACAACAGTGGCTCTGCCCTGCAAACAACTCAGCTACAAAAAAATTGGGGAAGTAGTCAGAGGCATTATTTTCAAAGGAAAAAGTTGTTCTTTGGTTTCATTGAAAATATATTAATGCCCATCTCTTATTTAGTGTTTTCATCAGTAGACCTCAAGCACTTTACAAGGGGAGGCAAGTATCATTATCCCCATTTTAAAGATGGGGGAAACTGAGGCATGGGGTGGTGAAGTGACTCTCTCAAGATCAAGCAGGCCAATGAGAGAACCAGGAATGGAACTTGAGTCTCTGTCCAAAGTCCTATCTACTAGACCATGCTGACACCTACACATTTGCTATCTATCTGATATCCATAATGAAGCCTCCCGAAAACCTGAAGTTATTGGTTAAAGTTATAAAGCTTCATATTTTTACTGAAATAGATTGGACATAGTTAATAAGTAACATGGATATGGTGAATTACTTAAACTGAGAACTAATCATCTGTAAGTATTTTAAAAATATACTTACAGATCATTATTATTAATCAGTGGCTAAGTCACCGAGTTCCAATTTCATAAAATAAACTTTTGAAGCACAATTAGTGCAACAGGTACTTAATACATATTCTACAGAAAATCTATAGCAGATAGCGGCAGCCCTGCTGAACCACTAGAAATCACAATTGACTGGGAGAGTCTCCAGGATCGACTGGTTGGTGACCACTGGCCTAAGCTAAGGCATGCTCCCTGTCTGCCCCGACGCCACACCGCTCCCAGAAGCGGCCAGCACGCCCTTGCGGCCCCAGGGCGGGCGCTCCGCACACGTCTCCTGCCTGCAAGCCCCGCCTCCGCAGCTCCCATTGGCCGGGAACAGAGAACTATGGACAATGGGAGCTGCGGGGGACGGTGCCAATACAGAGGGGTAGCACGCGGAGCCACATGGCCCCCCCAGGGGCTGCAGAGGAGCGTTGGCTCCTTCCGGGAGCGGCATGGGGCCGGGGCAGGAAGTGAGCCTAAGTCCCCGCTACACCATCTACCGGGAGCCGCCCGAAGTAAGTGCCGCCCGGCGGGAGCCCACACCCCAATCCCCCTCCCGGAGTCAGCACTCCGAACCACCTACTGCACCCCAAGCCTCTGCCCCAGTCCTGAGCCCCCTCCCAGAGCCAGCACCCCAACACTCTGCCCCAACCCGGAGCCCCCTCCTGCACCCAAACTCCCTCCCCAGAGCTTACACCCCTCACCTCCTCCTGCACCCCAACCCCCTGCCCCAGGCTCAGCCCAGAGCCCCCTCCCACACTGCAAAGCCCTCGGCCCCAGCTCAGAGCATCAACGGTTGCTTTTCCCTAATCTTTGGGGAAGGGCCCTCTCCCAGCAGAATTTAGAGCTGCTCTAAATCATGATCAGTTGCACAGTCTCCCTAACAGGCTCTATTACAGCAGGGGATTGTCAGAGTGTAGCAGAACTCCAGCCATTACTTCATCGCTATGCTCCCAATATGCCCCCTATGTGGTGGTCAGAAGGAAAGAGTATACTTGTATACAAAGCCAAGTATACAGATTCTACATCTTCTGGGGATTCCTCTATGCTAGGGGAATAGCTGAATAGAATGGCTTTCTGCCTGCCTTATACCACCAATGCAGCCCTCAGTAGATGGATCAGGTGGCCAGAATCTTGCCTATGGTGTTTATATTTGATGGATCAGAAGCTAAAGCTAAGACAGGGGGTGTAATGTGTTATCTAAGGGTGGTGTATGGAAGTAAGACTGAACTTTAGTGCTTCTTGTTTTCTTCTCTGGGGGTGCAATTCACCTTGATTTGGAAAATCTGTTACCACCTCATCCCCCCCATAGGAGCTGCACATAGGATCTCCCTGTAGAGTGGCTTTACCGAAGTGGCTGTGCACTCCCTGAATGCTGTGGGAAGGCTCTCTGTGACAGCCAAGTAGCCACACTGGTATAGTACTAACTGCAGACGAGAAAAGAGATTTCAAATCCACATTTATGTGGCTCCAGAAGTAACTGGCTTGCAGGTCTACAACTACTATTTAAGCATACAGGCACCCTGGTACTGGCTTGGAGGTGTTAATTTCCTCTCCTGGACTGTCCCACACTCCACTTGTATAGAGCCTAAATATCCCTGCTTTTTGTGAGTGCAGTGAATTTTACCCTGGATGCAAATGTCTTTTCTTCTTTCAGGAACTGAAGTTGTGGTGATGACTGGAAAACTGAACTGTCATCTTATAAACAGAGCACAATTCATTATAATACATGACTGCAGTACCCCTGCATTAATTAGGGTTAATAAACCATAGTGTAAGGAAGATTGTCCAGTCCCCTAGCCACTAGACTGATTCCAAAGACCTGTTTTCATTTCCCAGCTCAGCCACAAATGTCCTGTGTGACACTGGGCAAATCACTTGGTTTTTAATACATCCCGACTTCACAGTGGTATTGTGAAGATAAAATCTATTAAGGATTGTGAGGTAAGCAGATGCTAAGGGCCCAAATATTGAACTATTTTAATAATTAACTGGTCTAGGAGATAACACTTGGGTTTTTAAGTTCTCTATAGATCCAGACTGCCCTTCTTTCCAAAGTCCCAAATTCAAATAGGAATCCCATATTGTACTTCACAGAAGGCACAATGCAAGTGAGGACATGACAGTATGCCTATTCTACAAGCACTACACTGGCACAGCTGCTGCACTTCACCCACACTGCTGTAGCCCTGTAGCATACACTTATAACAGCGACAGAGGGGTTTTCCATCACTGTAGTAAATCCACCCCCTTGAGAGACAGCAGCAAGGTAGATGAAAGAATTCTTCTTTTGACCTAGCGGTGTCTACACTGGAGGTGAGGTTGAACAAACTACATTACACAGGGTATGACATTTGTCACAGCCCTCACTGATGTAGCTAGGTCAAGCTAAGTTTTAGGTATAGACCAAGTAATCCATGGCAGAACAGAGGAAACCATGATGGGTTCATATCCTTTTTTCTGGATTGCCACACTGAAATCAGAAGTACAAATTTCAATCATCTTATACCAGAAAAGAGTTACTCTGTGGTGACACTTAGGAATATCTTGCCACTAATTAATTGTATATAGACTACATTTTAAAGTCCGCATGACTCACTCCTTCCCTGTATCATCTGCCACCTGCCCAACACCTACTGTAGATGCAAATACTCCTCCACTGGGTCAACCTGACTTCCAACGCATAGACAATTAGACTTTTCCATTCCCAGTTCAGGCTGAGTTTCCACAGCCCACCTGAACCCACCCAGTATCTTCAACGTCTACAGAGAGAGAGTGCCCTAAAGCATTGACACAGTCAATGAGCATTCTGGAAACAGATTTTGAAAAAAACCCTGTATGCTGCAGTAAAGGCTGTATTTTGTTAACATTGAACATATACATCTAGCTGTAGATAACCTATGGAGGGTCAAATTTTCAGGTGGTAGTGTTCCAGCACAATCAAGGGCTATGCATGGTGGTCAATGGAGCTCTGCTGACTTACACCAATTGAGGATCTTCTCCAGAGACTACACTTTTTTTTTCCATTTCTAACTGCAAAAGTATATAAATGTTCAAAGCAATTAACATACACTATGAAGCAACTGCTTGTCAGAAGCAGTTTTCTAAAACAAAGCCATCTGAGATGTATACACTTCAGCCCAGAAGGAATTTTCATCACTCCATTGTAATCATTTGAAAATAGGGCTTAATAAAGAAAATATTATGGTATGTTAACCGTAATAGCTAGCAAATAATAAAGATTTTTGAAGAGAAGTTCTACCCCTCAGTTTCTATAAAACAGGAAATTTAAGTATGCCTGGCATGGAACAACATTAAAAATTAGGCTGTGCCAACATTTAATTTTATTTTATGGGAGGTGGTGCGGTCTGGCTGACTTGGAGTTAGAAGACCTGGTTCCATTCGTGGTCCTGCCACTGATCCGCTGTATGTTTGATAAACTAGTACACTTTTGTGCCTCTGCTTCCCAGTCTGTGAAATGAGAATAATGATAAACACTGAGATCTACAGAGAATACACTCATCAGTCATTAGATAGGACCATTATGTACATAAATATACAACACGAAGCAGAGGTCCCCATGTCTTCCTCCATCTTTGTAATCACTGAATGGCGCACAAAATAAAATCAGACAATTTTTATTACAAAGACACTTTGCAAATAAATTGAAACAAAACACATCTGCCTGCCTATTATTTTCTCTAGCGTCCATTCTTGTCACTTCTATGCAGAGAGCTTTTATTGTATGCTACCAGTTGTCTCTTGATTAAGGTAACTGCTCTGCCTCTCATTTTGAAATAAATGTCTGTATAGTCCTAGAGATCTCCAACCATGTGCAAGAGAATCAGATTCTCTAAGAGGTATAACATGAATGACAGATTGTTTAATTTTGCAGTTACGTCATGCTGAAAATTAGATTACCATGAGATTGCTTCCTTTGAATCATTTAATAAATGATTTTTATCTTTGCACAAGAGTACATATTATTTGTTAGGCTGCAATCTGCCACAGTAAGTGATGTGATCACTCATGCTGACAGGTTTTCAAGTTCAAAAAATGCAACACAATTCCCCTTTCATAAGGAAAGCACCAGAGTGAAGTCTATTAGATCTAGAATGTCTTTAAATCAAGACTAATCAAACTTTTTTTGTAAATCATGTCTAAAACAGAAGTAGTTCAATCTAGTATTAAAGAAAAAATAAGCTACTGTACAATATTTTTATTTAGAATACATATATATACACTAAGAAAGCTCTTTTTTGAAGAGCATTCATAAGGTGAACTGATGATTTTTTTTTTAAAACTCTACAATATAAAAAGCAAGCTGATAAAGCTTGAAAATCCAAAGCACACACAAAGCTCATTTTCCCATGATCAGTTATATTTAAAATAAACACTTCAGGTCTGCATGTTCCGGATACAGTAAGACTCACAGGATATTGCACTAAGCAACAGTAAGGGAGGAAGGATGGTCTTGGGGTTAGGGCACAGACCTGGGAGTCAGGATGGCTTGGGTTCTCTCTCCCTAGCTCTGCTATTCACCATCCCTGTGTGACCATGTATGTCACTTAACCTTTGTTCCTCAGTTTCCCAATCTGTAAAGAGGGGATAACACTTCCTTATCTCGCAAAATCATTGACACACTTAATGAAGAGTTCAGTGTAAGTTTGAAAGCCTGTCTTTCACAAACAGAATCTGGTCAAATAAAAGATATTACCTCACCCACCTTTTCTCTCTTCATTAATATAGTATTTTTGGATGTTCCACTACCATGGTGATTAGAACCACAGACATGCCAATAAAACTAACTGTGCCTTTTCTACAAATGTCTGAGTATCTCTTCCTTCCCCTTCAACCCCAAATTAACACATTTCTTCAATACCTGCCAGCTTTCCTCCTGCAAAGAATGAAATATGGTCTCCTTCTGACATGAGTGCCAGGCTGTCAATCACCAACTGCCAATGCTGTAAGAAATGCTATGATCAGGACTGCACTGGAGTTTATCCATAAATTATCTAGGATGAATGTCAGATGATACACATAATGTGGCTGCCACCATCTGTGATACCAGCCAGGAACATTTCACTTCGACGACAACACACAACAGGGGACAAAACCAGAAGGTGGACTCGTGTCCCATTCCATGTAATTGTAGATTATTGGTTGTGTGGGATACATCATCTAATGTTAACAAATTAACCCTACTTAATGCATTGAAGGAAGTAAAAACAACTGAAGATCGCTTCCAGTATGCCCTGAGAGAGAAAATTGTTTCTAGCCTCTGGGGGGGTCAGTTCAACTCTGGGATATGTGTAGAAATCACTTTTAAAAGCATGGGAAGGGAGGGAGCATGGTTCAGTATCTGAAGTATGGGTCTGGGAGTCAGAATAACTGGGGTTCTAATTCCTAGTTCTGCCAAAACACCATGGGAAACTCGTTTAACCTCTCTGTGCCTTAGTTTACCCATCTGTAAAGTGGAAATGAGAATACCTCCTTCCCTGGGGTAGTGTGAGGTTTAACAAACGAATAACTACACTGAGGACTTTGAATGAAAAGCACTGCGTAAATGTAAATTGTACTGTGTCATCTCATTATGCATAACAAGTCATTTATACAGAAGTAATTACCATTTTTTTCATGAATCCTGGAAAAGCTGAGTTTGTGAATAACAGGAAAGAACTTACTCATACATTTATCCTCTGGGTAAATGCTTAGCCAGTGCTTTTCTGCCAAATGCTGAGAGAGCATCATACAATCCTCAGTGCTTGAAGAACTGGAAGTTTCCTAAGGGGGTGGGGGAGTGCTGAAACAAAAGAAGTTGCTCACCATTGTTACCTCACACCTTCATTCTTCCTCTCATAATTTTAAAACAATTTTAAAGCCTCCCCTATCGGTGTTCCTTCCCTTTTCTTATTTCTATAGGAGGAATGATGAAAAGAAAAAGCCAAAGAAACAAGGCAGGTAAAGAGTGAAAATCCTTGCCATTGGAAACTCTTAGACCACAAGTACTACTTCTAGAATACTGCTTCTTTCCTTAGCAGCTCTTCCCCTCTCTCCTCTTCTCCAGTCAGAAACTGCTGTGGTAAGTGTTTCTAGTTACCGATCAGGTCTTTTATCAGTGGACTACATTTGGGGTGCCTAAAAAGCAGCCACTCCAAACCCAAAATAAGCTTACCTTTGTTAGCAATAAGCACTAAAGGTTCTCCTGAAGTCTGAGGCTGTGCAGCCCACAAGCCAAAAAGCTGATTACCCAGACAGTAAACATTATGCGGCTCACCCAACACAAAAATTGAGGTTGTTGAGGCAGTGCCTAATGTATTTATGCGAATAGGTCTCATTGCCACTATACCACAAGACTATCCATGGGATGAAAATATGTAATCACTATCATCTCAAAGAAAGAACAGTAACCAAAATTAAACTTAGTCCTAACAAAATAGAATAACTAATTCAGAGGAATTAAATTTTTAAAATGTAATCAGTTTTGTGCTATTATCCAAAAACCTGAATCATTTTCCCACAAGTGGCCATAAACTCTGTATGCTTCTACAGAGCTCAGCACCAAGCTACCAAAAAATCCAGAGAGCACTAGCCATGGAAATAAATATGAAGTGTTGACTAAAATTGATTTTGTGGGCAGACTTCATAGCTCAAGTACTAGGTAATGTATATGGAACCTTTCACCTTTAAGATTCCAGTTTAAATCCAGCCTATAAAATGCATCATACCTATCTGATGTTCTATGTGATATTGGTTAGCAGCCTTAGTTCGGTGTAATGGTAAGCATTCACATCAATAAAACCTGATTAGTCTTTAAACCCATATCAATAGTGTAAAGAAGACAAACATTGAATGTCTATGAAAACCAAAGCATGTGCTCATCTCTCAGGTCACACTAAGAAACAATCATGGAGTAAGGTGAGAAAACAAACAATGCCATGACATGTGTTGTAGCTTTAACGTGTGTATACATATATGCACACCACTCACACACACTCTATATACAACTCCCTCCCCCATACAGCTGAACAGATACCATACACAAAGTCATGTTAAAGAAGACCCAAAAACTTACTTTAGTACACTTAGTAAGTCAGTATGTTAGGTAAGTAACAGCTTACAAAGACAGTTGATGATCAGCCAAAATTAACATCCTAGTTAAAATTGGGGGTGGGGGGGTGGGGGGGGAAGGGGGAGCCAAACTCAAATCCACTAATTTGTACTGACTAAACAAATCGTTTAATATTTACAAATCTAAATACTTTGAAAACAATAGTCAATCTCATTTCATTATAGGTAACAACAAACTAAGCACTAACATATTTATTGATTTAACCACAGTAGCTTTTAACTGAGCTGACTATAAAACTGTCTACAGAAAGCACAGGATTTAACATAACTAAAGCTGATGTGTCTAGAAGCAAAGCCTGGTGGATGTTAATTTTTCTAGTTCAATTCACCAGTCAACCATTATTACACCCTTCTACTTGTGAACAGTTGCTTAGAATCACTCTTTCTGCTCCTTTGGCACTCCTCTAGACAGCCTTGATTAAAATGAATATTAAGAGCTGAATGAATTAATTTAATATTGATTTATGTCATAGGCCCAATGATGCATCTATAAACAGTTCTGAAGTTTGTCCAAAGTACCTGAAAATTAGGACAGGTGCTTTCTATTAATATATTAATCGAAATAAACAATGAATATGTACAGATGTGACAATCATATTGTTTGCAGTGGGCTTTAAATACATTTACAATCATCATGACCAGCAGGAAAATAAAAAGATGATTTTCCTAACATGCTCTCAGCTCACAAGAGAGTTGTACTAAACACAACATAAAATCTTTCAAACAGCATTGCTGAAGTGAATTATGTTGACATGGCAGAAACCATGTCTACCTATGTGTTTTTACAGTAAGTGCCCAGCACAATGGAGCCCTGATCTTGACCGGGGTGCTACAAATAATACATACTACCAATATATTCTAGTCACAGCTGGCAGTACCACTTGTTAAGGTTGCCCAACACTTACCATTACAAGCCTCTGTTTTCAGTTGCTTATAAAAGTTTGCCAGATTAGCTGCTCAAAAATTTTACAGGCCAGGTGTCTCCCTTAGTAAATTTTTGGGGCAAAATTTAAACCAAAATCTCTAAGTCATTTCCAAGAATGCAGCAAAGGTAAAGGAGCTTGCTGAGGACCTTGCTGGACTACTAATGCTGATTTTCAGTAAGTCTTGGTGCACAAGGAAGTTCCAGAAGAATGGAAGAAAGCTAACGTTGTGCCAATTTGTAAAAAGGATAAACAGAATGACCCAAGCAATTACAGAACCATCAGCCTGACATGGGTCACAGGCAAGATAATGGAGCAGTTGATATGGGACTAAATAATTAACTAAAGGAGGGTCATGTAATTAATGCAAATCAACATGGGTTTATGGAAACTAGATCCTGTCGAAGGAACTTGATTTCTTTTTTGTTTGACAATGGTAAACGTTTGCATTAGCACACTTAGACTTCTGCAAGGTGGTTTGACTTGGTGCTAAAAAATTAGAGCGATATAAAATTAACATGGCACACATTAAATGGATTAAAAACTGGTTAACTGATCGTGTAAGTGGGGAATAGTCATTGATGTGGTCTGTTTCCAGAGGGGTCCCACAGGGATCAGTTCTTAGTCTATACTATTTAAACTTTTTTATCAATGACCCGGAAGAAAACAAAATAATCACTGATAAAGTTTACAAACACCACAAAAATTGGGGGAGTGGTGAGTAATGGAGAAGAGGTCACTGATTTAGAGTGATCTAAATCACTTGGTAAACTGGACATAAGCAAACAATCTGCATTTTAATACAGCTAAATGTAAATGCAATAAGGGCAGGACCCACCAAGGCCAAGGAGGAACTTTGTCACAATACAGACACACACAGAGAACATGAAAAAAAAAAAATGGTTGTTGCCATACCAACTCTAATGAGACTAATCAATTAAGGTGGGCTATTATCAGCAGGAGAAAAAAAAACTTTTGTAGTGATAATCAGGATGGCCCATTTCGAACAGCTGACAAGAAGGTGTGAGTAACAATAGGGGAAAAATTAGCATGGTGAAATAGTTTTTAGTTTGTGTAATGACTCATCCACACCCAGTCTTTATTCAAGCCTAATTTAATGGTTTCCAGTTTGCAAAATTAATTCCAGTTCTGCAGTTTCTCGTTGGAGTCTGGTTTTTGAAGTTTTTTTTGTTGAAGAATTGCAACTTTTAAGTCTGTAATTGAGTGTCCAGGGAGGTTGAAGTGTTCTCCAACTGGTTTTTGAAATGTTATAATTCTTGACGTCCGATTTATGTCTGTTTATTCTTTTCCTGACTGAGGAAGCTCAAGTCTGACAGTTCCTAGTGCTGACCAGACTGATCATGCTCCATCTCCACAGAGTGACTGAACATGCTGCAGCTCAGGGCTACAGCAGTGAAGCCAGATATTCCCAGAAATGGTGGCTCTCAGCTGCTCAAGGCATGGGTGGGGCTGGGCACTGAAACTGAGAGCAGCATAGAGTAGGATGCCATTTGATTCAAATGGAGAGGAGAGAAAACACAGATCAGGAAGGAGGGCAAAAAGTAAATTGGGACAAGAAATCTAATGATAATGGGCTGGGGGTAGAGGGGAGAACAATAAGGATTTGGGAGTCATGGGAGAAGTGGGATTGGCTGGGCAAAGAGACAGACAAGGAGCCAGGGAGCAGGGAGATTGAGATTAGATGAGGAGCCTGGGGATGGCAGCAAGGTGTGGGAGGCAAGACAGGGCAGATAAGAAGCTGGGGGGAGGGACTAGGATTGGCTGTGTCAGAAAGTGTGATGGGATGGTCAGGCCTACCAGTTGGACCCATGGCAGTCGAGCCTATGGTCGAGTCAGAAACAGGAGTAAGAGAGTGGGGTTAGAAAAATGCTGGAGCAAGAGCAAGTCTTGTGGAATTTGTTACCACTATCAGTCAGAGGAAAGTTCCAAGCCATGAAGTGACATTGAGCAGACGGAGATGCAGTTTCTCCTGTGAGGCTTATATACCTGCCCTGAGAGTCACCAGACCAGCTTTGGAGTAGCTGGAGCCTAGCACAAGAATGACAACACATGTGGCTTAATTTTAAGCTCTAGTTCAGGGATCATTCATCGCCTTACAGGCTGGGCAAGAAGAAAATGGGGATTGGATGTGGGAAGGAAGAGAGACTGGGGAGTTTGTGTTTGGGATTTGGACAGTGTCAGCCCAGAGGAAGAAAGACTACGATGGTTGCACAAGGCGTCTGGGATGAGAAGCCTGAGGAGTGGAGATGGAAGGGATGGGGAAGAAGGAGCTGAGTTTGAAGGTAATGGGCAGAAGAGTGAGTGTCCCCACTAGCGCACACTCCCCTCTAGAGCCTGGTTCATAAGATTCATAAGTCTCACTATTCCTCTTGCTGTCAGCAGTGAAACACTACGGCCAAGTATGTTCCTCATCCCCTTCTTATTCTGTTCTTCACAGATTATGACAACCTGTTACTGCTAAAAGTTAGTCCATTTGCTCAAGTAGCAGAGGTCTGTGCAGTGCAGCTAAAGGTTCCAGCTCTGCTGATGAACTACTTGGGTGTCAATATGATGCTATATGGTATGGAATTTCTGGTTTTTCAGTTCTCTCTCTCTCTCTTTTTTTTTTTTTTTAAAACCAGCAGCTAGCAAATCACACACAAAACTATTCTAAATGAACATCCAAGTTTGCCAAGTCAAATATTCAGAAGATAGGAAACACCAGAATTAAGACTGCCCATGCAACCTTAATTTAGCTGCCTTGTGCATAGGTATTATACAGTCTTTAATTATATGATCATATACTATTTTTTGCAACAAGATCCCTGCCTCATTCAATGCGTAAGATGGATCAGGCACACAGGATGAATCAGAGATGTGCAGTGAAGGAGACTTCTCTCTGTAGGACCCCAGTCTCATTTGTTGCAGAATCTAGAAGGTGTACAGTAAATGAGGCAGGACGCTTCAAGAAGAGAAAGGAAAATCTCATGGTTAAGGTAGCTGAGTGCTGTTCTGGAGAACTGGATTCCCTCCTTACCTATGCCAGAGTTCCTATGTGATACTAGGCAAGTCACTTATGACAACTTTTCACGGGTGGTCACTAGTTGTGTGTTCCTCAGTTTTTAGGTGCCCAAAGATCCTGAGGTCTGATCTGCAGAAGTGGTGGGCAATCAGAGCTGAAACTGAAGTTGATGGGCGCTGTGCTTTGAACATAAAGGGCTATATAATTCTAGGTATTCTGAAAAGTCAGGTCCTAGGCATCTCAAATTGGGGACCCAAAGTTAATGGAAACTTTTGAACTCAATTGCTCTGTGCCTCAATTCTCCATCTGTAAAGTGGGGACAAGACAACCCCCTTATCTCACAGGGATATTGTGAAGGTGAATTCACTAATGTTTGTGAGGCACGCCAATACTATAGTCTAAGCACCATAGAAAAGTCCATGAGAAAAAAATTAATAACTTCAGAGCAGGGTTTGAATAGCATGTAGTAAATAAGCCCAGGGCCCACGCATTCAACGAGAAGGAAAAAAAAAAATCTAGCAGTTGCTCATAAGTTGAGCACCCAGTATCGTGGGCACTAAATGAGGCAGGCTCCTGGGAGGTAAAATTATAGGACACCACGCAACTGAACCCTATCATAATGCATATGCACAAGGTGGGCAAATAAAGGTTGTGCAGGCAGTCTTAACTCTGGCATCTCCTAACTTCTGAGGACTTGATTTTGTAACCTTAATGTTCTATTAACATAAAATAATGTGTAATAATAATTATAATAGTTCTTTTACCTGGATCATATACACTGCTTGACCTCGATAAACGTTCTGAGTAAGCGTTGGGTGGAAGAAACACTCCCATCCATGATAGTCTCTTCAGTTTTGAAAGGTCTACTTTTATACAAGTCATTACTACATATGCTGTATTTTTTTTTTTTTTTAAACACGCCTTATCCAAAAGGTGCTGATAACCCACTGTGCTGTGCAGTTACAATTTCCACTGAGTACAAGTCACTAGGATTTGCAGCTGGTCAACATTAAGGGTCTGGCCCGAAGAGAATATTACGGGAATGAATATTCCTGGGGTTTGATCTAGAGATGGATCTGAGCTGCAAATTTTGGCTTGGGAGCTGAACTTCTCCAAAGTTCCGAGGTTTTGGTGTAAGTCTCTATTAGTAGTAAGTGGTACTGCAGGAGTGTCAGGAGGCCCTAATGAGGATCAGAGCTATGTACGGTGCCTAAAACAAACAATGGGCTCTGTCTAGTAGATTTTTTTTGTTCATGCACCTACATTCATTAAGTGGACAGCAAATACATCCCCTCCTCCGCATCCATGCCCCTTACTGTTCTAAGTGTTTTGCATCATTCTTGATTTCTACATATTTTTCAAAGCGTTTAAAAATGCTTACACCAGAGCTAGAATCTTTGTTTTCGCCCAGACCAAAATTTTGTATTGTGCTTTCAAGAGCAAAAGTGCTCTGTTTGTGGTATAACACCAGCTCCCTTGAATTGCACCTGGTGTCTGAGTTCTAGCACATGTGACAACATTTTGAAACCTCACAGAATAGATTATCTTTAGCTCAACAGAAGAGATCTAACAGATCAAATTAATTTGGTTTTGCTTTTACTTAGAATTGCTGCTGCTGCTACGATAGAATTATTTCCCTCTATCAAGGGACTTCCGCATTGCAGCTGCCAATTTGAAACCTATTATAGAAATATCTGTAATTCTCCTTTCAATACCTTTGTGTTTTGTTACACATAGTAGTGATATAACCCATCATGTGGATGTAGTTTGTGAGGCAATTTACTTGGAATCTGGTTTATGTTTACTCTGTTTTTAATCAATGTTTACATACAAAAGAGTACTAGCTGCCCATGTCTAAGTACCAGAGATTCTGTTTTGGCACCAGTACTATAGTACAATTTTCAGTAATACTTATAGTCATACTGTTACATGTCAAGAGATCCATTTTTATTTCAAAATTCCTCTGTGCCTCTTTCACATGGAGACAACTCAGCCAGTGAACTTCACATTTATGGTACTGTAATAGGAATGCTTCATCTTTTTTCCATAGTCTAGAATACATTTACCATAATAAGAGTCCAAATGAGAGTAAAAAATATTGCCAAGTAACTCATAGAAATACAATAACCGTCCAGCAAGCCACACTCCTACATCTTAGAGTCAAAGGTTATAAGATAGCTATCAAATATACATAAAATTTCCCACTGTTCAGATCTACATTTATTTATTATAATCAAATCCACTTGAAATCATTAATTTACAGTTATTTAAACAAACATTTTCCCCATTACATTTTATGGGGTTTGGATGAAGTGTGCTTGTTAAATTCAGTAACAGAAATCTATGGGTTACATATCTAAGCTATGACTTGTGCATGCAAGTACTACATGCAAAGGCACAAAATAAAAGATATATTTAGGGTAAGGAATGTGTTTTGGTTACAGAATGATCATCATGTATTTTTGCTGAAAGAATGTAATTGGCTCTCATTCAATGAGTAACATTTGTTACAGCTCTCTCCACCAAAGCAACAAACAACCTGAATCAGCCCCATTGTTACTACCCTGTTATACGGAACAGATATAGCCTGTACCATTCTCCTGTCCCTTCAGATGTTGAAGTTTACTTAAATCTTTAAAACCAGAAATGTTGCTTCCAGGTTCTACTGTGAGCATTACATGCACAGCATTCCAAGAACGGTAACTCAAAATGTTTCAACAGCCATCAACGACTTCAAGCTACATCTGCTAAAAAGTTATTTTATGATGGCATGGCCAACAGAAGTCTCCTGCAAGTTGCCAAACTGTCCTGTAATTAAACCCCCAAAATCTACATGTCACTCTCAGAACATTCAATGTTTCATGAGAGCTCCCTCATCTAAAAGGGTTTCATAAGGCTGTGGTAGAATGGGGCAACCAGGAATTAAGAGATGTACAGAAGTAACAGAGATATGCTATGTTTGAACACAATAGCTGCAGCAAGGTCCAGTTGACATGCTGTAATCTGAGACCTGGGAAATGGGCAGTGTTCAGGGAAGAGGGCTGACCAACTTCATTTCCTCCAAGAGATACCTAAGGTCGAAATGATAGGTATAGTTGGCAAACCAAGGGGAGGCATCATGGCAAGGGGTATGGTAGCTGGGATTTGCTGGGAAAGGGAGCTGTCGGGGGGGACAATAGGGAGAAAAGGTTGCTGCCTGAGGATTGGGGCAGACAAAAATCCTGAGTTGCTAACTGGTATCTTTGAGTTGTATCCAGTGCCAATTCTAATATGAGAAGTTATTAAAAATGATATGCTCTAATAGGAACACAATTTTAAAAAGCCATAAAAGTTACCCGGAGTAAAATTCTTTTAATAAAAATCAAAAAAGCATTAAACTTGTAAGAGTTGCACCTAATTCTTAGTTCCATGAGGTAAAACACTTTCACTTCTGGTCAGCATTGATCTTTACTTTGATACTTCCCTTTTAAAAGTAAACACTTTGTGGTGATTATGGACTCCTGGATGTATTAACTAACCTCTCTCAATCAACCCAAATTACTATGAAACAGAACCTTAAAACCAAGGATGACAGAATTTTCTGTCAAAAGCCCAAAACATTTTAGCTCTTGCTACCAAGGCAAACAAGAGCAGGGAAAGTATCAGACATCAATTCATGTGTTTTAGGCTAAAAGTAAAAACATGAAATCTCTGGATACCGTAAAATCCAGCAGTCAGTTTCTAAACAGCAAGATTTTTGTGGATCACCTTAAGCTTGCTTTAGTTCTTTTGCATAGTCTGCATAGAACTACTTCCTGCCACCTGCAAAGTATGGGAAAAAATTTTATTTAGGTTAAAATTATGGGAAGCGGTATATAACCATGGGTCTTTTTCTGTTTTTTAAAGCAATTTCATTGCAATTTCTCCAAATTGCTTTTGTGTTGTGGTTAAAGGAGCAAAGAAGTGTGTGCATTTTAGTAACAAGGGGATGAATAATTTTATGATCAACATTTTCAGTTATATGCACTAACGAGCTTATCATGCTTCAGGGCATCACCGCTGGGGTGAGGAAAGAATGTTAATTCCCCATGTATACTATGCTTTCAATTCCCACATTCACTCTGTACTACAGGGAAAGCCACTATGTTTGTTGCATGTGAGGAGAAAAGTAGATGAGGGTCTTCCTATCTGCCATATCTGGAATAGGCTTTTGCGTCATGGCAGATGCACAAGGTCTGCAAGGGGAAGACAGCATATTGTGCACCAGATACTGCTCAAGGGAGCCGGGGGGTTGGTTAGCATGCCAAGGAGGATGGCCTGCTAGTTAAAGGGCATGGCACACTGAGACCCCTTGGTCCCGTTCCTAGCTCTCCCGCTCACATTCTGTGTGACCTGGGTCAAGTCACTTCACCTCTCCATGCCGGTTTCCCTTCCCATCCTTTTTTAGCCAGTGAGCCCTTTAGGGTAGGACTGTTTCTTTTTGTGTGTTTATACAGTGCCTCGTGCAACAGGGCTCTGATCCTGGGTGGGCCTCTAGACATAATGTAATACATATTATAATGGCCAGCCACTGTGCATATATTACAGCACACACTGGTAGGAACCAGCGCAGCTCCTTTCTGGTACAGAGGTGAGATAAGACCACATCTCACATTCCCTATGCCAACAGGCAGTTTCTGGGAATTTTATCACAGCTCAGACCACTCTGTTCAAAAATAATAAGGGCAGGATTTTGCCTAATATATTTTCAAACAGTTTTTTGATTATGACAATCTAAATATTTTATCCTATTTTCCATTGTGTTAACACTCATCTGTCATGTAACTTAGCAAAAACCACCATGCAGGGCATTTCCTGAGGTTTAATGAACTAGTTAGTTCATTAGCTGCCAGCCAGGAAATGCCAAACCGTGATTACTATAAGCAGTACAAACTCAAAATAAGAGAAAAAGCTAACCTGTATTCCTGGTCTGTTGCCTCTTGAGGTGTTTGTACTGCCGGAAGTATACGACTGTTCTGCTAGTGAGATCAGGTCATTTTTAGCTACACTTAGTACTTATATAGAACTCTGCGACTTCAAAGCACTGTAAAAATAATAGTTTACTCTTCATAACACCTCTGAGGTAGGTAACTATTATCCCCATTCTACCAAAGGGGATACTGCGATAGAGATGTGAAGTGACCTGCTCAAAGCCAGAAAGAGTCAGAGGCAAGTGTGACAACTTCTGAAACTCAGCTTTATGCCTGGTGTTTAGACAAGAGTTTCTCCAATGCAGCCACCATGGCCACATGAGGCCACCAGGGGCTTTTCTTGCAGCCACAGCCTCATGGGTAGCGATTTGGGCTGGGAAGGGGCAAAGCAGCAGTCCCCCAGGGTTGTCAGCAGGGGTTGGCCCCTGCCCCCGTCTGGAGCCATAAACACTGTTGGAGCAGGTGACCAATGTCAGTTCCTGACCTTCCTGGGGGCGATGGGGCTTGGGCTTCAGCCCTTGTGTGGTGGGCTGCAGGCTCTGGCCATACAGCGGCAGGCTCTGTCCCCCAGCCGCAGGGCTTCAAGCTCTGGCCCTGGGCCTACTGAGGAAAGAAAATCAAGCTATCCATAAATTTCATCAGTTAAAACTACATTAAAGAATGTCACAGTTGCAAAGTGAAACACTTGAACTTGCCAGAGTTCCTCTGTGCATATCTCATTTAAGGATCTGGCTCTTGATTATGTAGTGTGGGGGCCTGATTCCCCACTGCCTTATACCTGCACAATCATTTACACATATTCAAGGTGAGTGCAAAGCAAACGTAAAACTCTACCATTCCAACTCTGGGCCTGACTCTCCACTAAACTGCACCTGTGAAGTTATTTACAGCTGTACAGAGTCTTTAATTGCATGATCGCATGCTACTACTGCAGCAGGAACCTTCCTCACTCAGTGCAAATGTTGAACTGTGCACAGTGAATATTTTTATCATCACTGCTCAATGGACGGACCTTTGACTTGTTCAGCAGACAGTCTGTCCAACTTACACAGTGAAAGTCCAAATCTCCTCTCATTTACAGCATGGCAATTTTTAAGTACATTGGTTTGCACTTGTTTACACTGCACACAAGGTGTGGCTCAAAATGATATGCACACTTGCAGACCCAGTCTCTCTTCCGCTACATACCCCCTGCCTCATTCACCTTGTAAAATCCAATCTGTGCACTGAATGAAGCAGGGTGCTGCAGAAATAGTAGTATATGATGATGTAATTCAAAACTATATTATAATGCATATCCCAGTAGGGGTTGGGTAACTCCATAATGTGGAACTTTATTTGCTAGATAACATTAGAACATTCCGTCCTGCTCAAGATGCAAATTCATTGAGGAAAGTCTTCCTGAGGACCTTCTGCCTTATTCAATACACATTAAAAGATTGAATAGAAACAATCTGGAACCCTCTGGAACCCAAACTCTTTCAATAGGCACCTTTTCCAATTTTCCATATTTTGTCTGATCTAAAATTCTACTCTTCCGCACATGTGACCAATGTTGTCATACTATTATGGATTTTTTTTTAAAAAAATTAATTTAAAAGTTAGTACACATGCATGCTGCAAGTATTTTAAATAGAGTTATACCTAACCCAAATCAGAACAGATTTTTCTGAAGACCACCAAAAGGCAAATATCCCAATTGCAGATTTTCTCCTTGGTGGATTTCAGCTTTCTATCCCAACCCAGTGATGCCACATAAAATTCCACTTTAAAAAAAAAAACACAAAAACAAGTTTTTCCACACCGCTTCCCCTAAGCAAAAATCGCCTATTCATTTTTCATAAGCAAAAAAGATCTAGAAAATTTCAGGCCAAACAAGTAAAAACGGAAAAAAGTTATAAGCCTATAAGAAGAGGGCTTTAGAATTGAAATGATCCGGGAAACTAAATTACAGCTGTAGCTACACACTCCAGCTACAATTTACAAAACTAATTTTAGCAGTCTAGATGTGCTTGGTAAATCTACCGGTTTAAGGAAACCTTGGAAAAAGTGTTGAAGGAGACCTTTCAATTACTTGTATCAGTTACATTTTGTAATATTTCTATCAGTATAACTAAATCTGGGTAGGACACACTGTCTAGGCCAACATTTTCAGCAGTAAGCAGAAATTTTGGGTACTTCAGTTTTAGGGTACCCAACTAGAGACTTCTTGGACAGGATTTTTAGACATACAGATTACACACACTTCTCTCACCGATATGAAATGAGGTAATGATCAATCAGTGCTTCCTGAAAATCCGTGCACTCAAAAAAAGCACTACGGAAGGCAGGGTGCAAGTCACTTGATGCAGTGTTCTGCAAGTGCATGTTTGGTAAAGGGAAAAAAAAACTCAAAACAGGCAAGAAAACGGTTTTCACACTCTGAGGAAGGTATTACAGCAATAGAAATATAAACACAGTTGAAGAAGATAGTTGAATGTATCCCTTTATGAAGGAAAACACCCATTTAGCACAATCCAGTAGTTCAAGTAGGTAAGAAACACTCACTCAACATGAAGACACTGGGGAAATTTATTTTGAAGTTACATTTTTTTAAATGATGTTTGGCCTTTCTGAGCTTCAGGCTAGATGCCAGAGTGAGCCCGTGACACCTGTAACACGCATCAAATAAGAAGTCTTGCGCACACTGGAACTACGATAGCATGATTCTATCTGCAAGGATTGCTAATGGCTGACAGCTTTCTAACTGTTAGCACAGTTTCAGTATATAGGCTCACTCTTTCTTTTAAAGAACTGTGTTAGCTGAAGCCATGGTATAAGACTATTCTGCAAGGTCCAGGAAGACACCACTTCTGAGCCTTATCTTATTTGTGCATACACACGCCCTGTTTACAAACTCGTTCCATCATTGCAATATTTGTGAACAGTTTCAAATACAGGTGGGCAAGGTTTCAACAACTGTAAGCAACTGTCCACCCTACTCCACTAATAGAGTAGTGATGATAGTATTAGCAATTTAAACATTATCCAAGAACAATGATTAATTCCTCACAAACAGTTCACAGGAGAGTATGTTTAATCACAGATAGAGCGGATAGGGACAACCTGACTATTTTAGTGGCAGCCAGTAGATCGAGATGTAGAAAGGATTTGAGGTTAAATATTAAAGTGACAAAGGTGCAGTATGAGGCTGTCTCTTCACTGTTAAAAAAATAGGAGTGTTTTACCTCAGGTTAACTAATTTACAGCACCTATCCCTCTGTAAAGTTCCTAGTAGAGACAAGGCACTGTAGATTTTACTCCAAGGTGAACTAGGCAAGGTCAACCTCAGATGGGAGACGGGAGGTGTAGTGCTGACCTTAAAATCTACAGGTGCCTGTCTCCACCAGCGTTTTACAGTGAGGTAACTATCACATGTTAAAAGAAAAGGAGTACTTGCGGCACCTTAGAGACTAAAATTTATCTGAGCATAAGCTTTCGTGAGCTACAGCTCACTTCATTGGATGCATTCAGTGAAGTGAGCTGTAGCTCACAAAAGCTTATGCTCAAATAAATTTGTTAGTCTCTAAGGTGCCACAAGTACTCCTTTTCTTTCTGCGAATACAGACTAACACGGCCGCTACTCTGAAACCTATCACATGTTAGTTATCTTGCTGTAAAATCCCCGCCTTTTTTGACAGCAGAGAGATAGGCTAATCCTGTTCCCACAGAGTTCTACAGCACAAAGATGCCCCATTGAAATCCACCCTGTACATAACCACTACAAGGCAAGCCAATCCCCTGCCCCCACTTCCCCCAGTGAAAAGGCAGAGTCCATGAGCCAGCACCCCTTCAGACCCTTAAAGGATAATATCTGGAAGGCACAATGCATGTGCAGAGCCTCTTGATTCCAAGATGATAGTTCTGCAAAGATGACTTGGTTACTTGCAGTACTGTTGAAAGGGCCACAATGCCCAAACAGCCGGCCCAGCTGGCTATTGCAAGGTCCCATAGGACAACTAGAGAAGGGATCAGAGGGAAGAAGAGGTCCCCAGAGTCTCGATTATGCCTATAAAGGATTACGTAATTCCCCCATCTCAAATACAATCTTTCCTACCCAATCCCCACTTTAAGACCCAAACAGCTCTTCTGGGCTTAATCCAGCCCCAGACCTGCAGAAGTCTGCAGGGGAAAAGGCTCAGTCAGTGGTGGGGAGTTCATCTGTTGTGGGATCTGATCACAGAGACACTGTGCACCCCTTCAGTGCCAGCCTTACTGTCCTAGAGATACATGACATCAGAAAAGCTCTCCTGCACATGGAAATAAGAGGCTTTTAATTCCTGCTTAGCACAGAGTCAAGATTTCACCATAATAATCCTGAAGCCTTTATTCATACATATATAGTAGAACCTCAGAGTTACGAACTGACCGGTGCCAACCACACACTCCATTTGGAACCGGAAGTACGCACTCAGCAGCAGCAGACACAAAAAAGCAAATACAATACCGTGTTAAATGTAAACAACTAAAAAACAAAGGGGAAGTTAAATTATTTGACAAGGTAAGGAAACTTTCTGTGCTTGTTTCATTTAAATTAAGATGATTAAAAGCAGCATTTTTCTTCTGCATAGTAAAGTTTCAAAGCTGTAGGTCATGTAATGCTCAAGCATTGGAAATGCACCTAAATAAACACTCATGAAAATGTAAGAAAACTCCCCTCTTCCCTGTACTTCTGTACAAGGTTCAACCATTATAGCAGTACATGTGCTTTTGGAAGCATGGCGTGCTGGTTCATTTTCACTCCAGGGGTACAGGGCACCAAAAGGAGGTCAGGGCCCCATAGTTCCATCCCAGCAACAGACCATGGAACAGAATCAAGTGCATTGGGGAAAATATCTGATCTAACAGAGCTAAAAAGACTTCATAGGAAAATTTGACTCTTATAATTATATAGATAACACATCTGAAGTGTGGTGAGCACTCTATATTCTCAAACAGTTCCAGTGACATTGAGCTGAAACTAAAGGGTTTAAAAGTTTGTCAAGATAGCTACGTTTGTTTTAGCTAAACGTTGATACCAGTTTCAGCTGTACTTTTGATATGTTCTGGAGTAAATAATAATACAAAGATTTAGTTCCTAAACATTATGGAAGTGAGGAGTTTAAACAAGATTTCGACAGTTAAAGCAAGTTAACAATTTGGTCATATTAAACCAGGATAGTGAAAAATCATGGAAGATATATCTGTGCTGAACTGAGCACTAAGGCTCCAATTCAGCAAAGTACTTAAGCACATACCTCAATGATTTCAATGTGAATTTAGCATATAGAGCTAACGGCTAGAGATGAATTTAAACACATGCTTAAATGGTTTGCGGAATTAAAGTGCAAAAACTTCCAGACTCACCTGTAACAAAGTAAATACTAATTCAACTCAAACTTCTGTAGCTACTGACTCAGCTCTTGGTGCTCATACCCACAGTACTGGTATCAACAGAAAAAATAATAAACAAGGGGGGGGGAGAGAGGACAACTTGTATTTTTAATTAGTCAGTGTGAAATGTTGGCATGCTCCTATTCCAATAAAAACGTACTGGAAGTTTTCCAGTGTAAAAGAGGATTCAATGTGTGTTCTAAACATCACTTAAGCATCTATTTAAAATACTGCATTATTCCAGTTAAGATAAAATGTAGATTTTGACACACAAATATGCAGTAAGTAAAATTACATATGTACTTTATCAAGACATTTTGTAAGAAACTATCAAAACCAGGAGGAAAACATCAGGATTTGATAAAGGTGGAAACATTCTAGGATTTACATTGTATTAAATTATGTTCTAAATTAAACCAGACCAGCTTTTATCATCAAAAAGGAGAAATGTCAAGCCTCCAAGCAGTCCATACGGGACTCATTACTGCTATTGATTTTACATGGAAGGTACACAGATAATATAGCAATGGGTGGCAGCATAAAATCCTAAAACAGAGGAAGGATAGGTATTTTCTCCATTAGACGCAAGGATGCACATGCACAATTTCTGATCCAATTATCCTTAATGAATTTTTTAAAGGATTAATGCAAACCAAACTCTAAATAGCAACAGTACCTTAGCTTTTACTATAAAAGCAACATTAGGAGATAAACTAATGCTTAAACTGTTAAGGCTGTATGTTATTGGAGCACATTTATTGAAACACTTGTCAGAAAAGACTAACAAGACCTCTTCCTCCAAAATGACATTTAATCATATCATACTGACCAATGTCCTCATTCCAACGATTTGCCCCTACATGCAAGCTGTTTGAAAACACATACCATTTAAAAAGTAGTAGTAACAAAGGCTTGGATTTCCAAGGGAGTTTGATACCCAACTCAAACTGAATTTCTTTTGAAAATTTGATCATTTATTATTTGTATTACTGAAGTGCCTAGAAGCCCCAGCCATGGATGAGGGTTCTGTAAAAACACAGAATGAAAGAGATGGTCCTAGCTCCAAAGTGCTTACAAGAGACAACCGATGAATACAGGCAGATAGGGGAGCACATGTGAAGAATGAGACAATACTGGTCAGCAGGACAGATGATGAAAGAGCCCACTGCCTATCACTTTAACTTGTATTAGTAGCTGAAACAAACTCAGAAATGTGGCATCCTTCCTTGTGACACTTAGCATTTTAAATCAATAGCAGTTTTCATACTGAAACGTAGTATATGAAACCCTGGTCCCATTTATGCCAATGGCAAAACTTCGGTTAGGGTCAGGATTTCACCAAGTATGTTATATATCAAGTAATGCATTTTTACTGGAAGGTAAGCACTGAAGAAGTAGCTAGTCACTTTCCCATATGAAATAGCTTCAAACAATACCTGAAGATTTTAGAAAACTTAAACTAATCACCTGTTAAATCATAATGTATTTGTTATATGGCACCATTAAGAGCTTTCAGCCCAAATAAAATGCTTAAAATCCATCTATATTTCTCCTTTGATGAATATATGCAACAACTTCTTGAGTGCTCCAAACCAAAAACACCACACCAAAAAACAAAAAACACACTGTGCATCGAGTGCTATAATGGGTAAATTACAGTGCATAACTTCCTTGACTTCCCCCACCCCAAATGAGTCAGGCACATACCAGAAATCACATTGAAGTGTTGTCTCAACATGGTCTATAGTAAAAAGAAAACCGCTCTGAAGATTAGGCTTTCACCTTCGGAGACAAAATTAGAATAAGGAGAGATTTTAAATTGACCATACCCTTTACTAAAACAAAACATTTTAATTAATTTTTTAAATTTATTTAAATTTAAATTTATTAAAATATCTGTACTTTAGTGAATGTTTGAGTACACCAACTTCCAATTTTCCCTTTTGCATTTTTGTAAGCAATGCAAACGCAGCTTTTTTTCCCCTGTAGTTTTACTACCAAGTTGCAAACTTCTGAATACAGAAGTATCTAATGGAAACTATGACATACCCTTAATTACAGCCAAACTGGACAGCTTGGCTATATTGCTTTGTGAGAGTTTTCCATTTAAAGGAAGTTTTCTTCCTTCATGCATAAAAGATTTTCTCTGTAAAATCCTATGTATCCACAGGACATTTATTTTCCTTTGTGTGTAAAACCGTTGATAGTGCCTTTGACCTCAGGCAGGTTGAAGGCTATAATACAGACTAAAAAAAGTATATTTATAAATAAAGAAAGAGACATTTGGATGTGTTTATGTGTGTGTGTATATATATATATATATATATATATAGCCATAAGAAATGAGAAAAATCAGATCTGATCCACCACTGCCCTGCATTGCTGAGCAACATGAGTGCACAGAGAGGATGTAAGACACTCACTGTCAATTTAAAATGGTATGGTTTTATATGCTCACCTTGCACAAATGTAGTTACCAACACAAAGTGGCAGAGAAATAGGCACTCAAGTTCCATGTTGAGGATTTACATGTGAGACTCCTATTAATATTAATCTAAGAGATGTGCATAATTTCCTACACACCAACAGAAGAATACTTCCTTAAATAAGTACTGCATCAGCATGTCACCAAAAGGTGGATCACCTTTTGAACGTGTTCATTGCTGAAGGTCTCAGTCAATATCAGGAAACAAAACTCAGTCTCCAACTACAAGATGGTTGCCTTTGCCAATGAATAATTTTTATAATTATAAAATTTAGCAGAAAATATAAGGCAGTGAAAACTAAAACCTGTCTTTCTCCCATACTCAATTAACATTAAATCCAAGGAGACAACCTACTAGTTTTCTAATCTTTCATAAATCCTGACGGAGATTTCTTTTAAAGTACCTTCTTTATGCACAGATATGGCTGTGAAGGCAGTTCATTTATACCTCACATAAGGGAGTGAGGGACTCTTCATGTTGAAAAAAGTGTGACCAGTCCTTTGATCAGTTAAGAAGCATCCAAGACCTGCTCATCTTTGTGTACAAAGAAAGATCCCTATCATTGATTATGAAATGAAAAATAGATGGCTCCCAGTTGCACTGTCAGTTTGCAATGAGACACAGACAATCACTAGAATATATATTTTGCAGAGTCCTTGTTTCTATTACAAAAAATACAGGAACATTACTGTGTGTTAGCTGTGTAAGCAAGCCAAGGCGTTCTAAGATCTACCTGCTCTAAAGCTATGTAGTTGCTTTTCTGTTTTATATTCTGACTGAAACATACCAGTGTTTGTAAATCAGTGTTTACTTAGGAAAAAACCAATACACAAACACAGCTACTTTCTCAGAACACAGAACAACTTTTCTGGTGCAACTGAACTTCCTGTTGACATCTCATAGCTGAACTTTCAGAGTTAGGAAACTTTTATGTTACAAAAAATGCTTTATGCGGTCTTTTGATTTGTGCGCAATAAAAAGATACCACTGAAACAAAATTTTGAATCACTTTTTTAGTCATTATTCAAATGCTAAATTGACTTCTGAAATCTTTTTTAAAAAGCTGACCTTTAAAAATCTACTTTTTATTGCTCTGACAGAGACCACGTAAAAGAAATGCACAGCAACCCCAAGAGAACTGAGTTGAGGTATAGGAAAAATGCTTGGGGGGGGGGGGGGAGGGCGGGAGTAAACTATTTCTGAAGTTGGACTCTCAACTGGGCAGAATTTTCCATTTATTCCTTTTCAGTGATTGACATCCTGAATTTAGGAAGGTCCTTAAGTCTGATCTAGATTGACTCAAAAGGACAGAGCTGGGTGGTAAACAGTTGATGCCTAGCCTCTATGGCCTAGTCTACATTTAAAAATTTAGGTAGAGGTACCTATGGCACTCAGGATGTGAAAAAATCCACACCCCTGAGCAGGGCAGTTAAGCCAACCTAACCCCTGTAGATGCAGCTAGGCAAATGGAAGAATGCTTCAGGCAACCTAGCTACCACCGCACAGGTAAGTGGTGTTCCTACAGTGATGAAAACCCCCTTCCATCTCTGTAGGCTGCATGTTGTCTATGGTGTTATGTGGGCATAGTTACAGCATCACAACTATGATGCTATAGTCCCCAGTGTGTAGAAACGGCCCATGTCTCATTGCTACTTTTACCAGCTTCTTCAAGGTATCTTGGGCTGTACCATGTATAAGTGGTGTGAATAGAAAATCGTACTGTAACTTTATCTGTAGCTTCTAAGAGGCATGTTTCCAAGTCTCATGGCATTAGACAGTGCAGAATACTAACTTTAGAAACATTTATACTCTTGGAGGGGATCAGCTCAACCACATAGGTAAATACAGGTGATTTTTCCAGCAAAGTCTTCAGAGCAAGTGCAGGAATGTGAGGGGTTTTAGGCTGGTCTAGGGCAGCTACGAAGTTTAGCGTTAGCCCTAACAGTACATTTGCTGTCTCATTCCTAGGCTAACAGATACTCCAGGGAAACTCATAGAACAGGAGATAAAATTTTAAGAAATCCTCCTCTCGTCCCCCCAAAAACCTCTATTGTTTTCGAATATTTCAGAAAGGGAATATTCAGAAGAGACTGACAAGTTACTCACATATATTTTTCCAAGCTGAGGAGGTATCGGAAATTATTTCCTTTCAAATCTCCTTAGAAAATACTCTTTGAAGTTTGGAGAGTAGTCTAAAACAAGTACTTCATTTGAGTACAGATCCCTGAAACATGGAAAGACAAAACTTTCCTTCCAGAAAAACAGCCAGGGGCTCTAGAATGTTACGCCTAGTGATGTCCAGAGTGGAACAGGCCAAAGAGAAAATGAAAAATGGCTAGCGACCAAAAAGGAGAGGAAACACCTCTCAGAAAAATCAAGAATTGCTTGGGATTTGGAAGCAGTTAAGGGTGAAGGCCTGCCCTCATTAAACCTCCAAGAAGGAAGTTAGAAGCTTAATATTTGCGTTCTACAAGCAAGAAGCATCAAGCAGTGACATTTCTGCCATCGGGGCAGCCGACATACCAAATCATTCAGAAAAGAATTAGAAGAGAGTAAAATAAACTAACCTTCATTCCAATTCTTTGCCCCATTTACAGCTATTTAACAGAATCTCCCATCCAAGGTAAAAGATCTAAATGGGGCCAACTGTTCTTATGCCCAAGTCCTCAAATTCCAATCTACATTCCAGTAGGAGCAAAGCACCAATGAATGGATTTCATTGGTCCCACGAAGAACTTTGATGTAGTGATGCCACTGTTACAGAGGAAGCTTGACCAAGAGTTGCCTAGAGAGAACCTGAAGGCTCTATGCTACCTAGTCTTGAAATAAGTGACTATTTGATAGGGAATTCAGAACTTCACTATTGAAAACTGCGCACCGACCTGCAAAAAGAATCATTCCCCCTGTAAAGCTGGTTTTTCACCATGATATGTGAAGTATGTCTGCTCACAGAGACTGAAAAAGGACCACAGAGATCCAAAGGAAGAACACAATTAGGTACCACTTAGCTAGAAGTTCTGGCTGCCTGTTTAACAGAAACCTAAAAAGTTCCCACTGGTATAGGGAATATCTATCCATATATGAAGAATAGTATATGCATACCCGTTTGTGTACACAGAGCACTAAATTAAAGTAACCTTATTGCTTTACATAAAACAGAACTGTCAAACTGTTGCTTTATGCAAATAAGCTAAATGCTAATTTTATTTTCAGTCAAAATGAGGTAAAAATGAAAGTGAATACACACCAATTACAAGAGCTGCTCACCACAAAATAATCCAGCAAGTGAAAAGCAAAGTTCCCAGTACCACCACTACTATAAATACCTAGCTCTTATCTAGTGTTTTTCATCTGTAGATCTCAAAGCACTTTACAAAGGTCAGTATCATTACCTTCATTTTACAGATGGGAAAACTGAGGCACAAATAAATAAAGCTACCTGCATGAGGTCACCTAGTAGGCTGGTGGCCGAGCCAGGAAGAGTACCCAGTTATCTTGAGTCCCAGTCTACCCGTTAGGCAGCAAATACTGGTAAAGAAAGTACAATTTATATTGTTCTTTGCGAATGACAGCCAGAATCTAGTCACTAGTGTGTCAATGCTAACAGTGGGAAAACTTCTGACCTTTGTATGAAGTTAAAAAAAAAAAATCAAAAATGACGACAAGTGGGAATCTCATTTATCCATGCTGTAACATAAAAGTTTACTCATATAGTGTGAGTTTTAAAAGATAAATATCCTTAAATAAAGTTAAATGATTATTAAATTGATGCTCACATACTAAGGTAACAGGTGCTTTAGATAGTTAAGGTAACTAGAGCTGATAACGTTCCTGTTATTTCCACTTCTACAACAAAAGGTTTTCAAGACAAAAAATCAGAGAAAGCCAAACTACATTCACCAACTTTCACTTGCTTGCTTCTACATCATAGGTTAAGCAAAAATAATAATTTTGAATAAAATTAAGTAACTATATTACTTTCATCACATCCTTTAATGGTCATGAATGAAAAAGTTATAACAAGCATCTAGCTATTTTAATGCAAGAAAACAAACTTTTTTTCCCCATGCAGTTTTTAAAAAGATAAGGGAACAGGAATAATAGCTACTAACAAGCTTAAATATAGCAAACTATTCAAATCACTTAGTGATTGATACTGATCCCTCATTAGTTACAGGGTATTCATGAATATTCATGTAACTGCACCTGTTCTTTGATAAGCCATACCTGTCCATTTAGGTCAAATTGTGGCTTCAGATTTCAAGTTAAAAAAATCCATTCTGAAACACTACAAAAAGTGCAACCATGATCAGTTTCATACATTTAAAAGTGCTACTCAAGCTGCAGGTGTACATTTTATAAAGTGTGATCTCATTGGCATATGTAAAATTAACTTTAAATTAGTGCCATTAAATCCTATTGAGCTAAATCTTGAAGCCAGCACTTAATGACCCAAGCCAGGGCCAAACACCAAAGCTACAAGTTCTCCTCCACACCCACCCACTTCTCCACAGGTGGAATCCAAAATTCCATCCCCCACCCACGTCTCTGCATGAAGGCAAAGACTCCCGAGTTCAGTGGCGTGGAATTCCTCCAGGGATAGTGCGATTGAGCTACCCCTATTTAGTCTACAGTGACACAGCTGTCAGACAAGGCTGAGGGGCCTACATATCATACCACCCAAACACCTGGGGGTGCAGACAGGAAAGACAAAGACCTGCCTGCACATGCTGTTGCAGGCACAATCCATTTCCCCTTCCACACTATACTGACTCTCTTGAAGACTAGTCAGGACACCATGGAGCTCTGCCACAGAGAAGCAAGGGGTCTGGTACACCCCTCAGAATTTGGGGTATCTATTATTCATCAGAGGGCAGCAGCATCCTTGCAGTGTCAAAAATCAGTTTAAACTAATTAATTAAAACAATACATAATTTAATTAGTTTTGTTAATTTACAGCACCAACTTACAAAGTATGCTATTCACAGAAAGGACATTTTCCTGCCACTTGCAGAGAATGATTTAAGGACTAGACTGTGCAACGTTTACTCATGACTGAATTCATTTACACTACTTGTGTAAGTAAATGCACACTAGCATAAGGGAGGATTACACAATCTTGACCTACTCAATGGACTTCGCAGACTGTTGAGGATATAACGTACACCAGGAAGGAAAAGGACAGGAGTTATGGACACGATTAAGTGGTTGCACTGTTTTAACACACGTATGTCTTGATGGTACAACTGCTTTTGTAATGGGACAATGTCCACATCCATTTTTAAGATTTCTTGGAAGTATCACGCAGTTTTTAAAAATGTTTAATTATTTTAATACCCTTGTCTGCAATAAACTTTTGGGATCTGAAAAAAATCAATTTCCCTTCAGAATTTTCTTCCTGATTCAAATTACATTTTGCTGTTTATTTTCTCTTTAGCCGCAGAAACAATTACTTTGGGTATACTGCTTTGTTCCAAAAGGTCAGAGACTAGGTCACCAGAAATGTCCACAATCGCAGCCATGTAATAGCCAACCGACACACAGAGAACTTATTGTTTTGTTTTAATAAGTGTTTCCTAGTTAGCTACTGCAGTGGAGCAGTAGATGGAGCTCAGGCAGTGACAGTATCTTCCACATGATATAAATGGACAATCACGCACAAAATGTAGCAGTTTTATCAACTGAGATTATATTTATTTATTAACAGTAAGTATTTCAGAGTCCCCAAGGACTATAGTTCACTTAACTGCAATTTCACAAATTATCTCTAAACACTGAGTCCAAGAGTATTTCTAGGAAACATAACTGTAATAAACTTACACAAAAACCAAGTCAAATAATGTTAAGGTTGAGACAACTTTCCATTCTGAAAGAAAGTGGAACTATTATTATACATTAAAGTTCTCATGGCATTCTTAACTTACCCGATGGTGCCTACGAATTACTGCACATGCAGTGTCAGAAGTGACCCTCTGATTAAAGTGACCCATAGATGCTGCATACAGAGAGAGATAAGATGTAGCTACTTTAGTTCAGTTTCCTAATTTTTATTGATTGGTGCTTAAAACAATTTCCAAAAGGGGAGCTGCCTTCTCTGAATTTAGGGCCCATAATGTATAAATATATATTTGAGTGAATACTGATATTTGTCCTAATGAAAGCTTTGTCCTAATTTATCCCATATTAAAATACTAGCAATTCATTGGCCCTAAATAGTTTCCATGGTGAGCAAATACAGGGGGCTTACTTGCAAAATAAGAATTAAGTTGCCAGAAACACTATTAAACTTTAGATTTTTTTTTACCCTGAGCTGTGAAATTTGAAAATCTCTACTCCCATTTTATCTAAATTAGATGAGAAATTGTATTTGAAAGTTATACTGTGTGTGTAATTCTAGTCTACTGATTTGAGTAAACTTGTGAAATAATTATTCAGGTACTTAAATTACTTCTGTGATTCAAGTAAAGCTAGCACTAACGTTACTGCTTATATGAGGCTGAAATTAGCAGGGTGTTACCCTGTAAACAGCCAGTATCAACTATTAGACTTTATTCTTTTTGTACAGACTTAATTATTTTAACAGCATTTCAGAGCTCCTGCGTGTGTATTTGGAATCATAGGAGAGGACATGAAGTCAGCTCCAACTACATCTTGTTTACATTTGCCCTTTAAAATGGCTAACTTTCTTCAAACACAGTTTTGAAATATCCTGATGTGGCTGAACTGTGGCTTTTTGGGGTGCGGTGGGGGGGGGAGAGAGAGGGAGGTAAGAAATGTTTTCTATCTGATTAGCACATAACAGGTCTTGCCTCACATTAAAAGGAACACAATTTTTGTTTTAGCTGAAACAGCACTTCATTACTTGTATCAATCTATTAGTCAGTTTGCTATATGAATAAGATCTCTAGACATGCTTACTTCAACTTTAAAAAATAAAATCTGTTAAGTCAGTGAAAGTTTGGCACAGAAAATGAATGACTCCTTACTTTAATTTTTTCTCTGCGTTAGAGGAAGCTTTGGAAATAAATAGGCTAATTTTTTAAAAAAAGGAACTCCAAAGAACATTTTAGTCAAACCTGTGCCTATAACCACCTATTTTTCCCTTCTATGTGACAAATGAAAGCATAAAACAGTAGAGGACAAATCAACTCCATAAAACAGGATGTTCAGCTTCGTAACCATGTAACATGGCCTCCTCCCTCAGCAACACTCAGCATAAATGTCGGAAAACTCATCATCCATTGTTTGAAGTAGATTATTAAAACCTGTAACTGGTTGCGACAAATTTATGATCAAGAAAAAGTTAGTCACAAGACTGCTGCTATCATCAGTTTTAAAATATTTTACAAAAGTATTGTAGACAAACTGCTGTACTTAAATTCAAAGTGAATTTTAATTTGATAACGCTGAATCCCTCTCTTCTTTACTTCTGTTATGGATTAAGTCCAGTAAAAAAATCCACTTAAATAACTGGCTGGCAGGTTAAGTCTCTTAAGAATGTTTACCTCCCAAAGAGAAATACAATAAAACTCCTATCACATTACTATTTGGTAATAAAGCAACAGACCACTAAAAATAATCACTGTCCAATGCAACTAAAGTTAAAATAGAAATGTCGAATATGTATAGTATTCAGGCAAAGTTACGTGAAAAAGGGTAAAAAACTTTCTTCCATTAAAATATTTCTGGATAGTTGAAGCAAGATGAATATTTAATACCTGAAGAGCCCTTGGTATACATTAAAATTATGTAGCAAGAAGGTTTACAGAGAAAATAATGAGCCATTTCAGCCTATCCTCGATCTGTGATGGGAACTGCTGCATCAGTGTTTGTAGTTCATTTGGAAGGCTGCCCTAAGACAGGGGTGGGCAAACGTTTTGGGCTGAGTGCCACATCTGGGTAGGGAAATTGTAGGCAGGGCCGGGACAGGGAGTTGGGGTGCAGGAGGGAGTGCAGTGTGCAGGAGCGGGCTCAGGGAAGGGAGTTGGGGTGCAGGACTGCAGCAGGGAGCTCAGGGCAGGGAGTTGGGGTGCAGGCAGGGGTGCGAGGTGCAGGCAGGGAGTTGGGGGCGGGGTGGAGGAGGGGTTCGGGCTTCGGCCAGGCGCTGCTTACCAATGGGCACTGCGGGAGGCGCTGCCTGGAGGCAAAGGCAATGAACAGAGCCCTTCTGCCGCCACCCCCCTCCCTCCCAGGGGGCACAGGGACATGGTGCCAGCTGCTTCTGAGAGTGGCATGGGGTCTGTGGCACCACAGGGGGCAATCCCGCTGGCCGGATCCAAAGCCCTGATGGGTCAGAGCTGGCCCGTGGGCCACAGTTTGCCCACCCCTGCCCTAGGGTGCTAGACTGGGACACAAAGGCCCAGAGCTAATTCCCTGCTTCACCATAGACTTGCATGAACTTGCACAAATCACAGTGGGTATGTCTACACTGCAACTAGACACCCACAGCTGGCCCGAGCTCACAGGGCTGTTTAATTGCGGTGTAGACATTTGAACTTGGGCCCAAGCTAGGGCTCTAGGAACCTGCGAGGTGGTAGGGTCCAAGAGCTCAGGCTCCAGCCCAAGCCTGAATATCTATAACTGAAATTAAACAGCCCTTAGCCCGAACCCCTTAGCCCGAATCAACTACTCAGGCCAGCTGCGGGTCTCTAACAGCAGTGTAAACATACCCTCAGTGTGTCTGGGCCCCAGTTTTATCCCATCTGTAACATGGGAATCACAATATTCTGATTTATCCTCCCAACACCCCAGGGAGATAAAAACATTACAGATTGTGAAATGCTAAGAAGCTATGTTAATGGATGCTATTACAAATATGTAATACAGACTCCAAAACTAAACAAAAACAAAACCCCTCAACTATGTTTCATTCATTTTCCTTCTAAGAGACAAAGCCTGCTTCTGAGGGTTGCTCAGATGTTGCCCTCTTTTAAATCATGATACAATTTGCAGACCCTGCAGGGAGTCACCAAAGGTTTCCTTTCAGAAACCTCCCACCTACATATTTTGGTATGATTTACGTACTTTTGCCCATGAAAGCTTATGCCCAAATAAATCTGTTAGTCTTTAAGGTGCCACCAGACTCCTCGTTTTTGTGGATACAGACTAATATGGCTACCCCTCTGAGTACAAGCTAAGGCCACAAAGCATCTGCTGAATCTCCCACCAAACTATATGATACTTTCCCGTATCATTTATTTAACCGGAAGTTAAATAATGGTGAAAAGGGGCTTTGCAGTAGCTGAAATGTAAAATATATGTTCATTAGAACTGTCACATGTGTAATAAAGTAATTAGGCCTGCAAGTTGGTCACAGAAAAGTTTACGTAGCAATTTCTGTAATGAGGTGGAAAATCTGACAAGTACAAAATTATCTCTGCATTCCCAGGTTCTCTCACAATATTTTTAGGATACTACACTATCCACTGGGTACTTCATGCTTCCATTCTTTCGGATATTAGCGTCAGCCAAGGATTCTTTCACTTTTCTGACTCACAGACAATACCTTGCTGATAGCATCTCTTTTCTTTAAGTACATAATGCTTAGGCCCATATAACTAGTCCACTATTCTGATCAAGAGTGCACCTACAGACATATTACTGATTCTGTCCTCTAATCTCTTGTGCTTTTATGCAGGTTGTCCTTCCAAGACTCCAAAACTGTAACAGCTCACTTGTAAAGTCACACACACACACTAAAGAACATACAAATGTCTTAAATCTGATTACCACTTCCTCCCATCCCCCACAAAAAAAAAAAAAATCATCAAATCCATTGTCCATGGCAGCAGCAACAAACATTCTTTCTCAATAATAAAGCTATTAGCGTATTTTCTATATTAGTCTGGGACTGCCATTTTTGGCCATTTCACATGGGGCATTCGGTCTCTCATGCCTTCAGGTCATTATATGACATCTCTGGGATGGGGCTCCATTTTCCTCTGGAACATTTGTAGACAACTTTATATTAATCCCTTTCTTACTTTTCTATTGTCTCAAGTTTTGGGAAATGCTAAGTGACTTCCAGCCTTTTAACAAGTATTTTCATTCAAATTTCTTCTCAAAAATTAAAATATACCTACCACTATTTGAAAGCATCACTCTGAAATCCATTGATTAACAGAGCTTTTCAAAGGGAGAAATTGGAAAATTGAGATATTTTGCTTAATAAATAGGGACAGTTCCTCTGAAATAAACATCAATGTCATTTTTAGAATTAATCTGACAGGACAGCGAAGCACAGAGGTTTTCCTTTTTATTACATTCTCTCTTTTCATCTTTCTTAACTTATTAAGTTTAGCTTACAGTTTAATTTATTTGTAGATCCTAGTGAGAAGTCATTTTTTCCATTATAACTATTTGCATCCATTAGTAGTTATTTATTTCCTCTTTCATAAATGTAAACTTGTGTTGTTTTTTTGGCCATTATCAAAGTACAAAAAAAAAAGAGGAACTCTAATGAAAAACATTTTTCTGTCTACCCAGATTACAGGCCATTTTATACCACAATGCAACCTCCTACACAAAACATCTGTTACATACACTTCTTCAGAAAAAGCTGTGGAGGTCTTTCATAACATGAATAGGTTTCCACAGCATATGTGAGCAATTTAGCTTCCTTGAAGTTACTGAGAAGAGTTTATTAATAGGTTATTTCTCAAAATGCAAAGCAGTTAGCAACATTAGAAAGCAACAATTCCCCCCAAACTCACACACTTCATATATAAACAGACTTAATCGTCCACTTTCATGCAAATAAGTATGTTGGAGAGGGGATGTGCTACACTAGGGGAACACTTATATACATCTCCCTGCATCAAGCTCAGGTGAATAGTTAGCCAGGCTTCAGTGGGAGTGATTGGCAGCAGTTTTCCATGGTCATGGAAGTATGGAGAGCAGCGTCAAAATTGACAAAAATCTATTAATTTAGGTAGTTGAAGCCTTCCTTCTATAGGCGAAGGGGATGTCAGCAATGGGGAAATTCCCCCGACTAGCTCATTTTCAAATCACTGTTAGAAAAGGGAGCAAGCTACATTGGGACACTTGGCAGCACTCTAGACCAGGGATCTCAAACTCAAATTTCCAGGAGGGCCGCATGAAGATAATACATTGGCCGGAGAGCCACATCACTGACACTGCCCCTCCCTCGCTGCCGCTGGGCCCACCCCTACTCCATCCCTTTCATGAGGTCCCACCCCCACCCCACCTCCTTCCACCCCTTCCCCGCCCCTATTCCAACCCCTTCCCCAAATCCCCGCCCCTGCCCTGCCTCTTCCCCTGAGCACGCAGCTCCCCGCTCCTCCTCCCTCCCGGAAACCGCTAAGTGCCACCGAACACAGCTGTTTGGCGGCAGGAAGCGCCTGGAGGTAGGTAGAGGAGCGGGGATGAGGTGCGCTGCGGGGGGTGGTGGGGGTGGGGAGCTTGGCGGCCACAGGAAATAACCGGGGGCTGGAGGGGGAGGGGGCGCGCAGGGAGCTTGGCGAGCCGCAGCAAATAGCTCTAAGGGCTGCATGCAGCCCGCCGAGGGCCATGTGTTTGAGACCCCTGCTCTAGACCCTGGTGGAAAGGAAACAGTGCTCACAGTAGCACAGAATCAGTGACACCCACTGAGGGTGCCATTAGCCAGCAGACTTGTGCAGTGGTACCCATTACAGAAGTTGTGCCAGGAACCAGTATCTATACAACAGAACAGCCAGACAGCACAACAGCAACTGTTAGCGCAGAGCACCACTCTTACACACTTCCTGAGAGGTCAAACATTAAAAAAAATTTACAGCAGCCTGAAAGTGCTTTACTCTCCAAGCTCCTTCATATCGTACTCTGGTGTGAACATATCTGAGTCTGTACAATACATGTTTCTGTGCCACTTGGCTAAGCATCATGTGTGGCAGAACCCTGTTCCCTTGGCCATGTCTCAAAATTTCCATAGCCACTTCTGCCATTTCAGGAGCAAGATGATTTTGGCACAATCAAGACAGACTTCCAGAAGCACCTGCCCCAGTACTCATAAGGACATAATAGTGCTCCCACTCATTTGCTTTGAATATTGCTTTAACTTGGTGTCTTATTTCCTTTCCATTTCCACCATATCAGTGATTCCAAATTTTAACAACCTGTGGATCCCTTTCACTAAAATGTCAAGTCTCGTGAACCCCCTCCTAAAAATGAATATTTCCAGGGATTTTCTCCTTTACCTGGGTATGAATTATAAAAGCAGTGATCTTGGGAATATAAAATTTGTTTTTATGACATGCTTATTACACACTGTTATTATTAATCATTACAGTATGTTTATTACCTTATGAAAACGGCAACACCCTTCCAATATCTCACTTTTGTAGCTTGTATCACTTTGAATAAGCCTGTTATAGGACAAGGCTCCTATGTTTCATGAAGGAGTATCAGATGTGAAACAGCATGAAGGTATTTAAGAAGCCAACTCAAAGAGTTCCTCCTACACAAGCATTCAGGTCTTGAGCAGTCCAGGCAAACAACGCATGTTACAACAAAGCTTAAACTTGTTCTTCATAATAATTTTAAAAACAATAGTAGCTGCGTATTTAATTTTAAAAACCAGCAAAAAATATCTACCTCCCTTTCTATTTCCTATAAGAAGTCTTGAAGTTTAAATCTCCTGAGCGTGTTAGATATGCTTCCTTTGATCTGCTTAGCTCTTGGAAGTCCAGGGGCTCTGGGTTGCTGGCCCCATGCTGCCTGGGGTCCCTAGGGACAGCTCTGTCCGCCATTAGGGAATTTTTTCCCAGAGAACCACCTGTAACATTTTGCAAACCCAGTTTGGGAACTACTGCACCATATACTACCCAGAAAAACTGGCCCTCAAATTCTACCTTTAAAAATTTTGTACCAGTAAAACAGGGACTCAAAAAAAGGAGGTTCACCCCCTAGTACTAAATATATAGTTTTAAAATAAAGGTCAGTAAAACTAAACTCTTCAGGACAGAAATGATGTCTATCCATGTGCTTGCATAGGGTCTAGCATGTTGAGGAACCAAGTCTCACTGGGGTATTTGGCCTCTGCCTCATTAAGTTCACAGAATAGATGTACTCTGGAGATTAATCAAGGCTGTGTAGTGAAGGAGGCTATTGTCAATAGGGCCCCGTCTAATATGATTCAGAAGTTGGAAGGTGAGCCATAAACCATGCAGGGGATCTATTCTATTCAGAATTCTATTCTATCCCTGCCTCTGCCACAGAATTTCCTATGTGATGCTGGGCAAGCCACTTAAAAATAACGTTCTCGCAGATGGTCACTGTATTTTGTTTTTTGTATACCAAATATGAGACACCTCGGGCCAAATTAGTTGAAGTGCCGAGCACTCTCAACTACAACTGAAGTAAATTAGAGCTAGTTTGAATACATGACATGCTATAAAAATTTTAAATATTCTGGGAGGTGGGGGGGGGGAGGGGGGAGAAGAGAGACTCTATAGTTCAGTGGTTCTCAATCTATTTACCACTGTGGGCCGCATATGCAGCTTTCTGTGTGTTAACATTGGCCACATCCACACAATCAATTATATATAAAACACACACACACACACCCACCCACCCTGTAAGGCCCTGAGGAGGTCACATGAGTCGCAGCTTTGTGCTGACTGGGCTGCAAGCAGCCCGTGGGTTGAGAACCACTGCTCTAGTTATGCCTTTAAAATTAGCAGACACCTGATAATTTTGCCCTTAATCTCTCTGTGCCTCAGTTCCCCACTTACAAAATGGGTATAATACCAACACCTAGCCTCCTCACAGGTATGTTGTAAAGATAAACTAATTAACATTTGTTAAGCACTCAGATATTACAATGACAATGCCAGACATATGCCCATAAGGAAATTACTGTATGTAGCTTTGTTGTAGCCATGTTGGTCCTAGGTCTCATTCACCTTGTCTCCATGAGGAAATTATTAATTTCATATTCAGTGCAGGATTTGGATGGCATGCAGTAATTAAGACATGGGGCCACACACCGAAGAAGGAAAACAAAGTACTCAGTAACTAACCAGTCACTGAACGAGACAGGGATAGTGTGGAAAAAAATAGTATGTGTTCATGTAATTTTAGACTGAATCATAATGCATTTACTTATAAATCAGCTGAATTAAGATTGAACAGGCAACCTCATTTCTGGCATTTCCTACATTCCGAGTACTTGACTTTGCAACCTTAATGTTCTTTTCACATTTTTTTTTTTTTTTTTTTTTAAATATTACAGGAGGAGAACCTCCCATCAAAACCAGAGACCCCCTTGTGCAAAGTGTCCTACATATAATAAAAAGCCAGTCCCTACCCTAAACAGTTTACATTCTAAATAGAGAAAGGGAGGGAGAAAAATTATTTCCCCCACTTTACAGATTGGAAACTACACAATGAAGAGAAGTGACTTACCCAAGCTCACACACAAGTCAGTAGCAAAGCAAGGACTTTAACCCCAGTCTCCCGAGTTTCAATCCAGTGTTTTAAGCTCCAAACCTCCCCCTCTCTCTTTGCTTAAAGAAGATTCAGACAGGTAAAAGGTATGTAAATACTCATCCTGAAATAATCGCATGGAACCATACCTTGCTTTTGCAGTGAGATGGATGCGATAACCTAATAAGTATTTTCCATCTAACTATGAGACTACTTGACAGTACCAATTTTAAAAAATTCCTATTTTACAGTATGGTATGCATCTTGCTATGAGAGAGATTGGCTTTTGGGCCTGACCACGCAAGCCGATAAAATTTCAGAAACTGATCAGCCAAGTCCAAAAGCAAAGCAGTTTTTACAGAAATCAGTCCTGTTATATGGAAAATTAACTGGTTCTCAAGAACTGCCTTTCTAGAAGGGAAGCAATGTGAATACATGATTTAGTCTGCATGGGTAAATTCATTTACATGTTAGTCACCAATGCATCTATAATGCTAAGTAACTTTAAATGTGGAAACACTGAAGATGATATTTTGTTAATATCCGCAATTAAAATCAAATTAAGCCTCACAAAAACTCAACCCACTGTATTCAAAAGTTCCAACTTCTAGCTTCACGTTTCATTTAGTGCTTCTGTACAAGACGAGGTTTCTTCCATGTGTATAATTTGACAACCAACCTTAGCTTTTACACACGAGTTTGCCCTTCTCCTAGTTTTATGAGATTATTATTTGTACTAAGGTAACGTACATAAGGCCCCAGCTGAAATGGCTCCCTATTTGCTAGGTACTATACCAACACCTAGTAAGAAAAAGTCTTTGTCCCAAAGACCCTATAATTAAAATAATGGTGGGAGGGGAAAATATGAGTACAGAGAGGTACCATAGGAAGTCACTGGCAGAACCAGAAATAGAACCCTTATGTCTAATCCTAGCCCTGGGTCCCCAGCACCCTCACCACTAACCATGCTCCTCCCCAGGACAGAAAGAATGAGGCTAAAATGATAGAAACAAAAACTTCTATTTCCAAAACAGAAAAATATGAATGATTAACAAAAGAACGACAGGTTTCAGAGTAACAGCCGTGTTAGTCTGTATTCGCAAAAAGAAAAGGAGCACTTGTAGCACCTTAGAGACTAACCAATGTATTTGAGCATAAGCTTTTGTGAGCTACAGCTCACTTCATCGGACGAAAGCTTATGCTGAAATTGGTTAGTCTCTAAGGTGCCCCAAGTACTCCTTTTCTTTTAACAAAAGAATGTATCTTTCGTACTTCGCTCATATCATATTCACACTCTCTCACAACACAGACAAGAAAAAACAGAAGAGGAGCAGAACTAACCTTCAAAGAGGGGAACTAAACAAAAACAAAAAACCCACTACGGAAACAGACCACCTTCAGTACAAGTTTAAATTAATGTGACCTTTTAATTCCAGCTCCCCTATAGACCAACCTTCCAATTCCTACTCAGCTATGATTTACCTCCTTCAGCAACTTTACAGTTTTAAGATTCCATCAGATCTTCACGATAACGTACAAGGCCATAGAACATTTTTCACTTTAATTATATTGCATTCTTTTTAAAAGGGGTGTTATTTTATATTTTAAAGGGTATAAGCATGTATGCCTATGGGATATAAAGTATCTCTACCTGAAAAATCTTTCCCGAGTGAACTGGTGCAGGATTGGCATCACTTCACATAGTAGCCACACTGCATGACTTGAGGGCCAGAAACAAAAATGGTTGGCTTAAGATATTTCCAACACCTTCTCTACTCTTGCTATTTAGGGCACTTAGTACATAAAATTGGATGTTTAGCAGGTTTTTTAAAATATGTATTTACAGTTCACTTCGTAAGTATATATAACTAAAAGGAAAGCTAGCAGAAGGGAGGTCTTGTGGTTAAGACACTGGCTAGGACTAAGATCAAGTTCAGTTCCTGTGTCTGCCACAGGCTTCCTGTGCGACCTTGGACAAGTCACTTAGCCCTGGTCTACACTGGGGGGAGGGGAGGAGAAGAGGAATCTATTTAAGTTACGCAACTTCAGCTACGTGAATTTAGTACCTATATAGAGATAGCGACATAGGCATGGAAAACTAGTTTGAATGTATTAGATCTTGGAATAAACACACACAACTGGATCACCAACTCACTCCAACAGTAATTACAAAATTAATATTAGTGTGCCCTGATTCTGAGGAGTTATAAATAGCAATTAGCATTACTGGTAACTGTACTGCAGATCTGAGGATGTAACAAAAGAGAACTGATGAAAGTACAAATATTTATGTCAAGAGGGTATTTTCTTTTGTATAGTTTGCTTTTTGGCGGGTGGGAAGGGGAATCAAAGTGAGTGAAGGTTGAAAATTATTTTAATATTTGTTTAAAGGAATGTATGTTGAACAGAAGTCCCAGTGCACATTGGGACCTAATCCCACACACATACACAGGAATAATCCCACTGAAGTTAGTGCGTTTACTCACATCAGTGAGTTTTTGTAGGACTGGAGCCTCTGTCAGAAGAAATGTTTATTTTATTTAGGCCCCCGATTTAGCAAAGCATGTACTTAACTTTAAGTATGTGAGCAAGCTAACTGACTTCAAATGGGACTGCTCATATGCTTAAGTGTCTTGCTGAAGGATGGACTTGCATGCTTGAAGTTAAGCAAAGTCTTAAATGCTTTGCTGAATTAAGGTCTTAATTGGTAAAGAGATATTTCAAAGAGAGCAGTACCCCTTGTGTGTACCTTGGATCTCAGCTTTTCTGTAGCCTTCTCACTCCCAATATTAAGAACATTTTAACATTAATTCCCCGCAAGAGAGTACCCATGAATCAAAGGTTTCAACAAGATCTCAGTTTTAATTATATTTTAAAACCTTTGGCTGTTTATGAACACTAGACATATGAAAATGGACTTAATCCAAGAGATAATGAGTAAGGAAAAGGAGTTACAAGAGGAAAAAAACATGGACAGGGATGCTTTGCTGGCGTACAGAAATGAAAAAGGTAGAATTTTTCATGAAAGAAACATGAGAAAAGAAAGAGCCAAGCCTGTCCACATTGGGCTTTTAGGTTAAGATTTTTATTTTATTTATCCATTCTGTTTCCTCGGCTTCATTTTTTTCTGGCAGAGAGCCCACTACTTCACAACATTGCAGAAGGGATTCAAATTATTGCTCTTGAGACTTAGCTCATACTGCTGCTTACTGTTGCACAGGTAAACAGATTAATGTAGTTTTAAAGATGGGAAAAATGTCTCTTGCCCCCTTTCTAAATTTGAAGCTCAGCAGGTCATGCGGGTTTGGAGTGGAGTGCTATATAGTAAGGGCCAAACACGGAGAGAATTGTGTTACATTGTGTACTGACATGAATTAGCCAAAAAAGGCCAGAAGGGTAATTGTTTAAAAAAAAAAAAAAAAACATGGAAGTTCTATTTAAATTCAATCCATTTTCCTCCTCGTTATAATGAATTAGCTATTTTATGAAGATTTTTATTGTTCTAATAGGAAGAAGTTGTTGGTGGAAGGAATGGATAAATGTAGAAAAGAGATAAAGGGAAAATATTTTGTGTACTACAAAGTTCTTCTCAGGCTGTGTAAACTTTGAACTAAAGTTCTTAAATTAAGGTGGATACACAAAACTATTTTGCACTCTGAATAACACCAATATGCAGAATGTATGTTCTGTTTACACCAGACACATTCAGTTTTAAAAAAAAAAAAAAAAAAAGATTGAGTTCTTCTCTGAAAGCTTCCAATAATATAATTTGTTACTATAAAAAATGTATTTGTTTTCTTCCATCACAAGCAAATGTTACCAGTTTATTATTGTTCTTAAATACTGAGCTTATAGCTTTGATGGAAGAAGAGAAAACAATGAAGCATTTACTTTGTCCCTTCCACACAAACCTCACTTCAGTTTAGACTGGTTAACATTTTTCAATCCCTATTCCTTTCACCTATAGTGACTGTAATTAAGGTTGTGCGTGTGTGTCATGGAGGTCATGGATTCTGTGACTTTACGTGACTTCTGCAGCGGCTGGCGCTGGCCCAGGGGCTCCCTAAGCCAGGCAGCTCCTGGGCCAGCAGCAGCAGCAGTTTGGGTGTGTGGGAGGGGGCTCAGGGCTAGGCGTTTGGGTAGTGCTTACCTGGGGTCGAGGCCCCCCTACAGCTCCTAGGTGGTGGGAGTATCTGTGCCACATGCTGCCAGCGCCCGCAGGCCCCGCGCCCGCAGCTCCCTTTGTCTGTGGTTTCCAGTCAATAGGAGCTGCAGCAGCCGGTGGGAGCAGCGGAGGAGCCCCTGCCTCCACCGCCCTAGGAGCTGCAGGGACGGAGCCGGTACGAAGATCCACCACCACCACCCGCCGAAGATCCACCACCACCAGGGGTCCCAGGCCACGCACCGTCCCAGCCCCCCTCTCCCCCAGCACCCACAGCACCCCTGGACCGCCCCACCCACCCAGAGCAAACCTCTTCCCCACCCCCCAAGTTTTAGTCACAGTGGATATTTTTAGTAAAAGACATGGACCAGTCGTGGGCCCATGAATTTTTGTTTATGGACCGTGACCTGTCCATGACTTTTACGAAAGATACCTGTGACTAAAACGTAGCCTTAACTATATTTAAGGCCAAGACCCTAAGGCTATTTTTAGTAAAAGTAATGGACAGGTCATGGGCCCGTGAATTTTTGTTTATTGCTCATGACCAGTACTACAAACACCCCTGACTAAATCTTAGCTGCCCAGGGGCGCAGTTGCTCAGGTGGGGGAGCCTCGGGCCAGCTCCCCCAGCCGCTGCTCAGGCAGTCCCCAGAGCCAGGCGCACTGGCCAGTGTGGCTGGTCCCCGCCAGTTGCTTAGGTGGCCCTGGGCTCAGCCACACTGGCGACTGCAGTTGCGGAATTTCACATTGGTCACGGAAAGTCACAGAATCCATGACTTCTGCAATCTCCATGACAGATTCGCAGCCTTAACTATAATCTCTAAGGCAGACACACCTATCTAGTTACCTAGGCCTAGCAAAATTTTGGGTGTTTTGTAAATAATGATACATTAGGCAAGGGAAATAGCATTAGAACCTTTCCAAAAACAATCAGGTTGAAACATATGGAATGGATTGCTATGGAGACGTCCAATACCACTTCCCTAGCTAACAGAAAAAATTAGTTACACTGACTTCTTTGGGTTCTAAGAACAGCAAAGGGAGAGTGTAAAAGGTCAAAGTTACCCACCTCTTAATACTGTAAAAGACTTTACATTATCCACAGAAAAGTGGCAGTAGCAAATATACAAATGCAAATGGCACTTTTCACAGGCCCGCAAAAGTCCCTTTTTTTTAACAGTAAGCATCCTTTCAAAAGAGCTATGAGCCTACAAAATTAGATCTAGTGCAACATCCCAAAGACACAATCTCACTCTGAATGACCAGTTAAAATACAACATAGTTCTGACTTGTGTTTTCCTAGTTATACTAGGAGAGAGGAAGTTGGGAACTGAGACATGTACATTAGGATCAGCATGTACCATAACAACAGATTAATAGCAGGTTGTCCTTACAGAGTCAAGATTTAAACAACGGTATTTGGACTGCAATGCTAACTGCAGTGCTAGCAGAATTCACCAAAACATGTTACAGAAGGAAGCCAACCATGAAAAATATTTCTCTTTTTACTGGCACCATACATAGTGGTGAACAGCTGTTGTGGCGAAGTACAAACTTGCCTTCTATTTTAAGCAGTAGCAGAAGGAATGCAAGAGTTTTTCGGAGCTGTGACCTCTCCAAAAGGCAGAAGAAGTTGCAATGTCTTCTGTGCTGCTGTTTGGCACAATTTCAGTGTCTGCAAAACACTAGTTTTCCAGATTCAACTAACTTGACCTTTTTCTAGAATTAAGAGCACACTGGAGAGATTCTATAAACAGACTATTATAATCAATGAAACGTACGCAAATATCAGTGTTAACAGCATGTCAATAACACACTGAATATGAAATTAAGATGAGCTAGCACTGACAGACCTAAGCTGATACACAACCCCAACTGATCATGTCCAGGCTACAGAATCATCCAGCAAATGTGGGAGCTGAAGGCACTCACTCATTCAGCAGCAGCAGACAGCAGTCCTGCTCATTACCCTCCTACTCTAGTGGGAATAGATGCACCGCTGGGAGGCAGATGCGATCACTCTTACCATTTTAGGCAACACTGCACTTTTAGGCCATGGATTCTCTCACAACCTGCTTGCACGATTGATCTGCTTGTTGCAGCGTATTTGGAAAGCGTCTTCATACTTGTGAAAAGAACCATATAAACCATTATTGTGACTATTTGTTGCTTAGAAAGTGAGAGAGTACAACAGAAGAGCTACTGATTTTAAAAGAAGAGTGTTTTGCTAGGGAGCACCAGCAAGGAAGCCTGCAAATTACTGAGGCACGAGATTCCCCAGATGTTTTCAGGGAACATGGAAAATTATATTAAAAGAAGCACCAAAAAAGCTGTAAGTGAGCCAAGTGTTCTAATACACCACAACACACTATTAATAAGCATTAAACTAGAACTCTATACTGTAGACTGAGTGATTATATTTATTCAGATACTGAATATTATGCCTGCCCCGCAGAATGAATTCCTTTTAATAGCACAGAAAATCCTGTTAAAATGTATATTCCCATGTTTGATATTTTAAGTATTATACTGTCCAGAGATTGCCAAACAGGCATATGGGTGCTAAATTTCTTAAGTTAAGGATGGAAAAATAAACTGAACAGCAGCTACGGATCTGGAGTCATGATTCTTAAAAAGATCATAGCTTTTAACCAGCAAAGTGTTAAATGATATTATTTAGTCTAAGTATATTCGTTGAGAAAGAAAAATGCATTTAACCAATTGATCCTAACTATCTGATAGCAAAAAGGGCATTTTTTCTTTGTAATAAAACACTGAAGTTGAAGGAATTTTTCATAGCATTATAACATAAGGAAAATATCACCTTATATGCTGAGCCCAACGTACTTGGAGATTGCCTGGAAAGAAACATTCAGTTTTATTATATCCGGAAATTAGGAATCTTTAAGGAAAAATGTCATTGGGAGTAGGATATAATCCGTAAAAGTTATATTTATTTTTAATCAGACAAGTCTGTTAACTGGTTTTAAAATAAAGTTAATGAGATGGAATAAATACACATTTCTTCATGGAAGAAAATAAAATTAATATAAATGTAATTTACAACAATAATTAATTTACTGTGGGACACATTTTCAAAGTTAAATTCCTACAGGTTGCACACGTTTGTGTACATCTTACTTACACAGAGAGAGACACCCTTACACACACACACACCTCTCTCCCCAATGTTTTTACACATGTAAATCACATATTTGTCCATACACACAGCCAGTTTGGTAGTTAGCCAGAAATGCATGAGCACATGTAACCTGATTTTTCACACACACTTATTTATATTGTGGTAGCTTCTATAAACTCCAACTAGGACTCCATTGTGGTAGGCACCATACACATATGTAGTGAAGAGATGGTTCCTTCCCCAAAGAGCTTTGCATTTCAGTATGTGTCTAGGTACCACAGATCAATGCAGACAGATGGGGAAACAGAAGGTAATAGTGAGACATGCACACACTGTAAATTATGGAACTGCAAAAATATGCACTCGGTTGTGCAGGTGTAAATTTGAAAAGCTGGCTTTTAATTTTTTTTAACCAAATGCATTTTCAACCAAAATGACCATAATATTTTATGTACATACCTCTGTGATGATCAATGATCTAACACAAGGGTTCTTAACCTTTTTCTTTCTGAACCCCCCCACCACCACACACACACACACAGCTATAAAAACTCCACGGCCCACCTGTTCCACAACAACTCTTTCTGCATATCTGGCAGATTAAAAGCCAGGGCTGGCATTAGGGGGTAGCTTCAGCCCCACGTCCCAGTGAGTCTAACACCTGCCCTTCTCTCTGATTTATTCTGGCAGACCCCCTGAAACCTGCTCATGGCCCCCTAGTGCGCCCCAGACCCCTGGTTTAGAACCACTGATTTAACAGACTGGTGTGATCTCACGTCAGTCCAAGTTCAAACAAATCTGCAAGCTCAAAACCTTTATGAATTTATTGATTTTTCATTAAAAATTACAGTATAAACAATAGACTACATCTTGACCTTTAAAATATCTTTTTTCCTCCCACCAACCAAAACAATTGGATCATTTATAGATTAGACCCTGACATTTCTTAAATCTCAAATTACATTTTTTCTAAATTAAATAGTGAGTATTTTGAATAGGGCAGGGCTCCCACAAAGCTCTCAATGGCTACTGCTCTATCACACTAATTTCTTACCCTTAATTCCCTTCCCTAGCTCCAACATTTGATTCAAACTAAAATAAAAAAAAGCCAGTTTAAATTGCTTTCCCCTTCCACCTCCCAAAGTCAAAATTTCTCACTTCTTTCAGGGCACAAACGAGATCACTATGATGATTTACACAATTCCTTTCCCTCCAAACTATAGGGGAAAACTGTTACCCTGTTCTACTGCTCTTGCTCTATGTTTAGCTCTTGGAAGCCACAAAGTCCAGTTAAGGACAATGAGACATGAAATCCTTTTTAAGGCTTGCGCACATGCGCACACACTGCACAATCAAAAAATGTACGAAAACTACACTTATTTTCTGTTTAGTGAGTCCATAATTCCCAGTCTTACACATGTAATGGATCTGCGTGAATTAAAGCACATATACCTTTCTGTATGCAACAGATGCAAATTAAGCAGACAAAATCAATGTATCAAAAAAAAAAACCCCACATCACTTGCCTCTCCCCCCAAAATGTAATTATAAATACTTAAGTTTTCACAGTTTGTAGATTGCACAAGAATTATGCTGCCTGAGCCACTTGTTCATCACTATGGAACATTTTTTTTTAAAATACATCTTCTCCCACACACAACAGTTTCCTCTGTTCCCACAACACTCATTTCTCATAAGTCACATTAGTCAGTCTAAAGGTTGCAGTGAAGGGTCCTATCCAGCCATTTGAAGCTCAGGCCTAAAATATCTCCATGTGGTTAAGGGAGTTTTCACCAGTATATGTATGCTGGGATACTGATGCCCAGCGGGTCTCTATTAACACATGTAACAGATGATTGGTCAGCGAAGGCTACAACAGTCCTCCTTCAACCCCAAGCTCTCTACCCAGGCGGGCAAGGGAGGGTAGGGAGGGGGACAGGAAATCTCTGTTATCAATAGACTACATCCTGTTTAACCTCACTCACACAAGTCTAAATAATACTCAGTTGGAGTAAGAGTTAAACAGAGATCCAAATTCTATGGAAGTCTTTAGTTTGAGGATCGGCTGGTGTTTTTTTTTTGTTTTTTGTTTTTTTTTTTAAAAAACAAAACAGTACATTTGAAAAGCCAATATTTGTGAACACATTTATACATCACTGTAAACTGTTCCTTGTAAGCAATGAAATCATGTGAATGCACTGGATCTTTCCCCACCCCCAGGAAGACAACTCATTCTCAGTTATACAGAGCTCTAACACCAGCATGTACATTTGAAATGCAAATCTTCCACAATGCAAAATGGAAACACTGAGTTCTCCAGCACTAAAAGGAATGATGTTTGGGTGGAATGGACAAACTTCCACTCATCAAAAAAGCAATCTTAAGTCACACTGGGCTGAAACACAAGCTTTGAATTCAAGTTTAAAACCCCATTATCCTCTTCTCCCATGCAGAAGGTCAGACTGTGTAAACTTTGGTTCTGTATTCACTAGACTTAAAAAAAAAAAAATTATAGCAGCAATCTTAGTGAGGGTAACATTCAAGATCACCATAATGGTTTTTAAAAGAACTAAACTGGCTTTTATTTGACCCATAGGGCTAAATCCATGAAGGGAATTTAGCTGAGCATTGCAACACCTAACTTTAAGCACCCTGCTGCCCAGTGGAATTCACAGCCTCAGGTTAGGCACCCAGGCTCCCTAGTCCATGCAGAGAGTTAGGCTCCTCAGAATGGGATTCACAAAAGCTAGCCAGCAGAAAATGCAGAGGAGAGCGATGGGGCCTAAGATCAGGCCAGACAGATGAGGGAACACTTAATTTTTTAATCCAGCCAGGGGTTAGACATGAGCTAAGCACCGAAGCAGCTTGGTTACTTTGGGGAGCTTTGTGGATATATATTAGGAAAAGTTTAGGCACTTAGAGAAATTAGCCAACTATACTGTTAGGTTGCCATTGGGCAGAGGCTGTGAGGATTTAAGTTTTGGACACAGGCACCTCTCATGGCAATTAGGTACCTAAATCTCTTTTTGGACCCCGCACCTAACATTCTAAAGCGTGTTTGGAAATATATTCGGAACCTATGAAGGACAACTATCTGAAAATTATATTCTACTTTCCATAAATATTTTTTCTTCAGGTGGTACAAGGTTCGCCATGGTTCTCCCAAGGCCTTGTCTAGGCTGGGATTTCAAGATGTGATGTTAGAAAGTGCTAGGCTTAGTCTATGCTTAAAAGTTTTAGCAGCATAGTTATGGCCCCCAAACTAACATAAGCTATGGCTATGTCTATAATATAAGTGCAACAGCTACAGTACTGTAAGCATAGGTGCTTCCTACATCTATGGAAGAGGTTTTTCCTATTGATGTAGTTAATCCCCTTCTCTGAGAGGCAGCAGAGGTAGATTGATGGAAGAATGTTTCCATCATCTTAGTTGCATCTACACTGGGGGTTAGCGGGAGCTAACCCCAGCTCTCGGGGTGCAAAATTTTCACAGCCCTGAGCAATGTAGCTAGGTCAATCTCACTGTTAATTGTAATTATACTAGCATATGCCTGGTCTACTTTTATACCACTATAACTGTGTATACACTTGGGCTTATACAGGCACAGCTATGCCAGCAAGAAGACAAAAGAAATCTCACTCTCCCCATACCAAAGTACCTATGCCAGTAAAATTTAAGTGTCGACCAAGCATTAGTCAAGACAAGACCCAAATGATTTATAACCACTAATTAAGCCCTGCCCCTTTGAGGTATACAGAAATTGTACTATTGCAAAAATACATAAACTTAGGTACAGAAAGGTTGAGTGACTGTCACAGGGTCTTACAATTAGTGGCATATCATTAAAACCAAGAACTTTCCTCTCAGTACTAGTCATTAGACCACGTTCCCTCTTCCCATAAATGACACTTTTTCCTCCAAACGTATCTGCCAAAACCCAAATACAGGTTTCTCCGTGTCCCCTCTAAGTACTGAGGGCAGCACTAACATCTGAAGAGTGGGTGAAAACATCCCTTTGCAGGGAAACCCCCACTGAATTCCTGATAAATTATCCCAGGGCACAGCCTCAAAAGGCCATTGAGCAGTACAAGAAGAGCACCAAGTGAGTCTTCTAGGACCTCATTATTTCTGAAGCAGCAAAGAATGGTGGAAGCAGAGGATACCCTCCTCTTTTCCCCCCATTAAAGAACAGCATATTCATGGGGTTTGGTCCCTCAGTGAATGCGTCCTCATAGAAGACATTCAGGCCCTGAATGAGAAACTGCAGCTCCCCAAACCCTTTCAAACAATTTCATGTTATCAGCAATTAAAGCCGGGATAAAGACCTCTGCTCTCAGAGCCTACGGGTACATCTATATTACAAAATAAATAAATAAATAAGACGGTGGCAGCAGCGTCTCAGAGCCCAGTTCAACTGAATCAGGCTCACATTACAGGGCTAAAAATAGCAGAGCGGACATTCCTGCTCAAGCTGGAACCTGGGCTCTGAGACCCAACCTGCTTGCTAGGTTTCAGAGCCCGGGCTCTAGCCTGAGCAGGACTATCTACGCTCCCATAGCGCAAGTCCCACAAGCCTGAGTCAGTTGACCTGTGTTCAGACTCACTGCCACAGAGGCTTGGTTTTTTTCCCCTCAATATATACACATACCCTAAATGTTTCTCAGGCCTGGTCTACACTAGAAAATTAGGTCAGCATAACCACATCACTCAGAGGTGTGAAAATTCCACACCCCTGAGCAGCGTAGTTAAGCCAACATAAGTCCCTGTGTAGACAGTGCTAGGTCAATGGAAGAATTCTTCCATTGACATAGATACTGCCTCTTAGGGAGGTGGATTACCTGTGCCAATGGGAGAATCCCTCCCATTAGTTTAGGTAGTGTCTACACGGAAGCACTGCAACAAGCGCAGCTGCAATGGCACCGCTATGCTGCTGTAGTGTTTTAAGACCTACCCTCAGACAAGCTAGACATAAAAATCAAGTTGGACAGCACCACTGCTTTTCACGATGTGGCTGGCAAAGTCAAAACCCAATATAATTTTGCTTGACAGGTCTGAATTCCTGAATTACACCACAATCTTTTTTTTGACCTATTACCATTTGTTTTTAAAACCCTTTTTTCTTCCTCAGTAGACATCTGTCTGCTTCTGTAAAAAGGTCAATAGTTACAGTTTTCATCATAAAAAGAACTGCTGTCAATGCTTGCTGCTCCACTTTGTTTCCTTAATATGTAAAGGTTTTGTACACGTTTAGTGTGAAAATTTCACAAAGTATCGCTTAGAAGACACTTTCCTCTCCTACATATAATTTAACTCCAAAACTGATGGATTTTCATTCATTGCAACAGACACTAAAATTTCTCCCTATCAGGGGACCAGTTCATAGGTGGTCGGGCCAAGTGGTCAGAGCAGGAGGTCAGGACTAGAGTCAGAGCGTGAATGCCAGAGCCACGACAGAATCGGAACCAAGAACCAGGGCCAAGGGTCAGAACTGTACTCGTAGCCACGGGGTGAGAGAGTCAGAGCCAGGAATCAGAGCCACGAGCCAAAACCAGGTTAGCTGGAGTCATGTAAAGCCGGAGCAGGGCTGGTGCTGAGGCAGTAGCAAGGCTGGAAACAAGTTCAGGTGCAAGGCAGGGTCTAGGCTAGAGCAGGGGAGAAATAAGGAAGGAGAAGGGCTAGGAGTGAGGCAAGCACAGGAAAGCAGAGAACGCACAGGCATGTACATTGAGCAGCAGGGGCTGAGGTCCCCTGGGCTTATAAATCAGGCAGCTGATCTTGTAGCCAATCAAGCACTGCAATTAATCAGAGTTCCAGGCAGTGTGGCTGGACCTATTAGTGGCCTAGCAGCAAAGTTAGCAAGGGAGCAGGCCAGTAGCTGGTTGAGCTGTCCTGATCCCTGAAACTCCCTAAAGTCTTCTTGCATAACAATTAAAAACAGCCACTTTAAAATGCATCCCAAGTCATCTCACTAGGCCACTAAAGGGCAGACAACAGAAAAATCCACAGGTTCTTCGGAATTTCTGCCTTGTTTTACTTTTACTGATTATACACCACCATGTGTGTGCATGTATAAATTAAGTTACATTTTTGGCAACTATCCACATAAATAGCAATTCTCCTCTGCTAAAGATGCATCTGATGTGCTTCTCTATTCCCCTCTCTAACCCTTCTGGAAAGGTCTGGAAAGAGTTTTGCTTTAGACTCACTTTATAATCAGATACATCATTAACATTTGTCAAGTGCAGTATTCCAAGTTAAAGCAGGTATCTCTTAACTCATCCTGTCCTTCCATGTCCTAAACCTTTGTAGATAAAAAAATTCTCAGCATGGTCCAGTAGTAGGATGCTAGACTAGGAATCTGGAGTCCTGCATTCTGTTCTGGCTGTACCACTAACCTGCTTGTGACCTTGGACAAGTCACTTAATCTCTCTATAAAAAGAAAAGGAGTACTTGTGGCACCTTAGAGACTAACACATTTATGTTACCCATTTTTCAAAGGAAAAAAAACAATACTTTACCCTTCATTGTAAACTGCTCTGAAATGTAAGGATGAAAAGTGCTGCAAAAAGTTAATTATGGGTAAATCCATAGTTCATTTACTTCAGTAGGGCCAGTATCCACCTTATATGTTATTAATGGATGGTCCCTCACTCTAGATATCAAATATACTGAAGAATTAAACAATTCAAAACTGTTTGCAACAAGTTCAAGGTTCATAGATATTAATTAATTTACTATACTTAAGTAGTATGGTGAGACAGCAGTCAAATACAAAAATATATATTTCAAATAAATCAGTTTTTGCAGCAGACTAAATTAAAAAAAGCAAACATAAGGTAATACTGTAGACAGTATGTACCCATGAATCTTGATAAAATTTAATAAAAGCTAAATTTACACATACAAGAAAAAATAAAGACAAGCAAAAATATGTATAAATACTGGTGAGCATAAAATTTTTGCAAAACTACATGTAGGCTCAGTGTTGAAGTAGACAAGCAACACTACGCTCATCTCTAACAAAGAAGTGTAAGAAAGCACCTAAGCATCGGAATCAAGAGGGTGCATTTCTAGTGGGGTCCTATAGGGATCTGTTCTTGGCCCTAAGATATTTAACATTTTTATCAATAACCTGGGAGAGAACATAAAATCATCACTGACAAAGTTTGCATATATGACAGAAAAATTGCAGGAGTGGCAAATAAAGAGGACAAGTCACAGATTCAGAACATCTGGATTGCTTGGAAACTGGGCACAAGCAAATGGTGTTTTAATACAGCTAAATGTAGAAGTACACATCTAAAACAGAGAATGTAAGCCATACTCTCAGGGTGGGGGACTCTATCCTGAGAAGCAGTGACTGAAAAGATTTGGGGGTCGTGGTGGATAGTCAGCTGAACATGAGCTCACAGTGAGACACTGTGGCCAGAGGGGCTAATGAGATCCTGGGATGTATAACCATAAGAATCTTCAGTAGAAGAAGCTATTTTATCTGTGTATTTGGCACTGGTGCAATTGCTGCTGGAATACGGCTGAATCCCTCATTATCTTTATATCATCTTTTAATAACACTATGGCAAAGCCTTAATGTCGTTTGAGATTGCTGTCAATCAATGATGTTTTTGTAGTGGATGATTTGTACACAAATGTGACTACTATGCATCTGAGATAAGAATTAACTATGTAGTGGTATTCTAATATAGTCATATTTCTATACAGTCTTTTGTTAAAAGGAGCTCAAAGAGTTTACCAACATGAATAAATTAAGTCTCATGATAACTACTGGTAAGTATCACAATTTGCAGATGGGGAAACTGGGATACAGACTGCCTGAATGTGAGATGCTGATTCTGTGACCATAAGTGTAGCTGTGGCACACAGTGCCATTTCCCATCGAGAGTTAACGTTGAATCTATCGCTCTCCAACACAGACCTTTACACAAAATATTGTGTCTTCGTGACTGTCAGACTACATGACAGTAATGTGGTCTATCTCTGAAAGGGACTCAACCTTCCGCTAGTGCAGAATACAGTGATTCACTCACCTCAGAGGGCAATCTGCTTGTGAGCACAGAATATCTATGTACTGTGACTTGAACTGGCTACCCAATCACTCCCCAGTTCAGTTCAGAGAATAGGTTTAGTCATTAAAAACTTAAGACCCTGTTATCCAAATCACCTTTTCCTCTATTAAAGTTACAGTCAAAGAGGCCCCCCTACTCTTTATTCCAGGGTTTAAATCACATTCAACTCCATTCAAGGGTTCAAGCAACCTATGCAGTATTTGTCCAGGAAAAACTCATTTCATATACAACAATACTGCAACATGGGAGCACCGAACAAGATACTTGGTAATGTGAACACACTGACTGTATGGCAGAATGGATCTTACCTGCAGATGCTGCATTCTGCTGAGCCAGCCTTTCCTATCAGAGACTTACAGAGGAGCTGCTTCCAGCAGTGTCAACTCTGAACTAAAAAGATTTTAAAAACTGGAAGAGCCTTGATCTACTTATCATATTGCATGTTTGTCTAGTCTGCCTGCTGTTGCTGAGATCCATACCCACATAAAGACCACTTCAAACAGTGCTAAAACCATACTAGTTCAAAACAAAACACTGTTGAGCAAGTATAAACAGACAGATGCAATTCCCAGACTTAAGACTTCGTATAAGTAAGAACAGATAGACCATTATAAACATTACTGTATCAAAAAAAATAATCTACAATTAAATGTTAGAAGGTTGGTTAAGTCACAGCAAAAACCAGCCTTAATCCTTTCCCATATACGTCACCCACAGATTACAGACTCAACATGAATTGCCACACTTAAATTGCCCTGCTGAGTGTATTAATTCCATCAAGATAGTCTTTAGTTGTGTGATATAACCCAGCAGAATGGATGTGGATTATCTCATATAGAAAGACCTCTGCAACATATCAAAAAAAGGTCAAGGCTTTTTAGAATATGAATGATTTAAAAAAAACTCACTATTCAGTGAGTTTCTAATGGATTAATTTGATGTGCAAGAGAGACTTCAATTAATTCTGAACTATTGATATGATAAATATAAAAAAAGTGTGTCCTTCATGTCAGTAAATCAGCAGTAGTGGAATCCGCAGTGTCATTTTATATAGTTTGAAGTTCCTGAGAATTAGATACAATATACAATTGTTAGAGAATCAATACACTCCTCTAGAACAAGTAAAAATCTCATTAATGAGGCATGCTAGTCACTGACATGAGTTTAGTATTAACCAAAGAAATATTTAATTTGAGGACTAACTCGTATCTTACCTCAGCATATTCAAAAGCTGAAGATTTGATGAAATGGAGCTAGTGGAATTTATGCAATTCCTTTCATCCCGAGACACCCTTCCAAAACACTTGACAAACCAATTACACACTGGACAGGCATCCCTTTTCCACAGTCATCACAGAAATATAGCTAACAAGGGAGGGTGGGAGCAGTGAATGAAAGATGACAGAATTCAATGAATTAATACATACCAGAGAAAGTTTAGGTCAGAAAGTGACCAATACTGAATCCACCTGAATCTACTGGGGAATTTTAGGAAGGCACAATGCAGTTACCCAATTGGAATTTGGGCAGAACACCAAGGACAATGCGCCTCCTCCTCTGCTAAAAGTGTTTTAGAGCTCTTTGAAAAGATGGCATCTTCTCAGATTTCCTTCATACAGACGCAGGTGTGCCGATTTAGTACGAAACTGCAGGAAGGAGGGTCACCTACTGAATCACCAGTTCTGCCCCCTTGTTTGGGGGTGTCTCAGTGACATAGAGACTAGACCCAATCTAATCTAGTTTATATAATCTAACAAGATTTACAACCAAAGATAGGATGGCTGTGACTACATATCAAGCATCAACCCAGAGCCAATTTTTGTAACTAAAACAAGGCCCTTAAAACAGGGAGTTATTCTGGAAATGCTGACACATCTTTAGGAGTGTGAGTGGGCGTCACTACAACATACACATTGTGTACACATATGCTGCTGTCTTCATGGGAAGTTTAGCTCAAAGCCCAGCTGGTTGATGTGGGACAGCAGAAATGCCTCTTAAAACACTCGTCTGGCCAGTTTATAATCTCAAATGAATCTCCAGTGCATATACTACAATTATGCTCAACAAAGAGTGGGCATGACAATCCTTTTGAATCAAGATTGTTAGCCCTGACACTTGAGTGCATACCAGATTGTGGGTGTATTTTGAAGCCTTATGTGTCAATCTTCATTAAACATATTGGAAAAAAAAATCAGAGAAAGGTAGGAGTTTTTCAGCTAATCAGTACAGTTTACGAAATTAAATTGCATCCGTTAAATAAAGTTTGTTATTTTTAGTTGTTTTTGCTACAGTACACACCCACTACGTTGGGCCAGACTCCCAGAAGACTAGTGGAACAATAGAAAGACCATCTGCTACAAAGGAAACTGAAAAGCCAAAAGCTACAGTATTTCTGCTAATAGTACACACTAAGTGCAGAAGGACCAATACAATAAGCAATACCTGTACATTTTCTCCCACACAAGATTCCCATCTCCGCCAAGTTTTAAAGACTGAAAAGGTCATATGTTTCCAGGCATAAATGCACAAGATAAAATAGAAGAGGGGGACATGTTCTTTGAAGAATGAAAAAACGAATAAACAAATGAGAGAAGAAATGCAATTAAGACAGAAAGGGACAAATAATTACTATTTTTTCATGTTTAATGGGACAGTTCACAGATATCTGCATAATTCTGATGCAAGATCATGCATGGATTTTACTGGTGTTGCATAACTACTCAGCACAGCCCACACTCACAATTTTATCATGGTTAACTGAAGGCACCATACAAAGCTCTTAAAAATACTGCTTATTTGTACAGGTTAAGATTTAGGGCAGATGGTATTCCTTGTCAAAGACAAAGTCAAGCACTAACAAACAATAGCCTGAAGATTTCCTGGAAAAGAAGAAATATAAAGAACAGATGAGACATACTGATTTTACACTTGTGTAGCCACCATGCATCCAAAAGCATTGCTCAAACTGCTATACATACCAGTGGTTACCACCATTCCTGTGTTCCATGGGTACCTTCCACCTTAACCTGACAAGCGCCACTGTTCATTTTCTCTCATCTAAGTTTTGTGTATGTTTCCCCTCCTTTCCTAATATTTCTGATAGATTCCCTGCCAGGGAATCTAATTATAGCAAACCTCTTTCAGTATCCCCTCAAGTAATGCATTACATCTATAGAAATCCCCAATTTTAACATTATTGCCCTTTTAAAACATGAGTAATCATGTGCCTGCACATAGTTAACATAAAAAGAGCAGCGACAGTTGCTTTGTATGTTGACAATGTGAGAGTTTTGTTTATTCATGCTATAGTCAAACACTACAGAGGACAAGACCAAAAAAACCATAACATGTATAAATATTTCAGAGGGGCACTCTATGCAGATACCTTTACCAGACAGCTTTAAAAACCACAGTCCACACGCTAAATCCAAACTCACTCCTTTGCTGGAGTTCGGCATGATTAAAGATTAGCTCAAATCTATTTGACCAGGAGTGGCTGCTCAGCTCTCACCTGAGATCTTCTCCCCCCACGCCCACCCCATAGCCACGGCCAAATTCCTTTTATCCAGCATGGGAAAATGAGTTACCTGCCTCAATGAATAAGGAAAACCTACTGAGCCCTCTCTCAGCAGGATCGACACTTTAACAACGCAAGTTTTTCAGGCAAACCTTGCTGGGCTGTTACAAGCATATAATAAGGTGGCTAATGGCCGCATTTATGAGCCTACTGGAGGCTAGCTGTTTACTAACTGGTATCCTAGTGAACCCTACTGCTGAACGGCCTCCCACTTGAACACTGTCCTTTTCCATTACTGTGCTCTGCATGTGATTAGGACCCATTCCTCATAGGGCATTCATTAAGAGGATTAACAGAAAAAGGAAACATATGAACAGGATGTTACTTACTTTTTGCTTTGAATCTTGGTTTATTTGCCTAAACTGCAAATTACAGAGGAAAGAGATATGCACACTGAGTTGCAAATCAAATAAAGTAATGCTAACCTGCCGTTATCCTATTTTAAAACAGAGTGTGAACAGAAAATGATTTCAGTCTGACAATAGGCAACTCTCTCATTTAGACAGAAAACAGTTTGGAATATAGTTCCCCATGTTATTTCCTAATGGAAAATCCGCTTTACGTTGCACACAACATGCATCAGACAGAGTATAGCAGGGGTGGGCAAACTTTCTGGCCCAAGGGCCACATCAGGGTGGCAAAACTGTATGGAGGGCCGGGTAGGGAAGGCTGTGCCTCCCCAAACACCCTAGCCCCAGCCCCCTATCTGCCCCCCTCAGAACCTCCAACCCCCCCTGCTCCTTGTCCCCTGACCGCCCCCTCCTGGGACCTCCCACCCCTAACTGCCCCCCCCCCCCAGGACCCAACCCCTGATTCAACCCCCCTGCTCCCTGTCCCCTGACTGCCCCGACCCCTATCTACACCTCCGCACCCTGACAGGCCCCCTGGGACTCCCACGCCTATCCACCCCCCCTCCCCGTTCCTCATCCCCTGACCGCCCCCCCCCACCCTGACCCATCCAACCCCCCCTACTCCTTGTCCCCGACTGCACCCCCTAAGAACCTACACCTCATCCAACCCCCCCTGCTCCCTGACTGCCCAGACCCCTATCCAGACCCCCAACAGGCCCCCGCAGACCCCATGCCCCTTATCCAACCCCCCCTCCCCCCCCGCTCACTGCCCCCTTACCGGCCAGAGCCAGGCACGCCGCCGCACTGCCCAGCAGGAGCTTGCAGCCCTGCCGCCTAGAGTGCTGGCGGCGCAGTGAGCTGAGGCTGCAGGGGAGGGGCTGGGGCTAGCCTCCCCGGCAGGGAGATCAGGGGCTGGGCAGGACAATCCTGCGGGCCGTAGTTTGCCCACCTCTAGACTATAGGGTATATACCGTTCTAAAAAATTGGCAGAATTCAGCCAATAAAGAGGTGCTGCTAGTTCCTGCTTGCAAGATATTTATTCATTAAGCAGGAAAGCAAATGAGAAAATTATGAAGTTATTACAGTCCTGGGATGGAATTGTGAAAATTTTGCCTGTTTTGCTTACTATTTGGTTACCACAGCAACGATCACATCACATTTGGTACACCACTGTATCAAAGAGTACATTATTAAAACAATACTGTCTTTAAAATTGTTTAAAACTTATACCTGTATTAAATTGCTTGTTTAAAATGTATATAATGCCTTTTGTCTGGCAAGAAAAATGTTCCCTGGAACCTAACCCCCGCTGTTTACATTAATTTTTATGGGGAAATTGAATTCGCTTAACATCGTTTCGCTTAAAGTCGCATTTTTCACGAACATAACTACAACGTTAAGTGAGGAGTTACTGTATTTTAAGAGCTCAAAAATATGCCAGTTAAGAGTGAAGAATGTAACTAGGGGTTATCACCTTTATGTTCTATTTTTTGGATTTCCACAAGGGAAAAAAGTGCTCTCACATAAGTCCATTTACTGCTATGCACCTGCGTGAATATAAAGGGGGATTAGCTAAGAAAAGATAGCAGAATCTCCTTTCTATGAACAGAGTCCAAAAGCAACTGACTACATTTAAACTGCAATGTCTACTTTTGGCAGGATTTCACCCTTAGTAAAGTAGGTAAGAGACTCCCAATGTGCTTCCATTGCCATAATCAAGGTTTATACGTTCTATGGATTCAAAACTAGTTGAACCATTTATTAAATGGGTATCTAAACCTAAACGCTCCAGGCATAAACCACATTTTGCTATTGGGCAAATTCAACTTATGCATCCCTACATTCAGGAATCACTTTAGCAAAAGATCCACCCCATTACTTTGGCTGAAAAATTAAAACTAGTGAGTTTGCAAGAATTGTTGGCTTTTCTTCCTTCAAAACTAGGTACTAGATCTCCTGAAAGGCAGTTTGCCTGAAAGATTCAGTGCATGGCAAATTTGGACTCAAGAACAGCCTGAACAAAAAATAGAATGTTATATTAGAAATTTTATATTACATAAGAAAACATTGTATCATCTCACATTTAACCCTTTGTATCTACTTTAAATATTGAACACAAAACCAAATAACTTCTGGATGTTTCATCAACCCCACCTATTCAATAACATATCATTTGAAGTGTATTAATGTATTATACCCGCTGAGGGTTTGCTTTAACTTGCAGGTTCTTATACACTGTGTCAAAACTGAATACACAAATAGCCTAAATTCTGTCTTCAGATACACATCTACAGCTCCCACTAATGTGAAGGCAGATTCGGTTTTGTGATAACACGTGACTTTAAAACAAATCTTAGATGTTTAACTAAAACGTTTCACTTTTATACTACTCTGCTATTGATATTCATGACTAGGAACCAACTCTGAGATGGATAAATGGAATGTTTTGTTTACTAACCTACTCCACTGCAAAACAGTTCAGAAACAGAAATGAATACAAGCATGTCTGAGTTGCATTCATTCTCCTTAATTAGTAATAATAATTGCACAGATTTTTCTAGTTTAGTCATTTTGGAAACAATTCAATACAGATTAGAAGTTATCTTACTTAAAACAGGACGTTTCTTGAGCTTGAAATCAGGTTCCTAACAACGTAATGTAACCTCCTTAACTGAGTCGAACATTTTAGATGAGGAGACTGCATCTTTTACTGGACAAAGAAGAGAGGCTGGTAGAAGCTGATAAGATGCCACTGACATCTGGTACAAAAAAAAAAAAAAAAAAAAAACACACCACACCAACCAGGAACATAGTCAACTTATTAAAAAGGTTTCTCAATTTCTTTTTCAGGTGAGTCTAAAGTTTCCAACAGCAAATTTTCCTACCCAGATACAGAAGTCATTAGGGCTCAGCTATCAGAGCTATACACAAATTGCTCATTTGCATATACAAATATGATTTTTGCACAAGTTTAGTCTGTGGATATTTAGAAACAGATGAAAACTGGACCCTTGATATAATTAGTTAGGCTTGTAGAGACCCCAGACATTCACTTACTTCACCCACTTCTAATCAACTGTGTTGACTCTTTCCTTCATTACCTACTCAGGGCCCAATCCTGCAGACTGCATAGTACTTCCCAGATGCTGGGCATTCTTAACTCCCATTCAATTTCATGAGAACGAATGGTGCCCTGTGCCTTGTAGGATTGGAACCAAGCAAAGGATCAATACCGGTTCATCTAGGGGTCATGAGACTTTCATGAACAATTACTCTGGCTGCTGCTTTTCCTCCTATATATTATAATCTTGCATTTTGATGCAAATCTAAGGCCAGCATGATAAACAAGATAAGGTTGTGGGTTTGGATTTGTATAACCTGTTTAGCCCCAAAGCTCCAGAAGAAAGTATCTGAACCCCTGTTTTATCTGTTTAGTAGAAGCATACTAGGATTACAGAACGAGGGGGGGCAATTCTGAAGACAGAACTCTTCTGATAATTATTAATTTTTACCCCAAACCTCAAAACCATGTAGTGTTGTTATTTTATCCTAGGAGAAGGGAGAGAAAAGTCTTGTGAATCATCTCCCCAATTCTAGTGAACAGTGTAACAGTCCTGATTGCTTGTTATGGAGAGAGATTTTTCTGTGCCATTACAGTTACAAGGCTCTTGTAGGATCATCGAGATGGAAGAGTCCATCCCTCAGAGGGTACATAATGTAGTCACCCAGAAGAGGATGCACCAGATGCTAAATTGAAATTACACTTCATCTGGATAGTTCAAGAGCCCTTTCTAAACAATATCTCTATAGTGGTGAAATGGAACATGAGACCATTAAAATCTCACCTGCGCAGAAGCTACCCTATTAAATTTAGTTGAGCTGGATAAAAATAATACCTTCCACCCTTAATTATAACCTCCTTTTACTACCTTTCAATGCATAGTCTCAAGAGGTTGGTGTTTCCTCAGTAATAATGTACACCTGCAATATTTAAGATTCCTCCTCAGTGTATAACACTACATCGTATAGAGAAAAGCCAACTGAATTTCAGATACGCTAGAAAATTGGTAAAAAATTGTTATTTTATGACCAAGTATTATTTAATAAAAAATTGTTTTAATTTAATTCTGGTATGTCAAAACCTTACTAATTTCACAAGGTCAGTCCACTTTTCTGTATCAACTCAGTCATGTGGAAGTACACACTGAAAAGAATTTAGGTAGCGAACAGAGATCACGGTTAAAAGTCTTAATACAATTCAGGACCACTTACTCCCCTCACAGGTAATCTGATCAAATTATGGCTGAAATGCAGAGTGTTTTATCATATGCCAGAGACAAATCTAAGAACATCTAAATAATAAAAATCCTTTAGCGCCACATCGGCTGCAAAACAAAAATGCCCTGAAATGTATTATTCATGTACATTACAAAATGAAATAGAGATGACAGTAAATCGGCTCACTGCTTGCTATGTTCTCTGTTCCATAAAAGAGACACAACCTATCAATTTGTTTTTCACTATTTTATATAGTTAAAAATACTCAAAAAAAAAAGAAGAAAATTCTTAAGAGTTGCTTTCCTTACTCTTTTCATTACATTATTTTCGGCAAATAGCACTTTTCCCTTTAACACTGATCTAGCAAACAAAACAATGTTCCTTGTAGACAGAAAGTGCACTGTTAAAAGAATATATATAACATATTTGAAACTGTTCAACAAAGTAAATGAAGGGTGAATGAGAAAATGATGAAAAATGCCAACATATTAATCTCACAACCTGTGTAAAATAACAGAGCTGTAAAAGAGAGAGTGTCAGTTTTATACACAAAATTTTATTACATCTTGATATTCCGAATTTTAGCACAAGAAAAATCTCGCTCTATTAGATAAATATTTAAAATGTGATGTTTTTGTAGGTCTTACCATCACAAGATTATCCTGCGAATGTGTGGACATCATCAATAATGCAGGTGCACAAAATAAAATTACTCTGCCATAAAAGAATCCTTTGAATTCGACTTGTTAGACAGTAACAGCTATGATAACTCAAGCCTTATTAAAAAAAGGTAAAAGAAAAGAACACTCACTTAATGTTAAAGGACATAACGAGGGAAAAATGTTTTTTCACGGCGTAATAGGACATAATAAGACTCTATAGAAACAATACTTAATAGTACTTTAAACTTTCTTGCACATTATATTTCAGTAAACAGAACTGTCAATCCCTAACATTTTCCATCACCACACAATCAACAGTGGGTGAAAGGAGGACCTTCATGAGAGAGGTAGAAGACTCCGCTCCAGTTTCTGATAAGTTTAGGGGTCAGTTCTGTCAACACTACTAGGCCACAGTATGTTGTCACCACTGCTCTGACCAAATCCCAGAACACAACAGTATTTGTAGTGAGCATTTGGCCACCATTGGAAGACAAGATACTGGGCTAGATGGACCATTAGTCTGACCCAGTGTGGCCCTTCTTATGTTCATCTGTGGCTATAGATAGAGGCGCATTTGCACAAGCACAGGTTAGTCTTGGATGGAGCTATTCTGGTGTGTGCCACAGAAAAAGGAGCAAGGGCTGCCACAGATCAGGAATGGGTATTGGCACTTCAGGCCCCAAACCAGATTTAAACATAGTTGAGTAACCAAAAGTGTGTCATTGTGACACTGGTAAGTCAAGTGCCAGCTCTGGCCAAGGCCATAGGCTTTAGCTAAGAACTGATAAACTCATAGCTGGAAACTAACATACAGGTGACCTGGTTTGGTTAAGTTCAAAAGAGCTACCAGTCTTATAAGAATGTATTTAGTGTTTAGACTCTATGAAATGCTTGTGAATTGCTGTATGCATCAATCTCACTTGTAATGTCTGTGTTCCATACAAGGTAAAATATAAGCTTGTTTTATAATTGTAAAAATGCCTGCTCTGTACTTGTGAATTCCCCCTGCACATCCAAGAGGGCTATCAAGAATTAAGTGGGCCATTATAGGACAAAAGCTTTGACAGCCCCATACACCCATGGGCAAGTACACGCAGAAGGCCTCGTCCCACCAGGCTGAATGCTGGAAGAGGGAAATAAAAACAGTTAACATGAAGACTTTTACATCTCTTTGCTGTTTGGAGTATCTCAAAGGAGGGAGCTAGGAAACAAAAAGTAGAGATCCCCAGGAAAGACCCTGGGTTAAGCCATGAAAAGACATTCACTACTGACAGATCACTATGTCTCTGTAACCTTTTGGAACCACAGACTGAACTCATTTGTGCATATATGTTGCCTACTTTAACCTTTTTCTCCCCCTAATTAAAAAACCTATAGTTAATTACAGGATCGGCTACAAGCATTGTCTTTGGTGTGAGACAATGCTTGTAGCTGATGTGAGACAATGTGGTGTGAACCACAGTTTGAGAACCGCTGATCTAGATGATCCCTGAAAGGTATTTGTCTAACCTGCTCTTTAAAACCTCCAATGACGGAGGTTCCACAACCTCCCCTTATGCAATTTATTCCAGTGCTTAAGCACCCTGAGAGTTAGGAAGTTTTTCCTAATATCCAACCTAAACCACCCTTGCTTAAGCCCACTGCTTCTTGTCCTACCCTCAGAGGTTAAGGAGAACAATTTTTCTCCCTCTTCCTTGTAGCAACTTTTTATGCACTTGAAAACAGTTATGACCCCTCTCAGTCTTCTCTAGGCCATACAAACCCAATTTTTTCAATCTTCCCTCACAGATCACGTTTTCTAGACCCTCAATCATTTTTGTTGCTCTTCTCTGGACTTTCCAGAAAAGAGGTAGATAAATGGAGAATGTGGCACCCAGAACTGGACACAATATTCCAACTGAAGCCTTATCATGGAGTAGAGTGGAAGAATTACTTTTCGTGTGATACTTACAACACTCCTGCTAATACATCCCAGAACAATGTTTGCCCTTTTTTTGCCACAGTGTTACACTGTTGACTCATTTAGCTTGTGATCCACTATGACCCCAGATCCCTTTCTGCAGTTCTCCTTCATAGGCAGTCACTTCCCATTTTGTATGTGTGCAATTGATTACTCCTCTTAGGAAGAAACACTTTGCATTTGTCCTTATCAATTTCATCTTATTTACGTCAGACCATTTCTCCAATTTGTCCAGATCATTTTGAATTTTAACCTTATCCTCCAAAGCACTTGCAACCCCTCCCAGCTTGGTATCATCTGCAAACTGTGTGTGGGCTCTCTGACATTATCTAAATTATTTATGAAGATATTGAACAGAACGGGACCCAGGAACCATCCTTGTGGGACCCCACTTGTTATGCCCTTCCAGCCTGACTGTGAACCCACCGATAACTACTCTCTAGAAATGGTTTTCCAACTGTCATGAGCCACTCCAGGCAGCATGACAGTCATACCCCAGAAAACCACTCATTTTTCTCCAGCTGAAACCCTTTCAAATACCTTTTTCTCTGCTGAAACTCCACAACTAGGATGGACATCAAATGGAGTTGCCTTTCTTAGTCCTAAAGCAAGCAACAGCTCTGCATCCTTAAAGGAGATTAACAAACAGCAAATGGAGAGTCTAGAGGGCCCAATTATGCACTACTGTATGAGTACATTTATTTATACCTGTGCAAAGTGGATGTATAATGCTACCATTCTGATTTGACAGCGTTTTATACCCACTTAGCACAGTGTAAGTGATTATGCAAGGTGCAACCAGTGGAGAATTAGGCCCTGGATTTCCCACCACAGATGACTGAACCGTGCTCAGTTTTGATCATCAATACCATATTCAGGAAAACTCTTAAATGAGAGCTTATATGAAAGCCGAAAATGCTGCCTCATGTTTATAATAAAGTTTCATATGAAAACAGCAACTAGGCAAATGTACCATCTGCCCTTCTGGATCTGGAGTTAAGGCAATAAAAACATTTTCAAATCAAAAAGATCTGTGGTTTTAAACCTTGTTCTTCCTTCTCTCCAATTTGAATTAATAACTACCATTTGGTTATTTTTGCTATTAATACATTGTTCTCATTTTGCAATGTAACCTACTTGTCCATAAGTAGGCTAGAAACTGTCATAAAACTAACTCACTATTTTGTGGCCTCTACATGCTCTCACCTGCCCTCTGCAATAAAACTCTCTTTGTCTGGCTCTCTGAAGAGTGTGTTTGTCTAAATAACCTCTCGTTTAATTTACATTAGTGCTATAGAAAACAGCAAGCAATTTTTACTTCTGCAAAATTCAAGTTCAATTATTCACATGCTTAGGGTATGCAAAAATGATTTCTTACACTGTTTTGTTCCAGGTCAGGGGGTGGGGGCGGAATCTCATTGCAACTTAAAAGCTGTCAGAGAATCTAATTTCCATTTTCACCTCCTGCATACCCACCCACCTGCCCTCCTACCTCAAAAGAGGTTTTCTTCACCTTGCATTTTTATTTTACAAAACATTGCTAATTATCTTCCAGTTACTTAATCTATTTTAAAATTGATACAGAAAATCTTGCCTGTGGTACTGAAAACGAATTCAAGATGTTGATAAATATCCAAAATGGGGGACAAGACGTGGGAGGGGGACAAGCAGGAAAGAAAGAAGAGGAAACCTTCCTATTTTCCCTTAAAAAACAAGAGAGATAAACTTGTAAAAATGGCAAGTGACTACTTAAATCACAGGAAAGGGCTTTGATGCCTAGATTCCAGTGAAAGCTGCTCAGCTTTCTTTTCAAAGCTTCTCTTTCTGAACTAATCAGAATAAAACGTGTTTCAGAAACAAAATTTAATTTTTAGACTTAGCCTCAATATAGGAATTGCCAGATCACAACAGAGCACAGATTCATCCTACTTTATGTTACGTAACTCTGGACTGAACAGTTCAGTCCAGGATTTACTGACGACTAAAGACATCAACTGTCTGGAAAACTGGAAGGCTCTGGGGACTGCTAATGGGATGTGGAATTTTTCACCTCAAGGTCACAGATTCAAATCCAGCGTAGGTTGGCTGACACCAAATGTCATTACCTTTCAACAGCTGCTCAGCAGTCTATGTGAAATGAACTGGTGGCCAAAGACTACTTCTTTAAGGACAGCTGTGAGTATCCCAATTAGTGTCTTTCTTGAATGTCTGTATTCAATTTATATAATGAATCTGTTGATCGAAGTCTAAGTGCCTTTACTAAAGCAAAAATCGGCCAAAACAATTTGAACTTGAATTTCGAACTCCCCTAAACTTGATATACCCTCATAAACATCTCAACACGAAACTCTGACTTTGTCACAGTAAGGAAGGAGAGGAGGAAGATGGTAATTTCCAGAGTAGAAAGCTTTTCACTGAGAATACCATGTCATCAATATCTGGATGTTCCAGTTCAAAGTCTGTTAATTCAACCAGTGTCTACACTACACTTCCCAGATGTCCAGATTTCATATGGATAGTCCAAACGTTTGGGGCTTTTTCTTATATACGCACCTATAACCCCCTACCCCGTCCCGATTTTTCACACTTGCTATCTGGTCACCCTAGTCTACACTGCCACTTTCAGTGCTAAAACTTTAGTCATTCACAGGTGTGGAAAAAACACACCCCCCCCAAGCGACAAGTTTTAGGACTGAAAAGCTACCACCGCTCATTTGGGATGTTTTTGTTTTGTTTTTTTTTAAATCGCTGGGCGAGCTCTCCCCTGGAGATAAAAACGTGTCTGTGCTGCCGCGGCCACGCTGTAATGTGGGCAGTGTAGACATACCATACATAAATGTAACTTGCCTTAGTTGATCTCATCTATCAATAGAGACTGCATGGAGAGAAGAGGAATACACTAAAGACCCTAAACCACTGACAGCTTTATAGGGGACACCACCATCCAGAAACAAAATGGAAGCTTTTCCAGGGTATGAAGTATAGATATAATGCAAAGGCACCAGCGAACAAACAGTTGCATTCTGCACTAACTGACATGTCCAAGTGGGTTGCCTGTCTGAAAGCGCCAAGACTCAAAGAACCCAAAAGACTAAGCGGCCATGGGAACTGAGAGGGATTGTGTCCTCACCATTGAAGTCCTACACAATTCTACTCCTATACAACTCTACTCCTCCCTAATTACTAACTTGTCTCTTCTCACCTCACCCCAGCCTCCCCTACCAATAATACCAGCCACAACCCTCCCTCACCCAGTCTCCCCATTTGTCTCAACCATTTTCACACCTTCCCATTACACCAGGGACACCCTATCTCAGCTGATCTCCAAAGGCCACCAGCCTCTCCTCCAGACGCACTTTTGTTGTGTCGCCTACAAGAGAGTAGCTGACACTGGCTAGACCAGTGGTCTCCAACCTTTTTAAGCACAAGATCACTTTTTGAATTTAAGTGCAGCCCAGGATCTACCCCACACCTTCCCCAAGGTCCTGCTCACTCCATCCCCCCCTCCCTCCATTGCTCACTCTCCCCCACTTTCATCTCCCACTCACTTTCATCAGGCTGGGACACGGACTCTGGGCTGCAGCCGAGGGATTCGCAGTGTGGGAGGGGGCTCTGGGCTGAGCCTGGGGCAGGGGTGCAAGCTCTAGGAGGGAGTTTGAGTGCAGGAGGGGACGCCAGGATGGGGCAGGGGGTGGTTTGCGGTGCTGACTCTGGGAGGGGGATCAGGGCTGGGGCAAGGGTTAGGGTGTGGGCTCCCCCCAGACAGCGGCACAGCAGGGCTAAGGCAGGCTCCCTGCCTGCTCTGGCCCTGCGCCACTCCCAGAAACTGATGGCACATCCTTGTGTGTGTCTGGGGGGGGTAGGGGGTCTCTGCGCACTCCCCATCCCTGCAGGTGCAGTACCTGCAGCTCCTATTGGCCACAGTTCCCCATTCCTGGCCAATGGGAGCTGTGGGGGCGGTGCCTAGGGGCAGGAGCCATGCACAGAGACCCCCTCACCTCCCCCCTCCCTCACACAGGGACATGCTGGCCGCTTCCAGGATTGGTGCGGGGCCAGGGCAGGCAGGGAGCCTGCCTTAGCCCTGCTGCACTGCCAGACTTTTAGCGGCTGGAAACTGCAACCTACCAGCAGAGGCTCCACGATTGACCAGTTGATCGCGACCTACCGGTTGGTGACCACTAGGTTAGACTGAAGGGCAGTGACGGATTTATAAAAATAGGTATATATTTTGACTGTATAGTTTAATCACTCTCAGTTACCCTTCACTTGCTGATTGTCCTCTCAGACTGCCAGGTATGCATACACAGCACGAACCGCAAGGCAGTCACTGCTGGAATATAAATAACCTACGTCACTCGGAGGCATCTCTTCCAGGACATGATTTGCCGGGTACTGGAGGGAAACTCACCCTGTCATCTCTCATACTACACTGGAACTAAGTGGTTTTAATCTCCAAGCCTATAAGTTCAACATCTTTAATGAACATAAATGTAACTTGCCCTTCACCTCTTTTCCAAACCCCATCTTTCTTTTTATGATAATTCAAATTCTGTGCCTGACTGAAAAAAACAGACAGCCCGCAGAAGTCTTATGTTTTTTGGATGGACAATTCTAGGATGCAGCAAGCCAAATGGAATCTTATATTTCACATAAATGATGCTTTCCAGTTTTAGTCGGCTTCCTAATAAATGAAAAGCAAACACAAGGCCCATCAAAGCATACAAAACAAAAATGGCAGTTTTCTATCTGACCCAATAATTTTAATAGGCTTTTTTATAACCCCCTTTTTAAAATATAAAAGAAAATCTATATGAAGAGTTATGTAATGTACATAGTGAATTGTGATGAATAGAGCCCTTATTTTAGATACTGACTGAGCAGAAGTTCTTTTAGATGAAAAGAGATAGTTGTATATCCTACTTCATAAAAAAAGAGGAATATATGGAGAAAATAATTGTTTAATACAGGAGGAAGTGAGAAAAGGATTTGGATCATTAAACACCAAATTATAAACTAATTAATGAACATAGGTCATTTATTCTCTTTTACCATCAATGTTTAGCAAGACGTTTATCCCATAGGACAACCAAAATATACATGATAGTCATAAAAGCGCTTACACAATGGTCATGTACACTGTGGTATGAAATAATTAGTTTACCAGATACTATAGTTTCATCATGAATTTTTATTTAAGATGCGCATATGATCCAAATGGGTGACTACATTACTTCCTTCACAGGATCTTTTGGGGCTAATATTTATTACCCGTTCTTTATCATAAACAGTGTTCACCTCAAATCAAAAAGTCATTATTTCTATCATCATTTTCTTAAGCCTACTATATCATTATAAGTAACATTACTAAAACTGAAAGTTCAGGGAAAAAAAGGTTATTTCTCCAGTCAGTTTCCTTTTATATTAAAAGTAAACAAAGAAATACACACACATATTGTCAAACTGTCAGTTTCCCCTTTTCACAAGGGTCTTTTTCACAGCAACAAGGGAGACACGTACCGATTACAAAAGAGAAAGTGACTGTAAACCCACAAAAATTGGCAAATTGGCCAGGGGTCATCAAACTGCTTTTAATCATTTTTGTTGTTGGTTTTGGTTTGAGAACTGACTAGATTTCAAGTTGACAATATCCTTTAAAAAGGTGGGGTGGGGGGAGGGGGAAATAGAAAAAATTAAGTTCTTTTATGTTCTCACAGCATTGTGAAATCCTGTATTAGCCTGAAACAAATACATTTAGAAACAAAAGTTAAAAATAACATCCTCCTTTACTTACCTGCCAAGACCATAATTGTTAGGTAGGGGAAAGACAGCCCTGAAAATGGGACTTGGCAAGTTAAGCAGTTTTCATTCAACTTTTTAGGCGGGACACTCACATATAGAACTAAATATCACTGCTAACACATTCTTGGTAGATGTTCACATACACAGGCAATGCACTCACAGAATACAGAGTGCACTGAAATAGTTTAGGAAATCTAGATTACCATTCATTTATGGTATTGTCAACAAAAATGCTCCATGAGGCATGAGTTGTTGAAGTGACATCTCAATCTTTAAAGCATTTAAAAGCTTAAAGTCTTAAATTATACAGTATTTCAGAATTAAGTCCGTGTAGGAAAATCAATATCATTCCAAGGATTAGTCTTTTAGCGGTAGCAGCTTTTCCCTGGTTAGGTTCGTATATGCATGTTATCTTAAGACTTGTCTACAAAGAAAAATTGGACTTCTTTAAATATACTAGCATACAGTGATACAACTACCTAGCATGGACGCAGTTATATCAGCATAAAGTTGCTTACAGCAGTTTGCGTATTCCAGTCAGAGAAGGGGGAATAGGCTATACCAGTATGACACACCTTTACGCCAATATAGCTAGATCCATACGAGTGTGGGGGTTACCAATTTAACTATTTAGGTAGAAAAATCATATCCCTAACTGAAATAGCTAAATCAATACAAAAATTGCATGCAGACCACAAATTCCCTTTGTGTCTACTGTACACACACCAGCACTGCCTATTTAAACACAAGTAACAGGTGTACCACTGAAGATTTGGTATTTTGATTCTTCTATACTGTAGTCGTCCCATTTCCTACCTTCACTTCATATCAGACAAGCAGAAGAGGAGAATCATTACTTCCAGGAGGTACTAATTCACAACAAAACTTCAAGTAGCTACTGGTGGCCAGCACACTGCATTGATATGGCTTGCTTTTCAATACTTTTTCTGAGGTCAACTTATGAGACTGACCAAAAAAACCTTGACAGTTAGTAAAAGGTAGGAGAAGGAAATGTGGAGTTCGATACACCACCTGCTTCACAAAATACATTTGTGTCACCAACATCATTATCATCCAGGGTTTGAAGTAGAAAACTGAAGGGAAACCCCTCTAACATCCATTCTAACCTATATAGTCACTAAAGGAAGGTTTGAGTGTCCGTACAAACCATATCAGGCTTTGTTTTTGAAAGAAGGGACCTGAAAATTGCTTTAATTTATTGCAAGTATTGTAGCAAACCCACAACTAACAATGCTATGGGGAAGTCAAAATAAAATCTGTTTACATGGTGCAGTCTTTTAAGTCCAATCTCCCCTTACCATAAAAGTTTTCATTTCCTTTGTAGCACAATGACTTCTGCACATGCTACCAACAGAATGCTAGAAATCACAGTGTGACCAAAATGCAACACCCTTCAGATGCTTATGGACCCATACTGAAGACGGCTAAGACAGAAGAACTTCCTTACCACTAAAGTGAGTCAAATATCACATTTTTTTTTCTTTCAGTAAATTAGTCTGAAAGTCTTCGTAGACATGCAGTCTCCCAAATGTAATCAACTGCAGGTGTGAGAGTGGGCTATTTTTTATTCTCTAGAATTTAACTAAGTTTGAGCTAATATTTGGGATTGCAGTACATCATAAAGCTGTGGTCTTTTAACACTCCAGCAGATTGGTCAGGAAAAAAACAGTCTAAATCAGTGGTAGCAACAGCAGAGACATCTACAAGAACTTTCAGAGTAACAGCCGTGTTAGTCTGTATTCGCAAAAAGAAAAGGAGGACTTGTGGCACCTTAGAGACTAACCAATTTATTTGAGCATAAGCTTTCGTGAGCTTGTTCATGAAAAGAACTTGTTCATTTTCATTGCTTCTGCCCATATAGAGTTTCATCAGCACTGAAACTGTTGTGCTGCCGCACTGGTCCTGAATTCAGGTGCAGAAAGAGGGGGAGGAAGGCAATCCTCCGTTTCCCCCAGTAGACTATAACCCTAAAAATACATCTTGTGTTTGTTCGGATAAGTCTAAAGACGAGTCCAGTGAAGATTCTTGCATTATGGAAGCGCAGACCCATGATACAAGTGCACCCTCATACATACTTTTTCTAAACCAGAAGTGAGCACCCAGTAAAACTGAAGAAATAAGTTAAGCTAAAAGCTACCAAGAAAGTACTAACTGCTACACACATTAACAGCACAACAGTGTCCTGTTAACAGCACCAGCTCTCAGCAAAGCAGAAATCAGGTAGACCTTTCAAAAGGCTACTCAGTACTCATCACCATTCTGAAGGATCAGCACCCTATGCAACCTGTGATCTCTCCAAAAGTTCTAAGCATTACACAGTTTTGTTCCATTTTATTGCGGGGGAAAACATCTCTCAATTTCTCTTTGTGAGAAGTAGATTACATCGGCAATGCTCTAACAAGAGGGTCGGTCGGTCTCTCCTAGGAAAGGAGCTACATACTGTAAGTCAGCTGAAGGAGTAATTCTACAGAAATAGATATTTTATAAAGGAAATGCACTTAGTTTTAAGTTCATGTACAGTGACACAGAGTACCTAGTGGAACAAAACCAGCTGAATTACAGATTGACCTGCAGGGTCACTGCATCCAAACAATAAATATTTTCCTCTTTAAATAACTAAAATGTCAAAACATTGTGGAAATAAACAATGTTAAAAATGCAGACAAGCAAGACAATCTGCATTGATGTGTAAATATTTCTCTTACCTGTCCTGAGACTGTTCCTCATACATCCGCTCCTTGCCTTCTTTAAAGAGTCTTATAGCCCGTTTTGATTTTTTCATGAGACTGTCAATGTAGATTTTAAAATATTCATTCTCACTGAGTTGTGCAAGTTTCTGGTTGTCGTCACAGTTGCCCAGTATAAGTCGCAAATGTTGATAAGTGTCTGGTAAAATGTCAAGTATGTAAGGTGGGCTGTTTTTCAACTGAAGTTTGGGATTTTGGCACAGTCTGACCTAGAAGCAAAAATAACAGTGTTTAAAAAAGCACTCTCTGATCACTCCACATCTGAAAGAAATGTGTAGGGACAAAAAATGATTTGACATCTTGAAATAAGCAAAGGCAAGTATACTTCTCAGGCCTCCAAGCAGGGAAGGTTTACAATTCTGCTTTAACTTATATACCATATGATGCCAATGACATCATTGTTATTGTCTAGTTTATGGAGAACTTAACCTTCTATTGGCATTTGTAAGGATCAAGTAGTCCTAGCCACTCCTCTCCACATTTTATGCATGTGTTCCTTTAACAGGAGCGCCTTTGCCTGCCTGCTCTGCACCACATATACTACAGAGACACTAAAAAAGGCTTTACTATAAACTCAACGTTTGCAACTTCAGGGTTCTACTAAAAGATGGCATCTACATGCACCCTGAGTCATTAAGTTTTTAAATGGGACCCATTATATATAAACACTTCAGTTAATTTCCTTTTAAAAACTGACAAATGGAATATGCTTCAAATGAATAGTTAAATTTCTATTTTGTACATATTTATTTGAATCAAATCTACCATACAAACTGCTTCATACACCAACCACGACAGCCTGCTCCTCTATGGGGAATGTATATACTTATTTAAACTACTGCCTTCACAATGACTTTTTTAAACTGTCTTGTGATCTTGTTAGCTCTCGTAACTAAGTAAGTTTAGGCTTGATCAGTCTTGGATTTAAAAAAAAAAAAAAAAAAAAATCCAGGTAAATCCAGATGCTGTAAGAAATTGTGGTAATGACCCAGTGGGCAGCATTCTTCAGTCCAAGCTAGAACTAAACTAATGTCCCATATGTTTGCAGGGGGTACTATGCCACCAAAGATGCAAACTTCAAGATGATGCTCATTATCCACTTTGAAAGAGTAGAATTTTAGTCCTGCGTTCTGACCATATACCAATTAAAGGCAGTTCTATTCTGGCTACCTAAATTCTCCTGTAATTTCAATTGAAGATGGTATTTTACTTCATTATTCTGTTCTAAATTACTGTATAGACTTGACACACAGTTCCCTAGAGCTGCTGCATTCCACCCTACAGATGGTTGTATTTCACTAATGAACTAAGCGGTCCCCGTATATGAGATTCTTTACGTAATTACTGTAGTATACATATGTAGAGTGTGTGCATATGTATGTAGTAAATCAATGAAAATACTTATGAGAAAGAAAATAAATTGAAGTGTGATATACAGGTTTTATACGCATGAATTGAGGATTACTTTTTTTTTTTTTTTTTAAGGTAATGTGGCTAAATCACTAATATGTAACTGTGATGGGTAGACTAGGCCCAAAGGCCCCCTGCTGGAGCCTCAGGGGCCTGCCACACCCATCCCAGGAAAGGAGCAATAGAGAGGTCCTCCAAGCAGTCTACAGTGGCTGAGGAGAAGCAGCCAATCAGAGAAGCTGCAAGCTCATATAAAAAGGAGCTGTAGGGCCAGAGTGAGTGCAGTTTGCTTGCTAGGACTGCGGGAGCAAGAGATGCTCCTGGCTACCTGCGAGGGCTAAGGCGGATAGTTGCTAGCAGGGACCAGGGAAGCGAGGGAATAGTTTCTGACCAGTCACCAGGACTCACTGAAGACAGGCCCAGGGAAGAGACTGTCTGTGGAACTGTTACCCCTGGAAGGGAACTGATCTAGACTGACCCAGTTGGAGAGCCAGGGTCAGAGAACTAAAGGGCAGGTGACGAGCCCCCAGGAAGGAAGCCATGGGGGTGCTGCTCCACCCCAGAGTAGGAACCTTCATATGCAAACTCATCAACTAGGGTATTGAGATAGGCCCCATAGGGCCGACTGAGGACCGGAGCCCAGGGAGGGCTACAGGGACAGTGTAGGTGGCTGGGCCAGAGGACTGAGTCGCTGAAGATGCGACGAGAGATCCAATCAGCTGGAGGTGTAGCTTGCGAGAGGTGTGTGCCGCCCTGCTGAACAGAACTAAGAGATTGCAGGCACTGAGAAAGGGAGTGCTCACGAGAAAGGGGGTGCTCACGAGAGGCAGATGCTGACCCTGTTACAGTAACTAAATATGTATTTTAACCTTCAAATATTGCCTGGGACAAAATTTCTATTCATACTAATTTCATGACTTCAAAGTCCAATATCGTGGGCAATTCCAGTGGAAGAGACATCCCCCTAGAAACTCTAAGCTATTTCCTGTGATACAAAGACTGAATTTCTAGCCCTCCAAAGTCATGAGATACCAAGCATACCTTAAAATTGTCACTAATTCCATGCTGCAACATAAACAGAGTGGAAAATTCCATATTTGGCAGGAGTGGAGACAGAAGGAAAGCACGTTGCAGTTTTTCTGAATGGAAGTGTTATGCACATATATCGTAAAACAGGGTCAAAATTTAATTCAGTTCCTACTTTTAAAACTTATTACTAACCCTAGTAGGCCGCAAGAGCAGAACTCAAACTGACAACTGTTGATGCGAAATTTTTATATTATAGAGGGGAAGCATTTAAACATTTGTAAGAGTTTTCTCCCTTATTTTTCTTGGCCCTCATTCACTTTGTGTATCTTTCAACAGCAGTTTTCCTCTTTAAAGACTCACCCTTTCACTTTATCTGAAGTAAAAATGATGTGTGTCAGTTACTTGTTATGGGAGGGATTTTAGAATCACAAATAGAGGGTGATGACATCCTTGAAGCTTCTAGCCCGAGAAAGAAAGAGTGCTTATTTGGACAACATATCAGCAAAAAACAAACCCAGAAAGTTACAATCATGCTAAATTGATCCACTTTTTAAAAATTAAACTGAAATTATCTACTCTGAATTCCTCCTAAGGAAACTGGATGATTAAAATAATTAGTTCTTATGTGGAAAGGCATGCTGCACAAGGAGAAAAGTCATACTAGTATAAGTGGAAGAAAGGTGGCTTTATGTATACCAGAAAGGTGAACACACTATTTCACAGGGTATGCTGCCTGTATATACACAAGTTGCTTATTTTGGTTGAGGATTTTCTGTGGCTGGATGGCCAGACAGTTGAACAAAGGACACACTGTGAAAAAACAAGACTCAGTTCCTCTTTCTGGTGCTTTAGAAAGTCTTTTTTAGTCCAATACAGTCATATATAGCTAACAACAGGATTCTGTGGTCAATCTGGTTTACCATTCTTCACTGTCTGCAGACTATATGGAGACCAATTACAGAACAGTACTAGACACCTCAAGATTAGTAAAGTCCTTCAGTTATACAAAAATATTTCTACAATAACTCAACTCCTCTTAACTTTATCATTTTAATTCGTTTATCACAAAACAAGTGATAGAGTTTAGTTCAAATGCTTAAGAGTCCAAGCACCCACGCACTAAGGTCGTGAAGGATTTTCTACACTTATTTTTATAGTGGACCAGATTGCAGTATGGAGGAAATGTGTCTGTAAAGAGATGGTTGTGTAAACCATATGGCTCCTAGAGTCAGGATGTCCTGAGACTTACCACAAGGGTTCACATTAACAGTAATCAACAAGAAATGACAACAGCTGACGTAAAAGGCTTCCTAAAACAACCAAGCTCTCGTAGTACATACCTTTCTGAAAAACAAAGACACAGCAGGCTGAGCTTTATGATGCAAACCTCACATTAGCACTAGCATAGGGTATGAGTCAAATCAGTGATTACTTTTGTATTGTGACTTGGATTAAGCATGTAGGTATTTAGTAAGCATTTAGTCTATCAAAAAAAAAAACAACATTCAGCAAGTTGAAAATGAAACTTTTCCTTGATTGAGGCATGTTAACGTGTATATAAGATCCTTGAGGTAGCCTACTCATAACACGATGACAACATATACCACCATGTTTAATCACTGTGATACTGGGGCACCTACTTCCTTCTAACGCATGGCCAGAGTATGCACCCCATCCTATCAGAAACAGATTTTGTCATAGTGATCTTTCTATATCTGTAACCTCCAGGCTTGACTACTGCAGTTCACATGGAATGACACTCTCACCCTGAAAAACCAACTCCAGTTAGAACAAAAATGCAACAACCCATCTATTCATCAACATGGTTCACTGTGAACACATCACTACAATTCTCCATGCTCTCCATTAGATATAAGAGGGCAGACTGATATCTTCTCTCACATTGAGATGTATCTTAACTCCAACAATGAAATAAACATGATTACATTAGTAAGATGCTACCCAAAGTGCAGAATTAAATGGGGTTCTTATATTGAAAGGTTTCCATGGGACTGGTCAGAGCTACCCTAGACATCACATCCTCTTTTTTGCACCACTCTGACTTCCCTTCACAGCTTCTTTTCACTAGCTCAAACAGTCAGCGTGGGAGACCCTCATGAGACTGGAGACAAACTTTCAGGGGAACTGGACCTAGACTATGGAATTTGTCTCCGCAAGAGACACGGAATACAACTTTCAAGGGCCTTAGGCCCAAATGCAAAGCCTATTTCTTCTATGTAGCTTTCCCTCCCAATAGCTCTTCTCAAAAAATTAATCCTACACATACAAAAAAAGGTGATACCTATTCGAGTTCTATCTTACTGGCAGGGAAGGGAAAGAGAGCAATCACTTTGTTTCTCTTTAACTACATGGGAGATGCTCAGTAACTATGCTGATGAGAGTCATATACAGTAAGTACCTAGACACAGAACACTTTGAAGAAGTAGGATAACATTTTTTAAACAAATATGACTAAGTTAGACAGTGTTTTAAAGTCTCTTCAGATTAGAGGGAAGAGATTTCCATTGCACCTATATATCCATTTGATTTCATCTAGAAAACTGTGTGTGTTCTGTTTGTTCCACGATGATCTTTTTGAAAAATTGTTTTTAAAGGTCAGTTTTAATGCTTTGATAAAACAGCTTTACACTGTCAAGCAAAGCACGGCAACACTTACACACCAGGATATGTTTAAATGCCAAAATGCTGGTCGAGGACCATGTGAGAAAAGTTACTAACAGCAACAGAATAAGTTATCTGCTGATTATGACTCCTACTAAATTCTCTCTAATCAGCTGAACCCAATGGACAGGACAATTAAGAGTATCAGTGACTAGTATATTTCCAAGGTTACAATTTGAAAGGCTCTACTTAACCCGCATCTTCTGCCACACAGTGCAGAACCACCACAAGATTCAAACAAATTGGCTCAGAATACCACACATGGGTTGAAAGTGGCTACGCAGCAAGATATTGTAACACTTCTGATCTCCAGAAAGCCACAGCACACACAATCCCAAAGAACGAATCCTGAAGAATGAAATGGCGGATTGGCTACTGGGAAAATGGGGAGATCACAAGGTGCAGAATCACCCATCAAAGCCCACTGCCCCCAAGACAGCATTAACTATCAATGCATTGGCATTGTACATTGCAGATGGGTAAAATTACCAAGAGGTAGAAAAAAAAAAAGACATCTGGAAGAGGCCATCTCACCAGAATGGATGAAGAGGCCTTTGCTATGTGACTTCAACCCGAGAGAACAGTGGGTTCTCATATCCTGGATTCGACAGCTTCCATACTGTAACAGTGCTTGTTTTAATATGGGCATGGGGATGCAAATATAGCAGTGTTACTTTAAAAGCAAAAAGTGCAGTGCTTTGATAAGCTGTTCATGCCTCATATCTGCCACATAGATATTCAGAAACCAGCAATGGGAAACTCCCCTGGTTTTTCACCTGATTTTCTGTGAAACTAATGTTTTATCCTTTTTTCCTCCACACAAGAGAGGTGTGTGGACATAAGACTTTCAATCAATATTTAAAACACAGTGTAACGACCAGTTCATATACTGAAGAACGCTGTGGTTATGATTTACTTAATTGGTTCCTTTGTGGTACTGTGAAGTTAAGTGACTTGGGAGGTTATACATTTCCAATGTTACATTGAGGGTTATAAAAGAATAATGAATGTATACATTGGGTTTCACACTCGTTAACTGTACTCAATAGAGACACTGGATGTTAGAGAAAAAAATTGGATTTTGGCATCCCCTCATTTTTTTTTAAAAAAAATGTATCACTTTTAGTAATGTGGTTTTGCATAATTACAAAGCCAATAGCGCAAGCTTTGAGTACACATTGTGCTTTGCTCTTAGACTATATTAAATAGCAAATCAAATTGCTCTTCCTGCTTTCCATTCTGGATAAAATTTATGGTGTAGACCATGATAAAGCAACAATACAGTTTATATATGAATTTTACTTCCTATCCTGCTACTTAACCGTATTTCCCCCTAGCACTTCAGAGTACCCTGTAGTGATCGAAAGTTGAAGCACTCATACATGGGAGCACAAATACAATATTCTTTCAAAACATTTCATAATTTCACTAACTTGAAACACTTAAAATTAATGTGAACTCCCAGCTCTTAATAGCCAGACTATTAAAGGTGTTAATCTACTCTCATATTTACATTGTAGGTGTTTCCCCTGCTACTCTCAAGATAAAGGCATGCTCCTTATAGGAATGCACTTTTGTTTTCTAGATTCTGAAATCTATTATGCTTATGATTTTGCTGCAATATCATCAGATGTTAGAAGGCCCTTCCAACGTATCTTCAATACATTTTATAGAAAGACTTAAAATGATTTGTAATTATAATTTTATTATTGCACCAATATTAATAAATTTCAGATTCAGTTCTCATATATAGGTGCTACACCTTATTTTGAGAAAAACAGTCATCCACTATATCAAAGAATTAACTTTATTATGAGTCCAAAGATATCTGATGTATTACTAGCACAAAACTATCACTGGAAATTATGTCCAGCTTTCTGGAACATGAAACAGGAGCATCACCCAAACCTTGGTATTATACAAGGTAATGAAATAAACCAATGCTCAAAAACATTTTGATGTAACTACTGCTTGTCCATTCAAAAACAGGAGTTTACACAGAAATACAAAAAATTGATATTAAATCTACTGTTAATCAGGAGTTGTTAAAAAAACAGAACTTAACTCTCTTTTTTGTGTATCAGTAAGCTTTATAAAAAGTAAATTTAGATTCAGCTTGACATTGCCCCACATGCACTGATTTGTTTACTTGTAACTACAAGACTCAGTAGAGACTGCATCAGGAACAATTAATTTTGTATTTTTCGCAAGTAGCCTCAGTAGTAAATATTTACCTGAGGGGACTTTATCTAGAATGTCATGCCATCACATTTTGTTCTATCAATTTTGACAGGATTCTTTCAACTACCAAAGGAAAGTTGTGGGGGGTTTTAAAACTGGTACCAAAGAGATTTCAAGGTGAAATACTGTATATGAAGTTGCAGCCTTAATCCTGTTCTCAGAGCTAAAATATAAAACCATGAAAAACAGAGTTATGAAGTCTCAAAATTGACAGACCCTTAACTATAACAATTCCAAGTCATGGCACGTAATATGCACATGAAGATTTGCATGATGTTGCTAATGAACTTTACATACAGCATTACGTATTCTCCAAAAACCCTAATCCCACAATATAGTTATTTTACTTTGCATAATTTTGTAGTATTGGATAATCCCACAATGCTTGTAAATAGAGCAGCAAATATGTTTTGCTACTCAAGTTACTTCATATATGGAATCTCAACTAGTGAGAAAGAGCAGGGACAGCATGGAGATGAGCATAGGAAACAAACGCCCGAGATCTAAACCCAGTCTTGACAGTGGTTCTCTGTGTCCTTGGGCAAAACAACCTCTCTGTCTTGTTCTCTACAGATAGAGAAAGAGGAGAGATTATAGCTAAAGACCAATATTACCACTAGTTATTTAGGCCTTGAAACCACAGTCTGATCGCTGAGTGGAGATCCCTATGATTATGCAGAGACCCACTGAGTTCACTGGGACTCCGTGTGGGTATGTATATGCACAGATTCACCAGACTGCAGGATACAGGCGCACAACAGTATTTAAACCAACAGTTACTTGGGAAGGTTTCTAACTATTTCTGGTTTTAATCCCTGGTTTTGATTTAGATAGAGGAGAAATTTACCTTCCATTGCCTACTGCTGAGAAGACTTAACATTGGTTATTTGCCAACACGTTACGTTTATTCAAATGCACTCTCTTCACTATAAGTACCAAATGCTTAACTCAAGCAAGTTACACCATTTGGACACCATTACATCACCCTGTCTCGTATACTTTAATGTAATTTGGAAATAAAATTTGATTAACTGACAGCATCTTAAAGAAGATACATCGAAGACCAAATTGAGGACACTTATCCAGTGAAACCAAAAAGAAACCAAAGTGCAGCCTTTCCAAATAATTCTGCAGAACAGGCCACACAGTCTGTTTTGATGCACTGATGTAATAATGACAAAGTTATTCTATGCAAGCTGAGTGACAGCAATCCCTAATTCTAAACAGTGAGATTAAGATTCAAACTAACCAAAGGAAAAATGCACTATAAGGCTTTCTGCATGGACATATTATTGCAAAGAGGGAAATATCAAACTGTACATTCCCTCTATTGTTTCAAACATGATATAGACAGATGCCATCTTTTCAAGATGAAAACATCTTGAAAAGTGTGAAGAGTAGTGTCTGCCTCCAAGTGCCTATATTTTTTATATTAATTATGACACATTCCCTGTTTACAGAACTTAACCAAATTCAGATCTGGAAGTAATAGAAACAACTCACTGAAGTCTTTGGAGTAGTACTCATTTAGGTTGCCTTTTAGAATTAGCTTTAGGGGCTGTTCTAATAAATACAAGTAATATTCTAGTGTAGTGGTTCTCAAACTTTTGTACTGGTGACCCCTTTCAAATAGCAAACCTTTGAGGGTGACCCCCCCTTATAAATCAAAAACACTTTTTAAATATATTTAACACCATTATAAATGCTGGATGCAAAGCGGGGTTTGGGCTGGAGGCTCACAGCTCACAACACTCCATGTAATAACCTCGCGACCCCCTGAGGGGTCCTGACCCCCAGTCTGAGAACCCCTGTTTTAGTGGTATAGGCATACAATGGCAAATAAGGTTCCAATAAATGATTCTGATCATTCTAGTTTAGCAAGATGCATCAAGTTTTCCTAATATTAATAAATATTTTGCATTTATATACCACCACAGGGATCTCTACATTAAAATGCTTATATTTTAAAAATAAGTGAAAAGAACCACAGGGAGTTAAGTTAACTTTCCAAAGTCAGAGTCAACATCAGAGTTAGATCCTTAGGACATGTCTAAACTACAATCTTAAATCGACCTAAGTTAGATTGATTTACGGCCAATGCAGCACTTCCACTGACTTACAAGGGGCAGTGGGGACGGGCTGAGAGACTGCCCAGACCCCAGCTGCCCTCCCGAGCTGCTCGCCTTCCTGCTCCCAGCTGGGAGCAGGGGGAAGCCACCAGGGGCTTCTCATTTTCAGTTGGGAGATCCACAGCTAGAGTCTGGCTGCTGTGCTCCCGGCAGGGAGCGGGGATCCCGGGGAACAATAGGGCTCCCAGTGGGGAGCCTGGGTGACAGCTCAGCTTGGAGCGGAGACAGCAATCTGGCCCAGAGCCATAAAATTGACAAGAATGACAGCTAACCGCCAACGTAAAGAAGACACTGCGTTGCCCTAACTACAGCAACATATGCCCTACGTCTCTTGTGGCGGTGGAGTTTTATGTGCATGTAGTAGGGCACTTATATCTGCAGGAGCAAGGCTGTAGCATAGGCACTGCACTTAACACTGTAGTGTAGCTGCGTTATGTCGACCTAACTCTGTAGTTTCAGAGTAGCAGCCATGTTAGTCTGTATCCGCAAAAAGAAAAGGAGGACTTGTGGCACCTTAGAGACTAACAAATTTATTTGAGCATAAGCTTTTGTGAGCTACAGCTTATGCTCAAATAAATTTGTTAGTCTCTAAGGTGCCACAAGTCCTCCTTTTCTTTTAACTCTGTAGTTTAGACCAAGCCTTAGAGTCACGTCTCCCTTGGTTCTAGGGCCTCAGACTACCAGGTATTAAAGCCTCAATCATTTCAAAGGAAAGCTTCCCTGTGTTGATTATCCTCAAAAATCAAGCTCTTACCTACCAAATCACTCTGCCTCGTGGGACTGTTACCCAAACTAGTAAACAAACTATTCCTAACTTTAGTACAGCACCTTTTTAGCTAATTTGAACTTAGTCTATAGAAAGCTGTCACTTCCGCTGTATAGTTTAATAAAAATGTGCGACTTTGAGAAAGCAACATGCAGACGCTACAAGATCTATAAAGCAATGTTCCCTACCCCCAACCAACAATAACTGTCAATAAAATACATTTCCAGTTCCAAAATAAATAGTTAAGCAAAGAAAATGTAAGAGTACTTTTTAAAAAAAATCCATGCAAAAAATGCAGACAAAGGATTTAAAAATAAAGGATTTCTAACTAATCTGTTTACTCCATTAAAGGATAATCAGAGAGTGATTTCCTCCTCAGGCACAATTCTTACAAACAAACATGTACAGTATGCATATGACTGTCATGAGAGTGCTTTATAGCATGATTAGCTTAACTGAAGTTACATGCGCAAGAGGTTTTGTTTGCAGACTGACTAAACGGGACCCTCTTTGAAACATAAGGAATATTTGATGCACAAGAAATAAATTAAGCAGTTTTTTCACAACAGCTCTACAAGTCTGAGTTATTTTGAAGGACTTTGACCAACAAGAGCAGCAGGACTTAAGGCAAACATGCATTTCCCCACTCAAACAAGATTAAAAAAAACCCATAGCCAGAGGCCAGCAAAATGAACAAATAGGTTTATCTGACCTAAAATGCAAGTCCCTCTCTTTTCAAAGAAGGACACACATGGCAAAGGAATAAAATCTGCAGGATGATGTAGATTCTCACATGGACCCATGTAAATAACTTCCTTCCCCAACAGGAGAATACAATATGTACACACACAAAACTTACCACTTTGTCCATTAGCTTCCAAGTCTTCTCCACAGTTCTGCGGTCAGCAGCTGCTTGCTTGGGGGGCCCCACAGCATCCTGAATAGCATCTATGATGCCCAGAATACGCCCTTTGCGGGGGTTTCCTCCTCGGCCACCTGGGTTCCGGCCATTCAGGGAACTGGCCATCTGGGATCCGATCTTAATAAAAATAAAGAAATAAGAATTATCATAAGGTGTCCTAAAGACATAAAAAAACAAAACCATACAGAGAAGTACCCTTTCCTTTCCCCAGTCAGAAAACAAGAAGAGTATGTTTGGGAACTGGCTTAACTTTTTTTGATGAAGAGTATAAACCCACCTGGGCTGAGTTTACACTGACAAGTGACCCTGGATTTGTCATCAATGTAAACATAAACAGGGTAAATTTACACTTGTGTGTGGACACAGACTTTTACCCCATAAACAAAAACAAACAAACAAACAAACCCACACCTACACTTTCTGCTTCCACCCTTCCTAGCTTCCTCATAAAGAAATAAAAGCGACTGGTGAACCTAACACTACTGAAGATCACTTTACACGCCCCTGTTGGGTTTTCCAAAGACTCCAATAAAGGTACAGATGATCATGTACACACACAGCTCACCAGGGACACAAGCTTGTCACCAGACAACAAAGGCATATGGACTGCCATTTGCCAAGTTTAAAAAAAAAAAAAAGCCAACAAGCCTGCGAGGAGCAAATATTTAGGACAACAAAATGAACCATACATACGGTGTATTATCTTGTATAAAGAGTGAGAGAAAGTGAAGAAGGGGGGAACCCTAAAGAGCAAGAAGGAAATTTCTTCTGTAAATCCAAGCTCCCTGAAGCTTTGTTTCACAGGAGCGACAGCTTTGCCCCCTTCTCTGTCCAGTCTGAGCAGATGGTGGGCGGGGGGGGGGGGAGCCAAAAAAGTATTACCCCCAATAAGTCTTCCCCTCCTTCTTTTCTCCCTCCCACCTTCTGCGCCTGGCTTCAGTCCCAGAGGCAAGGACGCGTCCCCCCAGCCACCCACCCACCCACCCAGCAGCGTGTTAAATCCCAGCCGCGCTCCCGGCTCCGGAGGTTCTCGCTCTGCCCCCTCGGCAGCCACACGCGCCCCCTTCCCTTCGCACGCACCGGCAGGCAGCGAGAGCAGAGCAAGTGGGACGCTCCGGGGCGTCGCTTGCCGCTCAGGGGCGGCCGCTGCCCCCGCAGGAAAACACGGAGAGTTAATTCACACCATGCCGCCCCCGCCCCGGGCTCTCGCTAGCCAGCCATGTGGCTGGGGGCCTGCATAAAGCGGGGGGGTGACGGGGGCACCGCACAGAGACACCCCACCCCGCGCTCCCAGCCTAGGCTACCCCGCTCCTGGAAAGTGAGGCGCGCGCGCGCACACGTACGGGCTTCAGCGAAAGCGCCGCTCCTCCGCTGGGCTCGGCTCTTCCCTCCTCCTCCTCCTCCTCCTCCTCCCCCTCCCGCTGCTGCTGCTGCTGCCGCCGCTGCTGCTCCTGCTGCTCTCCTTGAAACATACACACACTCCCCGAGCCCAGCATTCACTCCCACGCATGCGCGCTGCAGAGGAGGAGGAGGCGAGAACGGGAACTTTCCTGGGGGGGTTGGGACCCTAAGGCTCAGAACGTTAGCCAATCGGAAGGGGGGGAAAGGGTTTGCTTGACAGGTCAGGCAGCAAATGGATGGGAGGCAAGGCTGGGCTGTACGGGCTTGAGCCCCTCGGAAGGCAAGGGAGGGGCGAGGGGCGGGACAATAGGCTGGCCTCCGGAGTAGGATTGAGGGGGGAAGGGGCCAATGACAGTGCTAGCCTGGGGGGGAGGCGAGGCTACCGGTGCCACCTCTTGCCTTCTGGCTTCTATCTCTGTGCTTCTTGATGGAGGGGCGGGGAGGGAAGAAGCAGGGGCTAAGGGGAGGGGGACAGCTGGGGGAGGAGGGGCAAGGGGCAAGTGGAAGGATGGGGGAGGAAAGGTGTAGGAAGGAAGGGGTTGGTGGGTGGACTAGAGAGCCTGAGGTGCTGCAGGAGAGGGAAAGGTGAATTGGGGAAGAGGGGACAGACAGAAAGAAAGAGGAAGGAGTTGATGGGGATAGATCTAGGTTTTCTATAGGGTGAGGGAGTCAGTCAGTCCTATGGTGAGCCAGGCCCAGAGTATCTGCCCTAAGCCTTCTTACACATTGGGAGAGGGCTTTGCTGTTTTACACTAAGGATCCTGCTTCTGAGTAGGGGGCACTTTTTATAATCTGTCCCTGGGATAGAAAGGATGTTGTTGTGCCTGTTTTACTGACATACACTGTGTTGCCAGCCTCAAAGTCAAAAAGTTAGGTCCCAAAAAGTCATGAGATTTTTAACAATCAATTGGGATATTTTTATTGGCATGCGGGGTTTCAAACCTCTTTAAGTGTCACATTTACAGGTAGAAAAGGAGTAATTGTGGCACCTTAGAGACTAACCAATTTATTTGAGCATAAGCTTTCGTGAGCTACAAACTTATGCTCAAATAAATTGGTTAATCTCTAAGGTGCCACAATTACTCCTTTTCTTTTTGCGAATACAAACTAACACGGCTGCTACTCTGACACATTTACAGGTATTTCTCTACAGCCATGAGGGCTGGAAACTTACTTTTTTAAAAATGAAAGCTGAGAGTCCCCCTTAATTATAACTTCCAGGACAGTTAAGAAAAACACCAAATATTGTGAGTTGATAATAAAATTGTGATAGGTAATAACAGTGAACACATAAAAACCCGTTCTACATATTTATTTGAAAATATCTCTTTTACATCTATACCCCTTGATTCTCACCAGAGCTCTCTCTGAAGGTTTAGTACTAGTACTGAAAGCTTCTTATCCTCACATTAACTAAACTGTATGTCTCTGAAACATGAGCTTCATGCATAGGACGGATGCAGAATATTGGAATTCAGACTTACCATGGAGATCTGAGAGCATCCTTACATTGTTACTCTTAGAGGCTAAAAGTTAAACATTCAATATTTTGATGCAATTTTTGTTTTCATGGAAATCCAATTAGTTTTGGGATGATTTATTTCCAAGCTTTAGTTTTCTTTTTCTGAAAATCATCTTCAAAAGATGTTCTTTCCTGATTGCCCCCTCCCTCAGGATTAAAAAACATTCTGCCTTTTTTCTCATTTTAGCTATTATAATAGTAATATTGGACAGGAAGAATGACTTGAGGAAGCTCTTGACAACATCTGTATTTCCAAACTGAGATCTGCCTCATTGTCATTCTTATTTACATTTATCATTTATTAAATACTGTAAATCCAGGTGTCCTTTCTGTTTATTTAAAATGTGTCTAGTCATTGCTTTGGGCACATGTACAACTATAAAATCCTATTCATAAAATCTGTGCTCAGTGGTTATTGTTTCTCTGCATCTTTAAAATGGGAACTGGGAAACACAGTCCTAAGTCCATTGAAAAGTTTCCCATTTCACTATCACCTCTGCAAATAACTCTGCTTCCTGTGCTGATATCCTGGTTTATGACTTTCTCTATAGATGTAGTTTCTAACCTTTTTTTTTCTGTTGGAGCCCTGTGTAAGATACGCTGACTGGTGGCACCTTTCATAACCACGCCCTATTATAACTGTCACCATCTCTTGTTTTGGTTAAATTTTATTATATATATTATATTTTTGGCCTTGTGTGTGTGTGTGTATATATATATATATATATATATATATTGTGACAGGGTCAGGCCAGATGGCTACAGGAGAGTAATTTTTTTTTTAATCAAAAGGTATTTTTTCTATTTGCATAACACACTTACAAAACAAAACAACAGCATATGCAATGTGTAACACAGCAACCAATCACAATTGTTTTCTCATTAGCTTCAGGGGAGGGAAATGTTCAAGCTTGCCTGGGCCCAGAGCGGGGGGCTTCCTCAACTCTCGTGGTCTTCCACCCTTCCGAGTTACCTGGTGGTCCAGAGCGAGGGGGCTTCATTGACTCTCAAGGTCTGCCACCCCCTCGAGTTACCTGGCGCCATGCGCGAGTGTCACCAACAATTCCCTCCTCTGAAAGCACCCAACAAAAGGGGCAGGCTGTGGGGTGGACAACCGGGGGGGGGGCGGGGGCACGTGCACCCACGTGTGAAAGGACCCCTCTCAGGTGGTGGTGTCCGCAGCAGCAATGGCTGGGGCTTGGGTCCCTTACTCTCTCCCCCAGTCAAAGGGTCAAACCAAAGGGAGCCGGACGGGGACACCGAGCAGAGAGCCTCGGACAGCGCCCACCGCTCCTCAAAAGCATCAAGGGAGTCGGTGGACGCCACCCAGAGGAACTCCGCCCGGATACGTGAATGGACTGAGGATCGGAAAACGGCCCCACAGTCACAGGAGACTCCATCAGCCAACCTCCTCTCTCTGGTTTTATAGATGGTCGTTTTAGCCAGGGCCAGGAGGAGGTTAACTAGGAGATCCCGCGACTTTGTGAGGCTACAGATGGGGAGTGCATAAATAAAAAGGTGAGGGGAAAAATGCAACAAAAAACGTAATAAAAGATTTGTGAGGAGCTGGAACAGGGGCTGCAGCATGGCGCACTCCAAATATACGTGCGCCAGGGTTTCCCTCACACCGCAAAAGGGACAAGTATCTGGGATGGGGTTGAACAGTGCCAAGTACGTGCCCGTGCTCACAGCTCCGTGAAGGAGCCGCCAACTGATGTCCCCGACGGGCCTCGGAACCAAGGTGGAATATAGGCTGGCCCACTGGGGCTGCTCACCCTCCAAAGCTGGCAGAAGGTCTCGCCACTTTGTGTCGGGGCGGGACACTAGGGTGAAGGCGTGAAGGGTGTGGAGCACAAACGTGTATAGATGTTTCCTTGGCGCGGTTTGGAAGCGTACCGGCTGCAGTTCATGCAGCCAGCTCGCCGTAAAGAGGTGAGGGGGTCAATTGGGTCTACGGGGAAGGGGTCCAATTAAAAGATCCGGTGGGCCTGGGGTAGAGGGTGGGCGGGGCATGCCCTCGAGCAGGACCTGATCGAGGTAAGCTCTAGCAGCGGGCGGCAAAGCGGCCTTCGCCTCCTGAAGTACGCGCCAGGGGCTACGAGGTCTGGAAAGCCCCATGCGCCGAGCGAGCGTCAGGGGATCTAGCCAGTTTCCCCGGTCGTAGTCCAGGAGGTCTCCGACTCTCGTGACTTCTGCCAGGATCAAGCTCTGGTGCACCGAGTGGGACTCCGCCACCTGCACACAGAGTTGGGGGTTGTGTAGCAGGGGCTCCGTGAGGAGATCTGCTCCCACGGTGGCCGCCACGGACCTGGTCGTGAGAAACAGTTTCCAGGTCCGGAGGAGGTCCTGGTAGAAGACCGGCAGTTCGGAGAGGTCTCGCGGAAAACCTCTCGGACAAAGATAAAAGAGCTGCCGGTCGTATCGGAGCCCGTGGAAGCGGCGCAGGAAGGCGTGCGCCAATATGCTCCACGTCGAACTACCTGCACTGTAAAGGAGCCTCTGCAGGGCCTGGAGGCGGAAAACGCGGACCTGAGTGTACAGACATTTCAGGCCCTGCCCTCCTTCCTTCGGGGTAAATGAAGAACTCCGACAGGGGCCCAGTGCATTCCTGACCAAAAGAACTCTAGAATCAATCTCCGGAGGTGGGACAGGAAACCCGGGGCCGGGGCCAGGGTGTTGAGCCGGTACCAGAGCGTGGACAGGACTAGTTGGTTAAGCACCAGTGCTCTCCCTCGGAGGGAGAGACATCGGAGTAGCCTTGTCCATTTCCGGATCCGCTCTATCACCCCGCCCTCTAAATTTTGCCAGTTCTCCGGCGGGGAAGGGTGCGTGGCGGAAAGGTAAACGCCGAGATAGAGCAAAGGACCCTCGCTCCACCGGATGGTCTGAAGCGCGGGTGGGAGGGAGCTTGCCTGCCGCCAGTCCCCTACCGCCAAGCCAGAGCTCTTGACCCAGTTGACTCGGGCGGAGGAGGCTGCCGAATAGATGGCCTGGCATGCCTCCACTCGCGCCAGGTCGCCCGGATCTTGGACCACGAGAAGCACGTCATCGGCGTACGCCGACAGGACCAGCCGCAGCTCCGGCTCCCGCAGCACCAACCCCGTCAACCTCCTGCGGAGGAGACAGAGGAAAGGCTCGATCGCAAGAGCGTACAGCTGGCCTGAGAGGGGGCACCCCTGTCGCACTCCTCGCCCGAAGTTGACCGGTTCGGTCAGGGTCCAGTTGAGCTTAACCAGACACTCTGCGGAAGCGTACAGCACGTGGAGAAAACCCACAAACTGGGGTCCGAAGCCAAACGCCCGCAGAGTGCTCAGGAGGTACCCGTGGTCCACCCTATCAAAAGCCTTCTCCTGATCTAGGGACAGGAGGGCGAATGACAGACCGTCTCTATGCCCAAGTTCTAAAAGGTCCCGAACCCGAAATAGGTTATCAAAGATACTGCAGTCAGGGATGGTGTAGGTCTGGTCTGGGTGGATCACGTCCACCAGCACAGACCCTAGCTGCAGCGAGATTGCTTTCGCTATGATTTTGTAGTCCGTGCTGAGGAGCGAGACGGGACGCCAATTTCGTAAATCGCGGAGGTCCCCCTTCTTCGGCAGTAAGGCGAGCACAGCTCGCCGGCACGAAAGAGGGAGGACCCCGCTCTGCAGAGACTCGGCCCAGACGGTGACTAGGTCTGGGCCGAGGACGTTCCAAAACATGCGGTAGAACTCCATGGTCAGCCCGTCCATGCCTGGAGACTTATTAGTGGGCATACGATGGAGGGCGTCCGAGAACTCGGCCAGAGTGAGAGGCAACTCTAGCCGGTCTCAGTCGCTCGCGCTGACCATAGGGAGCTCCTCCCAGAGCACTCTGCAAGCACCAGGGTCGGTCGGATCTGGGGAGAAAAGACTTGCGTAGAAGGCTTGGGCCCTCCCGCACATCTCCACCAGTTCCATGAGGGGGTGTGGTCTTCTGCCAGGAGGCAGGTGACGCATTTCTAGGCCCTCCTCGTTTTCTCCAGGGCATAGAAGAAGCGGGAGCCGCGATCCATCTCCCGAAGGAGGCGGATGCAGGATCGAACAAAGGCGCCCTGGGCCCAATTGTCCTCGAGGGCCCGGAGCTCCTCCCACTTCTCCTGGCACACTCCGCAGAGGAGCGGGTCCTCGGGGCTGGCGGCCAGACGCCTCTCCAGCTCTAAGAGCTCCCATTTCAACTGCTCTGTCGCCGCATTTCTCCGTCGGCTGGTGCCCTGGGTGTAGTCACGGCAGAAAAGCCTGGCGCGCACCTTCCCCAGGTCCCACCATCGCTGCGCCGAGGGAAAGGCACACTGCTTCCCTCGTCAGGCCAGCCAGAATTCCCGGAAAGACGTCACGAAGCCCTCATCTTCCAACAGGCTGTTGTTAAAATGCCAGTAGGCCGGCCCCAGCCTCTCCACACAGAGGGAGGCTGTCACGGTGGCTAGATGATGGTCAGAAAATGGGGCCAGCCGAATGCTGGAGGAGTGGGCTCGTGAGAGATGGAAGTGTGACAAATAAATGCGGTCCAACCTGGAGTGGCTCGACCGATGGGCTTCCACCCGGACAAAGGTGAACATGGAAGTGTCATCCGGGTGGTGGTCGCGCCAGATGTCCACTAGGGAGTGATGTTCAACTATCTCCCGGAGGGTGTCCACGGCGGCTGGGGTCTGCTCGGTCCCCGAGCAGTCCTGTTCCTCAACAGTGGTATTAAAATCCCCTCCCAGGACCAGGCACTCGTGAGAATCTAAGGTGCCGAGGAAGGTGGACGCCCGCTGGTAGAATTGCAGCCGCTCCAGGCTCGATGTTGGGGCATAGATGTCAACGAGGTTAACCACGAGCCCCTCCATACAGACCCGGAGATGCAGCAGGCGACCCGGCACGGCCTCGGTGACCCCTAGCACCTCGGGCTGTAGGTCGGGGGAGAACAGGGTCACCACTCCAGCCTGTCGAACCGTGGCATGGCTAAAGTAGACCCTGTCCCCCCACTCCAGCCGTCAACTGTCTTCGGCGGTTAGGTCCGTATGGATCTCCTGCAGGAAAACAACAGAGTACCCTCCCTCCCAAAGGAAGGAGAGCACCTGGGACCTGCGGAGAGCCATCCTACAACCCCGGGTGTTCAATGTTGCAATGGTGAGAGGAGTCATGGGGAGGGTCGGGGGCGGTCCTCACTGGCAGGGACGCTCGCATCTTCCAGCGGGACGCACAGCAGTCCATGACCCATCCCATAGGTGAGTAATTGTTCACGGAAGACGCGGACCCGCCAGTAGGCCGCGGCATCCTGCTTCCCCGTCCCTTTACCTTCCCCCATGAGGGCCCTTGTGGCCCAGAGGATTTGAGAAAAGTCCCCCCATTGCTGGAAAGCAAGTTGTACCTTGTTGCGGGAGCCACGGACATCCTCTAAAAACTTCCGCAGCTCTCCTCGCAGCTCATGGGGGGGTGGGGTTACGGTTTCCTGGTTGTTCCCCGGTGGGGCCCTTGGTGCAGCCCTCTGGTCCACTAAAATGGACAAGCAGGGTGCGGACCCCCAACGGGGTACCTGATGGGCTGGAGCTTCTAGGCCCGCCTCAAGCTCTGGGGCGATAGGGGGCGGTGGAGGGAAAATAGCAGCTCCTAATGGGTCGGGGCAGGAGAACACAAAGGCCGCTCCCTGGGGGTCATCAGTTGGGAAAGGGAAGGAGACAGCCCCGGGGGTGGCAATGACATTGCAGGAGGTAAACTGGATAGGGGTAGGGGCAGGGGCAGGGGCAGGGGCAGAGGCGAGGTTCTGGGTTTCGGGAGGCAAGCAGCTGGATGGTGGCGCCTCCCAATCAGGCTCAAGGGTTAAGGGGGTGGGGAGGGAGCTCTCAGTGACACTGGGTGCGCGCTCTGTGTTGGATTTAGCGGCCACAGCATCAGGAGGTGGATTATCTTCTGTAGGGCCCCCGCCCGGGAAGGAAGTCGATTGCTCCGCACCAATGGGGGGGTGCCCCTGGCAACTCGTGTCCCAGTCGCGTGGTGCCGGCTGTCACCTGAGCAGGCTCGGTGGTCATCAGCGGGGTGCCATCAGCGGCTGGGTCTGTGGAGGAGTCCAGGGGCTCCTCGGAGGTGGGAACGGAAGCAGCAGTTAAGGGGAGGGAGCATGGGGAAAAGAGGGGTGGAGTAAGGTCGCCCAGATCGAGATTTGCTGGCAAAAGGTCGTCCTCCTCCTGGGCGACCGGGGTCAGATCTAAGGCCTCAATCTCCTCGAACATGGAGGAGAGGACGCTTTCCGCCACCCCGGGGTTCTCCCCGCTGGCACCCGCCACAACAGTTGCCTCGGGGTTCACGGGGGCTTCGGGTAGCGTCAGGACAGAAGGGGCTTCCTCGAGGGTCTCGGAGGGGCGGGTCTCCTGTGGAGGGGAGACACTACCCTCCGGTGCTGCCACGTCTTTCCCGGCTGACACCGGTGGATGGGACGCACTTGTGGGCAAAGCGGAAGGTTCGGCATCGGTGCCCCCCTTCCTGGTCTTCCGGGGGGCCTCCGCCTCGGTTAGATGAGGTGGAGCTCGAGCCTTCCGCTTGCCTCGCTTCCCCTGGACTAGGGCCCAGCTTTCCTTGGCATCATCTGGGGGCTGGTTAGCAGGGGTCGTGTCAGGGGGTAAAGGCGATGGCTCAGGGACTTGGGGGGGGAACGGTGGGGCAGCATAAAGGAGGGAGGATTCTCCCTGGGGCAGGCTCTCTCCCATGCCTGGTGGTATCTCTGCCACACCCTCCTCCATAGGCCCTGCTAGCTTGTCAGCAGCAAGGGCGGGGCTCTCCCGCTTGTCTGGGCGTTGTAGGGGAGGTGCCCCTTGGGCCTGAGCGAGAGTAGTGGTGGTCCGAAGAGGAGGGGGGGGCGGGTTCGGGTATCGGGTGGCCAGGGGCATTGGCAATGATGGGGCTGATTTTCTGCCGAGTCTCGGGGATCCCAGGTGCCCCTCCTTGCCGGGCTAAGGGGCAGTCCCTCCGGACATGCCCCAATGCCTGGCAGAGGTAGCACCGGGCTTCCCCCGTGGAAAAGTACACTCGGTAACAGGCCCCCTGGTGGGGAACTAGGAACGACCCTTCGAGTGCCACTCCATCACGCGCCGCTGATGGCAGTAAAAGTTGCACTTGCCGGCAGAAGGAAAAAATGTGATGGAGGGTGGGGTCCTTGCAGCCCAACGGGAGAGGGCTGATAACAGAAACAGGTTTCCCCAGGGTGGAAAGGGCGGGTAACATGGCAGCATTGGGGAGAAAAGGAGGGACAGAGGTCAGGACCAGGTGGACGCCCAACTCCTCTAGAAGCTCTTGGGGGACAAACACCCCCCCCCACCGCCAGGCCCCTCTCCACCGCTTCCTGGGTGGCAGCCTCGGATGCTAAGAAGAAAATGACCTTCCCGTACATTTTGGAGGCCGCCACAATGGCCGAGGGCCCCAACACCCTCGCCAACGCCCGCACGTAGGTCTCCACGTGGGGCGAGGCGGGCACCAGGAGGCATCGGACACCGTGCTTCCTTGTCATGGTGGGAAACGGGCCCCGGCCGCTATTGATGGTGGCGGAGGCGGTGGGTGGGAGAGATGACGAGGCGGCAGGCGGGGGGGCTGCCGCCGCCCGGGCATACATCCTGGGGGCTGAGGGAGGGACATCCGCGGAGCTGGTGGAGGGGGCACCGGGGGAGAATGCTGTGGTCGGTGGCAGGGCCACAGCAGTGGGGGTGGCCCCTGCCATGGAGGGCCCGGTGGTTTTAGCGGGGCCCTTCCCCTTCTTCTTGCCCTGGCCTTTCCCGCCGGCTGGGGGGGCTTCCCTAGAGTCTGGGGAGGTGATGGGCATGGCAGCAGCAGAGGTCACCCTGGTGCCCTCCATTGCCGATGCCCCAGAGGGGGCAGTGGCAGGTGACTAACAGGAGTTGGGGTCAGGTAAAAAGGGACAAGCTGTGGGGTGGACAATTCGGCGGGGGGGCACATGAACCACCGTACGCTTGTCCAGAGAGTCCTGTTTGGTTAGCTGGTGCTTCTGGCCCACGCGGTGGAATCAGGGCGAGCAGCTGAGTCCAGAGGCAGATGTTAGACAGTCAGCAAAGATGGTGGAGGGGGGGGGGGTGAAGATCATAGTGTGGGGGTTGGGAGGACACAGATGGATCCGGGGCAGCTCCGTGCCACACCCCCTGTGTCCCTACAAACACAGTTAAGACACAGTCAAGGCCTCCCCCCACACGAGAGCACAGTTCGAAAGTTACTCAGTCTTAGGCCCCCTCCACGGCGATTTGTAGATTCCCTGGGCGGTGTTCCTCTGGTGGACAGCTTTTTCTCTGTCTGTTCCGGGCTTTCTTTTTTGCAGCAGCAGCATTCCAGAAATGCCGGAGCAAGTGATAAGAGTCCTCTCGACCGGAGACGGGTCCGCAGACAAACAGCAAGCGGCTGGGTCTGGGGGCTGGGTCCTTCCACTCCTCCCCTCTGGGGAAGCGAGCCAGCAGGCCCCCCCTCTCTCGGGGGGGGTTTCAGCTGGAGCGGCAGTAGCATCCGAGGGCGGGTGGGGAGGGGCGGGGGGGCTAACAGCTGGCCAGCACTCTAGCAACAGCAGAGAAAGAAAAAAAAAAACAAAAAGAAAAGAAAGGGGGGAGAGCATCTGGCCCGGTTGGGGGGGAAGCCGAAAGCAGGGGCAAAAAGCAAGGAAAGCCCAGGCCAGAGGGCAGCAGCAGGAAAGCAGGCTAAGTAGGTCCCTTTTCCTTGGGTAAGGGAACAGGGAAGGTTGCAGAACAATCAGGAACCTTCTGGAGACAATTAAGCTAGGCTGATTAGAACACCTGCAGCCAATCAAGAAGCTGCTAGAATCAATTAAGGCAGGCTAATCAGGGCACCCGGGTTTTAAAAAGGAGCTCACTTCAGTTTGTGGTGTGCGTGTGAGGAGTTGGGAGCAAGAGGCACTAGGAGCTGAGAGTGAGAATGCGGACTGTTGGAGGACTGAGGAGTAAAAGCATTATCAGACACCAGGAGGAAGGTCCTATGCTGAGGATAAAGAAGCTATCCAAAATTGGCCCTGGCCAAATCGGAAAAAGCAAGTCTGGGCATTCCTGGGTGTGGTGGGGTACTACTGACGATTTATTCCCCATTTTGCTACCAGAGCGAGTCCCCTGACAGACCTGATAAAAGCCCGGGGTCCAGACATGGTGAAGTGGACAGGTGCCGCAGAGAAAGCATTCATGGATCCACAGACAGCCCTCTGCAGTAACCCCGTGCTTATAGCCCCAGACTTCAACAAAGAATTCATTTTACAAACAGCATCTAAAGTAGGATTGGGAGCTGTCCAATCGCAGATGGTCGGAGATGAAGAACACCCAATCCTCTACGTCAGCAGGAAACTCCTCCCGAGAGAGTAGAAGTATGCCATGGTTGAAAGAGAGTGCCCAGCTGTGAAATGGGCCGTGGAAACACTACGTTATTACCTTCTGGGCTGACGGTTTACCCTTGTGACCGACTATAGCTCCCCTCCAGTGGATGCAGCGAAATAAAGAGAAGAACGCAAGGGTGACCAGATGGTTCCTGTCCCTACAACCTTTCCAATTCACCATACAACACCAGGCTGGAAGCCACCATGGCAATGCAGATGGCTTGTCACGAGTACACTGCCTGATGTCCCAAGTTGCCCAACCCCGTAGTGTTGAGCAGAGGCAGGGGATATGTGACAAGGTCAGGCCAGATGGCTATAGGAGCGTAACAGAAGGCAGATATATTAGCCCCAATCCGTGAGAACATGGACTGTTGGAGGACTGAGGTGTACAAGCATTATCAGACACCAGGAGGAAGGTCCTATGGTGAGGATAAAGAAGGTGTTGGGAGGAGGCCATGGGGAAGTAGCCCAGAGAGTTGTAGCTGTCGCACAGCTGATCCAGGAGGCACTCTAGACAGCTGCATTCCATAGGGCCCTGGGCTGGAACCCGGAGTAGAGGGCGGGCCCGGCTCCCCCCAAATCCTCCCAACTCCTGGTCAGACACAGGAGGAGTCGACCTCGACTGCAAATTCAGAAAAACGGCCAACCTGAAGGCTGCCGTGAAGCTTCAAGGTGAGCAAATCCGCCAATAAGCACAAGACCCACCAAGGTAGAGCAGGAACTTTGTCACTATATATATATATATAATTTTTATTTATTTATTTCTGTTTGCTTGTGCAATTTGGTTCTGTGGTTCCTTTCATGTTCTCTTTGCAGGAAAAAAGCTACATGCCTTGGGTTGCCAATTGTTAGCTCCATGGGATTGGATCATATTGCTTTGCAGTTTATATGAGTGCCTATGTAACCCACAGATCTCCTGGGTGTGGTGTTCTATCCCAGCTAGTGGCACCAAGACCACTTAGAGATTAACGAGTCTGCTCTACAGCCTTAGCTAATAGGCCTATGGCTTTTAGATCATGCTGTAGAGGCTCATGCACTAAGCTCCAGAGTCCCCAGGTTTGATGACCAGGGTCTGTCAGTGTTACACCTGGCAGCAGAGGTAAAAGACTTGGTTCTGTGGGCTGCAGCCCTGTACATGTGTGTTGCTTAGTTAGGAGAATTGCCAGCTTCATTAGGAGAGTCTGTGGGATTGCTACAAAGTGTGGCTTTCAAGGACTCATCCACTTACTTTTCACTGTAAAACAGTGTGTAGTGTACTGTCCCCTTTAGGACAGGCATTGGATCGCTGCTGTATGTTCTGGTCCTGAAAGTACAGTCCCCAGAGGGTCATGTGAATGTGGGTTAGAAGCAAGGCTTGCTGGGAGATGGGAGTTAACCTATAAAAAGATGCATAAGGGAAATTAGAGATGAGGCAAGATCTGGTTTGTTTCATTGTGGGAAAGCTAGAAGGTGCAACAGTAGCTTTCTGGTGTAAGTACTGATTCCCTGTGGGATAGGCATACCGAAAGGTCCATGGAGGGGGTTGGTGGAGGACTGCTAGGAAGATGGCTGAGAGGAAGATGGTTGGAGAGACCAGCAGACAGCTGCCCGGTGATTGAAGGGTCCAGGGCTATGTAGTGTAGCAGTGGAGAACATAGGTCCAATTAGAGTGGCAGTGCAGAAACCCTTGTACGTCAGGAGTGAAAACGTCAGGGAACCTGTCAGTAGAGATCTTCACCTACTCCAGGCTACGGATGGAGCCCTGAAGAGCCCCATGGAACAGCAAAAAACTGATGGAACCCTGCAATCAAAGGGAAGGACTCCAGCTGAAGAAAATGAGGGAGAATTTGTAAAAGCCTTGTTTTTAACTTGTTATTTGGCCTGGGTGCAGAGGACTCTTGACTTGGCCACTTGGCTGGAGGGCCAAATTGCCACCTGACTGAAATATCCAACTGTTCAAGAGCTGGGAGGACCTCAGAAATTTGACTTGATGTTAGACAAGGTAAGCCAGCCTTGTTACATTCACCCACAGCTGCATCGGTAATATACCTGCCTTGGGGGTGCAAATAACTGCACTAGAAGTCATTCAACTTTCTCTCACCACACCAATGTTTTTCTTCTCTACCCATAACTCCTCCCACCTCTGAGGCTACTCTGTGATCCCTTCGGTCTGAAAGAGGAAGGTTTATAGTTGTATTCCTGAGTGACTCTCATCAGAGATCAAGATGCCTTCTAAGGTGGCGGGGAGCTCTCACCAGCAGCTTTAAAATGCTGTTAAAGTGCTAGGTGCAGCTAATCAATGTATGTGGTTTGAAAGCCTTTCCTCCTTATCTCCAGCCCTGGTGGGGTAGCTTTTGGCTAGTACAGTCAACTAAAGATGAAAGGGCTTCATACCCTTGCAAATAAGATTGTATGCTGGCCCTGTGTATGTTTCCTAAAGAGTATACCTACTATAGCATACATTAGATTTAAGCCCTTCTGAGAGTTACTCTTGTACAACTAATATCAATTATTTCAAAATCAGAATATTAAGAGCTACTCCTCTCTAATTAAAACACTGATTACTCCCATTAAGCATCCAAACACCTTTAAACTTTCAAAGGCATTTGTCAATGTTTTGACTGGATATGCAGAGTATTTCCAAGCAGCAATGAGAGTATCACTTTTAGGATGTATGGATTCTGCAGTGCACTGTGCAATGGCAGCTCAAAGGGTTACATGTTTAACAAGGTCAAGCACTTATACAGTGCTTTTCACTGACCTGTCATTGCGCACTAATGAGTCCAGATTCCAGATCAAGAGAGAGACTATAAATAAGTGCTTTTTCCAGAGCCTTAAAATCCCACCTTTCTGCCGGAAAGGTAACTCTCCCTACAGGTATTTTACAGCTCCAGGACTATTTTTTTTTCAAATATGTTTTAATTATTCAGTTATAGAAAAAGGTATAATGTAATGCCTTACACTTGAAAATACATAATATGTTACTTTGTCCATAAACAGTACATAATGTCATGTTAGTGTGTCTAGTCATGCAGTCACCATTTTGAACATTTAATTGGCTCAATAAGTAACAAAAACCACTTTTTATATTATCATTAACTATTTTGTAATGCCTCTAGCTGTGCTAGATTATTCAGACCTATAAAGGCATAAGAAAATGTAATCTGTTTATTTATGGTTTTGGGAGTAGTTCGCTGCCAGCCAGCATTAAGTATAATTATACCTGACTATGCATTTAGAGTGGAGCATATTTACATGTTTTAGTGCAGTGAATTTATAGAGACAGCAAACAAAACTAATCACGTGTGGTATAAAGGATTATCTCTTACCCATTATTAATGCTGGTATTAATAATAGACCCAACTTCTATTACAGAGGCTAATTATTTCAAGAGAGAAATCCAGTAATAACAATGGTAAACTTGGCTTTACTTTGCCACAGTAACTCGATAAGTATTAAAACCAAATTGTTAAAAATAAATCTGGTGCTAAAAATCTGCACATCTTCTCCTTTATGGCTCTCAAGTACTCAGTTCTAGTCGTCTAATTTTTAATCTTTCCAGAAATTTCAAAGCTGACTTTCAAAGACAGCATAGGAATGTCTTTTCCTTATAGCTTGGCCTAAAGCTTTGCCACAGGACTACTGCATCAAAGCTGTCTCTTTTAATCTTTATACAGTGGCCTGCACAATAGGGACCCATTCTTGTTTGGACACGGCAAACAACTGAAACACAAATAATAATCAATACAGTAATGCAACATTAATTCCCTCTGATAAAAACTCACTTGACTCCCTTTTCCTTGACTGGGATGTTGGGTCAAATTCAGCAATCTTTTATCTTTGTATTGTAATATGGATCCTCTTACCTGTAGGTCAACTCTGGCTGGATTCAAGATGGTAAAACTTGTTATCTCATACCTGTTTAGTGTCGCCTATGTGAAATGAGGTCATTGTCAGTCCAGTTCCTCAGGTCCAAATATCCACATAACAAAACACTATTGTGTTTGATGTTAACTGGCAGGGCCGGCCTTAGGGGTGGGTCACCCGGACGACCGCCCAGGAGCACCATGATCAAGAGGGCGCCATGCAGCAGCACAGAGGTGCACGCTGCTGGTGTAGTGTCTAAAGCTACTTCAGGCTGGCGGGGAGCGCTGAGTTGGAGGGGGGGCACCCAGATTTCTCCATGCTTCCTCCCGGAGAAACATGGGAGGAGGGGCGAGCGATGATACTGATACTACTCACACACCCCCAACATTCAGGGGCTGGGGGGGAGCGAGAAGCAACATCATGTGCTCTATGCATCCAGGTCCCTTTCCCCACCTGGGTTCTCCTCCTATCCTCCCCTTATGCAATCCAGATGGGGAAAGGGACCTGAATGCATGGAGCACATGATGCTGTTCCTCGCTCCCCCTCTCACAGCCCCCTAATGGGATGCAGAGGAGAAGCATTTGAGGGGCAGCAATGCCAGCTGCTGCATGCATCCAGGTCAGTTTCCACGCGTGGGTGCAGGAAGGGGGTGCAGGTGTTAGGGGCACAGTGCAGGAGTTAGGGGTGAAGGGAGGATGGGGAGCCCACAGGGGCCAGAATACAAGTTCACCCAAGGTGTCATTTTCCCTAAAGCTGGCTCTGCTAACTGGTGTGGTCCTTGGTAATCTCAACAAAACATTGCTGATCAAATGGACATAGACTCGGAGCCTGAATTACTAAGAGGAGATCTGTAAAGATCAACTTTAAGGCAGAATGGCAAGCCAGAGCGATAAAACTTGTGCTTCCACAGCCTATGCTGTACCTATTTTCTAGTTATAAGTCCTATGGCTTAAGGTCTGTTTGTTTTCACAAGGATTGCATTTCCTTCCATTTTGTCTGGTGCAAGTTAAAAGGACAAACCAAAGTTGTTACTATATTGTTTTCTAATTTGCTTTACTACAAGGTAGTATAAAATATAGCAGCTCTTTGCAGGATACTGAAAATGAAAACTAAATAATACAGGGCACGACCTGTGTGGCTATACACTTCACTGAGCTGATTGCTGTAAACTTGACAAAAGGACAGCGTACTTCAGAGCACCTCTCCTTAATATATTAAAAAGTATGTCAGACTAATTTTGAAACAAACTACTCCCGAGGGAGTAATTTCATATGCATTGTTATGTTTCATTTCTGGTTTTAATTGCATCCAGTTGCGGAAGGGTGCAAAGGGCTGCCACCAAGACTTCTCATTCTAACACCACCTCTTGAATTTGCCCCATCTGTGCTGTGACATAAAAATCCATCAATCTGAAAATCTTTTTTCTTTTTCTTTTCTTTTTCTTTTCTGGCAACTGCCATGATCTTTTTAAAATGTCTGGCTGATAAACAGTGGTCATGCTGTTTCCTCTCTTCTCTTTCCTTTAGCTTGTATGGTCCACCCCCCTCCCCCCAGCATCCTATTTAACATCCTGTACCAATTAGATTGATTGGAACATTTTCTACTTTAAGAATGAGAAGGCATCACTCTTTTTCATCAAATATCTCTGCTTCATCCAAAGTTTCCAAAATTATGGAATTGTGGTAAGCACTATGGTAAATACTGTCTTTATGTCTGGACTTTCCCTGGCCATTTTGCTATGGTATAGTAGCTGCTTTTTGATATTTTTTTAAAAAAAAAGTCTTCATGAGAACAATTAATAATCAAAGGACCCAACTCTGTCTTCATTCCTCTGGTGTAAATCTGGAGTAAACCACTTAGCCAGACTTTGGGTCCTACATTACTACTAGAGCTTTCAAAACACTTTGAATGAGAGATTCTCTTTTATTAATCAAACCTGGAATAAATTTCAATTTTTAAAAAAAAGTTTTTTAAAAAAAATAATGAAATTTGGAAAACAACAAATGAACCCTAAAACAACTTCAGCATTTTGAAATTTGTTGTAAACATATTTTTCATTCTTGGATCAACTATAAGTCATGCTTAAAATATAAATTTCATTCATATCTGCCAGAGAGGAGAAGATATCTTGCACTGTATCTTGCTTGGCCACTTATATGATATATGTAACACTGTATCTGTTGTGTCTTCCTGTTTACTTTAAATTTCTGAGAACTGTGGGTAGAGACTGACACCATTTTGTTACAGGAGACAGATGCTGTTCTCTATGGAGGCCTTACTTTTGTTCTTTCTTATTTGCCTTAATCTAAAATAAAAGCTCCTCTAGACTGAAAGTATATGGATGATATTTTGTATGGCAAAAGCTTTTCAAATACAATTCAATTGTTTTGTTTTATAGCATTAGTAAACACTAGCCATGAATGTACGTAATATTGCAAGTATTTGCTGAATACTTCAGGAGAATAATTTTCATACTAAGTTCAAACTGTTTGCATCAGCTAACTGGCATCATCTAATTGGCAAAAACTTGTGATTCTTGCATCTGTGAAACGTTCATTTTAATGGATACCAGGTACTCAGCCAAATATGACTATTTGTTGTTTGCAAATATGAATAACAGTGAATGCTATTTGTGAATATATTTTTCAATAGTCAACTAATTTCCAGTGGGAGAACATAACTCCTGGCATTTCCAGTAAGTCTCAGATAAAGGTATGATAAGACTTGAAGAGATCATACTGGATCTAGTAACAGAAGTGGATTTTGAAATTCCTGTTTTTTATTTTCTCCCTTAAGTTTTCAAGGTAGCCACAGCTACTTGCAGGTCCTTATGGTTTCAGCAGTGAATAGATGTCCAGCAGAACACTTTCACTCTCTCTAGGAAACTGCTTAAAGGCATCATGCACTATTGAAGATTGTCAACTGAACTATACTCGCCAGTTTTCTTACTGAGTTGCCATTCACTTGCAAGGAAACACAAAGCAGAGTTACACTGGCCTATAAGCTTGTATTACCAGCAGCTTACTTGTGTTCATGCTTATTTGTAAGAATTTTGGCTTTATACAACATTTCCAGTGCAGCATCAAACTAATTATCAGGCAGAGCCAAACATTTTCTTCTCTAATTGTGATGTAGCTCAATTCTTCCATGAAATTATGTCTGTCTTGGCAGAGATAAAAATAAACAAATTGTGTAGGACCATTCTCCTGCACAGCCAGCAATCATGGCAGATCCTTGCGTGCTTTATCCTCCTCTTGCTGGAATTAGCAAAATTGTGTGTTAAGTCCTGCTCTTTGTTGAAGTATAGAAATGCTCATGATTACAGCTGTGCATCTCTGAGAACAGATGGATAATTTTGGCACATTGTACAATACCCATTGATACACAATACATAGTTTACCAGTCCAGGTGGAATGAGCTCTTTTGCAGCTAGTTTTGACATGTGGATTTGATTGAGAAGCTTAAGTTGAGGGAGGGATAGCTCAGTGGTTTGAGCATTGGGCTCCTAAGGCTCAGATTGTGAGTTCAATCCTTGAGGGGGCCATTTAGGGATCTGGGACAAAAATTGGGGATTGGTCCTGCTTTGAGTAGGGGGTTAGATGACTAGATGACTTCCTGACATCCCTTCCAACCCTGATATTTTAAGTTTCTGGCCAGAAATTAGTTAGATTGCCATCTGTTTTCAAGTATACTTCCTGTGTTTGCTTTTGTCTGGGTGAAGGAGGGAGGACAGTCTAAATGACACTATGTTTCTGAAGAAACTTTTGCAGGCTGCTTAGATTCTATTTGTGCTAGCTTCTGTGGTATAATCAATTTATCCATCCTGGTGTAAGCACATATAAGCAACTGGGCATTATGAATGCTGGTATTCTGATCCAATCTGATAAAGGGAGACTAAGAAACTTTTTTTTCTCTGAGTTGTTAGTGGATTCATGTACTTTATGCTTATATAGGGATCACAGCTCATATTTTTCAAAAGTGAATATTGGACTTTTTGTGTGGGAGGGTGCCTTGTTGTTTAGATGCCTAATTTGAGAACCCTTAAAAAGGGTGTGATTTTTTTCAGAGGATGCAAGCTTGGTAATTTCTGAAAATAGGCCTTTTTAAGAGTACCTCAAAACTGAGATACCCAAAGTTAAACTCTTAGTTTCCTCCTTCTGAAATTGGAGATTTGAGAAGGCTATAGACCAGTGGTTCCCAAACTTGTTCCGCCGATTGCGGCCACTGAGAGCTGCGATCGGTCGAATCTGCGGACATGGCAGGTAAACAAACTGGCCCGGCCCACCAGGGGCTTTCCCTGCACAAGCGGCGGAACAAGTTTGGGAACCACGGCTATAGACATGGAGGCTTTTAGGAAAAACACATTTTCTATTTGAAATGAGCTTGCACTTTTCAAGAGATCAAAGCAAAAGGAAAACTGGATTACACCGTTCCCATCATGCTCATGTGAAATGGGTTTGGACTACTGTCAAAGACCCATTATGGATTATTCCCTGTCTGCTCCATGACTGTGATCTAAATTGGTGACAGAGTGCACAACCGTGCCATTTAAGCATAAAGCCACTCTCGGAGCGGTGTGGGTGTGCATGCACACTCACATGGTGCAGGAGAGATTTCAAGAAGGGATTCTGACTCATGGAAGAAGAATTAGTCAAAGAGCAGCCAAGCTTGTAGAGGAGGGAACATACCCTTCAGGGATTTCCGTATGCTCACCACTTTATACCTGACCAGCTTCAATGAGTGAAACAGATGAGGTGGCTCTACTATCTCCCGGGGATGCAAGAAGGCAGGAATCCATATCCTTGAGGAAAAGCATGGACTGTAGCTAAGCCTAGCTTCTGCACAATAGAAATAAAGTGGTAGAGGGATCACTGTTCCCTGCCTCATGTACCTGTGTAGCAGAGTGTGTCTGCAGCATGTTTCATGGCAGACAAAGAGTGAATTTTTTTTTATTAAAGTATTTAAAATATGGCCATGATTGCTGCAACTGAACATGAAACTAGTTACCATTAGCCCAGTTTTAGTACAACTTCATACCGAGTAGGCGCTGAAAGTATTTCCAAACGATCATGGTTAGTGGCTCAAACGTGGTTACAAGCTCTGTTGTGGACAGGGCCTAACATTGTGCAATCCCTTCTTGTTTCTATAAAAGGAATTAACTTTTTGGGGTCCCATGCTGGGCTTTCAGAGAGGGTGGGAGGAAGTTCCTCCATCCCCCACACTTCCCTGCAACAAAGAAGAATGGCTTCCCTAAGAAGGAGTAAGAATTGGTGTAAACTTTTTAGCCAAGCAGAGAGACTTGACCTGGGAGGGGGAGGGACTCTTTCGTTTTGTTAAAAGAAAAGGAGTACTTGTGGCACCTTAGAGACTAACAAATTTATTTGAGCATAAATTTGTTAGTCTCTAAGGTGCCACAAGTACTTCTTTTCTTTTTGCAAATACAGACTAATATGGCTGCTACTCTGAAACCTTTCGTTTTGTTGGTCTTTTTTGTTTTGTGGCTGGAGGGCATTGAATTAGCTTAGTGGAATTGGTGTTTATGGAAGGGGAAATTGAGGCAGTACCATGCCCTGATCTTAGATGAGGTAATCTGATCCGGTTGCAGGCCATTATAATGCTCCATAAATTCCAAGAGCCTTCTAATTGCAATGGGAGCCACTACAGCTGCTCTGTGGATCAGACGAGTGTTCAGTTGATTCTAATCCCCCTTATCCCCATCAGATGCTGTGCTGAGCAGTGCTTAGCTGAATACCAGGATTTTTAAAGGTCAAAAATACACTCACCTCAACATCTTGGCCTGAGGCTATTTTAGCTATAAGGTGTCAAAGATATGTTAGAGGATAATTCCAAAAGGGTGCATTCTACAGAAGTTAGTAAATACTTCTGTGAATAATGACAAATTAGTCTTCAAATGTGGCACAGTAATTCAAGTGTGAAATGGAGGAATTGTAGCCCTTTTAAAAGTGCAAATTTCAGCATAATCTTAACAATAGCTACCACTAGGACTATATTCTGCAACCCTTATGCTGAGTAATACCTTACTCCTGGAGTTTTCCCACTGATTCCATCTGGACCTCATTAAATAATGAAGTCCAAGGAGCTACATTGACTTACAACAGCTGAGGATCTGTTGTTGTTGCTGGAGACCTGTTTACTTTTTTGGCACTGGAATCTTAGACAGCTGTGATTATCTCAACTAAATCAACAGACAGGTCACTTTGGAAAACAGAGTGTAGATATTCTCTGTTAAGTCTGGGTAAGAAAGCAACGCAACAGTGTGCAAACGTTAGATATATAAACCTGCAAAACTTTTTTTTAAAATGTAAGTGCATCCAATTTTTTTCCTTGGCAAAGACTGAAAATACTCCTCAGTAAACCTGCTTCCCCTAACTCCTTGTTTGTTTTTCCTTCAACCTGACTAAATTATACTAACCCGATTTTAAATCTGTCAAGCATGATTGGTGAGCAGTGAAGCCTATAAAGAGTTGTTGTCCTTTGAGTTGGAAATCAGAAATATAGCATGTAAACTAATCAAACATCTCCTCAAAATGAGAGGGAAAAGCTGGAGATTTCATGAACAGTGAATACTAACAACTGAAGTTTTGGAAGGGCGATTGGAGTAATACAACCTGGAATGCCATTTAGCAAAAACTCTTCAGAAATGTTCAAGGAAGACATCGTTATGTATTTTCCCTGAGGAAGTTTGTGTATAAACCCAATCTTTCTTAGGCTCCTTTGCTACTTGTGAGGAATCAAACTGCAGTGGATGCATACATCTTCACTCAAAGTTGTACCAATCCTCCGTGCAAAAGAAAAAGTGGGGTGGGGTGGAGTGTGATGGGTGGGGCAGGGAGGGCAAGAGAATCAGAAGAGGAGGAGACAGGAAATTGTTGCGCTATGCAGCAAATTTCCTGAGTTCCACAGATTAAAAAAGATAAGGCTAGATCCTAGGCTGCTGTACATTGGCATGGCTCCACTGACTTCAGCGTAAGGGTGTCACCCTTAGGACTTCTCCAGGCAGGATCCTGCACCTTCTGACTATTCTTGGAAGAATCACAGGGCCAGGTCCATAGCTGTGTAAACTGGTACAGCACTGAAACTAATGGAAGAGCTATGCTGATTTATACCAGTTGAGGATTTGGTCTGCCCGGTTTGGCAACACAGTCAGCCCTACTGATTATATGAAGGGAGAATCAAGTGCAGTTTTTGGTTTTATATGAATAAAGCACATTCATAATAAAATGTGAGGCAGTGGATGTTAAAGTGCTAAAAATAAGAAGCTTTCTCTTGACTTTACTCAGCCCTTATAGGCTAACCCCCTTTTGATTTTAAGGGGTTTTCTTGAGTAGGGGCTGCACACTGGGAAAACTATACAAATAAACTCGACATGTGAGTTCTAAAATTTTTAACCATAGAGGCAGAGCCGCAGAGTAGCCATGTTTGGTTCAGGCTCCAGAGCTTTTCACAGTTTTAGTTTGCTGAAATGCAACTTAAAATGCTCACTATTTTGCTGAAGTTGTCTCTAGTGACTTAAATTAACATGGACGTTTTGGGGTTGCTTAAAAGTAAAGCTGACTCAGCTTCTCAAGGAGACTGTTTTAAAGCTAAAACTCTGCCCAAGCAGCCAAATAAGTCTGTTCCCTCCCCTCCCCACCCCCATCCTGTAGATAGTGTGATGGAAAGAAATGATCTTTTGGATATCGCCATCATCTCCATTTCCACAGGAGAGTGTCATGGCTACTATAACAGCCGAAATGAAAGAGAAAAACAAAGAACTGGGCTGGGGCTGGACTGGAGGTAACTAGAAACTTGACTACTTATAGCAAAGAAAGAAACCTGCTTGGATGGTGGAAAGAAAGTCTTGCCTCCAATAAAAATAAATCTTAACATTACCTGTCCTAGCTTCCACTGAGAGGGTGGCATCTGAGCTGAGAAAACATGAATATGTGAAATGCACTAAGGGCTTCATCAGACTAAGGGCTTGTCAAGACTACAAATGTTTTGCCAGTGTAACTATGCCAGCAGAACCTAGCGTAGTGTAGGCGCAGACCAGGCTGACAAGAAGTTTTTCTGTTGGCATAGTAAAGTCATCTCCCCTGAATAATATCAGCGACAATGACAAAAGCCCGCTTCTGTCCGCATAGTTGCATCTCCACTGGGGTTTTTGCTGACATAGTTATGTCTGTTGCAGCAGTGGCTCTCAACCTTTCCAGACTACTGTACCTTTTTGAGGAGTCTGATTTGTCTTGCGTACCCCCAAGTTCCACCTCATTTGAAAACTGCTTGCTTACAAAATCAGACAAAAAAGACAAAAGTGTCATAGCACACTATTACTGAAAAATGGCTTACTTTCTCATTGTTACCATATAATTATAAAATAAATCAATTGGAATATAAATATTGTACTTACATTTTAGTGTATATAGAGCAGTATGAACAAGTCATTATCTGTATGAAATTTTAGTTTGTACTGACTTCGCTAGTGCTTTTTCTGTAGCTTGTTGTAAAACTAGGCAAACATCTAGAGGAGTGGATGTACCCCTTGGAAGACCACTGCATGCCTCAGGAATACATGTACTCCTGGTTGAGAACCACAGGATGTGGGCGGGCTGGGCGGGTTTGTTTGTTTTTTTTCACACTGCTAGCCAGAATAGCTCTGCTGGCAAAACTTTGGAGTGTCTACTAAACCTCGTTACTTTAATTGCACGATCTGGTATGTTACTGAGTGACAGATGACCTTTTTGTCAACAATAGATACACAGCTCAGCTGGGAGCATGACTGAAATATTGAGATTTTAGTCACCTACAGCTTGTTTTAAAAGCAATGAAGTTTGTCTCTTGGTGAGAGTTCGTTTCCAAGTATCAAAGAGATATTGGGTAATCCTCTTCCATTGACTTCACTGAGAGCAAAAACAGGTCCATTTGTTACACAAATCATACAAAGTTCAATAACAGGGGCATCTGATCCTCTGTTGAGAGGGTGTACTTGATTCTCTGCTGTTCTCACAGCTGTATTCTCAGTTTATTTTACTGCACCTGTGAGTCCTGTCTTAAGTGACTACCCAAAGGACCGGGAAGAAATGGCTGTCTACTAGAGATGGCTCTCTTTAAATAATGGTCAAATACTTACTAGTACTTTCACCAAAGATATACTAAAGGCAGGTCTTCCAATAAAGAACTGAACAAAATTGTACGTCAAACTGCATTTTAGAGTGAACTTCAACAAAATTCCTAACCTTCAAATGTTAGTGTGCAAGCTATTAGGTCTTAAAAACCAACCAACCAACCAACCACCGTTTGCTTCTGTCGCTGCTTGATCTTTAGAATTTGTATTTCTGACATATCCTTTTATTCTTCGCTCCCAGGAATCTTTGCTTACAGTGTGATACTGACATTGAGACTATCAAGGACAAGCACATACAGTAGATCAGATGTAATCTGTAAACTAATCTGCCCACACAGTTTCCTGAGCTCTCTTCCCCTAAGCCTGGAAAGTTTGAAGGGCAAGTAACGCAAAGTGGAAAGCCACCCTGCCAGATCCCTTGTTGACCCTCTCATCCTCTGGTTTTTGTAAGGGGGATGCAAATATGCTCCTTTTCCACATACACGATAGGGAGTCTGAAGAATTGCTGCCAGATTCCTATTGTTATTTCTTGGGAGGAAGTCTTAGGGCCTGATATTTCTTTCTTATCATCCCATTCCTTGCAAAGTGCTGAGCACCTACACTCCCTTCATTGGGCTAGATGGTGGAGTGATCACTAGCCATGAGTAAGGGACAGTACATATTTATGCTGCCCCAAGTGTAGATCAGAGATTAGATTGTGACTTGCTTCAGGGAGGATCTTGTAAATGGTGCCAGCCCTACACCTTGTGCAAGCTACATTCCATGCCACACAGGCTTACTTGTACTGGCTGGAGCTAAGGCTTCCCTGCACATGCACATTCACTGCCCTTGTCTGTCCATTAACCACCCACCAGCTTGGGAACAATAGTAATGCCTCATGGCAGCTGCTCTTCCTTTGTGCACAGACTAGCAAGAGGGCACTTCACACTACTTTGTTCCGCTGCACAGGTGAATAAGGTGGCTTATAATGAACCCAATGCTTTGCACCTTTGAAAATTGAGCATCTGGTTACTACCCCCTGCTCCTGGGGGATCTTGTATTTGGTTGTCTCATCCCCCATTCTGCTGCTACGCTATCAGGAGATGTGTGAAATGTCTTCCCCTCAGTAGGGCCAATCAGAGGGGGGGCCAGGAAGGCTATTTGGCCTGGGCCTCAAGCTCAAAGGGGGCCTCAGATTTAGATACTTGTTAATTTTTTGGCATTTGATAAGTTTTGCAACTTGTTTTTATGCGCATTCCTATTGGACCAAAATGTGACACACACTGTCAGCTTAGAGCTGCAAATTTAAGCAAATAAGAGATGTGATTTGGTAAAAGACATATAGTAATTTTTTTTATTAACTGATATAGATTTTGTCATATTAAAGAGTTAAAAATGTTCATAAATATTAATAAAAATATATCGGTTCTGATGGCACAAGATTAGACCGTGTCCTCTCAGATCAGCTGATTATATAAACAAACCACTACTAGTGGCTGGTGCTGGATCCAGTGCATGTAGAAAGGTAGAGAATTGTTACATTTTAGTGTCTTTATAGTTTTATGTCTAGGAATCATTTATGTGTGAGAATTCCTCATTATTATCTTCATATGGTACCTAAAAGAGGTGACTGGTTGATTGAGTCCTAGCTTGGTAGCTTGGCCATCATATTAGGCTTTCGTAGTCTATAGGCCCAGATTCAAGGTGAAAATTTGTGAGGACAATCTTGTACAGTGAGTTTTGTGAGGGGACATGTTTGAAATTTTTGGACATTATCCCTCTGTCTATATCCGTGTCTGTTTACTATATATATGTCATCCCTTTTTGTCTTCAGCTCAGCCTTTTATATTATACCTTGCGTGCTTGAGTTTTGATTCAGTGAGAAGGATAATAACCTGTCTGTTTCATTTTGTGTTCTTAATTAGTATTCCTTCATTTTAAGCCTTTTTTCAGCATTTGTGTACCATTCAGCATTTGTGTACGTGTTTACAGTAGAAGATTTCAAGTGTAGATAAGCTACCTATTTACAGCAGAATATTTCAAGTGTGGCTAGGCTACATATTGACCAGATAGATCACTATGAAGAGGAGATTTGAAAGTGGTGCAAGCAAGAGATGGTGAAAACAACTGAGTGAAGCAGCAGCTAAGAGCTCAAAGCCAATAACTTCATTTCTCAAACCACTAGAAAACACACCTTACCCAACAAACAATGCTACAGATAATGAAAACTCTGCAACTGCAACAGGTGATATTTCAATGCCAATACCTGAACATGAGGACAGTGGTCAAGGAGATGTGCCAGCAGTAACAGTTGCAGCAGAAGATCCTGTGTACGATCAAGAAACTCAACAGCAACAGGAAGATGTAGATCTTATGCAGCAAGAGCAATTCACGAGTGCTACAGGTTTGACTGTGACTGATATTGGAATTATTGACAAGAGCAATGCTGCCCAAATGCAATCTTTTCTTCAAATTAGTTGTTTTGAAATTCCAAGTAACATTCCACAAGATGCTAATAATCATGCTTTCCCTACTCGTCTCCTTACAAAACTCTTCCAAATGGTGAGACCTGCACAAGAGACTGTTTTTCCATACTCCAGCATAACCAATCTCTGTACTGTGCACCCTGCTTCATTTTGAACAGAAGTGCTGCAAATGCATCAGTTCTCTCTGATCAATCAGGATGGAGCATCAACAGAGGTTGGAGGAAGTTGAAAGACCAAATACCAATGAGAGTTAAATGTCACACAAAGAAAACTATGTTGCATGGAAATCAGTCAGTAGAGCAGCATCAGCTGAAAGTTCAGTTGACAATTTACTCTTGACTGAACTCTCTACAGAAACTAATAACTGGAAGAAACTTCTTGAGTGCATCCTGAATGTTATCCTTTTTCTTTCTGAGTGGGGATTGGCTTTCTTTGGTTCCAGTCAATGTATTGGTGATCGTGCACATGGACACTTTCTAGGCATAGTTGAGCTCCTCAGCAAATATGACCCACTTTTATCAGAGCATGTTAAATGTGTTGGAGAATCGCAAGAGAGTGAAAAGTGCATGCAAGTCCATTATCTCTCCACACGCCTACATAACGAGTTTATTGAGCTATATGGGTCATTCATACAAACAACAATTCTTGATGAGTTTCGAAATGCCAAGTATTTTTCAATCATTGTTGATGCGACTCCAGATTGTTCTCACAAGGAACAGACTACTGTGGTTATTCGATATGTTAAGATTGTAGACAGCTCAAATTTTCAATTGAAGAAATTGAAAGGTTTATTTTGTTTGATAATATCACTAGAAAAACTGGAAAAAAATTGCTACTCAAGTACTAGCAAATCTAGAAGGTTTTATGTTAGATTTTTCAAGTCTGCATTGGTCAAGCCAATGACAATGGATCTAATACACTGGGAAGTACAAAGGTGTACAAGCAGTTCTGCTTGAGTATAATTCAGACTGTATTTTCTCCAGCTGTGGAAACCATACACTAAACCTTGTAGGTGTTGACTATGCTGAATCATGCAAGGAGGCAGTTACTTACTTACTTTGGAACTGTTCAGCAAATGTACAATCTCTTCAATAGCAGTCTACAAAGGTAGAAAATTCTGAAGCGATATCTTCCTGTTTCACGGCATGGGTTGTCCAAAACTAGATGGTCTGAATGGATTGATGGTGTTCAACCAGTTGTGCAGCATTTCAATCCAGTGAGAGAGGCTTTAAATGAGCTTGAATCTCTCAATCTCACTGCACAGGCTCGAACTGAACTTCAGTCTATTCAGAAGCACATGTCCAAATTTGAATGCATTCTGATGTCATCTTTGTGGATGAAGCAATTTACAATGATCCACCAAACTAATCTGGTAATTGAAGCACACAATGCTACACTCGATGTTCAGAGGGATAACATTGAAAGTCTTATCAATGACATTCAACAGATTCATGAACCATGGGGTGCGATCCTGACTGAGTCCAAATTAGTAGCACAGAATACTAGCATTTCATCTGAGTTCTCCACCAATCACAACTTACTTACTGAATCCAATGCCAAGGAGCATTATAGGGTCAATGTCTTCCTTGTTATCATTGACTCTATTCAGTCAGGTCTTACACGTTGATTTGAGTCACTGCGACTAATTTGTACCCTTTTTTGTGTTTCTTTGGCAGTTCAACAGACTGAGTAATGAAGATCTACTTTCTCCAGCTGAACAATTTCAGCAACAATACAACAAAGAAATCTCAAAAGATCTCACTGACGAGGTCATCTTCCTCAAACAAATATATTCCACGAACATTAAATTGGATTGCAAGCCAAAGGAATTGCTTCAAGAAATACTCGAACTTGGACTCTCTGGGTGTTTCCTAATATCACAATTGCATTGTGTATTTTTGTCAGTTTGCCTGCACCAGTGGCTTCAGGTGAACGCACCTTCAACATGTTGAAGCAGGTAAAGAACTATCACCATTCAACTATGGGACAAGAGTGTTTGGATGGGCTCGCCATGTTTAATATCAAATGTGACCTTGCACAAAAGCTAGATTTTTCCCTCAATAATTAGTGCATTTGCACAGAAAAAGGCTAGAAAAGCATTTGTTAAATAAAAATATATTCAAATTATGTCGCATTCTTTTTTTGGTACCTTATTTTGTTTTCATGTGTTGTCATTTTTTTTATTTTTATTATGGCTAGGGAACTCAAAAGCTGGAAGTGGCCTGGGCCTCTCTGCATCTCTGAAAGGGCCTGCCTCTCAGCCAAGGTAGGACCAACCGTTGTACTACCTGATGCAACAAAGTGAACCCTGTTCTCCATCCTACACCACCAGTGTGCTGATTCCCACAGAATGCATCAAACTGGGGGGAGGGTACTGTAGGACATAATGTTAGGTTTACACATGCTATTTCTTTGATAATCTACTTCAGTACATTGCATGGCTTTTGGGGGTTGTTGGTTGGTTTGTTTGTTTCAAAGTGGACTCATACGATTAGGGCTCTTAGGTTGGATTTAAGTGTGTCATTCTTGCTCCCTGCTCCTTCTCCACCATCTAGTGATGATTCAAGCATTGCCACCTATCCTCACCACCACTGGTCAGTTAATCATAACTGGTGTAAGATACGATCTATCTCTGATCTACAAGTACAGCACCACTGTTGTGGCTTGCATGCTTCACAACCAGTTGAAAATTATAACCTCTTATTCCATTCTGCTACCATAACTCACGGTGAGTACTACTTTACTCTGTGAGTAAATCTCTTGATTTCAATCAGGTTATAGAGCAGAGTACTACTCAGTATGAATAAGGATGGAGGACTCAAGCCCTACATAATTTTGATTGAACCAAGAAGACTGGAAACTACCTGCTTTGATTCTGTTGGGGGAAATGGCTATTTCTCTGTTTTGTTCTTTGTGGTTTTGATCTGGTTCAGGCTGTGTCCCTTTCCTTCTTACTGCCTAACTCGCTGTTATTAGCAAGCATGTTTGGTGTTCAAATGGACTTAACATGAAAAGGAGCATAGTAGCGTAAGATTGTTGAGTGTCCTCTATTCTCTCTCACTTCAAACAGCCTTTTCCTTGGCTGGCCAATGTCCAGATTAGATTTTATTTAAAATTTGTGCAAGAGATGTTTTTGAGGGCAAAAAATAAGAGGCAAAGGTAAGTTAAATCATAGCACACCCATTCCATTTCACCTTTCACATGTGCTAGTTTACTGGAGGCTTTCCTTACAGCAGACTTCACTCAGTCTGAAGGAACTTTGACGTGATGGTTTCATATCTTGAGAATATATGGCAGTACTTATGTGCTCCAATAGTCTAGTGGAGTGATGTATTATTAACTACTCGAGAGAGAGGTAGGAAGGGAGGGAGTAGGTTAGCATTGTTCTGGCTGAAATACGAGGAGGTAGTTGGCTGCTTATTGTACAACACTAGATACCATACAGAATGATCTAAAAGTTTATCCAGCCTCAGAAATAGACCCCTGCTATCATCAGATGCTGCACCTTTCTTTACACCTCTGTTTCTTTGCTGACGTCACAGGCCAAAAAGTCTTTGGGCTTAACTCCATTGAAATTGATGGCCCTAAAATTTTTCCCTGAGGTTTTAGATAAGGTGAAGAGGTCATGTAGTGGCCTCAGCATGTGCCCCAAAAGCAAGAGACATTTTAAAGTATTGTTTGTTTTCCTATTATCTTAGAACAAATTTAAACTGTAGAGAGGGAATCAAAGAAAAAAGATATGGGGTTGACAGAGTGCCACCTTTTATTGCTCCAGGGGAAACCCTGGCTGAATCAAAAGTTGCACCTGAATAAAAGCATACAGTGCAGTTCTAGCTGTCCTGAAGAATCTGTACTGTACCTGGAATCGCCGGCATCTTTTATGAGAATATCATTCAGGAATCCATTTAGTATCCACAGTCAAAGAATAATACTTGACTGTAGGTAACTTGAACCAAAACCAGAGAAGATTCAATTCAAAAGCTTCCTTTAATTCTGAGTGTTTCCCTATAGAAAGCACAGACACTACAACGCCGGTTGAAATCATCTCTCTCTGTGTGAAAGGAGCACATGATATGGCAATTGAAATGTAAAGTTTCAGAGCAGCACTGGAAGAGAATTAGTAATCAAGAAGTAATTTTGAAATATGAAAGTAGAGTGGAAAAAGGGTGGCTCTGTGACCTGCAGAAATTATCATGGTGTGTTGCTTCTAAATAATGCTAATGTTAGGTTTTCTGGTGTTTTAAACAATATATGTACTTGCGGGGTTCCCCCCCGTCCCCGGGTTCTTTTCTTTTTTTTTTTTTTTTTAATCCTGAAATTTTATATGGACCCTCAGACACTCTGCTGCGGCAGCTTGTCATGCCAGGTCTGGTGGTGTCTTTGGTGATATTGATACTCATCCATGATAGGTTACATAATTACTTCAAGCATAACCCTGGCATGGAGCTGTGTGTAAGCCCAGTTACCTCAGGAGTAGCCCTGGGAAGCACTGTGACTCATACACACAACTGAGTCAAAATTTCTTTCATTTCCTTCCTGCTCCATGATGGTAGTAATTTACCTATGACCTAGACCAGCAATAAACTTCTGCTCCCTCCCCCCTGGCACCCTCTGCACTGTCTTGCTTGCTCTGATCAGCAGGTGGAAGGGATGGGTGGCAGTGTGCACACATAGCCAAGGTTCTGGTGCCTACCCCTTCTCATCCACCTGCTCTGGGGAAAAGAGCAAGCAGATATGAAGCTAGCTTATTCCTGTGTGCCAAAGCCCAAGGTTCAGGTAGTCTTTATGGGGTAAAAAGGGAGTTCTTATACTTTGCCTGTCTGCACAGTAGAGAGAGAATCAAGTGACAATATACACTGATAGGAACTGGACTGAGGAAAATCAAAGACTACATGATTTTTCTTAAATGTATAGTTGTAGTAGAGACTACACAAGCTCTTTCCCTGAAGGGTGTAGTGTTTTGCATTGTTTTTTTCTTTTCTTTTCTCTCATTTCATGCTCAGAACCTCAGAGCTACGAACAGCTCAAGAATGGAGGTTGTCTGTAACTCTGAAATGCTCGTAACACTGAACGAAATATTTTGGTGGTTCTTTCAAAAGTTTAAAACTGAACATTGACTTACTACAGCTTTGAAACTTTACAATGCAGAAGAAAAATGCTGCTTTTAACCATCTTAATTTAAATGAAACAACAAGCACAGAAACCGTTTCCTTACCTTGGCAAATCTTCTTTTTAAACTTTCCCTTTAATTTTTTATTAGTTTACATTTAACACAGCAGTACTGTATTTGCCTTTTTTTTTTGCTGCTGCCTAATTGTGTACTTTTGGTTCCAAATGAGGTTGACCATTCAGTTCGTAATTCCGGTGTTCATAACTCTGAGGTTCCACTGTATTGCCGTTTTTTGTGATAACAAATCATCTAAGATTCTACTTTCATGCAACAGTTTTGAAGAAATGTTTTGAAATTTCCTCTTGATTTCAAGCCTGCTTGGTTTTTTTTTGTTTTGTTTTTTTGTCCCTAGCTACATGCAATATAAAAGTAATTAGAACATTGTATGAAAATGCTTTGGCCTTCATTTTTTAAAAGTGATTAGTGCTTTTGGGTGTCTCAGTTCTTGGTTGCCTGACTTGACACTTTAGACCGGGGGATCTGATTCTCAGAAGTGCTGAACAACCGCTCTTCAAAGCATTTCAAGTCGGGTATCCAAAATCAATAGTCACTTTTGAAAATGTAGGCCTCGATCTTTTGTATTGGTAAAATACCAATTTATGCTAACATAACTGAAAAAGGAGTGGTCTCTGCAAATAGGAAACCTGCATTATAGTGTACGTTTAGCCATCAGTAAGAAACAAAATGACTTGACAACAGCAGAAACAAATGGTCTGTTGTTAATTCGATCACTTCCTGTGTTATAAACAAAACAATTATCAAATGATAGAAGTGTTATTCAAATGTGGTGAGGACAGCCCCTAAGCAAAACCAGCAGGTACATCTACTGGTAATCCATCTTATTTTGTCAGTCAAATAGTCCAATCTTGCAATTGTTCTGCTCACACCATGAAAATGAATGTCTTCAAAGGCATTTTCACTTGAGCAATGATTGCAGGATTAAATGAGCAGAAATTCAGCTGAAATATACCTTGCAAAACTTCTTAGAACCCTACTTATTCTTTATTAAAAAACAAAAATGAGTTGTAAAACAGATTACATGGCTAACACACATAGATAGCAGATGTTGTCTCTGCTTCGGGCTAAGTAAAGCATAATCATTTCTAAACGTATGAGTACTGGTTATTTAAAAAAAATCTTAGTTTTCAGAAGCTAAATACCTGTTGCTTTATCAGAAGAACAGTTTTCTCTCTGTTAAACAGATAGGACTGAAACAGAATATCAAATCCAAATGTCTTGCTCCCTTGGAGTTTGATATAGTTTGAATCCAAATATACACCTACAAACTTGAAGCTGAGGAAGAAACAAAAAAGTTATTTTATACAAGTGAATGAAGTCCATCAGAAAAAGAACTACACCGAGTCTCTGTCTCTAAAGGGTTTGTAGTTTGGACTGGTTCTAGAAGTTGGCAAAGTTTTTGAAATGTTAACTTTTTTTTTCTTCTTTGTTTTTCACTCTTCCCCACTGCTTCTACTACCTTTTAGGAACCTTCATGGTTCACCTAGCACTAATTATTTGTAAGAGAATATTTTTTAGATATTTGGATACACAGCCATTCTTTATTACATAGGCACTGATTAATAGATTTGTACATTGTCAGAATTTTACTCTTAGATTGGTTGTGGGTATATTAGTTCAAGCTTTTACTATTTGCAGTCTAAAACAATTCCTCTGTACTACTCATGAAATAATCAGGTCAGTAGTTAGTGATATTTTTTCCCAGAAGGCCGAGCTTTGCAACAATATAGTTGCTATGGGAATGTGGCACTTATCCACTTCACTGAATTATTTTATTTATGAGAAGCTTTCAGTAGTAGGCTGGAGGCGTCTTATTCTGATTATCATTTTAAAAACAACATTTTTACAATCCTCAATGTGCTTTCAATACTATTATGCTTTGGAGCTATGAGCATAAAGCTCTACTGGAGATCAGTCATCTTATCTCTAGTTCAAAGGTAAACTTTTCTCCTTTGATATCTTCAGGGGAACTCTTATTGACATACACTCCAGAACTTTGGCCATTATTTCTTTAAAGTTCTTTCCTGGGTATTTGAGTGTTCCTCCACATTAGAACATCCTAGGAAAATCCTGAGATACCGAGAATAGTTTTCAGAGTAGCAGCCATGTTAGTCTGTATTCGCAAAAAGAAAAGGAGTACTTGTGGCACCTTAGAGACTAACAAATTTATTTGAGCATAAGCTTTCGTGAGCTACAGCTCACTTCATCAGATGCATTCAGTGGAAAATACAGTGGGGAGATTTATATACATAGAGAACATGAAACAATGGGTGTTACCATACACACTGTAACCAATAATGCTCTCTGCTTTAGAAATTTGGAAAAGCTACAAGTAGCACTCTCTGAGTGATAAGTACTCCTTTCCAGTGTGTAGGCAAGGATGCGAAGAATTGTTTTATATACAAAGACAAAAATTAATTAGAAGCCTCCTGATGCTCTGTCAGTTTGGTGCTGGTATCAGAATGACAGCAGGAGAAACTGATATCCTCTCCTTAACCACAGGATAGGGATAGGCAGCAGTAGCATAAGCTTCTTTGCACCAATATATGACAATCTTGAACTAAAAAGGCAAACTGCAGGGTACTTTAGTCTTTTGGCACTTTTGTTGTGACTGCTAGCAAGGTGCCATTTGTTTTTATTGGAGCAGAATTTTTAATACTGCTGAAAGGTGCTAACCTGACAGCCTGAAATCTTCTGTTTATCCACAGGTCAGATACAGCATGGACAGCTGTAAGTATAAGTCTCCTGACACTGTTCCACACATCTGTCTGCACCCTGGCTAAGAGGATAACTTTGTCTCCATGCTTGTTCTGTCCTTGGACTCTAAGTGCAAGTTTATGCAAAATGTCATGGCACTATTGTCATAGCAACCCCATTCAACAGAAACTAGACTCTGACCACTAATGTCACATAATACTGATCACTGTCAAACTTGGGGAATTTGACCTGGGAACCTAGAAATGAAAAATAATGAAAATTATTCAAGTGCTGAGACACTGGTTCCTCTTTAACCAAAAATTTGTTTATTTCATTCTAAAATAGAAGACTGTAATGGATATACTGGCCCTTTTAAAGTAGCCAGAAGACCCCATTCCAGGGAGTTGGAATGAACAAAAGCCCAGGAAATGGCCTGGTAATCAAAGAGAGGAATTAGGAGTTGGATGGGGGGAATTAGAGGTTGAATGGGGAGAAAACCCAAGGACACTGTTCCTTTTTAAGGGCCTGCGTTAAGGGGCCCTGTCGTGAAGAGTAAGGCAGGGCTCCCCTCTCTTCCAGCCAATCTGGAGGAGCTCTCTGGAGGAAGGCAGTATATAGTCTGCCTTGTCCCACAGAACAGAGGAGACACTGGCAAGAGAAGAAAGCCAGGGAGAGACAGCTAGGAGAGGCAACTCTGTGAAGAGCAGGCTGTGGCAGGGGAAGAGGTCTGTGTGGATGGCAGAAGAGCCAGAGATAAGCCACGTGAACCTTTGGATTACAGTGATGGACTTTGTTGGTAGGTCTGTTTGAAGACATTAAATTTAAATTAAATTAAATTATCCCCCTGGTGGTGGATGGTAGGACTGAAAAGGAGAGTCTGTAGGGGGAGAACGGAGGAAGGTTGCTGCAAAGGCCATAAGGGACTGTTCAGGAAGTGGCAGTTCTGTTACAAAGGCCTACAGTATAATATATGAGACTATAGCACCTAAATCTTAAGTGGTAGTAGTAGGAAGTACTCACAAAAATAAGTCAGCACTTTAATTCCTCAGTAAGCAGTTGCTCAAGTCTTCATTGCAAGGAGTATGTAAAAATGACACTTATACTGCAAGCTCTTTAGAACAGGGATCTTTCCACACATCTGTAAAATACCTAGCACATTTTTATATACTATGGGCTGGTTTCTGCCACCTTTATTCATGATTGGTAGTATCTTGTTCTGAGAAATCCCATTGAAAACAGAATAGTGAAATATCCCATATACACTTGAATACTTAATTCATTTAATAAACTAAATGAATTAATTTGATCTTATAGTGATACTTAGCATTTTAAAGCACTTGGTAGGAGAAATGGGTTGAGGCAGCAGGAATTAAGGGGATACCATAAATGTTGTTCCACCTACATTCTTTGCATCATAATCCACACTGATGTTTTAGGAGTATCCCTGTATCTGCTCCAGAACTTCATGATTCATAGTTTAAAAAAAACAAAACAAAAAAATCCTCTCCCTCCCCCTCCACTGACGTGAGGAACTACGTAATTTCTGAGCCTTGTAAGTATTTGGGATTGTTCCGTAAAATGGCTCATTCCCATGTGGTACATATTTCTACTCCTTTTTTTGAATGAGTTCCTCTCCACCCCCCCTTAACATTTACAGGAACAGGAAACGATGCTGATGTTACTAATCTGGGTTTGGATATTTTTTCCCCCCAGACAGAACTCCCAACCACGAGAATAAGTACGTCATCTAGCAATTTGATTGCCTTTCCATTTGTGGGGAATTTGAAACCCCAGGAAAAGCTTTACCTTTATGCAAGAGAAGTAACTTCCAGCAGCCTTATAAGGACATGAGTTCTTTCTCTTGAGCAACAAGATTTTTCTGGCATGGAATGTTATTTCTATCTAATGTTAAAATGCTGCACATTCTAGTCAAATGACTGTTCATTTTTTCACAGTAATTGAGTGACTAGAGTGTCTAGACTGTTCTGATCTAAAAACTTGTAGAAAACAATATAGTTTAACAAAATAGGAATAAAATCAATCTGTAGTTCATCACTACCTCTCTAAAACTCCTAAATGTAACATATCAAGCTGGGCAATTTGTAGGCTGAACTTTAAATGCACTAGATTTTAAAGGTCTCTTTCTAAATCATCCTAGACTTTTAATTATTGAAGTCACAATCATATTGTGTAAACATATTACCTGAGCCATTTGTAATAAATAAAAATACCTTCTCCGCTTAAGATTTGTGCATATTCATTTTGAGTCTTGCTTAAAAACTGCCCCTGTGATTCTAACTTAATCACGGTTCATGATTTTTTTTAGTCACTTTTTTCCTCCCCCTTCATAATAGTTCATACTGGAATAAGGTATCTTAATTTTTGATCAAACATGTTTGGGATCTGACCATTTCTCTTTTGAAGCAAGTACATCAATGCAAACAAGTAGGGATTGAACGTTCTACAAATATTTCAATTGCCATTTCAGCCTATAATAAAACATCTGTTTAGCAGCATCAGAATAACGGCATTACACTTTTGGGAGGCTTTCGTATACTCTCTTCCTTTCCTTCCCCCATCCTCTCTTAATTACTTTTTTGCTCTAAACTCAAGGATTAAAAATTCCACTGAATCATGCCATGCAGGGCAGTGACTCTCTAATCCTGATTCACTGAAGTCCATTTAAAAATTTGTGACTAAGGGCCATATCATACTGTCCACTGCAAGGAACAAAGGATAATGAACTAGCACAAATTCTGGCTATAAGCATGGACCTGGGGGAGTAGCAAAACCGGTGAGGCATTCTTCACTCAAGACAGTAGAAGCCCCTTCACAAAACCTCACCCTGTAGGTGGGATGCTGTGTGGTTTCAGAGAAAGTGCCAAGCAGGTGAGGACAGACAACTGCTGTAAGGGCAGCAGTTTCCAGTGTCGCCAGCCCTCATGCCTTTTATTTGCAAGTCTTCTGATATTTGGTGTCGTGTTTTTCCTTAAAGTCCCAGCTGCTGGAATTATGTTTTGATCTGAGATGCTCTACTTTCACTGAAAACAAATAAAGTTTTTAGCTTTCACGGCTACAGCAAAAGATCTGAAACGTGACTCATAAACACTCCAACACCAGAAGGCAAATAAAAAAAACAAACACCCCAAAGTCATTATTTAAAAAAAAAATCCTGTGATATTTGAATATTTGGGGGTGGCCATACTGGATCATCTATTCTGAAACCAAGAAATTAACCCCTAAATAATCCTTGGAGCAGGAAGTAATGGGCTTCTGGAGCCCAATGAGCAACAACAATACATTTCTTCTGAGTGAGGCATGCTATGGCAGGGAACAATATGAAGGGACTGTATGTATGTGTGTGTATATATATGTCTCGACCTATGTAGATTTAATCATAGGTTATGGGACAACTGCACGCAGTTTTTTCAGAAGAAGCCCCATAGCCACTCTATCCAGCTGGAAACTCCTTCTCTAAGAAAAAGAATGCATTGGTAAATTTGTGCTCTTCTGCTCGTATTAATAGGGCTTTTAATGGAGTATGAGCTCCTTCAAGCAACAGTGGTGTGTTCATCTGGTGGTGGCCTACTTCAGCTATTTGTCCTAAAAGGGAGCCAAAACCACAAGGCAGTCTCCAGGATAGGTGCATCAAGTTTAACTTATTTAATGAAGAGGGATTTTTCTCCTCCCAGGACATGAGTCAACTCAGTAACCAAACATTTCTTTGGCTTTCAAGTGATGATTTTTAACCAAGTGATCTGACGTAAACAGAACCAGTCTCAAGCCTTTCTAAAATCAGTTCTCCAGGGCTAATCCTCATCTCATACCTCTCTTGAAGGAGTCTTGGGGATTCTCACTCTCGCAGGATTCGGTACCTAGCCCTACCCGTCACATCAAGGCCTAACAGAATTTCTTCCTCCCCAAATGAATGCAGGGAACAGTTCTGCTTGGTCCCAGACTTCTCACTAACTTTGCATTTTGTTCCCATTCTGGTCCATTAATAAAGCCTAAGAAAATTAGACCCCTCTCTCTTCAACTGCAGTCTCTAAGGAAAAATCGGACCCAGACTGAAATTAGAATTAGGCACCTACAAGATACTGGTGGAGTAAGTTTAGTGAACTGAGTTCACTTTGTCTATATGCTATACAATAAACCGTGCTGGATTAGCCATTGGCTGCATTTCTAAAATCATGACTGGTGTGGAGAAAGTGAATAAGGAAGTGTTATTTACTCCTTCTCATAACACAAGTACTAGGGGTCACCAAATGAAATTAATAGGCAGCAGGGTTAAAACAAACAAAAGGAAGTATTTCTTTACATGACGCATGGTCAACCTGTGGAACTCTTTGCCAGAGGATGTTGTGAAGGCCAAGATCAAGCTGAGCACTTGAAATCATTGCAGGCCTTGAAGGCTAAGGAGCAGGCCATTAGTGAGGACATTTAAAGATATAAATTGAGTGGAAGCAGTCTTGGCGCCTCAAGCATTTTTGTCTCCCTGTTCATCTGGAATCTGGTTACAACTAAGTATTATATAGTAGAGTGGCCTGATTATAAAACATTGTCTTTTTATTTAAGCAGAATTTTTTTATAATCGGTCTTTTGATTCCACTATTGGTGTAGGCCAGGGTTGTCTACCTGAGCTAATTGCTGCTGTTAGTGTCTGAGTGGATGCTAAAATATGTTTGATACCAGCAAACTGCCAAGTATAATTTCTTGAGGTTTTCAGTGCAACAGTTCCTCTTATCCTGTTATCTCAGGGCTCTATTGGACCTGCGATAACATGAGGGGACTCATAAAAAAAAATAAAGGGAACTGAACTGGGAATTCACAGTAAAAGCTCGCGCTGTTGCTTTTCCTTTCTAAAAACCTAGGGTTGAGATTTTATGGCTCGTATACAGCTTAATCTTGCATGGGTGGAGAATGCAGAGAAACTCCCCTGCCCCATTGTACAGCCATACAGAAGGCAGCCATGAACAGGGGTGCTTGTATTCCTGGAGGACAAGAAGGGGCCACACCCCAAACCTGGATGTGGTGCGGGCCAGGGCCCAGCCACTTCTGAATCCACTACTATCTGAAAGCCAGCAATGGGAAGGTTAAGGTGCACCTACACTCCTCCACACACCCCTACGGATGTAGTAGTTGCCACTCCTGTAGGCATTCTGCCTGCCTTAGCACTGAGCAGAATGCCTCAGACAAGTGCTGCTCAGGCAATGCACCAGCATCCCCAACATGGCTTTGCCTGAAAAAGCCACAATCTAGCCTTCTCTGTCTTCGCCCTGATCAACCTGAAGACTTCTTATCAGTTTGAGCAGTTCATCAACATACCCCCGCTGTTGCGCAAGAAGAAAAATATCAGAATAAAGCTAGGTATAAGTTCTCATTAATGCAAAAAAAAAAAAAAAAACTGCTGGAGTCTCTGCAAGCTTGTCTGAGATGTACAGTCCCATTTTGGTAGTGAGCTGCTCTGTAGTCCTGGTAGGATTCAGGATGGATGATTATACTGAATAACTGTGAATGCCTTAATCAGCTAGAGACGGCATCAGGCACATAGAAAGAAAACACAAGCATCCCATGAGTTCTAAGGAAACTTGTCAACTACAAGCCAGGAGGTGCTGGAGGGAATCCCTTCCTGCCCTCTATGCTGAGCTACATAAGGGACTCTGTGTTGTAAGACTATGCATGGTCCTTACGAAGAGAATTCTCCCCCCAGCCATCTCCAGGGTCTGTACAGTGCCATACAGGGGTGATAGAGGAGGGGAGAATCCCTTCAAATAATATGCCTTGCAAATTCCATTGAACTAAAAAAAAAAAAAAGGCACAAAGTTACTTCTACCCTTCCTCCTTGCACCTCCCATCAAGGTTAAAGAGACGGTGTCAAGATAAAAATCACGGGGCAGATCCTCAACTTTTCTGGGCAGTAATATCCTTTTTTCTCTATTGGCTCATACATCTCAAGTGTGCCTCGGTAATAGGGATGTCCTTCAGTTTGGACCAAATTATACCTCTGTACTGCGGAGTCTCTTTTATTACAGTAATTTATTGACATCAGAATGAAATGCTGATTCATGAAACTTGGGTAATGGAAGAGTTTCCTGTCTTGGTATTTTTCAGCAGGGTTTTTAATCACACATTTTAAAAATGAGGGTCATGCATTTTTGGCCCTTGGCAGGTTGAGAGATGTACTGAACCGTGGTATGTGGAGAGCATACTGGAACATTAACATTATGTAGATTACACTAGTTTGAAATTCTGATTTTATATCTTATGCAGTATTCAATTCTATATCTCCATGCTGCTGCAGCCTATAACTAGCCGCCTAGAAAGTAACCTATGCCACAGGTATTGTGTTCATACCCTTAACTTCTGTCATTACTGTCAATATCAGGGTAACTGCACTGGTATTCTCCCTCTGTCGGCTCTTGAGGGCACCCACTTAAGGTTTCTGGTTCCCAGCCATCACTTCTCTTGGGTGGAGACCTGTGTCTCCTTCCCTCTCCCAACCAGGATTTTAAGGCTGCACAGGTCCTTGCCTTACACTGTGATATCCCCAGCAAGCCAGTTTCCCTAAAGACCAGTGTCTGTCTCCAAGAGCTTTGCTTTCTCTCCAAGAGCTATGAACAGTGTATTGCCAGCAGTTATAAGTTACGACATAGCTCTTTTTAAGCAAGCACATTTATTCTTCAGATAAAAACATTACAAAGAAAACATTAAAAAACAATAAACAGAATTAAACACAAACTAAACATACTAGGAGTCACCTGTCAATCATGGGGGGCCCGAGTAAGCTAAAGTCTTGCCAACCCTTCTGCAAGGCTCTCCTTGGACAGAAGGTCCTGTTCAGTTGCTGGAGCAGAAAGAAGGCCATGTGTCAATTTAAACACAGCCTTTGTATGCCAAAAGCCCTTTCTTTGTCTACTGGTCTCTAGAAGACCCAGTTTGAACCAGTATATGCAAGCCTCCCCAAGGGGTGATATCTCTCTGGAGGTGTTTACAACCTAAGTGATGAACCTTAATCACACACACACACTCACACTCACTCACTCTTTTTGGATCCCTGGAGAAGTTGTGAGTATCTTACCCATTGGAGTTGCACATAATCCCTGGTGCAGTGTACATTAACTGAATACAATATGGTCCCCAAAGATAATGCATGGGATTGCAAGATCTGTCACAATTACATTTCTGGGTAATAGTCTTCAAAATAAAGAGATGAAATTATTGTCTAAAGAGACAGGAAACAAGACTGCATATGTACAGCTGTTACACCACTCCCTCTGAAGCCAATGGCAGAACATCCATTGACTTGAAGGGGAATAGGATTGGGTTCATACAGAGTGAAAAAACAAAACAGAATATGGTTGGTTAGGCCTAGATCATTAGGTACCTAAATACCTTTGAGGATCTGAGCCCTTAAATCTAAGGAAATAAGAAGGAAAAAAGGCATGTTTTAGCTTCTGAAGAGATGAAAGTACATTGAACATGAGCCAAATTCTGCTTTCAGTTGAACCTGGAAAAATCTAGGTAGCTGCAGTAGTCTAAGGATTTAGGGCCAAATTTTTAAAAGTATTTAGGCACCAAGGGATGCTGATAGGCACCTAGGCTGGAATCCACAAAGGGGCTTATGTATTGCAACACTTTAAGGCTCCTAGAAAAATCACAGGAACAACAGTACAATCCACAAAGCCTGAGTTAGACACCTAAACTCCCTATACAATGAATGGGGAAAGGTATGTGCTTTAAAATGCAATCCATAAAGCCAGCATGTTAGGCCCCCCGCCTCTAGAGTGCTCTGACCACTGAGTTATAGGGCACAGTTATGTGATGCTCCCTCAGGCTCTCCTATCTAGGTTGTTCCACGGTGGATAAATAATGAAAGAGTGATTGCCCTGTAATGTGACTTGCTTAAATTCGCCCTTCTCATGATGAAATCCAAACTGTTTTAGTCTCTTAACAAAACTGTTCACCTCCTGGCTAATTACATTAAAATCAAAAGCTGTGAAACAAAATGTTACTGTATTCATTCTCCTGATAGCCATTTAGTCTCAAAAGAAAATGAAACCACAGATGCCTTTGCTCATTACTATACAAAAGCTTTGTCAGTTAGAATCCCCTCTAGACCCTCTTGTCTTCCTCCAAATTCTTTGACACTTTCTTCCAAAAAACAAATGGACAAAAATCTTATTTCATTATAGTATTTTCCTATCACAGAAGGCGATATAATACAGGCAATTAAGTCACTAAAATCCAAAAAGCATGAAGTCCATATGGCTTCATTGCTGAATTTTACAAACAATAAGTAAGATTTTTGTTTACAAAATGCTTAGAATAACTTCCAGATTAGAATGCTGTTGTTCAAAAGCCAAACTAACCTAAAAAAAAGTTTTGCTGAAGACGGGTTCACTTTAATTCCCAAAGCTGATCATACTCCCCTCTCTTTTAGTTTGATTTCTTTGATGAATTTTTATCCCAAAAGCCTAAGGCCAGAATCTAAACTTGTGTAAATTGTCATAGCTCAGTGGAAGTGAATGGAGCTGTTACAAGTGATACAAAAGCTGAGCATCTGGCCCCTTGGCTCCAGAATCAAAAAGGTCATCCCTCATTTCACAGTATCTGCATATGCATTAGATTTGCATGGCACAGACAACACAAGAAAACCGGTCATTTAGGACTAGGTTATTGCTTATGTACTATTGGGCTTATCTGAGGGTGTGTGGAGAGACCAAACAGCAGCAGAAGTGCCCAGGAGTTATTCTGGCTAACATCTGAAAGAAATTCCTCCTGGTGGCTCCCCAGCAGAAGAAATGGAAATAGTAGCTACATCAGTCTTAAAGAGGTGCAGTATTGTTCCTCCTCTAACTCTGGCCAGCTACATTGGCTGGTGCATAATGATTAGAGGACAGAGCAAATGCCATTCTTATCCTCCTCTTTTCATCTTCCTTTTAGGCCCCTTTTTTAGAGTTACTAGACAGGAGCAGTGTCTCCACTGCTCAGTGGGTTCTGGCCAAGACAGGCACAAGAGATGGGAAAGCTCTTTGTGTGATCCCAACCACTCTGTGTTTGCAAGGGCTGGCCCTTATATTTAAACATAAGTGATTAACCTTAATCACACCCCCTCCCCCCACACGCGCACACACACTCTTTTTTGATCCCTGGAGAAGTTGTGATTATCCTTCCCATTTGGAGTTGCATATAATCCCTGGCTCAGTGTACATAAACTTAATACAAAGATAATGCATGGGATTGCAAGATCTGTCACAATTACATTTCTGGGTAATAGTCTTCAAAATAAAGAGATGAAATTATTGTCTAAAGAGACAGGAAACAAGACTGCATATGTACAGCTGTCACACCACTCCCTCTGAAACCAATGGCAGAACATCCTTTGACTTGAAGGGGAATAGGATTGGGCGCATACAGAGCCACTTATTGTGCCATAAAAGCACACCCTCCCTTGGGCCTCTTCATCAATGTCAAAGTACATTTGATTGGGTGGAATGAGACCTCTTATTCTATAGGTGGATACAACTAACCTCTCTTGAATACATATATGCTTTGTAAATGGTGCACTGGTTTTTTTTGCTTGTTTGTTTGTTTTCCCCCTTTCAGAAGCTTTAAAAAGCCATTCATATTACAGATAATCCAAAATCAGAACTGCAGATGGAAATAAAAGGTGATAGTCAAGTTCACACAAATGTAAGTTATTTTCATGGGTGTAAATCCAAGTTATGATTCACTGGCATAGAATATGCAAAATAATTTTGGAGGTGCTGATCACCCTTGGGTCTCATACCCATTTGACATACCTCTGGTACACATCTACTCAAGTTACAGCCTCCCTTTTTCTAGCATTTAGATGACGAGGTGGAGTCAAGTACCTTGAGTGACATTCACCTCAGAGCAGAGGTACGTATTTCAGCCCCACCATAAACATTAAAAAGGGGCTGTGTATGGGATGAGTATCATCATTTTTGCACAACTAATGAAGTCCAAATTAGTGCAATTTAGGTTACTTTTCTGCTTTCCCTTATTTTTGGGCTGGTTGATGCATCTATTAAATTTACCCCATTGATAAATGTTTCTTTTTTAACACTAACACTCCCACTTCCATTAACCACCTCTTTGATCTGACAGAAACATTACCTCATGACTAAGTTAACTAGGACAAATGTGAAATACTTTTCCTATTAAATTTCCATAACTGCCCTTTATTATATACTTAATTTTCCTTTAAACAGATCTCTGTGGTATTAAATATCTGGATGCTTAGAATCTTTCAAATCTCAAAGCAACTCTTCAAAAAAAAAAAAAGCAGATTCAATTAATGCTAAGGTCAAATAAAGTATTTCTCATTGATCCCTCCTTAATCTGGCCTGGTTAGAAAGACGGAAGAATCCATGATGATAAATACTGTCCCTCTGGTGGTCTTTAAAATATGAGCAAAATTCAGGCCCCATGTTAATTTTCCTCACAATTGACATACAACTATTGCAGCAAAAGTAGGGCTATTGTGAACCAGTATCCTGGCTTTTAATGACACCTCTGTTCAGATTATTCCTAACAGATATTGGGAGCCAGATAAAGGAGCATACTTGCCAAAATGCCCTGACTGACTCCCTGATATTTAATACTAGCCTGGATTAGCTCATCTGACTGGCAGTACGCACCTACGGAGTTTGTTTCTGAAGGTTTTAGGGAAGTCAACAACTGCTTCTCTTCCTGCCTAGCCATTTTCTGTCAGAATGAGGACTGAATTTTTCAGCATGATAACAATACTTTTTCCTCCCAATTTCTATAAACATATATTGTATTTGTTCAGACAAGCTACAAGCAGCATGAAATGTGGGTATCTTCCAATTATAGGGGAACTTCGCTAGTTCATACAAGAGATTAAGAGACCTGTTGGATATTACTGAATTTTACAAATTAACAAGGAAAGAATTGCAGTAAAATGCAAGAATGTCAAACAATATATGCTTTATTCATCTATTTTAACACTTGTCATTTTAACTTTAATACTTTTAGATTGCTTCCTAACATAATAGGAAATGTATTTTATAAACATAGTTAAGAGATGGCTCTGAACCAAACGCCTGCATTTGAGCCCTCCAAAACTTTGGGAATGTTTGAAATCCAAACCTAGATGTGGATTCAAATTTTGCTCATGGGAGAATCAAAAACTTGGATCTGACCTTTGGGCTTGAACCCATCTCTAACAATAATGAAGCATTATTAAGATGAGAGCTGGCTATAGCGCTCTGCGATTAAAACTTTGCTAGGAAGCAGGGAGGGGAAGCCAATGTGTGTGTGTGTGAGAATCATCAAGCGAGTGGAATAATCAAGTTATTAAATCTGTTGCATTTATAGAAGAGTGAAGTCTCCTAACATTTCTCACTATCATCTATCATTTAGCCTCATTAAGGAGTTAAGCAGTTTGATTATAATGTGATAGAACTAGTTTCTTTGGGCTTGTTATGTAAAGAAAATTGACTTCACCCTCTTTTCCTTCCCATCCCTCCATAATCTTCCCTTCTCATATGTACTCACATAGAGACCCAAATCATCAACTGGTGTCAGTCAATTGGATTCTACTGAAGTCTGTGGAGCTATGCTGATTTATACCAGTTGGTGCTCTGGCTTGGAATATTATTAAGACCTTTATGAAATCAGAGGCTGTTACTGTTTGCTCCTCTCCTCCCCCTTTTTGTTGTTAAATGCACTTCTGAGACTTGAGAAAGATCCCTTTGTTTGGAATGTTTGGAGAAAGCAAGGTGTGAGTATGTTCCCTCAGGCCCCAGAAACCGCAGCTGATAAACCCTCCTAGTGATTAAACAGCACCCACACATTTGCACACACACCACTAGTTGCCTTCCCCAAGGGTCTTTATTATTATTTCTTGCCTTATGCCTCAGGTACAATACAGTCTAGTACCAGATAAAAGGGGCCCTGTTGTCTGGCTCAGCCTTTTATACTGCTTGCTTTCCCCTCCACACTATCCAGGGGGTAAGCTAATTAACTCATTAGCTCATCAAACTCCCTGCAGGTACAAGTGATCCACACTAACCTTCCAAACCCAATTGGACTACCTAATTCCCTCTGATTCTAATTAACCCAATGCTCTGCATGTTCTAAGTGACCAGGGTGCTGGTTCCCAAAAGGGCCTCTATAGCTGCTAACAGTACACTAGCACACAAGCTATCCATTTTAATTGCTATCTGGATCACTTGTTGAAGCTATTCCACTGTGGATAAATAATGAAAGGGTGATTAGAGCAAAGGTACTGGACTAGAGATTTCCAACACCTCCCAGGGGATGTCCTAACCACTAGACTACAGCATCTCAGTCTTGTCACTTCACTATTTAGTTATCCACAGAGAAACAGCTTCAACAGGAGAGACTGAGGGAACCCTATGTCAAATTGGTTGGCAGCTCAGTGCTCCTGAGATGGATGAGATGCTTGTTCAAGTGTTTTATCTCCCTCAGGCAGAGGGAGGAAACTGGGCCGGGGTCTCCCACGTCCCAGGTAAGTGCTCTCGCCATTAGGCTAAAAATTATAAAATGGGCACCACCATCTAATCCTCTGGCTGGATTTTTAATGGGACAGAATTCAGTAGGCAGTCTGTAAGCACATCTGCCACGCATGACTTAGGCAGCTAAAAACCTGTCTTCTTCCAGTTCGTGTATAGCTCTTGAGTAAGACAGGAGATAGGCACCTGGATGCATAGAGGAAGGCAGCAATGCACATGCCCAGAAACAGAAACCTATGCAACTTTTACCCTGAAAACCTAGACACCGAGTGAGTTAGGCACCCACAGAGTTCAGCAGGATTTCTGTGGCTCACAGTGGAACCAAAACTGGGATCTGAGGCATAAAACCTCAAGACTTAGGCACCTAAGACTGGGGTTTAGGTGCTTAAATAGCTGTATGGATCTGGGCTCTAGAACTTAAAGACTAACTTTCTCAGATTCTGATTCTTTTGATAAGTCAAAAGATTGCCTGATTTACAAAAAGGGCACATTTCTGAATTTAGAAAAATTCACAAAGACTTTTAACTATGATGCCTTCATGACATCTTATCTTCTTGAAGGTTGAATTATCATCTGATTATTTATGGCTAGGGGTTCTAGTTTTGATAAAAAGATAAAACACATTGATCATACATTTTCATGATTTTTTTTTAAATTTAAAATAAGCCCCAGGGGAGAAAACAGAAATTATCGAGTTTCCTTTAAAGGAAATGTCAGTTGCATTTATTGTATGCAGTGTTCTAGAAAATTACAGCCTCTATCACTTTTTGTTCATGCTCTCCACAGTTCATTCCTTAGTGGCACATAGCGGTAGGATTGTGTGAGGTTTATTTTCATAGGCTGCTGCACACAATGTGGGAACACAGGTTGCAAACAATTAATGTGACTGTTTAAAAGAGCATTTATAAATCATACGTGTTTGTTAGTGCTAATGAAATAACTGATTTCTGCCAAAAATTATGCAGTCAAATTCAAATAAACAGATATAAACTGAATATTTTTGGAAGATACAAGGCAATGAAGTAGGTAAAAATAAACATTAATAATAGAAACCAAAACCCAGACCCCTACTAGGTCAGTGAGAGCTGTGGGAGTTCAAGCACTGTTTAAAAAGTTTGAAAATTTGGCCCGAGAGTGTGCTATATTTTATGTTTGTACAACACTAATAAAACTGGTTGTCAGCAAATACAAACTTTAAGCTGTATATATTTTTATCTGCAGCCTTCCTTTCCACGTGTAACTCGCATTGGCTTCAAAAGGAGTAATAGATCCGGCCCCGTCTGAGTGAAAATATACTGGTTGGGGAAAACATATTGTTTTAAACATTGTATTGTTGTAAAAAATGTGCATAAGTTTCTTTGTTTAAAGTATGGAATAATAGTCTGAGTCCTCTGTGTATTCATTTTCAGCAGTGTAGGAATTAATATGCAAAATGTTAAACCACTTTTTTAAAAAAATTCCATTACTTCTAGAGTACTCAACTCAACAGAGTGCCCTCGCACAAACAGTATGTGATAAATTTCCAAAGTGGTGCTTAGGAATTACTGCACATACACATGCCAGCAAGCTCTGAGGTGGCACCAAGCGTTCTGTCTGTCATGTGTCTGGCTGCCTTGTTCTTGTTCGCATGCTCAGAGTCTAACTCAGGGGTGGGCAAACTTTTTGGCCCAAGGGCCACATGTATGGAGGGCTGGGTAGGGAAGGCTGTGCCTCCCCAAACACCCTAGCCCCCTCAGAACTCCTGACCCATCCAACCCCCCCCCCCTACTCCTTGTCCCCTGACTGCCCCCTCCTGGGACCCCACCCCTGAGCCAACCCCCCTGCTCCCTGTCCCCTGACTGCCCCGCCCCCTATCCACCTTCCCGCCCCCGACAGGCCCCCCAGGACTCCCACGCTGGATGTGGCCCGCGGGCTATAGTTTGTCCACCTCCGGTCTAACTGATCACCATATGTGGGGTTGGGAAGAACTTTCTGCCCAGGTCAGATGACTTCGGGTTTTTTCACCTTCCTCTGAAGTGTGTGGGTGTGATTTCCATGCCAGGAGTATCTGGTTATATCTCATGTAATTAATTCCCTGCCATTGCAGGGGCTTTGAGCATTAGTGCGCCTCAGTTTCTCTTATTCTCTGCCTGTGACACATAATAGTCTAGTCTAGTCTCTTGTGGGCTGTAATACTTTGGTCTAATATTGGTTATTGAGTTTAGTGCTGGGAGGTGTTGGTGGCATGTGATATAGAGGAGGTCAGACTAGATGATCTGATAGTCCCTGCTGGCCTTAACCTCTGACACTAAATGCTTGCATGTTACAATGGGATTTGCTCATGCATTTTTCTGAGAATCATTTTGAAAACATACTCCAGTAAGCTGGCATTTGTGTGACTTTAGGACACATGCCATGTATCCTGCCACCACACAGAGAACAGTCAATTTTTGTTAAATGTTTATCCTGCAGCAGGCTGGAGGAAGCAGTGGTCATTGGGAGAAAGGATGCAGTTTAAGAGAGAATTTTTTGTTTATAAAAATGAGACAGAAGAAAATGGGCCTCAGTAACAAGTAAGAAAACAATTCAACCCATTTGTGAATGAAATTGTAATCCTAGACTGGCTTGTGTATGCACATTTGTTTCAGTGGCTCAGTGTTACCGCTGTAGCAACAATGTGAATTGATGGACGTGCATAAAGTTACCCATGTGCATCAGAGTGTGGTGAGGGGTTAATTTCTGGCTCTGCCACTGACCTGCTGAGTAATGCTGAGCAAGTCATTTTCTCTGCATATGCCTCAATTTTCATCTCTGTAAAATGGCAATAATTATTATCCTTAGAACACGAGATGAAAAATTTGCTCTACCAGTATTATTACATTAAATATCTGCCATGACCCATTTTTCTAACGTTAACTTCCATACCGTGTAGCCATCTCAATGACAATATGATACTGTCACAGGGTAGCTGATCTCTGTGGACAGACTGGGCTCAGCTCCCCTGGGCTGGAGCAGGAGAACTAATCCAGCTAAGCAGAGAGGGTTGGGTTTACCTGGGCCTATAAAGGGCTGCTAGTAGGCAGGTGGGAAGGAAGGACTGAGACAGGCTAAGGCCATATTTAGGTCAGTAGAGGCCATACTGGAGTAGAGCTAATTCCTGTGGTGGGTCCCTGGAGCAAGGGGGTAAGGGGCTTAGAGAAGCACCCCATAGGTGTGGCTCCAACAGTGGAGCCGAGCTGGAGGAGATAAGGAAGCTGCCAGGAGCTGGAGAGCCAGAGATACTGGGGAGGGGTGGCTTTGAAGCTTGAGGGGCCAGATATTGTTTTAAGATTGCCTTCTGTTTGTTGGTTGACCTTTGTTATAAAAGAATAAACCTTCTGGACTGGGCCTGGAACTTGGCATGGCAGGGCATGCTTGGAGACTGGGTGCAGTGGTGCCTCTCCCTCGGATGACACACACCAAACACTTTTATGTTCATGTGTACTTACAAAAAATAAATGGCTTGAAAATATTTCAATAATAATGGGAATTGTTTTATAATAATACCTCTATAATAGAAATGGACCTATATCATAAGCATAAGGAATAAGTAGATCTATATAAACATACATTCATCTTTTACTATAAACGTATTTCGCCTGGGCCAAATTCTAATAGCTACTGAATTCAATGGAAATTACAGATCATCAGCACTCACCAAAATAACCCCAATGTACAAATAATAATGCTCTGCCCTTACACTATATCGCTGCATTCATCCCAGAATCTTAGAGATTTACAGTTATTCACTCTAATAACAGCACTCTGAGTGCTAGTGCCAGGAACAGAACCCAAAGTCTTGACTCCTAGTCGTAGGCTCTAACCATTAGACCCAAGATTCCCTTTTCTTAATAAGTTTTGAACATAGAATGATGAAGAAAAGAAAATTAAAATAGAGTTTAAAGTAGAGTAGCTCTACAAATAATAAGAAGCAATGAATGATGAAAATTCTTGCTTAGTCTTACATATTTTATTTCTTTTCCTCTACAGAATTTTTACAAGTAGGAAGCAGAATCAGTTTTACTGTGGGCATAATTCTACGAGTCACAGTCCTAGCAAATGCACAAGCGTTCTTCACTTGGAGCTGTTGGCTGTGCAGCTGGTAGCTGTTGACACAAAGATATTTTCCCCAGAAGAGGAAGCAGCTGATTTACCTGTCTCCAGGAATTATCAACTTATCAGGTGGGATTTTTTTTAAACAGTCATTTGGTGATTCTCTTTTCTTATCTAATTCCCATGTAGGTTTTAAAACTGGAAAATTACCTGTCTCTAGAGCTAGCAGCTAATCGGAAGGGATTTTTTTAACATTCATCTGGTAATTCTCTTCCGTCAGCAAATTCCCACATGAGCTTTAAAGTTCGAAAATTCTCTAGAATGTTATATAGATGGATGGGCTCAGTGTAGAAAAAACAAGGGCACATTTAAATACCTACCAGTACGTGGGAAAAAAAAAGACTTTTTTTACTTCTATTTTATGAGTGATTGTTTTAGAAGGTCAACACATAAATCTGTGCTACCTTTTTACTACTGTTCCTGAGGCCTTTGGGAAGGTGGTGACTGGCAGCAACGATAAATGTTAAAGACGTCCATTCTTCTCTTCAGTCTCATGCATAGTGCGGGGATATTAGACTCCTTAGGAAATATTCATGAAATGACAACATAGTCTGCAATGTGCAGCATCTCTATTTTATTCCATTGGCACAGTAGATAGAGTTCCTTAAATGTGTCCTTCACCTCAAACAACCTCATGAGAGATGGGTATGAATTGGAACATAGGAACCAAATCACTCTGAACTTTGAGGGATCCCAAATCAGGATGATAAGTTAGTAGATTTGCTCTGTCTCTAATCATTAGTTCTTTATTTTACAAATTGTTTGGCTTTTTTACAAAAGGACCGTTTAAATAAAATACAACACATGTCTGCAGATCGGTAATGGTGAAACTTTGTGGAGATCTTGGGTGAGGTTTGCAAAAGCAATCAGCATTTGTTTAGTGCTACTCCCATAGAAGTCAATGGTAAAACTCCTGTTGACTTCAACAGGCTGAGAACTCTTGAAAATGCCATTCTGTACTTACTCTAATTTTACATGGCTACATACAGACAGACACTGGGGGACAGTGTAAGCTGGGGTAAAATCCCTTAAAATCAATGAAGTTTGTATTTACTTGCTAGGGCTATATTTGGTCCACTGTCCCTTCACTAAATCACACACATGCAGAATTTACAAATGGAGAAGAAGTCCTGTTACTATAGGTCATCCAATCCTGGAATAGAATTTAGAGCCTTAAGCCATGTCCACATTACAAACAGTAGTCAATGTATGTTACGTTGGCATGTAGCCACCAAAATTTATATATTGCTTGAGCATGTGCTTGCGTCAATGCTGCATGTACTTATGAAGTGCTTGTGTTGAAGTAAAGTGCAATGCACCATGGGTAGATATCTGTGTGCCATGTGCCACTATCAGGCACAATGCCTCTTGGGAAACTTTCACTATGTGTTGTGGGATAGAAATGACTCACCCAGGGATCTTTGGGAGTTAGGGTCAAGCATGGAACTTTCTCCATTCCATAATGCCATCCATATCCCATAATTTTTTTGCCTTTTTAAAAAAAATCCCACAAACCCATACAGCCCTTTTTGGTGTTTATCTCTAACAAATACATGGAGCCCACAGAGCTCTGCACTATTCTCATGAATGTTGAAAATACATCTCCTGTATTTGCAGACCCAAAGGAAGTACCGCAACAATGGGGGACATGATGATTTCTTCAAGGACAGTTTCCTGGGGGGGCGTAGCAAAAAACATATTCAGGGTGGTTGGTGGTGGCTGTGGAACAACTGCAGATGATGGAGTGCTACTTCTGGTGCAAGTGCTTGAGGACCCAACTAGGGACCATTCTCCTCTTGACCTGCTGCTCACAAACAGGGAAGAATTGGTAGGGGAAGTAGAAGTGGGTGGCAACCTGGGCAGCGGGGACCATGAGATGGTTGAGTTCAGGATCATGACAAAAGGAAGAAAGGAGAGCAGCAGAATAAGGACCCTGGACTTCAGAAAAGCAGACTTTGAGTCCCTCAGGGAACTGATGGGCAGGATCTCCTGGGAGGCTAATATGAGGGGGAAAGGAGTCCAGGAGAGCTGGCTGTATTTTAAAGAAGCCTTACTGGGGGTACAGGAACATACCATCCCAAGGTGCAGAAAGAACAGCAAATATGGCAGGCGACCAGCTTGGCTTAACAGAGAAATCTTTGGTGAGCTTAAACACAAAAAGGAAGCTCACAAGAAGTGGAAACTTTGATAGATGCCTAGGGAGGAGTATAAAAATATTGCTCTAGCATGCAGGGTGTAATCAGGAAGGCCAAAGCACAACTGGAATTTCAGCTAGCAAGGGATGTGAAGGGTAACAAGAAGGGTTTCTACAGATATATTAGCAACAAGAAGAAGGTCAGGGAAAGTGTGTGACCCTTACTGAATGGGGGAGGCAATCAAGTGACAGATGATGTGGAAAAAGCTGAAGTACTCAATCCTTTTTTTGCCTCAGTCTTCACAGACAAGTTCAGCTCCCAGACTGCTGCACTGGGCAACACAGTATGGGGAGGAGGTGAGCAGCCCTAAGTGGTGAAATAATGGGTTAAGGACTATTTAGAAAAGCTGGACATGCACAAGTCCATGGGTCCGGATCTAATGCATCTGATGGTGCTGAGGGAATTGGCGGATATGATTGCAAAGCCATTGGTCATTATCTTTGAAAACTCGTGACGATAGGGGGAGATCCTGGACGATTGGAAAAAGGCAAATATAGTGCCTATTTTTAAAAAAGGGAAGAAGGAGAATCTGGGGAACTACAGACCAGTCAGCCTCACCTCACTCCCTGGAAAAATCATGGAGCAGGTCTGGGCTTATTTAGTCTTCAGAAGAGAAGAGTGAGGGGGATTTGATAGCAGCCTTCAACCACCTGAAGGGGGTTCCAGAAAGGATGTAGCTAGGCTGTTCTCAGTGGTGGCAGATGACAGAACAAGAAGCAATGGTCTCCAGTTGCAGAGGGGGAGGTCTAGGTTGGATATTAGGAAAAACTATTTCACTAGGAGGGTGGTGAAGCACTGGAATGGGTTACCAAGGGAGGTGGTGGAATCTCCATCCTTAGAGGTTTTTAAAGCCCAGCTTGACAAAGGCTTGGCTGGGATGATTTAGTTGGGGTTAGTCCTGCTTTGAGCAGGGGGTTGGACTAGATGACCTCCTGAGGTCTCTTCCAACCCTAATCTTCTATGATTCTGGGCCTGGGCATGAGCACTGAATGGTTGGATCATATCATAATACAGGTTTGGGGCAATGAGCAGTGGCTGCAGAACTCGAATGCGAAAGGCCACATTCCTGAGTCTTTGTGCTGAGCTTGCCCCAGCCTTTCAGCACAGGCACACCAGGATGAGAGCTATATTGGCAGTGGAGAAGTGAGTGGCAATCACACTCTGGAATCTTGCAATGCCAGATTGCTAACAATCAGTGGGAAATTATTTTGCATTTGCAAATCCACAGTGGGGACCATTGTCCTGCAAATGTGCAGGCCATTAGTCATCTCCTGCTTGCAGGACTGTGACTCTCAGTGATGTGCAGGACATAGTGGGTGGCTATGCAGCAATGGGGTTCCTAAACTGAATGGATCATTACAATCCTAAACTGTGGCGACAGATGGCACGCATATCCCTATTTTGGCAGTAGTGCACCTTTCCACGGAGTATATCAACAGAAAGGGCTACTTTTCTAAGGCTGTGCAACCATTGCTGGATCACTGGGGAAGGTGCTTGACACTTGCCTTTTTAAGAACACAGTACTGTTCATAAAGCTGCAAGCAAGAACATTATTTCCCAGACAACACATTACCATTGGTGATCCTGAAATGCCAATAGTGATTCTGGGGGATTCAACCTGCCCCTGTCTCCCCGGCTCAGGATGCTATACACTGGCTACGCTGACAGTACCAAGGAAAGGTTCAGCTACCAGCTCAACAACTGCAGAATGTGCCTTTGGTGGATTGAAGGGGCACTGGCTTTTTTTAATCACTAGATTGGATCTCGGTGAGAAAAATATCTCAATGGTTATAGCTGCCTGTTGTGTCCTGCATAATATCTGTGAGGCAAACGGGGAAAAGCTGCCACCAGGGTGGAGGTGGGGCAGCAGTCTGCTGACACTTAACAACCAGACAAATGGATCATTACAAGAGCCCAATACTGAGCTATGTGGTTGAGGGAGGATTTGAAAGAGCAGCTTAATGTTCAGCCACAGTAGGGCTCTGTGCTGGACTGTTCTCCGAGCCTGGAGCTTTGAGTGCTGGTAAGAACTGTGTACTGCTGGCTGTATATTTTTAAATCTGCAAAGTACTCCACTTAGGAAGGAACAATCAATTGGACACACACAAAATGAGAAATGACTGCCTAGGAAGGAGTACTGTGGAGAGGGATCTGGGGCCTATAGTGGCTCACAAGCTAAATATGAGTCAGCAGTGTAACACTTGCAAGACAGCAAACAGCCATTCTGGGATGTATCAGCAGGAGTGTTGTAAGCAAGACACGAGAAGCAATTCTTCCACTCTACTCCATGCCAATAAGGCCTCAGCTAGAGTGTTGTGTCCAGTTCATATTTCAGAAAATATGTTGACACATTGGAGAAAGTCCAGAGAAGAGCAACAAAAATGATTAAAGATTTAGAAAACATGACCTATCAGGAAAGACTGAAAAACTTGGTTTTAGTTTGGAGAAGAGAAGACTGAGGGGGGGACAAGATAACAGTTTTCAAGTTCATAAAAGGTTGTTACCAGGAGGGTGAAAAAAATGTTCTCTTTCACCTCTAAGGATAGGACAAGAAGCAGTGGGCTTAAATTGCAGTAAGAGACGTTTAGGTTGGACATGAGGGAGGTTGTGGGATGTGTCATTGGAGATTTTTAAGAAGGGGTTAGACAAAAACCTGTCAGGAATGGTCTAGCTGCTATTACCTAGTTGTGCCTTGAGTGCAGGGGACTGAACTAGATGCCTATTGAGATCCCTTCCAGTCCTACACTTCTATGATTCTATGACTGTGTTTTCCATAAACTCTGAATTATGTGCTGCTTGGTGTGCATTTGCAAGTACTATGTTCTCTGACTACCACTATGCATTCTGCAATATTTCTGGGGAACTAATAAAGACAATTTCATTATCCAAAAATAGAACTTTGAGTGGGAGGAAAAAAACACACGGACGATGTTGTATAAATTTATAACAGAACTTAATGGGGTGAAAAATTAAAATTAGAAAGAAAGTAAGCATTTATGTCCATTTGAGTGCACAGATATAATTGTTGTGGCTTCATATACTCTGACCTGTGAGAACCATGGTTGATGTATGTGAAGCTGAGGATTTCCTTGCTGTCGTCCAGAGTGGAGTGATGGGGATACTGATGCCACATGGTATGGTGTGTTAGAGGGCTGCAGGAAGAGATGACCATGGAGTTCTCCAAGGACTACGACAAGTGGAGGTCAACCAAGGTCTGTAGCATTTGGATCTTCTGCCTGAGAAGATCCATTATGTCCTGGAGTATTTCTCTCTCCTTGTGTTGCTGGGACTCCTGGGTCTTTTTCTTGTCCTCGGTCTTTCTCCATGCTGATGGTCATATTGGCCCTCCAGTGGTCTGATTGTTCAGGTCTGAGGCAGCATGGCTTGCAGGATCTCACAGACATGTCTTCCCTCATCCTCTTCTTTCTCCTCCTCCTCAGGGTCAGGCGTTCTGTGGGTGTGGTGGTGGCACCCCTCAAGGCTAGCATGCCAAAAGCTGCTGATAAAAACAGACAGATGTACCATTGGACTTACAGTCACAAAGGAAAGGGAAAGATAGGTTTCAAAACTCCCTTTCCTTATTTCCATAAACACTTTAAATAAGAAACGCTTATTGACACTTCAGCTTTGGAGAGCTATGGCACAGCACTGCTCTCCAGCCCTGGTCATCAGAGAAGAAGCAAGGGGGACATGTAGGGTCATGTGCTCTCCCCACCCCCAGATTTGCTGTACTTGGCTTGTACAAAGCATGCTCACATGGACTGAACATGCCCAGTAACACTGCTAAAGCTGACTGCCCCCACTATCGCTGGCACAGGTCATATTTGCTGGTCATGATGAGTATGGTCCACTAGGGATGAGAGGGGGAAGAAATTTCTTTTGAACAAAGCTATAAAATTAGAGTCTATATTCCATGGATATGAGCATTGGGGAATGGCACTGAATATTAGCATTAATTTCCGCAGGTGGTGATGATTTATCTGATAGCTCACTTCTGAGGGTCACAAAAGGCACAAAACCCACTGCTGCTACTGACATCCCAGTACTACCTGGGCCCATATGTCGCTATTCTGTTTACTGCCATGGTGCCAGCCAAACTCATCACAGAATGGCATGGGAAAAGTGTCTTGCCGTGGAGGAAGAAATAAGGCAGTCATCCCTTGAAACCTTCAGGAGAAGATTGCAGAGTATGAAAGTTTCATCAAGATTCACAGATTAAAAGGGACATCCCACTCATGTTCCTGTACATGATATGGATTGTCTACAGAGCTGGCTTATACACACCAGATGTGTTGATCATAAGATTCTTTAATGCTCTAATGGCCGAGGTCCATTACACACAGTGAACAGTATAATATAGTTTAGCATTCCATTACATCTCCCCCGTAAATTCCACATTCCTGCTATTTACAATATTACACTATCACGCTGTCTTTCAAGTTTAGTACGTATCAATCTGTTACTTGTCTCTGAATCATACTGGTTTTCTAATTACATGACCCAACATGTAACAGCTTGGTCATCTGCCTGTCCGTTAGTTGCAATGACTGGTGTCATAAATATAAAGGGAAGGGTAAACACCTTTAAATCCCTCCTGGCCAGAGGAAAACCCCTTTCACCTGGAAAGTGTTAAGAAGCTAGGATAACCTCGCTGGCACCTGACCAAAATGACCAATGAGGAGACAAGATACTTTCAAAGCTGGGGAGAGGGGGAGAGAAACAAAGGTTCTCTCTGTCTGTGTCTTGCTTTTGCCGGGACCAGAGCAGGAATGCAGGTCAGAACGCCTGTAAAGGGCTAATAAGCAGTGTAGTTAGATATGCGTTAGATTCTGTTTTGTTTAAATGGCTGATAAAATAAGTTGTGCTGAATGGAATGTAGATTCCTGTTTTTGTGTCTTTTTGTAACTTAAGGTTTTGCCTAGAGGGATTCTCTATGTTTTGAATCTGATTACCCTGTAAGGTATTTACCAACCTGATTTTACAGAGGTGATTCTTTTACTTTTTCTTCAATTAAAATTCTTCTTTTAAGAACCTGATTGCTTTTTCATTGTTCTTAAGATCCAAGGGTTTGGGTCTGTGTTCACCTATGCAAATTGGTGAGGATTTTTATCAAGCCTTCCCCAGGAAAGGGAGTGTAGGGTTTGGGAGGATTTTTTTTTGGGGGGGTGGGGAAAGACGTTTCCAAGCGGGCTCTTTCCCTGTTATATATTTGTTAGACGCTTGGTGGTGGCAGCAATAAAGTCCAAGGGCAAAAGGTAAAATAGTTTGTACCTTGGGGAAGTTTTAACCTAAGCTGGTAAAAATAAGCTTAGAGGGTTTTTCATGCAGGTCCCCACATCTGTACCCTACAGTTCAGAGTGGGGAATCTTTGAGTCACTGTCATCACCTTATTTTACATCCGTCAACTGTAGAGTTTGCTCTGTTGATTGTTCTTCCTGAAGAATGAACTGTAGATGTCGACAGTTTCTGTTGAGCTCTCCACTGTCAGTCTCAGCACCCAAATCATGTGAGATTGAATTCTTTTTCTTCATAACAGCTGGAGTTGTCCGTCCTTCTCCATCCAATTTGACATGAACGTGGTCACCAGTTCTAGACTTGGCAGTTCTCTAACTGAGTGTCTGTTGTAAAAGTGTTCATAAGCTCTTTTAGCCTTTTTATACTATTTGGCTACTCTCTTCATGTCTGGCCACCATGGAAATAGGTTCTTTTCCAAAGATGGACAGTAGTTCTGAGTTGTCTTCCCATGAGAAGTTGTGCTGGACTGTATCCAGTAGCCGCCATTGGTGTTGATCTGTAACACAGAAGAGCAGGAGTAGGATTTCGTGGTTGTCTGTACAGCTCTCTCAGCCTCTTCATTTGCTTGTGAGTAATGTGGAATGACTTAAATTTTGCTGCAGTGAATTGTGGTCTGTTGTCTGTCCCTAGTTCTTCTGGAATACCGAAGTGAACAAAAGTGCACTTCAGTTTCTTGAGAAATTTTTGAAAGCATAACCTCCCAAAGGGTGTGATAAACATAGTCTGTTTAGCACTTCCTTTGACTAAAGGCATTTTCCAGAATCTGCTTGAGGCATCCAGGCTTTCATGTGGAACTGCAGCTGATCTCTGTTGGATGCAGGCACATGCATACACTGTGCAAACTCATAGATATCCATGTTTTTACAGTGAGTCCATAGCTGTGCCTGCAGATTTACTTCTTCCCATAGGCCCAATATTTTGTCTGCTCCGGACAGGAGCACATCTAGTGCGTGGAGCTGGCGTGTTCAGTTAAGCACAACAAGGGTGAGCTGCTAGGTGTGCTTGCCAAGATGGGTAATCAAGAAAAGGCATTTCAAAAACATGTGTGGGGTTTTAAAGGGTGGGATGGCTTCCAGTCTCTGTGACCCCTGGGCAGTGATGTTTAAAATTGTGACCAGAGTGGTCACTGTCTCAGGGAATGGGGATAAATGGCTCTAGTTCTGTCCCATCTCTAATTTAATGCAACTTTCCTCTAAAGGGTCAATACTTTGGGGATGAAAAAAGAGATGAATCATGGCTACATCCCTTCTGCCTGCCTGAAAGTTTGAAATGGAAACAAAAGAAAGCTGATGAACAAAGAAGATATACACCACCAAGCTGTATTTGTGTGACCATGGACTTCCCGTACATATAGAAGATCTATTGCCTCTGTTTGATCAGTGGGTTTCTTTTCCCCCTTTCATGAATAGAGGTCTTTTTTGGTTTGGTTTTTTAAAATATCATGAATGATATAATACAGAAATCAGAGTTAAATATTTAATAATACTTTGTATTGTTCCACGTAAGGATCTCAAAGCACTGTACAAACATGAGTTGTCTGATCCCGAACTCATCAGAGTCAATGGGAATTTTCCCAGGGGTGCAAAATCAGGCCCTCAGTCTCTCAAACTGTCTTGAGAACTAAAGTAGCATTACACCTGTTTTTACTCATGTGTCAACTGAGGCAAAGAGAAGGTAAAGGATTGGGATCCAACTCCCATTAAAGTCAATCTTTGTACTGAATTTACTGATAGTTGCATCAGGCTATAAATGACTTGTCTGTGGCAATGATGTGGGCAGGTCACACAGGCAGGAATAGTATCTCTGTGCTCTAACCACTCAAAAAACAAACCAAAACATTAAAAGCATCCTTTGTTTTAACTGAATCCTTGTCTGCAGCAGGATTATTAAATGATTCCATGCCCTTGGTTTTATATATCAATAACACACCATTTAAAATCTGAGGAGATGGAAGAGAAATAATTATTTTTATGTCTCATTTATATACTCTGTTGTTACAAATGTAAGATTTAGGGGCAAAATCTGCTCTTTGTTACTCAGGTGTAAACCAGGAGTTACTCCATTGAGATTGATGGATTTCATTCTGGATTTGTACCATGGTATCAGAGCAAAATTTGTCTCAATGTAGAAAATAAAATCCAATAATTTTATCTAAATGGATACGATGCAATGCTCAGCATCTTATTAGCAGTTTAATGATGTGCTGAAGGTTTGGAATAAAGGCTAAACTGTTATTAGTGACTCCCATTTGGCTGTAATGTGGTAGCATTAAAATTATTTTGGTCCCCATGCCTTTTTATCTGCATATATTTTATAAAGGACATTATTTAGTGAGAAGAATAATGTAGTGTTTGCTTTTGACAGTCAAAGTGCGCCACGTTTTTGATTCCAGCTCTCAGTTCCAATGAACTGCTGGAGGCAATACACATATAAGATGGAAAATATCTCCTTCAAAAAGATTCAGAAATTTTTTTGATACATCTGCGCTTCCTCACTTGCCTTGACAGTTTTATTTCATCCTAGTGCCACTGGCTACTGTTGTCTTTGATTCTGTCTCTCTATGCTTAATTCATTGTACTGCAGCAAAATATTTAAAAACAAATCCAAACTGTGTAACATTTTCCTAAGGAAGAAGACAAATCAAGAAGCAAAGGTGGTGTGTTTAGTGGCAGCTGCAACTCGGTGGCTATAGGGCTTTGGTTTTGGGTTCCTGGTGGGTCCAGTCCGTGTGATAATTCAGATTTACGCATCAGAAGTTCTGGGAGATGGTGACACAAAAGCCTCAAAGAAAGATACTCTGACATAAGGTTAAGCAGATTAGGCAGTGAGCGGATATATACTCAGCAGAAGAAAAATAGCAAGATGCTCCAGGACTACACATGTGATGAGTGTTCGATCTATGGCACCAGAGCTGCAGAGTGGCTTTTGATGAATCCAGGTACTTGTTCAGAGCTCTTCTCACTGATCACACACCACACTCCCATTGTCCAGCACATGCATGATAGAGTGGGAAGTGATGAGTGAATGGTTCAGAGCTGCCAGATTGTCTCTGTCCCTTAAAACAGTCATGAATAGGTGTAATGGTAGGGTGCGGGGATGAGTGAAGATGGAAAACAGCATTTCAACTATTAACAGCAGTAGAAGAGGTCAGGTTCAGTATATCTACAGTTACTACTGGGATCCCTTTCCAAATAAATAAAGTACTTGAAACCTTATTGGTCAGAAGATAAACCCTGTTTAGCCTCCCTTCTAGTGGCAAGAAGGAAAAGGTGGAGATGAGAGCTTGACAGGTGAAACACTTACAAAAACAGTGGTGCCTTTTAAAAACCAGGGGCAGCAGAATGGGGGGAGGAGCAGTGGGGGCTAGTGCCCTCACATTGTAAATATTGTGGGGGCTGATATATGTTTCTACTCCCACAGTGTCTTCTACCCCCACAATATCTTGTGGAGATGACAGCAGGACCTAAAGGAGGGACTGGAGTGGCCGCCATGGCAACAGGATCGGGCTGGCTGCTAGGGAGCAGGTTGGAACAACTCTCCTCTTCCCATCTTCTTTCTCTTGGTTGGCTGTAGCGGCCATGCTGGCCAGGGCTGGCATGCAGGGACCACGCAGGGGTGGCATAGCGTATGCCCCCCAGCCAGCCAGGAGAGGCAGCCACTCATGTGACTTCCCAGCCCAGTCCCACCTTCTAGCCACCGTGGGTCCTGGCAGAGATGCCTGGCCCGGGGGGGGGAAGGGGGGCAGGAGCATGCGAGCTAGCTACCAGGGTGGGGGAGGGGGAGGGGGCACTGGTGCACAGGTAGCTACTGGGAGTTGGGGGAGGGGAGAGCACAGGGCTCCTCCAACCATAGAGGAAATGCCGTAAGAATGGCCATAGGAACTGCTGGGATGCCCTTTCCCAGCCTGGAACTGGCTTTCCCCCCACCGACTCTCAGTAGTTCCCCTCATTGCCCCTCCTAAGCTTCTCCCCCCTTCACTGTGGATTTCTGCCCCCCAATATCCATTAACAACTATGTCTCTGAGTGGAGGTAGCAGCCATTTTGTGCCTGTCGTAGTGGTGATACGCACTTGGTGCTTTGTATTATGGAGATGTTACTGCACTCGTGTCGCTGCTTTCTGAAACGAATGCCATTTATATTGAAAGTTTACAGTTGCTCTTTGTGTCTGAGAAAACTTGGCAGGCAGGAAACGAGAAATGCCATCGTAGTACAAAAAGATATGTTTTTGTTTTCTGTGCATTGGAGCTTTTAATGTAAGACATATGCCTGCTTCTGCTCGGGTAGTGAAGGGATTCAAGATGAAGGATTTTTGACATATGTACTCAGCTTGCTCTCTGTCATATGGAGATTTTATGTCTTCTTTTCCTTAATCTGAAATAAAAGTAATTTGGAGTGAAATTATGTTTTGCTCTTTGTGTATAGCCAGAAAACCAGGAAAAGGGAGAGATATTTTACTGAATAAAATCACAGACAGCCACAAAATAATCATGCTGCAAGGTCCTGTCATTTTGATGTTTGTACTATGGCAATGATTGCGTCAATGTGTGATGACAAATCATGTTACCTCTTTGTGCTTCGGTTTCCCCATCTAAATAGAGAGAATAAAAACACTTACTGTACCTGCCTCACAGGAGTGGGAGAAGGGTTGGTATAAGAGCTGAAAATTAATTGGGACTAGATTGTGCAATCCTCCCTCACACCGATGAGCAGTTACTGAACACTAGTCCCAAAGAAGTCACTGAGTGTATGCACTCACCAGTAGTCCTCAATGTTTTATAAATCATTTTGGCCATGAAGAGTACTGTGAAGTGGCAAGTACTGTAATTAGTAAACACTATATCAAACAATGGCCCTGTCGGTGCACCTGTCAATTTTGTTATTGCAGCAATCTCTGGATTGGCTCCAGTGCATTGGTTGCACAGTTCTCAACCAGGGCCAGCTCTAGGCACCAGCAAAGCAAGCGCGTGCATGGGGTGGCACATTTCAAGGGGCGGCATTCTGGCCAGCCCTGTTCTCAACACAAAAGGATGCCTATAAAGGCACTTCAAAATGAGCATAGTTTTTAATTGTAGGTGGTGGTGGGTGAGTTCCTTTTTATTGCAGTTATATAAAAAAACCAGCTTTAGAATTTTAAAGCCAACTGATCCTGTTACAGGGAATTCAGCAAAAGGAGGCTGCCTTCATCACTGCACAGTAGAGGGACTATTTAGCTTCTAGACTGGTAGTAAGACAGTCTCAGCATCACTTTTAGTTCTTGTTAATGTTTTTGAACCCAAAAGGTTCAAAAAAGACCTAGATAAATTCATGGAGGCTAGGTCCATCAATGGCTATTAGCCAGGATGGGCAGGGATGATTTCCCTAGCCTCTGCTTGCCAGAAGCTGGGAATGGCTGACAGGGGATGGATCACTTGGTGATTATCTGTTCTGTTTATTCCCTTTGGAGCAGCTGGCATTGGCCACTGTCGAAAGATTGGATACTGGGCTAGATAGACCTTTGGTCTGACCAGTATGGCTGTTCTGATGTTCTTATGCTGCTACTTCTGATGCCTGAAAACACCCAAATTTCTCTTATTAAGATACTCTCTTGCCTCAAATCCTGGCATCTAAAGAGCCAATCAACCTTATTAAACCTGAGGAAATACTGATGCATAAGTTTGTAACCCTTCTGCCCGTCAGAGTTGGCAGCAACAAGGGCCGGGTTCAATATCTAGGAGATCCATTCCAATAACACAATGCAAACCAGCTCGAGCCCCCACCCAGTGACCTGGGACAAATATATACCATCCCCGCTGGGCGCCTCCAAGAGGCAATACTTCCCCTCTTGCAAGCACATAGTCTGAGTGTAGCAAAAAGCCTTTTAATAACAGAGAGAAACAATGTGGCATTATGTTGGGGAAACACCACCAACAGGATTCATAGCACAACCCAGGAGCAAAAAAAAAAACCCACCCCAAGCAAATTGGGGAATGCCCCTTTCCCTTTGGTTCTTGAGTCCAGCAACCCCAAATCACCCAAAGTCCCAAAAGTCCAGTGACCCAAAAGTCTCTGTCCCTGGTCAGGGCAGCCCCAGAGTTCGAAAGTTTATCTGTGGAGCTTTACCTCCCAACCTGGGTGGAGATGGGACAGGGGTAAGAGGCACCTTACATGATCTGAAGCTGACCGCCCCACAGCTCCGTTCCGCCTTCGCTCCGTTCCGCTCCATTCCGCCAGCCGCCCCATGAACTCCTCCGCTCCGCTCCACGGCCCACAAGCAGCTCCCGCCGTCCCACAAACTGCTCCACGGCCCACCAGCAGCTCCCGCCGTCCCACAAACTGCTCCACGTCCCACCAGCAGCTCCCGCCGTCCTACGAACTGCTCCACCAGCCTGTCCACAAGGCACTCCAGCCATCCCGCAAACTGCTCCACAATATATCTTCAGGCTCCCCCACTACTTAACACAACGCTCAGTGATTTCAGCTCTTAGTCAGTTCAGCTCTTTGGTGAATTCAGCTTGTAGTAGGGGAGCCTCAGTGCTGGTGCACTGTTAGCCCAAAGTGAGCTCAGCAGCCTGTAACTAGACTTCTAATGAAATTAAAATTAACTCTGGATATTCCAAAGTGGAGAGAGGAGGAAGTGCAATTAGCATGTAAGGCCCTCACCAAGGGGCCCATGCCACCAAGCATTAATACTTGTCCCCAGCCTCTCTCAAGTCACATAGTTTTGGAACCCATGACCCTTGCCTAGCGAGTGCCACTTAGTTGATGGTGAGTCCCTCCATCATATCAAAAGGCCAAGTACAGTTCCAAGCACAGTTCCCATAATCAGGGTAATAACAATTTATTCTTCCTGCCCCAATAACAGAGACACTGGGGATCCCACAGCAGCCAAAGTGACCATTTGGGCAGCTATGGCCTCATTCTAGGCGGGGTGGGTGTGCCTATGCAAATGAGAATCCACAACTTGCCACACCTCACCACCAGATGTCAGGGTGGAGCTCATCCTGACACTGCTTACAAGTTGAAGAAATACTGCTGGTTACTGTCTTGTAGCAGAGTATGTAAACGGAACATTTCAGAGATGATATATAGTAAGTTTGGAGCATATCAATCTTGTCTGTAACTAACATCAGCACAAAGGATCTCCAGATAAGCACTCAGACTTTTTCTATTAGGGAAAGTCTGTCGTGATTTCAAGAACATTTTATTACACTGTCGCACGAAGTGTGTTCTGTACATGATGGCAGCACTGACTGTACAGAAATCGTTTGTGCACTGCTTTAAAGTGTGTTTCAGTTACTTCTGCATTATCGATGGAATAGGGGGTAGTGCTATCCTTTATGCTCGTGCAGAAATAAACTACTGGAAGGATGCTGTTGAGAGCATCAACAAATAGCTGCAGCATAAACGTGTATCATTCTCCTCCTCCCGCCTCACCAGGCCAGCCAAGGCAGAAGGAGTGACACCCATTTTTTTTTTTTAAATCTTGGTCTATTATTAATATATATGCCTGTTATACACCATAGATATATGTATATGGTAAATTGCCAATTAAGGACATTTCAAATGGTTGTCTCTATGTAAATAAACACAGAACCTATGATGACATTTTTACATTCACTTTTCAGATTAGAAGGGCACTGTCACTAGTGAGTGAGGCCTTTAGAGGCTGCTCAGGACAAGTCCCCACCCATGCCTGAATTTCCCCCCGATCATGTGACTCCGAATAGTCATGTGACAGCGGGACTACAAAGTGTTCTCTTCTTCTCATCGTAAGAGAGACCCAAGGCAAACCGTTTTCTTCTGTTGGCTAAAGGAAGAAAGGAGCCTGGAAAGGGACTGTGAGCAGAATATTGGAAAGGGGCCACAGAAAGACCAGCAGCATAGTCCCAGGGAAAGACAGTGATACGCAGAAGCAGGAAATGGCACTGTCTATAATGGATCAGGACACTTGGAGTCAGGTGTGGACTGACATGGGACTGGAGTTTGGAATCTAGGGAGTGCCTGCTCTCCTCTGTGGTGCCATCTAGAGCAGTGATGTGGAATTCCTGCAACAAGAGGAAGGACTGAAAATGAAGCTGTGGCCCAATGCGAATAAACATAGGCTTGATTCTTGATGTAAGGGGAGAAGGAAATCCCTGCAAAGAAGTGAAAGTGTGTTGTCTTGTTTTATACTCTGTTCGACCTGGAAGGGCAGGATTCCTGAAGTGAAACTGAGGCGTGGTGAGGAAAGTAAGACTCTGTTGTTTCTAGATTCCTGAGCTGGAAGGTGCACCCTGATAGTCACTTTAGCTAGTTGTTTCCCTTAGAAGCTTATAAAGACTCACTATTCCTTACTCTCCCAAATCTGTCAGTACACATATAGCTGTATCATGGGCTAAAGAAGGCAATGAGACTGGCAGATGTGAATAATCTGGAGGGAGAAATATTTTACTTTAATTAATTTTCTTGTCTGCCAGTCTGGCCCAACTGCAAATTTTCTGAGCATTGTATTTATTCAAAACGGAATCACTGTCTGGGATAGTTTGATAATTGCTTTTATATGTTCTGCTATATGTGTTAATTTTTTTAAAAGATTCAGTCTCTAACTTCTTTACCAGTAGGTCACAGCTTTAGGATCAACCCACTTTAGCACAAATCTAAAGTATCAGGCCTTAGCCTCAAGCTGAAGCGTGATTGTTTTATTTCTTGTGCTCCCTCTGGCAGTTCTATTTATATTGACCTGATTGAATCATCACAAGAAGGGGTGAAAACATTGCTAGAAAGAGTAGCGATGGAAGCAGAGAAGTTAGGTCTAAAGATATCACAGAAAAAGACAAAGACCATGATAACATCTAAATCTGTTGAAAAGGTGAAGATATCTCTATCCAAATCTGAGGTGGTATTGGAGTGCACTTCAAATACCTGGGTAGCATGACAACAAAAAATGCTAAACATCACTTAGAGATCTGACATAGAATTGGACTCGCAACTACCACTGTAGCCACTCTCAGCCACATATGGAGAAGCAAATGTATGATCATTAAGTATAAACTGAAATTGCTGCAGTCTCATCTTCAACATCTTGCTAAATGCATGTGAAGCACGGACATTAAAGAAACAATTCAATGCTTTTGAATTGAAATATTACAGGTGATTACTGCATGTTAATTATACCTGTTCCATATGACTAAGGAGGAGGTAAACTGCCTGAAGATACAGCATAACGGGAGTGATATCTGATATGATCAAGATGATAAGAGGAATAAAACTTGAATTTGTGGGACAAGTAGGTCGTATGAGTGGAGGACAATTGCTAAAGCAAATTTTGACAGGGCTGGTGCCAGGTGCAGGGAGCACCCATGGCGAGTGTGGTTTGATGATGTGGATGACTGGATGGGATGCTGTATGGCACACTTCTCAAGGCTATGTGAAGATCATGAAATGTGAAGAAAGATAACTTGTCAGTAACTCCCATGTGGTATGTTTACTGTTCATTGTGATGCGAATCTATGGGGCTTTGCACTGTGGGCGGATGTATGTATGTAATGTACCCGCTCTGTACCATCTCCAAAATTAGATTAACAATTTCTTAGCTCAAAGGGTGATGTGTAGTTTAAATATGGTTTGCAAAGTGCTTTGAGATTCACCGATGAAAGACTCTGTAGACGTTCTAAAGGGTTTATTTTTTTTTTACTTTTCTGTGATGGAAAGACTGCTTACTCATGATGGAGGAGAAAAGACATACTGTTATTGTTAGATATAGGGCACTAGATGGTTTCTTTTTTGTTTCATTGGTTTAGACTTCATATGGCACTATAACGGGGCGCATGCCATGCCCCTCCAGTTCGGTCCTTCTCCCCCTCTTCTCAGAGACACTTCAGGCTGGTGTAACACCCGTGTTCTTTATTTGTGATCAAGTCCCCACCACCAGTTTCCAACTATATACAAGCTTTTTACAACAGCTTGGCCTACCACAGGCCTGGCCAGCAGCAGACTAGCAGACTCCCCACTCCCTCTGAGTCAAGTCTTGTCTCCTCCGACTCCTACCCCTTTGTTCTCACTTCCTCCCAGCCTCATAGCTCCTGCTAACGAGACTGGCAGGTGTGGTCAGTTACCAGGCAAGCATCAGGCTATCTACCCAGCCCCAATCCAATCCCCTTGATTGGGGCTGGAGTGGCAGGAGCTGATTAAGTCCTCTCTAGCAGTACCCTGCCACAGGTGCTTAATAATGTGTAGCAGATGTGAAAGAAACATTGACTACCCTAGTCATTTCTCAGAAGAAAAACTCTAGCCATTTTCCTTTGCCCAGTTGTCTGAAAGTTTAAAAGGTCAAAAGCTCATCTCACTATGAGTAAACTGAAAATGAAATAACGCATTTGAACATAAAGTTGGAAATGAAGGGCTCTTCTGAGTTGGTATTTGCAGATGTCTTGCTTGCTGAAAAATAACGTGGGCCCTGGTCTTGCAATGAACTCCAAACAGCTGGGTCCCTGTGTCTGTGAGGAGTTTTTACAGGGTTGTGACCACAGTTTGAATCAATGGCAGCGTGGGAACTGTTCTAAAGAGGGGAAATCCCCACTCTACTCCTGGGGGAATTCTGTGCCAAAAAATTCTGCAAATTTTTGCATATTTAATTTGTCTAAATAGTGCAATATAATCACTCTGGTTTCAATTATTTCTGTAATTTATTTAAACTACAATACAATGGATGGAGAATGGGAGGAGGGAACATTGGAGGAAATACCCAACCCCCCTTGCCTAATAATAATCTAGCTAGATTTGATTCTTTATTTCTAGTTATTAGTCAACAAATATATGCAGCCTCATGCTCAGTGTTACATCGTAGGCAAGTGAGGGTGGGGGAATCAAACTCACAATTTATACTGGCTACTGACCATCTCCAGAAAGGTCAGTAGCAAACAGTTCATGGAGCACATTGTAATAGTAAATTTTTTCAGTCCAAAAATTTAGACCAGTTCTAATCTCCAAAGCACCATAAGCATTTATAAGGCCATACTATCCTTTATACCATTCTGGAAATGTAAGGAGCCTTAAAACGTTTACACCTATTTTTTACTCCTGTGGGATTTCACATAGACAATGGGAACAATTCACTAAGCAGACAGGCCACTACATTCTGCTCTGACTGAAGGGACAGAGCCTGCCCCACCCCTACCTCCTCAGAAACACCCCAAAGCCTGCCCCTCCACACCGAGTGTGCTGCAATAGCAAATGAGAGGGACAGAGCGTCTCTCTCTCTCTCACACACACACATATGCATGACTTCCACCCTGTAGCGGTGATTTACGTCTCTACTGGCTGCTCCCGGTGCCCAAACCAACCTGCCTGTGTTGCTGGGGAGGGGCGCAGGACTGCTTTTGTGCCTTCCTTTGCTTCCTCATCAGAAGTCATTTTTCTGTGGGGAAGCAAAGAAATCTGGGGGGGGACATGAATTCTGCACAATTGCAGTGATGCAGAATTCCCCCAAGAGTAACTCTCAAGTAACTCCCTCAGATAGACAGTCAGAGAAATGCAAATCAGCTTCTAATCTATCTCCTCTTAGCTAGACAGAGAGTTTTCACAGCATCGTATTTTTAAAGATGGTAGAAGAGAAATAAAAAGTTGGTATGTATTGAAAAATGGGCAAAGATCCAGAAGGAAGTCGCACAAATATAAAAAAGTACAGTATGTTTATATTGTGGGTCAGATTCTTGTCTGGTGTAAACTGATAAATCACCACTGAAGTAAATGGAACGGTACCAATTTACACTAGCTGTGAATCCTACCCTATAAAATGAGGCTCATTAGTTAGGAGTAGAATAGAGTGTCATTTACTGCTTGCAATGAAAACAAATTGGTAGCCCAGGAAATTCTTGTCTGTGAAAGCAGTCAAATGCAAACAAATTCAACCTGTTCTGACATATTAGGATGAAGCTGAGCAGCTGGAATGATGAAAGGAAAATAAAGACTGTTTATAAAAGGTGTATACACAGTGGGAGAACTTAAGCAGTGAAATGCTGCTTAGATCTTTCTGGCTTCCAGATTTTGCACACAGGAATTTTAAAAGAATTGGCCAAGGAGCTCTCTGAACCATTCATAGTCACTTTTAACAAACAGAATTATGCTTCTGTCTGCCGCTTTAATCTAGCAGACAGAAGCATAATGAGATCCAATGGCTAGAAGATGAAACTAGCCAATTTCAGCCTAGAAATAAAGCTCATGTAATTGAAACTGAGGGTAATTAACCTTTGGAACAATTTAACAATGGATATGATGGATTCTTTGTCACTTGTAGTCTTCAGATGATGACTGAGTATCTTTCTAAAATAGACATGCTCTAGCTCAACCAGAAGTTATGAGCTTGGTGCAAGAATCACTTGGCTTGTGTTGTACAGGAGGAAAGACTAGATGGTCACAATGGGCCTTAAAATCTATGACTATTTATTTGGAATTTGTTATTCAAATTGTGTGATTTGGTTACCAGAGTCACTTGGTATTGTTTCTACTCTCTGATTGCATGACCACCACTTTTATAGATTCTAGCACAAATGTGTTCTTGAATGAACAAGAATATGCAGACATGAATCTTCTTATTCACATATAAATGTTTTAGTTCATTCAAGAACATTAATACATGAATAAGAGGATTCACCAAAATAGTAGCTTCTTCCATGTGTTTGAACCTCACCTGCCCAACCGTTTGTAAGCAGCAGATGACAGCTGTTTGTGAATATTATCTAATCAAAATGATTGGTTGTATCCCCATGAACATTTGCTGGGTGTTTTGTGCTACGTTGTCCCATTCTAGTTTGTAACACCTTGGCAACTAAAAAAAACAAACCTAAACGAAAACCAACACAAAACAAATCAATCCCTCCCCAAGGCTTTTACCCAGGGAAGTAGGATTTAAAATAGAAAATATTCTGAGTTATGCCAGGGGGAAATAGAACTCTAGATGACTGAAGTATTCACAGTTCTTTTGGACTCCTTTGATCTATGGAGTTCCTCCAATCCTTCTCCTTCTTCCCCTCCTCCCCCCACAATGGTTACTTTAGAAATCTGGATGAAGGATGGCATAGGCTATTCTAACTGTTCCTTTCTAGCCCAGAAAGAAATGACATCCCAGATTGGTTTGATTATCAAGGGGAACCTAGTTCTGTTGTAGCCAGATCTTGTGACCCCTACACCATTCATTTACTTCACCTCAGGCTGCCTCAGGGCTTTCAGCTTCAGTAAAGCCTGGAGGGAGAGGGAGTTTAATAAGACATTAGAGTTTAGGTGACGCCAGATTTTCTGGAGTTCAATTTCATCCAGACGTGAATGACACTGATCTGTTTGGGGAGGAGGTATGTTCAAAGCTCCCTGAGCCAATGGCTCATAGAGCTGTTGGAGAGTAGCAATTCCCTAGACCTCCCAATCCTCAACAGGGGGTTGCTGCAGGGAGCTAATGAGACCTGAAGTTCTGTATTATCCTGTATACTTATCCCGAGGTTTATGTCACGCTGCCTGTAGTGGTTCATGACTGAGAGTACCTACCTCAGGGCCGACTGTCAAAAAAGCAGGGCAGAGGCCCCAGACTGGCTGTACATTCTATAATTAGATTTCACCAACCCAGGAACACATGTGAAGTCCTGAAGCACTGTAACAGTCTTACCATGGAGTCACAGACTGTCCTGTTGGGCATTCCGGTCTATCTTGCTACCCAAGCAAGCTGTGATACTTAGTGATACTTGATTGCTATACACCAAAGATCACAAAAGATTCAGGTAGCTCCCAGTCGAAAGAGACCAGTTACTTATCCTAGGTCAGTTTGTACCTCAGATCTCACATGAAAGACAACACTTGTAGCCAATCTGATAGGAAACTAACTAAGGATTTATTAACTAGGAAAAAAGAAATGAGAGAGTTATTTACAGACTAAAGCAGGAAATATATATATACACATGAGTTACAGTCTATGGTTCCAAAAGGTGACAGAATTGTAGTGATCTTTCAGCACTAAATATCTTTTAGGGCTAACCTAGATTGACCCTGGGGATCTGTTTGCAGCTCCAGTCCGGTGAGAGTTCAAGCAGCCAAAGAGATCAAAATTTTTCTTGTCAGATATTTTTATTTCTTTTATCCAGAATTCAAGCTGATTAGATGAGCCGTTTTGCAGATAGCCTCTTCGTGGATATGAAGTTTACAATTAACTAAGTCTTTGTATTGTGATGTCCCACAATGGCCCATTCAGATCTGATAGCCTTCTTAATGAGCAGGAGATGATCCCTCCTGACTGTGTTCACATTTTTTAGTCATAAAGCAAAAACTGAAATATTACTTTAGAGCATGTGGTAAAGGTATTATAAGTGATATTACTGCATGTAGCAGTTGACACACATTGTCATAAGTTCAATACCCATCTTAACCGTACTACCATGCAGGGGAAACTGACTGGTGTATATGAACACACAACTTTTTTCCTTCGTGGTCAGACACAGAAATGTGTGACGAATCATGGCATGCTTACTTACCTCTCCTGTACTTCAGTGCTTCCCCAGGCACATTTGCAAATAATCTTGTGTATGAAACCCACTACTCAGTGTGAGCCAGTATATCAAAATCTGATCCTTCATTTTTCATACAATTTTAGGTCCTGAGTTGAAAAAAAGTTACTAGCCTGCATATCCTTATTCCTGCATGGAGTCATACTGAAGTCCATGGAAAAGTAAAGATAAGTCATGTAGAAACTGTTTGCAAGATTGGACTATTTGTTGGTCTTACCATATTAAGCATGAACATAAAATATGATTTTTTACCTCTGAGGAGAATAAACACCCAAATGATTTGCATCACTGACTTCTTGTTTGTCTGAAGCAGGGATGGGAAAACGGTCAGTATCTGGATTTTGAATCCTTCCAACAAAATAACTAACTGAACCTCCACCTGCAACCTAGATTAAATAGCCATTACCATTTTAGTAAATGGCCTTGAGCTTATCCATGAGAGATATTTCCCTTCTAAATGGCACCATTGTCTTCTTTAATAAGAAGGTCCCCCTTTTCAATGAAAAGAATGCTAACCACGGCCTCATTGTCACTGATTCATTTGTGACTGCTGAAAAAATTCTTGCTGTAGCTCATGAACGATTATGCTCAAATAAATTTGTTAGTCTCTAAGGTGCCACAAGTCCTCCTTTTCTTTTTGCAGATATAGATTAACATGGCTGCTACTCTGTCCCCTGGGAATGTAACTCTTGCTGTACCACAGTGTTTTTAAAAGTAGATGTGAAGCCAGGGTTTTCTGATCACTTGTAGTTACTAAGTCTCCCATAGCATTTTTGCAAAAATAGTGGAGAGAGTTTGCTAACCCCAGCATCTTGGCCAAATTCCAACTAGCGTAAGTGCTTGGCCTAACTAAATCCCTCCTGCATTTTAATTGAATAAAATATTATTCTTCACTTCTTGTCAAAAGCCTTGACCCTTCTGTTAGGGGGCTTATTCCTTCACCCACTTACTTCCCTGGTCCTTCTCGCATGAACAGAGAGCAAAAATACCCAAAGTCCAAAGGTGCAAACAATTCTATGTTTATTGGGGTGAACTTTCAGCAAGCATGATTCCAGTTTCCTTCTTTAGTGTCCCCCTTCCCAGTTCTGACACTGCAGAGCCTTACCTGTGTCCCTGTCCCTGTTCCCGTTCCCCCACTTAGCAAAACATGATTCCAATTTCCCCACCCTCATTCCCCCTCCCCCACCCCACTTATTTCCTGATTGACTGCAGACTATATAGTAAAACTTGAGTTCTGCTTAGCTATACCTTAACCAATCATTTTCCTGAAATTTAACTAACCAATCCTAACATATTGTAACATGATTATTTAACCAATTATATCCCACCATCTTAATTAGTTTACACCCAGCAAAATTAATTATACAGCAGACAGAAACAATCACAGAACCAGACAGAGATTATACAGACAAACAATAGGGAAATGAGGACTACAATGATAGAACAACACAGAAATGAGGATTTCACATTCCAGCTATTGATAAGTGAGTTCTTGCCAGACAGGATGCTATCAAACTAAGTTTTCTTTTACATTTTGTAGGCACTTCACTTTCTCTGGAGGTGATAGGCATTATCAGGACAGGACTGTATTCCTAACAGCCCAATAGCACCTTCTTTCAATGTGACTAGTTTGGAATGTGAGGATGTGACCGTTCCCTTCCCAGCTTATGGCTGCCTCTGCTGCTCAGCCAAAGGCCTTAGCCTAAGAACAGGGCCTCAGACTGTCACAGTAAGAGAAGGCCCTTACACAGGCAGACAGTGATTTTGATTCTCTCTTTTATACCTCTATAACTAGCTAAGTGATAAGAAAACACCTAAATTCTTAGAGTATTGGCCTTTGCAGACAGGCCTGAATATCTATATCCTAACACCTTCAATGAGCTCCCTGCAGAGGTCTGCCTGTGTGGACTTCACTGAAAGATCAGGGCCTACCTCTGTAGCTAAGTGCTACAGCTATTGTTTAAAGATTCTAGATGTGGCTGTATTTCATGGTGCCTGAAGTGTAGGTATTTAGCAATCCATGAGTTAAAGTGCATTGAGATCTTTCAGAATACAAGGTGCCATATAAATTATTTTTATTAAAGTAAAAATACTCATAAAAAAGTGGAGCATTGAGAGGCCGCTTCAGTTGTCATAGCTCACCTGAAGTCAATAGAGCTATGACAATTTACTCCAGCTGAGGATCCAGGTGAGCGTGTTTCCTGGTTGATGCAGGCAATTGGCGTAGATGACCATAGTCCCTTTCTAACTCTGTGATTCATACAAAAAACCGTGAACCTGAGCTTGCTTATGCTGAAGTCAATGTGAAAACTTCTACTGACTTCAGTGGAAGTGGGATTAGGCCCTGTGAGGAACTGCTGATTCTTTGATCCTTCAAAGAAAGTATTGTCTAGTGGATACAGCAAGGGACAGCTGCAAAGAAACTCAGGTTCTGTTCCTGATTTCACTACTGAATTACTTCATGACCTTGAGCAAGTCCTTTCATTCCTTTGTGCCTCAGTTTTCCAGTAAGTAACAGATGATAATGCTTACAAACTCTTTTTGTGATGATTAATTAACAAATATTTTTAAAGCACTCTGTATCCTCAAAAGACAGAGCACAATATTGGTATTAATGTCTCTTGTTAGTACAGATCTGGTTGAGATTGGAACCGGTAACTAGGGTTAGGTCAGTGATCTTAGAGATCATAGTGTTTATGGTGCTTACAAGAGAGCTGGTTTATTCTGTGTTGGATCCTAAATGGCTTTGCATAACAACAGCTTTACAATTCCCTGCCTAGCCTGTCTGTAGGAAAGCCCAGCTGTTAAAGGCACAGTCCCCAATAGCACCATAAACAAGGAGTGAACGTCTCTCTATTCCATTACCAGTTCCATGAGCCCATCCATTTTTCTATTCCAAATGCTAAAGGTGGGCATAAATTGTTTGGCACCGCGTCTGCCATTGTGAAAATGATTGGAGAGAAGGGGGCTGGCAGTGGGAAGTTCTCTTGTTCAAATTGCTGAATCACTCAGCACAACATTGTACATTCTTTAAAACCTGCATGGCCAGTAAATCATTCTGCAACTCCAGCATTACTTAAATTAACAAATGAGTTTTATCAGGCCATTAATCGAGGCTTTTAAAAAATTTATACAGCTGCTGTAGATTTGTGTAAAGCATTCGATATGCTTGATCATTCTACATTGATTTTAAAATTCAGAAGCACTGGTCTGAGTTTAACATCACCTCGTTGCTTTAAATCTCCTTTAATTTAATGGACTTAATTTGCTTTAACTGTTGCATGTTTGATGTGAGAATTTAAGAACTTGAGAAAACATGGAGAAAGCAACAAAATTATAGAAGACTTTGGGGAAAATAAGGTCTATGGTATGGGGAAAGATTAAGAGAAGTGGGCCATAGTTAGTCTAGAGAAAAGAAGACTGAGGGGAAACATAAGGGAGAGATTTTCCAAGCCTGAATGGCATTTAGGTCCTTATCTGCCATTTGAGTCTTTGAAAATCTTCCCCAAGGTCTATAAGGTCTTGATCCTGCTTCCATTGAAGTCAGTGCTAAAACTGCAAGATCAAGCCCTAAATGTACAAAGGAAAGGGATCTTATAAAGATGACACAGAGAGCAATTATTCCAACAACACAAAATGTGAATTAATGGGCTTAAGCTGGGGGGGTGGAGGGAGGAAAAGTTGAGACAAACATTAACCTCTCAGAGGGGTCAGGCAACTAGACAAGCTGCCTAAGAAATGATGGAATTGCCATCACTGGAAGCATTCAAGGATACACTCGACACCTGTCTATAAGACACAGAACAATGGAATCAATCATGTTATAATGCAAAGTTTTCTGCCATTAATCTTCTCTTCCTGCCCAGATCTTTCTTCTGAAAGACCAGGATGGCCTTTATAGATAATATGATTTACCTTTGTATTGCCATCCATCATACTCTCTTGTATGCAGATACTATTTTATGGTATTAGGGCCTTTAAAGTATGCAGTAAATGACAAAAAAAATTTCAGTTGATTTTAACTGGCTGCATTGATGTTTCATATGGAGGAGTTGATAAAAAGGGTATCACATTAAAAAAGTAATGATAGCAGTGTGGCTATCAATCAAAATGGAATCGCTCCAAATTAGCATCTCTTCACATTCCATCTTTCCGTATTTCATTCTTTGGTAGGACTATACTTGGAGAAGTATCATCTCATTAGATCCTGTGCTTGATATCACTGCTGAAGTATCGGGGCCTCTTACTCTTATATATGGATGGGATGAAAGTAGTGCAAATCTGGTCAGTACATGGCTACCTCCTTGTTATGGAGTCTGTAACAACCTGGCCCAGTACCCCCCTGTACAGTTACCAGTCTGTTATGAGTGGACCCAGTCACTAGGTCCCATGGGCTTCCAAGCCAAGTACATCTGGGGAGAGTCTAGCCACTGTTTCTAGCTCTGGGTCTACAGGGCATGGTCTCAGTGGCAGCCTGGTTCCTCATTGGTTGTGCTGCCAGGAAGAAAGGTGAGGTCCCAGGGAGTAGTGCAAAGTGGCTGGACTTCTGTGCAGATGCTCTGATCTAGACTTGGATGTTCCTATAGGTAAGAACTTAGGAACATAAGAATGGCTATACTGGTCAGACCAAAGGTCCATTTAGCCCAGTATCCTGTCTTCCGACAGTGGCCAATGCCAGGTGACTCAGAGGGAATGAACAGAGCAGTCTCCAGGCATCTTTGTGGTAATTGAGCCACAATCTCTGCACCTTCCCAAACTTTCTTCTCTTTCTCCCTTCCCCAGCCCTTTCTTCCACTCAAGAGAATAAGGTCTTGAATTCCATGCACATTTAAATTCCTCTTTCAGCTGTCTTTTTTTCCATGGGAGGAAAGAATGCAGCTCTTAATTTCTGTGGTCCAGTTTCTGACACTCATATTTGAGGAAATAGCAACTTACTTCAAATCAAGAGTACCCCATTCCCACCAATGGGACCACTTGTTGAGTAAAGCACTATCCACCATCAGGAAAGGCATCAGAATCTGTCCTTAAGATAACATACATATGATGATGGGGCATTTTAAAGAGATTAAAAGTTTTTTTTGTTTTATGTGTAAGGAAAGCTATAGTGATTTATGCTAATGATTCTCCATTAAGACCTGGGAAATTAGATGCAGTTTCTAATTCTCTTTTCCATTTTGTTTTACAATGTCAGTCTAGTGAACAGCTTGATAGATGCATTCAATCATCATATTTTATGCAAAAGCTATTTCTAGAAATGGGCCAGAATAAAAACTGAGGATCGGAACAATCCTAAACACACTTTCACTTTCTTTGAAACCTTAACTAGGATGGAAATCTAACCATAAATTTAAATTTATATAACTATAAATTTAACTTTATATTTAATACTGGACCACACCAAAACCCCAGATCACAACACCTGTAATGTAGATGAGGAGGTATAGATCTCCATACTGTGCATTTCCAATATTTCTCTCTTTCTTAACAGGTACCTCGTTAAATTTCCAGGCTGTCAAAAGTTTAGGTTTTTTGTTTTCGTTTTTACTGAAATGCTCTTTTAAGGTTATTTCCAAAATGATTAGTGACATACCTAATCAACCTAAATTCCAGCTTAATGATGCCGTATACCAGGGAATAATCATAAAATGATCTGTTTTCATTACTGACCTTTTGGTACTTTCCCCTGTCTGTAGCCCTAATCTTTTCACTTGTCATTCATAAAGAGTGAAATTCATTTCTATGCAGAATAAATGCAGAATGGCTGTACACAACTAAGTCCTATTTCACCTCCAAAATAGGGTTTAAGTGATGCGTAGACTTTGTACTGGCCCTTTTTACAGGGATGAATTTCACTATAATTGAATGTAGCTCTTGATCTTGTCGGACTTACAGTGGCAAACTCACATTTAATACAGTGGGAACTTATCCTCCAAGGACTGCCTGATCAAGCTTGTAGTAATACTTACTGGGTGAGGTACATTTCATTGTGTGCAAATTTTGAATGACACTTGCAAAAACTTTCATAGAACTTGACTGGCAGCTTTCTTGGAGCTGAGATTTGGGAACAGCAGTTTGTGGGTTAAGTCTTCCTCTCAGCACCAGGCTGGAGATGTTGCAGGGAACATCTCCAATGACCTGGGGTGGTTCATTTCCCTGGTAGGTTGCAGAGTGGCAGTGGATCATCTCTGTGGCTGCTAGCCCACACAGAAACTTCAAGGTTTCACACCGTTCCTCTGCTTCACGGGGGCATAGGCCAGTCAATCCAAAAACCTTGCCCCTCATAGCCCCCATGTCTACCTCAAGTCTCAATGTGTGGTGATATGCAGAAATTCCCTGCTGACTTAACAGACTCCATAGCTCAGGGGTTTCAGACCTCCTCATAGCATCTCAAAGTCCTGCCCTCCCCATCAATGCAGTAGAACTGCAATGGTTCTGCTGTATTTGGAATTCTATACAGCCACGAAGAAGGACTTAGGATTTGTTCCTGGGTGAGAATATAGACTAGCTCAGGAAAGGCAAGGAAAATATACTTGACAGGAAAAGGTCAATTGCTCAAAGGAAATATTTCTGCAATGCACTTAGCTAGGGGACAATTGTGTTTTATATATTGCCTTATAGGCAAATGTGGCAACAATTATGGACTCAGCCATAGCTCCCACACAGCCTTGGACTCTGGAGTCTGTTTTTAATACATGAAGACATTCAGTTCAGGGCACCAGGTGCTCTCTTCTAAAATTGCCATGGATTGTTTAAAATCCACCTAGAGAGTCAGTGACAGGTATAAGAACGTTGGTTTAATGTCTCATACAAAGCATGGCCCCTTCTTACAGAGCAGCACCCTTTTCAACCTTCCCTTATTACTGAACTCAAATGTCAACACTGGGTTAGAGCCCATAGGTAGCCCAGGTGTAAGTGTGCTACCAACTGACTGAAACTGTTAATAAGCTTTTTAGCTTTTACAAATTCCGTGTTTTTCATTTTTCCTTGAACAATGCAATAGATATTGTGTGTGTGTGTAAGTATGTGTGTATGAAATATATCACACACACAGAAAACTAGGTTAAAAGAGCATTATCAAAGTTGCAAAATCAAGCATTCAATAATAAATGCCAGAATTAAGGTTGCCTGTGCAACCTTAACTCTGCTCTCATGTGTGCAAATATTATGATACAGGTTTCAGAGTGGAAGCCGTGTTAGTCTGCATCAGCAAAAAGAACGAGGAGTACGTGTGAGTTAGAGTTGGTATGGCAACACCCATTTTTTCATGTGTATATATACCTTCCTACTGTATTTTCCACTGCATGCATCTGATGAAGTGGGTTTGAGCCCACGAAAACTTATGCTCAAATAAATTTGTTAGTCTCTAAGGTGCCACAAGTACTTCTCGTTCTTTTTATTATGATAAAGTTTCAGTTGCATGTTCATGTACTGTTGTTTTTTCCACAAGATGTGGCTCTTGCCCCCTCTGCATTTGAACCAAGCAGCTTCCTTCTCCACACTGCTCAGACCCAAAAGGGAGGACACTGAGGGCACAGGAAGACAGCCTCTCTGCTCGCAGTTCAGATACTTGGACCTGGACATAGCACATGGCCTGTAGCAGTCCGGAGCTGTAATTGCAGAGAAAGTCCTGCTTCACCACAGCTGGAGCATGCTCAGTGTGGACAGAATCTTTTGGGGAATCAAGCTGTTTAACTCTAGCAGCTCACTACTGAGCATGTGCAAACTGCATTTTTTCAAAGGCTTATAATTTGGGCGGATTTTCACAGAGACAGCAAAAGCACATCACAGATACCACTCCCAAGAAATAGGTTGCTAAAAGCTTTCAAATAAAAGGTTGTCAGAATTTTTTAACATGGACAAACCAATTTATTTTTCCCTAACCTCATTACTAAAAACAATTTTGGTTGAAATTTTTGAAGTAAATGTAGCTTGAGGCAGACACACAATATGGAAAATTTCAGCCTGAATAGTTAAAGTTTAATAAATTTATAAGCAACTGAAAACAGGGTTTTATAATGGTAAGTGTTTTGCAATCTTAATAACAGGTGGTGCTACCATTTCTGCTGATAATATACACATATAAATGATGAAATTTTCCACATATTTTTGCATCACAAAATGCCTTTATTTTTAAAAATCAAACTATTCATGATCAACACTTGACATTGAAATTTTCCATTTTTTGCAAAATTTTCTCAATATTTTTAATTACAGTTTTATCAAAATAGTTTTTCAACATCATTGTTGATTTTTTTCACTTATTGAAACCCTGGTTTTCAGTAAAAAACCCCAGATTTTGATAAACTAGAGATTTATTTAAAAAAAAAGAAAGAAAATGAGTCCTTTTTGAACCCTGTAAAGTGCTAACAATTTCAATATATTTTCATGAATTTTTATTTCTTGTTTTTTTAAACCTGCTTTCTCTCTCTCTCTCTCTCTCTCTCTCTCTCTCTCTCTCTCTCTCTCACTCATATACACACACACACAGAGAGAGAGAGAAAGAGAGAGGAACAACAATAATAGAGTGAGATCTTAGAAAAAAGCCCTATATAAAACTTGGGCCTAGTCATAGTTACATATAAGTAATCCTATCAGGTAACTATAATATGGGATGAAATTTCACACACAGTCTCAACCATTGCTCTTGAATGGTTCAGAGAATACATTAGTTTAACTCATTATTATTATCCATAGTTGCCATTTGTGACTGCCATTTTATTTTTATTGCAGTCTGTTGTGCAAAATCTTTCTCCCTGTTTAACAAAAGAAAAATGTTCATCTTTAATCTGAGAAACTTTACACAAGGACAGCATTTATGAACAGTCAGCATGTGTTTATGACTCTTTCATTAACCTGTAGCCCTCTAATTCCTGCTTCCTGCATATTCTTTCTTTAAAATATATTTTTATGTGAATTTAGTGCTTATGAAAGGTGCTGGGCCATCAGACTGGAGTCCTCTATCCACAGAACAAGTATAAGATAGGCAGCTGCGCAAGGTCACCTAACATTACCTTGCCCATGTGCCTCTTAATGACACTTAGGGGACCATCTCCAATGATAAAAGCGTAGTTAACTCTCCATGACCCATTCATTCCTTGGTCTCCCGGCTGAGATTGCGAACACTTGTGTCAATTTGTGACATGCATAACTGTCCACTGTAAAATCTGTACAGGACTTGAGTGTGCAACACTTACTCTGAGGATTGTGCAACACTTACACTACAGGGATTATAGTAACAGAGCTATGGTGCCGTCCCTATGCCAGTATAACCCCGTGGTGCAGAGGTTCTCAAACTGTGCTCCGCGAGCTCTATTCACGTGGTCTGCAGATAGTTCCCTCTAAGGTGCGCGCCTGGGCGGCCGCACGCAAGAGAATGAAGGGCCACCCACCTCATTAATGGAGCTGCTCAGGCGTGGCTCCACTAATTAGGTGCCTGGACCCTGGAGAAGACGCACATGTAAGGTGAGGTGGTGGCCTTGGGGCGAATAGGGAGTAGGTGGGAGGGGGCACTGGGGTGAGAAGAGGGGGTGGGGGGAATGTGGGACATGTAGGGCTGCAGCGATCAGAGAAAGAAGTGACTTTCCCCAGCTGCAGGGCTGCGGCTGCCGGGAGAAATGGCACTCCTTCCCAGCCCCAGCTCTGTGGCTGCTGTGGTGGGGGAGAGACCCCCCTCCTTCCCAGCCCCAGCTCGGGGGCTGCTGCAGTGAAGGAGAGAGGGAGAGATCCCCCCCTCCTTCTCAGCCCCATCTCGGAGGCTGTTGCGGCAGGGGAGAGAGGGCACACCCATTGCATTAGAAAGGTAAGACTACTGATATTAAAATATGAGTTGTGTGTTTTTATTTGTAGAACAAAAAATGTTTATTATTATTATTATTTAATTTATATAGCGTTTTTATCCACAGTGCTTTACAATAGTTAGCTAGCAGTACAAACAACATTTGGAAAGATCATTAAGTGGTCTGCCAAGACCCTCACCAATTTTCAAGTGGTCCGCAAAAAATAAATAAATTGAGAACCACTGCTGTAGTGTAGATTCAGACTGCAGCGGTGGAAATGGCTTTTCCATTCCTGTAGGAACTCCATGTCCCCGAGGAATGGTAGCTAGGTCAACAGAAGCATTCTTCCATTGACCTAGCTGCCTCTACATTGGGGTACGGGATTAGATCAGCACAGTTGTGGCACTCGGGGATGTAGATTTTTAATATCCCTGAGTGCCATAGCTATGTCAACCTAAGTTTTAAGTGTAGACCAGGCTGGAGTACTACTTATGTGAGCAGTCCCAACTGAAGTCATTGGGACTACTCCCAGGGGTAAATGCTAAAGTTGCAGAATCTGACTCAGAGTTATTTCAGTATGGAATAGTAACCCTTGGTCAATAACAGTGTAATAATGCTCATGTCCTCTAATGTAGGTCTAAGCCAAGGTATACCTACTGGAAATTACATTGATTTGATTTTCTACCCTGTGATAAATATAACATATACATACACACAGGTCTATTGAAAATGATACAACCCGTTTACCAATTCTCACTGTACTGAAGGAGTTTCATAATTCAGTTACCTCTCTGCTTACATACAGTAAATTATTTGACAGATATCTAATGGGGAGGAAGAACACGTTGTCATACATTTAATAATGCAGCCCACAGAAAAATATATACAAGAATGGAAAATATAGATTTTGGCTGGTTTAGACCCAGAGAATTCTGGGTTCTTTTGTTTTGCTTTTGATTTTTTGGAGGGGAGGTGTGAGGAGTGGGACTAGGGAAGAACTTTCCTGACTTTTCCCAATTAAAAAAAATCATCTTATAATAGTAACACGCAACAGTAAGTTCCCAGTATAGTGGCAAATTGCACTGGGGCTGCAGAAAAGCCTATTTTTTTTTTTTGCGCCTACGCCATCTGTCTCGCAGAGTGTGCTGTGCGCGTCGTGGAAGGCAATTTTGGTGTTGATTTGCTAAATTGTTCATAATAAGTGTTCTTAAATGCTCGATTATATACTGAGTTTCTGATTTATGAAACATGTGGCTGATGGCTAGGAGATTTATGATTCATATCCATTATTTATGCATCTAGTGGTGACTGATTTATTAATCAAGAGAGTGATTTCCCAGTCAGGGAACTGCTTTGTGAAGAAGACTGATTTATAAGTGTAGGAAATGCTGGATAGTTCATGTGCCTGATTTATAAGTTGTATCACTCACTTATAAGTCAAGCAGCTGGTTTGAAAGTCACTACTTTGTACTTTGGATATAAATACGCGTTTTATTAATAAAAATGGACTGATTTATATGGCTGATTTGTAATTCCTGACTTTAAATTTTTAGCTGAAGGTCATGATCTAAAACCCTTTAGTTCTAAAACATGTTATTTCCCAGATTTTGTAATCACAGTTTAGTTTATGGATATTTATTTTACATTCTTTTCGCTCCATGTTCTTACCAAGATTAATTCCTTTCTTTCTTTGTCCTTTTAGCGTCTTGCCAAATGCTGTATTAGGTTGTTTTTCTGTCACCTCACACCTTCTCTTCTAGTGATGTTTTATGCCATCACAAACTCCAATAATTTTTGACCTCTGCTGTTGTCTGGATGCCACATCAGGAGCAGCTAGTGCTTTTTGCTAGTAGCCGCATACAAATTGCCACAGCAAACAAACTAATGAACGGATACAAATCATAGCCAAGGTTGATGACACTCCATAAATCTGTTAACTGAAGTTTGGGAACTTGGATTTGAAGCCAAGAATTTATGGATGTTAAACTATCACTTAAGTCAAGTGGATTCATACCTCTATACACTTAAGGAATGAACACACCTGATTCAGTGCCATTAAAACCAATGCCAGTCTTCCCATTGTCTTAAATGAGCATTGGATCAGGCCCCCAAAATACATTTGAGTCTGTCTACTTGGTTTCTTCTCCCCCCCCACCCCCGCCACAGATCTTCAGTAGATAAAAGGTGGAACATTAATTTATTTTTTCTTACATGTGGCAAGTCAAAAAAAAATCAATGTACATTTTTTTCCTGAAAACTAAATTCCTGGACAAAGAAAGAAAAATTCTCAGGCCATTTCATAGCACTTGGTAGAAGTGGTCACATTATTAACTGCAAACAATTGATCTGACAAATTTAATCTCTTTTTCTCTTTGCAGATCAAAATTTTTACAAATATTGGTAATTTGAAATTGTTCATCAGATAATTGACATGAACAAATGTTTGCCTATGTTTGTGAGCTGTTTGTAGTGAACATTCAAACTATTATTTGATATTTATAATTCACGTGTTACTGGCTACTTTCTGATGTAAGCAGAGTCAGGATGAGCTCCACCCTGACATCTGGTGGTGAGGTGTGGCAAGTTGTGGAAAAGAACTTCAGGGGCTGATCTCATTTGCATAGGCACACCCACCCCGCCTAGAATGAGGCCATAACTGCCCAAATGGTCACTTTGGCTGTTGTGGGATCCCCAGTATCTCTGTTATTGGGGCAGGAAGAATAAATTGTTATTACCCTGATTATGGGAACTGTGCTTGGAACTGTACTTGGCCTTTTGTTATGATGGAGGGACTCACCATCAACTAAGTAGCACTCGCTAGGCAAGGGACATGGGTTCCAAAACTGTGTGAATAGAGAGAGACTCGAGACAGGTATTTGTCCCTGGTGGTGTGGGCCCCTTTGTGAGGGCCTGAAACACCAATTGCACCTCTGTCTCTCTCCACTGTGGAATGTCAGAGCTAATTTTGGGTCTATTAAGAGTCTTGCTACAGGTACTGTGCTGAATTCACTTTGGCCTTATGGTGCACCAGCACTAAGGCTCCCACTACTATGAGCTGAAATCACTGAGAGCTGAAATCACTGAGCACTGTGTCAAGTAGTGGGGAGCCGGAAGAACTAGAGTGCAGTGGTGCTGTTCAGGGATAGGCTGGCAGAGTGTTTGTGAGACGGCGAGGTGAGCTGTGCAGAGCGGAGCCGTTCGTGAGACAGCAGAGTGTTTGTGAGACAGCGAGCTGAGCAGAGCTGTTCGTGAGACGGCAGAGTGAAGTGTTCGTGAGACGGCGAGCTGTGCAGAGCGGAGCCGGTCGTGGTGGAGCGGAGCCGTTCGTGAGACAGCGTAGCAGAGCAGAGCCCTGTGGGGCAGTCAGCTTCAGGACACGTAAGGTGCCCCTTACCTCTTCCCCCCCCTCCCACAGGCACAATTTAGCCAGACTGGGGAGCAGCACTCTGCAGATGAACTTTTGAACTCTGGGGCTGGACTTTTTGAACTTTGGGTGATTTGTGGATTGCTGGATTCAAGAGACGTTTGGGTTCTGGGACCCAAGAACCTGAGGGAAAGGATGTGGCCCAATTTGCTGGGGTGGGTCTTTGCTCATGGTTTGGTTAATGAACACTAGTTGTGGTGTTTCCCCAATTTAATGCTGATGTCGTTTACCTCATGTTATTAAAGATTCTCTGCTACACCGAGACTCTGTGCTTGCGAGAGGGGAAGTATTGCCTCTTTGAGGTGCCCAGGGGGTGTGTAAGATTTTCCCAGGTCACTGGGTGGGGGCTCGAGCCAGTTTTGCATTTGCTTTGATGAGAGGGAATCCCTGTGTACTGAACCCGGCCCTTGCTGCTATCAACTTGGCCTGGCAGAAGGGTTACTCTTATGTGCTTGATTCATGGTATAATATTTATAAACTACGCTCTCTCAAAAAAAATTATTGATTGAATTGAATTTTGGTTATGTGCAGAAAATTCACCTTCTGCAAACATTCATTTGAGCAAATCTTCATGCTCATTAATTCTGAACAGTGAACAAAAATGGTGCAGACATGACTTGAATCTGAATGTGACTGAGAATTTGCAAATTTTATTATTTTTAATACTACAGTAGCAGGTGGAGGTTCCCAGCTGAGGTTTGGCCCCTCTGTCCTAGGGAACTGCTGTGTGAGAGGCCATCCCTGAGCTGAAGGCCTTACAATCTAGACAAGACAGACAATTGTGGGAGGGGAAATAGATATAATGACTTGCCCAAGGTTATAGAGCAGATCAGTGGCAGAGATAGGAATAGGACTCAAGTTTCCTGACTCCCTGTCCAGTGTCATATCCGCTAGATATGTTGCCGCCACAATGTTTATATAAAAAAGTCCCTGTTATTCTTTCTGCTGTGGTCACTTCACTTTTAGCAGCATGAGTGACAGTGCATTACAACAAATAAGCCACACAGTGTGCAGAAATCCAGGTATGATGTCACAGTATGAAGATTCAACATCAACCTGTATGCAAACATTCCTCCTGAAGAGCCTGATTGAAAGCCCACTGAAGTCAATGGAAAGGCTCCCATTGAATTTGAAGCATTTTGGAATATATTTACTTCTTGTAATACTAATGACCATTTAGATTTTTAAAATGTCAGGGGCTGTTCTTTAAAGGACCAATGCCTTTTTTTAAATTAAAAAGAAATTTTAAAGAGTTTGGTCATTTTTTTTTCTTGGTTTACCCTCTTAGGAGCTCTAAATCCATTCTGCTCTCCTACTGCAAAAATCATTATGTTAACTGTTTGATTTCCATAGTGCCTTTTGCAAGTATCAAGGTGATACAAACTCTGGCCTAAGTCTAGACTGGCTGGTCAGGAGATCCATGTTTTGTTTGTTTGTTTGTTTGGTTTTGTTTTGTTTTTTGGAAAATACAGTTTCTGCGAAATCAACTTTTTCAACAGAAAAATTTGATTTTTGCCAAAATTTTTCAATTTTCTGTTAAGAAAATTGAAACAATATTTCATTTCAGGTCTGGCCTGCCCTAAGTGAAACATTTTGATTTGTCAAACCAAACCAAACAATTTCATTTCAGTTCCGTTTGACATGAATCAGGATCTACCTGAGTTGCTGCAGTACCTCGTAGAAGTTGGGGTTTAAGTGTGTCCTGGTGCCCATTCTCCTGTATGGGCTGGTGTCAGAGGGAGAGTCCCTTTTCCAACCTAACTGATCACAACCACTCCCAGTCTTCTTAACCTCCACCAGCTTTATTATATTTAGAATCAATAGCCAACTTCCCCATTTTCTTCTGGGGAAGAGGTAGGTGCTGCTACAGCAAGTCCTGCTTACTTCTGCCTTCCTTCAGGCTCCCTCCCACCACATCCTTCCTGTTTGCTTATCTAGTCTTAGTTGCTGGGGACACCTCCAACCAATTAGCTCCTCCAGCTGTATCTCCACTTGGTTTCCTATGCCAACTGCCTGCCTTTCAGTCAGACTCAATTAATATGAACTGGTAGAGTGACAGCGTGCTGAGTTAGCTCCTGAGTCAGCACACCTTGTTACAGCTCAGCTCCCTGACTGGACTACATCTTCCATGATGCCCTGCAGACTCGCCTCTTTTTGAACCACCCCAGTGCCTCCTGGGTGCCTCCTGACCAAGACACGTCATGTGAGATGTAGTCTGTCCAGGGTTCCTGGCCATAGAGAAGACTGGTTCATGTGCCACTGAACTACATGAGGGACCACAGCAGCTCAGGCAGATACAATTCTATGTTGAACTTAATCAAAACAAAGCATCTCGATATGGTTTGACAAACAGAAACAAAATGCTTTGATTCAGGAATATCAAAATGTTTCATTTCAACATTTCCAAATCAAAATTTTCCAAACTTTTTGTCCTGTTTTTAAAATTTTGATATTTCAACTTTTCATCTTGATTTGGGACAAAAACAGATGTCAAAATATTGGATTTTCCCACTGGACAGAAATTCCAATTTTCTATCAGTATTACCTCATTCCTATATTGGAGCTCTGTGTAGGCATAAAGATCTGGTTACATGGATCCAGAGCCTATGTGATAAATCCTAAAGGCCTGAGGCCTGGCCTACACTGAAAAGTTAAATAGGCATAACTACATTAGTAAGAAAAAGTAACGCCCCCCCTGGCCTGACATAGCTACATAACCCCCTGAGTAGAAGCAGCTATGTCAACAGAAAGGGCCTTCCGTCAACATAGCTAATTTCATTCGAGCAGGTATTTTCCTACCCTGACAGAAAAAACCCTTCTCTTGGTGCAGGCAGTGTCTTCACAACAAGGCTATGGTGGCCTAACTGGTATAGCCTATGCTGGTATAGTCTCCATAATGTGCATATACCCTCAGTCAGCTCTCCCACTGCGTTCCTTCACTCCCAGAATTTAAATTCAAGGTGCAATAGACCAGATTTTCAGTTGGTGTAAACAGATATAGTCAATGAAGCTACATGCCCCTTTACGGAATTGATAATGCTGTTTTCATGAATTCATATGACTACTCTGTTCATTTGTAAATGGCTTTTTTATTTTAAAAAAACATTAAGTATTTCTAGAAGTACTTCTAGTAATGCAGATGGCTGTCTTATACCCTTTATCTAAGAGGCTAAGGATAGTTCAATTTCTCCCTCATTAGCCTATGAACTTGTCCATGATTTACATGTTCTTCTTCATGTTTGTGATTCTAGCATTCCACACAATTACTTTCTCTCATATGGGCCAGTTGTTTATAATGAAATTAACAAGAAACATAACTGGACATGAGTTGCTCAACTATTTTTTCCCCCTAACACTCATTAGAGATCTTTGGGAAACAGCTGCACTTGGCAAGCCATGAACTCATAAATTCACATTAGAAGTCCTATTTACAGAAGTGACTAAGGCATGAGTGTAAAACTGTGTTTGTATGATATGTCATCAAGGAATAGTCTCATTGTATAATGACTTCTTTCCTTCACAGGGGCATCAGAAACAATGTTTATATAGGGGTATTAACATAGGGGTATTAACTGAGGTAGTATCAGAGGCTAAAACAGGGAAAAAACAAGTTAAAAATTACTTAGACAAGTTAGATGTCTTCAGGTCACCAGGACCATGATGAAATACATCCTAGAATACTAAGGGAGCTGACTGAGGAAATATCTGAACCATTAGTGATTATCTTCAAAAAACCATGGAAGATGGGAGGGATTTCAGAGGACTGGAAGAGGGCAGATATAGTGCCAACCTATAAAACGGGGAATAAGGACAACCCAGGGAATTACAGACCAGTCAGTGTAACTTCAGTACCTGGCAAGATAATGGAGCAAATAATTAAGCAATCAATTTGCAAACATTTAGAAAATATTAAGGTAATAAGTGACAATCAGCATGGATTTGTCAAGAACAAATTGTGTCAAACCAACCTAATAGCTTTCTTTGACAGAGTAACAAGCCTTGTGGATGGGGGGAAGCAGTAGATGTGGTATATCTTGAGTTTAGTAAAGCTTTTGATACTGTCTTACATGACCTTCTCATAAACAAACTAGGGAAATACAGGTGCAGCTACTGTAAGGTGGTGCATAATTCGTTGGAAAACTGTTCCCAGAGAGTAGTTATTAGTGGTTCAATCAAGGTGGAAGGGCATATCCAGTGAGGTCCTGCAGGGCTTGGTCCAGGGTCTGGTTCTGTTCAATATCTTCATCAACAATTTAGATAATGGCATAGACAGTACACTTATAAAGTTTGTGGATGATAGCAAGCTGGGAGGGGTTGCAAGTGCTTCGGAGGATAGGATTAAAATTCAAAATGATCTGGACAAACTGGAGAAATGGTCTGAAGTAAATAGGATGAAATTCAATAAGGACAAATGCAAAGTACTCCACTTAGGAAGGAACAATCAGTTGCACACACAGAAAATGGGAAATGACTGCCTAGGAAGGAGTGCTGCAGAAAGGGATCTGGGGGTCATAGTGGATCACAAGCTAAATGAGAGTCAACAGTGTAACGCTGTTGCAAAAAAAGCAAACATCATTCTGGGATGTATTAGTAGGAGTGTTGTAAGCAAGACAGAAGAAGTAATTCTGCTTTACTCCACACTGATAAGGTCTCAGCTGGAGTATTGTGTCCAGTTCTGTATGCCACATTTCAGGAAAGATGTAGATAAATGGAGAAAGTCCAGAGGAGAGCAACAAAAATGATTAAAGGTCTAGAAAACATGACCTATGAGGAAAGATTGAAAACATTAGGTTTGTTTAGTTTGGAGAAGAGAAGACTGAGAGGGGACATAACAATTTTCAAGTACATAAAAGGTTGTTAAAGGAGGAGGAAGAAAAAATGTTTTTCTTAACCTCTGAGGATAGGACAAGAAGCAATGGGTTTAAACTGCAGCAAGGGAGGTTTAGGTTGGACATTAGGAAAAACTTTCCAACTGTCAGGGTAGTTAAACACTGGAATAAATTGCCTAGGGAGGTTGTGGAATCTCCATCATTGGAGGTTTTTACGAGCAGGTTAGACAGACACCTGAGGTTTGTCTTGAGGTTCCTTCCAGTCCTATTAGTCTATGATTTCTATGATTCTATTATTTCTATGAATTATTAGTGTTGCATGAAGATTTAGGCAGGCAATTCATGTTAAAATCAGTGGGAGTTCTACAATTAGGGTAAATCACAAAGCCACATTTTTAAAATGGTGAGGTTGGTATAGCTGCTTTGGTGCTGATAAACATACCAGTTTCTGTACATGGTACAGAACTACTGGAGTAGCACAAAGCAACAGGATGGGAGCCAGGATGTGACCCTGTGTGCATAGCCTCTTTCATTTGACTCTTCCATTTCCAGTCTCAGCTTGACCCAACAATTGTAATGCAGCTGAATTGTTTGCGTGAATTTGTTTTATCCAAACTGTTTTACCCATTCCTTCTTTAAGCATTCCTCTTTATTTTAATGCCACACTGAGAGGAAGACAACAGGGCACACAGCATTCATAAAGCATATCACAGTTATTGAGTTTCAAGTACCAAGCTCTGCAATAGCTACAAGGAAGTACACACTACTGAGCGTGTGTAATGACTGACCGAGCTTAACTGACATGGGTATTGGAGTACAATATTGTAATGCTGCATATGATTCCAAATTGCTTTCCAGCAAAGCTGAGCCTGAAATAATGTTGAAATATTGTATACCCATAGCCTATGCATGTTGAGTGGCATGGGAAGCATGTTTATGAATATCTAGTGCAGGGTTAATGTTAAAGCCTTCTAGAGAAATTCAGTGACTATAGCAGCTACATTGCTATTTTAGCTAAGAATGAAGATAAATCTGAAAACAATATTAACTGATGAAGGAATTCCATGTGCAATAATTTATCATTTTGCCATGAACAATACCCAATTATTTCTGTTGGAGAATATTCTAATTAGTGAGATGCAGATGAATTCTTTGGGTGACTCCAAGAGCTTCTCCTTTGGTTAGTCGGGCTTGTTCAGAAATGTCTTTTATTAACTTGTTCATTGAAAAGTAACAGGATGCCAGAAGCACATGCATGGATAGGGATAAAGAAGTGGTGGCACAAGTTAATATCACACTTCCTTTTTGTGGTTATGACCCATCCTTGTGGAGATAGTATCACAACCCAGTGGTTTGTTCCTGCTTCCATTGAAGCCAATGAGAGTTTTAGTATTGACTTCACTGGAAGCAGGACGAACCCTTTAAGTAGCACCTGCCAAAATCAAATGTTGTTATAACTGAAGTTGTCTCAGTCATTCAATTTTAATTGGAAATTCCTTAGTTTCTTAAGTTTTAAGGCCAAGCTATGCACCTAACAGCAGTGTGGATGTTAATATAAAACTCACCCTGACCATATTTTTAATGTATAGTTTGCCCATTTGTCCAGGACATTTGACGATTATAGTGTGGTCTGTTATGGGGGACCACGTGCTGAGACAAGTCACCAGATCGGCTAGGCTGAGAGCTTACTAACATGGCTCTAGCCTGGTGTCTTGTGATCCCCAGTCCCTGTAGGATTCCTTGATGAGGGGAGGGGTTAACTCGGAGAAGAAGGGTTTAGAAAGCCAGCTCCCAACTGACCAGAGTAGTTAGCAACCAGGAGAGTTTAGAGATGGAGTGTGAAAGGCAGATACACCTAACAAACATACTCTAAAATTAGGCCAATAACCTGCTCCCTACCCCAAAAAACCAACCAACCAAAAAAACCCTGCAAGAGTAAAAATAATGCATGCAGAAGTCCAGCAGCAGAGTAAAGGCTGTCCAGTTTATTACACTGAATGCAGCATGTACAGTTACTTGTCTTGTGGTGTATGTGTGCAAGCAGCTCATGGCTCTCAGAGACACAGTATGGGCTCTTTAGGCCAGAGTGGCTGAAGTGGAGGAGCTAAGGGAAACAGAGAGGCATATAGGGGAGATTTTCAGGGATACAACAGAGCAGTTACCACCCCCAATCTGACAGATTTTGTGCTGTAAGGAGGTTGAAAGTTTAAGAACATAAGAATGGCCATACTGGGTCAGACCAAAGGTCCATCCAGCCCAGTATCCTGTCTACCGACAGTGGTCAATGCCAGGTGCCCCAGAGGGAGTGAACCTAACAGGTAATGATCAAGTGATCTCTCTCCTGCCATCCATCTCCACCCTCTGACAAACAAAGGCTAGGGACACCGTTACTTACCCATGCTGGCTAATAGCCATTAATGGACATAACCTCCATGAATTTATCCAGTTCTCTTTTAAACCCTGTTATAGTCCTAGCCTTCACAACCTCCTCAGGCAAGGAGTTCCACAGGTTGACTGTGCGCTAAGTGAAGAAGAACTTCCTTTTATTTGTTTTAAACCTGCAACTCATTAATTTCATTTGGTGGCCCCTAGTTCTTATATTATGGGAACAAGTAAATAACTTTTCCTTATTCACTTTCTCCACAGCACTCATGATTTTATATACCTCTATCATATCCCCCCTTAGTCTCCTCTTTTCCAAGCTGAAGAGTCCTAGCCTCTTTAATCTCTCCTCATATGGGACCTGTTCCAAACCCCTAAACATTTTAGTTGCTCTTTTCTGAACCTTTTCTAATGCCAGTATATCTTTTTTGTGATGAGGGGACCACATCTTTACGCAGTATTCAAGATGTGGGCCTACCATGGATTTATATAAGGGCAATAAGATATTCTCCCTCTTATTGTCTATCCCTTTTTTAATAATTGTTAACATCCCGTTTGCTTTATTGACTGCTGCTGCACACTGCGTGGACGTCTTCAGAGAACTATCCATGATGACTCTAAGATCTTTCTCCGGATTATTTGTAGCTAAATTAGCCCCCATCATATTGTATGTATAGTTGGGGTTATTTTTTCCAATGTGCATTACTTTACATTTATCCACATTAAATTTCATTTGCCATTTTGTTGCCCAGTCACTTAGTTTTGTGAGATCTTTTTGAAGTTCTTCACAGTCTGCTTTGGTCTTAACTATCTTGAACAGTTTAGTATCATCTGCAAACTTTGCCACCTCACTGTTTACCCCTTTCTCCGATCATTTATGAATAAGTTGAATAGGATTGATCCTAGGACTGACCCTTGGGAAACACCACTAGTTACCCCTCTCGATTCTGAAAATTTACCATTTATTCCTACGCTTTGTTCCCTGTCTTTTAACCAGTTCTCAATCCATGAAAGGATCTTCCCTCTTATCCCATGACAACTTAATTTACGTAAGAGCCTTTGGTGAGGGACCTTGTCAAAGGCTTTCTGGAAATCTAAGTATACTATGTCCACTGGATCCTCCTTGTCCACATGTTTGTTGACCCCTCAAAGAACTCTAATAGATCAGTAAGACATGATCTCCCTTTACAGAAACCTTGTTGACTTTTGCGCAACAATTTATGTTCTTCTATATGTCTGACAGTTTTATTCTTTACTATTGTTTCAACTAATTTGCCCAGTACTGACGTTAGACTTACCGGTGTGTAATTGCTAGGATCACCACTACAGCCCTCCTTAAATATTGGCGTTATAGTAGCTATCTTCCAGTCATTGGATACAGGAGCTGATTTAAAGGACAGGTTACAAACCATAGTTAATCGTTGCTCAATTTCACATTTGAGTTCTTTCAGAACTCTTGGGTGAATGCCATCTGGTCCCGGTGACTTCTTACTGTTAAGTTTCTCAATTAATTCCAAAACCTCCTCTAGTGACACTGCAATCTGTGACAATTCCTCAGATTTGTCACCTAGAAAAGACTGCTCAGGTTTGAGAATCTCCCTAACATCCTCAGCTGTGAAGACTGAAGCAAAGAATTCATTTAGTTTCTCTGTGATGATGTTATCGTCTTTAAGTGCTCCTTTTGTGTCTCGATCATCCAGGCGCTGCCCTGGTTGTTTAGCAGGCTTCCTGCTTTTGATGTACTTAAAAAACATTTTGTTATTACCTTTTGAGTTTTTGGCTAGCTGTTTTCAAACTCCTTTTTGGCTTTTCTTATTATATTTTTACATTTAATTTGGCAGTGTTTATGCTCCTTTCTATTTACCTCACTAGGATTTGACTTCCACTTTTTAAAAGATGCCTTTTTATCTCTTACTGCTCCTTTTACATGGTTGTTAAGCCACGGTTGCTCTTTTTTTAGTTCTTTTACTGTGTTTTTAAATTTGGGGTATACATTTAAGTTGAGTCTCTATTATGGTGTCTTTGAAAAGTGTCCATGCAGCTTGCAGGGATTTCACTCTAGTCACTGTACCTTTTAATTTCTGTTTAACTAACCTCCTCATTTTTGCATAGTTCCCCTTTCTGAAATTAAATGCCACAGTGTTGGGCTGTTGTGGTGTTCTTCCCACTACAGGAATGTTAAAAGTTTATTATATTATGGTCACTATTTCCCAGCGGTCCTGTTATAGTTACCTCTTGGACCAGATCCTGTGCGCCACTCAGGACTAGATTGAGAATTGCCTTTCCCCTTGTGGGTTCCTGTACCAGCTGCTCCAAGAAGCAGTCATTTAAAGTATAGAGAAATTTTGTCTCTGCATTTCATCCTGAGGTGACATGTCCCCAATCAATATGGGGATAATTGAAATCCCCCACTATTATTGAGTTTTTTATTTTGAAAGCTTCTCTAATCTCCCTTAGCATTTCATCGTCACTATCACTGTCCTGATCAGGTGGTCGATAATAGATCTCTACTGTTATATTCTTATTAGAGCATGGAATTACTATCTATAGAGATTCTGTGGAATATGTGGATTCATTTAAGATTTTTATTTCATTTGCTTCTACATTTTCTTTCACATATAGTGCCACTCCCTCTCCTTCCCTCCCCCCCCCCCCGACCTGTTCTGCCCTTCTGATATATTTTGTACCCCGGAATGATTGTGTCCCATTGATTGTCCTCACTCCATCAGTTTCTGTGATGCCTATTATATCAATATCCTCCACACGATCCATTGTCTACAGCCAAGCTCTACGATACAACCGCATTTGCTCCAACCCCTCGGACAGAGACAAACACCTACAAGATCTCTATCAAGCATTCTTACAACTACAATACCCACCTGCTGAAGTGAAGAAACAGATTGACAGAGCCAGAAGAGTACCCAGAAGTTACCTACTGCAGGACAGGCCCAACAAAGAAAATAACAGAACGCCACTAGCCATCACCTTCAGCCCCCAACTAAAACCCCTCCAACGCATCATCAAGGATCTACAACCTATCTTGAAGGATGACCCATCACTCTCACAGATCTTGGGAGACAGGCCAGTCCTTGCTTACCGACAGCCCCCCAACCTGAAGCAAATACTCACCAGCAACCACACACCACACAACAGAACCACTAACCCAGGAACCTATCCTTGCAACAAAGCCCATTGCCAACTGTGTCCACATATCTATTCAGGGGACACCATCATAGGGCCTAATCACATCAGCCACACTATCAGAGGCTCGTTCACCTGCACATCTACCAATGTGATATATGCCATCATGTGCCAGCAGTGCCCCTCTGCCATGTACATTGGCCAAACCAGACAGTCTCTACGTAAAAGAATAAATGGACACAAATCAGATGTCAAGAATTATAACATTCATAAACCAGTTGGAGAACACTTCAATCTCTTTGGTCACTCGATTACAGACCTAAAAGTGGCAATTCTTCAACAAAAAAACTTCAAAAACAGACCCCAACGAGAGACTGCTGAATTGGAATTTAATTTGCAAACTGGATACAATTAACTTAGGCTTGAATAAAGACTGGAAGTGGATGGGTCATTACACAAAATAAAACTATTTCCCCATGTTTATTTCCCCCTTCACCCCCCCCCCACCCCACTGTTCCTGAGGCGTTCTTGTCAACTGCTGGAAATGGCCCACCTTGATTATCACTACAAAAGGTTCCCCCCCACCCCGCTCTCCTGCTGATAATAGCTCACCTTACCCGATCACTCTCGTTACAGTGTATATGGTAACACCCATTGTTTCATGTTCTCTGTGTATATAAAGCTCTCCACTGTATTTTCCACTGAATGCATCCGATGAAGTGAGCTGTAGCTCACGAAAGCTTATGCTCAAATAAATTTGTTAGTCTCTAAGGTGCCACAAGTCCTCCTTTTCTTTTTACAAGAACCTGGGATCACCTGGTTAAATTAAAATGCAGCAGGTTTAAAACAAACAGAAGGACTATTTCTTCACACAACCACACAGTCAACCTGTTTAACTTGTTGCCATGGGATGTTGTGAAGGTCAAAAATATAACTCAGTTCAGAAAAGAATTTGATGAGTTCATGGAGGATATGCATGTGACATTGGCAGACTAGGTGCCAGCTCATTCCAAAGCCCCTGGGCCTCACTGAACATTGACAAATGCATTGCTGGAAAGAAGTCTGACTCACTTGTGTGTTGGCACTGTTAAAACAGATGTTAAAAACGTGTTTAGTGTTTGGACTTTATTAAATACTTGTAAATTGACGCATGCATTAATCTCACTTATAATATTTATATCCTATATTATGAGGTAATATTTAAATATTTTGCTCTGTAACTAAAAGTGTTTGCTATGAAACTAGAAATCCCCACAGTCAGGAGAGAAGCATTTCCAAGTGTGACATACTAGTGTCCTCTCCTGCCCAACAAAAGAAGGCATCTACAGACATCAGACAAGCCATTGTGGAACATCAGAGGACAAAAGACTCTGATTGCTCCCTTCACACCCATGAAGAGGAGATATGTACAAACACTCGTCCCATCAGTTTAAACTCTGGGGAAAAGGAATAAAAATGACTGACCAGAAGGAACTTTATCTTTATCCAAAGGTACAATTGACTTGGGGTACGTGACTGGTCCTTTAGGACTTGGAGTAACCTGGAGGATATTATTGTGATTTTTTGGTGTAAGGAACCATCTGTCACTAGGTCCATCAATGGCCATTAGCCAAGATGATCAGAGGTACAGCCCCATGCTCTTGGTGTCCCTAAATCTCCCACTGCGGGAAGCTGGGACTGGACAACAATTGATGAATCACTCAGAATTGCCATGTTCTGTTCATTCCCTCTGAAGTAGCTGGCACTGGCCACTGTCAGAAGTTATATTCTTATGTATATTTCTGATCCAAGAAAAAAGACATCTTAAACCTGATTACAGGACTGGAGCTTCCATTGAGTCATCTTTCTTCAAGGAGTGTATCCAGATATGCTTTATAAAGGTCTCTGCAGCCCTCCCTTCAAATCATAAGCAAATATATAAAATTTGATGAAAAATACAGGGATAATCAATTATTATTTATTTGTGTTATCTTAGTGCCTAGAAGCACCAGGCATGGACCCCGTTGTGCTAGGTGCTGTACAACATGTGCATACAAACACTAAAGTCATGTCTGTGTTCCCAAAGAGGCTGAACCCTTTTAGGGCAGTGCTGTACTTGCCTGAATAAGTGATACAAATAGTCAATATTGCCTCCAAATAGGCCAGCCTCCTCTGAAGCTTGGCTAGCTTTGTGTACTCTGCTCCATTGGATAAGAATAACCTCCATTCTCCAACGGAAGGCTTGGTCTCGTTTTCTCAGTGTCTCAGTGATATTTTTAGATGCTATTTTAATCCAGATGTTGTGCCCGATCCTTCTCTGATCGAATTTAATGGGCTTTCTGCCACAGACTTCAGTGGGAGGATGGGGAACTTTATTTACACAGGAATTTCTAGATATCCCTTTGGTGTCTTTTCATACGTACTGTTCTGGAGAATGCTCCATGTTTCTCTTTCCAATATTAGGCTCAGTAAAAATCATTGGTCTTGCATTATGTATTTTGCCATTTGACCTGACTGATGCCTATAATAAAAGTCAGCTCAGAAGATGGGTCCTGGTTTGTAAAAGCACTACAAACTGTAGAATCACAGAATCATAGAAGATTAGGGTTGGAAGAGACCTCAGGAGGTCATCTAGTCCAATCCCCTGTGCAAAGCAGGAGCAACCCCAACTAAATCATCCCAGCCAGGGCTTTGTCAAGCTGGGCCTTAAAAACCTCTAAGGATGGAGATTCCACTACCTCCCTTGGTAACTCCACACTGAGCTTCACTTTTCTGCCCACAAGTGCATACTGGTGGATAGCTGTGGGAGGTACTTTAGGTACAGAGATAGTCAGGAATGCAAGAGTAATGTATGAGTGTGTGTTTCCTTTGGTTCCAGTCTAGCAAAGCACAAGTCTAACTTTAATTATATGAGGAGTCTCATTGAACTCAGTGCGAGTGTTTGCACATGTTTAATGTTCAGAACATGTGTAGGGAATTTGAGGAGCAGGAAGAGTAATTGTTAACTAAGCTCCAAATTGTTCTCAGTTGAAGCAGCACACGTCCAGAAGTGCACCACTAGAGTTGATGGAGCGCCTCTGAATTTGTACAGGAGTAACCGAGCTGAACTTGAGCCTGCTGTCTGACATTCCAAAGCTGGTGATGTTTTTATCACATGTTGAACATTTTGTGATTCATAATTGACCTTAAACATGTCACCTTGTGCGTATGCCAAAAGCTGATAGTTCAATCTCGAGAGCTCCTAAGCAGGCTAAAAAGGGCAGGTGGGTTGATTGCTAGCTGCACATGTATTTAGATTGGTGCCCAAAGAAGCAAATTGTCATGGAGCTAAATCTACAGTTTTGTGGAACTAATTTATCTCTCTTTAAACTGGGTCAAATTAATGCAAAATCCCAGAATAACCCTCAAGAATGATCATCATTAATTGTAATGACACTAATGTTAACAATAGAGCACTGCACGCAGCATTTATAGCAGAGTCAGGGTTTGCTAACCTAATTATTAAATATTCCATTCCTTTAACATCTTAATCTTAATTAGCCCCTATCACAATGGATGAATGTGCACTAAAAATCACATGGAATTAATTGCGATAAAAGGCATCCTTAAGGAAAAAGAAAAGGGGTGATTTCTAAATCCAACCACCTGAAAAATTAAGATGACTATTTTTTTTCTGTCAGCCACAGGTATAAATAATGGGCCTCCTTCTCCACTCACTTATACCAGTGTAATATCATTGTAACTCCATTATTTTCAGAGGAGTTGCTCCTGATTTACACAAGCGTAGGTCAGAGGAGAATTAGGCCTATTCTAAACTGCTGCCTCCCCACTCATTTGAGCAACATGCAGTATCAGCTTGTGATACAGCTAGTTGTTTTCTTGTCTTTGTGGAACTGACACTGACATTCTGTTCTTAGTTCATTATGATGTGCCTAGGTATTGCAGCATTCATGGGATTTGACATCTGGTACTGATCTCAAACACCCACACAGTGAGATGAATTAAGAATGGAGTCATGGCATTCTCACTCTTTACTACAAATTCACATTCTTTGCTTGGGTTGTGTCACTGCATGAATGTGATTTGTATGTTCATTTCTTTTGTTAGCTTAACCATATTATTTTTGAATACAAAAACTGAGGATGAAATATCGCTGGTAGTTTTAGAAATAGTTTATTTAAATACAGATTGAAAAATTGACCCAAAAGATTGTAAATGCTCCTATGGAGCTGTAATAGCTTCTCATCTATCTACTTTATACATCTTTAATGTGCCCATCCTGGTAGTTCCAGGTACAGAAATGAGTCACCTAAGACTGTGACAATGTAAGACCTTATTTCTTCATTTCCACCCCTGTAAACTTGGAATTTTCTTGTCATCATCATGTGTCCATGAGGAAAGATACTGGATCTTTCTGTAGTCCTCATTATTAGGAAAAGACTTTTGCAAACTTGCGTTGCATTCCTCAAGGGGTCAGGCATTCTCATCTCTTTAGATAAGGATTTCCACAGCTGGGTGCCCTGACTTCTGAACTTGAAGGGTGGAGCTGCCTCAGATACCTGGTCATGTTGGCTACCTCTGCATCCCAGATGCTTATGCGTCTTAATGGGGGCAAGGATTGTCACTTGCTGATCTAGTCCAGTCCCTCCATTGGCTATGTGTCCAGAGCTCATAGGCAACTGCATGGTGAGAGTTGGGCATTGCAGTCCTAATCCAAATACTGAGGACCTGTATCGTAACTCAATTGCATTTTGTGTAGACATTTATGCCTGTCAAAATGGGTGGAAAAAGCTACCATTCTGATTTGGTAGCATTTGGCACTTACTGTAAAAGACACACAAGGTGGTGAAGAATCAGGTCCTTAGAGCAAATATATCACCAAAACTGGAACATTTATTTGGATGTGAGATGCTGCCAGAGGAGTTTTGTCTGAGTATGGAAGGGCTATAGCACTTGGACCTTACTGTGTGGTAAACACATCAAGTACTGCTTCTGAATGTTTCTGGATTTTCACATCAACACGTCTTCCCTCAGACATTTGGGGTCAGGTTTTTCAAAAGCATTTGGCATTACATTTTCAAAAGTTCACAGTCATGATTGAAGCCAGATTTTCAAAAGAACTCAGCACCCTGCAAGCTTTTGAAAATTTAGCCCTGTTTGTGGGTGCTGAGCCCTTCTGACGGGGTGGGATATAACCTATGAACCACCTTGAGTTTGAGGGATGTGGTGAACTGAAAGTACTTTAAGGCTCAGTCTTGAATTGAGAATCGTGCAATCACACCACCCCCAGAGGAAGTGTGGGAGGCATTCTGCCAAGAGAGGTAGTATGCCTCACACTGCTCTATGATGCACAACGGGAGCAAGCCCACTGCTATTTCCTCTGTGACCTTGGGCAAGTCACTTTCTTTCTCCCATCCTTGGTATGTTTGGCTTAGTTAGATTGTAACTCTTCAGGCTAGGGACTTTCTCTAGGTGTATGCATAGGCACCGACTCTGTGGGTGCTCCGGGGCTGGAGCACCCATGGAGAAAAATTAGTGGGTGCTCTGCACCCATCGGCAACCAAGCTTCCCTCACCCTACACCCCATCTCCTCCTCCTCCTCCCCTGAGCGCGCCGCATCCCTGCTCCTCCACCTACTTCCCAGCGTTTCCTGCCGGCCTATGGCTGTATGTACAGTGCCTACCATAATGGAGCCCTGATATCAGTTGGGACCTTAAAGTGTTACTGTGACATTGCACTCCATATGCTTATGAATGTGAATATGATGTAACTGGAATATGCTTTATGCAAAAGGTCTCTTGTAAGGTATTATTACAAAGCTTACAATCTACTGAGTGTGTTCATCCTATTTGTATGTATGTATCATTCTTGTATCTGAAGCTAGAAATATGAAGTATAACTCTGAGGTCCTATTGTAATTATGCAAAGTGTGGGCCATTAAGGGTGCTTCAGAATCAGTGACTTGTAAATGGCTCTGTTTACTTCCAACCTTCCTGGGTACATGTGGGCCAGCCCTGGAAGAATGAAGGCTGGGGTCTCACAGGACATGTGAACATGTCACCTGATACTGGAATCCATCTTAAACCTGGTGCTTTTCCATTTAGAAGGAGGGGTGGGGACCCAGAAAGACAAAAGGTTCCCGCCTTGTGCCAAAGCTATAAAAGAGGGTGGAACAGAACAAAGGTGGGTGCCAGTCATGAGAAAACCCCTAGTTTCCACCTAAGATGGCTGCTGGAACTAACAAGGACTGTACCGGGGAAAGGATTGGGCCCAGACTGGAAAGGAGTCTAGTCTGTGAAAGAAGCTTATTGGAACATCTCTGAGGGTGAGATTTTACTTGTAATCAGTTTCTTAATGTATTAGGCTTAGACTTGCATATTTTTGCTTTATTTTGCTTGGTGACTTACTTTGTTCTGTCTGTTATTACTTGCAACCACTTAAATCCTACTTTTTATTCTTAATAAAATCATTTTTGTTTATTATTGAACCCAGAGTAAGTGATTAATACCTGGGGGAGCAAACAGCTGTGCATGTCTCTCTATCAGTGATATAGAGGGTGAACAATTTATGAGTTTACCCCATCTAAGCTTTATACAGAGTAAAACAGATTTATGTGGGGTTTGGATCCCACTGGGAGCTGGGTATCTGAGTGCTGGAGATAGGTGATCTGCTGAGCAGTTTTTGGTTAAAGTTTGCAGCTTTGGGGGAGTGGACCAGACCTGGGTCTGTGTTGCAGCAGGCTAGCGTGTCTGGCTCAACAAAGGCAGGGTTCTGGAGTCCCAAGCTGGCAGAGAAAACGGGTTCAGAGGTAATCTCAGCACGTCGGGTGGCAGTCCCAATGGGGTCTTTGTGACCAAACCCATCACAGTTACCATAATACAAATATTTATAATCCTCAAAACAGTTTAATCTGAGTTTCCATTGCTATGTATGATGATTAGCACTTTAACATATACTTGTAAATGACTTTACGATCTTTGTGTTAGTGAAATGTATAGTGTGTTTCTGTGTATGTCAAGGATTGTTTCAAACCCTGTTCCCATAATGAACTGTATATATTGGATCATGAACCTACTGAAACAACTATTTCTGTTGATTTGGGAATTCTAATAACTCCTGGTTTCCTCATAATTTTTGGCATCCTATTTTAACTGCAGCAAATGAAATATATTTAATGATTTTCCAATTAACTCCTAAGCCTGCTAAAGTGAAATATATTTGTATATATTTTTAACCAAATAGCTTTGAGTTTTTAACTAGGCTTTTAGCTTTCAGGGTATTAAGAGCATGAAAACATTTAAAGAAGCATGTGCTTATCTGCAAGAATATAGGGAGAAAGGTTTGCACACACTGTTCATAGATTCCAACGCTAGAAGGGACCATTGTGATCATCTAGTCCAACCTCCTGTGTAACACAGGCCATAGAACTTCTCCAAAATATCTCGTAGAGCATGTATCTTGGCCTTTTTAAATAGGAAAGATATAATCACATGACTTTAGAAGCCAGGGTCTTAGACACGAGCTTACAGCGCCTTAATTGGGTCTTGTAAAGAGATGCAAAGGCTGATTACAAAAGGCTGATTTTCAAATTTCAAATATCTTTTAAATATTTTTGTAGTTGAACCAGGTGGCTGGGTGCAATTCCCACAGCTGATTCAGCCATTTTTGTGATTTCAGCCTCTGAGGCTGATTTTGTTCAGTTTTCAAAGGGACAATCATTCCTGCCTCTTTTTATTAAAATCTTGTTTTACATATATTATTTTTGGAAATTGTGATGGGCATTAGCTCTTGACTGGTCTGATGCCCCCACCCTCTGTTGCTTGTCCTGTGGTCTCACTCTGTGGACTCAGGTCACTCCCTCTTTTTGATGTGGTCCTCCGGTCAGGTCACTATAGTCCTTGATTTCAGAGTATCAAATTCCACTGGACAGATTGTTCCAGCCAGGCAGTCTTCTGATCTACTGCCCAGTCTGTGCCACTTTCCCAGTGGCACAGACTGTCTGGCGACAGGCGGAGAACATATTAAAAAGAGGTCCAAGAGGGGCATTCTGTGTTTGTTAACTGTGTGTTACTCCTGTTAATTGTTAATGGGAATGATGTTGCAATGCATCTGCAACCTTGCAAGATGTGGCCTGTTAAGGGAGCCAGTAACTCTACCCTAGCTGTTGACTCTGTGGGTAGACAAGTTTTCCCATACCCATTAGATTTAGAATTGGAGGGAGAAAGAGGTGGATTGTGACTTCTACTGATAGGCTTTGCCCTGGAAAACTTGTGAATGTGTAAAGTACTGGAGCAAGAGCAACCATAACCCAATGTTGTGCTCAAAGTGGGAGAAATGTTTCTTATTTGTCTCCATGGAGTATTATTCTTGGTGAGCCCAGTCCTGCCTTTCATACACCAAGCTGATTTTCTAGGCTCCATCTTCATGCTGAAACAACATACCACTTCTCTCCTGCTGCTGCCACCCAAACCTAGAAAAAGCAATGATTGACAAATAGACTAAAGCATATTAAGCAGAGAATAACCTCCTGTGATGGTGCAGATTTATTAGAACTTTCATCTCTGCCTCTTTAATTACCTTTGTGGTCAGTAAACCTGCTTAGCTAAATCTTGAAAACAATGTAGAGAGGTAAATAGTGGGGTCCCTCAGGGATCTGTAGTGGGACCAATATTGTTCAACGTATTCATAATTGATTTGGAAAAAGGGGAAAATTGTGAGGAGGCAACATTTGCGGATGACACAAAAGTACTCAAGATAGAAACGTCTAAAGCAGACTGCAAAGAGTTACCCAGTTTTGTGAGATCCCTTTGTAACTGGGCAACAAAATGGCAGATGAAATTGAATGTTGTTAAGTGTAAAGTAATGCACACTGGAAAATGTAATCCCATACATACAAAATGCAGGAGTCTAAATGAACTTTTTCCACTCAAGAAAAAGATCTTGAAGTCATTGTGGATTGTTCTCTGAAAACATCCACCCAATGTGCAGCAGCAGTTGAAAAAGCTAACAGAATGATAGGCACCATTAGGAAAGGGATCAATAATAAGATAGTACGTATCATAATGCTACTATATAAATCCATGGTACACCCACACCTTGAATACTGCATGCCGTTTTGGTTGTCCTGTCTCAAAAGAGATATATTCGAACTGGAAAAGGCACAGAGAAGAGCAACAAAATGGATTTGGAATATGGAACAGCTTCCATATGAGGAGCGATTTAAAAGACTGGAACTTGGACAAGAGACGGCTAAGGGGGAATATGATAAAAGTCTATAAAATCATGAGTGGTGTGGAGAAAGTGAATAAAAAAGTGTTTTTTACCCCTTCACACAGTACAAGAACAAGGGGTCACCTAGTGAAATTAATAGGCAGCAGGTTTAAAATAAACAAAAGGAAGTATTTCTCACAATGAACAGTCAATCTATTGATCTCATTGCCAGGAGATGCTGTAAAGGCAAAACTATATCTGGGTTCAAAAAATAATTAGACAAGTTCATGGAGGCTCAATCACAAGTTCCATCACAAAGCACAAACAGTCAAATGTGTAGTCAGAGTGACTAATTTGTGAACAACCCATAGGCTGAAATAAGTCCTCATGAAGTGTTCAGCAAATGATGAATAATGAATACAACTGTAAACAATCAACCCACAAAGGGAAAACAAGGTTAAATTGAGTTGAAATCTCTTCACAAAGACTCTCCACCACTTAAATCTTCAAAACAGGGTTTCTGTGGGTCTTAAGTGAGGCCTTCTGCTCAGGGGGATATTTCACTCTGAATGACTAATTCCCTACAAATACTTTAACTTGTTTTAGGATCTCAAGATTTAGCTAATTGTGAGATCATTTTTTTATATATAACAACTTTGCTATGGGTGAAATTTGCCCAAATGTAGAGGGCTAGCAGAAAGGCTAGGGATCACTTAAGTAGTGCTGGCTGAGAATTTTTTTCAATGAAACAGATTTTCCATCAAAAATGCCAATTTATTGAAACTGAAACTTTTTGCAAATCAGGGGTGGTTTCAGTGAATCTCCTGATTCAAAGTGTTGGAAAAAGGGATTGAAATTATTAAAATAAAACGTGTAAACATTTTTTAAATGAAAATTTCCAGTTTTCTGATTTGAAATGACTTTTTGGTTTGAAGTTTAAGCTAATTAGAATCAGGAATTTTTATTTAAGAAAAAAAGTTCAAAATCAAAACTAAACACTTCAAAATATTTGAAACAACATGTTTCAATTGAAATGAATTGAATAATGTTTCAGTTTTTTGGTTTGTGAATACTTTTTGTCATTTTGACTTTTCATCCTAATTTGAGACGGGAAACAACTTTGAAATCTGGAAAATATTTGAGGGATGAGAAACCTGTGACTACCACTCCCTGTTCTCCCCCACGGCTCTCCACTTTAACTCACAGGGGTCAGTTTTACTGTATATAAGGGCTTGTCTGCACCTGTAGAACAGCTATTCAGGAACTTACAAAATGTGTTAAGCTAAACAGGAACAAGGTACACTTACTCCAGAATAAGAGTGTGCACATATGAAGTTATTCAGGAATGCCTGTTTCTGAATAGCTCCTAAGCAAAAAGCTCACTGTAACCAGAACTGCAATTAGCACATTCCACTGAAACATTTAGAGACTTTTATTCTTTTTGACTCTAAAGAGTTTTCTGATAAACGTATTCTTCCTCTTCTGATGTTTAAAAAGCCATGTGCTTTAATCCATGAAGGGGCAGAATTTCCCTCTACATCAGCAGAGATGTTACGTGACCTGGCTTTCTCTTTTTGTACCATCAGTACATTTTTCTTTTAAATCACTTAAAGTAGAACACCTCGTTTTCCTGTAGTGCTAGCATGTATAAATAAAACAATTGCAAATATTTCATAATGTACATTATCCTCTCCACACTAAAAAACCAGGATTTATTCTTTGATCACTGGTTTTTAAATGTGTCTTCAAAGATTGTATGCAGTGTAGTAGTAGCTGTGTCAGCCCCAAAATATTAGAGAGACAAGGTGGGTGAGGTAATGCATTCTGGGCCCATTTTAACCTTGTGGAACCAGCTTACTGATTTTTATAGCATTGGACTCACTTAGTCCATGACTGAATATAAGCCTATATGTGAACCAGAATTTACGGAAGATCATCTCTGATAAAGTCTTAATTGTTTGTCTTCTGCAGTGCATCTCAAAACACATCCCTTTGCAGTATGCAAGCAGAGCACATTGAAATGCCTTAGATTTTCAAATGTTTCACCATTCCCTTTATTCTCTGCCCTGTAGTGTCAAACTAGTTACAGCAAATATTGATACACAATCCTGTTACAGTAGGACATAAGAGAGAAATTGAATGAGTATTCAACACACTGGTACACAAAGTATTTGGCTGTTATGGTGTATGTAATATAAACAATTAAGCATTTTTTCTTTTAAATATTTAATATTCATGCAGTCAGAGTAAAAAAAAAAAAGACCCTTCTGCTGGAAACAATCTTCCTATATCCACATGGGACTGACGACAACTCAGTCAACTCATCTGTTAAACCGCACATTTTAATATCTTGGATAATACCAGAAATTGCTGTCTGATAATAGTTAGGTAGAGGACTAGTGGGGATAGCTCATTCTTAGTGAAAAATGGATTCATGTTTTAGCTTTCTCCACCACCCTTCTTCTGTTGTTTAGAATGTGAGCTGAGATGGTATTTTATTATGCAGTGGGGAAAGTGCCTACTACATTGTACAAACTTCCATAATCAAATAATAAATAATAAAAAGAGCAGAAAGCGGAATACGTGGTGATGTGAGTTACTTTGGGAAATTGCTGGAGGCAGGTAAAGCATGCTTATACCTATATGATGGGAGTACAAAACTACCTGCTGGCTAGGACTCCCTGGAATAATATTACTTAGCACATATACTTACCTTTACAAAGTGTGATTCACAATGTAAGTACCATTATGCCTGTTTTACACATAGGGAAACAAGAACACACAGATGAACTGGCTTGCCTCAGGGCACTGAGCAAGACAGTAGCAGAGTTGAGAATAGAACCCAGCTGTCTTAACTCACTATCTGGTGCTCTCTCTCTCTCTGGTGCACTGCCTTATCTCCAGTGAGACTCTTCAGCTGTTCTCTGTTATTGCTCAACTACTTAACACATGGTCATTAGGGAACTTTAATGGCCAGCAGTGATTTTTCCTCCTGTAAAAAGACCTAGATAAGATGCCATCCCTGCCAAGACAAGCTCAAAGGCAGACCCACCACCCAAGGAGACCTAGAGGACAAATACAACTTAAAGGGTTTTTTGTTTTTTTAGTGAGTCAGTACTAGAATAATGTAGATGTGGATTAGAGTTCATGGGCCTTTCTGAAGAAATGGAGGAAGATATTTAATTTTCTTGGGAACTATGAGTCAGATCCAAGAGGGCAATATGGGTCTTCTTGAGAATTCCTCCATATAAACTGGACTTCCTGTTCTTTATCTATCTGCTTTAACCTTTGGACAGGAAGTTCCAAACAGGCAACTATCTATATAATATGTTTTTAAACAAACAAAAACTCCTTTAAATGCTTCTATTCACCCTAATCAGTGCATATGACCTTGTACATTTTCTGATACCCAGGAAAGGCACAAGGTAATATCTTTTATTGGATTCATCTGCTGTTGAAAGAGACAAGCTTTTGAACATCACAGAGCTGAAGAAGTTTGAAACCCTTAAGAACAAGTGGCCCAGCAAATCTAGCCCTCAGAGTATCCCCCTTATATAGGGGCATCATTGGGTTGCACAGAGTATTCAGAGAAGGTGCCATGGCCAGGACTATGCAGTTAGCAGTGTGTATGATAGAACACCCTGAAGGCTGCTCTAACCTGCTCTTAGGGAAACCACCCTGTGATATAATGGCCCTAGGAGCAGGGGAATGCAAATGGCTTCTTTGCTGTGCCAAATTTTCCTGGGCTACAGCTGAGGATCTGGCTAGCAGGAATTATCAGTAGACTGCAGTATCTTCATAACAATTTTAAGAGGTTATAAGTCAGGGATCAGCAACCTTTGGCATGCAGCACATCAGGGAAATCCTCTGGCGGGCCAGGATGGTTTGTTTACCTGCAGCATTCACAGGTTCAGCGGATTGCAGCTCCCATTGGCCGTGGTTCGCTGTTCCAGGCCAATGGGAGCTGCGGGAAGCGGCATGGGCCAAAGAATGTGCTGGCTGCCACTTTCCACAGTCTGCATTGGCCTGGAACGGTGAACCACGGCCAGTGGAAGCTGCAATTGGCCGAACTTGGGGATGCTGCAGGTAAACAAACCATTCCGGCTGCCAGTGGATTTCCCTGATGGGCTGTGTGCCAAAGGTTGCTGATCTCTGTTATAAATAAAGAGTAGGAATATTATTCACTAACAGATGAAAAGCCAAAACAAATCTACCTATTGTTAATCCACCTCAGATAAATCTGCCCCAGGGATTCCGTAGACCCCAGTTTTTACAAGTAAAATATTATTTTACTTCAGTTAGCCTTGGGTCCAGTCTGAAGTATTAAAAAAAAAGAGAGAGTGCGTGAGAGAGAATTTGGAAAGGTGCTTTGCATTATTTTTAGTGCAATCATAGGATGAAATCAGCTGTGGGTCCTATACCTTTGCTTTAAAGTTTAAACTGGCAACCCTGCTGATGTCTTGCCTCACAGAATCTGGACTAACTAAGATTGCAGAAAGCCAGTCAGATCAGATTTGAGCACTGCTAGTCAGCGAGCTTTTCAGACCTTTGTCTGCAAACTTCTGGGGTTCCTTGAATCATTCGCTCCTTGAGCTGCTTCACACAGAGATATTATCTGATTAAATTATTATTCTACCCCCACATGCCATGGGTTCCAGTGGAGCATCAGACATAATGGTGTATAGAAACAGAAAATAAACTCAGTTTCCATGAGACGGGATCCAGATGCTGTAACGTGAAACCTTACTGCAGAAGCTTACATGGCAATATTTTCATTGATAATTAAGAGCAGGAACAATTTCTCAGTTTGAAACGCTTATGAACTTTGTAGCTTCTGTAGGCCAGGATCACTGCACACACCAGGGGCTTCTTGCATCCCTTCATTTTTACTCCCCCCTCCTCCGACACACACTCTCCCTCTATTTCAGGGAGTCCCTGCAACCCCTCAAATCCTTCCATATCAGGAACTCTGTTTCCCATTCTATACCATCTCCCATTCTCTCCCTCCACCTCTTGCCAGTGGCTCTTCATTCCCTCTTTTTCCTCCCTTCTCCATCGTGGTAAGGTCTTTGTGTGCTACCTGTTCCCCCCTTCTCCCCACACCAAGTCCCCTCATGACCCCACTTCCAAGGCTGGGGCTTTGTGGGTGCCTCTGTTCCTTCCCACTATTTTCATTTTTTCCCTTTCTGTCTTGCAGATAAGTCATTCAGGGTGTTGACATTTTTAACTGTATTCAGAGGATGGGGAGAGCTGGAAGTTATTTAGGGCTGCCATCAACCAGTTGTTTGCAGAAGGGTGGCAGAAGCTGCTGGATCTGCTAACCAGATGGCCGGGGCTCTGTGTAATCCTCTTTTCTTCCTTTTTTTTTTTTTTTCAATTTTTGCCAAAATTGCGAGGGTTCCTCCCATTGCCCTGAGACAGAGAAATGCCGTCAAGTTGTAAGACCTTGCTTCGCTCAGCCAAAAAAATTGGGGCAGCCCCGCCACTAAGCTGGCATGGAAAACATTCATACTGAAACCTCATGCTCACATCAAGGATGAAATGATTGCACCTTAGCCTCATTCTGAGCCTGCTTTTTTTTTTCTTTTTTTTTTTTTTAATTGAGACTGTGCTAGTGTGACCGCGTGTGAGAGAAGAACAAATTAAATAAAATGGACTGACCTCACTTTTTAGGGGAGCGAAGAGTCTTCCTCTAGAATTTCTCATTTCCTCCTTTTGTTCACCTCATTCTTAAGGCTGCATGTTCAAACAGGTCTCCCTCTAGCTGAGAGGCCTAGACATGGATTTCTCCAGAATGATTATGCTTCCTTTGGAACTTACCTGTACCTCTCACCCCTGGAGAGCAGGGAAGGGGCACTCAAAAGCAAAGGAAGCCAAATAAAAAGAACATCAATGGTATTTATTTAAATCTCATGTGTTTTGTGTGTGGCCTGACACATCTTTGAATGATTGGGGTTGGCAACTGTGACAGGGTTGGGCCAGATGGCTACAGGAGAGTAATAGAAGGCAGATATATTAGCCCCAGGCTACGTAGGTCCCTTTTCCCTGGGTAAGGTAACAGGGAAGGTTTTTTTTTTTTTTTTTTTTTTTTTACAAATGTAAGAACTGCTTTATTGTGATGTGTTTTGTGTAGGACAGTATAAACTGCTATATAATTCATCATTATGCCAGAAAAACCAAAAAGTTAATTTTTTAATTGGGTGCCTCAGCATGGCATCCAATTTTGTGCATGTAAGCAATTATGCACACAAATACTAGTAGTTAGACACTTAACTACTGTGACAGGGTCGGGCCAGATGGCTATACGAGAGTAATAGAAGGCAGATATATTAGCCCCAGGCTACGTAGGTCCCTTTTCCCTGGGTAAGGTAACAGGGAAGGTTCCAGAACAATCAGGAACCTTGTGGAGACAATTAAGACAGACAGGCTGATTAGAACACCTGCAGCCAATGAAGAAGCAGCTAGAATCAATTAAGGCAGGCTAATCAGGGCAACTGGGTTTTAAAAAGGAGCTCACTTCAGTTTGTGGTGTGTGGGTGAGGAGCTGAGAGCAAGAGGCACTAGGAGCTGAGAGTGAGAATGTGGACTGTTGGAGGACTGAGGAGTACAAGCATGATCAGACACCAGGAGGAAGGTCCTATGGTGAGGATAAAGAAGATGTTGGGAGGAGGCCATGGGGAAGTAGCCCAGGGAGTTGTAGCTGTCGCACAGCTGTTCCAGGAGGCACTAGACAGCTGTATTCCACAGCGCCCTGGGCTGGAACCCGGAGTAGGGGGCAGGCCTGGGTTCCTCCCAAATCCTCCCAACTCCTGGTCAGACACAGGAGGAGTCAACCTGGACTGTGGGTTCAGAAAAACGGCCAAGCTGAGGGCTGCCGTGAAGCTCCAAGGCGAGCAAATCTGCCAATAAGCGCAAGACCCACCAAGGTAGAGCAGGAACTTTGTCACACAACACTGAAGTTGCCTTGCAGCAACATGAACAAACTAGATTTCACCTGAATCCAAGGGTTTCCTCCCTCCTGCCCTGTGTATGAGGTTTCCTATTTAAGGCACACATCAATAACGTCCCAGATTCTCTCTCTCTCTATCTGTTCCTGTAACAGGCTCCATTCTGGCAGAAGGAGGCCAGCTAAACTGAACAGTTGAATCCCAGGCTGCAGGACAGCAGGATGATATCTCGTGTTCAGCTTCTGTATGATTTAACAATAAACATTCTCTTAATCTCAACCGACTGGAGTGTTCTTGAGACAAATCTCCGCAAATGGAAAGAACTGCTAGCTTTGCACTGTTTGTGCAGAACTGCTGCTGCCATGGTGTTTCCCTTCCCACTACATTGGCTGTCAGAGCACTGTAAAACTGTACCAGCTGTTGGGAAAATGGCAATTTTCCATAGTTTAGTGCTCCTCCTGCCAATAGGTAGTAGTTTGTATGAGAAACGGTTAGGAAATTCTCCTATTACCACTTGTGGATCTTGACATGCTGTAGGTTTCACTGCTATCCTTTGGATCAAATCCTCATCCTATTGAAGCCAATGGCAAAGATCCCACTGATTTTAGTGGAAACAAGATTTGGCTATACGCATCTGCTCCTGATTTATACCATCATGACATCAGAACTCCTTCGACTCTCCAGGAGTTAACATCTTGTAGGTAAGAGGAGAAGCCAGCCCCAGGTCTCTCATTCTTCCTTCAGCCGGAGTGGTGGGTGGAGCTGGTGATCTGCTGCAAAAAGAGCAGGTGTTATTCATTGTTTCTATTTTGATGGTGCCTAGAGGTCCCAGTCAGGCATAAGAGTCCCACTGCACTTTGCCCTGCAGGGCTCGGAATATGCTGCTGTTTAATTGCAGTGTAGATATGACAGGTTTCAGAGTAACAGCCGTGTTAGTCTGTATTCGTAAAAAGAAAAGGAGTACTTGTGGCACCTTAGAGACTAACCAGTTTATTTGAGCATGAGCTTTCGTGAGCTACAGCTCACTTCATCGGATGCATAGCATATCGTGGAAACTGCAGAAGACATTATATACACACAGAGACCATGAAACAAAACTTCCTCCCACCCCACTCTCCTGCTGGTAACAGCTTATCTAAAGTGATCATCAAGTAGGGCCATTTCCAGCACAAATCCAGGTTTTCTCACCCTTCCCCCCCCGCCCCCCCCCCACACACATACAAACTCACTCTCCTGCTGGTAATAGCCCATCCCTCTTTGAAACCTCTCTCTATAATGCGCATGATAATCAAGGTGGGTCATTTCCAGCACTAATCCAGGTTCCCCCCCCCCCCACACCCCCCTCCAAAAACCACACACACAAACTCACTCTCCTGCTGGCAATAGCTCATCTTACAATGTGCACAGCAATCAAGGTGGGCCATTTCCAGTGTAGATATGGAGGCTTTGGCTAGAGCCTGGGCTCTAGGACCCTGGAAGGAGTGAGGGGTCCCAGAGCTGGGGCTGCAGCCCATGCCCAAATGTCTACATACACCAAAATAAAACAGCCCCAAAATAAAACTTAGCCCGAGCCCTGCGAGGCCAAGTCAGCTGGCATGGGCCAGTCGCGGGTGTCATTGCAGTGCAGGCATACCCTTAGAGGGAGTTTTGTGTGGCTTAGAGCTTTGCATTTCCCCAATCATTTAATATTTTCTTCCTTTGCCCGTTTATATTTTATTCTCTAGGATTTTGTCTCTTTGCTTTAGTGTCATTTGCAGGGACAGATTAAAGCCGGATACTTAAATGCCTGCAATTGTGGCCTTCAGTCAGACATAGGCCAGATGGCACCATGAGTCAGAGGCAAAGTCACAGCCACCAGTACAGTGTACAGCTAAATTTTCCTTCCGGGCTGGCTCTCTTGGGAGGAAGATCAAGGACTTAGGAGCAGAAAGTTCACTCCCACTGCGTGTGTTTGTTTTGTTCATCCTGTCTGACTTCTAGGCTAAGTTCTTTGGAATAAGGACTGTATGTGACTGCACAGCACCTAGAACAGTGAAGGTCTGATCCTTGATTGGAGTACCTAGGCTACAACTAATAATCTAGAGGAAGAGTCTCCATGTGGCCTTATCAGAAAGATTATTGGGGGTAACCAAATGAGGGAAAATGGAGAGGCTCTTAGGAGTTGTGGGAAAGGGGGGAAAAATCCAGATGGGAGGCTGAGCACTTCACCAATTGAAAATTTTCACCCCGACAGGTTTTCCTTGCTGAATTCTAGTATCCAGGCCATGAGGCTGCTAGAGTGAGTGAGCGTCTATAATTTTTCCTCTAGAGTCTAGCTGGTGGGGGAGGGCATTTTGATAGATTGGGTGCCTTTTTTTACCCTAATACACTTGCAGTGAGCTCAGGCAGTGATGGTCCACTCTTGTCTTTCTCAGCAAGCAGAGGAAAACTCTATTCTTCATATTTACAATGAAGCACTAAATGTATCAACCTGAAAATAAACTACTAAGCAGTTTCCACTTACAGTCTACAAACTTTTCTGATGATTTTTCCCCCTCCCTCTAATGCCTTTGTGGCCTTTATGTCCCTCCTCCTCCTTTCCACCTCTCATGGGAGTGTGAAAGCTGTTGATCAGTAACGTAAAATTCAGATTAAGCCCACTGGTTCAGAAAGTCAAATTTGTCCTTTGATTCTTCTCCTGCTTTTGCCAAGTAGTGGAAAATTGCTTTTTGATTATGGAAAAGACTCAGAGCTACAAGTGTGTGTGTGTGTGTGTGTGTGCACGCACTTATTGGAGGGACGCTGGGGATAGTGGAGGTGCTGGCTATTTTGTTGTTATAGTTTTATTTGAACAGCTTTATTTTATGCTTCTAGCCTTGAAGAGTTCTCTAGACAGACACTAGCCAAAAGCAGCTGAATGAACCCACTGGGTATGATTGATAATGTGCTGGCTTGCGTGCAAAGCATGTGTCACTGCAGACTTCTGAGGGATGGAATGTCACACTTGCTAGTAAGGTTCTCTCGAGTGGTTGTCCTGCAATGGATATTATAGCTAGTGGTGATGGGAAGGGAACTTGTGTGTTTTCATGCTGAAGGTCCTGGCTCCTTTCCCCCACTCTCATGTGTACATGGTTTAGTTGACTACAGTATCTGAGACATGTGGCAATGGATTAATCCCAATCAATGAGTCCCAAAAGAAATCCTTATCCTCTTTTTTGCCTCCCATCCCTGAACTGGATCTTGGAGGAACACCCTTCTCCAAGTGTGTATTGAAACAGTGTGGCAATTTCAAGGGGACACAATGCTGTTTGTTGTGTCATCTTTCAGATGTGATTTTAAACCTGAGGTCCTGAGCCCCTGTGATCACTAAAGGTTCCATGGCAATTTATGCAAGAGAGAAATAGAAACCTTGATGTCCTGGCCGAATACAACTGTTTCCATACTGGGTGTGGTGACCTCCCTAAGCTGACTATCAAAAATTCTTTTTGCACTCTTAATTGAATATTTCTGCACTATTAATTGAAGATTTTTCTTTACTACCTGCCCTAAACTGTGTTGAAATATTTCTGTGAGCTGTGGAAGATCCACTGCCTTCCACACCAGAAGAGGCTGCATTTCAGTGATGGCTCCTTTCAGGGATCCTTTAGGATGTAAGTTGCTATATAAACATTCAGTATCCATTAAATGTGGCCTAAATCTTGGGGCCGTGTGGATTTACAGATACATAGGTTTTCTTGGTTAACTTGACTGTTTGCATTACTTTAAATTAGTTTTATTAAAACCTCAAAGAAAAGAATATTCCTGCCATCCTAGTCCTCCTGTAGAACCCCCGAAAGTACTCACAAGGGCTGCTTCGTGACAAAGGAAATCTGTTTATATACCTGTGGAACAGAGAGCCCTACTGATTTACAGTCAACTTGGATTTGTGAAATACAGATTGTGCCAAACTAACTCAAGGACCTTTTTCAGTATAGTATCTGTCTAGGGGGAATTAGGAAACTGTGTGGACAGAAAGGTCCCTAATGGCATAAACAGTTCAGAGAGTCTGGAGAAGAGTTGTCCGGGTAATATAATGTGGATATTAAACAAACAAAGCAACCTGGCAGTCCATCTAGCAAGCAATGAGTTAGTGGCATTGTATTAGAATAAAGGCAGGAGTTATCAACTGAGGTCCCATAGGCACTGATGTTTAACATATTCATTATTGATGTAGAGGAAAGTGAAAGAGACAAAATGGCCTGATGATGCAAAGCTAGGACTTATAGCAAACACACACCCAGTCGATTTGTTGGACCAGTGGGAGATGAAGTTTAATGTAGAGTGTAAGATTATTCACTTTGGATAAGATTCACCCCTTTGCAGAGGGCTATAGCAGATATAATCCCCTAAGGGGGACATAAGGAGCACACAGACCTTGTGCAGGCTCCATGCATGGGGTGAAAGTCACATTTAAGGAAGATTAATACAGATTTTACATGGCATTGAGTTAAATTAGAAGTAAAAAGGGGCAACTTGCTCAAACTGAATGAATTATCAGTTCAATGACTGCAAAAAGAAGGCCAATTCCATTCTAGGGGTGCAAATACAGAGCACTTTCTCTTTGGGCAAGGACATTATATTGCCACTTTTCACTGCATTGTGAAAGACCACATTTATTATACCCCACATAGTTTGGATCTTCACACTCTGAAAAGAAATTCCAAATGAACCAGAGAGAGGGTTAAAAGAAAGGTAACTAAAATGATATAAGGTAAGTCAAGAGCATGACCTGGGAGGGAGATGATTCCCACTGCTTTCCAGGGTCTAAAAAAGGAACAAGAGACTGAAGCTGGGATAAAAACCCCCAAACATACATGTCCCTAAGCAGCACCCTCAATGTCAGCCTTGGCTTAGAGACAAGGGAAGGCATTCAGCCGTGGCAGTTCACACTGCCCTCTCATCCTCACGGTGATCCTCCGAGGTCAAGATTGAAATGCGTTTGTGGCAGGGGGATGCTTGCCCTGCGTACCCTATGATGTACAGTGGCTGGCCTGGGGATAAATAGATTACATTGGTCTCCGGTCCATCAGTCGGATATCTTTCCTAAGCGATACATGCACACAAAAATTGAAAGTAATAAAAGATCTATTTAAGGTTGGATATTAGGGTAAAAGTTTAGTGACACTAGGAGAATGGGGAAGTGTACTTAATAAGGTCTACAGTCATCACTAGACATCTATAAGAAATAGATAGGAATAGCTAATAGAATAAGTAAGGTGTTCTATTAGATAACCCAAGAGCTCACTTTCAATCCTGCTATGATTCTATGAAGACTTCAATCATGATAGCCAGAGCAAGGCAGCAGGGTGGAGAAGGTAGTTGACTTATTTGTAGTTTTATTGTGCAAGTTGCTCTGTGGTGGGTGAGGAGAGGTGGGGAGCCAGATCTGTGTCAAAGACGTGGCTAGAACTCAAAATATGAACAAAAGTATAACAGGGGTATAACCATCTGCAATTGCAGATATGTGGCAATTTATTTGAACTATTACTCATATTTTTTAACGTTTTAGGCATCAGAATTACAAGCATCTGCATTACAAGCACTCCGCATACTGAGGCAGTGAGCCATAGAGATATTTTAAGAATGATCTAGGTTAAGATTTCCAGAGCTGCATAAGAGATTTGGAAACCCAATTCCTATTAAAATTAATGGAAATTGGGCATCCAATTCCCCTTAGATGTCTTTAGAAATCTGTCTTATTTTTTTTTCTCCCTAGCTTTTCCTCTTTTATGTGTAGTATGCACCTTTAAGGATTGTTACATACTAGGATAAAGTCACACTGTTGGGATTCTGACAGCCATTTTACAAATATATATGGGTACCTTAATTTTTGAGCCTTTGTTTGCTGAGTTTTCTGTGAAAACAGCAGTATATTTGTATTCACATTTGCATTCAAATGTTAATAGATTTGCAATGAACATGTGATTCTTCCCACCTGCTAAACAGAAGGGAAAGAGTACTATGGGCAGAATTTTCCAATGTGGATCTCTACATTAGATGCCCAGTTTCACATTTAGGGAATGCAGTAAGTGCCTCAATGTGCATTTTAAATTCCTCAGTGCCCATTTGGTGTAATGCCCTGGCTCCTGTATCTGTGTTACTGCTGCCCTCTACTTTTTGAAACCCCTGTACTGATTTGAGTGATCAGATATGGAACTGGATGTCCAAGTTTGAAAACAGGGCTCAATGGGCCAAACTCTGCCCTAACTTTCATCCTGCACAACTCCACTGCTTTGAGTAATCACTGGAGGTGCATAGGGCATATGTCAGGGGAGAATCTGTCCCACTGTGCTGGGAAGGCCTGGTTTTATTAAATAACTACAGGTGGGCCTGAGGTGCAAAGCTTTGATTCAGATCTGAACTGGCTTGGGGTGTTTGCTGGGGATTTGGTTTGGGCCATTATAGAGTTAAATGCCAGCTACAAAGTCTGTGGCTGTTCAGAATGGAGACTGTGATACAGTCATAGCTACACTAAACAGAGGGGGAAGGCTCAGCAGAAGCCCATTGTTAATTGCTGGTTGTTTAGGTTCACCAGCCTTTTCTTCGGTTCAGCTTTCCAGGAACATACAAGTACAAGCAAATAGTGTGTGTGTGTAAAACACACTGAGATCTATAGTTTCTGTGGGCCCTAATTATATGTTATAAAGAGGGTGTAGCCCTCCTCTGGCTCCTGGTAAGTTATTGGTATGGTCTTGTTGTCCCACAGCTTGTGTACTCTAGACTGCTGTAAGCAGAGATGTAAGCCAGACTCACATCATGTGGCCTCCAACAAAGGGCAACTCAGACATACAAATAAAGGCTGTTTTTAAAGTTGTTTTGAAATGGGCTGGTCTTGTTTTCGTTTCCTAAAAAATATTGTATCTGTAGATAATTAACTCTCTGAAAGAGACAGTTGTTATTGAACAGCTTAAAGGCACATTCCACCCTCAGGCTAGGTCTGACATGGGGTTTCCTGAAGGCCATCATAGCCTTTATTTTTAATTTATGTAATAGGTTCCCAAAGGTTCATGCACTGCTAGGAAATTGGAGGCGATTTCTCTCTTGAATGGGCAACTTCCACAAAAGTTAGTGCATACATGCTAGGATTATTAAGACTAGGGTTATCCACCCCTAAAACAGAAAAAGATTACTCAGTATTCCTGGGCTGAATGTTGAGTTAGGGGAGGAAGGGGAATCTGGGTTCTCTTGAAAAGATCATTTAAGGGGGACCTATGAACTTGCCTGATTGACAACAGTGCTGGCAAATTACCTAGAGCACCAGCAGCACCATCTAATAGGTATAGATAGATAGAATGGCAGATGCAATCTGGTTAACAGGAAGTATGAACCACAAAACTACAGGTCTCAGCATGCAAGCTGGAGCACTGTATGATGGGACATGTGATCTCTGAAGGCATCACCTCTGTACTGAGAAGAAGAGCAACCATGGAATGAATCTAAAATCACATGGCCTGCATTTGGCCTGTGGGATTCGCTGTGATTCTACTGCATTAAAAGCTGCTGACAGCTGTTGCCCTGAGGGAGGGCCTCACCTGTATATGGATATGGATCAGACTTTAAATAGCTATTAAAACAAAACAAAAAACTTGCTTTAAGAAGTAAAAGGCACTGATCAGACAGAACAAAGCTAACCTCCAGCTATGTCAGCAGAAGGGTTCATATTTGAAAGGTGAACTGGAAGGGTTTAAAAAGAAAAGTTTATGGGTCTGCATTATTAATGTGATACATTTGGGGATTTTAAAAGAATGAAAAAGACAGTTTGAAAATTATTAAAAGCTCTTCACAAGCAGAGCTTAGCAGTAGAGACAGATTGTATGCTGGTTGGGGCAGGGACTATCTTTTTGTTCTGTGTTTTATGGCGCCTAGCACAATGGGGTCCTGGTCCATGACTGGGGCTCCGGGTGCCATGATAATAAATAAAATCATCATTAACAACAACAATAATAATAGAGATAAGCAGTAGGTCCTGGAAAAAGCCCTGTTAGGTCAGAAATCCATAGGGGCTGGATAGAAAGACTGTGGTAACCAGAGGCAGCAATGCAATGAGAAGAATTTAGGAGACCTGGATTTGCTCATGTTTTGGCTACTGTCCTGTCCATAAAAACAACGAGGAGTCCTTGTGGCACCTTAGAGACTAATGAATGTATTATGCCCAAATAAATTGGTTAGTTTCGGGGCCGGCTCTACCATTTTTGCCGCCCCAAGCAGGACGTCTGAAGACAGAAGCTGCTGCTGAATTGCCGCCGCGGCAGCCAGAATAGTAGAGCTGCCGCCCAATTGCCTCCACGGCACAGCCTGCAGGGTGGAGCTGCTGCTGATTTGTCTCTGCGCCGCAGCCTACAGAGTTAAGCTGCCGCCCTGACGGCACACGGACTGCCATCCCTTTCACAGTGCCACCCCAAGCACCTGCTTGGAACGCTGGTGCCTCGAGCCAGCCCTGATTAGTCTGTAAGGTGCCACAAGGACTCCTCATTGTTTTTGCTGATACAGACTAACAGGGCTACCACTCTGAAACCTGTCCTCTTTGTGAATTGCAGCCTGTGTACATTAGGGAATAATCTTACGTGCAAGGTTCTATCCTATGTCATCTAACTTCTCCTAATTCCAGACATTCTGTGGCCAATGTAAATACATATTTGTGCTCCTGCAGGAAGAACTGTCCCCTCCCCTTTGCCTTCTTATTCCCATACTGCTTAGTCATACAGTACAGTATGTCCCTTCTCAGTGGGTGGCAGACAGCTAGCTGCCCTTTCTCCCCTTTCATCTTTGTGAAAGCAAAATCAGACATGCTGAAATACTGATACCTTATTGGGGAGGTCTGGAAGAGAAAGTACAGGGCACCCTGAGCAGTGTAGTGCAAGGACCCAGCTGGTGACTTTTCCTGGGAAGGACAGACTTGAAAAGGAGTCAGTTTGTGTGCAACTCCGGCCACATTAAAAGTCTTTAGAAAGTCATAAGCCTTCTCTTCACTGCTCATGGATTGGCTCTCTGCATTTGTTGCAAAACCCACTCAGTAAGGCAGGAAAGCCATATCACAGTCTTTGAATAATAAGCGCTTCATGTTAGTATCTGCATTTTCTCAGAAATGCTCTGATATTAGGAAGTCAACTCAGCACTTACAGCCATAAAACTCAAAAAGCAGTTATCTCTCGTGTGTGTAGTTTAAAAAAAAATAGATGGCAAAGCTTTTAATTATAAGGAGGGGAAGAAGGTAGCCATAAAAGTGTTTAAAGCATATACACAACTGGCAGGCATGCACATGACTTCTGCTAAGCACAGGCAGAATATTTTCATGCCATGCTTCCTCTGGCAGGGCTTCGTGACAGCCTCTCTGGGTGTGTGAATGATTGTCCTATCATTAAGAATAATTGTGTGTTCTGGTTGAGGTAATGATGCCTGTAAGTAGGGTTGGAAGGATTCGATTTTTATTGGTAAATGTCAGTAAATGTTTTCACGTGCACACACAAACCGACGAAACAATACTTCCACTGACAATGGCCTACATTTAGAGATGGGCAAAGTAAGAAAAGTGCTGCTTGAGAAGGTATTTGTTTGACTTAAGGATATTTGCTTTGTATATTTTGACACGTGCTGCTGACCATTTGTGTTGTAATGGTTGTAAGTAAAGCTTTAACTTTTTGAAACTCAGCATCTACATTAAATAATTATTGTCTGAGTTCCCTATTGTCCGAACATCATAACTTCCCACAGCTGTGAGAAAAAAAACAGCAAAACAATCTAAATTGAATACAAATGCATGAAAATAAACATCAGTATTATCCACCAAAATTACAGATTTTTTTTTAATCTATAAGATGTCAGCCTCACCACTTCTTTAATAGAGTCCTTTTCTTGGGCCAGATCCTCAGCTGATACAAATCATTTTAGCTTCAGCTGAGCATCTGGCCTGTGTTACATTTTTTAACATAAATCAAAGAAAATTAAAAGCTAGCTGGAGCCGGTGGCATTAATTTCTTGATGTGAATTGCCATGTTGCCCTCACTTCTAATTTTTCTCCAGTCTTATTTCATTTGATGTTAGTGGATGTTGCTTAGTACAATCCCACATGTACCCCACAGGACTTAAGGCTATGCATTCAGAAGAAGTCTTGTATATATTTTAGTTAATATTTGTGTTGTGGCAGCTCCTTGAGGTCCCAATCTGGAACTGGGGACCCAATGTGCGGTATGCATGTATAACAAACAGATGGGCCCTGCCCTAAAGAGCATGCAATCTAAGAAATACCACAAAAACAATGCAAGTTAATATCACTGTGCCTAGTGATACAGTGGTACAAATGTGGCAGAGAGCTATTTAGCAAGTTACCATTCTAGATGCTTGATTATACCTGATTGGAAATTACCACATATTTGTCACTGGAATTCAGTGTGTGAAATTCACCCATGTTCAGAGATCTATTTATCACTTAAGTCCCACTTAAATTCAATTTTTGGAGGGCTTAGAAGGGACTTAACTGGTGCAAGTATCCTTGTGCTGTCCGTCTGAACGGGGGTAATTTCTCCCCACCTTTATAACATTATTACAATAATGCATGAACATGCAGTGGATAAGTAGTAGTACTTAGCACTTTCCAAACATAAATCTCAAAGCACGGGGTGGCGGCGGCGGCGGCGGGGAGGTAAGTACCATTGACCTTATCTTGCAGGTAAAGGGTGAAATCCTGGCCCCATTGAAGTCAAGGGCAAAACTCTTGTTGGCTTCAGTGTGACCCGGATTTCACATGGAGACTCTAAGGTTCAGAGAAATGACCTGCCAAAGAACACATAGCAAGTCAATAGCAAAACCAGGGATAGAACCATGTTTCTTGATTTCCAATCCAGTGTTTTCCCTAGCGGGAGACTAACTGCTTTCCCCCCCCCCCCCCATTAGGGCAGCATTTGGATGCCTGAATTTGGATGTTTGATGGAAGTGAGATCATATTACATGAATAATTTCCTGGAGCAGTTGTGGTTTTCAAATGTGGGCAAAATCTGCTCTCTCTCTTCTTGTGACCTATACCCTGGAATAGCAATGCATTCTGGCCAGGTATGAGCAGTTTCAGCTCTGCTGCAGTGCGATGAAAGGAAAGAGATGCAGGACTGGAGTATTTGAGTCTCATTTCTGCTAACTTGCTGGGTGATGGAAGAATCCCATGCACTGCTACAGGCTGGGACTAGACTGGCTAAGCAGCAGTTCTGCAGAAAGGGACCTGGGGATTACAGTGGATGAGAAGCTGGATATGAGTCAGCAGTGTGCCCTTGTTGCCAAGAAGGCTAACGGCATATTGGGCAGCATTAGTAGGAGCATTGCCAGCAGATCGAGGGAAGTGATTATTCCCCTCTATTTTGGCACCGGTGAGGCCACATCTGGAGTATTACATCCAGTTTTGGGAACCCCACTACAGAAAGGATGTGGACAAATTGGAGAGAGTCCAGCGGAGGGCAACGAAAATGATCAGGGGATTGGGGCACATGACTTATGAGGAGAGGCTGAGGGAACTGGGCTTGTTTAGTCTGCAGAAGAGAAGGGTGACAGGGGATTTGATAGCAGCCTTCAACTACCTGAAGGGGGATTCCAAAGAGGATGTAGATCGACTGTTCTCAGTGGTGGCAGATGACAGAACAAGGAGCTATGATCTCAAGTTGCAGTGGGGGAGGTCTAGGCTGGATATTAGGAAACACTATTTCACTAGGAGGTGGTGAAGCACTGGAATGGCTTACCTAGGGAGGTGGTGGAATCTCCATCCTTAGAGGTTTTTAAGGCCTGGCTTGACAAAGCCCTGGCTGTGATGATTTAGTTGGTGCTGGTCCTGCTTTGAGCAGGGGGTTGGACTAGATGACCTCCTGAGGTCTCTTCCAACTCTGATATTCTATCATTCTATGTTTCAGAGTAACAGCCGTGTTAGTCTGTATTCGCAAAAAGAAAAGGAGTACTTGTGGCACCTTAGAGACTAACCAATTTATTTGATCATTAGCTTTCGTGAGCTACAGCTCAGGAGTCATTCTATGACTATGTTTAAGTCACTTAACTTCTCTGCACTTCAGTTTCCTGATAATGTAGGATGGGGATAGTAATGCTCACCTCTCTGAAATGTCTGAGAGTGCTCTCATGCAAATCAGTGTCACCAAGTGAACAGAGCACTGGCGTGGTACTCAGGATGCCTGGGTTCTGTTCCTGGCTCTGTCACTGGTCTGCTGGGTGACCCTGGGCAGGTCAAATCTCCCTGTGTCGTTTCTCCATCTGTAAAATGGGGATAATGAAACTGATTGCACTTGAAAAGTGCTTTGAGATCTACTGATGAAAAGCCATGGGTAAGAGCTAGGGATTATTGTTATTATATAAATAAGTGCAGATGACCACTTGGAATCAAAATTATCCACTGTTGGTTGATGTTGTGTGGAGCTAGGCATTTTGTGTGTGCTTTAGCACTCTGAGTGATCTGCTTAACTGTTTCCCTTCTGCCTATTGCACCAGATATGTGGGGCAAAACGCAGCTTCTTATTCTCCCCTAATACCCTTCCATAGTCTGCCTTGGCTGAAGCCCCATGCATTGTCACTTTGCGGAACACATTGGAGGTATTCCTCTGAAATAGACAGGACATGATGCTGTCTAGCTGAGATGATCTATTAGAACAACTCTACTAGAACTTTTATGACTCAGTGAAATGTCTATTTTAAAGGTAAAATGGCATCCAGGCCCTGGTACAGAAAAAGAAGCTGTTTTCCAAGTTGAGAACGTTTAAATTCTTTATCTTTAGAACTGTTTGAATACTTTTTAAAATGCATAATTTACAAAAAACAAATTGCTCCTTGCAGTATATGCATATGCATCACAATGAGTTGCCCACACGGTTGAGGGTCGAAAACATACGCAAGATCTGTCTCTGCTTGGTACAGAGACAGATTCAAAATGACTGGGTTAAAAGGATGATTATATTTCCCCCCCTGTACATTTTGGTTAAAATGACAGTGTCTTCCTTCTGCTTTTTATCATGTGAAAGATGTCACGCAGGAGAATGGCCCCGTGAGAACCTTGTGCTATGCAGGAAAAAGAAGAGGCTAAGTGTCAATGATGCAATACAGATGCAGACATCAAATGACAGTACTTTTTTGCTGGGGGGTGGAGGGGGGAGGAAATATATTTGCTGCATTGGGAGCAGGCAGTTCTCCATGTAAACCAGCAGTTGTGTAGGCAGGATGTTGATGGGGTGCTTATATCTTGAGGCTGATATTCTTAAAGCTTCCAAAGGGAAATGGAAGCCCCATTTCCATGGAAATGAAAGGCAATGGAAACTGAACATTCATGTTGCCTAGATGGCTTTGAAAATACAGCCTGGCCTTTTAAGGTGGCTTGCTAATTGGAGCTGATTATGTTGAATTGTACTGCTATGTGTTCACTATGCTGGAGTGTAATTGTGATGTATTTTTAAGATGTGATGGGTGCTGTGATGGTGCACAACTCACCACTGCAGCACCTCCTGCTGGCTGTCTAGGGAATTAGCACTGCACCCTCTTTTGGTGGTGTCTTGCCCACTGTCACCTCTGTTCCTGGACCCACATCAATCCCAGGACCACAGCGTCCTCTTCAGTGATGCCGCTTTCCAGCTGTGTCACACTCTGTGTTCACCCCGTCGGGGGGACCTGCAGTCCACGGTCTAGCCACTTCCTTCAGTAGCTCCAGCACCCTCTTTGCCGTGGCATCAGGGCCTCAGTCTGGAGATCCCTGCAGCCTGCCCAGGGAATATCCTTCCACACAGACTCTTTGTCTCCTGGTTCTCCGCTGGAAATGTTTTTTCAAGAAGGGGGCTGAAACTATTAAAAGGAGGGGCAAACACTCCAAGGCACGCCCACCTCATTCTCCACACCTGAGAAGACAACAGAAACAGCTGTTGGACTCTGGGGGAGGGATCCTGACCTGAAAGTTTGGTCAGTAATCTGCTAGAGCATGTGGTGAGAAAGTTTGCTTTGTAACTAAAATAGTTTAAGTAGATGCTAGTAAGCATTTTATCTTTATTTTTCTATTATCCATTTCTGACTCTTATGTCTCATTATTTGTATTCACTTAAAATTTCTCTCTTTGTAGTTAATAAACTTGTTTTACTGTTTTATCTAATCCAGAGTGTTTAAACTGGAATGTCTGGATAACCCTATTTAAAATAATAAAATGTCAAATTGTTCCCTTAAAGGAATAATGGACTTAATGTATTTGGGCTGTCTAGGAGAGGGTTGGGCAGTGCAAAACATACATTTCTGGTGGAAGATCTGGGGTTGGGGGTGTGTTGGGGACATGCTGAAGTATAACCAAGGCTGGTGAGAGCCAGGCTGAAGCTGGCAGGCTGCAATTAGACACAGACACTCAGGATATGGCTTGCATGCTGGAAGGCTGTTTGTGAACGGCTCAGGTGGAAGCTACTATAGCAAGGCAGTGTAAAGCACCCCAGGTTGCAGGGCAGGGGTGACACAGCCCTCCCATTAGTTTGGATTGTGCCCTGCTATGTCACAACTTATTTATTATTTGTATTGCAGTATGCCCAGGAGCCCCAGTCATGGGCCAGAGACCCATTGTGCCAGGCGCTGTTCAAACACAGAACAAAAAGACAGTCCCTGCCCCAGACTGCTTACAATCTAAGGGCTTGTTTACACAAACAATTACACTGCAGCAGGCTGGGGTGAAAATCTACCCCGCGCTAGCCTGCTGCAGTCTAACTGTGTACACCCTACTGATGGGCATCCACAGTTCATTATTTGCCCCCTTTGAAAGAGGACTTGATCAAAGTGCCCTAATGAGCTGTTAGCATGCATCAGCAGGGTGCAAATGGAAAATTAGACCACAGCAGGCTAGCGGGGGGCTAGACTTTTACCCCAGCTTGCAGCAGTCTAATTGTTCGTGTTCACAAGCCTTAAGTAAATAAACTGGAGAGACGAGGGGGTCTGATTCTCCATAGCCTTGCATCGCCATTCACACATGTGCAAAGCAGATGTAACATGCTACCATTGCTGCAAGTAACTAGGGAAAAGATTGGAATTCTCTAGTGTTTTTACCACCACTTCAGTGTCAATGACATTACAAAGTTCAATGTAATGAAGAATCAGACCCAACCAATGTACTGAGTTTACAACTGCTTGAAATACAGTGGGAGATTTCACTGTAGCTAATGGGTGACTTCAGTGGAATCAAGGGTAACTCCAGGAATGCTACCAAACCATATTATCCAGTTATATCATTGAACACTTGTTACCATTGAAGCTAAACCACCGTGGCTTGTGATTTTTATCAGCTGTCATGTATTAGGCCTGGTTAAACTTTATTAGTCTTTGGATGGAAGACCACCAAGCAAAACCCATGATGCACGAGATGGTGGGTGTCTCAGTGGATACCACCCTTCCTCTTCTGAGTCAGTCCTGAACCAATGCCCTAACATGGACCTAGAAGTTTCTATGCCCTCTTTAACATAACCCGCACAGGCTGGCCCCAGCCTAGAAGCTGCTCAAGCCCATATCACTGGCATCCCTAAGGGACTTTTATGATAGTGGAAGATTAGTGCTGTGGAGCAAAACTTCTTCCAGCCCAAGTGTGCCCCAACCATTCCCCAACACATAACTATGGCAGAGGTGGCGAGGATGGGTGACACAGGGGCAGCTTCCCCCAACTTTATACCAGTAGAGAGTTTCCCCCCAAGTAGAGGAATTCTTCACCAGCTATTCTACACCCAGAATCAGGACCCCTGATTCTAAGCCACCCCCCTCCAGCATTATTACAGTTGATAAAAGGAGATTTGTACATGGAATTTGCCAGCAGATAATTCACTCACACTACTGGCTAAATGTTTCATCTTAGCAGCAATGTAGTGGCTCATGCTTCTTTGAGAAACTGCTCTATGTTTTTGAAGCACAGAGGCCTGAGGCTCAAATGGAAACAAGAGAGAGGAGAATGGGCACTGAAGGAAATAGATTTTCCCTTAAAAAAAAAATGGTAATTAGGATAGACAGAGGGCCCTTGTTAACTGTTTACTATTCAAACACTGTTTGTGCAGATGTGTGATATATTGGTTTTTCAAGGTAAATATCAATTTTTAATACATTTTGCAGGGGGTCCTAGCCTGTGGAAATGGTTAGTGTACAGTGTGGCATTAATTTGTGTGCTTCTGATTTTAGTACACGTACTCCGTTTTTTGTCAGGGAATAGGCAATGGCATTGCTTGCACTTCCGAGACCAGGCCTTCTGTAGCTTTGTCCCTTGCCCTTTTCTAGAGCGTATAGTGCAGTCAGAGGGGTTAATTGGGGTGGGAATAATTTGTTCACAGTAGTAGCCTAAGGATTATTCACCATGCACAATTCTCTCCTTCTTATAGAACAGTCACCCTTAGTTTAGCATGCCTAGTTAAAAAGGATCTGACCATCAGTCCAAAACAAATAGAACCTCAATCATTTTCCTGTAATGTACTGAATGTGTAGTTATTATTAGTGCAGATAGTATTTTGTAGCTCATGATCCGGTAAAAATGTTCATTAAATAGAAGATCTGTGAGTGCACATTTTAGAAGTATTAATAATATTGCCAATCCTACATTTGTACAGTCTATAGCAGTGTTTTTACTTAGCCTATGGAAGTCCCGATCATTATCTGCTCCCTACCTATGCATTTCTACTGTGCTCATTAGCATAGTGTATATCCACAGTATAAACGGATGGATGGATAGATTGATAGACGTGAAAAAGCTAAACCAATGGATACATTATACAAAAAATTAAAAATACATCCAAGATGATTTCATAGGCTAAAAAAGGCATACTTGTACCAAACTACGGCCCGAAGACCAAATGCAGTCTATCGAGTCAAACTGAGTGTGAGTTGAAGATCCGCTGCATGCTTATAGTGCTAGTGAGCTTATATGACAAGCAATTCCCATTGTCTATCAAAGAAGGTACAAATATACTAGTGAATAGAGGCAATGGGAAGTCAGGACTCATGGGTTCCGTTTCCAGCTATGCTATTGACTCAGTGTATGGTCTCAATGAAATAGTAACATCAATATTTTTTAAAGTGTCCATTAGTTTTGAGTAACTCAGACTTTTTTGTGTGTGTGCCTAGCTTTTGAGACATCTTAGATTTTCAGAAGTGCTGTGCACTGATTTCAGCTGAGGATTGGAATTGAAGGTGCTCAGTTCCTCTGAAAATGAGGCCTAAGGTCGCTCAAATTGGGAACCCAAAAGCCAAAGGTTCCGGTTATTAATGGACTCTTTGAAAAAGAAAAGGAGTACTTGTGGCACCTTAGAGACTAACCAATTTATTTGATCATAAGCTTTCATGAGCTACAGCTCACTTCATCAGATGAAAACCTTTGAAAAAGGTTGTCCTTAACCTTTATGCCTCAGTTTCTATCTCTGTATAGTAGCTACAGTAATAGGTTACTGCTTGGAACAGGTGTTGTGAGACATTAATAAATGTGAATGTTTTGCAGTCCTTGGATTCAGGAACTGCCAGGTAAAATTCAAGGCACAGTTTACACTCTGCAAAGCCTTTGATAGTCTGTTTCTAAGAGGACTCCCTCCCTGCCCCACATTGGAATCTCTGATTGTCTCTCCCAATGGCGTAGCTTATCGGAGCTGTTAGCAGGACATTTCCCATTATTAGTTCTCACCTTTTTGTATCTCCCCCACACACACATTTGTAATTCATTTGAATTTGAGCGCTCTTAGAACACATTGTAAAACTGCTGACGCTCTTTGTTCAGGATTTCCATTAAGTGTCCCACAGAATCTTTATCATTTGTGTCACTAACTGGGCCCCTTGCCTCTGATTGTTGTAGGGGATCATGAAGTATTCTATTCTGGTTCGATTCACATAGCTTCACATATGAACTCCAGATTTGGGTAATATGGTTGTTTTGAACATTTTCTATCCCTATGTAAAGTGCAGCCAGATGCTGCAGTGAAGGGTGCCTTGTAAATGCATGTAATAATAAAAGTGCAGTGTATTACATGATGGTTGTGTCATCTGTTTTTTTTTTTAATTCATTTAAGAATATTTTAAGCATGGCCTTCAGGCACTTGGCTAGTAGCTAGTTTGGACCGCTGTATTTCTATATTTGGGACTTGATCCCAAAGCCTGTTGAAGTCAGCAGACTCCCGTTGACTTCAGTGAACTTAGATTACATCTTGGGAAACTCATGGTCTGATTCTAATCTCACTCCAATACTACACTGGTAGAACTCCATTGATTTCAGTGGCTTCTCTTAATTTATAATTGAGATCAAAATCAGGCCTCCGCCAAGATCTAAATTATTTTTTATTTCTACTACTGGGGCATAGCTGGGGTCTTACACATAATCACTATCTTCCTGCACTGGTGAGTATGAAGGCAAGTAGAACCAGAGAAACAGGATGCATGGACAGTACAGTGATATATTTAGCAAGTGTTTGCACCAGCTAAGGTGTCAGTTTTCAGGCAGGTTGTAATTTTTTTTTAAGCTGCATTGGCAAAACCCTATGTTTTGAGTCATTCTGCTGTTTATCACCACATCAGATCAAAGCATAAAGAACTGGGTTTATGTTCCCTCAGACCAGATTGATGCTGACACACAGCTGTCCTGTCCTCCTCCCCAAAACATCAGGACTGAATGTTTTACAGATTGGAAGCATAGCACTGAGTGGGTCCTGAAATAAAACATCTATTGCCGTGTGTGTGTATGTGTGTGTGTGTGTGTGTGTTTTAAAGAAACTGTCAGCCTTAGTTTGTTTATTTATATTTTCTTCTGCAGGAAGGAGGGGAGAAAATCATGCATACATCTGTTTGCAATCATAGTTTTTAAGAGCCTAAAAATAAAATAACCCCACATGAAAAGCTTGTTTGTGGGCACTTTGAAACTAGGGATAATGTGTGCTTCAGAATCCAGTTTATTTTAAAAAATAAGTAAATCATATAGAATTAACAAGTCCCAATTGAGTGGCTTACCACTTAAAAAAATATTTTAAGTCTGCTGCCCAAACACAAATATTTTCTAACAAAGTAAGAACACTGGTATTTAAACTCCATTTGTAAACTTTTTTTTTTTGTTTCATGTCTTGTCCTGCACCAACCCAGGCAAGATATGGATGTGAGAAATCACTGAGCTCTGATATGACTAAGCTAGAACAGTTCAGCAAGTTATCAGGTATTGTAAAGGGGTTTACAAACCCCACACTATACCATGACAAGGCATAGAGCAGTATTGGGTTAGTGAGGTGTGACAGACTGTACCCCATCTCCACCATTTTTACAAGACTATGATAAATTTTGTACAAAGTATGTCTTGTGAGGTATCATTTGAAAACGCATAATCTGCTGAACATTATTGTCCTGGTAAAATGTGTGGCAACATTCTATGTAATGCCATAAGATTCTGCTGTATAACATTGCTGTAACACGTTCCAGAGTTAGAAAAGCAGGCCTAAACCAGTTCTTCAGAGACAAAAGACACACTGATGCCCCTAACAGGTATCAGTATAATCAGATGGACTGTCATAAACTATCATCTGGCTAAGTGGTCATTCTTTGGCAGGTAGAAGGGTGTAAGCTAGAACTTTACATATTGGCAAAGACACAGCTTGGGGTTTCTGTGTAAACAGGCTGGCTGACTCCTGAAATGCATCTGGAGATAATCCTCAAAGATGGGAGAAGGGTATAAGAATGAGAAGCAGAGGCTCCCAAATCACCTTTCTCCCCTCATCTCTACTCATGGCAGCTACAATGTTTGAAAGATAAAGGAAGTATCATTTAACCGTGGGGGAAGTCCTGGCTGAAGCAATCCAGCCAAACTGCTGTAAGCTTTTGGTAAGGAAAACCCTTTTTTGCTTTTAAGTTCACCTAGCTTGTTAAGTTAGGTATTAGTTTGCGATTTATCTTTTTATTTTCTTTGTAACCAGTTTTGACTTCTATGCCTCATTACTAGTAATCACTTAAAATCTATCTTTCTATAGTTACACTGATTTAGAAAAAACAAATGTATTATGTTTGGTTTGAAGTGTTTGGGAACCTCCAGCTGAGATAACAGGGTCTGTGCCTATCATTTTCCATTGATGAAATGATGGACTTTCTATGAGCTTGTATTGTCCAGGAGGCTGCTGGGCAGTGCAAGATGCACATTTCTGGGGGAAGGTCTGGGACTAGGAATTTGCTGGTGTTTCCCTGTATGTAATTCATGAATGGCTGGCCAGAGTGGGAGTGATTTTGCATGCTAGACGCTGAGTGCGAACTGGCCAAGAGTGGCTGCTCTCATAGCAAGGCAGTGTAAAAGGCACCCTAGGCTGGAGTATTGAGGGGACACAGCTGTTTAGGAGTCCAGATTGTATCCTGCAGAATGTCACAGAAGGCTCCACCCTGTAGCAGCTGCTTGGCATGCTCTAGGTAGAGGCTTAGTTTAAAAGGGCATTGGTAGCATGGGAAGGAACTACAGGCTCCATCAGAAAGTGAATCTGAGGCCTAGAGCAGTGAGTGAAGTGAGTACAGTATTGTTAATGTTACTCTGGAAACACTGATACAGATTCCTTCCCTTTCATTGGGAGTTGGGAACTCACAAGAGAGTGTGAAAAATAGGACATTGTCCCGCTGGCTGACTAAGCGGCTATTCCTAGGTCTGGGGCCGTGCCCCAAATGGAGGAGCCACAGCCTGGTTAGAAGCATGCCAGTGGGGAATATAACTTGGGGTGAACCAATGAGTGTTCCGGACACTGTGATGCCCCTCTTGGGCCTTGGTTTGGGAGGGACCAGTGGAGTGGGTGGGCCTGGGTTCCCCTTCTTTGCTCTCTTACACCTGCACCATGAGAGAACCCTAAGGGGAGGGAAAGGGACACAGGAGAATTGAGGCCTGCAGCATGTGACCTGGCCAGAGTTCCCTGTAGTCTGAGCAGGCTGCCTGACCACCAGGCTCGACTGCCCCACGACAGCTGTCAATACATTTTTTGCATACAAGGTGAAAGAGTCCATGCAAGACAATCCATTCCACAGCACCCTGCAATAGGGCTGCTTTTTGGCACCCCTGGAGTAGCTACATAGCGGTGTGTGTGTGTGTGTCTCTCTCTCTCTCTCTCTCTTCCCTTAACCTAATCACTGCAGTTTCTTGTTTGTTTGAAACCTTGTCTCACTAGCTCAGGATAGTTTCTTCCCTCTCTAGTCATTCAGCTAGGCATAAGGTTAAATGACTCATGACTTCCTGGAAATTCTCTTTTGTTTGTTTTAGACAGAAATATTCAGGAAGTTTCTCCTCCATGCCAGCTCTGCTACTTTGGCACTGCATTGTCCTCAACACTTGAGTCACATGCATGCACGCTGCATAGTTTCTTTAACACAAGTTAAATTGTTTCCTGTCCAATGCTAACTATAGGGCTGGCTATTTCCATATATGCCAGGCAGGTATTCTTTGAAGATCACTCACACCTGGATTAGTGATGAAATATCTCCTTACCTGATCTGGAAATGAATATGACAGCTACCATTTCTGGCTGAGTGTACAGCCTTCAGATGAACATGTTTCGTGCTCATCCTTAGGCTATATCCTTAGGCTATAGGTACTGAAAATCATCTGTTAGGACAACTTTTTCACATTAGCAGCTATGATTACTCTACATAGTGGGTTTCCTTTCACTTTAATTCTCAATGAGGTCTGGGTGAATGATCCATAAGAATAAATTTATTCAATGTACTTGGTGCTTTTTTGCTCTGTGTGAAGTGGTGAGACTGCATTATCTCTGAAACGAGTTTTGTGGTCATTCACTCTTCTTAATTTGGTAATTTAAAGCACATGAGATCGTTTCCCTTCCTTGACTGGGTATAGCTATAACTTCTTAAATGGGAGAATGGCACATCCTCTTGCTAATCTACAAATATACTCCTTTTACATGACTTCAGTACTTGTACAACAAAGCAGAGAGCATATCAGTATTTCAGTGAACAAAAACCAGTCATCTCTATGTTCCTGGAAAAACAGGTACACGGGGTAGAAATAAGACCAGACCAAATCATGAGTAAGAATTCACAGACATGTTTGTAAATATGATTTTTCCCATTACTCCAACTCTAGAAGGATTTATGCACTTTAAAATAGAACAACTGTAATGAAACAGAAATGTAAACGCTCAGAAACATTGTTGATAGAATATTCTTCTGTAGCTTAGCTCTCACAAACAGTTTACCAGGCTTTTAGCTGAATCAGCATTTTATTTCTCTTTATATGACTGTGATTAAGAAAGAGGAATCATCTGGTAGATCACTTGATTCATAGGCTAGGATTCCCAGACATGCCTTTGATTTGCAACATATGAGTACTACTAGCAAAAGGCCTGTTTTTTTTTAAATAATAACTTTCTTGTTGTGTTTCCATCTAATGTAAAACGAATGCATTACAATGTGTCCTGAAATATGTCTCAGTTCTTCTTTGACAGAGGTTCTGTGAATTATTCTTTACAATAATTCATCTCAATGTGACATCTGTGTTTGTATGTGAATTTAGTGCCCAAGAAATGTGCCAGATTGATCAACTCAGCACCAGCCAAAGTAGGGTAAACTTCCCTCTGTCATTGTGCATCAGGCCCTGGCCTACAGGGTCCCCCATTAGAGATAAGGGAGTAGTTCAATCTATGTGATTCGAATGTGCCCATTAATGCCTGTTGTGACATAGACACTTGTCTAGTTCCTCATGGACCACTCATTTCATATTGACCATCAGGTGGAGATAACTTTTGCTACCAGCCAGGGCTGGACTCAAACCACTGACCTTGAGCGGAAAGGCTTGTATGTCATACTCACAACAACATAAAGTGAAGATCATGATATTTTTAGCAGGGTGTGGATTGGTTTATAGCCACCTAACTGTGGTACTAGAAAAGAGCAATAAGTATACAGCACTGCGATGCTTTGATAACTTAAAACAATTAGTACTGTTGTTTTACTTTTCTTTTTTTGTTTTGATTGTTTTAATTTGTCAGGAGGGGTTAAGATGTCATCAGACTAGCTTCTCTTTTCTAGGTGATGCATTGGGCCAGATTCTGATGCTCTCACCATGCAGTAATGCTAGAAAGGATATTGGAATCTGGCCCTAAATACTTATTAGCGAAGAAATTCTTCTGCTCTTTGCTTTCATTCCTTAGGAGTGCTTTCACATTCACCCTGTAAGTCTCATGCTGTCACTGCTGCTGTAGTATATGTGAGGGTGCTTCCTTTTGCTTTGGCTTTTTGGCACAGATCTTATTTCATGCTTTGCTTTCAAGGCAGCTGAGTTGATTAACAAGGGAAGGAGCAGCTTTAAATAATCTACCTGGGCTTTTCAACTAGTAAACACTTGCTGGCCTACTCTTCTGTAACTAACACGTTTTGATTCATTCCTCCACTCACAGGGATTTCATCGTCCTCACTTAGTATTGGACATTTAACAGTTTAATTAAACTCCCCCTAAGGAGAGAGAGAACCAACTAAAACGGATTTTCCTCCTAAATAAAAATGTCATTTTAGCTGAAATAAGCCCTTGCCATGATCCAGCAACCATTACTCCCTAACACTGCTACTGAAGAGTGAGAAGTAGAGATGATATGGGCATCAGTGTTATGAGCGAGATCAGCTCATTTCCCTTGCTGAACTGATGCCATTGTCTAAAATCCGGAGCTGGCACTGCATTCCTTGCAGTGCTTGAGGTTTGGGAAAAGAGAAACTGATGGAGTTGTGGTGGCCTGACAGTTAAACCTCTCAGTTTACCTTTAAAATCAATGTATTGGTACATGTAAAGTTTCTACAATGTTCTGTTAATCTTGTGTGCTGCCAACCATTTCAGTTTTGTTCTTATTTTACTCACTTCATTCATATCACAGTAACGCCTAGTCATGGATCAGGACCCCATTGTACAAACACAGAACAAAAGATGGTCTCTACTGGAACTACAAAGGCTCTCTTTTGCTGGAAAATGCTGATTTGTCAAAACTGAAACTTGTCAAGGGAAAGGGTCAGTTTTGATAAAACTTTTGTCAGGAAGGCTTCTCAGGTCCAGGATGGAATTTCTGGTGGGAGACGCACCTTTCCTTTTCTACCTGATTCAGAGCAGGGATTTAACACCAGGTCTTCCCCCATCCCAGATGAGTGCCCTCATCTCCAGGTTATAGGCTGTTTTGGAGTAACTCTCTCTCTCACGCTTTATCTGTTGAAGCTGTTCAGCTATGTATACATTTAATAATCATTGGGCTTGAGAGGGAGACTCTATAGCCTAGTGGTGAGGCACTCGCATGGGATGTGAGTGCTCAGGTTCCAGTCCCTATTCAAATGAATATTTATTTATACAAAGTGGAATGGCTCCAACTGGACAGATTGAGAATAGCCACTAGCCTGGGGTTTAGGGTACTCAAACAGCATGTGGGAGACCTAGATTCAAATCCCTGCTTGCGCTCTCTAGCTTTTCGTGAGAAATGACAAAAGGTCTTTGTTTCATCCCTATGCAAGACAAAACACTTGTTGAAATCTCATACTTTTGTGAATTGGGAAAACCATTTCCTGCCCAGTTCTCCAAAGAGCTTACGATCTAATGTTTTACTTTCTGAACTGGCTTTCTTATCAACTCTACTAATTCTTTTTAGAGTGGCGTTGTACTGTGCTTTTTAAAGGCTGTCATACCGCTTTCGCCATCTACTATCTGAGCACCTTCCAGTAGCGCTTAAAGCACCAAGACTAACATCTTAGTCTTGAATGGCCTTGACACAAATGCCATACAGTTCACGTCTCGTCAAAACAAATTTTGGCTAACTGTAATATCACTTTACAACATCCTCACACCATTCTACTCAGTGAGCAAAACTAGCCTTTGTTTTTAACTATGCGATTCACCCCCCTCCTGCCCTCCCGCCCCTCTCTAAAAAACACAGGATATTTTAAGAATGCGAGGAATAAGGGTGGGTGACACAATTTATGAATTTTGCTGTCTTCTTTTTTCCCTCCTCACATTCTGACACCACAAGGTGTTACTAGTTCCTGAGCAAACAGCTAAATTAAATTAATATCCATGTTTATTTACAGTTCCTACAGGGTGGGAGTAATGCTATGACAGGAAGTGTAAACTGGCAGTAAGCCAAAATGCCTTAAAGAACAAAGTCTTCCAGAGAGAGTGTTCACCCAAGACTCTTTAGGCCAGTAGTTCTCAAACTTTTGTACTCGTGACCCCTTTCACATAGCAAGCCTCTGAGTGCGACCCCCCCCCCCCAAATTAAAACACTTTTTAATATATTTATCACCGTTATAAATGCTGGATGCAAAGCAGGGTTTAGGGTGGAGGCTGACAGCTTGCAACCCCTGAGGAGTCCTGACCCCCAGTTTGAGAACCCCTGCTTTAGGCATGAGTCTGAGTTTAACAGTTTTTAATATTAGCACCACCTACAGGATTTTGCAAGAAGAGGAAAAGGGTTCTTATGTTACCATAAAATCCAGACCCTTCAAATGTGGTATGACATTTTGATTTCTCCAAAGCTCTTGGAATAATCTGTTTCCTACTACTCTCAGTTCACTCCTCCACATCCTTGAGTGAGCCATTCTTATAGGGCAAGTCCATAGCTCCCTAATTGCTTTCAGGGCAGGATCATTGCCTCATTAATCCAATCTCTTGACCTGTGTGGGTAGCTACATATTTGAGAGCTACATAAGGAATTAACTGTTTGCTGGACCTCTGACCCTATGCATAGGAACTTTCAGTTGTGTTCTTTAAGTGTTAAGTCTGAGCATGTGTAATGTGAATTGAAGCATCAAAAACGTAGAATAGTCAGATACACATCAACATAACAGTGTTTAGGCTGATGCACGTATTCAATGTATGGACTGAGAAAAATGACATTATTTTACGCATTGTATTTGCATTACTTGCACAGGTGTTTTGCACATCTTATTCCTTTTTACTAAAATGTACTTACATGAACATTAAGAGAAATGCATGCAGTCACATGGGGAACATGCTGTTAATGTAATAAGCAGACATTTGGCAAGTCACTTACTCATATATGTCTCAGATGACTTGCACTAAGAGACTCCATCATTTTAGCCCCAAAGCTAACAACCTTCCATGCATCCTTGCTTTTGTTAAATTATTTACCTCACAAAAGGAAATCATGAAACTGAGTCTATATAAATTACACTACAGGAATGTGGCCTGTAGCATTTTTAATTTCTTACATGATTTTGTATTATTTCCCCTCCTACCCAACCCAGTTGGGCATTAGAGAGGGATGGCCACTCAGTTCACTGCACAGTGAATATAATTGTTCCCCTTTAAAAGTCTGGGTCCTGCAAAGGTGCTGAGTATTCCAGTCCTGAGCCAGAAAAGCACTTAAGTACGTGCTAAGTCCCATTGAGGTCAATAGGACTTAAGCATGTGCTTAAGTGTTTTTCTGGCTCCGGGGCAGAGAGTTCAGGACCTTTGCAGGATTCAGACTTGCGTAAAGTCTCTAAGTATCATTTGGCTGCTATCTCCCTAGCAATAACCAACAAGAAACAAACATGAATGTTGTATTACTCTGAGAGTTGTTAATGAAAGGTTCACATCATTGTGATTCAAGGACTTGCATGCATATATGACAACCTTTTACTGCGTGGAGAAAGGTCAGCTCTCATATGTGTATTAATTCCCTCTCCAGGCTGGAGGAGGCAGCTGTATGGTCTGCTCTAAATAGCCTCTATATACCTCTTAAACGTTGGCTAACCAATGAGTCTGTGAGCTCTTGTATTGCTTTTCCAGGAGTGTGTGAATAGGGACTGCAGAGTTTCTACATTGAGGTAGTGCTCCTTGAAGGCTTTCACTAAATTACATCCATTTTCATGGTGCGTGCGGGAAGAGAATCTCCCACCATGAGCTCTTGGAACTGGCGGTTCTATTCAGCAGCACTTTCCAGATGGCAGGGCCAGTAATGAGACTGTTAGAACATTCTCAATTTAGTAACAGGAAGTCAGCATAAAAGTTAGAGGCACTCAGGGAAGAACTACAGGGTAGGAAGGCAGCTGTTTCCAGCACCTCTTCCACAGCTCAGCAGCTGCTGCTCCAGCAGCTCTTCATGACCAACTATGCTGCTTTCAAGAGTGTGTGTTCTTAGATGTTGCTTGTAATTATTAGAATTGGGAGCACTGGCTGTTGGGAGTCTGAAAGGACAGGAAACAGGAAGGAGGGGGGAGGAGTTGAAGAGGCTGAGGGAGAACTACTGAGGGTGCAACAGCAGCTTGGAAAAGAGGTTTCCACTTTAAAAAATAAAGTCCTGTTGAAGTTTGTTAGTACCTTGCCTGGCTACTACAACTTTTTGGTGACGAGGATGGATCTTCTGCCTCTGAACCCACCTGCACCTCTTCTACAAAGCCCAGGTAAGCCTCCAATTGCTTTTATTGCCTGGATCCATAAGTTTGAGACTTATCTGCTTGCAATCAGTGCTACAGAGATTTCTGAAGAAAGAAAGCATGCTTTGCTAATCCACTGCCTTGGAGCAGAAGGGCAGTGTATATTTTACACTTTTCCCCTTGCAGACGATAAATATAAGACTGCACTCCCTGCAGTAAAGAACGTTTTTGTACCAAAAGTGAATGTAGTAGCTAATCACAACAGATTTTGCCAGCATGAGCAGAAACCAGGGGAGACTATAATGCAGTCTATTGCTTTCCTGAAGAGTCTGGTTGTAACTTGTGACTTTGGGAATATGGCAGATGAGATGATTAGAGACCAGCTCATTGAGAAAACAACCATGCTTCGTGTAAGAGAACGTTTACTGCTAGAACCATAACTTACACTAGAAAAAGCAATAACCATTGCTACCCAGATTGAGTCAGCTACAGCTGAAGCCAAAATAATGAGCATGGATACAGGAGGCACAGTCCAGGCTGTGACTCCTTTGCAGAAAAGTTCACTATCACTGCAGACAAACAATTACAAGAGGAAAACTAATGAAAAACCACCAAATCAGCAAATTCAAAATACAGTAAAAGCATGCTTTTGCTGTGGATCCCCACAACACCTTGCAGCTACACAGGATGCTTGGCAAAAGTAGCTCAGGGCAATCATTGCAAAAAGATTGGGCATTTTGCTAAAGTATGTCACAGCAGCCAGTTCAATCAACAGGTGCATACAGTTACAATACCACGTGTTACCGTGCTGAGCATGGACAAAATCACTACTGCACATATTCCAGAACCAATAAAGTGCACAGTAAACATTTCCGCCATACCCTCAGGCAAATCACACTCTATTCAGCTAATGTTGGACACTGGCTCAGCAGTATCTATACTATCTGATTCCATCTATTTGCATTATTTTAAAGATGTGCCTCTTACTGAACCCAAGCTTCACTTGGTGTGCTATTTGAAAAATCATATTCCAGGACGTGGCTGCCTGCCAGCAATAGTTACTTTTGGTGATTGCTGTGTAACTGCAGAGTTCTACGTTGTCCACAAAGGCACTCCTATCCTTGACTGAGATTTATTGGCTGCTTTAAATCTCAGGGTAGTTAATGGACAAATTGATCTTCCTCAGCAAAACACTCTTGCGGTACACACACCAGTTTCAGCTGGGACCCAACACCAGGCTAAGGAGAAACTCGACTGTGCTTATGAGTTTCTGCATAAAGTTAAAATGCGGAATAATGTGATGCCTGTACGACAGAAATTACGGCGCTTACCATTTTCAGTCAGGGAAGCTGTTTCAGAGGAACTTAGAAAACTTGTTCAAGAGGACATTATTGAAGAGATTAACTCCTTGGAATGGGTTTCACCTATAGTAGTAATGCAGAAGAAGGGTGGAGGCATTCGCCTTTGTGTGGACTTAAAGGAGCCAAATAAAGCTATTGTGATTGACAGCCATCCTCTTGCTCACATAGAAAAAGTATTTACAGAACTCTGTGGAGCAAAGATGTTTTCTACTCTTGATTTGCAGAGCACATACCATCAGGTTATGTTGCATGAAGATAGCAGAGACCTCACAGCATTTATTACACATGAGGGACTATTCCGCTTTAAACGTGTTCCATACGGTCTCGCATCAGCCCCAAGTGCCTTCCAAAAAATGATGTCATTGATTCTGAAGAATCAACATGGAGTTCAGTGCTATTTGGATGATATTATCGTGTTTGGAAATACTTCGGAGGAACATGAGAATAACCTGCAGTCTGTACTAAACGCATCAGCAAAGCAGGCCTCAAGCTCAATCGGTACAAATGCAAATTTAGACAAACTGAACTCTCCTTTCTGGGGCATACGATTTCACAGGCTGGACTAAAACCTGATCCGGCTCATATCCTGGCAATTTCAAATGCTCCTCCTCCAACAGATTTGCAAACCTTACGTTCCTTCTTCGGTCTTACCTCCTGGTATGCAAAATTCATTCCCAGTTATGCTTCTGTCATTGAACTGTTATAAGAATTACTACGGGGAAGTTCAACCTTAGTGTGGACAATGGATGCACAAGCTAGTTTTGAAACGGTGAAAGACGTGATTGTACATAGTCCAGTACTTGCACTTTTGAGTCCTGCATTGCCCACAATTGTAACTACTGATGCTTCTGATTATGAACTTGGGGCTGTCCTCACAGAGCTTCATGAAGACAACACAGAGAGGACTGTTGCATTTGCTTCAAGGATACTAAGTAATGCTGAGAGAAAATATTCTACAGTCGAAAAAGAAGCATTTGCTTGTGTCTGGGCTACTGAAAAATGGAGAACTTACCTGTGAGGCCGCACGTTCAAGTTGCGCACAGACCACAGCCCTTTGATGACATTGCTCACCATGAAAGGACTGGGAAGAGCAGGATGTTGTATTGCTAGATGGTCTGCAAGACTACTCTCTTTCAATTATGAACTGGAATATAAGCCTGGAAACCAAAATGTGGTCGCTGATTGCCTTTCTCGCCTGCCTTTGCCTTCACCAGATGGTCCACCGGAGGATGAGGATGTAGTAGTTGCGCTTATTACAAGCACTCTCACTGCAGTTACAAGAGAATAATTTCAAGCTGCTTGTTCAGCGTGTCCAATTCAACAAAAACTACAGGAATTTCTGTCAAAGAGATGGCCCTGTAACCCTAAAAACCTTGACCCAGTTTTGCTGCCTTATTTTAGAGTTCGGGATGAACTTTCTTTGCTCGATGGTTGTGTGCTATGAGGTACACACCGGCTACTTGTGCTAGAAGAATTACAGTCAAAACTCATAAACCTGGCACACGATACTCATCAAGGAATTGTCAGAACCAAACAATGACTGTGTGATCTGTATTGGTGGCCAGGGATGGACTCTCAAACTGAAGCACTCATAAAATCTTGTGTCACTTGCCAAATGCATGATAAGACAGCAGTGACATGCACCCCTCCATTACATCCCATTCCTCTTCCTCAATCTGCATGGGAAAAAGTGGTGATTGACATTGTAGGACCCTTTGATATTGCTCCAACTGACTGTCGTTATGTCATCACCTGAATAGACTATTTCAGTAAATGGCCTGAGGTAGTATTTGCATTGCAAATCTCTTCTGCTAACAGTAATTAAGTTCCTCTCTTCAGTTTTTAGCAGGGAAGGTAACCCCAAAGAACTGGTTTCAGATAATGGTAGTCAATTTACTTCCCTGGAGTTTGAAACTTTTCTAGCAGAGAGGAACATTTTACACAGAAGGTCATCCCTATACTACCCTCAAGCCAATGGGGAAATTGAACGGCTTAACTGAAGTTTGAAAGAGAGTTTGCAAACAGCTAAACTGGAAGGGCGATTGTGGATAACCTTCACTACTGACTTCTTGCAAGCATACCGGGCTACACGACGTGCCACAACGCAAAGATCACCCACAGAGTTACTGCATGGGAAACAGATGAATACTAAACTGAACATTGCTGGATTGTTAAAGGCACGACCTGAGGCCCCAAGCGAGGATGATGTGAGAGAAACAGTTGAACAGAACCAAGCAAAGTATAAGGCTTTCACAGACAAGTGGCAGGGTGCTAAGGAACCAAAGTTTCAGTGTGGTTCCTTTGCTAGAATACGAAATCCTGGAATTTTACGCAAAGGGGACCATAAATTCACAGCTTCTCTTAAAATCATAGAGAAGAAGGGACCTTACACCTGTTGACTTTCTGATGGGCGGGTATGGAATGCTTCTTATCTTGCATCTGCCTATGCACCAAGAGGAGATTATGCCAACACCCAGTCTGCACTGGATGACTTCACCGTAGTATCAACACAACAAGACATTGCACTGGAACCGGGGTTTGAGAGATGGCCTGTCAGACCCAGACGACCACCTTTCTGGACTAGAGACTATGTTATGTAGTATCTACAGTGTTTTTAGTGTAATATTTCTGTCAACAGTATAGTGCTTTGTTTCCTATTTGTTCCTGTTATTAGAACAACAATGTTTATTGTAATTGGGAGAGTTTCTTAAGAGAGGAGGGAATGTGGTGTTTAGATGTTGCTTGTAATTATTAGAATTGGGAGCACTGGCTGTTGGGAGTCTGAAAGGACAGGAAACAGGAAGGAGGGGGAGGAGTTGAAGAGGCTGAGGGAGAACTACTGAGGGTGCAATAAATAAATTTTATTTATTAAAAAATAAAGTCCTGTTGAAGTTTGTTAGTACCTTGCCTGGCTACTACAACAGAGAGTTAGCCATCCTCTTGACCTAGTCCTCCTAAGAGCCTCCTTTAACTTTCTTTACAGCAGAATTGTGGAAGCTGAAAAGTGTGTGTGTGGGGAGGGGCAGGCCAGAGGAGACAGCAAGACTAAAATAGGTGGAGGGGAGATCATACTGCAGTATTAAAATAGAGAAATAAAACTACCCCATTTCATGTGTTTGATACATACTTCCTATCAGCCTATGCACTATCTATCTACAGTAGAATTCAAAGGAACCATTTACCATTGTGTCCATGGGAGATCATCAAAAGTTGTTTCGCTGGGAGTTATAAGCATGTTTTCCAGATGAGACATAAAGCTGTTACCACAAAATAACCAGAGTTTTCAGGAGACCATCCTAAAATTCCAGAGAGACCATGTTAAGGAAGGTTTTTTTAACTAGAATTTCAGGCAAATGCAGACAAAAAAACCAACAAAACAATTAGGGCTGCAGTGACAAACATCCAAAAGATCACACAACTCTTGGCTATTTGGCAGTGTCCCACAAGAGTATTTAGCCCTAATTTTTTCATAATCTCTTATCTGTTGAGCTCCCAAGCCACGCAAGCTAGTTAGACTGGACAGTATCAGAATTAATCCAGCCATATCCTCTGAGTACTCTGTAGTTCATGGAAGCTAGGTTTAAAGTTGGCATATTTATCCATAACATAGCATGAGTTAAAAGTCATAATACAGGGGTGAGCAAAATTTTTGGCCTGTGGGCCACATCAGGGTTCCGAAACTGTATGGAGGGTTGGGTAGGGAAGACTGTGCCTCCCCAAACAGCCTGGCCCCCACCTGCTATCCGCCCCCTCCCACTTCCCGCCCCCTGATTGCCTCCCTTAGAACCCCCTGACTCCTCCAACCTCTGCCCCTCTCTTGACCCCTGACCGCCCCCTCCCGGGACCCCCCGCCCCAACCGCCCCCCCGGACCCCATCCCCTATCCAACCACCCCTGGTCCCTGTCCCCGACTGCCCCGACCCCTATCCACACCTCCACACCCTGACAGGCTCCCTGGGACTCCTACGCCTATCCAACCCCCCCGTTCCACATCCCCTCACCGCCGCCCCAAGAACCTCTGCCCCATCCACCAGCCCCCTTTCCCCTGACTGCACCCCAGACTCCCAGCCTCTTATCCAACCCTCCCGCTCCCCGCCCCCTTACCATGCTGCTCAGAGCAGCAGGATTGGCAGCCGCACCACCCGGCTGGAGCCTGCCACGCCGCTGTGCTGCCCGGCAGGAGCTCGCAGCCCTGCTGCCCAGAGCGCTGGCAGCACAGTGAGCTGAGGCTGCGGGGAAGGGAGGACAGCAGGCGAGGGGTGTGGGGCTAGCCTCCCCAGCTGGGAGCTCAAGGGCCGGGCAGGACAGTCCCGCAGGCCGTATGTGGCCCACGGGCCATATTTTGCCCACATCTGTCATAATATAAATCACATATGTGCAAATATCTGCACTAGAAAGAATTAAACTGGGCAGTGGAACAATAATAATTACAACTCTGTAAAGTTAGCATAACTGTTTACTAACCCAGAAATAACATCTGCTCCTCCACCTTTACCATGATGGGGAAAAAAAAGATACGCTGCCTATGTATCAAAACAATTACTCACCTCAGGCATGTAGAATTTTTGAGCCTGAAATACTCCCTCCTTTCCCCATCACACTTTATTAGGCATTATCCAAATTAGCCATTATTTTCTATTCTATGTTTTTACAAGTAGTTGGTGTTAGCAGTTTCTACATTCACTACAGTACTCATATATTTCAGGATACTGGCAAGAAGCACAAACATGTTACTTAAGTGAGTAATCCCTTTGCGTGGAATCATGTGAGCAAATGTGCACATGCTTAAGTATTTGCAGGATCAGGACTGAGTGTAGACAGCAGAAATTCTGTTTGTTTTCCTATGATGTAACTGAACGCAAGGGACAACAGCTCGGCTCATGTCATTAGCTCTCCCTCCACCTTGACCATCTGTTCAGATTGCAACATGCAGCAACTGAAATATACAGTTTTAGTGAGGTGCTTTGATATTTTAAAAAACTTCTACTATCTTACATTGTGTCTTAGTTAATCTAATTGCAAAAATTATAAATGTCTCATAAGCAAGTTCTAGTTTATCCATTGGGCCTTCAGTCATCCACTGAGATCTTTGCAGATGGGCCCTTGTACCACTGACATATTGCAGACTGCGGTCATACAAAATTCTCCTGCTGCTCACACAGCTTCCTCTCTGAGGACCGCTGCCTCTACATAGAGCTTTTATAACAAAAGTTAACAACACGATAACCTGTCTCCCAACTGAACATTTGCTCACACGCCAAGGAAAAGAACATGGAAGACTATGAAACAGTACCACAGTACGCAACAGCACTAACTAATAAAGATGTGGGCTGAGTCATATGCTTGGCAGTGCTGTGGAAAATGCCACATTAAACATTGTATGGGTAGATCACAACCTCCATATTTAAAGCTGAGCAAAGTTTTGAATTTGGATTATTTTATAAATAACATGTAAACTCATTTCCCCGTCCTTTGGTTGGATGGAGCTCTCATTTCCACCAGTTTGACAGCATTGTGACTCCACAGATTTCAGTGGAGTTACTCCTTAAATTGCTTCAGAGTGAGATGAGAATCAGGCTCTGTGGGTGAGGTTCAATGGTAGACACAACAACCCACGTGCTATTTTTAAATAATGGCTATATACATAGCTTTCTATGGCACTGTGTGCAGTCATTAATAAATTCTTTAGCCCTTATCAACTGGCATTATGGGTCTGCAGACTTAAAGGGTCATTTGAAATAATTGTAATTCATTTTTTCTTATTATGATGGCTTCTAAAAACCATGTTGTGCCTATTGGAGCTGTTCTTTTAACTTTATTTTAAGGAGGTGGGGTTTTTTCTGGTGTGTAGCTCTAGTACAAGTGACCTGTAAGTGTAACTGTAGACTGTTCTATGAGAAGGGATACAGAGCATTATTTTTGACAGGGGAGTAGGAGGCACTATGAAATCCATTTGTTGGATGTTCTCTGCTCTTCTCTCAACTGTCCTTAATTTATAAAAGATGGCCCCAATTTTAAAGATGGCCCCAACTGTGAAGCTCTCTGACACAATCACCTCAGGAAACTCCTCAAAACAACTGAGCCGTTTAGATTCTAACTTTACTAAAACAATTCTTTCCTAGGCAGACCCCAGGGGAGAAATCCTACTTACTTTACTCACACCAATAATCTCACTGAAGTCAACTCAGATAAGCAAGGCAAAAATAAAATAAAATAAAATAAAATAAAATAAAATAAAATTGGACCCCTGGCCTGGAAAATTTCAGCCCAAAAGGTGAAAGTTGTGAGAGACTTAAAACAAGGGCTCAGAATGGAAACAATGTCAGTAATAATGTAAATTACAGTATCTTCATCTGTAATAATACTTAGAACTTACATAGCACTTTTCATGTTCAAAGCACTCAACATGAAGGAGCTGGCGGATGTGATTGCAGAGCCATTGGCCATTATCTTTGAAAACTCATGGCGATCGGGGGAAGTCCTGGACGACTGGAAAAAGGCTAATGTAGTGCCCGTCTTTAAAAAAGGGAAGAAGGAGGATCCTGGGAACTACAGGCCAGTCAGCCTCACCTCAGTCCCTGGAAAAATCATGGAGCAGGTCCTCAAGGAATCAATTCTGAAGCACTCAGAGGAGAGGAAAGTGATCAGGAACAGTCAGCATGGATTCACCAAGGGCAAGTCATGCCTGACTAATCTAATTGCCTTCTATGACGAGATAACTGGTTCTGTGGATGAAGAGAAAGCAGTGGATGCGTTGTTCCTTGACTTCAGCAAAGCTTTTGACACTGTCTCCCACAGTATTCTTGCCAGCAAGTTAAAGAAGTATGGGCTGGATGAATGGACTATAAGGTGGATAGAAAGTTGGCTAGATTGTCGGGCTCAACGGGTAGTGATCAATGGCTCCATGTCTAGTTGGCAGCCGGTATCAAGTGGAGTGCCCCAAGGGTCGGTCCTGAGGCCGGTTTTGTTCAATATCTTCATAAATGATCTGGAGGATGGTGTGGATTGCATCCTCAGCAAGTTTTCAGATGACACTAAACTGGGAGGAGAGGTAGATACGCTGGAGGGTATGGATAGGATACAGAGGGACCTAGACAAATTGGAGGATTGGGCCAAAAGAAATCTGATGAGGTTCAACAAGGACAAGTGCAGAGTCCTGCACTTAGGACGGAAGAATACAATGCACCGCTACAGACTAGGGACCGAATGGCTAGGCAGCAGTTCTGCAGAAAAGGACCTAGGGGTTACAGTGGACGAGAAGCTGGATATGAGTCAACAGTGTGCCCTTGTTGCCAAGAAGGCCAATGGCATTTTGGGATGTATATGTAGTGACATTGCCAGCAGATCGAGGGATGTGATAGTTCCCCTCTATTCGACACTGGTGAGGCCTCATCTGGAGTACTGTGTCCAGTTTTGGTCCCCACACTACAAGAAGGATGTGGAAAAATTGGAAAACATCCAGCGGAGGGCAACAAAAATGATTAGGGGACTGGAACACATGAGTTATGAGGAGAGGCTGAGGGAACTGGGGATGTTTAGTCTACGGCAGAGAAGAATGAGGGTGGATTTGATAGCTGCTTTCAACTACCTGAAAGGGGGTTCCAAAGAGGATGGCTCTAGACTGTTCTCAGTGGTAGCAGATGACAGAACAAGGAGTAATGGTCTCAAGTTGCAGTGGGGGAGATTTAGGTTGGATATTAGGAAAAACTTTTTCACTAGGAGGGTGGAGAAACACTGGAATGCGTTACCTAGGGAGGTGGTGGAATCTCCTTCCTTAGAAGTTTTTACGGTCAGGCTTGACAAAGCCCTGGCTGGGATGATTTAATTGGGGATCGGTCCTGCTTTGAGCAGGGGGTTGGACGAGATGACCTCCTGAGGTCCCTTCCAACCCTGATATTCTATGATTCTATGATTCTATGTTCTCCACAATTGCCACATGACTATGCTAGGGATATTGCAAGATAGGTATGATGAAAGGTAATGTAAATCTGGATGAATTCTAGAGCTGATTGGAAATTTTCCAGTGGAAGTTTGTCAGTAAATGCAATTTAATCAAAATCAAAACTTTCCACAGGGATGTGTCATTTTCAAACCTGGGTAAATGGGCAACAAAATGGCAGATAGAAAAGGAGTACTTGTGGCACCTTAGAGAAGTACTCCTTTTCTTTTTGCGGATATAGACTAACACGGCTGCTACTCTGAAAAATGGCAGATGAAATTCAATGTTGATAAATGCAAAGTAATGGACATTGAAAAACATCCCAACTATACGTACAAAATGATAGGGTCTAAATTAGCTGTTACCTCTCAAGAAAGAGATCTTGGAGTCACCATGGATATTCTTTGAAAACATCTGCTCAATGTGCAGCAGCAGTCAAAACAGCTAACAGAATGTTAGGAACCATTAGGAAAGAGAGAGATAATAAGACAAAAAATAACATAATGCCACTATATAAATCCATGGTATTCCCACATTTGAATGCTGCATGCAGTTCTGGTCCGCCCCATCTCAAAAAAGAGATATTAGAACTGAGAAAGGTACAGAGAAGGGCAATAAAATGATGGTTATTAGCTAAGATAGTCAGGGATGCAACCCCCTGCATCGGGTGTCCCTAAATCTCCAACTGCTAGAAGCTGGGACTGGATGACAGGGATAATTGGCCTGTTCTGTTCATTCCCCCTGAAGCATCTGGCAGTGGCCAGTATCAGAGACAGGATACTGGGCCAGATGGACCATTGGTCTAACCAATATGGCCATTCATATGTTCAACTAAACTTTGTTTTTTTAAAAAAGTGTTTTGATAAATAGGAAATGTTGTTTTTGTTATTCCCCAGTGGTATAAAAGGGAAAGAAAAATGGTTTATTTTTAAAGAGATCAAGAGAGAGAGAAAATTCCCAACATGCTTAAAAAAACAAAGCAAAACAACTCCCCTCCACACACACACATGCACACACCCCCACACACCCACCCAGATCTGAACAAAACTGATATGATTCATATTTGAATCTTTTCATGGAAAAAATGATCATCTAATACAGTACTTAGTAGTAATAATTAGTGAACTTCAGATGGTTTGGAGTCTTGAGTTTTCTTCTGTTAAGTTTGGGCGCAAAACTGAAATTAATAGATTTTTGGTGTAAACTATGCAAAAAATTGTGTCTTTTTCAAACTAGGCAGTTTCATCCAAATTCTGCTTTCAGTTTTTCAGTCTTGAAACTCAAGAGTGCAAACCCACATGAAATGATGTGGACAGAGTAAAGGTTTGTATAGCCCCACCTGAAAACAGAAATGCTAAGATACACTCAGTTCCTCTACTAGGCGAGGAGCAGACTTCATCAATTTGGTTGACTTAATGTACCTTACCACACACACTTAAATCATATGTCATTTGAAAGCTTATTTTGCCTACTTTAAGATGAAGTATGATGTGGAGCTGTCAAGTGGTGCCATTACCATAGAAATGGGGATAAACAATGACATCATCAACAAGTTAAAATGACCACTTTGAAGTATTTGCATTTGTTTGTTAGTTTAATGACTGTATAATTTCAAGACCTAACACTGGATTTCATTGTGACCTCAAAATATCACAACACTCTAAAGGGTGAAACAAAATCTAATAATACATTTGTACAAGTGTCATTGAAATGTAATGGTGCTGGTGACATTTCTAGTAAACATTATCATCATCTTGTTCATCATTATGTTCTCTGTCGAGAGTGCATGGTTTACTGAAGTCTTCATTGGCTTGGCATTTACACAGTTCTGTGCAGGTAAGATTGTTCTTAATACAGACACAGTTGATTGTGCAGCAGCCCCAACTGGCATAGGCACAAATAAGGTCTTTCAGAAGCTTAGATGCCACTGAGCCCTTCAAGAATGCAGGAATTAGTTCTTCATTCACATTTTTCCATTCATTTGCAATATCTGGTTTATCTTTGTGCGAACACATCCAAAACTTTGTGTGACAAGATGCTCTTTTGGCATGGTCTTCAAAACTGTCCTCACGTGGTAGGAGTTTGGGCTATGACTTATCCTTTTTGATGGCTAGACTGAGGTGCAAGCAATTCAGGTCTCTGTGGTCTCTTTTTCTTTTGCTGGTCATGCAGCACTGCCAGCAACTTCCTTGCTGTAGAAATTGCAGCTTGTCTGTCACTCTCTCCAATTTGGCAAGATTTCTGAGGTGGTAAACTCCCTTTGTTTTGACAACATTAAAACAGATTTCCTCCCAGCCCCATACTAAACAGGGACGAGACAGAATCATATCTGTTAATGCATATAGAGCAGGAAGTCAGGAGTGAATGCGTCACAAATTGCATGCATGGGTATGAAGTGATGCTTGTCAGTTGTGCTGGTAATGGTACCTGTTTCAATCCACCTTATCTTTGTGTTCCATTTTTGGAATGGAGTGAACAGCAAGGACCAAAACATCTGTGTCAGACTTAAATACTATGGTTCCTTTGATGCCCAGAGATCCAAAAGCATCTTTATGTCCACTTCCTCTTGAGTATTGTTCAAGTCTTGGACTTCAGCACCTCTACTGATGATGGACTTTGCTACTTCACCATTGGAAAAGCCTCCAGCAAGAAGAAATGTTAGTGATAGGTGTGCTTCTACATGCTCGGGTGCATTTTGAACCATACATTCACAAAGGAATTTTACAAGTGACTGCTTGCTGGATGCAATGTTTAGAAACATTTTCCATGGAGGCACAGGCCATCCACCAGTCACCTGGTATTTCTTTCCAACTATAGATCCTGTCCAGTGCAGTTTTTCTTCAGTTTTCACAGAGTTACTGTTGTCATAGCTGTCAAATACTTCAATTAGCTTTGTCAAATCCTTTTAGGACCTGCCTCAAGTACTCAGCAGCCAATTAATCAAGTGTGTGGAATTTCTCTCCAGCCGTCACTTAATACAACAGCCGTGGCATCTCTGATGTAGGCTGTGCTTTCTTTGTTGCATGCTCTTAACTCATGAATTCTTTCAGCTTGAGCTTCCAGCTGATGCCCCAATTCAGCTTTCTGTTATTCTAATTTCTCCATTAGTTGCCATTGAAACACCATCTCTGCATCTTGCTAAGGACAGGGTTCTGCGGAAAACAATTCTGGATGGATAGCCCCAATTTCTGGATGGATAGCTACTGTGATTGTTCCTCCCTTGCCAGACTTAAATTTGGTCTTCTTGTTCCTTGTCAGCAAATGTTCTGATGCCAGATTTCTTCACCTGGGCTGAAGAAACTATGTGTCCTATTGAATCAAGTGCACCTCTCACAAATCTCTCCATTTGTTCTTCACCAACATCTGTTATTTTCAGTAGAGATTCTTGCACGTGTGATGTTATATGCAGTCCAGTAGATATGTTGATAAGCACCTTTGGATGTGATTCAGGGTCAAATGAGTTTGTCATAGTGTTGGTGACATGACTGGTAAGAGCTGTAACATGCTTTTCATCCCACTTCAGTGCAGAGTCTGTGGACTGTCTTCACTACTCCTTGTTAGGCCACTTCTTTCTCTCATTACTTCTGCATTTTCACTTAGGACATGTCTTGTGAGGGTCCATCTGACAAAGGTTGGCTTCTTTCCTGTCAGTCCTCCTGTCCCACTGCTGCCTTTTGAGCCTTTGTGACAGAGTGCTGGTAGCTAGCAGGTGAGCCAGTACTCTGATCACTCTGGCATTAATTGGTTCTCCCAGAGGGTCTGATTGAGTTATAGAATGTAATGAGCTAATCAGGGCTGGCAGGCCAGGTGAGCTAAAGGATTAATTTACCCATCAGCTGAGGGCTGATGAAAAGGTACAGGAAGACTGTTCAGGGAGAGAGAGGAGTGGGGCTGACTGAGCCCAGACTTAGAGAGAGCTCAGGGAAGGCAGACCTCTTCTCCTCTTGCACCCTGGGGAAAGGGCTGATGGTACAAGGGACATTGTAAATAGTATTGCCACACAAAACTGTAAAGGTGTTGGTGGAGGGAATTTAAATAAACTGTGCAGTGTGGGTATGTGATATTGCACTCCATATGTTTATGGAAATATGCTTATGAATGTGAATATGATGTTTCTGGAATATGCTTTATGCAAAAGGTCTCTTGTAAGGTATCATTACAAAGCTTATAATCTACTGAGTGTGTTCATTCTATTTGTATGAATGTATCATTCTTGTATCTGAGGCATTACTCTGAAGTGCTATTGTAACTATGCAAAGCATGGGCCATTAATGGTGGCTTGGAATCTTGATGGCTCCCATTAACTAGGACAATTGGTTGTAAATGGCTGTTTACTTGTAAGCCTTCCTATATACGTGAGTGCCAGCCAGTGAGTAATGAAGTCTCACAGGATATGTGAACATGTTACATGGTACTGGAATCCATCTTAAACCTGGTGCTTTTCCATTTAGAAGGAAGGGTGGGAACCCAGAAAGAGAGACAAAGGATTCCCGCCTTGTGCCAAAGCTATAAAAGGGGGTGGAACAGAACAAAGGGGGCTGCCAGTCATGAGAAATCTCCTAGTTACCACCTGAGCTGAAACTAACAAGAACTGTACCAGGGGAAAGGATTGGGCCCAGACTAGGAAGGAGTCTAGTTTGTGAAAGAAGCTTATTGGAACATCTCTAAGGGTGAGATTTTATCTGTAATCAGTTTCTTAATGTATTAGGCTTAGACTTGTGTGGTTTTGTTTTATTTTGCTTGGTAACTTACTTTGTTCTGTCTGTTACTACTTGAAACCACTTAAATCCTACTTTTCATACTTAATAAAATCACTTTTGTTTATTAATTAACCCAGAGTAAGTGATTAATGCCTGGGGGAGCAAACAGCTGTGCATATCTCTCTATCAGTGATATAGAGGGCGGACAATTTAAGAGTTTACCCTGTATAAGCTTTATTCAGAATAAAACGGATTTATGTGAGGTTTGGATCTCATTGGGAGCTGGGTGTCTGGGTGCTGGAGATAGGTGACTTGCTGAGCAGTTTTTGGTTAAAGTCTTCAGTTTTGGGGGCGTGGACCATACCTGGGTCTGTGTTGCAGCAGACTAGCATGTCTGGCTCAAGAAGGCAGGGTTCTGGAATCCCAAACTGGCAGGGAAAACGGGCTCAGAGGTAGTTTCAGCACATCAGGTGACAGTCCCAAGGGGGTCTTTGTGACCAAACCCATCACAGGGTACTTAATTGGTGGAGTATGAGCAGTTTTTGTAAGGTGTGGAAGTATAACATTGTATAAGTATAACGTTGTATAAGGGGACATGCTGGATACATTGTATATGAGAGGGCATGCCAAAACATGTTACAAAGTATCTGAGGGAGCACACGTAGGGACAGTTAGCTTTTGAATGGAGAAGCAATTAAGATAGAGCCAGCACGTCTAAGAAGCAGGCATCAGAATGGAAGGTGTGAAGGGCAATTAGTTAAGTTAACTGGAAGCTGTTAAAGGAGATTGTTAAGGGCGGCAGGTAATTGAAGATACGTGACTGGTCTCAGGGATCTCGAAGGGTGGTGACTAAAATCTTTTTCTTCTTTTGTCTGTAACTTCTCTGTAACTTGTTCTCCAAAAAACTGTATAAATTAAGAGACACAAGCCCCACTCAGGGGGTTCACTTCTAAATGTATTAGCAGAGCAGCTTTGCTAATAAAACAGAGTGGTCTGATAAATTGTGAGTCTGAGTCAAACTTTGACAAAGGCTAGCGGGGAAGAGTGGAGCACACACTGCTACCATCTTTGACAGTTTTCTCTGTTCCCACATCACTCCAGATTCCATTGAAAGAACCAGGAGCCTGATGCACAGCAAATTCCCCAGATTCAAAGGCACTGTGTATTTCTTCACAGAGATTTAACACATCAGGAATGTAGATGGGTATCTACTTGGTGTAGCTGGGCCTGTTTGCAGCAAAGAAATATGGAAACATGGCATGCTGTGTGTATGTATGTGAAGTTTCCAATCACCATCTTGGCTTGTCTGGACATTTAGAAGTAGCATCTGCCTATCCTGGAAAAAACAATCCCAGAACTTGAATGTAGGAGACTGGGCATCCCCCATGTCAGCACTTCCTCCAGAAGTGGTAGCATATGCTGAGTTACAGCATCTTCAGGCTCTTTAATGACATGTTGTAAGTACTCATTGTCTTCAGACTCAAACACCTTTTGCGTGTCAGCCACCAGTTGCCAAACAAATGATAGAACTACATGAGTATCCCCCATCTGCTTAAACCTCTTAACAAATGAATAACGTTTCAGAGCACTCAGGCCACATCAAGCATGGTTGAATAGCTTACCAGAAAGCATTTGCTCTTCATTACAAGCTGCATACACATCAGAATCAATAAAGTCTAGCAATCCTGGGTCTCCCCAAAATTTCCCAGTGCATGCAGTAAAACAGCACAGGGTGTGAAAACCACTCAGGTGAATCATATTGGTATCAAGTTAATTTGAGAGAGTCCATTTCCTTGCTGAGCAACAGCATTCAGCTGCTGAGGTCTGAACGGCATGCTGCTGTCCTAGAGCTGCTGACATTTCCTTAATTTTAGCATTGTCCTATAGACAGTGGCCATGACAGCTAGTTTGGAATCCACAATAGGTGCACATGCAACTGCTGTGTAGTTTCTCTTCTTTGTTGTAAGCTTGTGGTTGAAACTACTCCAAACTGGAATAACCTGAGTATGACCAATATCAGCATCATTTGACAGTGGTAGAATATTCCGAGGTGGTAGTCTTTAAAAGACACTAGGACAGATCTTGGACATTGTTCATTTACAGGTGACAAGAGTTGTGAGTGAGCTGGTTCTGGATGTGTTCTGGTTTTTCAAATGCTGTACAATGCATAAGAGATTTTGATTGCTGGGGGAGAGTAAGTGACTTTTCTTTCTCATGCTTCTATGATATTTCTTGTGATCCTGAACTATCTGCATACTGTTCTTGAAATACCACTTTTGCCGTTGAATGGAAGGTATTCTTTCCATTAGTGGTCTCTAGATTGATAGAGACATAATCATCTCCTTCATGGATGAGATTACCAGCATGCAGTGGTACAATTCCATTTGGAATGAACACACCTCCCTGGAGTCTTTCTACTTCAGTGTTTGCAGCACTAGTGATAAACTGCCTCAGCTCATCAAAATTGATGTACAATCCATGAAGGTGTAGCATGTCAATTAAATTACAACACTCAAACTCCTGGTAGTGTTGTGCAGTAAAGCTTACATGCAATTCCGTGATAATTTTGGCACTATTAAACTTCACAACTGAAAGGCACCTTCATTGAATATCTTCTGAAGGATGATATTCATTGCTGGCTGAATTATATGCCTCTTTATCTATAAGATAAAAAACAAACTCCAGCACCAACTGGGGCACAAAAGTAGCTGATCTCTGTAAACTACAATCTCCTAGCTTTGGATAATATTTGGAGGCTTTCATTTTGGCTATTACCAATCGAAAGATTCAAGTGGCATTATACAAAACCACTTGTTCATTTGAAAGCTGTTCATCAGGCTCACTCACTAGAAGAATGTCCACAAAACATTTGGCAGATACCAAAGGCCAAGGGTCAAGCCAGAGGTCAGAGGCCAGGGCTGAAGCCAGGACTGATAACTGATGGTTGGAAGCAAGGTGTAAGGGTGGGATTTGGAGGAGAGGCAAGGATAAAGCATGGAGCAGGAGCACAATGGGAACAGGAGCAAAAGCAGGGATGAGACAGGAGTGGAGCAGAAATCAGGAACATGGCTGGGTGCATGGAATGAAATTGCATGGAATGAAATTGCATAATGTTTTTATAATCTTGCCTGTAATTTGCTACTGGGATACCTTGCCGTTTCTACAGTTCAGGGAAGTAGGGCTTTAGATCTTTGCAGCAGCTAGGACAGAAGAGCCGCCTTGTTGTATATAAGATCATTGCCTCTCTCTCTTCAATCAGCTGATAAAATGCAATGTCACAAGGTTGATTGTATTGTTGCAGAGTAACTGGATGGTTTTGCTTTAGGATTTGTTTTACTCACATAGGTAGAAATGCAGTGCTGAGTGAAAAACTGCATCCTTAGCAATCAAGTCTTCCACAGACATTCTGTGCAACGTGTCATCATCTCCTCTTTGAGCTGCTGCTTCTCTTAGTTTGGTAGGTCTTGCAAATGTTTCTATTTTATGAAGTTTCTTGTCTTTCTTGTATGTTTTTTCTCAATCAAACAATGCAACAGGACCAATCGCTGAAGATGTTCTTGCTCTTGTGGTTATAGGTGAACATAATGTTCTCTGATCAGATTCAGAGTCTCTTTTCTTTCCTGGATTAAATGCTATTCCGACATGTGCCAAATTCAACTTGATTGTGTATTTCTGAGAGCAATGCCTGTGATAGAGTATTGGTGGCACATCATCTAAACTAGGAAACTCATCCAGTAGCCACCAATTATAGTTAATCTCTCCTGGCTTCTGCTGCCAGCTTCACAGCCTTGTGTCCTGGTAGCGTTTGACAGTTTTTCATTCTTTTGATTTTCTTGACAAATAAGACATTTTTGAGTTTGTGGGGAGTCTTTTTCTCTTTGATGTAAGCTTTAAGAGGCTTTTACCTCCATGTCTTAATGTACTTTCACTTCTCTGTAGAGGTAAAATTTCCAGAGTATATTGTTAGGATTACCACTACACTACCAGATATAAATTAGAGCTATACGTTAGTATCAAAATTGTCATTTTTGTTTAAGGAGCACTTTGACTGAAGCCTAATTTGAAGATGTGTATTGTTATATCTAACAGTAATACTGACCTCTGCATAAGCATCAATGAATTAAAACGATAGCTTTAAAATATTCTAGAAACTAGTTCTGCACGCATAGGCAATTACAAATTAAAACCTTCTATCAGGCAGACTAGATGCTACATTGTATGTAGAAAAGTTTATAAATGGAGCAGCATTAGATTAGTAATTCACATACATTTATATCTACCCACTATGCAGTACAAGCTCTGGGCACGCAATCTACTGGCACACAATCTTCACTGTGAGACTGATCTGGACAGCAAATTTCAGCTGAAGATATAGAAAACTGCTATAATCACTTGTGAGATACTTTGACAATTAAGAATGTGTGATGTGAAAACATTTCATGTTAGTATATTGCAAAATGTTGATAGTCACCATTTTTGCCAAATGCGAAATAGCTTAATCATTTCTGGAAAAATAATACTTGTCCATGCAAAACCAATAAAAATCTTTTAATACATTGTTGTTTGGCAGCTTTGATCAATAAACATCATGTTATGGTGCTGAAATTAACAAACAGTAAAAACTGTAGTCACAACCATGTTGCACTGTTTCTAGAACTGTTGAAAAAATGACACATTCTCATTTTGGTACCATGGGTTCACCTTCCCTATAGGCTTACAACATCAGTTGATAGCTCCACATCATACCCCTCTAAACTTACATAAAATAAGTTTTCAAATGATATATGATGTGGGTGTGTGTAGGGTGGGTACATTAAACTCCAAAAATATGGCCCATTTTGGAAAATTGCCACACACCTATACTCAGAAAGTATAAAAACAAAGGGGAAATGCTGTTTTCAGTGGAAAACAGCTTTATTCAGCTTAGTATAATAACAACACAACTAGGAAAATACCATAAATGGGAAATAATCTTAATTTAGGATAAAGAACGTTAATAGGGAAAGTAAATTAAAGCAACTGTAAATAAGCGGAAGCTTAAGCCTTAGGTTAAGGATTTTCTCCATCTGGTAGATTTGTGTGGGAAGGGCAAGTGAAAAGTAATAACCTATAGAGAGCTCTAAAGTTTCCATGGAAAGAAATTCTCCAAGGCACCTCCTTGGTGCTAAACACTCCAGTCCTCTGGCATCCTTACCTATTCTGGACAATCCATGTCAAGTTTGATTATCTTTGCCAATGGTGGGCGAGTAACTGAAAGGAAAGTATAAAATAGTAAGAATGGTGGCCTCCATGGCCTGATATTCAGGATTATTTATAATAAATCATCATCAGCTCCATGAGAAGAAGTCCAGGGGACCTGTGCTCTCTAATGAACAGACTCTCCTGATATATTAGAGGAGCAAATATTGCAGCTGTTGTAACTACTATCCCAGGACAGGGAATCAGGATAGGCCCCTTGGAGTGTGGTTAATAAAACAGCTAGTTCAATATTTCCATTTGTAATCTGTGAAGTGGCATTGTGTGGGGGTATTATGGGATTGGTCTGAACTGAAATTCACAAGATTTGATTGATAGGACATTGCCTGGTCTATTCAAGGTCCTTTCTCTTACAAAAACTATTATAGTCCTTACTGCTCATTCATTTATTTATAAGAAATATAAGGCCAAATTGTTAAAAAGTGGTCTTAGGCCCATGCGCAGAAGTGATACTTTCATGGCCAGTTATCATAGCTGCATACGCGAATTATATAACTAAGTGTCCAATAGCTGGTTAGATACCTAAGTAACTATTTGCATGTTCAATTGTCATCTTTTCAGATCGTATGATAGTGTTGTGTAGTAATTCATAATATGTATTTGGATAGGACTTCATCCTGCAAGATACTGAGCACAGTAGCCCTAATCCATCAGAACATTTAAGCACATGCTAAACACTACACACCAGAGTAACCTCATAGACATAAAAAATTGGAAGTTCGTTCCCACTGAGGAAAATAGAAAGGAACATAAACTCTGTCAAGTCAAATGTAAAAGTATAATTAAGCAGGCTAAAAATAAATTTGAAGAACTAGCCAAAGACTCAAAAAACAACAGCAATTTTTTAAAAGTACATCAGAAGCAGGAAGCCTGCCAAACAGTGAGTGGGGCCACTGAATGATTGAGGTGCCAAAGAAGCACTCCCGAGAGATAAGGCCATTGCAGAGAAGATAAATGAATTCTTTGCGTCAGTCTTCACTGCAGAGGATGTGAAGGAGATTCCTACACCTCAACCATTCTTTTTAGGTGACAAATCTGAGGAACTGTCCTAGATTAGGTGTCAAGAGAGGAGGTTTTGGAACAAATTGATACATTAAACAGTAATAAGTCACCAGTACCAGATGGTATTCACCCAAGAGTTCTGAACTCAAATATGAAATTGCAGAACTACTAACTGTGGTATGTAAGCTATCATTTAAATCGGCTTCTTTACCAGATGACTGGAGGATAGCTAATGTGATGCCAATTTTTAAAAAAAGTCTCCAGAAGCCATCCTGTCAATTACAGACCTGTAAGACTAACTTCAGTCCCAGGCAAATTGATTGACAGTATAGTAAAGAATAGAATTATCAAAATAGAATTAACATGATTTGTTGGGGAAGAGCCAACAGAACTTTTGTAAAGAGAAATCATGCCTTGCCAATCTATGGAATCCATCTATTCCTTGAGGGGGTCAACAAACATGTGGACCAGGGTGATCCAGGGGCTATAGTGTACTTGGACTTTCAGAAAGTCTTTGACAAGGTCCCTCACCAAAAGCCCTTAAGCAAAGTGAGAAGTCATGGGGTAAGAGGGAAGGTCCTCTCATGTAACCAGTTAAAAGACAGGAAACAAAAGGTAGGAATAAACTATCATTTTTCAGATGGCGTTTACAAATGGGGCAGCATTACATTAGTAATTCACATACATTTATATCTACCCACTGTGCAGTACAAGCTGTGGGCACACAGTCTACTGCTACTGGCACACAATCTTCAATGTGAGACTGATCTGGACAGCAAATTTCAATAGAAAATATAGAAAACTGTTATCACTTGTGAGATACTTTGACAATTAAGAATATGCAGTGTGAAAACATTTCATGTTAGTATATTGCAAAATGTTGATAGTCATCATTTTTGCCAGATGATGATCATTTGCTAAACAGCTTAATCATTTCTGAAAGAAACCAAAAACTTGCTCATGCAAAACCTTTAAAAAATCTTTTAATACATTGTTGTTTGGCAGCTTTGATCAATAAACACCACATTATGGTGTTGAAATTAACTTAAACTGTAGTCATAACCATGTTGCAGTGTTTCTGGAACTGTTGAAAAAAACGTCACTTTCTCATTTTGGGTACTATTGTTTCACCTTGCCCACAGGCTTACAACATGACTTGATAGCTCCACATCATAGGGAAAGAAGGTGTCCCCTAGGGATCTGTACTGGGAACAGTGCTGTTTAACACGTTCATAAATGATCTGGAAAAAGGGCTAAACAGTGAGGTGGCAAAACTGGCAATTGATACAAATTACTCAAGATGGTGAAGTCCAAAGCAGACAGTGTAGAGTTAAAAAGGGCTCTCACAAAACAGGGTAACAAAATGGCAGATGAAATTCAGTGTTGATAAATGCAGAAGTAATGCACACTGGAAAACACAATCACAACTATCCATACAAAATGATCGGGTCTAAATTAGCTGTTCCCACTCAAGAAAGAGATCTTGGAGTCACTGTGGATAGTTCTGGGAAAAATATCTGCTCAATGTGGAGCAGCAGCCCAAAAAGCTAACAGAATGTTAGGAACGATTAGGGAGGAATAGATAATAAGATAGAAAATATCATAATGCCACTGTGTAAATCCATGGTACGTGTGCAGTTCTGGTCACCCCATCTCAAAAATATATATATTAGAATTGGAAAAGGAGAGAAGGGCCAAAAAAAAAAAAAAAGAAAGAAAGAAAGAAGAAGAGACAAGGGGAATGGAACACCTTCCATATGAAGAGAGATAAAAAAGACTGGGACTTTTCATTTTGGAAAAGAGACGACTAAGAGGGGATGTGATAGTGGCCTTGACTGGTGTGGAGAAAGTGAATCGGGAAGTGTTATTTATTCTATCACACAACAAAAGAACCAGGGGTCACCCAATGAACTTAATAGGCAGCAAACAAACAGACAAACAGAAGAAAGTACTTCTTCACACAACCCTCAGTCAACTCTGTGGACCTCTGTGCCAGGGGATGTTGTGAAGGCCAAACTATATTGTGCTTCAAAAAGAATTAGATAAATACATGGCGGGTAGGTCCATCAATGGCTATTAGCCAAGATGGTCAGGGATGCAACCCCATGCCTTGGATGTCCCTAGCCTCTGATTGCCAGAAACTGTGGCTGGATGACAGGGGATGGATCGCTCAATAATTGCCCTGTTCTGTTCATTCCCTGGTATTGGCCACTGTGGGAAGACAGGATACTGGGATAGAGGGACCTTTGGTCCTATCCAGTATGGCCGTTCTTATGTTTTTACATAGTAGTAACAAGATTGGGCTCAGCATTTTGCAAGATGGAGACCATTATTTACAATATACAGCTATAGTAATTGTGCATGCAAATGTAGCTGTAAAGTGGACCTCTGTTCTAATGTCTAACCAGTATGTAGGTTTTGGGTCAAGAGCCTGGATTAATAATATCTTTTGCACCTATTAACACCATATCTCTTCTATCCCTTTAACATTCCCCCTCTTGTTTATCAGACAGGAACCCTTCACCATTATCATGTGTTACAAAAGCCTATCGGGAGGTTTGAAATAAGGCTGAGGTTACCCACAAAAGAACCTTGTGTGTATATTTGTCCCATCAGCTAGAAGTTATGGAGGAAGAAACAAGAGTGAGCAGCACTCAGGGCAGATAAGGTAAAGTGGCTTGTGGTATAGCTGCAAAGAAAAACATCAGGGACACAGCATTTCCAGACACCCTGTACACTGTCAAACTAGGGTGCATGTTTCCATTTCCAAAGTTAGGCAGCCATACTCTCTGCAAATATCTAGTAATAAAAAAATAAGAATTATGCTCTGTAACCACTAACTACACTATTTAATATTTACAACTCTAAACTGGCAACAGTTTTACATATAAATTAGGAGTTGTCTGTCAACAGTCAATGTTCAGTAATGGTGAATACCAATTAGGTCTAATGCATGCAAATTAAATGGATCTTCCTAAAATTAGTCTTAACATTCTTCCCAGCTTTTCCTTGCCATTCCCTCCCAGCTGCCAGCTGGAGTGGTGCAGACTGCTCTGCAAAAGATCCAATGCGTGGCACACACTTTTATTTTTCCCTTCCCCTTGGGAACATTACCAAGAGTTTGCCAAGGGTGTTGGATAAGGAAGTGAGGTGGGAGAGAGTGAAATGGCATGGCAATGGGGCAGGAATCATACAAGAGTTGGCTGAATGAGATCATGTGCTGACTGTGAAGGGGATATTTGACCTTATGAAAATACAAGTCACCTAGCAAGAAAGTGGAAATGTGGTGTAAGAGGTTCCACAGGGAAAAGAGAAGCACTATTAAAGAGCAACAACAACAACAACAAACTGAGATCCCTGGGCAACAATGTGGCAAAGAGAACAGAGGACAGATGGGTTCTGCCTATCCACAGAAAGCCCATGCGGTAAGGATAAGAAGAAAGGACACTGGGATCGTTTCCTGTATTTGGCTGGAAGACCACCTGAGACAGTGACTTCCACTGGCCAATGCAAGTGCATGTGTGCATGCGCACACAATGTCCCAGAGATTGCCTCGCTCTCCATGGACACAGATGGCCCTATCCATGCAGAGTCACTGTTCTCTTGCAAATCAGAGTAGGGTGGAGGGGAGCTGGGATGCCAGGACTTAGATGTATGGGGCGTTGCACCATTCCTCCCTTTGTCTGGCAGAGTCCAGCTCCATGGGAGATTCCTGCTAAGATGTGCACAGCCTCTCAGAGGGTGGAAATGGAGCTGGCAAGCGTGACATTACTGCGTTTGAAACCATCTGTTTCTGTGGCTTAAGCTGCCATGTTGGATGTGGTCACTGCCTCTGCTTCCCCCCTCATTGGTATATTCAGTTAAAACAAAGCTCATCCCTCCTGGAGATTGTCCCAGAGTGCAACTGTTCACCAGCCTGGACTGGTCATTTCACTCCCACGGTCTTCCCAAGGTTCTGTATCAAAGTCAACAGAAAAAAAATGATATAAAAAGTAAATGATTCCTTCCCTGAAGTTCCCCACAGCAGGCCAGTGTTAATGTTCCCAAGCCCCCTATTTCTCCAGGGGCTTCTTAAGCAGGCTGGGCAGGTTTCCAACCACTCCTCCTCCTCCTTCAGTGGAGAAACCCAGAAGCCATTCCTTCTCCCTCCAGGTATGTCTCTCTTGTTGCCAAGGGAGACCCACAATAGATTGTACCTTTCCCCTGGTCTCACTCTTACTGGGAGAATGGGAGCTCTTGTATTCCTGCCCCTATTTCTTAGTCAGCATTGCTCCTTAGCCTACAACTCCCTTCAGGCCTGGGAAGTGCCATTGCCATGTAGGCTGAGATCAGAAAGAGGGTAGGGCTGGACTTTGAACTTGTCTTAAAGGGACCAATTTACCCTGTGTCACCAACCATTGATCCAACAAGGGGATCGAGGCCCCCCATGGGTTGCAGAGGCTACTAAAGCCATAGGGCTGGAGTCACAGCCAGGAAGCCTCTCTGGCTGATCTGTCTGGTGTGAGCTGATTTCTGAGGAACCCTGGTGCCCATTCCTTCTCTTCAGACTGGGCTCTGGGAACAGATGTAAAGATTTTCTTCTGTTCCTTTCAGTTTCCCAGCTGTGCTCTGGATTTACAGTTGCCAATGTTGTCAAAGTCAATACAGTTAAAAATGGCAAAAATATCAGTTTGAGCCTTGATAACTTCCCCCCAACTTCCCACCCCATGTGAAATCAAACACAGACTACAGTCTGCAAGGCCATCCATTACTATTGATCTATATAACTTGGCTCTGAATCAAACCATCAAAGGAAGAATGGACAAAAGTGCAGGTCCTGATTCCTTACATGGAGGAACTTTTTATGCTGAGATAATGTGAAACATTTAAAAGTCTGTCTGAAAAATGTAAGATGCTGTTTCATTTCTTTTGAACCCGTAACAGTCACATAGTACACAATTGGCTCGCCTGTGGATGAAGCCCCTGCATTTCATGAGAGCAGCTCTCATTTCTATTTTGGGATCAGTTGTGCCTTTGAGGCACTGGCCCACAGTGGGGGTGGCGCAGAGTCACACCACCTCAGCAGGATCTCTAGTAGGCATTGTACCAAGCAAAAGGTTGGGTTCCCTAAGGAGAAGAGGCTGAGGTTTATTCATCCCTAGTGACAATAAATACAGCATTAACCATTTCCCAGCTTTTACATAGAAGCAGCTAGCACAGGATGTATCTCTCAGCGATGAATTAGTAGCTCAAATTTCCTGTAGGCACACTGAGCTAAATCTGTGGGTCCACCAAGCTACATGCAGTGCCAGAACCAGGGTGCGTAGGAGGGATGCGGGGAGAGAAAGATGTCTCTAAGATACCTTTCCACTCCCCAGTTCCTGGACAGAGTGGAGGTTAAATCAGCCCCAGCATAATTAAAAGCAGTCTTTAGGATGCTCTAAATTATTATGCTAGGTAGAATAATACTCCAAGGGCCATTCCCCCAGTAGGGAATTTCTGGAATGTTTCCTGCTCTGACTTTATGCTCCCTTCTGCTCCCGGCCTACCGAGGATTGCTCCCGACACATAAACGGGGATGGGGGGCTGTAGAGCTGACTTAATTGGCTTTAATGCACAGGGGGATTGTTTTGTGTCAGAAGAAAACCAGCTCTTGTGTCAGAGCAGCTTTGTGTTACAGTACCACAAAGGCAAAGGAGCTGGAGGCCAGGATCTGGACCAATCTGTGCATGTATCATCTATAGTTCTGTGAGCTAAGTTGTTAAATCTTTAATCAGTCCTTGCTCAAGCAAAACTGCCACTGAAATGAATGGGAATTTCATTGGAGTGAGGTGGGAAAAGACTTAAGTTCCCCCCTTCTCCAATATTTATAAGATACAATAACTAAAAAAGGGGCAACAATTTCTGTATGTCTGGTCCTCCTTCTCTTAAAGATCCAGCCTTTAAAGCTTACTTGATGTCTTACCTTTCTCCTTTTCAATCCTTTTGGCTGCCTTTAAAGCTACTTTTTCAAGATCTCTTGAATCGTGCTACTTAGCATGCGCTGGAAGGACTCAGGATTCAGCCTATTGGTTCACGCTGCACTAATCCTGTTTCTGAAGGTTTCAATTAACAGTGGTCTGAATTGCTTTTTATTCGGGATCATTTCAAAAACTTCTGCAAAGTCATGCAGCCTTGAGAATCCATTTAGTTTCTAGCCATGGTTATAGAAGTACTTACATAGCTTTAAAACAAACAAGAGGGATACCCTTCCTTTCTGAGCTCGATCAGATCAAAGAGCCACTGACACTTATCACTGTAAAAACCCACATGAATTATCAAAATGTGGCTTGTTCTAAAGATCTGGTTTGATAGTAAACTTTGCTAAAAAGAGGCTCAGGCATACGCCACATTTTGTTATATTAAAAAGGTTGCTCAGCAGCTGCATTTCCATGCACTGACCCCTAAATACTCTGTAGGGCTCCATCTGCTTCCTGCTGTGACAACATAACATCATTTGTGAGAGCGGGGAGAGTAGCGTATACATACCTGCCAACATTTGAAAGCTATTAACAGAGACATCTGGGGAGATAAATAGGAACACATTTTGTAACTCAATTCAAATACATTAGATTAAGATCCTTTTTTTTTTAAGCTTGGAAAAATGCTAAGCATTAGTAGAGACTTTCCTTCGCAAATAAGTAGTAGGCATGCTTGTGTTCTATATGACCTTGTATATGTCATTATATTATGTAAGCATATACTTGCCAGTTCATTTTAAAGGTGGAGGGTGCTCCTGGTGAGCAATTACAAGACGAGCTTGGTTAAGTTTGGTCAGACATCATCTTTGCTCCTCTGGTAAAGAAAAGATAAAACATAAAAGACTCAGGCTCTCATTCTCTTACAAACTAGCAGCTGCAATGTGATATAAGAAAGCTCATTACAAATCTTTCTTGTGGTTAGGATAAAAGAAAAGGGAAAAACAATCTGTCTATATTCTTATGGGGTTATGCTAAAAAGGGTGTTTGGGGAAAGATGGAAAAATAATACTTTGGGGTCTACAATATTTTCTTATACTAAGCTCTCAAGCTGAAATGTTAAAAGAAACACTGATGAATAATTTCAGTCCAAAATGTAGGCTTTGTAAAACAATAGATAAATAAAATACAATAAAAAGTTTTACCAATTCTAACAAATAGACCCGTACAATTAAAATCAAAGAAACAGTTGTATGTGGATTTACATTTATGCCTGTAGCAGCCCCAATCCTGAAAATACTTTAAGCATATCAGTCCTTGGGGCAGGAATCTTGAAGTGTTGTGAGGCGCTTAGCATGCTCTTGGACATTAATAAAATTACAGAAGCAGCTTTTGCATAAGTAAAAATGTCTTTTCTGCTAACTAAGGTCATTTGCTCCTGGCTACACATACCTCAGAAGAGTTCATATAGCCAGACTACAGCTAGCCTTGTGGGTGTGTGATAACAAAGGGTGAAGATACAAGGAGCCTTATTCCACACACCTCCACACAGCCTCCTCCTGGCAGCCAGGATCTGCAAGGGAACACAAGAAGGTATATTGGTTAACAGTGCTCCGTGGGCTACAAGGGATATGTCTTGGGATGGGGGTTAGGGCCATTTACTCCCCTGTTCCCAATGGACTGGAAAGATCTGAGGTGACATGAGCATTGACTATTACTTTCTAGAGGACCAGCAAGTGCTGCTGCCCAGTGCCCAGGAAGTATAGTGCCTTCAGCAGGCATAATGTCTCTTTCCAGAGAGTGTGTGCACTGAAGATGTTCAGCCCTTGTGCTTTGCTGGTTCATAAGAGCCAGATTTTAACCCATCGTGTTTTGTGTGTGACCTCCGTTGTAGAGATGGTTAGTGTCATAAACAGAGCATTATGACTTCAGGGCAGAATTGAGCCACAAGAACAGATGAATTCACTCAAATAAAAATCTTATTTGTAATAAGTGTCCTTAAAAAACAGCAAAAGAAGGAAAAGAATCCCAGAAAAACGCGATGCACAGGAATCATTTTTTCTGAATAGAATGTTTTCCATGCGGTATCAGTGGCTCTTTAAGACATGCTCTAATTTAGCAGAAATCTGTGGAATGTGTTTTATGATATGACAGTTTTACTAGAGTCTTTTTCTGAGGAAACAAGATTAACAGCAACATTCCCTCCTTTAGTGACTAATATGCTTGCGTCAGCTAAATTACTACATTGAGGCAGGTTTTTTTTCTTATAAGCACTTGTTCCTCCAGAATTCTACCAAGCTAGACAGGAGTTCCTCCCTGCCTTCGCACCTTCTTCCCCCCTTCCCTGCCCCCCCAAATGAAAGGACTAGAAATACAAGCTTAATTTTACTCCATCCCTCCTACTGTTGCATAGAAAAGGAAACAAGTGAGATGCATTAGTGTGAAATATCACTTGAGAGGTAAGCAACCAGTAATTGCTCCTTCCTTTAAAAAGCATAAAATGTAAAGCACAAGAGCTAGGCACTCACTAGTGCAATTTATTCAGTGAAATATTATAACTACATTAGTCACCCAGAAGACAAAATGTACAATTGCCACCCACTAAGGTTTTAATGGAGACAAAGGGGGGAGCAGAGAGATTATAGCAACAATTCTCACATAAAGGTGAGGGTGCACAGTTACCACTCACTGCTGCTGTAATGGATTGAAATTACATGTGGCAACTCATGGAACAGAGGAGACCAAAACATGTATTTGCTAAGAGGCTAATGGAAACACATGGCGAGAAAGTGATTAACTCCAGAAGTCACTGACTAATCTAATGGGGAAAAGTGAACACTGTTAACTGGTTGAAGAATCCGTTTTAAGACAGCCAGTTTGCTTGTGTTGCTCTTCTCTTATTTACTGAAGTACAAAATGAGACTTAGAAGGACAAGATCATAAGGCCAAAAACATAAGCTGGGAAAACTGCTACTCTCTGGAAGTAAACAGTATGGGTGAAATCCTGGCTCCAGTGAAATGAATGGCAAAAGTCCCCTTGACTTCAATGGGGTCAGGATTTTCCCCTCATTGTTTCTTCTTTCCCTTTCAAACACAGCACTTGGATATGATTTTAGTTCCAGAGGAAAATTATTTTCTGAGTAAGTTACTTCCATATTGTTGTTCCACGCAATCTAAACACTGAAGACAAATTTATTTTAAAATAAAATGTTTTAAACCTTGCAGAAATTCTTAGTAATGTTGCAATTAGAAGATATGCCTTGTCTTTCTTATTCCTTGTTTCCCTAGTCCTTATTGAAGATTTGTCTTTAGTTCAGTTTCAAAAAATGTGACTTTGATATATAAATATGAAGAGCTCACAAAAGCTTACGCTCAAACAAATTTGTTAGTCTGTAAGGTGCCACAAGTACTCCTTTTCTTTTTGCGAATACAGACTAACATGGCTGCTACTCTGAAACCTATCAAATTAGACAGGCCATTGTTTTGTTCTAGTAAGCCAGTTCTTATTCTTACTCTTAGTAAGCATCATCATTCAGATCCTGGTCCAAAATCCCTTGAAGTCTATAGGAGTCTTTCCATTGTCTTCAGTGGGCTGTGGATCAGGGTTTCAGAGATCAAAATGATAAAGTTTATAGAGGTAGCACCTTTCTTCTACTCTACATAGGTTCTCATACCAACCCCATCACTGTGTCTTCTGATCATCTTCCAGTAGAGTATTAAGTGACTAACATCTGTCCAGCGTGGTTTGTTCTCTCATCCTCTCCCTAAGGGGATAATTGTGTGTGTAGTGGAGAGTTATTTAAAATATATATGTGCAGCTGCATGCTTGTAAGAGAGAAGGGAAGAAGGTCTCCACAGGGCCTTTGCTACAAGAATTCTTCCCAGCCACATTCAGGGTTTCTAGGACCCATTTTCATTATTTCAACACTTTTATCTGGTGTAAAGGGAACAGAGTGTGTGCGTGGAGGGTGTGAGCAGGGTGAGGATCACGGCCTGTCATCTTTTATGAAAAAATGTTGCATTTTTTTTGTCCCAAAAGCTATACCCTTAACAAAGATACAACTTTGACAGTGGTGCAGAGTGGAATATTTCTCCTAAATATGTATTTCAAAGTTCCATCTAACCCAAGTGTAGATTATTCAGCTGTGATATTGTGCATGTTTCCCTCTAAAAGCGTTGGTGCACGTCTTTCACTGGAGCCTATCCAGGAAAGTTGTTAAAATTGTATCACTGAGGAAGCAATACATCTCGAGTCAATGGGCTGGAAGTCAACTGGAAAATAATTTTACAACTCATCTTATCTTTTTTTGTTGGGTTTTGAAAGTATGCTGAATGTGAATATAATTTACAGAGGGTTAGTTGCCAGAGCCAGATATGTCCATAAAAAATTATCTTCACTTAAACGTATACAGCACATCAAAGTTTAAATCAGTGTCATCCCTAGTGTCTGTACTCATTCTTTCTCTTAGATGTTAAGAAGATCCCACTGGAAAAATATTTTTCCTTTCCTGTTTCTAATTAGATTTTGTAACAATCAGTACTCTGTTGCATTTTGCCATCCTGAAAGGCCTCTTGAATACTACAGTATCCTTGTGACAACCTTATTTAGGACCATAAACAATCATTGATCCTGACAGCAAAACAGTCAGGGCATTCTTGGGCTGCGTGTATAGAGTTGGCATGTCAGCACAAAAAGGGTTGGTCTCTCTTTTAGACATAGATCGTCCCCTCCCTCTGTGGACAGATCCGTCCTCCACTAAACAGAAAGAGACTCCAGCCTGTGGTCTCTATCCCAAGCAGCCTACATTCTAAATAGACAAGGCAGGCGAAGGGTGGGAGAAAAGGAAGTAGTCTACCCATTTACAGCTGGGGAACTGAGGCAGAGAGAGACTAAATGACTTGCTCAGGGTCACACAACAAGTCTGAAAGAGGCAGGAGTTGAACTCTGAAGTCTAAGTTCCAGTCCAATGCCTTTATCACACACAAACACAACTTCTGCTCTTCCTGAAAGAACAAGTTTCTCTGGGACCCGGAACACCAATACTCTCAAATGTTTCTTTCCCACTGTGTTCTGTGGTTCCTTTTAGGCTGCTCCCAATCCAGATTGTCGAGACTCAATAGTTCCAGGATGATTTTAGAATATTTTGCTTATTTTATAAAACTACACTTAAAGTCTGATCTTTTTTCCATTGCTATCCGTGTGGAAACTCCGATTGACCTCAATTGGGTCCCAAGTAAAATGTCCATGTGTACCCCTAATGCTTCTGGAGTCTGCATCAATATAAATGGCAGTATTAAAAATTACCCATTTGAATGCACCCTAGGAAAAGTTTGATACCTATCAGATGCAATCAGATGTACTCAGAACTACAGCACTATTAAAATACATGGTCTATACCTGAATAAAATAATCAATCACGATACAACTCCACACAGTTTTCATGGCTGTCATTTTGCGGCAAACTTATGGCCATTTGGAAGTTTGAGTGACAACAGAGATGGAATTTATATCCTACTGCTCCAAATAAACAGGCCCCTTACAACTTGAGCTAAAGGAGACTCTTCATGAACAATTAACAGTATAGCACCTATGACACACAGCCAAGCATTTCTTATTCCATTTAGCAGAGGACTACAAAGTGTAACTACACTAGTAACTTCATTATATCATTAACTACTGTTTATGTCAAGTTCAGTATCTCAGAGAACAGAGTCATATAGCACAAGTGAGACTAAAATCACAATGTCTTTAGATCAGGAGGCTGCAAGACTCAGATATTTTTATCTAGGATTTTTAGATATACATCTGCTTGGGGAGGTCTAGACACTTGATATTGTTTCCATTGCATAAGAGGTTTCCTCTTATAAACTAAGTGACTCCAATCTTGAACTTCGTTTATGCAGCACGAGTTATGACTCACAGAGTCTTTGGCAAAGAAAGATGTTTACCCTTTTGTGGAGGGTAAACAGGCTTTTGAGGAATGCCAAACATTGGAAACTCTTAGCTGTGCTCATGAAGGACTGTGGATTTGATTCCATTGGTGAGTTTGCTTGAGTAAAGAGTAAAAGCTCAATGGGGACCTCAGGATTGTGCTGTAGTCCAGTTTAGACATCATTCAGCCATAGCATGAAGGGAGGGGGGAAGTTTCAGGCAGCGGTGGAGAGACTTAATTTAAGCAAAAGTCACAGGCTGACATGGCCCTAAAGAGCACAGAAAATGGTTTTTTGACATCCTCTCCATTAAGAATCTGAGCATTAACACAGAGCCAGATCTCTGGGCCCAACCAGTGCTTGGCACAGGATACAGGGTGGAGTGAGAAAATAGCTCTAAACTACTTTTCTGCTTCTCTGAGTGTCTGCCTCATCAGGGGTTGAACTAGTCCCACAGTGTAACTTAGAGTGGACTGTAGGCTGCTCCAAGTTACACTAACAAGAGTGAACCTCTAGGGATCATCACTGGGTAGGCATCACCCCCTCTCACTTCCAATCTGTTTGGAAATGACCCCTTTGCCAGGATGGGTGGGAATGGGTGGCGAACTGGTATTATACCAGCTTTATGACACAACAGGATTCCCGTTGGGAAATCCCTGACAGGCCTGGTAGGGACAGCTCTCCATTGCTTTTGTACTACCAGAGTGGCAAAAAGTGGATGGAACCAAGCTCCAGTCCACTGACTTCTCTTCCTTGCTCATCCCAAAAAGGGGCAAGGTGTAGGCAGAACATTGCTTACACACCTGATTGTACAGTTGCAAGGACACAGCATACAGTTCCACCACTGGAGAGGTAGGCTTTATTACAACAACTATATATAAAAGAGACTCAAAACAATGGAGACTACAAATAATAATTAATAACTGTACCCTAAGCAGATTTTCTGTGCTTCAAATGAGGGAGTAGAGCTGAAATTCCCCAAGGGACTTTGTTATTGCCAGTTGGTTTTATGTGGAAGTGCTTGGATACTATGGGGATGGGTAATAAAACCAGACACAGACACCACCACTCCAGATTAGTGCACCTCTTGCTTCTTATGAAGTAGAGACAGTCAGAAAAATCCTTTCTTTCTGATGAAGGAAGTGGCTGAGCAGACGCCAAGGATAGATAATACTAGAACTGATAGCTTGCTAAGGAGGATGGATCCAATTAACAAGATCAGTCTTAGGAAATGTGCAATACCGGTAACTATAACTTTCCTCCTTGGGCTCCTGGATGCATCTACAGGGAGCAAGCAATGGCGATATCCACCAGTATCATATAGGGTCAAATCCTGAGGCCATGACTTGGTTTCTATTTAGTCCTTACTCAAGCAAAAAAAAAAAACAAACAAACAAAAAAAAACAAACAAACCAAAAAACAAAAACAAAAAAAAACCCCACAACAACCCAACTGACCTCAAGGGGTTGAGTAAAAACTCAGTGAGGTTCTCAGGATTTGGCCCATGGGGAAAAAAGTAAAACTTTATTCCAAGGTAAAAAAAAAATCACTTTAGCAGCATTTACATTAACCCAACTGCAATTTATTACTGGTGAAAAGCTGACAACTTGCTGCAATCAGGCTCTCATATGAATAAAGAGAGAAAGGTGAAGGACAGAGAACACTGCTGATTCATACACTGGAGACAAAGAGAGGAATGAAAAGCAGGAAATCAAAATGATTATACATTACACTACATTGACATCCAGAAGTCACCGATCAAGGTCTTTTTTCCCCCTCCCCGCAACCCACGGGGGAGGAAGTTTGCGGTTCCCTTTGTGGAGATTTCTTCAGTTTGTTCTGTTTGTTCCCATCCTACCACAGATCAGACCACATGACTGCCCCCCCAATTTTATGCATCCCTGCACTACCAGGGATCCCCCACTCTTAAAGGGGTACCCCCACCTGGGAGAAGACTGTGGAAAAAAGAAAAGAGATCCAGACTATCTTTTCTATCCAGAGCCAGAGTGAGCGAGAAACATGACACTCATCCCTACCCAGCCCATAGAGGCCCCACCCTCTTCCCTGAACTAATGATTGGTCTATAAATTCCAGTGCTCCCTTCAGTGAAGCATGGGCAACATAGATGATAGCAAATCCAAAGGAAAAAAAAACCCAACAGAAATCATGATACTAACAAGATGTCCTAAATGTCAACCCACCATCACTCTGCTTTTCTCTTGTTTTGAGTGAAGGAATGAGTACGATGGGTCAGTTCCCTATTCAATCTCATTTGTTCACAAACTACCCTTAGAAGCTAATTCCAGAGCTGGTAGTTAGAAAGACTTTCCTGATATCTTTAGCTAAACCTCCCTTACTGCAGATTAAGCCCATTACTTCTTGTCCTACCTCCAGTGGACATGGAGAACCTACATTTTCCTTTCTCTTTCTCCTAGTGTATTTAAGGAACCTCTTCTTATTGTCTTTTATGTTCCTTGCTAGAATTTTGTGCCTCAGCCTTTCTGATATGGTCCCTACATGCTTGTTCTATCCTTTTGTACTCCTCCCTAGCAAGTCATCTGTGTTGCCACTTGTTGTAGGATTCCTTTTGTAATTTTCAGGGAATTAAAAAGCTCCTTATGGAGCCAAATTGGCTTCTTAATATTCTTCCTATTTTTCCTTTGCATTGGGGTACTTTGCAGTTGCACCTATAATATTGGCTTCTTGGGAAACTGCCAGCTGTCCTGAATTAATTTATCCCTTAGATTTTCTTCCCATGGGACCTTACCTACAAATTCTCTGGGTTTGTTAAAGTCTGCTTTTTGGAAGTCCATTGTCCATAGAATCATAGAATCATAGAATATCAGGGTTGGAAGGGACCTCAGAAGGTCATTTAGTCCAACCCCCTGCTCGAAGCAGGACCAAGTCCCAGTTAAATCATCCCAGCCAGGGCTTTGTCAAGCCTGACCTTAAAAACCTCTAAGGAAGAAGATTCTACCACCTCCCTAGGTAACGCATTCCAGTGTTTCACCACCCTCCTAGTGAAAAAGTTTTTCCTAATATCCAATCTAAACCTCCCCCACTGCAACTTGAGACCATTACTCCTTGTTCTGTCATCTGCTACCACTGAGAACAGTCTAGAGCCATCCCCTTTGGAACCCCCTTTCAGGTAGTTGAAAGCAGCTATCAAATCCCCCCTCATTCTTCTCTTCTGTAGACTAAACAATCCCAGCTCCCTCAGCCTCTCCTCATAAGTCATGTGTTCTAGACCCCTAATCATTTTTGTTGCCCTTCGCTGGACTCTCTCCAATTTATCCACATCCTTCTTGTAGTGTGGGGCCCAAAACTGGACACAGTACTCCAGATGAGGCCTCACCAATGTCGAATAGAGGGGAACGATAACGTCCCTCGATCTGCTCGCTATGCCCCTACTTATACATCCCAAAATGCCATTGGCCTTTTTGGCAACAAGGGCACACTGCTGACTCATATCCAGCTTGTCGTCCACTGTCACCCCTAGGTCCTTTTCCGCAGAACTGCTGCCTAGCCATTCGGTCCCTAGTCTGTAGCGGTGCATTGTATTCTTCCGTCCTAAGTGCAGGACCCTGCACTTATCCTTGTTGAACCTCATCAGGTTTCTTTTGGCCCAATCCTCCAATTTGTCTAGGTCCTTCTGTATCCTATCCCTCCCCTCCAGCGTATCTACCACTCCTCCCAGTTTAGTATCATCCGCAAATTTGCTGAGAGTGCAATCCACACCATCCTCCAGATCATTTATGAAGATATTGAACAAAACCGGCCCCAGGACCAACCCCTGGGGCACTCCACTTGACACCGGCTGCCAACTAGACATGGAGCCATTGATCACTACCCGTTGAGCCCGACAATCTAGCCAACTTTCTACCCACCTTATAGTGCATTCATCCAGCCCATACTTCCTTAACTTGCTGACAAGAATACTGTGGGAGACCGTGTCAAAAGCTTTGCTAAAGTCAAGAAACAATACATCCACTGCTTTCCCTTCATCCACAGAACCAGTAATCTCATCATAAAAGGCGATTAGATTAGTCAGGCATGACCTTCCCTTGGTGAATCCATGCTGGCTGTTCCTGATCACTTTCCTCTCATGCAAGTGCTTCAGGATTGATTCTTTGAGGACCTGCTCCATGATTTTTCCAGGGACTGAGGTGAGGCTGACTGGCCTGTAGTTCCCAGGATCCTCCTTCTTCCCTTTTTTAAAGATTGGCACTACATTAGCCTTTTTCCAGTCATCTGGGACTTCCCCCGTTCGCCACGAGTTTTCAAAGATAATGGCCAATGGCTCTGCAATCACAGCCGCCAATTCCTTCAGCACTCTCGGATGCAACTCGTCCGGCCCCATGGACTTGTGCACGTCCAGCTTTTCTAAATAATCCCTAACCACCTCTATCTCCACAGAGGGCTGGCCATCTCTTCCCCATTTTGTGATGCCCAGCGCAGCAGTCTGGGAGCTGACCTTGTTAGTGAAGACAGAGGCAAAAAAAGCATTGAGTACATTAGCTTTTTCCACATCCTCTGTCACTAGGTTGCCTCTCTCATTCAGTAAGGGGCCCACACTTTCCTTGGCTTTCTTCTTGTTGCCAACATACCTGAAGAAACCCTTCTTGTTACTCTTGACATCTCTTGCTAGCTGCAGCTCCAGGTGCGATTTGGCCCTCCTGATATCATTCCTACATGCCCGAGCAATATTTTTATACTCTTCCCTGGTCATATGTCCAACCTTCCACTTCTTGTAAGCTTCTTTTTTATGTTTAAGATCCGCTAGGATTTCATCGTTAAGCCAAGCTGGTCGCCTGCCATATTTACTATTCTTTCTTTCTTATTCTTTCTTATTTCTTTCATATTCTGCTGCTCTCAGTCCTTCCTTTCTTTACAATCATGACATGTATCATTTCATGATCACTTTTACCCAAATTGCCTTCCACCTTCAGATTCACAAGCAATTCCTCCCTATTGGTAATCAAGTAAAAAATGGCTGTGCCCTTTGTTACTGCATCTACTTTCTGAAACAAGAAGTTGTCCCCGATACATTCCAAGATCTTATTGGAAATTTTGTGTTTTGACATATTACTTTTCCAACAGATATCTGAGTGTTTAAAATCCCTCAGTACTATCAGGTCTTGTGTACTGGATATTTCTGGTATTTGTTCTAGAAATGTCTCATCCATTCCCTCTTCCTGATTTAGTGGCCTATACTATAGTTAATCCCTACATGACATCACCCCTATTTTCCCACCTACACTCCCTAAACAAGCTATACCCTTCTATGCCAATAATCCAATCATGAGATACCAATTAAATCATAATTTATCTTTTTTACTAATACTTCTCTTTCTTCTCATTTATTCTCCATACTCCTTCCATTTGTGTATAGACATCTGAGATGTTGAGCAGATTCCCCGTACCGATTTCCCTCTTGTTGCTCCTATGACCCTATTGTAATTTTCCATGCCCCGTCCCATCCCCTACTCCTGCCACCACAACATCTAGCTATCTGTTAAGGTTTACACTTACCTGTGGACTTTTGTCATCTGCCCTCTTTGAACTTAGTTTAAATCCCTCATCACTAGATCGGTAAGTCGGTGCATGAAAATGCTCTCTCTCCTTCTTGGACAAATGGACCCCATTTCTTCCCAGCAGATCTCCTTCCTGGAATAGCATCCCACGGTCAAAGAAGCTGAAGCACTCCCGTTGACACCCTCTGTGCAGCCATATACTCATCTCCGGGATGTGCGTGTCCCTGCCTGGGCCCTTAACCTTTACAAGGACAAGAACACAACCTGCAGCTCTGACCGGATGAGCAGCCTGGGGTAGTGGTCAGAGGGATGGATGAGCCTTGGCAACCTTTCTGTAATGTCTCAGATATGGGCTCCAGGCAGGCAGCACACCACCTGGGCAACATGTCAGGTCAGCAGATGGATGCTTCCATTCCCCTCAGAAGAGAGTACCCGCGCACCAGCACTCTATGCCTCCCGCTCTTGTGTGTGGGGGCTGTGAGTCTCCCAGCCTTGTGGGCAGGTAGTTTCTCCTCCTCATCCATTGGGGTCTGCTCCTCACTTCTTACTGCAAGTACACCATATTGATTCTTGACTGCACTGGACGGGGGACCTGGATGGGGTGGAGCATGGAGCAGAGTTTACTGCCTAAGGTGGCCAGCAGCCAGTCTCCAGCTCATAGAGCAGATGGTTATCCTTCCTCCTCTGAGGCCACTGTAGTCATTGGCTAGCATCTTCCGTCCCAGATGTTTCCACATGCATCCTGTCGATGAAGTCCTGGTGTTCCTGGGTGCTATACAGATGAATCACGTCCAACTGCAACTTTCTTACCGGCTTCCTTAGGGACTTCTTCAATAAACACCTTTCACAGCTGGTGGTTCCCCTGGCCTGGCTTTTCTCAGGAGTGACATGCAGGACGCACTCGCAGAAAGTCAAGACCAGGGCCTGGGTGGAAGCCTCCAGGCTCAGGTTTCTTGCCTTGGGGGAGGGGTGGCCTACAGGTGCAGGCAGAGAAAGAGCTAGCACATAAATTATGTGTGGTATGGTCTTCTATCAGATGGTAATGCAACATCAGCCATTGCTCCATAACCTAGGTGGTCCTTGCAGCACTATTGAATAATAAACATAAGCATAAGAACATAAGAAAGGCCATACTGGGTCAGACCAAGGGTCCATCCAGCCCAGTATCCTGTCTACCGATAGAGGCCAATGCTAGGTGCCCCAGAGGGGGTGAACCTAACAGGTAATGATCTAGGGATCTTTCTCCTGCCATCCACCTCCACCCTCTGACAAACAGAGGCTAGGGACACCATTCCTTACCTATCCTGGCTAATAGCCATTAATGAACTTAACCTCCATGAATTTATCCAGTTCTCTTTTAAACCCTGTTATAGTCCTAGCCTTCACAACCTCCTCAGGCAAGGAGTTCCGCAGGTTGACAGTGCACTGAGTGAAGAAAAACTTCCTTTTATTTGTTTTAAACCTTCTACTCATTAATTTCATTTGGTGGCCCCTAACTTTTCCTTATTCACTTTCTCCACAGCACTCATGATTTTATATACCTCTATCATATCCCCCCTTATTCTTCTTTTTTCCAAGCTGAAGAGTCCTAGCCTCTTTAATCTCTCCTCATATGGGACCCGTTCCAAACCCTTAATCATTTTAGTTGCCCTTTTCTGAACCTTTTCTAATGCCAGTATATCTTTTTTGGGATGAGGGGACCATATCTGTACGCAGTATTCAAGATGTGGGCCTAACATGGATTTATATAAGGGCAATAAGATATTCTCCCTCTTATTCTCTATCCCTTTTTTAATGATTCCTAACATCCCATTTACTTTTTTGACTGCCGCTGCACACTGCATGGACGTCTTCAGAGAACTATCCATGATGACTCCAAGATCTTTCTCCTGATTAGTTGTAGCTAAATTAGTCCCCCTCATATTGTATGTATAGTTGGGGTTATTTTTTCCAATGTGCATTACTTTACATTTATCCACATTAAATTTCATTTGCCATTTTGTTGCCCAGTCACTTAGTTTTGTGAGATCTTTTTGAAGTTCTTCACAGTCTGCTTTGGTCTTAACTATCTTGAACAGTTTAGTATCATCTGCAAACTTTGCCACCTCACTGTTTACCCCTTTCTCCAGATCATTTATGAATAAGTTGAATAGGATTGATCCTAGGACTGACCCTTGGGAAACACCACTAGTTACCCCTCTCCATTCTGAAAATTTACCATTTATTCCTACGCTTTGTTCCCTGTCTTTTAACCAGTTCTCAATCCATGAAAGGATCTTCCCTCTTATCCCATGACAACTTAATTTACAGAAGAGCCTTTGGTGAGGGACCTTGTCAAAGGCTTTCTGGAAATCTAAGTATACTATGTCCACTGGATCCTCCTTGTCCACATGTTTGTTGACCCCTCAAAGAACTCTAATAGATCAGTAAGACATGATCTCCCTTTACAGAAACCATGTTGACTTTTGCACAACAATTTATGTTCTTCTGTATGCCTGACAGTTTTATTCTTTACTATTGTTTCAACTAATTTGCCCAGTACTGACGTTAGACTTACCGGTCTGTAATTGCCAGGATCACCTCTAGAGCCCTTCTTAAATATTGGCGTTACATTAGCTATCTTCCAGTCATTGGGTACAGTAGCTGATTTAAAGGACAGGTTACAAACCATAGTTAATCGTTGCTCAATTTCACATTTGAGTTCTTTCAGAACTCTTGGGTGAATGCCATCTGGTCCCGGTGACTTGTTACTGTTAAGTTTCTCAATTAATTCCAAAACCTCCTCTAGTGACACTGCAATCTGTGACAATTCCTCAGATTTGTCACCTACAAAAGACAGCTCAGGTCTGAGAATCTCCCTAACATCCTCAGCCGTGAAGACTGAAGCAAAGAATTCATTTAGTTTCTCTGCAGTGACTTTATCATCTTTAAGTGTTCCTTTTGTATTTCGATCGTCCAGGGGCCCCACTCGTTGTTTAGCAGGCTTCCTGCTTTTGATGTACTTAAAAAACATTTTGTTATTACCTTTTGAGTTTTTAGCTAGCTGTTCTTCAAACTTCTTTTTGGCTTTTCTTATTATATTTTTACATTTAATTTGGCAGTGTTTATGCTCCTTTCTATTTACCTCACTAGGATTTGATATCAACTTTTTAAAAGATGCCTTTTTATCTCTCACTGCATCTTTTACATGGTTGTTAAGCCACAATGGCTCTTTTTTTAGTTCTTTTACTGTATTTTTTAATTTGGGGTATACATTTAAGTTGAGCCTCTATTATGGTGTCTTTGAAAAGTGTCCATGCAGCTTGCAGGGATTTCACTCTAGTCACTGTACCTTTTAATTTCTGTTTAACTAACCTCCTCATTTTTGCATAGTTCCCCTTTCTGAAATTAAATGCCACAGTGTTGAGCTGCTGAGGTGTTCTTTCCACCACAGGAATGTTAAATGTTTATTATATTATGGTCACTATTTCCCAGCGGTCCTGTTATAGTTACCTCTTGGACCAGATCTTGCGCTCCACTCAGGACTAGATCGAGAGTTGCCTCTCCCCTTGTGGGTTCCTGTATCAGCTGCTCCAAGAAGCAGTCATTTAAAGTATAGAGAAATTTTGTCTCTGCCTTTTGTCCTGAGGTGACATGTCCCCAGTCAATATGGGGATAATTGAAATCTGCCACTATTATTGAGTTTTTTATTTTGATAGCCTCTCTAATCTCCCTTAGCATTTCATTATCGCTATCACTGACCTGGTCAGGTGGTCGATAATAGATCCCTACTGTTCTATTCTTATTAGAGCATGGAATTACTATCCATAGAGATTCTATGGAATATGTGGATTCATTTAAGATTACTTAATTTGATTCTACATTTTCTTTCACATATAGTGCCACTCTCCCCTCCCGACCATTAAATAGTTCTGTCCTTGTTTGATGTTTTCCATGAAGAGAAATGTTTTCCCACTGGCACGAACGTACAGTCTAATGTTAACCAATGTTCTAAGGAGGCCATGTGATAGAGCAATTGAAAGACGTACCAGAGATTAGTTTGCTGTCAGAGACAAAGGGCCAGATTCTCAGCTGGTGTAAGTACCATAGTGCTATTGAAATCAAGAGAGATGCTGATTTACAGTAACTGAGGATCTGATCCAAAAGGGTGCTGAATTTTCACTGTGTTAGTCTAATTTTACAGTCACGTAATTCAACTAAAAATCAGTTAGAATGTGCATGCATTTGTGGCTCTAGTTCTTAATGACATTTTTTTCTACCCGTGTTCTGACATACAGTGGTTTAGTATTTTCCATTTGGAAAAGTGAACAAATGCAAAGTACAAATTTCCAAACATCATAAGGAGATTTAAGAGCAAGGAAGCGGACATTAGCATAACACACAGTAATTATTCTTGTGCCAGTTCCTTTTTTTAATGTCGTTGCTGAGTTGCAGTGACATTAGTAGCATTGAATATTTCCTGAGGACAGCATGTAAATGCCAATGACTTCAGAACTCATTTCCTTTAGCATTCATTTTTAGCCATTTACATGGATTTTCAGGTTAGACAGGCAAGGGATTTTTGTTGGTTAAACATTTTGCGGGGGTGGCTTTAATTTTATTCAGTTTAAGAAGTGCTTTTACTCTCTGCTATTTGTGTTTGCACGCAGTGACATAATTTCACTGTAGTTAACTATAGGGACCCTGGGGTTTAGAATGGGGTATGTTAAAGGAATATGAAAGCTTTCCTTTCACATGTGGATCTTCTCACAATGATCCATGCCTTCCCCCTTCTAGAGTGGATTATTGCAATGCACTTTGCTTGAGACTTATACCTGAAGATTCTTTGGAAACCTTACTTAGTGCAGAGTAAGCAGCCTGTTATTTCTTTCAGAGAGCATGTACAGCACCTCCTGCACTCTGTAGTCTGACTTAGTTTCCAGTTCATGTGTGAGTTCAGTTCAAAGTGTCTTATTTGATTTATAAAGCCCTAAATGATTTGCATCTTTACTGACTTAGGGACGTCCTCTCTCTCTGTGTTATTCTGTGACAGCTGAGATCAGTTGATGTGCTGAAGCGAACAAATTTAAATTTCAGGGTGTGGAGGCAGGGATCTTTCAGCAAGAGGCTCTTGTCTCCAAGGCATCCTGCTATTGTTGCTCCAAAACAGCCCTAGTTTGTCAAGTTCCAGGGCACACTGACAGGTCCATGCACTTCCTCAGATGCACTCTGAGGGGGATTATGACACCCTGACACTCCAATATTCACCATTGTCATGTAACTAGGATATGTTTTGTACAAAGTATGCCTGGTGAGGTATCATTCTAAAAGTCTTGATCTGCTAGACATTAATATCTCATTGGATTGTATGTGCTATTATCATATGTGAAATTATGAAGTTTGGCTATGTATGCGTTACTGAAACATGTTTTGGGGTTGAAAGCACCCACAAGCAGCCTTTCAGGTACAACAGTAAAAAGGCCAAACAATGTTAATGGCTCACTGAGGAAATGCACACGAGCACAAGGATTACCCCAGGAACTGTGTACAATAGAAATCTCTCAGAGATAGCACTACACAATGGGAACTGTTTGACGTAGGTCACAGGAAAAGAGCTTTCTAGCAAAGTGAGAAGAAGATATAAAAGGGGGATAATGACATCATGGGCAGACCTCACTCTCCCTGCAACAACACATCTGGAAACATCTGAGGACTGAACAATGGGAAGTGATAGTCCCAGGCTAGAAGGATTTTTAGCCTGTTTATGAAAGCCTGGGAAAGCCAAGGCAGCTTGTGCCTTAAGAACCTGCCAGCCTGTTCATCACTCAGGGTGAGAATTTGCTAATTTATATCCTACCTATCTAGTTTGTTAAGCTCAGTTTGCGGTTTTTGTTTATTTCCTAAGGTAATCTGCTTTGATCTGTTTGCTATCACTTATAGTCACTTAAAATCTATCCTTCATAGTTAATAAACTTGTTTTGTTTTCTTTAAACCAGTTTGTGCAATTCACAACTGGGGGCAAAAAGCTGTGCATAACTTCCTCCACATTGAGGAAGGGAGCGAACTTCATGAGCGTATGCTGTACAGTTTTCTGTGCAGTGCAAGACAATACAGTTTTGGGTTTGCACTCCAGAATGGGTGTGTACTTGAGTGCTGGGTAATCCCCAAGCTGATTCTTCCCATGCAGAGCTGATTTCAGTGTCTGTCTTTCTGCAGCTGGGCATGTCCCTACCTGTGTGTTCTAGACGAGGCTTGAGGGCCTGGCTAAGCAGGACAGGGTAAGAGAGCCCAGACTGGTGGAATGGGTAGGCTCAGTGGTACTCCAATACATCAGGTGGCAACCTGGAGTCAGGGGCAACCCATCACAGGAAAGTTTTGGGTTTAGATGGGTGATATTGGAAGAATCATTAATGCAGCCCCTGGGCTGTCTTGTGCATACATTTAAATTGGAGCTGTACCTGCTTGAACTTTGTCAAGGGGCTTTTAAAAAGCTGCATAAATATGTGAAGTGGCTTTAAGTTTTATTTCTGGAATTGCACACTGCTTGCATACAGGCAAACTGTAGGAAATTCAGAGGGCTGGTGGGATTACTCAAAAGGAAAGATTTAAAGAATGTAATATGGTAGTTTGGTTAAGCAGCAACTAATGAGGGACATGATCATCCTCTGCAGCATCTGAATGGCGTAAGCACCAAAGAGGCAGAGGAATGGTTTATTGGAGGTGTGGAATGGGATGAACCTCAGAAAAGAAACATTTTGGTTCAGTAGCACTTACTGTTGTGAGAGCCAGATCGATTAGATCAGTGGTTCTCAACCTTTTCCATACGGGGACCCCCACCACCTCAGACCCTCCTCTTGTTTAGCTAACTGGTCTTAACCCAGCCCTCAGAACAAAGACCTATGTATTACATTGTAAAATGGCTTCCAAAGGAAATGGTGGAAGCTGCACAGTCAATGAAATTGAAACATAGACAGGACAGCGTATTGGAGAATACTCTGTAGGTAGCAATCTGTGATTGGTAGGGTGATGTGTTATAGAACTCTTTCCATCTGTACAGTCTATGATTCATTCCAAGTGCACTTGGCAAACAAAGAAGAAAGACTAAAAATAAAATTGTGACACATTGTGATTTTCAGTTGTGTTTATTTCCCACGTTGCGGCAATAATCCTTGCAAAGAGCTTGCAACTTTAATCCCTCTGTGATAATGGGTCACCACGCCCTGGCTACTGTACAGTGCAGGGCTCAGTTTGTGCTGAATGGATTAGTGTGTGTGCTGTCAGTGGCACTACTTATGGCTGAGTCTGGAGTACCTGCGGGACTTCTTTTTCTGACCTTGTAGAACTAGAAGACCTCCCAATACTGAATTTTACAGGACTGTCCCACTTTGACCCACAAAATCCCTGTCCTGTGGGGCTGGCTGGGCTTGGCTCCCCACTCTGGGTATTGCAACTTAGTCCCTGGTGCACAGGGTCACAGTGCCACTTGCTCAATTTAGGCCTGGCAGGGGGGCTGAGCCAAGCTGGAGCAGCACTGTGACCCTGTGTGCCAGGGGGCCAGTCACAACACCCCAAATGGGGAGCCAAGCTCAGCCAGCCCCACAGGACAGGAGCTGCTGCTGCTGCTGCTGATGGGTGAGTGCAGAGCAGATTCCCGCTGCAAATCCACCACCTGGGCCTCCCTTCTCCTGGGGGCAGTCCCTATTCCTCAGCTTCCTACCCTTCAGGGATAGGAGCCCTCCCACTTGAAATGTTGGGAGGTTGCTAAGACATTTAATTCCACCTCTTTCCACTTTGACGGTAGATATTTCTACATTCACAAGGTTGTGCAGGCTGTAACTATAACCTCCCAGTCAATCAAACTCATTGCATTTAAACAAAATACTATCAAATAGGAAAGAAACAGATAAAATGAAAGATAACCCTACTCTTGGCTGGTTTCAGCTCCAACTAGCTGAGCTAGAATGGCCTGTGAAACTTATTGAGATTGCAAGTAGGTTGCAATTAGTCCCATATGGTTCATAATTCATGTCTTTAGCTGTTCCTTGGAGCTGCTGGCCCAGTCTGTTTGTTCTAAATGTTTGTTGAAATGGAGGCTGGACATGATGCAGCGGTGGCCACGTACTTTCTTCTCTCGGAAGCAACTAACACACCATCCAATATCTAGGGAATTACCCCCAATCCACATCTGTCCACACATCCGAGCTTGTTGCCTCTCAGTCTTTTGGCGCTGTTTGGCCTAGGATAGAAGCATGGGTTATTGACACAGAAATTACATAGACATCCAGTAGCCTAATGCAACATTATTACTCCTCAAGTAGCTCATTTGCCTTTCAACCCCTCTTCTCCTTGTACAGTCGATTGTTCATGCCATATGATTTTTCCAGAAAGATGCTCTATCCAGTACATATTGACAGATAGCTAAAAATAGGAATTTCCATCCTGAGGAAAATTCTGATATTTCAAAATTTGTTTTCACCCCAAATCATGATGAAAAGTTGAAGTAACATTTTTCATGGAATGGAAAGTTTTGAAAAATCAGTCAAGCATTTTCTGTCAACAAAACAACTTTTCAACAGAAAATTCCTGCCTAGCTCTAATATGAGGCTGCTTTGTAAAATTATTAAAGTTGGCATAAGTTCACATTGCATGTTCTTTACAGAATCTATCAGCTGGTACCAGCCTTCTGCATTCAGTATTGTAATTTGAGTGGAAGTAATATGAAGAGCACCCAGCATCTAAGAACACCATCTGACCATTCGTCTGCATCACAGAGGGCTACCCTGGCCACTTAAGGTACATCTACACTGCAGTAAAAATCCTGTGGCACTGAGTCTCAGATCCCAGGTCAATTGACTCAGGCTTGTGGGGCTAAAGGTTACTATGTAGATGTTAAGGCTCAGGCTGCAGCCCAGGATCTGAGACCCTCTCCTTCATGGAGTTTCAGAGCCTTTGTTCCAGCCTGAACCCAAATGTCTGCACTGCAATTTTTAGCCCCCCTGCCCGAGCCTGCAAACCCGAGTCAGCCATGGGTCTTTTATTGCAGCATAGATGTACCCTTGGAGTCGCATGTTCCAAAGTAGAATTTAAAAAAAGTCTTAAAATTGTATGATAGGGGTTTTTTGTATGATTTAGTTTTAGTTATAGAGGGGAGATAATGGAAGAAAATCTTCATTTGGTTTCTCTTCAAGTCTAACAATCTAACCTATTAAGAAACTGGGGTATACTTATATTTTTCTCCTGAACATGTTTAAAATATATTTTAAAATGCATGGCTTTTTTAGAGTCCTTTCTCAACACACTCCACTCCCATCATCTTCCCACACTGGTTAGGTTTGGAGAGCCCTAAGTGTTTTGTGGTTTTTCCCCCATTGTGCTGTGGTGATGTTTGGGAAACCATACTCTAGCAATGACTAATACTTATTAATCAATTAGCAGTTTCCAATGAGTTTTGGAAAGAGCCCCTTCTACCCTTTGTCTTATTCCTGGAGTGATGTGGAGGCTGTCAGCATGGTTGCTGGAGAGATAAATAAATGGTAAATAGTTACATTACCTCCAGAACTCTGTCTGGCTATGATCAGGATTGGCTCTAGGAACCAGCAAAGCAATTTGCTTGGGCAGTTGCGCTCTCAGAGCTGCAAATTTTTTGCTTGGGGGCGGCAAAAAACCTGGAGCCGGCCCTGGCTATGATCAGTCACATAAGTATGGAGAGAATCCATGAAGGGGAAGGGAAGGGTCAAATTCTGTCAATTTCATCAATCCACTACCAATGAAAACAGTAGTTGTATGTGGCTAATCTTAAAAAATTTGGCCCGAAGCCTTTTTAATAGGTAAAAATGAGCAGTATTATCTAGAAACCCTTCTACACATTGGAATATTGCACTCTGTATGCCTCCAGGAGGAAGCAGTCGGCAACAGAACTTTATGAAAATAACGTATTACACTGTGGATGCAGAGCCCTGGCGATTAACCCCTCTTGGATCAAATGGCTAGCTCCCAGAATGTGCTGAAACTTTCTTGACCAGTGATGTGAACCATTTGGTTTAAAACACAGCTGTTGTGCAGAGCTGGGAGCTGAAGCACAGAGATAAGGGAGGGTCAGAATTCACAAGAGGAAATCTGCAAGACAAAAAAAACCCCTAAAAACAAAACAAAACCTGAGAGAGAGAGAGAGAGAGAGAGAAAAAAAAAATCAGACTGAGGCAATATTTTTGTTAACAGAAAAAAAATCTCCCCAGGCAGGATTCAATCGGTAGTCTTAAATCCCTAAATAAGTGTCTTAGGAAATGGGTATTGATCCTTGCCTAGAAGATAGGGCCAAAGACATTCATCAAAGGGGCAGATGAAAGACCTGGTTTTTTACTGATCTATAAACACAGGGAGTCTGTGGGGCCCCCTCTTTATTGTTATTTCCCCTCTACCCACACCCCTTTCCATGCAGTTCGCACATGTTTTGAAACAGGAATTGAGGTAAAATTGTTTTAATCTTTACTTGCCTTTCCCCTCCCCCCTCCCCGCAGTCTATTTACACTGAAGATAAAAGAGCCTGAAATAATAACCATTAAGGGCCCAGCTATCCCAACAGAATGGACATGGATCTGATTATATTCCTGTTCATAATTGCTCTCCTCTTTTTTGTTTGTTTCCTTTCAAGTCGTTAGATTTACACCCTGCATGCCTCAAGCTGTTTATTGTGTTTCATGCCACCGTGAGTGAGAGTGGGGTTAATAAACTTGGGCTTGGTGTTTTCGTCTCTATACAGGCTTCTCTGTCTCCCAGCTGCCTGGCACATTTTGTCCAGCTGGCAGTCACAAGAGAGTCTGATGCTCATTGATATGCCTTTGGCAGGCTAATGCAGGCAGACAGCTCTTGGAGAGGTTGGGCATGCTTTTTCTCTCTCTTTGTTCTGTTTTCATTAAAACCATTGAATAAGGAGGTGTAATAAGAAGGAAATTCTACTCCTCCAACATTCCATTGGGATTTTCAAAAGGGCCTAAGGCTATGTCTTCACTAGAAGAAAAGGTGTCTCCTTAACACAAGTCAGCTAACTCAAGGTAAAATTCTAGTGAAGACAAGGCAGTTGGTAGTTTTCATACAAGACTGGGCTCCCGCAACGCAATCTGCTAATTTGTATGAAAACCACAAACTGCTTTATCTTCACTAGAATTTTACCTTGAGTTAGCTGACTTAAGAAGACACCTTTTTTTTTTCCAGTGAAGATATAGCCTAAGTTATTTAGAAGCACAAGTACCATTCACTTTCCTTGGGTCCTGTGATCCTATAGGCATGTCCATACATGCACAAGTTGCAGCATTTTAACTGAAGGTGGGATGATTTAGTTAAACCAGTGGAACGTTGTGTGTGGATGCTATCACATCACTTTAAACCTCATTTCTACTGGATTAACTTGAACCTGTAAATTACAGGTTTAACATAATATATTTTAGGTTTAAACCGATACAAGAGCACTCAAACACAAAGTTACACTGGTTTATCATTACACCTTTAGTGTATGTACTAGGCATAAGTCACTTAGGCACATTTGAAAAATCCCATCCTCAGGGATTGTCTGTTTGAGAAGCTTGCACTGTTATAATTTTAGCTGTGAATTTAAACATGGGACATTCTCCTCAAGACAGCCAGAACTGTAAGCCACTATGTTATCTCTCTGCCTCAGAAAGACAGCTCTGCTGGAACGTAGATTGTTTATCAGCTCCCTTACTCTCCAGTCTGATCACCTCACCAGCAAACTCCTCAATAGTGCCTGTCTTAACCTTGCCTTGCAGGTAACAATCCGTGAGCCCACTTCTCGAGCTCCCCAGAGATGTCTCTCTGCAGTGTCCAGTCCCTCTCACTGGACACTCAGAAATTATTGTTTGCTGCCTCCAAATGCCAGTCTGTTAGGTTAGCAGAGGACCCACACTTCACTTCAATATCCAGCACTGAGATGGCTCTGTACCACAACAAGAATAAATTTATAAATAAAGTACACAGGGGTTCAGTGATACCAAGCAAGAGACAGAAAAAGGTTACAACCAAAACCAAATAAAACACCCTTTCTAGTGTCTAAGACTTAACTTTAGCAAACTACAATCTGCCTAAATAGCTCTCTCACTTATATCAAGCTACCAGCAACTCCAGTCCTTCTGGCAGGAGAATCAAACATTTCCAGAATCAGAAGTTATTCAACTTTGTTCCCTAAGTGAGGGATAATTAAAATGTCTTTTTGCTCCTTGTTATATTCCTCAAAGTCCATTGTCTTTGCTTCAAGAGCAAGGGAGACCACCTGGGAATTCAGACTTCAGACTGTTTTCAGATGTGCTCACCAAGCTGTTTCTCTGCCACTTGTTAGCTTGATTGCTTTTTTACCATACATGTAAATGTACTTGCATTGCCCTCTGCCTGTAATCAAGCCAGGCAGACAGGTAGCTAAGTACACAGTCAGTAGTTCTGCAACTTTGTATCTGATTTCCTTCAGAACTCTTAGGTGAATACCATCTGTTCCTGGTGAGTTTTTACTGTTTAAGTTCATTTTTGTTCTAAAACTTCCTCTACTGACACCTCAATCTGGGACAGTACTTCAGATTTGTCCCCTAAACAGAATGACTCACGTGTGGGGCTCTCTTCATATCTTCTGCAATGAAGACCAATGCAAAGAATTTATTTAGTTTCTCTACACTAGCCTTATCTTCCTTTAGCACCTTGATTATCCAGTGGCTCCACTGATTGTTTGCCAGGCTCCCTGACACTGCTATACTTTTAAAAAGTTTGCTGTTTGTTTGTGTGTCTTTTATTAGTTCTTCAAATTCTTTTTTAGCCTTCCTGATTTTACTTTTACACTTGACTTGCCAGAATGTACTCCTTCCTCAGTAGAATCTGACTTCCAATTTTTTTTGCTTTGTAACGCCTCTGTTACTCTGCTGTTTAGCCAGCATGGCATTTTTTTTTTTGGTCCTCTTACTGTTTATTTATCTGGAGTACACATTTTTTTTGAACCTCTATTATGGTCCTTTTAAATAGCCTCCAAGCAGTTTGCAGATATTTCGCCCTTCTGACTGATCCTTTTAATTTCCATTTAACTAGCTCCCTCATTTTGTATCGTTCTTCTTTTTGAATTTAAATGCTACTGTGGTGGATTTCTTTGGCATTTTCCCCCCTATTACCAACTGGTTCAGCTATATTCACCTCTTGGACCACAACCTGTGTTTCATTCAGGCTTGTTTATTAACTGCCTCCATAACATACATATTTCAGACACACATACATAACTCTTTACACACAGACCATTAATATACATCATGCAATGATTTTCATGACCAGCATGTCAGCTGTTTTTACATAACACATTACAAGACATTGTTTGGCTAAATATTCTCAGAACAGCATGTTGGGTGAGCCCTTTGCCAGTTGGCATAAAGGGGCTCTTAGAGTCACAAAACCGATATTGTTAAACTGGTACAACCCACGTGGACATTTATGGCCTGAGACTGGCATATCTCTAACTTAAGTTGATTTGGAACAGTGTGAGTAATCAAAAATAAGCCATTCAGACTGAAATAACAGTTCCCTGTGACTTTTTGCACTGGTTTAGGTCTGTCAGTTTAAAGACTGCTCTGTTATCTTGTTGCAGCCTTTTTTTTTTGTAGACAAGTCCTCAGCTCAATGATCATTTAGGCACTCAGGGCTAGATTTATGAAGGCATTTAGATGCAGATAGGAGCCTAGTGGGCACTCACTCAAGTGAGTTTGAAAATCCTGCTAGGTGCCTATCTGCACCTTTAGGCACCTAAATACCTTTTTAAATCTGCCCTTTATATACTGTGGTGATGAGTGAAGTATAGATGTCTTGCAAACTGTTGGTCAGCTAGATGAACATAAATAAACAAATCTGAGGACTGGGAAGAATTGGGCACCGCCCATCTGCTGCCATGGAATCATTATGCTGGATTTGTGCCATCACAATATTTTCCTTGGCAACTGAATGATGTAACAAGCACATTATTATGATGTCATTGAAGGTGCAACAGAAAAAGAAACTGGACTCTGAGGGAGAAAGCTCTAACAAATACATTAAAATCTGCTACATTAGCAAAGAAAATGCAGGAAAACCTAATCAAAATAAAACAGTTTGTTGTATAAATGATCTTTCTTGTAAAGTTTGCCCTGTTGGAAAGTTCCTATTTAAAGTTTCTTAATTGAGGAAGTCATAAGACGTTTAGATGGGTGGTCTGTCAATCCATTTGTATCTCATTTTTTATTGTACCCATTACCATGGTACTTGAGCATTACTGTGTGAACTAGAGCAGAGCTTAATTTTTCAAACAAATACTTTATTTGCTGCAAAATGCAGTTTTGCTTGACTCAAAGCTATTCATGAATTTGATGCAATAGCTTTGGCCAGGGAAAACTTGTTCAAGGGCAGCAAACTCTTGGGTGTGTGTCTCCTCATCCATGTCCCTTTCTATGCTTTATCCCAGTGTGCAGGACACTTGCCGGGGACGTGGGAGACCCAGGTTTGAATCCTCACACTGGAACAGGCACTTGAGCTCTGATCTTCTCCCTTCCATTGGAGCAGTCTAACCACTAGTCTATAAGCTATCCTGTTCTCGCAGTTTCTAATCTCTCACCAACAGATCAGGGATATTTAGGTCCAAGCCTGGTTATCAGAAGCAAAAATGAGTTCATTGTCATTGTTTGAAAAAACTTAAAACAATCAAAAGGAAAGCTTTGAATTGTTTGTAAGTGAAATCTGTTTTCTTGCCATGTCAGGCTCATTTATAGCTCATTTGACAAATAATGCTTTCCTTGGCTGGTACAGCTGATTGTCAGAACCCCCACATTTTTAAAGGCATAGTGGGATAGTATTCCCAAAACTCCTGCACAGGGGCCTGGCAGTGAGATAGTTAATCAAACAAAACGGACAAGTGTATGTGACTGAGCCCTTTATAGCTAGTACTGAGTATGTACACCTTATTGTCTCTGACAGTCATCATGGTGAATGGTAACAGGTAACAAAACTGGAGGCCTAGATGTTCAGTAAGTACGCTCAGTGTATGGATATATGAAATATTGTTCATAGATAGGATTGGAAACTTGCTTATTAACATAATCAGAGAGACTTTTCCCAGAAACCTTGGCCAGAGTCCTGGCACTAAGACAATGAATCAAAATAGATAAGCAAGGATGTGACCAGCCCTTCACCCTTAGGACTGTACTAGGATGACCAGATGTCCTGATTTTATAGGGACAGTCTTGGTATTTGGAACTTTATCTTATATAGGCGCCTATTACCCCCTCTCCCCCGCCCCGCGTCCCGATTTTTCACACTTGCTGTCTGGTCACCCTAGACTGTGCACACACACAGAACCACAATTACTTTGTGTGATTATGACAAGAGAAAACTGAATCTAAATTCTGCTCTAAGCCACCAAATATTGTTTCCAGTGGAGTGCTTCCACTCCATCAGATAGGAACCAAAATATATATATTTTTTTAAATTCAAGGTTCATGTAGGCAGAATACACACTTGTGTTCTTGAGGAAAGGAAAAGGTTTAACATTTTGTTGTCCTCCCTTATAGAAAACTACCATAGAGTTTAACAGGTTTGAAACCAATACAATTCTATAGAAATTCAACAAGGCACTAATTACTCTTAAAAACTTTAGAGGATGATATCCATTCACTAGGCTTTTTAAATTATCCTATAGAAGTGATATAATTATCTATTAAATCCCATAGAATTAAAACAATCTACAGAAAGGCTACAATTTTCTCTTAAATTCTATAGGGCTTTTCCATAAGGTCTTCATATCTCCTGCTACCTCTCTCTCTTTCTAAATATCTACCTACTGGTGTAATCCAGTGTAGCACAGTCTGGGACTGGTCCACTTAAAACAGTGGTCCTCAACCTATTTACCATTGTGAGCCACATATGCAGCTCTCTATGTGCTTTGTGTGTGGCATCCACACAATATATATACTACCTGTATGGCCCCGAGGATGTCACATGGGCTGCAGCTGTGTGCTGATTGGACTGCAACTGGCCCACGGGTTGAGAACCACTGACTTAAAAGGATGAGTATATCCCAGCTTCCAGCTAATTGCTCATTTAATTCAAGTACTAGGCATTATTATTATAAATATGTATTCAGATTTTGTGGAGGGAAAAATGTTTTTGTAGAAAGATCTGTAAGCAGATTTGTGTATTCTTTACATTTGGGCAGGCCAGCCCATCTATCTCCAATATCCAGTTGCAAAATACTGACTAGGATGAAATTAATGGTTCATAAGTAAAGATGACTCAGTGCAGTTGAAAACCTTTTCTGATTATTTTTTTTTCTTTTTAAATGTATTTAAGCACAGATTGGGGCACTGTGTAGGTGGAAATATTTAAAGGTTAGTAAGGGTGAAGTAATCTCAGAGGGCTATTTGTTAGGGCTCAGCAGCATAGCTTAAGCAGTAAGGTATGTCTAGCTTCTTCCCACCAAACTCACATGAGCAAGCTGCCACATACAGACATGCAGAAGATTAAACATAACCACATCTCTCTCTTTATTTAAACAAAGGGTCCAATTCTGTCACCCCTACTCATGTTGAGCACTCTTTATTCACATAAATAATCCTCCAGTTAGCAGTCCTGGGATGATGGGTGATGAGTCGGGATATGTAATTCAGGCCTGCAGTGATCTTCTAGGTAGCTGAAATCACTGTGAGGCCTACTGGTGGCTCTTTGGTGGAAATCTATGTAGGGTGTGTGTTTTTTTTCCCCCTTTCACATTTGTAACTGCTTTGTTGCTGTAGGAACCGCTGTGCATGTGTACCATTCTGCACACGGACACGTCTGTACCAGCTGACTGGAGGGTAACTAATGTAACACTGATTTTTAAAAAAGGCTTCAGAGATGATCCTGGAAATTATAGGCCAGTCAGCCTAACTTCGGTATTGGGCAAATTTTTGAAATTATATCAAGAACAGAATTATCAGACATACAGAGGAACACAATATGTTGGGGAAGAGTCAATATGGCTTTTCCAAAGGGAAATCATGCTTCACCAATCTATTAGAATTCTTTGAGGGGGTCAACAAATATGTGCACAAGGGTGATCCCATAGATAAAGCGTACTTGGACTTTCAGAAAGCATTTGACAGGGTCCCTCACCAAAGGTTCTTAAGTAAAGTAAGCAGTCATGATATAAAATGGAAGGTCCTTTCATGGACTAATGGCTGGTTTAAAGATATGAAACAGGGTAGGAATAAATGGTCATTTTTCCCTAATGAAAAGAAGTAAATAGTAGGGTCCCCAAGGATCTGTACTGGGGCTTGTGTTGTTCACCATATTGGTAAGTTATTTGGAAATGGGGTAAATAGTGAAATGGCAGAGTTTGCAGAGAATACAAAACTATTCAAGATAGTTAAGTCCAAAGCTGACTGCAAAGAGTTACAAAGGGATCTCACAAAACTGGGTGACTGGGCAACAAAATGGTAGATGAAATTCAATGTCATAAGTGCAAAGTAGTGCACATTTGAAAACATAATCCCAACTATACATATAAAATGGTGGGATCTAAATTAGCTGTTACCTCTCAAGAAAGAGATCTTGGAGTCATTGTACATAGTTCTATGAAAACATCCACTTAATGTGCAGCAGTCAAAAGATCTAACAGAATGTTAGGAACCATTAGGAAAGGGATAGAAAATATCATAATGCCACTATATAAAGACACGGTACACCTACACCTCAAATATTGCACGCAGTTCTGGTTGCCCCATCTCAAACAAAGATATATTAGGACTGGAAAAGGGACAGAGAAGGGCAACAATAATGATTAGGGGTATGAAATAGCTTCCATATGAGGAGATATTTGAAAAAACTGGGACAGTGCATCTTAGAAAAGAGACGAATAAGGGGACATGGTCAGTGTGTTGCGGATGGATTCCCCACTGACCGTGTGTCTGGTACTAGGCCCATTTCTGACACCCCTGTGCTGCTGATGGGGACCCCCGTGTGATGACACACACAGGTTATTGGACAGTGGAGACACACAGGTAGAGAATGTCCTAAGCACCTTGGACCCTCTAATGTTAGAACTAGAAGTGCAGGGGCCTATGCCAGTAGCCGAGGGACCCTCGAAGGAAACCTCTCCGTCCGTCAATCAAGAGGATGTTCCCCCTACCACGGCAACAGAGATTCTCAATAGACGAGACAGGGTGATAAGACCAGTAAAACTGTTAACTTATGATGCACCTGGGGTGACTAGTGAGGAGCCAATACATTTAGCACACAGGCTTGTGGAAGCTAAAGTGGGCTTCCTGAGGCCCTTTGGAGGAAACCAATGAGTTGGTATAAAGGGAGTGTGATTTGTCAGGACGACAAATTCTCGGCTGGGGGGAGGACGTAAGCAGAGTCAGGATGAGCTCCACCCTGACATCTGGTGGTGAGGTGTGGCAAGTTGTGGAAAAGAACTTCAGGGGCTGATCTCATTTGCATAGGCACACCCGCCCCACCTAGAATGAGGCCATAGCTGCCCAAATGGTCACTTTGGCTGCTGTGGGATCCCCAGTGTCTCTGTTATTGGGGCAGGAAGAATAAATTATTATTACCCTGATTATGGGAATCAAGGACAGTGGAACTGCACTTGGCCTTTTGCTATGATGGAGGGACTCGCCATCAACTAAGTAGCACTCGCTAGGCAAGGGACATGGGTTCCAAAACTCTGTGAATTGAAAGAGGCTGGAGACAGGTATTAATGCTTGGTGGCATGGGCCCCCTGGTGAGGGCCTTACATGCTAATTGCACTTCCTCCTCTCTCCACTGTGGAATATCAGAGCTAATTTTGATTCCATTAGGAGTCTAGTTACAGGCTGCTGAGCTGAATTCACTTTGGGCTAATGGTGCACCAGCACTGAGGCTCCCCTACTACAAGCTGAAATCACAAAAGAACTAAACTTACTAAGAGCTGAAATCACTGAGTGTTGTGTTAAGTAGTTGGGGAGCCTAAAGATATATGGTAGAGCAGTTTGCGGGACGGCGAGCAGAGCGGCTGGTAGAGCAGAGCAGTTTGTTGGATGTCTAGAGCAGCCCTTGGGGTGGCTGGCAGAGCGGAGCCCCATGGAGAGGTGGGGCCATCAGCTTTGGACCACGTAAGGTGCCCCTTAACCCCCGCCCCCAATCTCCACCCAGGTTGGGAGGTAAAACTCCACAGGTAAACTTTTGAACTCTGGGGCTGCCCTGACCAGGGACAGAGACTTTTGGGTTGTTGGACTTTTGGGACTTTGGGTGATTTTGGGTTGCTGGGCTCAAGAACTAAAGGGAAAGGACATGCCCCAATTTGTCTAACTTCAAGTCTAAACTTCCCAATGACCAGTTTATATCCATTTGTTCTTGTGTCCACATTCGTACTGAGCTTAAATAATTCCTCTCCCTCTCCGGTATTTATCCCTCTGATAGGTTTCAGAGTAATAGCCGTGTTAGTCTGTATTCACAAAAAGAAAAAGAGTACTTGTGGCATCTTAGAGACTAACCAATTTATTTGAGCATAAGCTTTCGTGAGCTACAGCTCACTTCATCGGATGCATACTGTGGAAGCTGCAGAAGACATTATATACACAGAGACCATGAAACAATACCGCCTCCCACCCCACTCTCCTGCTGGTAATAGCTTATCTAAAGTGATCACTCTCCTTACAATGTGTATGATAATCAAGTTGGGCCATTTCCAGCACAAATCCAGGTTTTCTCACCCCCCCCCCCCAAACACACACACACAAACTCACTCTCCTGCTGGTAATAGCTCATCCAAACTGACCACTCTCCCTACAATGTGCATGATAATCAAGGTGGGCCATTTCCAGCATAAATCCAAGTTAACCAGAACGTCTGGGGGGGGGAGGGGGGGGAGGAAAAAACAAGGGGAAATAGGCTACCTTGCATAATGACTTAGCCACTCCCAGTCTCTATTTAAGCCTAAATTAATAGTATCCAATTTGCAAATGAATTCCAATTCAGCAGTTTCTCGCTGGAGTCTGGATTTGAAGTTTTTTTGTTGTAAGATAGCGACCTTCATGTCTGTAATTGCGTGACCAGAGAGATTGAAGTGTTCTCCGACTGGTTTATGAATGTTATAATTCTTGACATCTGATTTGTGTCCATTTATTCTTTTACATAGAGACTGTCCAGTTTGACCAATGTACATGGCAGAGGGGCATTGCTGGCACATGATGGCATATATCACATTGGTGGATGTGCAGGCGAACGAGCCTCTGAGGCTGTGGATGGCATTGTGTTCTGCACGGCTGAGGTTATGGGGCAAGTGATGCTGCTTTTCCACAATTTCAGCCCGTGCACATCGGCGAAAGCACTCTATGTAGAAGTCCAGTCTGCTGTTTCGACCTTCAGGAGGAGTCCACCTAGAATCCTTCTTTTTGTAATGTTGGTAGGGAGGCCTCTGTGGATTAGTATGTTGTTCAGAGGTATTTTGGAAATATTCCTTGAGTCGGAGACGTCGAAAATAGGATTCTATGCCATCCGCAGCCTTAGAAACAACTCTGACATCATAATCAAAAAGGCTGACAAAGGAGGTGTTGTTGTCATCATGAATAGGTCGGAATATGAACAACAGGCTGCTCAGCAGCTCTCCAACACCACTTTCTACAAGCCATTACCCTATGATCCCACTGAGAGTTACCAAAAGCAACTACAGCATTTGCTCAAGAAACTTCCTGAAAAAGCACAAGATCAAATCTGCACAGACACACCCCTAGAACTCCGACCTGGGATATTCTATCTACTACCCAAGATCCATAAACCTGGAAATCCTGGGCACCCCATCATCTCAGGCATTGGCACCCTGACAGCAGGATTGTCTGGCTATGTAGACTCCCTCCTCAGGCCCTATGCTACCAGCACTCCCAGCTACCTTCGAGACACCACTGACTTCCTGAGGAAACTACAATCCATCAGTGATCTTCCTGATAACACCATCCTGGCCACTATGGATGTAGAAGCCCTCTACACCAACATTCCACACAAAGATGGACTACAAGCCGTCAAGAACACTATCCCCGATAATGTCACGGCTAACCTGGTGGCGAACTTTGTGACTTTGTCCTTACCCATAACTATTTTACATTTGGGGACAATGTATACCTTCAGATCAGCGGCACTGCTATGGGTACCCGCATGGCCCCACAGTATGCCAACATTTTTATGGCTGATTTAGAGCAACGCTTCCTCAGCTCTCGTCCCCTAGCGCCCCTACTCTACTTGCGCTATATTGATGACATCTTCATCATCTGGACCCATGGAAAAGAAGCCCTTGAGGAATTCCACCATGATTTCAACAATTTCCATCCCACCATCAACCTCAGCCTGGTCCAGTCCACACAAGACATCCACTTCCTGGACACTACAGTGCTAATAAACAATGGTCACATAAACAACACCCTATACCGGAAACCTACTGACCGCTATTCCTACCTACATGCCTCCAGCTTTCACCCTGACTACACCACATGACCCATTGTCTACAGCCAAGCTCTGCGATACAACCGCATTTGCTCCAACCCCTCAGACAGAGACAAACACCTACAAGATCTCTATCAAGCATTCTTACAACTACAGTACCCACCTGCGGAAGTGAAGAAACAGACTGATAGAGCCAGAAGAGTTCCCAGAAGTCACCTACTACAGGACAGGCCTAACAAAGAAAATAACAGAACGCCACTAGCCGTCACCTTCAGCCCCCAACTAAAACCCCTCCAACGCATTATTAAGGATCTACAACCTATCCTGAAGGATGACCCAACACTCTCACAAATCTTGGGAGACAGGCCAGTCCTTGCCTACAGACAGCCCCCCAACCTGAAGCAAATACTCACCAACAACCACATACCACACAACAGAACCACTAACCCAGGAACCTATCCTTGCAACAAAGCCCATTGCCAACTGTGCCCACATATCTATTCAGGGGACACCATCACCTGGCCTAATAACATCAGCCACACTATCAGAGGCTCGTTCACCTGCACATCCACCAATGTGATATATGCCATCATGTGCCAGCAATGCCCCTCTGCCATGTACGTTGGTCAAACTGGACAGTCTCTATGTAAAAGAATAAATGGACACAAATCAGATGTCAAGAATTATAACATTCATAAACCAGTCGGAGAACACTTCAATCTCTCTGGTCATGCAATTACAGACATGAAGGTCGCTATCTTACAACAAAAAAACTTCAAATCCAGACTCCAGCGAGAAACTGCTGAATTGGAATTCATTTGCAAATTGGATACTATTAATTTAGGCTTAAATAGAGACTGGGAGTGGCTAAGTCATTATGCAACGTAGCCTATTTCCCCTTGTTTTTTCCTACCCCCCCTCCCCCCCCCCAGACATTCTGGTTAAACTTGGATTTATGCTGGAAATGGCCCACCTTGATTATCATACACATTGTAAGGAGAGTGGTCAGTTTGGATGAGCTATTACCAGCAGGAGAGTGAGTTTGTGTGTGTGTGTTTTGGGGGGGGGGGTGAGAAAACCTGGATTTGTGCTGGAAATGGCCCAACTTGATTATCATGCACATTGTAGGGAGAGTGATCACTTTAGATAAGCTATTACCAGCAGGAGAGTGGGGTGGGAGGAGGTATTGTTTCATGGTCTCTGTGTATATAATGTCTTCTGCAGCTTCCACAGTATGCATCCGATGAAGTGAGCTGTAGCTCACGAAAGCTCATGCTCAAATAAATTGGTTAGTCTCTAAGGTGCCACAAGTACTCCTTTTCTTTATCCCTCTGATATATTTATAGAGAGCAATCATATCTCCCCTCAACCTTCTTTTAGTTAGGCTAAAGAAGCCAAGCTCCTTGAGTCTCCTTTCATAAGACAGGTTTTCCATTCCTCGGATCATCCCAGTAGCCCTTCTCTGTACCTGTTCTAGTTTGAATTCATCCTTCTTAAACATGGGAGACCAGAACTGCACACAGTATTCCAGGTGAGGTCTCACCAGTGCCTTGTATAACGGTACTAGTGATGTTTGTTTTTAGTATTTTCATCACAACACAGTTATGTAGAAAAGCAAAGATTAGCAAAAATGTACACAATAACAAGAAATATAGACGAGCATCAAACATACTCAGCTCTCACTAAGATCATGGTTGCAATAACTGTAAATATTTCTAATGAACCTATGAAATGTGGCTTACCCTTTGCAGGCATTCATGCAAACTCTGAATTTTGGTTCATGTGGGTTCTCACCACTGAGTTTTACTTTGAGATTCCAAAATGAATTCTCAAGTCAGATTCAGCCAGAATGGCTAAATTTTGCCAGGCTTCATGTGGAAACAAAGAAAAACTACTAATCCTGTGGTTTCCAGCTGAAAGCACAAATGGGCCCCATTTTGCTTGAAACTGATCACTGGTTCACTGAAATTTCAGCTCATATCCATTTGAAACTAGTGCAGCCAGACTTGTTCTGAACTTGGTCCAGATTCACAACAAAATTTCATTAACCTCAGCAACCATGCCTCAACTTTTGGATGTGTTTAAAAAATATTGCACAGGGTTGTTTTCTTATAGGGAATGAGCCAATTTAATCCCTGGTGTATATTCTATTGATTTCTTCCCAACCAGCCATACAATGAGAATTTTTGCAAGGGGTACAAAAAGATATGCAAATACAACCGGGGAATGTAAGACAAACTCTAATATACTTCTATTGTACTTAGTGATATGCTGCCAATATTTTTGAAATGTCCACCCACTATTCTCTGATAAGTCATATATTCCAAGGCTGTGTGTGTGCTGCAGAAAGGGGAATAGAATCTTTTTCCTTTTTTCTCTCCATTTAAAGAAAATCATTTCTGATAAACATGATCCCAGAGGGACACAGTACCATTTGGATACAATTAACTTAGGCTTGAATAGAGACTGGGAGTGGCTAAGTCATTATGCAAGGTAACCTATTGCCCCTTGTTTTTTCCTATTCCCCCCCGCCGCAGATGTTCTTGTTAAACCCTGGATTTGTGCTGGAAATGGCCCAACTTGGTTATCATACACATTGTAAGGAGAGTGATCACTTTAGATAAGCTATTACCAGCAGGAGAGTGGGGTGGGGGGGGGAGAGAAAACCTTTTGTAGTGGTAAACACCCATTTTTTCATGCTTTGTGTGTATAAAAAGATCTTCTATACCTTCTACAGTATGCATCCGATGAAGTGAGCTGTAGCTCACGAAAGCTTATGCGCAAATAAATTGGTTAGTCTCTAAGGTGCCACGAGTACTCCTTTTCTTTTTGCGAATACAGACTAACACGGTTGTTACTCTGAAACAGTACCATTTGGCAAACAAACATATTAAGATGAATTTTACAGGGAATATTTATACCTTGTTCCTGAAAAGTTTGACCATATTGATAGACGATTATGGTGTTGCACTTGTATAAGTTAAAGTGAAAGTGGGATAGAAGACCATGTAGCTGATCTAGGGTATCCTTCCTTGGGCATAGTTACTGAAACACTTGACATTTGGTATATTCCAAAGACAAAAAAAAAATGTGCTCTTTAGAAGAATCTCTATGAGCCATAGGGATAAGTCCTCTCTGGTAGGTGTGACTTAGCAGCTTGTAAGGACTTTGGGTGCAGGGACCACTTTTTTTGTTTGATTGTATAGCGCCTAGCACAATGGGGCCCTGGATATAAATAAATAAATAATAAACTTTGAATATAAATAAATAATAAACCAGATGGTGAGGGAGCAGGCGAAATTCCATCTTAAGCAATCAAATCTTCACCTCCTACCCCCACTTTCGTCTGGTGGGAGAATTGTAACAGTTGGTTCGCAGGAATTCCCAACAGCCCCTTCAATACACAAGTTACTCTGTCAGGGTCCCTCATTATGTCATGCTTCTGTGTGTCCTCCTGGGCTTGTTTTGTTTCTTGACTTCCTAGCGTGACTAGCCCAACTAAATACACTTGCTTAGGTATAACAGATTTAACTGTGACAGTGAACTGGAGAGGGCATGTAGAGATGGTTTGCTGCAGCAGGAGTTCCTGTGCCACAAATGCTCTCATGAGCAGGGGGCTTGAACCACTGCCGCACGTGGAGATGGGTACCGTGTGTGCCCCACCAAGCATAGGACCTATTCCAGTGGTGGGCACAGGGTTGAGCAGATGCCAAACTACAGGGGTTCTTGACCTCAGGGGAACACAAGGGCTTTCATTGCAACTAACCACTGTATGGGTGCACAAGGGGAAATAACTTCATTGTAGATGCTGACCACATTTCTCTGCCTCTGCAGTTAAGATATAATAGTCTAGAGTTTTGTAAATGGAATCTCATATATCTAGGAAGACTAAGCATTAGGGGTATGGTGGGAGAAGGGAGGGAAAATCTCTCCCCAAGCAACCTCAGCCCCATAACAGTAGTCTCATTACTAGCTAAATGCCACTACATGTTCAAAGGGGTGAAAAATTAGAAGAGCATAGTGTGGAGAAGATCACTGAGAGTTTGTGTTCAGAGTGATTTCTCTTTGTTTAAAAGAAAGGAGACCTCAAACTCAAATGTATTATTAATAATAATTTTATTGTAGTCGTAAAATGTTTTGCAAAATAAAAAAACTCTTCAAAAAGTTCCATGGATTTTGCACTCCCACCCCTAAACTATTGTGATTTCTCCCAGGCCTACCACAGTGGAATCAAGATTACAGCTTGTGCAAAACAGTGTCAGATCTCATGAACTACAGTCCTATTGATGAATTCATTTAGGAGGGAATGTTTGGCGTACTAGCCTGGAAGTCAGGAGAGAGAGATTTAGTCTTGTTGGTACTATTGACTGAATATGTCACTTCTGTCAAGTCATGTGCTAGCTCTGTACTGCATTTGCCCTGTTTGAAAGATACATATCACACTTACCTCCTTCACAGAGGTAATTATTTGTAAAGTGCTTGAAGAGTCTCAGATTACAGGCGCTATGGCAATACCTATAATTTATTTAGATTTTCAAAGTGCTTCACAGAATTTAAATGCAATCAGGAGTCATATACAAGATTTGTATAGTAACTTGCTTCCAAATTTAGCATAGTCAATTATCAAATGAGTCATCCATAACAATAGTAATAATCTATGAATCTGTACTCTTTATATGGCCCGTAATGCTATAGTATCTGAAAGCCTCACAATCTTTAGTGTATTTATCCTCACAACAGCCCCATGAGGCAGGGGAAGTTCTATTATCCTCATTGTACAGATGGGGAACTGAGGCACAGATTGGCTAAATTCACACAGGAAGTTTGTGGAAACTGATCTCCCAAGTACTAAACTAGCAGCATAACCACTGGACCCTCTTTCCCTCCTGTGCATTACAAACACATCAACACACTCTCAAAAAGAACAGAGCTAGGCTTTGCAGTGTGCTCAGAAGGCTAGCAACTGTGATGGACCAAGATGAGGGAAAAGTTCCAAAGCCAAGGGATCATCATGGAGAGTTATTAGTACCAATATTGCTATTAAATAGAGTAAAAATGTCAGAAGTGCCTAAGTTACTTAAGTGCCTAAGTCACTTTTGAAAATGAATCACTGGCTTCTAAGTCACTGTGCCTACCCCACCCAGGTGGTGAAAGGGTAAATGTGAGCCTGAGAGGCCAGTTAACACACAGGGCTGTACCTGGAGGGTGGGCCAGGCTTTATTAAAGATGAAGCTCAGCTGGGGAGGAGCTGGGTGGTGCTAGAAAGAGGCAGTCTGGCCCAGAAGGGAGATGTAGGGAAGAATCCTGCAGTTATGCTCCTGGTGGTAGGCAGTCCTGTGGGGGAACAGGAAGGTTCTTCTAGGTGCATCCCTCCTGCCTCCACACTGAGAGCCAGCTCCTGCGGCTAACACTGATTCAGTGTTAACTGGGTCTTAAAGAAGCCCTAGGAGGTGCTGCTCATTACAAAGAGGCTAGCGGGGACTGAGGAAAAGGCCTGAAGAAAGGCTTGTGATAGGAAGAAGTCCAGGGAGCCGATGGCAAGGTATTTGGCTGCTAGTCTCTGGAGTGGAACCCAGTGTGGAAAAGAAGCCTGTTACACTCTACCACCCACTGGGAAGGTGACATGGAGCTCCCTGTCATAAGGAGGATAATGCCCTGAGAGAAGGGTGTAAGGACTAAGGGGCTGAGAGATGGAGTCTGGAACCCTATGTAAAGGCTTTATTTATTTATTTATTTATTTTGGACTTTGTTACCCTGGACGGGGGTGGAACTGAGATGTGACCTGGCTGGAGGGCCATGTCATGGGAAGAGAGATCACCACAGGACTGGAGTGTCTGTTGGCAGGGGGTTGTAAAGAGGAATGAGCTACTATGACCTACTCAGCCCAGAGGAGGTGTGCTAGCGGTAAGTCTACTCTTCTACAGTCACTTAGGTCTGGGTTTTTCTTGGGGGTGGGATGCAGTGATTCAAGCTTTCCTTTGTGCCATCTATTCTTTTGTTTGTTTTCTCTTAATCATGAGAGTTGGCAATGCTGGCTTGTTACATCTACCTTGGATAAAAAGGAAGTGGGAATGGACCTTTGGAGTAGCCTTAAGGGAGGAATCCTGGAAACCGCTAACCTGGGGAAGAGGCTTGGGCTGGAATTCTATCTTTTTGATTTATTTTCACTCCAGATCTTGGAGGAAGTGAATTTTGACCCTATACATGTTGTGATAACTGTGTTTTGGAGCAGGGGTGGGGGAACACCTCTCTTTTCTCTTAAAACTACTCCTAAGTCACCGGACACCACTACTCACAAAGCTCTCAAATTTTCCATTGTATTTATCAGTAAACATATTGCATATCTACATAACTTCTGGCTTAAAATAACCACTTGGGGAAGTCTAAGACTGAAAACCTCAGTGGATTCATTCCTAGTGCTGTGTAAAATTTGGTCTAGATGGTTGCATGAAGTTAGTGCCCATAACTTTGTATAGTGGAGACTAGTTTCTTTTTGCAGACTGTAGAAACACATTGCAAAGGGCAGACACATCTTTGGTGTGCAACCTTCCCTACAGAACACTTGGCTTAAGAAAGCTGACTTAATCATACCAAGTTTTTTAAAAAAAAAAACACCCAAAAGCCTTAGTATGATATTACACAATTTGAGCTGAAAAGATGTTGGGATCAAAGTTTATAGTAGGTTGCTGGTGGTGGGTTTTTTTACTACTAAACTAAAAAGTAAGATGAATCAAACTTGTCTCTCAAATCCCCCTTTTTTCACTAGCTGATGATGATAAGGCAGTTCAAGCCTGAACTTTCAGTCTCAACAACCTTTGCGAACTACCATGCTACCTCATATGTGATCTTACCAGAGTTCAAGCTCAACAATGTCTGGCTGTGTCTATGACTAAGTGGGTAGGAGGCAATCAAGAAAACACCATGCCTTGCAGCACTTTAGGTTAGTGATTCAGTCAACAGTGCTCTTTCCTGTGCTGCTGGAGTGCTGCCTTTTGATGAGACATATTGCACCTTCCTGCACCAGCCCTCTGCACCGCTCCCACCCAGAGCTTGTGCTCTGAGGAGCGAGTGGGTGGAAATGAAGCAAAGTAGATTTCATCAGAGATGATGATCTTAAATGCTTGAATTCAGGAGAGGTTAATGGAAGGAGAGATGATGGTGTCATCCATGGCTCCAAGACAGACCTAAAATTGGGCCCTAGATACATGGAAGAGCATGTCAAGGGTTTTCTCGCATCTAATATTTCATATAAGAGCTAGATGGTCTTCATGATTACTATTATATGCGTTTGAGTACATCTGTGATCATTTCTTGCAGCTTCTGACTCTGTGTCCCTATCTCTCATGTTTGTACAGCACACCAGGGCCCCAATCCTGACTAACCTTTGGCTGCTCCCAAAGTGTAAATATATACTACTAGTAATGATAACTTAGCACGTAACAGGATGGAGACATAGACTACTGAAGCCAATGGAAAGGCCCCCATGAGCTCTAGCTCAGACCTGTGTAACGCTTATAATCCAAGGACAGTGAATGCTTTGCAAAGGTAGGAAAGCAGCATTATCCCTATTTTTCCAAAGCACAGAGATTGAGCAAATTGCACAAGGCCACAAAATGGCAGAACTGGGGAACAAAAATATCTCTTGACTCCCTAGTCAGTGGCTGATCCGCTAGACGAGAGTTTCAATTTAGGTTAGTGCTCACCCTACATTGCATTTTGCCTCTTACCCTTCAAGGCCTTTCTCTCTATGCCAATCCTGCAGCATGATCTCAAAGGGGCAGAGTCCTGCAGGGCACTGATGACAATGATGATGCCTCAGAGGCAGTTTGTGGCAGGCTTGTTCCTTGTTTGCCTCAGGGAGCCTTGTTGCTGAGTTTCACTTCTCTTATGTTGGCTTCGTAGCCTTAGCATCTTTCAGCAGTTTCCTAAATCTGTTACACTCAGGAAAGAATTATTCTTAATAAAGCCACACATAAAATATACTGTGGGCCATTAAACACTTGTAGGAAAGAATGTGGAATAGCATATTCCACACCAGAGAGCTGACAAGCTAAATAAAGCTTTAGCTTGGGCAGCAGCAGATGTACAGGTAGTGAAACTACCGGCGCTTATTGGGTGCCAAAGCAGTTTGAAAGATAATGAGTCTGTAGAAAAGCAATCATGCAAGAGCCAGTTAGTAAATAACAAGAAGCAGGTGTGATTTGTCAGGCTAACCTTAACATTAGTTTTAGAGCTTTTTTGGGGAGGGGAGAAGAGAATATAAATTGAAATTAGTCTGATCATCAATCAAAAACTTTCAAATTGGTAACTGTAAACTGGGACTGGCTTAGCTCAGAGGAAATGTAATGGCCTGAGTTTTCCTTTATGACTAAGGGGTTATTACTTATGACTGCCAAGTCAGGAACAGTCTGTTTATTGAAAGTGGAATTAAAAAGAGATCCACATAACATTTCAATGTCCTTATGTGCTAGGGACTACCAGAATTCTGCTGATGACTTAGCTCACAGTGAGGTTGGATACAGTTGTAGATATTAAACTGGATCTTATTCCTTATTATCTTTCGAGGGGTCAGCTCTCAAACACTCCAGGGGTGAAATCCTGACCCCATTAAAGTCAACTGCAAAGCTCCCAATTGCTCTAATGGGGTCAGGATTTCACTCCAGGTTCTCCAGGGGACATTACACCAACAGCCCTGTGGGCCTAATGTGTCTAGATACCGCATCTCTTGTCCTCAAAATCAGTCCTAGGCTCTGCAGCCAGAAGTCCTCATTCCTTGCATGTGTCCCAATGCTACTTTTTTTTTTTTTTTTAAAGGCCTCTTTCCCTTAGGAGACCAAACTGTCAGCCCATTCAGCTAGGATTAACCGCTTACATGCACTCTCTGTGGTGAGGCAGATACTTTTCCTCTATGAAAAAGCTCATTGAGCACTTTGCTGTGGGCTGAGTGCATATACACCTAGCCACAGTTGTTGTGATGTCACCTGCCAAAACTGAGGCTCTGTATGCACCTTCTTGGATTGCTCTAATATGTATGAGAGGACCTCTGTCTCTATTACAAACCCCCTATATATCTTTTTATTAGGTTGTCCATTGGGGGCTGGGAGGGTGTGTGTGTGTACACATATATAAACTCAGTAAGATCTGGATGTTGGAACTTGCTCCAAGCCGAAATTTGTGCAGTATCACAGTTCAGGAAAAACAAAATGGTCTACTTACATTTCTCTTTTGCGTGCACTATTCATGCTGGTGAATAGTTCTGGACTGACCACATGAGATTAAAAAGGCCTAGCCACACAACAGGGACATGATGGGCAATGACAGTGCAGATTTCCATTTTAGCAATTGCACACAATCTGCATTATGCTTCAACTTTGACCATTTTTCAAATACGGTTAGGGCACTGGATTTGTGCAACTATTCTTCTAAATTAATCCTCATCCTGCAAACCCTGACCCATACAACTAAACCCTCAGGCACCAGTGGGAGAGTGTGTGTGTGTGTGTATACAGGACTGGGCCCTTAGATACTGGTAAGTGGTTTTGAAACCTTTAGTGATTTGTGATAACCAATAGTAACTTTACCTACACAGATATCTCTCTATAGAGATAAAATATGAATCAGTTTACCTAAAATAATTACCAAAACCATGGTATACAGTTATTGGGATGCAGAGACTCAAGATTCTTTGTGACTAACACTCTTTCTTCTAATTCTAATACATCAGTTGTTTTTGATTTAAACAAAAAATCAAGCAATGCATGTAAAACAGCTCTCATATTCCTGATGAGAATAAAATCTCTCAATTTGTATTCAAAGCTTACAAGTCTCTCATAAAACACAAACACACCAATCAAAAACATCTGTTACCCTTAATGGATTTAAAGAGCATGGGAGTCTGATCTAAATACACCCCTTGTATAAGATTAGATTCTGGTTGGTTTTCAAAATTTCCAAAGCAGAGTAGTGTAGTGAGACATCCAGCTCATCTCTGACAAAAAAAAAAAAAAAAAAAAAATTACATAAAAGGTTAAGTTTTGACAGCAAAGCACCGCAAAGAACACGAACATTCAGTAGATTTGCACAGAGTATCTGCTAAACAAATCTGAGCAATTTATAAATCTGTTTGCAAATCTGGCCCCAAACACTTTACAATTCAAATGGGAAAAGGCGCTAACTTTGACGGATGCACCGTTTGCAGTAAATAATTTTGCTGTCTCAAATACAGCCATCCAGGACTACTAGGCCAGGGAAAATGTAAATGTATCTCAGTGGTGAGACCTCATCTGCTGAATGCTGTCCCAGAGGATGCCCATCAGAATCCCCTTTGGAGTTGTTTTCAGAACTAGTAAGTCACTCTTTTTTTTCTGGATCTCTCCATCATTAGCCACTGAACACTTAATCTACCCTTTTAGCACAGATGGGTAAGGGAAGAGAAGCGGGTGTTGGAGCTTGTGCATTGTGCATGGGTCACTAAAGCCAGCATTTCATTATGTTCTGCACAGGGCCCAGGTGCTTTCTTCAGTGATAGGCACTAAGTAAATTATTTATATAAACAGTCAGCTGAGACAATTAGCGCTGGCACGAGGCACAAAGCTTGCTGTGCTCCCCCAGGGTTACAGAATTGCGCTTCCCCAAACAAGGGAGTGTGGGTGGAGAGGAGTGGGGCTCTTGCTGACAAGGAGACTGATGTGATCAAGTCTGAAACTGACAGATAAAGAGAAACCACTATCAACTAGAATAACTGTCCCTATTCTAGTGTATTTTTCTTTGAGTTGCTTGCCCTTTTCAGGAGACTATGCTGTTTGCAATGGTCTCATAAGGGTTGCATTGGGGAAGCAGGTTATGCTTTTTTTGCCAAGTTATACCCCCAACAAATCACATGACCTTTAGGTTTTGTCATCAGTTTTAACACCCCTTTCGCAGCCACACCAGTGCTTGATTGTGTGCTGTGAGGCCAGCTTAGGGCCATGCCCCTGGCCTACCCAAACGTGTGCTTTCTACATCTGCACTGGTGACTGTGCTGGCTGGTCCCTCGCATTCCTGGGGACAGATCCTCCGCTGATATAAAATAGCATAGCTCCATTGACTTCAAAAGCTGCACCACTTTACCTATATGGTGGCTGCTACATACACTGTACCTAGTGTGAGCTCAATAATGTTGGTATAAGCATTTTATACCAATATAATTTGTACTGGTAATAGCTTATTCTCCATCCTGTATGGGAATAACATACTTATATCAGGATAGCTGTGGCCACATTAGATCCAGTACCAGTATAATTATCAATGTAGTTTAAAACAAACAAACAAAAACTCACCCTGAAATAATCATATTGGTAGAACTTTCAAGTATAGACCCAGCTTTTAGATTTACACTTTTTTTCTTCTTGTCCCTGTTTCCCTTAGGCCTAAGATTATTATTTTAGGTTATGTATTTGTGTGAGAGAAAACAGTAATAGCTGCTTTGAAGTGCTAGTTTCAGAAATGCCAGTTTAAATTAAACTTTTCCAAAGCACACTTCAGGGTTTCTCTATAGTGAGAAGAGCCCCTTGGCCTCTGAACTTTAATACCACTGGCCTGAGCAAAGTGAGGGCAGCTTTCCTATAGGAAAGCTAATTGTGGTGTTTTATGTTATGGCCTGCGTGCACTTAACTAGCATGTGGAATATGGTAGAAGGAGCTCTTCTGGCTATGCCTGTTACCTCAGTAAAAGGGCTTCTAGTATATAATGCTATGTATTCGCTCAGCAGCAATTTCACGTCACTAGATAACAAGCAATTAGCACAACCTCACCACTGTGATTTGTTACCTTTTTATGTGCACCTGGACTTTATCACTGAGGTATCATCCCTCCCAGTCCATAGTCTAGTCATCTTAAAACGACCTTTGCCTGATAATGATGGAAATCACATGAGGAAGCGAATGGCTGCAGCTGCTATTATGAACCTGACTGCCACATGTTCCAGGGCCTGGAATATCAAAGGCAAGCTCAGTTAAAGGGGCGCTGCTGCATTGGAGAGTTGAATAGCTCAAGTCACTATCATCACCCCAGACTGGGAGGCTGATGGTGAAAACTACTAAGTGCCTTCTGCAAGAAGCTGAATGCCCTGAATTCCTAATGGGAGTTCAGAAGCTGGTGATAAGTGCAGCATAAATACTCTGACTAGAGTACAGGGTGCACTTAGCCGGAGATGCTGTTCAGGTTCAGTTCCCAAGCTAGCAACGAAAGAGGAAACTTGGGAGTAGACTCTGTGCTAGGCCTCCTGAGAGGCACAGCACAGAGTGCAAAATCCAGAGAAGGGGAAGGGTGGAAAATGTGGCTTTCTATGGTATTATTCCAGTTGCTAGATTCTATGCTGCTGTGGGAGCTGAAATGACCCCCTGCATAAACTTGATCAGCCCTGGGGCTGCTCTAAATTAATAGTGGCCTTCCCTGTGGCTGCCTATAGGCTGCACTCCAGTCCAGTATGCCTGTAGCACTGAGCACTATGTATGTGCACCTGTGGACCTAGAACACCTCCTAAGGATACTTAGGCCTATATTACAAAGTTAGGGTGACATAAGTGCAGTAGCACAGACCTGGTTACACACAGGTCTACACTCAAATTTGTCTCTTGCTGACGCAAGCAACCTGTTACTGTGGAGCTATTACACCACCTCTCCTGAGCAGTGCAGAGCCATGGTCAATCTACTGAGGTTGACACAGTGCAGGTGTTACTGATGTTGGCCCTAACAGTCCTCCAGTGACCACTCCATTCAAAATTTTGAACCTGCCTGCCCCCCATATCTTTGAAATGCCTTTCCTTGATTGCCCACCTTGGCACCTAGCAGCTTACCTCTGTGCGGAGCTGCCCAACCAACCATGCTGGCTCTGTGCACACAGCTACTACATGTGCTCCTTCCTGGAGCAGATATGAGGTATTGGATCTCCTGGGCTTATATGGGGAAATGAGGCTGTGCAAGCACAGCAAAAGACCAGCCAGAGAAACACCAACATCTGCAGATTGCATGGGGATGCAGGCAAAGGATCCACAAGACTGCTGTGTGAAAGTGAAGGGACATACCACAAAGCAAGGGTGGGTGATGAGATCTGGTGCTGCCCGGTGGACCTGCTGCTCTTACAATAAACTGAATGCCATACTTTGTGATGACCCCTCAGAGGGGAGCCTGAGACAGGGACCCCTGCCATAAACAACCAGGAGGAGGGGAAGATGCAGTGGGGGACTCCAACTATTCTGTGAGCCAGGAACTGTATGAAGCTCTCTGCAGCAGTCAAACCAGTCCCAGCAGGGGGAGTACAGCTGAGGCTGCTGACAAAGGGGAAGGGAGCTCAGGTAAATGCAGAGGCGGATTAAGATTTCGTGGGGCCCTGGGCTAGAGCAAATGGGAGGCCACTCCCCATACCTTCTCCCCACGCCTGCAGCCCCACACTGTTCTGCCCCTTCCCCTGTGGACCCACCCATAGTCTAGACCCAAGACCGGAGAAGCTCTGTTCCCCTGCCCCAGGGCCGTAGCGGGGAGTGAGTGGATTGCAATTTCCCAATACCCATACCCAGGCAGGGGGCTCAAACCACTACATTCAATGGTGTGTCCTCCCTCCTACTAGCCAGTCCTATAGTCGTCCTGGTTTTGAGCTGGAGAGTGGTGCTGTAGCAAGGTGCTCCAAAGCTAACGTCAAACACTTCATATTATGGGTATCTGTGGGCATAATATAAGACAGTTTTGATACTTGACATACTCTGTCCATTGCTTCTGTAAATCTAATGGTGTTTTTAATCAGCAGCTCTTGGCACAGTGAACTTGAGGGGGTGCCTCCTCCAGGCCTGACCCTCTTCAGGAGGAGAAGGAAGAATAGTAGGGAGGACAAGCCTTCTGAGAGCCTCCAAGCCCCAGTTGCCTTGGACTGTGATCTAAAGGGTTGGAGGATCCTTCAGAACATGACTCTGGAAACGACAGAGTAGAGAGAGCAGTTGCTGCAGGCCAGGGAAAGACTGGGAGGCACAATGGGAAATCTACTAGGACTTAATGGGTTTGTTGAGGCAGCAAATGCAAATTTTGCAGACCATGGTCAACCTATACATCCAAAAGTCCCAGATTAGAAGCCTTTGCAGTCCTTGGAGGAGTCTCCGGCTGTTGCTCCTTGCCCCCCCCCCCCGCCCCCCCCCCCCCCCCCCCCCGCCTCTCCACATGGCACCATGGTGTACATCCTTGCCCTTACCATTCCATGCCAGGGAATGACAAGAACCATAGTTACACATTTTCTGACCCATGAAAACCATCGGTTGGTGGGTGTGCAAGTAGCCAAAACAGACTGCATTGAGCTGCTGTTTACAAAAATGGGCATACATCCACTCTTTCTTTTCGTTTTCACGTAGGATTATAAAATGTGGTTCGCTCTTAAGTGTTGGCGAATCTTTTTTTAACTCTGTGTGTGTGTGTGTGTTTGCACTTTAATTTTATTGTTGCAGTTTAATTTAAGCAGTTTTGCACATAAAGTTCCATTTTTGGGGAAGTCAGTCTGACTTTATGGTTCACACCAAGTATGGCAGGAGGCAAAGACTCAACCGATATATAATCTAAAGTGCACAAGCTGGACGCTAGTTCATGAGAACAGAACTGAACTGCAGCTGACAGTTCAAGTGCTCTTTCAAATCCCTCTTCAGCTGCACAGCTCCCTGCTTGGCTCTAATAGCCCTTGTGTGTGACTTGTCAAATTTAGCAAATGGCTGCTTTGCCTCTACCCTAGTGGCCGCCTTTCTCCTTTCAGCTAGAGTTTAAGCCCAGCAGGGACAACCAGATCATCTCATCTGATCTCCTGTACATCGCAGGACACCCACACCCACACACTCAACCCAACTACTCAACCTAGACCAAAGTATTACAGCTCACAGGAGACTTGCCTTAGGTGCCCCAGGCAGAGAATAGCAGGGACCAAGCTCCACCAAGGCCCCTGCAGTTGCAGGGAAACGAATGAGATTCACATGACTGTGGCATTTTTTTCCATACCCACATGCTGTAGAGGAAGGAGGAAAAAACCCAAGGTCTCTGCCACTCTGAGCTGTGGTAGAAATTCCTTCCTGACACTAGCGATGGTGATCTGTTATACCCTGGACATGTGAGCAAGAACCAGCCAGCCCTGCACCTGACGTCAGGGCCCTGGCCCAATAGCCATATCTGGAGATGCTTCAAAGGAAGAAGATTTAAAAAAAAAAAAAAAAAAAACCCACAGGTTATACTGTGGGGAGGGGGTGGAATATTTGTCTGACCCCTGCAAGTGGCTACCTGAAACTCTGGAAGCATGAGCTTTTGCCACATAATATAAACTGGGAGTGAGTCCCAGGATACTGAGCCCTGCCTCCTAGCATCACAAGCACCCCATCATATAATCAGTCATAAATTTGTTCAGCTCTCTTAATTTGAGTTGTTTACCCCCGTAACTCCTAGTTGGGGGGGAATGTTCCAAATCTCCCCCCTCTGATGGTGAGAAACCTTTCTCTGATTTCCAGGATCAATTTGTTCATAGCCAGTTCATATCCATTTGTTCTTGTACCAGCATTGTCCTTTAGCTTAAATAGCTCTTCACTCTCGCTGATATTTACCCCCTAATTTATTTATAGAGAGTAATTATATCCTCTCCCTGCCTTCTTTTTGCTAGACAGAACAAGCCAGACTCTTCAGCTAGCTTCCTGTCATGTACTGCATGTTATAACCTTGGGATGTTTTTTTTCCCCCCACTGAGATCCACTCTGCAGAGTAAACAGCAGTGTCCCTTCAAACTACCAACAGCACATTCAACCGTCATTTTGCGTCTGTTCAGCCAGTTGTTGAATGGTTCCATGGTGTTGTCAAGGTGGCTAGCGTACAGCTTCATGAAGCAGGACAGTGAGGGGTAGCCTGGGTCCCCCAGAATTGCTATTGGCATTTCAACATCACTAATGGTAATGAGCCAGTTGTGAAAGAATGTCCCTGCTTGCAGCTTTTTGAAACATCCTTTTGTTCTTAAAGGTGCAAGCATCATGCACTGTCCATGACAAGACCCCATTGATGTTTGTGAAGTACCTCTTTCTGCTGCCGTACTCTGTGGAATTTAGACTGGGGGCCACAGCCATACTAGGAATATGTGTGCCAATTTATTGCCCCAATGCAGTTCAGGAACTGCATTATTTTACATCCATCCATGATGTCCTGTACATTAATGAGTCACAGTCCTGGGTAGCAGAAGATGATTGAAATAGGTAAGGCCATTAATCACAATGCCCCCCCACCAGTTTCGATTTTCCAACTCCGAAATGATTTCCCACTGGCTGATTGCAAGCCAGTGTTGCAAGTTTGCAGAGCGTGATTGCCGCTCACTTCTCCACTGTCAATGTCACTCCCATTTGGTGTGTCTTCGGCAGAGACTTTGGACAAGCTCAGCACACAGCCCTGGGGCTGTGGCCTTTTGCATCCAAAAGTGCTTCAGCCACTATTTATCATTCCAAGCCTACATTATAATGCAATCCCACCAGTCAGTGCTCATTTCTCAGGCCCTGAAAGAGCTCTCCACCATATTTCATGAACGCTAGTAGCAACCTGGTATTGCTTTTCACTGTGTCCATTAGTATCCGATTATTGTGCTCAGACATCTCCTAATTGCAATCCACTTGTAGCAGTACTTCCTCAAGCTGTACAAATAGTGGAGAATCATGCATTTTTGTATTAGTAATGCACAGAAGAATTGGACTGAGCTCTGCAGGCTCCATGCTTCTGTCAGCGAGAGGGCGGTCACCAAAAAACACCACATGGGACTGAGAGGGATTTTTTTGTTTTGTTTTAAAACAGTGTGCAAATTATGGGATTTAGAAAGTGGCATGGTGGTAACTTGCAACTTGCTACTATCCCACAAAGCACTGCAAAAATGTCCCAAAAGGCATTGCACCAGATGGCACTATGGAGCATACTGGAATATCTATTTGGGGTGTACCAGGCTTTATGTTGACATTACATCAAGACAAGCACTGCTGGTGAGTATGCACAAGGTTAACACAAGCAACCGAGTATGCCCATACCTGATATTATATTCAGACTGTGGCTGCATGCTAGTGTAACTTGCATCGATTGAGCTTTGTGGTATAGATGGTGCCAGAGGAATTCTCCCCATCTTATTTCAGCTCCCTAATGACCATGCCCACTGCCAGAGTGGGGGCTACAATCGTAAGAACAGCCGTACTGGGTCAGACCAATGGGCCATCTAGCCCGGTATTCTGTCTTCCGACAGTGGCCAATGCCAGGTGCTTCAGAGGCACACAACAGAACAGGTGATCATCAAGTGATCCATCCCCTGTTGCCCATTCCCAGTTTCTGGCAAACAGAGGCTAGGGACACTCAGAGCATGGGGTTGCATCCTTGATCATCTTGGTTAATAGCCATTGATGGATCTATCCTCTATGGATTTATTTAGTTCTTTTTTGAACCCTGTTATGATTTTGGCCTTCACAACATCTGCTGGGAACAAATTCCACAGATTGAGTGTTGTGTGGGGGAAAAAGTACTTCTTTTTGTTTGTTGTTGTTGTTTTTTTTTTAAACCTGCAGTTTATTAATTTCACTGGGTGGCCCCTGGTTCTTGTGTTACGTGGCGGAGTAAATAACACTTTCTTCACACCATTCATGACTGTATAGACCTCTATCATATCCCCTCTTAGTTGTTCCTCTTCCAAGCTGAAAAGTCTCAGTCTTTTTAATCTCTCCTCCTACGGAAGCTATTCCATACCCTTAATCATTTCTGTTGCTCTTCTCTGTACCTTTTCCAATTCTAACATATTTTTTTTTAAATGGGTTGACCAGAATTATACCCAGTATTCAAAGTGTGGGCATACCATGGATTTATATAGAAGTATTATGATATTTTCTGTCTTGTTACCTATCCCTTTCCTAACATGGTTAGGTTTTTTTTTGCCTGCTGCTAAACATTGATAAGATGTTCTTAGAGAACTATCCACGATGACTCCAAGATCTTTCTTGAGTGGTAACAGCTAATTTAGACTCAATCAGTTGTGTGTATAGTTGGGATTGCTTTCCAATGTACATTATTTTGCATTTATCAACATTCAATTTCATCTGCCATTTTGTTGCCCAGTCACCCAGTTTTGTGAAATCCATTTGTAACCCTTCACAGTCTGCTTTGGATTTAGCTATCTTGAGTAATTTTTGTATTATCTACAAATTTTGCCACCTCACTATTTAGCCATTTTTCTAGATCACTTATAAACAGGTTGAACAGTACTGGTCCCAATACACTTCCCTGGGGGGGGACGGGACAGCTATTTACCTCTTTCCAGTCTGAGAACTCACCATTTATTCCTACTCTTCATTTTCTTTTAATGAACATTTTAGCACTTCTATTGTCCAGTGGCCCCACTGATTTTTTTTAACAGGCTTACTGCTTCTGATGTACTTAATAGTTATTTTTTTCCGTTAGTTTTTGAGTCATTGGCTAGCTGCTCTTCAAATTCTTTTTTGGCCTGCCTAATTATACTTTTACACTCGACTTGTCGCAGTTTATGTTCCTTTCTATTTTCCACAGTAGAACTTAACTTCCAATTTTGAAAGGCTGCCTTTTTGCCTCTATTGGCTTCTTTTACTTTCTTGTTTAGTCATGGTGGCACTTTTTTGGATCTCTTACTATGTTTTTTTTAATCAACCCTTTGCTCTCTTTATCCCAGCAACAGTGTCAACTTATCTCCCTTATGAACCAAAGTTTACAGGTGTAAGGGAATCTGCTAATATATTGAGAAGAGAAACGATAGCTGTAGTCCTCTCTAGCAAAAATTACTGGCTGCTCTTTGAGTATTACCTTTCCCAGTAGGCACATAGTCTGCACTGTCACTTACTAAAGAGCCGTGCTTCGTTGAGACAAGGTGGCAGTCAGAACACCTTATGCTCTTGGTCTTCTATTTCTATATACTATAAACAGATTATGGAAGGCCAGAGGCTTTTTTCCTCTTTATGTTTGCATAACTTCTGGAATGCAGTGCACTCCATCTTAGTTTGGCAATACTGAGATGGTAGATTCACTACTTGTTATATTATTTGCACCCATACTGTTTACACATTGAAAATGGAATTCTTAAATGATCATTATAGTCTATATAGTGTGTAGTACAACAGACTTATATGACCCCCATTACTGTACTATCTGAGCACCTCAAAATGTTTACAATAGTTCTCCTCACAACACTCGTGCAAGGTAGGGAAGTAGAATTTCCATTGTACAGATAGCCTCTCTCTTTCAGTTCCCTAAGTGGCTTGTCCAGAGTCACATCTGGAAGTCTGTGGAAGCGCAGGGAATTGATCCCAAGTCTTCTGAGTCATAAGCAAACACTTACATGTGATGACAGATATTTTGACCCATGAACAGTACATCTCCTTATCTCATGCATAGTTGGCCAGCTAGACAAAAGCCAATGCTCTTCTCCAGTCACAAATGGAAGGCCTTGTTCTACAAGGTACTGAGCTACTCCTGTAAGGAGCTGAGTGCTTTCATTTCTCACTGTTAAGTGAAACTGACCGTGCTCAACACACCACAGAATCAGGCCTTGAATCTTCTAATTAATTGAGCTGGTTGGAAAATGGGTTTTTCCATGAAAAAGTTGACCTTTTTGTCAAAAAACCGAAACATTGTTGGTGTTTGACAACAAACTTTTTTGACCAAAAACCAAAAGGTTTTTGAGTTTTGATTAAAAAAACAGAAATGTTTGAGGAAAGCACACACTTTCTGTAAAAACTTCTGTTTTGACAAAACTCCAATTTTCCATTTAAAAAAAAAAAAATCCATGGAAAATTTTCGACCAGCCTTACTGGTTAAACTACTTTTAAAGAAAAATCTGGGTGCTTAAAACCCTTTAAAATGTTTTTAACCTTTTTTTTTTTCCCTGTGACTGTTTTATCTAATTAAACACGATGAAATCAATTCAACTCCTCTTAATTAAAGAGGATGAATGTGATAAGAGAGACATCACAGCGGGGTTGTCTGTCAGTGGTACAAGATTATAGGGTTACTGCCATTTGGCTAAGTGTTTTGCTCTTGGTGTGAGAGAGAATTTCATCACCCTCCCTGAAGTTGCTTTTCCTTCTCCAGAAATTCTATAGTGCCTCTTTAAGCCTCTTCTATCAGAACACTTTGTCTTTTGAAATGTCCTCATCTGATCCATCATCAAGGTGGCATGTCACGTTCAGTTACTGTATGTGTCTTACTAGCGGCAATGTAAGGCTGGCTGCCAGCCTAACTAATTGTGAATGAGCCTTGCTTGTGATGCTGCTTTCTGGAAAGCACAGCTGAGACTAGTGTCAACAGAGGTTAACTAGAGCTGTATAAAACCAAGGCCTTGTTGACACTAAGAAAAAAGGCGTACTTTAACCTGTTAACTAGTCCATGTTACAATGCTAAAGAAAACAAGGCAGTTGTAATTTTAACTCATATTATCTGGTTGAGAAACCTTTGGCTCCTCTCTGTGGTTTACCCAGACCAGCTTTTGTTAACACAGGTTAGTCTAGCCTGCGTTAAAGATATACTTTTTTTCTAGTGAGTATACAGCCTGAGAGGGGTTCAGTCCAAGGGGAATTTGACAGTTTGCAGCGTTTCAAATGAAGTTCAAGTTTGTAATTTCACGTTGAGTCTTTGGATTAAAATTAAACACAACTGAATCTGTAGAGTGTCCCCTGGGTTTAAATGACAACAGAAATCCGTTTTCGGAATCACTGGGGAAAAGAAAAAGGCACAGCTTAGATCTTAGCCCAGATTTATCAGAAACATAGCCCAGGTTCAACAAAGGGTTCACATATCTGGGCAAGGTTTCAGGATTGTCACAACACAGCAAGGCAAATTCTTCAGGGGTCTGGGTTTCATAATACAGTATTTGAATAGCTCTGTAATTAGGTAATGTACCTTTTTGATAGGAACCGATAGACAACATCGTCATGGCTACGTTCTAAAGGAATGATCCCTGCCTTGGTTGAACAAGCTCTAAAAGAGGCATTAGTCATGGGACAATCATTCAAGTAGAGAATGTGCCTAACATCCTTGTTCAATACACATACTTCTCTGCCTCTCGTTTATACCAGCTGACTTGAATGCAGCCGGGACAGATATTGCAACCCCATGCAGTATCTTTGGGGGCCATTGTATTAAATCTATGAATGGTTTAATGTAGGATTGTGTTCTGCTCCATGGGGAAGGGTAAACACAGCTCCTGTGGGAACTAAAACAGTGGAGTGTGATTAATGTGAGTCCGAGAGACTAAACTCTCTAGAGGTACCACCTTCTGCAGTATTTTGCAGTTATTGATTTAAATTGGGTTTTCTGGAGGCAAGGAGACTAAGATAGGGCTTTTAGTATAAGAGGAAAAGTTTGAACTGACTCAAGTCAGTTGAACTGACTTTCTGATCCAGCAAACAGACAGGACCTTTTGTCCAAGGTTGGCCCCAATCCCTTGCAGAAGTGTTGGAAAAACTTTGGCCTGCTAGGGCACCAGTGACTTTTGGTATTTTTAATATGTGTTTAAATCTGCTTATTGTTTTTTATGTTGTCTCTGTAATATGTTTACTTTAAGAATAAATGTGCTTGCTTAGAAAGAGCTGTGTGATAACTTGTAATTGCTGGCCAAATAATGTACATAGCCCTTGGAGAGAAAGCAACACACGGACGCTGGTCATTAGGCAGATTGGCTTGCTAGGTATATTACAGTGTAAGGCAGGGAGCTGTGCAGCCTTAAAACCCCAGGTCAGAAGGGAGTGGGACAAGAATTCCTGCCCAGAGACAGGTGATGGCAGGAGACCTGAGTTCTGATTGGGCACTTCTGGAGTGGACCATGGAGCGGGAAAACAGGTGCAGTTACCCTGAAACTGTGACAGGAACTACTCCTGGTTCTCACGGGTATAAGTGAGGGAAGAATTAAGCCCACTGTTATGTCAAATTCCCCTTAAAAAGTATGACTCATATTTACATCAAATATCAGAAACATCCTTGGTTCCCAAGCAATTTTCGTCAGTGGGCTTTCTTTCCCCATTACTCTCACACTTCCTATTTCTGTCTTTGCTGCCCCATTTCGTGGATTGCCATCTTCCAGAATGAATTTATTCAGTATAGCCAGCATGGCATCCTTGTGCAGTTTTCTCTTTGTACATGTGTGTCCCGCAAGTACTGAGAACACTTATGTATTTGAATCTGTTCCCAAACATGGACCTTGTAAGTCACAATGTTTTATGTTCATGTGGATATTAATTTTAGAACAGAATTACAGGTTAGCTGTAAGCAAACAAAACAAATCATGCTGTTAGGATAGTGTCAGATTAAGGCTCAATCCTATAACTACTGAGTCCCTCCTCCAAAGTGCTAAGCATCCTCAACTCCTCTTGATATCATGTCAATTGAAATGAAGGGGAGCCAAGAGCACTCTTCATTTGATAGCAGACCCTTCATGTATGTCTGCCTAGAGTTTTATACTGCCACCAATCACCATAGTACCTGAAATCCTTCCACATAAGACCAGTAGCAAAGGTCCTAGTGAGCTTCCTGGAGTCTCTGGCATTTCTCCCTTTTCAGGTTAAAAATTCTTCTTGGGATAGGGTTTTTGGCATTTTAAGATTGTGTATGTATGTGTGTGTATATGTGTGTGTATGTGTATATATATATATACATATATATATATATATATATATATAAAAACTTTGGCCATCTTTATCCAGGTTCTTTTTATCTACACTGTAAATCCTTCCTCTGTAAAAAAGGCCTTTCCACCATAAAAAGACAGTCAACACTGACACTCCTTTCTACCCAAAAACCATGAACCAATCCAAACAAAAATTACACTGAAACAAGTCAACCTAAAAAACCAAAGACTCCTTTTAAAAAAGGACTTACAAATATTCATTCAGGTTCAAATGGCAAATTCATTTTAACAGAATACATGACCCCACTTACTTGCTACATTGAACATTCTTACTAGAAACCTTTTGTTCCCAAAAAGGTTTGATGGAAGGACAAGTGTTGCAAATACTTACGCCAACATATATACATATGCGAATGTGCCAGAATGAAAATCTATAGAGATGATACCAAGATATATCCACTCTGCAAAATGTGTTGGGAGCAGGCTTTAACACCTGTCCACACTTTTGAATATAATATTGTAAAGAAAATGATGCTCTTCTGATTTGACACATTGGATCAAGCGCTTACAAAGAACCCTGTAAGAATCACCAAATTCATTCTCAAATTTCATGGCCTGATATGATTATCAGGAGACAAGACGACAACAACATGAGTTAATTTGAGGACTGGGAGTCATTCAATCAGGAAGCAGCAACAATATGGCGTAGCTATGATGACCACTCAACACAAATATGCCAATTACTGGTGCCTACAGTCAACACTTAAAGCAACAGAGACAAGGTGAGTGAGGTAATTATCTTTTTTTATTGGACCAATTTCTGTTGGTGAGAGAGACCAGCTCGAAAGCTTTTGAGCTTCTCTCTCGAACAGAAATCAGTCCAATAAAAGATATTAAAGACCAATATGGCCCACCACTCCACTGCATATAATTTAAAACAATAGTCATGGGGAATAGTCTATAAGCCATGTATAGTATAAAACATATTTCTGCTCACAATCTTTCAACTTGGAAAAATCCATCTGTTCCTGGAGGATTTATAAATGGGAAGGGGCTACATTTGTTGAATAAATTGTTAGCTGTCACTAGTTCACCAAGCAGCAACATCTGCATCAGAAATGTAGCATAGGATGCATTAGCAATTTTAAGTGTTTACAGCAAATGCATTGCTGCAAACAAGGAATGAGGGGAGCAAACCCTTTCTTCAAACAGAAAGGCAACTCAAGCCCTCTTCACTTCATTGTTGTCCCGGGGCCTGATTCACCTTTCTTTAATGGAAACTGCATTTGTGTATAATTAATGTGAGAGGAGAATCAGAACCTTGCTTTTGTTTATGCTTGTGGTGGATTATTAGCTAGCATTCCACTATGGTGATGATTGCAGCTCACTCCCCTCAGGCCATCCTCAGCCATTCATTCATAAATTGTGCTTGAATGCAGACTGAGTTCCTTTTAAAGAATTATTTCACGCTATCTTTGATCTTCTATTCAGATGTGCCAATAGGGTGCTCTCCTTTCCCTTCTGAGGCTTTGCCTTTGCCTTTGCCTTTACAGTGCTTCACTCAAAAGCAAAATGCTTTGATATTTCTTTCACTGGAGTAGAAAAAACATATATTCTCTTTCTTAACCTTAAAGTACATGTTCAACTGAAGATCCAGGGCAATGTAGTTGTGCTTGCAAGCATTGTATACACTAGGTGAAATTTTCCTGGATATCCCCTGGCAGGCTCTGAATAAATGGGCTTTGTAGAGGTAATTACATGGATTGTGAGGGCAGAGGAAAGGAACGCACCCCTATGCCCATAGGCAGAACATTGAAACAGCTCCACTGCCTTTCTGCCAATGTTGTTAAAGCCTCTTGATACACCACAACCCCTGATTATCCCTGATCCACTAGTTGTCCCCCAACTCATCCTCCCAGGCTGTCCTCAAAATTCGCCTCTGCAATGGATTATATGGAGCTGTTGTGCAGTCCATTTCTCCCAGACATGAAATACAGTGGCACTCCAGCTGACTTTTTTTCAAGGACCTTCTGCAGCCCTTAAAGCTCTGAGTCAAGCTTACCCAAAAAGAATAAAGCCAAGTAGCATAATGAACTCCATTACAAACTCTTATTTTAGTGGTGGCCACAGCTGCCAACCATGTCCCCTCCTTATACAGGGGCTCCTTAAAATCTGTGGGGCAACTACAAAGAGGCTCCTATGGGACGGGAGAACAATACCACAATGCATGTTCCCTCACAGTTAAATACCCCTGGAGCCAGGATTCATTGGATCTCAATAATACTTAGCATTTATAGAGCATTTGCATGTTGAGAACATTTTACACACAGTAACTAGTAAATCCTCACACAGCCCTGAAAAGGTTTAGTCACCATTTTACAGATGGAGAAACTGAGACAGAAAAGTGAGGAGACTTGACCAAGGCCACACAGCAAGACAGTGGCAGAGCCAGAATTTAGAAGACAGGACCTTCTGAGTACTAACCTGTTCTCATTCCTCCAGGCCCGGCTGCCATCCACATGTGCAAGTGGTTAGGGTGTGATATAGCCCCAAGACTTAATGGTGTAGTATGGGTGCACCATTTTAGTCTTTCCCTTCATGCACAATCTTGATATAGGAAGCCTTTCCTATCTGGCCATGCTCCAATCAGTGCAGGATCCAGAGTGGTTTTAAGAGAGTCGGAAAGGTGGCCTTTATAGAACACATGTGCTTCAGTCCCTGGGGCTGCCAGGAGATGGTTTGGTCCATGGCACAATTTAGAGTAGTCCCAGGGATCCTCCAATTTGTGGTAGCAGTAATGGTCCTCTAGGAGTCATTGTTATGCTCTTGTGACTCGTAGCCAGCACTTACTCTGGCTACACCTCTGATATGCCCACTAAATTGTAGGGGAGGGCCACAGAGCAGGTGATACTGGATCTATGCCAGCCAAGATTATACCAAATTGAGGGATCTCCTCAGATACTCACTTAGGGCAGCTTTTGCATCTTCCTGTGCCACTCTGCCATAGTCCATGTGCACTCCTTGGAGCAGGAATCTGATCCTTACTATCAAACTGCCTCTGATATAAGCTTTTTCATTTCCTTAGTTTAGCATCTGGCCACTCGTTGGTTTGTCCTCCGCCATTATGGCGCCCTGTCTAAGCTTCTGAGCTGGTTGTTAATAATTGTTTGTCAGAGCTTTGGTTCCCTGACTTCAAAAATTTGTGTCAGGCAGGGATTATACCCCTGAAAATATGTCCTGGCGGTAAACTTGAATTGCCTTGTTCCTCCATCTGTGGCACTGATGCCCCACAATTTACCAACCAAACAGACCCTGGTTCCTTCCTTTCCCTATGTAATTACCCAGTGTGCAGCAGCAGGATCCTATCATCATCTAATGATGCATATTTTTCATGGGTAACCTCAGTGACAGATATCTTTCCAGTTGTTCTCACAACCCTTATAAACATCAAATCTGTTCTTGGATCCTACTAAGCACTTTGCCTCAATGTTTTAGGGCAATGGGTTCCAAAGTTTGATGATGCATTATGTGAAGTATTCTCTATAATCAGTTTTAAATGTCTTTTAACTTCATAAAATGTCCTCTTGTGGTATGATAAGAACCACTGATAGAGCACCTTGTAACATCACTCCCAAAACTCTCACTTGGTATAAGAACAATTTTAGCTATTCTACTATCAGGGAAAGCATTGTCTGTTGAAATTTAGGTCTGTCTGTCCTTTTTGTTTGCTCAAGCCTAAAGTTAGTAGCAAGGTGGGTGCTTTATCTAATTTTCAAATCCACTTAAACATTTTCAGAATCCATCTAGGAGAAGACACTAAAGCTGGTTCTCCACTCATTTATACTTGGCTCATACCAGTGTAACTTCATTGATTTCTACTTGCATAAGTCTTAAGCTCCTCTGAAGTCAATGAATTTACTCCAGTGTAAAACCAGGCCAACTGTAATTAAGCTCCTTGAAAGATGCACTCCCAACACTTAAGCCTGTACACTAACACACTAACTACACAGCAGTTAAAATATGCCTAGCTGAATTATGTGAGAATACATTTTTTGGAATAAATGTGAATTGTGATATTAACAAGAATGGATTGGTATTGACATTTTTTTGGGTGGTCAAATTAGCATGGTTATGATCAGAAGAATGATTATAGAGCAGAACTTGACAGAGTTCAATATGCTTCTTTTATTGACAAAAATAATCATTGTTGTTCACTGAGTGAACATGACCGAGCCAACCCAGATCTGGGAGAATGATCTGGAGTTCTGGTTTGGCTTGTGCAACATCAACAATATTTCAAGTTCCAACAGCAGAATCTGAAATATCTGTGGTGACGTATGAGCAGGAAAGACATCAGATGGGGTTTCACATCACGAGCTGAGTTTGTACTGCTGGCAGCTAAAAAGACTGGACTAGATCCTTGGCCACATCCTGACTGCTTCACGTTGCTCTTGAGGCACAAAGCAACAGTAAACACAGTGGATATGGCCTAAGTAGGCATTTCCTAGCATACAAGAAATCCCATAGTGGTGTAGAGCCACTAATTGCTCTGACAGGTTTCAGAGTAGCAGCCATGTTAGTCTGTATCCGTAAAAAGAAAAGGAGTACTTGTGGCACCTTAGAGACTAACAACTTTATTAGAGCATAAGCTTTCATGAGCTACAGCTCACTTCATCGGATGCATACAGTGGAAAATATAGTGGGGAGATTTTATATACACAGAGAACATGAAACAATGGGTGTTAGCATACAGACTGTGACAAGAGTGATCAGGAAAGGTGAGCGATTACCAGCAGGAGAGTGGGGGGTGACGGGGGGGAACTTTTGTAGTGATAATCAAGGTGGGCCATTTCCAGCAGTTGGCAAGAACAGTGGGAAGGGAAATAAACAAGGGGAAATAGTTTTACTTTGTTTAATGACACATCCACTCCCAGTCTTTATTCAAGCCTAAGTTAATTGTATCCAGTTTGCAAATTAATTCCAATTCAGCAGTCTCTCACTGGAGTCTGTTTTTGAAGTTTTTTTGTTGTTGAAGAATTGCCACTTTTAATCGAGTGACCAAAGAGATTGAAGTGTTCTCCAACTGGTTTTTGAATGTTCTTATTCTTGACGTCTGATTTGTGTCCATTCATTCTTTTACTAGAGACTGTCCAGTTTGACTATTGTACATGGCAGAGGGGCATTGCTGGCACATGATGGCATATATCACATTGGTAGATGTGCAGGTGAACGAGCCTCTGATAGTGTGGCTGATGTGATTAGGCCCTTTGATGCTGTCCCCTGAATAGATATGTGGGCACAGTTGGCAACGGGCTTTGTTGCAAGGATAGGTTCCTGGGTTAGTGGTTCTGTTGTGAGGTTGCTGGTGAGTATTTGCTTCAGGTTGGGGGGCTGTCTGTAAGCAAGGACTGGCCTGTCTCCCAAGATCTGTGAGAATGATGGGTCGTCCTTCAGGATAGGTTGTAGATCCTTGATGATGCGTTGGAGAGGTTTTAGTTGGGGGCTGAAGGTGACGGCTAGTGGCATTCTGTTGTTTTCTTTGTTGGGCCTGTCCTGCAGTAGGTGACTTCTGGGTACTCTTCTGGCTCTGTCAGTCTGTTTCTTCACTTCGGCAGGTGGGTATTGTAGTTGTAAGAACGCTTGATAGAGATCTTGTAGGTGTTTGTCTCTGTCTGAGGGGTTGGAGCAAATGCGGTTGTATCTTAGAGCTTGGCTGTAGACAATGGATCGTGTGGTGTGGTCTGGATGAAAGCTGGAGGCGTGTAGGTAAGTATAGCAGTCAGTAGGTTTCCGGTATAGGGTGGTGTTTATGTGACCATCGCTTAGCACCGTAGTGTCCAGGAAGTGGATCTCTTGTGTGGACTGGTCCAGGCTGAGGTTGATGGTGGGATGGAAATTGTTGAAATCATGGTGGAATTCCTCAAGGGCTGCTTTTCCATGGGTCCAGATGATGAAGATGTCATCAATGTAGTGCAAGTAGAGTAGGGGCATTAGGGGACGAGAGCTGAGGGAAGCGTTGTTCTAAGTCAGCCATAAAAATGTTGGCATACTGTGGGGCCATGCGAGTAATCTGCAAACTGGATACAATTAACTTAGGCTTGAATAAAGACTGGGAGTGGATGTGTCATTACACGAAGTAAAACTATTTCCCCTTTTTTATTTCCCCTCCCACTGTTCTTGTAAAGTGCTGGAAATGGCCCATCTTGATTATCACTACAAAAGGTTCCCCCCCCGCCCCTCCCCGCTCTCCTGCTGGTAATCGCTCACCTTTCCTGATCACTCTTGTTACAGTCTGTATGCTAACACCCATTGTTTCATGTTCTCTGTGTATATAAAATCTCCCCACTATATTTTCCACTGTATGCGCCGGATGAAGTGAGCTGTAGCTCATGAAAGCTTATGCTCAGATAAATTTGTTAGTGTCTAAGGTGCCACAAGTACTCCTTTTCTTTTTAATTGCTCTATGTATTCCCCTTCCCCAGTGTAGGGGTATGGCCAGAGTGTTGGTGTGCTGTATGGCTTCTTGGCTGCCAGAATAGTCCCTTGAAGTCATAGGCAGCTGGATGCAATTAAGGGCAGCCCTAAAGTTGGACTAAACTGTTAGGGGCCAAGACAGCGGAAAGCACCGGGGAGCTTCCTAGGTGCCTTTGAAAAGCTTTTGCCCAACCGCCTGATGCATTGACAACCTGCTCCTAATCTTCAATTAACGCTAAAGATATGACACTGTCTTGTAAACTGAGCCAGCTTCCCCTAGGAACCACTGAGATATTACACATGAATCCCCATGCTATTGGAGATACTCTTCAAGGAGAATGAGCTTAATTTTTATGGTTCACTATTCTAATATGAGATTAATCAATTACTGAGAATAGCCATGGGAATCCTAAATCCAGCCTGTTCCACATTTAAGTTCTTTTAAACCTACTTTTAGCATCTGCAATTACAAATAGATGGTTAATTGCTACTTTTATTGGAGTAGCCTCAGCAGAGGCAAAGGAAGGGGCCAGACTGTACCTATCCTGTGGAGGATTCACCAGTCAAGGCTGTCATTTTGTCACATTCCACTAGCTCTAAATTAATACCAACAAAATTATTGTACAGTCTTATGAGACCAGTACATGTAGGAGATTGGATACAGTAGGTTATTTTCAATGGTATTAAACTATAGAAATAATACCATTGAAAATAACCTACTGTATCCAGTCTCTCTTCTTTGCATTAACTGGTTTACTGGTGCTGGCCCATGCTTGTATCTTGACAGCTATTTTATACTGAACGTTCATTGAAGTTAATAAGAGAATATCAGGAATACAGAGAATACAACAGTAGCTGTAACTCCAGCTTACTGTGGAGGTGCCTAATTTCTGGATAGACCTGGAGGGGAGCATGCAGACAGTAATAAACAATGTGAGAGAGCTATACTCACACTGTAAGTTGCTGTTGACACAACTATTCCCCTGTAAAAAACACAGGCTACGTTCTACTCTGTTTCAAAGACATTGATATCATTGATGCATTCAAGTTTTCTTTGTCTCTGTATTCTATTATGCATCGCTCTGGTCATGCTGTAAATTTGGATGATTACCTCCTAATTCGTTGTGTGTGTATGCTAATGTGCAGCAATAGAATGAAGCATTTCAGTTTGAAGGTAGAGAAGCACTTAATTTCCTATTTCCTTTAGGTCCATGTCTCACATGCATATGGCATAATGCTGAAGACAAGAGACTGCAGCAATTTCATTTAACACTTCATGGTAATGCCTTTGCTTCTCCCAAATGTGACTGAGCATTGCTGGAGCAGGAGTCTCAAGTCCGGTTCTTTGTCAGATCTCTAAGGCTATGTCTACACTATGAGCGAGGGACAAGTGAAGCTAAACGTCACTTAGGCTATGTCTACGCTATGTGCTAGGGGTGTGATTCCGCTGCTCATGTACATATACTTGTGCTGGCTCTCACTGAGCAAGGGGGAGTACAAATCGCCGTGCTGTGGCGGTAGCATGAATAGTGGCAGCAGAGGCATGGCTTGGCCATCCCGAGTACAAACCCACCTGAAACCAGTGAGTCTGTACCTGGCACAGCTCAGCCGTACCGCCACTGCCACTACCCGTGCTACCGCAGTGACGTTGCTATTTATGTGTGTGCTAGCTCGATGAGTATGTGTGCACAAGCAGGGGAAACCACAAACCCCATTGCTCATTGTGAACCTACGTGAAGTTCAGTGTCCCTTGTGGTCGTATGACCTGGGTATTTCAGTGCACTCCAGCGCTGCCTCAGATGTGGGTTGGAATAGGTTCTTCTTTTCAGCAGACATAAATGTCACACACAAAAGAATGGTGACAACTTGTGATATCCAGCATTAATTTGTGCTCTGCACTTTCTGCCCACTTGGCAAGGGATAGGTGAATCTATGACAGCTTCTGAGGAAGGAGACTGGTTAGGTCTGCAGTATGCAGAGAACCAGTCTGCTTCCTTAGGACCTGGATTATTCCAGAGCCACGTAGCTATCCATCTCCTTGCGGTCCACAGATGAACCTATTCCTCTCCAAGTGGGGTAGACAGTACAGTATGGTACTGTAAGTAGCATTAACTACTGCTTTCTTTTGTGCCTGAACCCACTCTAGTTTCAGAGGGAAGCATTCTGCATAGAGTGGGCTGCTCCACTCCTTCATCTATAGCTTCTCATGATTCCTTACAGTCCTTCAGAACCCAGCCACCCAGTGTTTATGTGCAAAGGTTTGGCTGGGTTGCATAAGCCGTGAGCATGCTATATAGCTTCCTATTCACCACTTCCATGAATTCTGACTCCTCTTCCATGGTTTTTTCCTTTTATTTGAGCTCTTCTATGCAGCAAGGGACAATTGCCTCTGGTCCTTACTTCTCCCCCACCCCACCAGCCTTGACTGCCTTTGGAAAGAATTTTAGTTTTCCTTCTCTGACCATAAGCTGCTCTTTGGATTTGTCTTGAGTTAACAGATTTCTCAGCCAGGCTGATCTATGATAATTTGGTTTCCTTGATCTCTTCAGTTCCATTTTTTTTGATGAACAGAAACACTGTGACAGCACAGTCCAGTAAAGCAGTTCAGAGATGACCTTAGGGATTGGTGAACAATGACCAAGGATGTTGCCACAAGTAGCATTTTCTCTCCAGGCTTACAAGAAGTGAAAGGTGAAGATTATATCCCAAATGCCAAAGGCAACATTAATGTTTAGTTGGAAAAGTAGTAAATATGACTCCTTAGGGTGATGGTTCTGGGTCTGAAATCTCAGTTTAATTTTATCCTTTACTGTGTTGCATTTTCAGGGAACTACCAAAAAATGACACTCGCTGTCCACCAGTAAAATTCTGTTTATTCCACAACATTTCTAGGCCCTGATCTTGCCACCTTTACTTAGGCAAGCTCCCGGGGCAGCTTCAATGTTCAGCTGTGGCCAAGGGCCAGTTGGCATAGTGGAAGGGAGTGGGGAAGACTGTGGAGCAAACTCAATAACTAAGGGCCATCACAAACCTCAACACCTTCTGCCCAGGTGCAAGATGTACTTCTTTGGCCTTGCCTGCTTTAACAAATACTTAGCAGATTAAAAAAAACAACAATCCTACCAATGCAAAATGTTCCATTGCACACCCAATTCTCCCCTCTGTGGAGAGGAGGAGGAGAGAGAACAAACCACACATGGCAGATGATAGTTCTGTCACTTAATGCACTAGGGAAGACACTCTGATACTAGGGTGAAGAGGGCAGTAAAAGAACGTGTGTAGACTAGAATAGGGCGTGAGTGAGGGCAAAAATGGCTTTAAAACCTCTTTGCACTCCCAGGGTTGTTTTGTGTTGGGCTGCTTGTCCAGTGCAGATGGGAGAAGCCTGAAGGTTTGTTTTTTTTGTCAGTTGCCAAGAGCCCCAAAGGTCTGGCATGTGGGGATCAGTAGAATGCAAGTATAACTCACTGGCACACCCTGGACACCCCTCTCCCTGGTCATATCCCCCCTGACCATGGAGACTCAGAGGCTTGGCAAAGGAGGTGGTACTGGAATGGTGCAAAGTTGCCTCATGGCCCAGAGAATGCAGGCCTCTGCATTTTATTTCAGTACGTTCAGTTTCTGGAAACACAGGGCTAGCTTCTCCACTCTGCCACAGTTACTTTGGTGCTGCTCTGTCAGACCTAAAGGGCCATAGACTATCTGGTAGGCTAAGGATTCCCCTGAAGCCACTCTAAACTACACCAGACCAACGCACAACCATATTCAGGAGCAGGGAGCCACAAAGAGCTTCTTTGTGCCCTCCCCAACACAGCTGAACCCAGTGCTTATTAGCTGCAGCCGAAAATCTGGCTTGCACTGCTGAAACACTCTTAAGGAAAAACATATGAGACGTGTTGCCATATCGTGCTCCATCAGTGGACACCAGATTGTGATAGAATCCGACCTCTGAATTCTACATAATTCTAAGATCCCCAGGCTCTGGGTAGTGACTGGTCACGCTTCATAGCTCTGGGTTTTTCAGGCCTATTACCATGTGCAGATCCAATGTGTAACTCCCCTCTTGGGAGTAGGGCCCCACAGTGCAGCCACCTAGCCTCCAGAACCACTGTCTCAGCCCTCTCAAGCTTCCAGTTGCTTAGATACGTTCCCTCCAGAGTCAACCTGGCTATGGAAGATCTGGGTTCCCTTGTTATGCCCTTCAGAGATAATATGGCAAGAAAACAAGGAACACAGGCTCAGCAAAGGAACAACTTAAATAAACAGACTTTAGTCTTAAGAAGCATCAGAGTTCCAGATCTATTGAAAACAACAAACTCCTCTACACAATCCCCCTCAGTCTGACCTTACCTCATTTTTTGAGTCCCTGGTTTTGGTTCAAGTCCCTAAGGGAGGCAAGGTATCTCCTGCCTATACCCTTCCTCCTGGGTCTGGCAGTAAATGGCATGTGGAAGCTCTCCTTTTTGAATAGTCTCTGCCCATTGATCAGAGAGTCTGCTGGGGGAAACTGCGCCTCTTCCAGTCATATGCTTAAGCCAGGGAGAATTCCTGCTCCCCCTTCTCACCAAGCAGGTGTCTCTCGAGAGAGTCCGTTCAAAGGCAAAGGCCCTGCTGGCTGAAGCCCCATTGTTCAATCAGGTGAGAGAGACATTTGCTGATGATGGCTCTTTGGTTGCTTGGTTACACATGTTTGCCAGACATAGCTTTTCTCTATGTGCCAGGTTCCCTGCTCACAAATGGATGATCTAATCAGCACTGACTGTTTTAAGTACAAATAGTGTTCATAAAATCAAATGGAATTCATAATTGGAGACAGACATATTCCCCAAACTGTCACACTCTGCAAATAAAACAGCTAACATGTAGTTGCTGGAACCCTAGTGGATTCCTTAGATACTACACTGCTGGTATGGAGTTGCATTGTTCCTGTCACTTAATGTAGCAATGACAGAAGTGGGTCTGCTCCTGTTGTTATATACAAAGGTCTGGCTTTGCTGCAGAGTTAAATTTGAGTTACCTATGCTTGAATTACTCCTCTCCAGTTAGCTTAGCTCGAGTGAGAGCACCACACTGCAAAATAACTTTCAGGTTACTGTGTCCACACTGGCACTGCACTCACTCGTGTCCAGCAGCGAGACTTCTGGGGGCACCTCCCATGGTTCTTAGTGCCGCAGTAAGCGGAGTCACTCTGCGAGTTCAGAGAAAACTTGCTTGGCCTGTCTGGGAACAAGGGGGAATTGTGAGAAGGTATTGAAAGTCCTGCGGCGCTCGCATGGCCTTAGTCTTCATCCATACCATGTTACAGAGTGTTGGCATTAGCAGCTGATGAGTTGTGCTCAGCTGAGTTGTAGCCTATATTCTATACTCCCTTCAGGCCAGCCACTGTACTCCAAGTGAAGAGCTTTAGGTGTGGATGGGACTCAGGTTAGGGACAACACTTGAGTTACAACTCAAATTGACTTTGCAGTGAGGATAAGCCCAGATGCTTCTGCTCCCTGTAAATCCCCTTGCATGATTAAGGGTGTAGTAGCCTTACCTGGCCTCTCTCTGCCCCCAGAAAGGAAAAAGATAAGAGGTGTGGCCTAGAAGAGAGGGCTATCAGCCCAGATGGTAGCAGAAATGTGTGGGTGAAGGGAGTCAGGCCACCACTCCCACAAAGCAAAGCTCATATTGGAGATCCCAGGGCTCAAAGGAGGAGTCTGGCTGGGAAAGTGTTTGTGGCAGGAGGGGTGTGGGAAAGAAGTGTGCATACTTCCTAATCCCAGGTCAGTGAACATTCATCTGCATTGGCTCATTGTATGCAGGCTTGACTAGAACTACACGTCCGCTGATGTCAGGTCTGATCCTGATTGTAGGGAAAGCTCTCACGTGGTCCACGCTAACTGACTGCTTTAAAATCACTACTTTGTGTGGAAGCACCGACCTAATTGTCATGCTCCCATAGTTATGGAGACTCAGACATCAGTTTGTCTTGCTTAGCTCAGTTAACTAGCAAGGCTAAAGGTTAGCCTAAATCCCCTATGCATTTGTCTAAGCATAACCTGACTTAATGATATGGTCCCTCCTTTATCTCAGTGTGAAGACTTTGTCTTAATGCAGTCAGTTCCAGGGTGCAAAAATTGCCTATTTCGTCTTAAAGCCTGCTTGATTTAGTTAAATATAGCCAGGGGTTTAGAAACCCCTTTGGTTCCTAAATAGAAACTTTAAGAGCAGAATCTCAAGCCCATTTTCCCTGAATGTGAATTCTTTCTTCTGAAAGCTGGCTTTCCTTTTTCTTTCCACGGGCCCCTTCATTGCATTATTTGACGTGATACTGAAGCAGCATTTTGCTGGTGTTAAAAGAAGATTATGCATTTTTAATCACTCTGCATACCTCAGGTAAAGGAGGGAGAACACAAATTACAGTTCTTCAGGGTCAAAACCTAGAGCAGCTGAGTCTGGTGAGGAGGGGAGATGGCTAAGAGCAATGCTCCTTCAGGTACCATGCTATCAAGAGGCAGTAGGGTGGCAGTGTGGAGCCAGGGAACCTCTCCAAACGACCACCTTAGCTTCTATAGAACTTGGGTAATCTCTGGGCACTTCCAGGCACAGTCCTGATGAAAGATAAGGAAGAAAATCTGAATGCAAGCTTGTGGGATTTCTACTTCCTTTTGGGGGGTTATTTTCCTCCCCACCTTCTGGGAAACATTTGAGCTTGATATTGGCCCTTAAAACATTCACTATTTTTAGAATAAATAAATAATCCATCTGTCTCTGGTACTTAAATGCCTCCCACCCCCTTACTATAATATCTGGGCACCGCACAATCTTTAAGATATTTATAAAAAGAAAAGGAGTACTTGTGGCACCTGAGACTAACCAATTTGAGCATAAGCTTTCGTGAGCTACAGCGCACTTCATCCGATGAAGTGAGCTGTAGCTCACGAAAGCTTATGCTCAAATTGGTTAGTCTAAGGTGCCACAAGTACTCCTTTTCTTTTTGCGAATACAGACTAACACAGCTGTTACTCTGAAACCTAAGATATTTATTTGAACAATACCACTCTAAGGTAGGTACTATTTATCGCCACTTTACAGATGGGGAACTTAATGACAAAGTAACTTGCCCCCTAGTCACACAGGAAGTCTGTGGCAGAGGAGGTGTCTCCTAAGGACCAGGTGAGCACTCTAACCGCTGGACTATCCTTCCTTTCAACTAGACTAGTCTCTGTAACCCCCAAGTACAGTTTTCCTGTGGAGATTTATTTAGAACTCCTACTGTACTTCAGCAGAAGCTATTGCAATGGAGTCTCACATATCTTGCTATTACTACTGACTCCAGACTTCTTTAGATAGTAGCTGATAAAGTTCAAAACAGCAATTTCCACCAACAAACAGGCACTGGAAGCTTAGGGAGTTAATAGAGCTTTTTCATCTCAACCTAACTCTGATTTAATTTCAGATAGCAGGAAATATGCCAGCTTTAGCTGCTAATTACTCATTGGAAATTATTTGTAGCAGGCCTCCAAGCTTCCTATTACAAAAATGCACTGACAACGCTGCCAGCAGAAATGCTACATTTTTCTGGGGGTGGGGGGGTATTTAGATTTTGTGGTGATCTTCTGTGAAGATGTCTGAAATATATCAGGCTACATGACCAGTGATTTTAGCAAATTCAGAAACCACAATTCAATGTTTCCTCAGCAGCATCAGAAGTGCAGGCAATTGTGTCCATTTTTCTTTAATGTGCTAAAAGTTTTTGAATAATTTTTTGGAGTGAGTCGGCATTAGTAATTAAATTTCAATTCTCATTTGCTCGTGGATCTAACTCCGCAAGCTCTCTCAGTGCCACACTCTGCTGCATTCTGATTATACTCACTTGGGAGTAGGGCTTTAATTCACCCTAAAAGATTTTTTGTTCTTTTAGAAAATGAGATACTGTTTCATTATGACTAAGCAGTCTGCACATTGTACTCTCTATTCACAAAAGGCCAGCTCTTGTCACCCTTATACACTGCAATTAGACACCCCCCCCCCCTCCCATACCGGCTGATTCTGGTTTGCAGGGCTTGGGCTAAGGGGGTGTTTAATTGTGGAATAGACATTCTGGGTTCAGGGAGCAGCCTGAGCTCTGGGACTCTCCGACCTCACAGAGTTCTAGAGCCCATGCTCCAGCTGGATCCCAAATGTCTACAATTAAACACTCCCTTAGCCCAAATCCCACATGCCCGAGCCACTTGGCATGGGCCAGCTGCCAGTTTTTAATTGCAGTGTAAACATACCCATAATGAGTATAACCTAGGCCTGGTCCATGAATAGTATCACCAGGTAAAGGTGACACGCTATCCCAAAGAAACTCAGCATACCGGTAAATGGTGTGGTAATAACATGTTTTTTGGTTAATGTCTCCTACGTCTGTAGCAATTGTACTTGGTATTTCTATATCATCTTTCATTCAAGGACGCTCTATTTGATGTTAAATTTCTGTGGCACCTAGGCAGTAGCAATGACAAAGCAGTTTATAATATCACCTAACCCTCACATTATACATCTGAGAAGGAAATGTTTGCCTCAATTTTCTCCGCTTTAAAATGGACATCTACATTTTTTTTTTTTATTCTTTGGGCCTGGTTCTCCAATGCTGTCACCTTGCATGGTCCTTCATACCTGCACAAAATGCAAACACCTGTGTAAAGGGCATGAAGAATTCAGACTGGGTAGTGTTCTACCCACACGCCCCAGCAGATGACAGAACAAGGTATAAGGACAGTGGAGAATCAGGCCCTTTGTTGTTTTTTATTTTAGTTAACCTGTGTCTAAGGAAATATCCCTTTGCCCCCCGCCCCCAAAAGTATAAGTATTCAACATCCACTGTTAATGAAGGGGTCAGAGAACTCCACTCCATGGTCCCAAGGAGAGCTTCAAAAACACAGCAAAGACAAGTCTTGATATGACTGAATTTTTAAAGAAAAAAAGACCACCAGAAGACTAACTAGTTTTGTCCTGGAGAAAGGAAGCATTTCCAGTTGGCCATAGCCATTGAAAGAGTACAACCCCAATTTTTTTTTTTGGTAGGTCACTTTAAGGCACATATACAGATTTGTCAACAGAAAATCTGAGTGGAAAGGGGTTTATTTTTCTTGCCAAAAGAGATCCACAAATTTGGGGGAGAATTGTAGCCTTGGTCACCCATATAGAAACAACCCCAAGTTCCTAGGTAAAATACCAGAGTCTGCTTGGGCTGCTACACTAGATGTACGTGTTGCTATTGTTTCTCTTGCTGATGCTGAAATGGTTGCTTCTAATTCATTTCCTACAGCTTAAGACAATCCATCTGGACATCTGCCATAGCCTGTATAGTCAGTGGCTTCCATTTTCTCAGTCTCTATCATTGCTTTCAGAGAATTAAGTTCTGGTGCAAAAGGTTATATACAATACAGTATGCCACAGTGTTCCCAGGGGAAACCCAGCTAGGAAACACAAATAAACAGAGGGGTGGTCACAGGTGAAGACATCAGTGAAAACATTCTATTTTAGCAAGAGGACGTGTGGGCGGTGCACCCAGCAGCCACACTTGGGCTTTCTACACCCCAGGGTATTTTGGCAAAACTTTTCCAGACCACATAGTCTAGGGCAGACATAAACAAGGCTGATGTAAACCCACCCCCACCTCATTAGCTGTGCCCAGAGCATATTGGACATTGCTGAAAGTATGGATCCCACTGTATATTGGTCAGAAAATAGCCATGAGTGGGAGCAAGTGGATACAATTTACATGATGGGGGGACTGCAAGGGCGAGGATGATAAAACAGGAGGGTGTAAAATAGTGTGTGTGAGATACTGTTTTATCTTATTGTCACTTTCCGGGGTGCAGTCTAAACCAGTGAGGCCTTAGGTCACCACCTGCCCTGCAACCTTGGCTGCCTCACAATGCTTTGCTATTGTAGCTTCCAATCTCTCAAAAACAGCGTGCAGGTCATGCTCTGAATGTCTGTGTATAGTTACAGCCCTGGGCCACTCTGGCCCCAGCAGCCTGTGAGCAACACTCCAGTCACACTATGGCTCCCAGAAGCCTTGGTTATTGTTTGCAGAGTGACCTCAACGCACTCCCAGTCCAGATTTTCCACAAACCTGGTGTTCTGCACTGTCAAGCCCTTCCCTGGACGGTTCAGATATTAAAGTCCATTGTCCCTGTAAAAGGGTCAATGTTCAACAGTCTGCTCCTTTAACTGGAATTACCAAACTGTTCAGTTTAAATACAGCACTGGATTAGTTTAGATTAAAAATAAAACAAGTTTAATTAACAACAAAGAGAAGTTTTAAGTGAGTAGAGTAGAAATATAAGGCATTAAAGTCAGAAATGGTTACAAGAGAAATAAAGATAAAAGCTTTCTAGTAGCTGAAACTTAGCAAGCTAGACTTGGTTCAAGGTAAAATCCTTACCACATGCTCCCAGCAACATGGCTGACCAAATTCTGAGGTCAGGCTCCCCGCCCCTGCAAAAGGGCTGGTTCCTTTGTCTTACGTGAGAAAGAGATAATTTAGGATGTTTTTGCCCCTCACTTTTATAGTCCAGTCACTCTTTGAAATGTATTTTCCTGAGGGTTACCCCTAGATAAAGTTCCTTCCAGCTGTGAGGACAGAGACATGCAGTCTAGTGGAGAAGAGGTTCCATGCTGTTTTCTAAAATGCAGATTGATCTGTTCCTGCCCCCCCCTTGTTTGTCAAAGTATGGCCCTTTAGAGGTGGTTGCCAATCAGCTTTGTGACACCTGGCTAGAGGTGTCAGCTTGTCCTTTGTCTCTGAGAAACATATTTACCCCCTCCCCAAACATGTCTGGTAAATGCAATGGTATTGTATCTGTGTTTGTCCCAAGATATTGGAGAGACAAGGTAGGTGAGGCAATATCTTTTATTGGACCAACTTTTGTCTCTGAAGGTGGTCCAACAAAAAGATATAACCTCACCCACCTTGTCTGGTAAACACATTTTGGTCATAAGCTGAAATCATGTTTGTAACTCTTAATAGCATTTTGTACATCCATTACATAAGAATATTAATGATCAGTGTGTTAGTTTCTAAATGATACCTCACAAGTCATATTTTGCACCAAAATTATTACAACTGTCTGTAGGGTGTTTATTCAGGGTGCTTAGGGTCACACTGACTCCTTCCTGTTAGTTGCTTTCCCTCTTGCTATCCATTAGGCATATAAATTCCACATCCATCCATTTTCTGACCATTTTTCACCCATGTAACATACAACACCATTTCCAGTCTCTCTGACCTATTAAGTCTCCCTCTTGAGCACAGGCATAGTGACAGGTAGATGCTTGGGATTGTTAAAAGCAGGTGTTACCTTACTGTTAGGATTGGTGTATTTTAGCTAATAATACTAACTAGAATTTGTTCCAAGCCCCACGGAATCAGCATTTTCATGTACAATGGCCAGGATTTTCAAAAGTGAGTTGGAGTAGTTCAACTGGAGTGCCCAACTAGATACACCTGAAAGAGGCCTACTCTTCAGAAATTACTGAGCATGCACTCCCTGAAGATTAGGCCCTTCTGTGGTACCAGGTTGATAACCCAAAAATGGAGGCTTCCAAAATTACTTCTAAAACTCTTGGCCAATATCCTCAATTGTCTGACCTCATCCTACAACTCTCTTATTTATGCAGCAGTTATAGGATGTATTTTCTTTCTCTCCAGTATCCATAATAAAACATGCTGCAAGAGACGAGAAACTTGAAAGGTCAAGCACTCGAGTCAAAAACATACAACTTAAAAGTGCTTGCCAGGTTTTCAGTCCCACCTTGTGCCTCTGGTGCCACAAAGCTGCTGTCAAGCTAGTTTAACTAGCCGTTTGCCCCTGCACAGGGGAATCTTTGGGTGATGCAGTGGCTCTGTCAATTCCTCTCTCAGTCCCTGGCAATGGGATGTGGCTGCTGAAAAGTGGGTGTAGCCAGGATATCCCTATAACCTGGTGGCTGATTCTACTGAAATGACTCTTGGGAGGGCTGATGGCAGCTAGCAATGCTACATCTCCTGAAAAGAACTTGAAATCCAGATCCTGGGCTGTCAACTGCTCAGCACAGTTCAGGAGGGCTATGTGCAAAATTGCCTTAAAGCCGCTCTTGGCTGCAGCTCAAGTTCAATTCAGTGGGTATATCATTGGAGTGGATGCGATGTTATATTGCTGAACACAAACATCATGATGATGTGCTGTCATCTCAGCAGAGCCTTGTGGTTTCACAGACGCTAGGACCTGAAAAGCAGCAGTAAGTACAACAGCCTGTGGAGGATGATAAGCAAAAGCCTCATTTATTACAATCTCCTCTGAAATCAGCTATGCCCCCTTCCTTGTGCCCAGGATATACTGCTGCATTATCTGCATTTGCAAATAGGACAACTTGGCAAATGCAAAATCCCTGCTCCATTAAGATCCTTGTCAGGATCATACATTTGAAAGCTCTGGAACAGACAATCTTAAGCCTATACATTTTGTGTTAGTGCTTAGCAGCAGGAGCTTAAAACTGTTGTTGCCAAGGGAGAATAGAATGAATGACTTGAGAATCCTTAAGAAAGCTCTTGAGTCACTTAAAACTGGGCGCCTGCCTGAGCAGACTAATACACAATGTTAATGATCCTTGGAGCACCAAATCAAAAGTTAATGGAAATATTTAATTTTCAAGGCCGAGCACTTGTACTTATGCTAACTCCTATGATTTTTAAAAGCATCAGCATCTTCACATCTGGATGGATGCATTTGAATTTCGAATATCTTAAGTTTTGATCACTGCAGTTTTCTTACATCTTAATAGCGACCGGTAGACTTTACTGACTTTCTTACCAAATATTTGTTGTTCACAATAGATTTCTTAACATTTTATCAAATAAAACATTAACCATGTATTTGAGCAAGGAAAAATTCATTCTCATTGACTTGAAAAGATGGCTGAGGTAATACTTTTATTGGACCAACTTCTGTTGGTGAGAGGGAGAAGCTTTGTCATTGCCTTGGCAGCTGTAGAAACCGGGAGCCAGTTCTTCGGGTAAACTAACTCAGACTGGCTCAGTATCTGACACTGAATGGTGGAATGCAGTGCACTGCTCACATCTCCCTCCCCCAAAATCTTCAGTGTCCAGGCTGCCTGCCAATCCCCCTGTGTCAATCAGGCAGCTACAGTGATTCTGAAATATTTAAACAGTACTTCAGTGGTGCTGTGGAAAGACTCCATGACCTGGTAACATGAGCACACGTTGTTTAAGAAGGAGACTAAGGCTATGTTTACACTTCAAGCTAGAGGTGTACATTCAAAGAGACATACCTGTGCTAGCTCTGATGGAGCTAGCATGCTACAAATAATGTACAGCCATGGCAGTGGGAGCCACCCAAGTTCATACCTGTTTGAGACACTATGCACATAATCAGGGCAGATAGCCCCTCCCACAGCTACACTCTGTGTTTAGTGCACTAGGTGGATCAGAGCTAGCATGGGTATGTCTCCTCATGCTGGAATTTACACCTTCCAGCTCAAAGTGTAGACAGACCCTAAGAGCCAGGACTCATGAGTTTATTCTTAGCTCTGCCACTGACTCATAGTGTGACCTTGGGAGGCCACTTCAGGTATAGTCTGCACTGGAAAAGGTGTGCTGGTATAACAATACTGGCAAGCCCTCTAAGGTGTAAATGCAGCCTCTACCAGCAGCAGAGTGCTTTTGCCAGTATAGCTCTGCTGTACCAGTTCCCTGAAAGAAACTAATTTTCCCCCCAAAAGCACTTTTTTGGGGGGTGGCATAATTGCACCTACATTAGGGCTTTTGGTTTTTATTAAAATGTAAAAAAAAAAAAAATCACACCCCTAACCAACATTATTCCTGACCTACGGTATTAATTAAATTAATTACTTACTCATAGTTGGGCCAGAGAGAGGTTGATTCTATGGACCAGCAGTTAGGACATCCACCTTGGATGTGGGAGACCCTGGGTCTGGTCCCCCTGCTTCCATCACTTTCATTATTGATCCATTGTGGAACAGTGTCAACAGGAGAGATTGAGGGATTTTCCCCACATCAGAATATCCCAGAGCTCAGAGCACTCTCCTGGGAGGTGGGAGACCATGGTTCAAATCCTTCCTCCCCATCCGGCAGAGAGGGGGGAATTAAACCTGCAACTCCCACATCCCAGGAGAATGGGCTTGTCATATATATATATATATATATATATATATATATATATATATATATATATATATATATATATAAGGGAAGGGTAAACCCCTTTAAAATCCCTCCTGGCCAGAGGAAAAATCCTCTTACCTGTAAAGGGTTAAGAAGCTAACGGTAACCTCGCTGGCACCTGACCAAAATGACCAATGAGGAGACAAGATACTTTCAAAAGCTGGGAGGAGGGAGAGAAACAAAGGGTCTGTGTCTGTCTGTATGCTGTTTTTGCCGGGGACAGAACAGGAATGGAGTCTTAGAACTTTTAGTAAGTAATCTAGCTAGGTATGTGTTAGATTATGATTTCTTTAAATGGCTGAGAAAAGAGCTGTGCTGAATAGAATGACTATTCCTGTCTGTGTGTCTTTTTTGCAACTTAAGGTTTTGCCTAGAGGGATTCTCTATGTTTTGAATCTAATTACCCTGTAAGGTGTCTACCATCCTGATTTTACAGAGGTGATTCCTTTACTTCTATTAAAAGTCTTCTTGTAAGAAAACTGAATGCTTTTTCATTGTTCTAAGATCCAAGGGTTTGGGTCTTTGGTCACCTATGCAAATTGGTGAGGATTTTTACCAAACCTTCCCCAGGAAGTGGGGTGCAAGGGTTGGGAGGATTTGGGGGGGAAAGACGTGTCCAAACCACGTTTCCCAGTAAACCCAGATAAAGTTTGATGGTGGCAGTGGAAATCCAAGGTTAAAATAATTGTGTACCTTGGGGAAGTTTTAACCTAAGCTGGTAGAAGTAAGCTTAGGAGGTTTTCATGCAGGTCCCCACATCTGTACCCTAGAGTTCAGAGTGGGGAAGGAACCTTGACAGGGCTAAAAGCTGGCTACAAGTTATAAAGTAGGACCTCTTCCTTCTCCTGCAGTGGCAGCAGCCAGATTTTGAATGGGACTTGATCCCGTAGGTAGCCTCAGAGCCTGCCTACTGCATCAGGCCCTGCATGTGACTTAGATGGCTGAATACCCATCTTCCCCATGAATGGCTCTGGGTCTTGAGTGGGAAATAGCATATGGACACTTAGGGGCAGGCAGCAGGGCACATGCTTAGAGGCAGAAAAATGGGACCTGAGGGAAGTTTTACCCTGAAACTGTAGGTGCCAAGCTCATTTACGTGCCTATGGGGTTCAGTGGGAGTATTGTGGATCAGAGTGGAGCCAGCATTAGGACTTAGATGCCTAAACCACAGATGTGACTAAATCTGGGGTTTAGGAGCCTAAGTACCTTTGTGGTTCTGGGCCTAGGTCTCTAAGACACTGATCCTGCAAAGTCCCAATACCCTGAACTGCCATTAAAACTTTCTTGGGATTTGAGCATGTGCAACACCTCAAAAGAAACTTGGGACTTCCCAGGATCGGCCTCCATTTCTCTGATCATTAAAATGGAGATAATGGTGCCTACCTCACAGGCATATTGTGTCTAAATTCATTACAGTTTGTAAGTACTTTGCACTTCTTGGTAGAAGACATCATAGAAGCAAAAAATATTTATTTATTACTATTAGTGGGTTATTGCTTAAAAGACACATGAATAAATAGCTTCGGAATGTATATTCACCCATAAATGAGATACACAAAAGAGTAATAAAATGGCAACTTCTTAAGGGAACATCTACTAAAGGAAACAGCGTATGCAAAATCACTGCATATTGAGATCATTCACTAACCAGCTTCAGTGTCACAAATGGATTCTATTCACTGGCTTTTCATGTGTTCGGTGTTGGGTTAAATCCTGAATAAAGCCAGAGGTGCAAATGAGTCTGGATGGTGTCTTCCACATCCTCTTTTATGCACCTCATAATTGAGCACATTGAGCACAGGCTCAGCTCAAGAGAGACTGGAGAACTATGACAGCAGGTGTGTTACAGATCATAATTCAGATGCAGTAGCAGAGCAGTTTGCACAGCAGCAGGCTTCTTCATGCCAGTGCTTTTGATCTCTCACTTTTCTGATCTGATCTATAGATTGACTCAGTTTTAAAAGTCCTATTTTCTATTAAATAAAGGAAGCTCTCTCAGGGAAGAGTCACCACGGATTATGGCCAAACAAAGAATGGTACCAAGGAGGGGAAATGTTTGTCAGTATTAATTAGGGACAGTAAAAGGAGTTTGGAAAACAAAGCTGGAATGGCTTGCCTTTTTTTCTGTCCAAACCGCTATGAGTGGAAGTTGAAGCAAGGGAGTGGGAGGAAGTATAGACTAATACTATTCAGAACATGGAAAGGAAAAGAGGCTTACTTAGACATTTGAACCTCTTGAGGTTCCCCCAGTACTACTCTGGTTTAACAGAGCTGAGCTTGCTTCTCAACGTCTATACAAAATGAGACATCACTGTTCTTCACAAAAACAGATGCATGTCAGACAAGGAGTTTAGGAACAGGGTCACGGGAATTTCATGTAAGCCTCTAGGTCTGAAAGCCAGCATTTCTCAACCTGACATGCTAATGCAGGAGGTCACCAGCTCCAAGGACAGACAGTAGTATATACCACTAGGATTCAAAGTTCAAGGCTCTCATACCACGTACATTTACCTGGCAAAATACCAGAGCATTACAGTGACTGCCACACTATGCTGCAGTGATTTTCTTGGTGGAGATGTATGCATTTGGAGTTGCATTTTTAATGCTCAGTGGGATTATTCCTGTTGACAGAACTAGGCTGATGTGTTAAAGTGAAACACCGGTAAGATCACCAAAAACACTTTAATGCCCTTATCAGGAGCAATTTGTGAATTTGCCAAACATTCTGATTTTCCCCCCTTTGTTAGTGGGTGTAAAATCCTTATTAAAGCATAAAATAGCTTCCTTGGGGATTTATGTTCTAGTCGTTTACTTAGGGTCAGAATTGAAATGTTCACCGTTCTAAGCATAAGGGAACAAATTAATCTCTGGTAACGTTCTGATGGCTTCACTGTGACAGCAGGGAAGATACAGGCACAGGCTTAGGTCCAATATTAGAGACTCCAATTAACTGTCATTGGTTCAAATCCTAGTAGCCTTTCAAAGTAGATACACTGAATTCCATGCAGTGTGTGGGGGCTTTGGAGCTTAAAACCAAAGGTAATTTTTTCAGATTTGTGTGCTTAAAAGTTAGGCCATTAAAGCCATATTTAAGTGTCTGTAAACATGTGGCCTACTCTTCAGAGGTGCTGAGTACTCTCAGCTCCTGTGGAAATAAACAGCAGCGGCAAATATCCAGCCCTTAAAATCACGCCACTTAAATTTAGGTGCCTAAATATTGATATAATTACCTCAATTGAAGCACCCATATTTGAAAACTTTGTCCCAAGCTCTTTTCTCCTTCTGGGTAGGAAACTAAAAATCCCTTGGCACTTCTCACAAAATCCGGGGTTTGCCTTAGGGTATGTTTCTATGTACAGTGCTGCAGCGGCACAGCTGTACCAATACAATCTGGTGCAGACGCTCTGTGCCGACGGGAAAGAGCTCTCCTGTCAGCATAAAAAACCCCACCTCAAGGAATGGCAGAAGCTATATTGGCAGGAGAAGCTCTCCCACTGACATAGTGCTGGGCACACAAGCGCTTGCATCAGTGTAACTTACATTACTCAGGGTGGTGGAATATTCGCCCCCTGAGCAACATAATTTTTTTTCCCGACATAAGCCACAGTGCAGACATAGCCTTAGTGTTCCCTCCTCCATCCTCGTGGGGTTTGTAGGATGCTGTATCAGTTGTTTTCCCTTTTCCCCCCTAACGAGAAGTAGCTCATTTCATTGGTGGTTTATGTAGGATCATTTGGGATTGTTGAGGATGAAAGGTGCTATGTCATGTAAAGTGCCATTATTGATATTTTTTTCATCTACAGCCAGGGTTGCAGAAAACTACCAGCCTTTACATAATGGATCTGACGGAAAGAGAAAATGAAGATAACTGTGCCTTCCATGCAGTGTGTAGCAGGTATCTGTGTCAGCTGCTCCCTGCAGCAGAAATTTCAAGGTGGGTATTTTGCTGTGTAAACCAGTTCTGTCAACTTTCATTGCATCAAATTACCTGGCATGATGTGATGTAAAATGGGAGCACAAATGGATCCTGTGGCATGAAAAATGTTACTTTAAAGGAAAAGTGTTTCTCTGATGCTCCCTGTGGTTACCATGCTCCATACGGTTACACATAGTGTGCAACACGTGTGGCTGCACGCATAATGTGCATACATCCTGATCATTGACTTCTGTAAATCACATCCCCTTGCGGCATGGTGCATAGAACTTAGGGGTAGGACATTCAGCTAACCAATCTCAACTTTGCATTGCTTAGGGTAAAAAAGAATTGCCATTAGCTGTCAACAGTATTATGGTTCATTCCATGTTTATAGACATTAGTGGAGAAATATTAGATGGATGAGAGAAAACCATACTGTTTAAATACCTGTTCTCCACTGTGCTCATGGTGATATTCACCCACCGTGCTGATGATCACCATGAGGCTTATATACCACTACTAAGTCCTACTGAAACTTTATTTTGAGGATGTAAGTGATGACATCCTACACACAACATCACCTACAGAGCCTGTGTCTTTAGCTCAAGTTGTCATAATTTATGCTTTCAGCTGTGGAGTTCCCTAGTTCAGTCCCCAGTAGGTCAGGTAAAATGACTTCCTTCATACAAGTAAGAGAGAAAATGTCTTCAGGTGAGACCGAGGCAGAGAAAAACAGGAAAGCTGTTTCAGTTGGTGGGAATTATAGAGGAGCAGGCTCTCAGAAACTGTGGTCAGGCTTGGTGAAGGAACAAAGGCAGCAAATATGAGGGAAAGGAGCAGAGTGAGACAAGGTCCATGAGGCAGGCTGGTGCTAATCTATGGAAGGCTTTTAAAAATGGGAATCAGTAGTCAGAGCTGAATAAGATGGGGTGGGGTGGCTTTTCTTTTTCTTTTTTGTAGATATGAAGTAGGCTAGCAACATTTTGCTGGAGTCTGGAAAGTTGGGTTTTCAGGAGGCTTTAGAGAAGGGAGATGCAAAAAGAGAAAAGTAGACTAGTAAAATATTGAGAGAGTTTCCGAAGATTAATCTTTGAAAGGTGAGGTTCTTGGACCTCTGTTAAAGTGCCTGTATTACTCATCGGGGGAGGAGGGGGGGAATGCACATTATTTCCCTCCCAGATTAATAAAGAAGCCTGGGCATGCAAAAGAAATTGTTATCTTGGCTCGTGTGCTTAATACTAAATCAGTCTAATAAGGAACTGAAATTATGTGCACATTATAAGAATCCCGTACGTGATTAAAATAAAGTGAAAAGTCCTTGAATAATTTCCTCATTCTTTTCATAGGAAAAAAACCGCTTATCTCACAGAATAAAAACATCACTTAACTGAGGCTGTTTTGCATCTGGTTCTCTGTGTTGTGATAACAAAGGCCAAGTTGTAAGGAGAATGTTTACTGCTATAAGACACTAATGTATTCATTGGAATCTAAAGTGTTCTGTGAGAAATTCTACAGTACAAAAGTAATTAACATTAATCATAAACAATGAAAGTAGCTTTATCATCAAGTGATAGTGTGCACGGAAATAATACATGAGAGCATGGAATAAAAGAGCTGCTTCTACATAGCCTCTACAGTTATCTCACAACTGCTTGTACTGTATTAGGGATGCTTTGCTGCCTGAATGGGTTTTGAATTTAGCACAGCATACAGTTCTGTCAACAGTTTTTTCCAGTGGGTACAGTTAATTTTTTGCAGCTCCACACATGTCTTCAGGATTGGGGCCCTGTCCTGCTCCCACTAAAATTGCTATTGGTTTAGCAAGCTCAAGTTCTTGGGCCCCAAATCGTGCAAAGACTTAAACTCAAGCTTGTGTTTACACATGGTGTGGTGGATCAGGCTTTCTGGGCACAATGGTCTGAAACGTTTTGCTGACTGTGCCTGGAGAACATAGAAAATAAGCTGCCAAATTGTAAAATCTAAGGAAAAACCCTGTTACTGACTATAATAGGACTCTTTACAGTGCATAAATTAAGCATGTGCCTACGTTTTGGCAGGGCCAAGGCCTTGGATTGAAAATGCCATTTCATTATAATGGTGCATATTTTCATTGTGACAAATCACATAACCAATTACACAAAATCATGCCCACGACAATTAAAGAGTTGGGCTTTTTCAGTGTTAGGTACAGGTTCAATAAAAATATTCTATTTTCATAAAATTCTCCTTTATCTAAAAATAAAATCTAAGCTAACACATTCTCCCTTCAACTCTTTACATCATCAAAATTAGCCTTATTTTTTTTTCCTTTGGAAACGTCTACATGGGGGAAAATGATTAAGAGTACTTCACAAAACTAGTTTGCCTAGGAAATTACCCATTATCATGTATTAAATAGAATGACAGTCCCATTCCTGAGCTTTGCTGCAGTATTGTATTAACGTTTCAGATATGCCACTTTCTCTTCTTCCTGTAATTCCTACAATTATACCCTTTCAGATTTATAAAAGTGCCAAGTTTTTGTACTTCTAATGCGCTTTTTAGTTCTTCCATTCTGAGATTTTAACTATAGGCTGCGTGAATTTGTTTTTCCTAATTTAAGCATTGTTGGGTACATGTTCCACTGTGTGTGTGTGTGTGTAGTTGGAAGCTAGGAATAAATGTACAGGTAGAAAATGTATTAAATACTTTATTGCTTTCGCAGGATACCTATTTGTGTTAGCCTAGATTTTAGGTGGTTTCTGACTATCCCATATTACAGCTGTGTGAATATTCGATTTTTTTTTTTTCAGACAGCAAACTGAAAAAAAAACCAGAAAATATTCAGTTTGGTACCAAACATATTTGGAGCCAGTCAGCAAATTGGAAAAGTCCATTTCAGACCAGCAAACCTTCCATCTACGGTCTCCTTTTATCCCAGTGGCTAAGGCACTTGCCTGGCTGTAGGAGACCTAGGGTTGAATTACCACTCTTGAGGCAGGGATTGAACTCAGCCCTTAGCATAGAAGCCCATCACCAGCACTTACGGTCTGCTAAGGTATTAAGCAGAGCCTAGGCCCAGTGCTGTCACCCTCCATGTGCATGTGGAGTGTTATGGGTGAGTGACACACTGTGGGTAAGCTCACTACAGGAGGACGGAACCCTTTTTCTGTGGCAGGCCGCTAACATCACTTTAGGACAGTGACTTTTTACTAATGTGAAACTCTGAATTTTTTTTTCCTGTTTAAAAAAGAATTGAGAGTCGATTCTGACTGTTTCTGTTTTTTCCCCGTGCTCCAGCAGATTAAAGCTGCACTAAGTCTGGCTTAACAGACTTATTCTAGATGCAAGTGCAATACAAATAAATAAAATAAATACTCCAGAGGAATGTACACAACCCTGATAATGGACAGTTTATGGAATAACTTTCCCATGGTGGAAATTTTTTTTTTCACTAGTGGAATGATATGCTCTCTGGTTTAAAAAAAAGAAAACAGAAAGCCAGATCAAGATATACCTAGGAAATCAAAGAGTTCATTGCTATACAAGCTATATCAGTAGTTCTTCACTATAAGAACAAATGTCTCATTTGATGCTGTTCTTGCCAAAAGCATCTTCCACCAGGAAGCTTCCAGGGAGCATCACTCTTTGAATTTGTTGTTGAAATGCAGTGCAAAAGTACTTCAAGTTCTAGGGAAAACCTTCCCTCCACATGTTCCACCCCCCTGCCCCTTCCCCAAATCACTGTGAAATGGGATACGGCTGGGTGTAACTTGTTTGAATAATTTATTTGCCATATATATATATATATATATATGCACTTTTGGTTGACCTACAAGTATTCAAAAATTTGACCCAATAGTTTTGTCTGGGAAAAAGTTACCAGGTCAGCTTCCGAAAAGTGAATATTTGTCTTCTCCCCCATACCTTCAACCAGGGCTGGATTACTCAATAGGTAGACTAAGCACGTGCTTAGGGCACCAGCAAAGCAGGGGGCACCAAAAGAAGAGGTTTTTTTGAAAAAAATTGATATTTGATATTTCAAAAAAGGCATCAAAGTAGTCATCATGGGGAAAAATCAGAACTTTGTTAGACTTCCTTACACTCCGCTACACACTCTTCCCCTATTTTTCTGTTCTCTTTTTATTACTTCTCCCCACCTACCATGTTCTGCACACACTCTCAATCTTGTTGGCCGCAGTGCTGTTGATTGTTGTCCGGTGGCAGTAAATTTTTTCTCAACAGTCCAGTTACTCTATACATTTTTCTCTGCCTCAACACACTGATGGGCAGTTCTTAAAACATATTTGGGCAATGATCGAGTGTTGAAATCTTTCTAATACTCGCTGGGAGGCACATGCAGTGGCAACAAGTACAATTCTGGAGTCCTACTCAAAGATTGTGGATGCATTAGAAAGTATAGCTGAAGACCAACCGCAAAAGGGAGAAACAATACAAGAGGCAGAAAACATTGCAAACAAGATGCAAGAACTAGTTTGTATTCATGTTGACCATGTGGAATGAAATTTTACAACACTTTTACCACACAAGTCAAGCTCTCCAAGAAAAAGAATTGGATTTGAAAACATGTGCAACCTCTGTCAATCATTGGCAGACCACTTACACACTCTCTGAGGAATGATTTTGAAAGATTTGAAGACTTATCAAAAGATATCTTGCCTGATACTAACTACAAAGAAGCCCAGTCCCGCAAGCGAATCAGGAAAAAACAAGCAAATGACAGCAGTGCAACAGAAACAGCATTGAATCCTAGAGACAAATTTCGCATATCTACTTACTACGCTATAATTGATACACTTGAAGTTCCTATGAAGAGGAGAGGTGAAGTGTACAAAGAAGTATCAAGTAGATTTTCTTTTCTAAATGATATGGACTTATCTGACGAACAGTATTCACAAGGTTCCCAAAAGCTGGTTGACTTGAACATGAATCTCTGTGGAGAAGTACGGCAGTTCCACTGTTATATGCGCGCAACGTTTAATGAAACAGGAAAAATGAAATTCAGCCACATTGATCTTCATGACACAATATTGAAAGAGGGAATACAATGTGTATTTCCAAATGTAGAGATCGCACTATGTATTTTTCTAACATTGATGATTACTAACTGCTCCGCAGAATGCTCTTTTTCTCAGCTGAAAAGAATAAAAAACCTCCGAGAACAATGTGTCAGGATAGACTTGATTCACTTTCCCTATTGTGTATGGAAGCAGACATGATTCGTCGAGTCAGCTTCGATGAACTTATCCAGAATTTTGCAATCAGAAAATCTAGAAAGAAGCTATTTTAATTTCAGCATACATGTAAGTTTTTTGTGTCATTTCGAAAAGTAAAATTTTATTTTACGGTATAGTATTGTTTTTTGGGTTTTTTTTGAACTACATATGGGGGGGCACCATAATCTTTTTAGTGCTTAGGTCCTCTAAAGGCCTTAATCCGGCCATGCCTTCAACCCAGTGGTTAGGGCATGTGTTTGGGATGTGGGAGACCCAGGTTTAAATCCCCACTCCCAAGCAGGCAGTTGAACTCAGTTTTCCCCTTCACCCTTTTAGGGGACTCCTCTAACTATCAGGTGATGGGCTATTCTGCTCTCAAGGCTCCTGTTGAAGACATTCCACTTTGTATAAATACTTAATTAGGCCAAAGAGAATATGAGAATGATTTTATATCCTGGTGATTAAGGCACTTGGCTGTGCCATAGGGAGATGTGGATTCAAATCCCTCCTCTGAGTCAGGGCAAGTTTACACTTAAAACAATGCAGCTGCACTGCTGTAGTGCTGTAATGAAGACTCTCTGTGCTGATTGGAGAGAGCACTCCTGTCAGCGTAGTTAATCCACCTCTCTGAGAGGATGTAGCTATGTCAACGGGAGAAGCCCTCCTGCCCACATAGAGCTGTCACTCAGGGGTGTGGATTTTTCACATAGAGAATTTACTAATATAGCTTTGTAGTGTAGACCAGCCCTCAGACAGAGAGAATATTTGAATCCAGTTTGGCTTTCTGAGATCGGAACCATGGGAGGGGTATCAGCAGGACAATGTTTTGGTGCCTGGAGAGAAACAGAAGCAAGAGCGCTGTTTCTTGGGACCAGGCAGAAATGCCAGGCTCCTGCACAGGTAGACATGGCTGCATTTTGATTGGTTTCTGCTGCTGTTTAAGGAAATGGGATGTATGTACGTTGTTTTACAAATAAACTAATGATTGTCACAGATTTCTCTTTCAACAAAAATGTCCCAGGTTTTACCTACCACTCAGCTAAAGCTAAAGGCAACAGGATAGTGGCAAGAACCTCTTGAAAGACCATAATCACTATTTATCTCCTTTAGTTTTCACTGCTACAAGTTAGTTAATTTCAGAGATGTGCTGGACAGTCTTTGTGACTTCAGCAATACACCAAAAAGGGTCTGTATGATGTCAATACAAATATTGTAGGCAATATGTATACTTCCTGTGACACGTTATTAGTGTACATTACATACTGTTATATACAGTACCAGTATTCTACACAATCCAAATAAACATTAACCTCTTTCTCTAAGTGGTGTGCTTGGCATATGTGTTGCTTTTTGTTCTGACATCTCTCTTCTGCTCTGGAGTATGTGTGTGGGGTTTTGTTTGTTTGTAATCCAGCCAAATCTAGCTACACCAAGAGGGAGAAAAGAGGCAGGTCACACTCCAGTAAAGAGAACAAGAAATGTTATTTAAAACAGCCTTTGAATATTACCACTGGCACCTCCTTGTGGCCAGACATGGCAAGGAAGCTCTCTCTTCACTGATGCATGCTGGTTCTGGCTGCTCCCCCACTGTTGTGGCCTGCCTCTTCCTGTGACTTGTCTCTCGAGCCAGATGACTTCAAAGTCTCTGCCCAGAGTATTCTCTGAAGGGGCGTTAACACAAATAAACTGTGTTAGTAAGGGACAGCAAGGAATGCCTCCCTCTCAAGGTGGATCAGGATCTCCTGGATTTTCCCTCAGGGAGGGACCTTCAGGCAGTGGTTGTCAAGGAAGCGCCTGCCTTCTGTCAGCTCCTCTCCTCAGGAGCTGAGGATTGAAGGTGTATTCTCTTCCCTGGTCTGGCCACAACAGAGCTGTTCTGCTTCCCTTTTAAACTCCTTCTCCAGACTGTGCATCTCTTGCAGGTATGGTGGGGCAGAGCTGGCTGAGCCCAGAGCAGCTCCTTAACCCTTGTTATCCACCCCATCATGCTTCCCAAGTAACAAATGGATAGAACTACTGAGGGGAGTAGGAACAAACTGCAGTAGTAGTTAGTTATGATTTGGTACATGTCTTTCATTAAGCTGCTGTTTCCTTCTCTGTGGTCCTCCCATAAGCCATTTTTCAAAACTCTCCTTGTGATTGCTTTTCTGGATGAATCATCCCATCAATCTGTAACAGCCATGATGTTGCATTACATTTTGTGCTCGGGCATTAATGAGCCTTGACTCATGCGTTTTGAAACAGACTGATAGATATGATGAGTTTATCGAGAAAACCTGAAGAACACAAGGTTCCTGGCAAGCAGAGCTTTCACAACAAAGTAACTTTTTGTATTTCATTTGTTTTTAAACAGACTGGCCACTGAGCGAAGTGTTTGGGTAATATGCATAAAGCAGCTCTCATGGCAATAGGTGTTGTGGGATAACAATGATACCAAGATCACGTCAATCAAACTCTTAACAAACCGGTTCCTTGGAATGAAGGACCCACAATCACTTATGTGTAGTGACAGCATGTAATAACCATTCAGTTATGAATAGTGCACTCTAGTATTTGCAGTCCCAGATCAGAGTGGTACTTTAGTGATGGATAAGTCTTGTGCTGGCCCTCTGTACAGGGGTGAATTTCTCTGAGTAATCTGGCCTCAGATAAGGATGATAGTCTATCCATATGAAAGCTCTAGTCCCTATGGAAAAGAGAATTGTTGTTTTAAGGAGATTGGTCACAACGACAGAAGAATGCTCACCAGTAGGCTTCTTTGATGTTGGCAAGTCAACAGGTGGGACTATTTTGATACATGCGTGTCTCACAATAAAAATCCTAGTGGAACATGCAGAATTAAAATAATCCCAGAAATAACGGAAGGATTTGAGATTGAGTGGGGCTTCATAGCTGTGGAGGAACAACACATACTTACCATTAACGGCAAGCAAGTGACTTATGGAGGGCTGAAATGATCTGATGGATAGAATCAAATATCTAAAATGTTTATATGTACTACTTATATACCTTAAAAAGCCATCCAATTGCCTGACTTCTCCTCAGTCTAGCGTTTCTTGTAGGTGTTATGGGAGAAGTGCCTTGATTTGAAAGTGGGAAAGGTCTCATGGAGCACTTCAAGGAGAGTTTTCTAGTTATAAGGACAATATTGCAGAAGGCATACATACAGTAGTGGGAGAAGTGGACAAGTGAGTGGTTGTGATGGAATGCACCCCTAACTCCTGCGGTGGAAGCAACCCATTAGGTGAGCTAGTCTATTTCCTCTGCTAGTGCAGGGCTATTCCCCCAGGAACAGTCTCACCATTTCTATGAAGACACCTGTCAACAGCTTAGGACGTTTTATTGTCAAGAAATTTGCTCTAAACTTTTCTTTTCATAATTACATCCCATTAGTACTTTCTCACACTCTAAATGATTCCTAGTATCTGAACACTTGATAATAAAACTAGGCTTATAAAGACATGTAATCTAGTTTAGCTTCTTTCCTTTCTGCCCAAAATGGCTGGGGATAATATTTTAAAAAGCACCTAAATGATTTAGGACTATAAGTCTTATTGAAAGTCAATAGGTCTAAGCTCTTAAGTGCCTAAGTCCATTTGGAAACTAAAACTTGGGCTCCTAAATCACTTAGGTGCTTCTGAAAATTTTACCTTAGGTATCTATTCCTTTCTCTTGTTGCTCTAGAGGGAAATCTAAGATGAAGAAATTAGCTTCTTACTTTGGAATGTGGTAAGATTTTAGGCATTCTAATTTTCTCTGGAAGTGTGTTCTGTAGATGGGGGGCCAGCTGCTAAAACAGCTCAGTCTCCCATCCTCACAAGTACTGCTTTTTAAGGATCTCTTAAGTAGCTTGAGCCAATTCCATGGAGGGCTTTAAGGTAAACCACATGCTCCTCTTTAGTGGTCACTTAGCCAAGTGCCATTTAGCTCTTTTAATCTTTCCTTATAAGACTATCCTGCAGCTTTTTAATCATTTTTGTTGTTTTTCTCTGAACTACCTCCCGTTTGTTAATAGCTTTCTGGTAATAGAGGTGCCCAGAACCAAACGTAATATTCCAGGTGCGATTGCACCAGGAACATATTTTTCATTTAGCATTTTGGAAGTTCATTAGTCATAGTCATTTGGCGACATATAGAGCATGCTAAGTGACTTTTGCACTCCAGGCAGTCTTATTTATTTTTTGAAACTGGCATATGGAAGTGTGCACCACAATTTCATTAACAAACTTGGCTCACCCCTCTGACAAAAGGCTCTCAGCTGAGCAGAAGTCTGTCCGTTGCCATTAGTGGCAGTATATTAAGGTGAATATGTGGGTGGGGATGAGGGAGCTGATGATCAGTGAATGCAGTAAAGTCAATTTCTGTGTGATTTTAATGAGACGGTCCTGGCAAGATCGTGGGGATAAAAACCACAGATCCAGACCATTTTTCTGCAGTTTATATTTAAAATATAAAGAACATCAGAAAAACCAGATGCTTGGGGGATTAAATTCGTGCATTATTCTCCCTTTCAAGTTAATTTCTTGTCTGAAGCTGGTTCGTCTAAGCTGACAGCGGCACTGCACTATTTATTCATTGCAAATCATCAGGCAGAGGTTGGGAGAGTGGATGTCTGCTCCTCAAAGCCATTTGTTTTTAGCAATGCTGTTGGAGCATTATCCTTAATATGAAGGAGAAGCTGGAACTACTTGGGAAGGCAGATGGGAGTTTTTTTCCAGATCCATAAACTTGTCTGCTGCATGTTTTACAACACATTCATCATGTCTGCTTCTCTTGGAGCTTAACCTTGTTATACCATCCCTAGCTTTTAGCTGAATGATCCTGGGAATTACCTGGCTGGCTAGGAGGCCTTATTTTGCCCTCACTGTCACACATGCCTCAGTTCCATATACAAGCTGAAACCCCTGGGACTGATTCAGTCTCAGTACATTGCTGTTTTTACAAACCACATGGGGAAGGAAGTAGATGAATGTGGCTAGTCAGATGGTTGACCATCCAAGAAGGCATTGGAAGGTCATATAGATGACCAACAGTGGCCAGATATCTCGCCTTAGTATCCTGGGGACCTGATCCAGTTCCACTGAAATCAGTAGAAGTTTTGCTGTTAACTTCAATGCAAACTGGCCTAGGTTCAATACAATGCAGCAATGCTATCCCATAAAGTGTGAAGTCTCCCTAATTTCTACTGGATTGGGCCTGCTGGGTACAGTTTACTGTGCTGGAGAAGATGATGACTGCAAGCCTGCTCAGAAAAAAAGGAGTTTATCTTTGTTAAACAAGACAAATGTTTCTGGTGGATAGCCCAGATTTAATTAAAATAATGCACAACAGACAGCACAAATGTTACCAGTTTCTCAGTGGGAAGGTAGCAGTGTTGCACAACTTTATTAAGAACAATGTTACAACTTGTAACTTAAGATAGGGCATGTTGTTTTTAAAGTCTTTATTTTTATTGAAACAAAGACAGACACCAGCTGAAAAGCCAAGACAGAAAATAACTTAAGCAGTGTGCCAGCTCTTGCAATTTTGAGTCTTGTAACATTTGATATTTTATTTAAAGCCCCAGCTGCTGGAGTCATGTGAATATATGAGGATTTCATCTTTCATTCTTAAGAGGACATTCTTATCCCCTATGGTAGCGGAAAAAAGCTTGAAAATGTGACCCAAGTGCACCCTAAAGCTCCCAAACCATAACACAAATTCATTTTAAAAAATCTAGCTTGGAAATTCTGAATTTCATTGTGGGGTGGTGGGGGAGGTGGCTGTCTCATGATTTTTGAATGTTTGGGTTTGGCAGTATTAATACTGACAATGCTGTATACAAGAAACTTGTACCAAGCAGTTTTTCAATTGCCATGATCCAGTCAAGTCAGATTGCAATACATAGCAACCCAGACTTGTTTTTCCCCATCTGTGTGTTAGCCCAGAGAATGGAGCTCTGACAGAACAGAAGGTAAGGACACTCTTCCCTAGTTCTATGAGGAGAGAAAATACCAGGGAGTGCACGTCCTGCGAAAGCTCCACCCTGGTTTCAAGACCGGGTGCACACCAGGCTTGCTCAATGGGAAAGAGAGAAGAAAAGCTACTCTTATTAAAGCGTAGGGGAAGGAAAGCCTAGTTGTCATGCCCCTCTTGGCAAAGCATGCTGGGAAAAGGGGAGAAATCCGGGACCTTCAAAATTAAGTCTCCTCTTCTTCTCAGAGAATGCTACAGAGAGCAATAATATGGGAAAATATAATTCTGGGCTGAAAAAGGCCCGAGGAGGTAAATTCTAGAGAGTACAGGTAGGGGGGAATCGGGTTTTCCAGATCAAAAAGCTTTCCTTTCCTCACTTTGGACATTATATTTAAATAATTCGATGAAGTTATTTTTAGTATGATGACTAGAACAGGAGAACCAGTCTGGTGTCACAATGGACTTTGTTCATTGCAGCACTAGGAGCTCAGAAATACAAACCCAGCTCAGACCACTTGCCCATAAACTCTGGAGTTTCACTCACCACTCATTAGACTAATAAAGATCCCTTTCCTACAACTCTGCTGGACTGCCTGCACTTATTGAAGATGAAACATGTATCACTGAGCATGTTGGGGAACTGGTTGGTGTAATCCATCTCTAATGGCATGATACCTTGGTTTTAAGAACCTATCTCTTTGTCTGTCCTTTTTATCTCACCACTTTTGTGGTGGGCAGGAAAAATTGAACCCGGGGTGAAATCCTGGTCTCGCTGAAATCACTGGCAAGTTTTTTACTGACTTCAGCTGAGACATGATTTCACGCCAGTTGTCTAATGCAGCAGACCTAAGTTTTATCCATGCAGCTATACTACGTTACAATGTTAGTTCCAAATCTCTGGCTTTGGTTCTCCTGTCTAGCCAGGCTAGATCACATTCCCTACCCAGCCAGAAATAGAACTCAGGATTCCTGATCTCTAATATTCCTCTGCACAGCACAGTGTGTATCAAATCCTCCTCTAGTGGCTGGTTTGCAGCAGAGCAATTACTCCTTGAGTTCAAGTGGTAGCTACCTGTGCTGGAAATCTGAAGGTCCAGGGTTCAACTTTTCTTAATGATACATGTAGTTTGATCGTTATGTTTGTGCATAATGCAATCTATGTTCCCAGTTTTCTTTTGTAAAATGGCTTAATTCACACAGGGAGCAAACTTCCTTAAAAACAAGGTTTATTGTTTTGAATGACCTCTATCAACGACGGCATGAGGTGCTACAAAACAGATGTTCCTCATTTTGGTTATTTGTCACATTTTACTTCTCGAAATTGGCATGCTTGAAGGTTGAGAGACATGAGTGCAGCAGCTGTTCAACACTGCACAGCAATTCTACACAACAGTTGACGATGAATACAATATTTTTCACTTCCTGTCCTAAAATGTAAAAGGACTGTACATAAGGAGACTGTAAATGCCAGCAGTGTTTAATTAGAAACAGAGATATTTAGAGACTTTTAGCTTGCACATGGCTTATCCTTTAAAAATTAGGTTTTCAAGAAAATCATCTTGCTGAGCATATTTGTCGTGTCTCTGTGAATCATGCAAATATCTTTTTAGCCTGTGGGATTTCAGACCTTCCTTTTATAAATACTTTGTGGTAGGCATAGAAGTAATCTCCAATCCTAGGATTTTAACTGTAGAGAGAATAATTGCTTTTTATGCGATCTTGACCTTTTGCTTAATATAAAGTTACACTGGCACTACCATTTTTTTTTCTAGCCTCTTATATTCATCCTTCCGCTTTATTGCTTCACTTGTCTGTATCCGCCTTACAGTGTATGTCAGAACTATTGGTCTTATTTTCAACTGGGTAATAGAGCTAATAATTAGGTCTCAGTGTTTAATGGCCAATATCCATTTTCCCCATTTTCCTGTTTTGACCCATCACACACGGGAGACAATGATTTTTGTCTAAAAAGAGTATCTAGATTAACTATCAAGGAATAAGAAGGAATACAGGAACCGAGAATTTGTTTCCACATGGACTATTTTTAATGGCTACCTGGTTTCAGCACAAAAGTTGCCATTAGAATACATTTTGATATCCATCAGGTCACAGTGCAAACTTGGGTCACATTCTAGTTCAGAAACCCTTGACTAAACTTGTTGTAGGAACAGCAGTGATCTGTATGCTCTGTATGACTATGCTATGTATAACCTCTGTGCTCAAAAAGTCTGTTACACTTCTCCACGCCCCATTTTGTCTCCTCTTCCTCTTTGAATACCAGTGAAGTGGCTTTTCCCCTCCCTCTCCCTCCTGGAATGCTTGTGGGACGAATGGGCTGCTTCAGAAAAGCTCCAAGGTAGACATGGTGTCTGGGACTCTAATTAGGCAGTGATAACACACGCAATGCGTGGACACTGCCTGAGGTGGAGTATGACCAACCAGATGTGGCCAAGTCATCTCTAGTCGCAGGCCATGAGGAGCAGGTCCTTAAAAGGGGAAGTGGCCATGTGCTTAGGAGTGCACTCACAAGCTTGTACCTCCCCAAAAGGCCCTTCGCCCGGACCGCCTGGCCAGGGGTTCACTGAGTTGCATTCCATCATGCCTTGGGAAGACTTACCTTCATCACACCATCCATTGCTGCACTGTGGGACACTTACCCTGAAGGATCCTGACATCTCCAGTGCTGTGCCTGTCCTGGGAGTATGAGTATGCGGATGTGAGTGTGACCCAACCCCCTCCCCCAGCTTTTTCTTCTTTGGAGCTTAGATATCAGTGTAATAAATGTGCTGCTTTCTGCCAAACTCAGGTGGGTCATTAATCCTCCCTAAGTTTACTAGCTGGCCCAATTTCAAGTAAAAAACTCATCAGGGATGTATGTATATTTAGGAATGCTGATCTTGCACAGGAATTTGAGAATGGATGCTGTCATAAATATAAAGGGAAGGGTAAACACCTTTAAATCCCTCCTGGCCAGAGGAAAAACCCTTTCACCTGTAAAGGGTTAAGAAGCTAGGATAACCTCGCTGGCACCTGACCAAAATGACCAATGAGGAGACAAAATACTTTCAAAGCTGGGGGAGGGGGGGAGAGAAACAAAGATTCTCTCTGTCTGTGTGTTGCCTTTGCCGGGACCAGAGCAGGAATGCAGGTCAGAACTCCTGTAAAGGGTTAATAAGCAATCTAGTTAGATATGCGTTAGATTCTGTTTTGTTTAAATGGCTGATAAAAGAAGTTGTGCTGAATGGAATGTATATTCCTGTTTTTGTGTCTTTTTGTAACTTAAGGTTTTGCCTAGAGGGATTCTCTGTGTTATGAATCTGATTACCCTGTAAGGTATTTACCATCCTGAGGAGGAAAGGGAGGCTGCCCACAGGAGAGCTTTGGAGGCAAGGGAAAAAGAAATGGAGGAAAAGGAAAAAGAGAGGAAGCATGCTGAGGTGGAGAAGGAAAAAGAGAGGAAACATGCACTGGAGATGGAGAAGGCAAAGGCTGAGCAGAATCTACTGGATAACCTTTACCATCCTTCCCCAACAATCCACAAATGGGAGCGACTATGTCCACAATATGATGAATCCAGTAATATTGCTGAATATTTTCTCACCTTTGAGAGACTGTGCACTCTCCATAAAATTTCTGAAGCTCACAAGATGACCACATTGGTCGCAAAATTAACTGGAAGAGCTCTGGACATATTCAATAAGATACCTATTGATGAGGCTTCTGACTATAATAAGTTCAAGGATTTGGTTTTAAAGCAATTTCAAATTACATCTGAAACGTACAGAGTAAAATTTCGAACCCTTAAGAGAGGGCCTGGACTAAGTAATGTGGCTCATCTAAACTAGATGAAGGATCTGTTAGATAAATGGGTCCAAGGAAGGGGTGTCACTAGCTTTGACGGAATGTGTGATTTGATAGCTCAGGAGCAATTCCTGAATATGTCCAAGGAGGAAATAAAACAGTGTTTATGGGATAAGGAAATGGACTCAGCAGAAAGTCTTGCTTCTTATGCTGATCGATACGAGCAGTCCCAGACCGCCAGAGAGGCAGGGCAAGCCAGAACAAAATGGGTGGAGGGAGGAGAGCGGAACAACCCTGGTCGCAGTTGGAGCAGATACCAGAAGGGACACCCTCAGACCACACCTTACTACCGGTGGCAGCCCAAGGCCCCAACTACACACCAAGGAATACTCCAGACACCTTATTGTCCTGCCACAGCATTCTCCAGCAGCCCACCTCGCCCCAGTGACCCGTCAGCTGGACGATGTTTTAAATGTAACGAACCGGGACATGTAAAGGCCAACTGCCCCAAGAACCCCAACCGATTACAGTTCATTGCACCAGAATCACACCAGAGGTCCTCAGGCCCAGATACCTCCCAGATAGCCTCGGAGTGGAGGGAAATTGAGTGTGAGCTGGAAGAAGGTCACCGCGTGGAGGGACACCAGAGCACAAGTGTCGGCTATTCATGCTTCCTTAGTGGACCCCAATTTAATTGACCCAGAGATCCAAGTGACAATTCTACCCTTCAAGTCCAACTCTTTCAATTTGCCTACAGCCAAGTTGCCTGTCCAGTACAAGAGCTCGTCAGGAACGTGGACTTTTGCAGCCTATGATGATTATCCCATCCCCATGCTGTTGGGGGAAGACTTGGCCAATCATGTGAAGCTAGCCAAGAGGGTGGGAATGGTCACCAGCAGCCAGGCTAAGCAAGCCGTCCCGCCTAGCTCTGTTCCAGAAATTTCTACCAGGACCCGGTCAGAGGTGATGGACCCAGACCCCATGCCAATGTCTGCAACAGCAGTAGTGGATCCTGTCCCAGAGACCCAGACAGAGCCAGTCCCAGAACTGGAACCGGCAGCAGCCAATAACCCTACACAAGAGGATCAGCTGGAGCCTGAACCCCAACATAGTGCACCAGCGGAGAGCGGTTCACAGTCAATGGAAACAGCCCCATCCCCTACATCGCTTCCAGAGGGACCAAGCCTAGGTCCACAATCCAATGAGGAACTGATGTCTCCAGCATCAAGGGAACAGTTCCAGACCGAACAGGAAGCAGATGAAAGCCTCCGGAGAGCTTGGACGGTGGCCCGGAGCAACCCACCACCTCTCAGCTCTTCTAATCAATCCAGGTTTGTTGTAGAAAGAGGACTTTTATACAAGGAAACTCTTTCTGGTGGACACCAGGAAGACTGGCATCCTCAGAGACAGTTGGTAGTTCCAACTAAGTACCGGGTAAAGCTCTTGAGCTTGGCCCACGACCATCCTAGTGTCCATGCTGGGGTGAACAGGACCAAAGACCATTTGGGGAGGTCATTCCACTGGGAGGGAATGGGCAAGGATGTTTCTACCTATGTCCGGTCTTGTGAGGTATGCCAAAGAGTGGGAAAATCCCAAGACCAGGTCAAAGCCCCTCTCCAGCCACTCCCCATCATTGAAGTTCCATTTCAGTGAGTAGCTGTGGATATTCTGGGTCCTTTTCCGAAAAAGACACCCAGAGGAAAGCAGTACGTACTGACTTTCATGGATTTTGCCACCCGATGGCCGGAAGCAGTAGCTGTAAGCAACACCAGGGCTAAAAGTGTGTGCCAGGCACTAGCAGACATTTTTTGCCAGGGTAGTTGGCCCTCCGACATCCTCACAGATGCAGGAACTAATTTCCTGGCAGGAACTATGGAAAGTCTTTGGGAAGCTCATGGGGTAAATCACTTGGTTACCACCCCTTACCATCATCAAACAAATGGCTTGGTGGAGAAATTTAGTGGGACTTTGGGGGCCATGATACATAAATTCGTAAATGAGCACTCCAATAATTGGGACCTAGTGTTGCAGCAGTTGCTCTTTGCCTACAGAGCTGTACCACATCCCAGTTTAGGGTTTTCACCATTTGAACTTGTATATGGCCGTGAGGTTAAGGGGCCATTACAGTTGGTGAAGCAGCAATGGGAGGGGTTTACACCTTCTCCAGGAGCTAACATTCTGGACTTTGTAACCAACCTACAAAACACCTTCCAAACCTCTTTAGCCCTTGCTAAAGAAAACTTACAGGATGCTCAAAAAGAGAAAAAAGCCTGGTATGATAGACATGCCAGAGAGCGTTCCTTCAAAGTTGGGGACCAAGTCATAGTCTTAAAGGCGCTCCAGGCCCATAAAATGGAAACGTTGTGGGAAGGGCCATTCATGGTCCAGGAGCACCTGGGAGCTGTTAATTATCTCATAGCATTCCCCACCTCCAACCAAAACCCTAAGGTGTACCATATTAATTCTCTAAAGCCCTTTTATTCCAGAAAATTAAAGGTTTGCCAGTTTACAGCCCAGGAAAGAGATGATGCTGAGTGGCCTGAAGGTGTCTACTACGAAGGGAAAAGTGCTGGTGGCGTGGAAGAGGTGAACCTCTCCATGACCCTTGGGCGTATGCAGCGACAGCAGATCCAGGAGCTGTGCACTAGCTACGCGCCGACGTTCTCAGCCACCCCAGGACTGACTGAACAGGCATACCACTCCATTGACACAGGTAATGCTCACCCAATTAAAGTCCAACCTTACTGGGTGTCTCCTCAAGCTAAAACTGCTATAGAACAGGAAATCCAGGATATTCTACAGATGGGTGTAATCCGCCCCTCTGGCAGTGCCTGGGTATCTCCAGTGGTTCTAGTTCCCAAACCAGATGGGGAGATACAGCATTTAGCAAAAACGTAACTCGCCCATACAACTATCCAATGCCACGCACAGATGAACTATTAGAGAAACTGGGATGGGCCCAGTTCATCTCTACCTTGGACTTAACCAAGGGGTACTGGCAGGTACCACTAGATGAATCTGCCAAGGAAAGGTCAGCCTTCACCACACATCTCGGGCTGTATGAAATTAATGTACTCCCTTTCGGGTTGCGAAATGTACCCGCCACCTTCCAAAGACTTGAAGATGGTCTCCTAGCGGGATTAGGAGAATATGCAGTCGCCTACCTTGACGATGTGGCCATATTTTCGGATTCCGGGGCAGAACACCTGGAAATCTACAAAAAGTTTTTGAGCGCATTAGGGAGGCAGGACTAACTGTTAAGGCTAAGAAGTGTCAAATAGGCCTAAACAGAGTGACTTACCTTGGACACCAGGTGGGTCAAGGAACTATCAACCCCCTACAAGCCAAAGTGGATGCTATCCAAAAGTGGCCAAAGTCAAAGAAACGGGTCCAATCCTTCTTAGGCTTGGCTGGATATTACAGGTGATTTGTACCGCAATACAGCCAAATCGCCACCCCACTGACAGACCTAACCAAAAAGAAACAGCCAAATGCCGTTCAGTGGACCGAAGAGTGTCAGAAGGCCTTTAACCAGCTTAAAGCGACACTCATGTCTGACCCTGTGCTAAGGGCCCCAGACTTTGACAAACCTTTCCTAGTAACCACAGATGTGTCCGAGCGTGGTGTGGGAGCAGTTTTAATGCAGGAAGGACCAGATCCAGAATTCCACCCTGTAGTGTTTCTCAGGCAAACATGACAGAAACCAAGGAAACAGCCAAAGATGCTGCCCACAGGAGAGCTATGGAGGCAAAGGAAAAAGAAATTGAAGAAAAAGTAAAAGAATCACCTCTGTAAAATCAGGATGGTGAATACCTTACAGGGTAATCAGATTCAAAACCTAGAGAATCCCTCTAGGCAAAACCTTAAGTTACAAAAAGACACAAAAACAGGAATATACATTCCATTCAGCACAACTTCTTTTATCAGCCATTTTAAACAAAACAGAATCTAACGCATATCTAATTAGATTGCTTATTAACCCTTTACAGGAGTTCTGACCTGCATTCCTGCTCTGGTCCTCGCAAAGGCAACACACGGACAGAGAGAACCTTGTTTTCTCCTCCCCCCCGCACCCTCCAGCTCTGAAAGTATCTTGTCTCCTCATTGGTCATTTTGGTCAGGTGCCGGCGAGGTTATCCTAGCTTCTTAACCCTTTACAGGTGAAAGGGTTTTTCCTCTGGCCAGGAGGGATTTAAAGGTGTTTACCCTTCCCTTTATATTTATGACAGATGCCTCATAGCAACAATTATGTTCTATTTTATAAAGTTCCAGAGGTGGGTACCTTTTGCATCAAACTCTTCAGTTTTGACAAGCTTGCATCAAACTCATCAAAACTCTTCAGTTTTGACAAGCTTCATAATGAAACCTTCACTAATAGTTACATGCTAGTAATTTCCAACAACATATTCTATATTGGATCACTAGATGTCTACCATGATGGAAAAATGGACTTTATTTCAAGATTCTATCACAGAGATTGCTGGAAAACAGGCAGCACTAAGGAGAATGAAAAAGCAATGGTGGATTACAGATGATACAATCAAATTATGGGAGAGAAAAAAAAAAAAAGGCATGGTGCAGAATGGATGCACTGGAAGTCAGTCAAGTCAGTGAAGAGAGGAAGATGTGTGAAATAGAGGGAAAGGAATGCCTTGAGCAAGCAGTCTAAAAGGCCTGTTGAAATGATTGTAAACAGTGGTGGAATAGTATGGTGCAGTGTATTGAGGAAGTCTCTAAAAGGCATGTCCAGAAATACATTTGAGACTTTGAAGGCCCTAACTGGAAGTCCACTCTCAGTGTCTGCAGGTTAATGACAAAAATGGGGAAAATGTACCATGGCTACATCATAGCAATTTGAAACTGCCACTGCTGCAAACCTATAGGATAGGTGTCCAGAGCATAGGATGTGTGCCTGTAGCTGTATTTAAAATTCAAAGAAATAATAATATATTGAGAAGACTGCTTCTTTTACTCAACTGTAAAAACTTAACCTTGTTAAAATTCAAAACTGGTTTGTGTTACTTTGCTGAACACAGGCAGAGTAGCAATGCAATATGTAATATTTGCCATCCCCTCTTAATATAAACAAAAAGAAAACAGCTGCCTGTTAACACACTGACAATTTGACTCTGTCCTGACACGACTTGTCTGTTTAAGTGGAAAGGTAGCTGAAGATCAGATGTCCAAGTATATGTATATAAAACCGCCTTTAAATGAGTACCTGTGATACTGAGTTGAGACCTTTTCTGTCTTTCTGGCTGTCACACTTATTAACCTTCAACGGAGGCTGTTTGTTAAAGGAATTGAGGCTGGGACATCTCCACTCAAGTCAGGATTCTTTCGTGAAGTTCTAGCCACCTAACCTTTGTTCCATTAGCCCATTCCCTCTCCCATCTCAGTTTCAGTAATCTCCTTCTTGTTCCTGCCTGCTGGCAAACCCTGTCCTACCAGCCCTTTTCATTTTCATTACTCACCTCATTTCTGCTGGTGGCCAGTATCCCCTACTACATACCTTCCTGGCTCCCAACCTGCCAGATGGACTACCACTTTGATCTGTACAGTCAATTCTATTCCAGTATAATATCTTACAGTAGCTAGTACTTCAGAGGAAGGTACATTAATCTCCAGGACTGACAATTATGGTATATAAGACATTTCTTCTTAACTCCTCTCATTTAGTGGTTGTCGTTTTAGCTGAAACATGAGTTTGTCTCTTATTACTTATCTAATATAACTATGGATGTTCTGTTCATACAATAACCAATAACTTTCTGTCTCTATCTGTCATGCCCCTACATCCCAGTATTCATATTGGGTAAATAACTCCTGTTATTTGGTAATAATACATATAACCTCTGTTTCACCACTTATGTAAAATGTCTTTGTGTTCCCTTGCACAAATGTTGCACAGTCTTAGCATGTTGCCTTTCTGTAAACAAGTAATGAACAAAAGAGCTGGTCAGAGAACTTTGACAGAATGCATGACTGAATGCATCCGATGAAGTGAGCTGTAGCTCACGAAAGCTTATGCTCATATAAATTTGTTAGTCTCTAAAGTGCCACAAGTCGTCCTTTTCTTTTGACAGAACCATATTCCATCAGAATATGCAGTTCTGTTTGAAGCATTTTGGGAAATCTGGTTATTTTTTTGCTGGACTTTCATTCTGGGAGAAAATCAGAAAGATTCCAACAATGTGGAAATGTCCTGGTTTTCTGTTTTGAAATGATTTTTCACTTTGAGTATTTTTAATTTTGTTTTCTATGATAGAGCATTCAAAATTAAAAGTAGAAACTGAAAAAAAAATATTTCAGTTGATCCCAAACAATTTGTTTAAAATTTTCTTCTTGGAGAATTTTAAGTCAGAACAAAGCCAAATTTAGACATTTCAAAATCCTTTGTGAAGTGGATCTTACATCCTCTCACAGCTCTATTAATTTTGATCCTTCAGTTTTAATTCAGGCAAAACTTCCGTTAACTTCAATGATTTTTGTCTAAGTAGGCTCTACAGGATCATGTGCCCAGGAAGTACTAACAGATGCTTTAAAAGGCCACAGGTTAATATAGAGAAATTTTATCCAGCTACCCACCCAGGAAAGTGAATTTTCCTAATGTCTGGTATTGTCCTTTGTTCTTCACTGCAAGTCAGGTCAGTTAAAAACTATTAAACATTTCTCATTTTGCTCAATTTTTTTAAGCCTTTGTCTGATCTCACCTACACCCGTTGTATGAGAGTGTAACTCCTTTGACTTCAGCTGGTTTCTTTCTAATTCTCACCAGTGTGAGAATGGAATTGAGCTCTGGTTTCAAACAGGTCCAATAACAATTGCTAGGGGGTTTCATTGCCCATCCAAAGCATGAATATGTGCAACCTGCCACCAAAATTACAAAGCAGTTCTCTAGCTGAGCAGCCCATGCTTATTGGATGCAGAGCATTCATCCATCTGGAGATTTTCTTGCTGGATTTAGGATGCCCGCTAGAAAGAAGAAAAAAGAACAACAGTGCACCCTCTTTCTACCATCTGGCTGGAGCAGCATGAATTATTTTGAGTCAGTGGCTTTAGCACAAAGCAAACAAATGTGATGTTTTTCTAACTGCTTACGACTGATTTTCTGTCACTCAGAGATTATAATTAATCCTAATTCATGTACAAATAAAAGGCGAGAGGAGAACTTCCAACAGTGGTTCCTGTATAAAAGCTCTCCGGTGTACTAGCTGAGCCTTAACTCCAAGAGTGCTGTGCTCTTCTGCCATGGCAGCACAAAGATGTGGCTATCAATGCAGTTCTAATTCAGGGCACCACAAGCTGTGCTGTATATCCAGCTGTACAGGGTTTGAGACGGATGTGTAATGTCTTACTGAAGCAAGACAGAAGCTAATGAAGCAGTTCCATTAAAATTAAGCTGCTATCCCTAGAACGCTAATTTAGGGACATAGGGTTTTTCACACCAGATCAGGCCACTGGACCATAACTTCAGTGTCCTACCTCCTGAGTGTGGGTTAATTGTGGATACTGAGTGAAAGATACATGCCTCTACCCTACACAAGGCCTCAAGCCCATTGCTAGGACTGGTGAAGAGGTTATTTTCTGTAGATTATGAGTTTACACCAGGAAGCATGAGTCTCTGTTTCCCTTGTATATTTTTAGCTCTAGTTTACTGGCAGTATTCATCTTAACATGGCAATGGTAACTATAATCAGACAAGTGAGAAATTCTGAGCTGAGTCTTCCCACTGAACTGAATAGTCTTGAACAGCACAGCCATGCATCAAGGCTGCAAGCAACGTACAGAATTCAGGAGAAATGTACCTATTTTATGTTTGCGCTCACAAACCAGTAACTGTTATGAGGTATACAGACTCTTTGCAATTTATGAGGAGCTAATCTCACCCTATCTCAGGCTTGCTCTTAAGCATATGTCCAGGACAAGGAATGGTGCCACTGTCACTGGAGGAGGGGCAGACGGTGACCTTGGAAAAACAGTGTAGGGTTTATAGAAGAATCTGTTTTTATCGACCCTGACTTTATGGCCTGAGGCTGGAATTCCATGAGCATTGTTAGATGGAATTCTCCTCTGTCTTCAGTGGTGAGAGATAACATTGACCCATGGTAGTTCTTAGCAGTATCTCTGAAATCCAGGGAAGGCTAGGATTTGTAGTCCATTGGGCAGTCATATCCGGACTCCTAGCTTCTGGCAAAGCCTGATGGGATATCAGGGGTATATATAAACACCACATATCCCACAGACCCAGGAGTGATATGGAAGAATTTGGGATATGTGAACTGTCTTTCCTGGAAGACAAGGGCAAGTAACCCCATTTCCTTATGTTTTACATTGTAGGAGTTTTCTTTGTAATGACTCCAGCGTGGACACCTCCAAAAACATCTGGAATAATCCAGGAAATGTTGTGCAGTTTTGTTCTCTCTTTTCAGGCCATGAAAATAAAGTTATCTATAAAAAAGGGATCTTTGTGTTGACATGTTCCAAGAACTTACTCTTTTTTGGTTGGCCTGCAACAGCAACCTGGCAGTGTCTCTCAGACGCTGTACTAGAGACCAGGTAAATATCAAGAGAGAGTTATACATTTTCTTCAGCCCTATAAGATACATTTTTTCAAGCAGAGATGCCAAGAAAATCTTCTGCACATGTGCTGACCTGAAGAATGTATGACACCTGCAACTGCTGCTTCGTTTCATGACATGTATGTTTTTGTTAAATGAGAGACGTTCATTTGCATGGAGTGCTTTTTCTACTCAAAATCCAGAGAAGATCCTCAGCTGGTGCAAATTGTTATTGACTTGAGCTTAAGATCAGCCCCAGAATTAATTTTTCACCTCAGAGTAGTTTGTTTTAAAGGAAATAACCCTACATTTCACGGCAAATCATAATCAGTCTAACAGCTGAAAGGAGACCAGTTAAGCAAACAGCAGAGGTGATGAGAATCTAGGCTCAGTCGTGGTAATGGCTCCACTGTGCAAAGTGAACGGAGGAAAAGATCAATAAACCAGTCACCAAGGAAACTGTTTTAGAAGCTAAACCCTATTTCTTCATTTAGAGGGGAGGCAGCACTTTCTAATGAATTTCCTCGTCTAAAACACTATCTCTACCTCTCACTGCTCTTCAGGCTGTGCCATCACAAGCACGTCACCCCAAACCCTTTATAGCCAGCTCTTCTCTAAACCACTGGTGTCTGGAAGTGTGGAAAAATTGTTAGAGAGTATGGCCAGAGGACTGTCTTTCCTGATTACTTTTAGAGGGTAGAAGATGAAGATAACAGAAGGTAATTCTTGTAAAATAAAACACTCCCCCACTCTCCAAAAAGACTACAGTGGCTCAAATTAATCCCTGGTCTAATTCTATTACAGCTGTTTGGCCTATATATTTCATACAATACATTTCTTTTATTTTTTCCCTTTTCTGGTCTATTTGTGAAATATTAATCAGCGGATTCCTATTTAAGTGAATATATTAGAAGTACAGAACAAATGATTTTATCCTGCTGTTTATTTGGAAGCTCTGCATTTTTTACTAGTGGGCTGTTGTGTGGCCAGTAACCTAAATTGGATGCAATTATTTCTCCTTCAAGATTTGATAGCTGAAACTTCTAAGAACAGGAGAATTCTGAATTGGACAAATGTTCAGACAATGCTGTTTTTAGAATAGTGAATATTTTCATGAATAGCCATTGGCACACTGAACTCTTATGACTATCAGATTACATGACCTCATGAATAATAATCTGAACATGGTGAATCCCTCTTTGGATTTTTACTATCCAATTAACTCTCACATCTATTAAGAAAGGGATTTAGACTAAGGGAACAATTTGGCTCCATATGTGAGAACTAGTGGTAAATATGCAGCCTCCGGGCTGTAACCTGCTTCAGTGCAATGGGTTTGACTGGTAGAAGTTTCTTGGGGTGGAGAGCAGGCTGGGTTTACACTGGGTAACTCACGCAGGGATTTTTCTTTCCTGGCATGGGCATAAACCTCTTGAGAATTTGCACTTCTGCAGTAGCATCCTATCTGCCCTTTTGGCTGAATCGCTATTCATTTTTTGCAGCTCTGCACATCCCTTTTCACTCCTTCCCTCTCCTCCTTGCACGTATGGTTACAGCCATTTTCTGCCAGGGAATTCTGGTCCTCAAGCAGTTTTTCTACTCAGGGACTTCCAACATTCATAGAATCATAGACTTTAAGGTCAGAAGAGACCATTATGATCATCTAGTCCGACCTCCTGCACAACGCAGGCCACAGAATCTCACTCACCCGCTCCTGTAACAAACCCCTAACCTATGTCTGAGCTATTGAAGTCCTCAAATCATGGTTTAAAGACTTCAAGGAGCAGAGAATCCTCCAGCAAGTGACCCGTGCCCCACACTGCAGAGGAAGGCAAAAAAAACCCCAGGGCCTCTGCCAATCTGCCCTGGAGGAAAATTCCTTCCCGACCCCAAATATGGCGATCGGCTAAACCCTGAGCATGTGGGCAACAGCCAGACATCCAGGAAAGAATTCTCTGTAGTAACTCAGATCCCACCCCATCTAACATCCCATCACAGGTCATTGGGCATATCTACTGCTAATAGTTGAAGATCAATTAATTGCCAAAATTAGGCTATCCCATCATATTATCCCTTCCATACATTTATCAAGCTTAGTCTTGAAGCAAGATATGTCTTTTGCCCCCACTGCTTCCCTTGGAAGGCTGTTCCAGAACTTCACTCCTCTGATGGTTAGAAACCTTCATCTAATTTCAAGTCTAAACTTCCTGATGGCCAGTTTATATCCATTTGTTGGCATTAGCAATTACTGGTAAATACAGCCCTTTATGCCTACACAGGAGAATAACTGTACACAAATCCAGTAGTTCTCCTGAGGCATCATTTCTCATTAAAACAAACTGGAATCTACATTATGTATTTTCAACAAAGGTCACAGCAGCGGCTTAAGAAAATGATGCCAGTAAATCCTGTTTCCCCCAAGCAAATGTGTCCATGCATGATGAGACTCTGAGGAGAGGGAGTGCAGAGACCAGTCATGGCCTCGGTTGTCTGAGTCCTTGCCAGGACACTTCTGTGCAAATCCTCTTTCTTTCAGCTGTTCTGAATGGCACAAGGGATTTGAAGTTAGGGAAACGTTAGGCAATCATGAGAGAGGAAGGCTGTGGCATTACTGCAGGAAGTTATCTCAAGCAGCTGAAAGCAAAATGACAGGAGGCAAAGTACTATCTCCCCCCTCTTCCCTGATATCCTAACACTTGGGAAATGGCCTGGCAAGATATAAAACAAAAGAAACCCAATAAAAATGGCTACATTACATCCAACAGATAAATAGTTTTCATTTCAGGAAGTCTGTGCCTGCGACGTGCTGATCTGCACAGCACCATGCAGGGTCAGGTCCAAATGGAGGGAATCAGATTGGGAAGATTTCTTTCAAGACCTGATCTTTGACCAACTTAACTTCTAATATTTTCTGTGCTGTGATTTCAGTTTGTGAAGCTTTCTGTGCAGCCCTTCCATAATCACTTCACTTACAGAAGGGAACTCGTCTGTTAAATGAGACCTTCAAAGCTGAGGTCCTGACTAAATAAACTTTGGTGATATGTCTCAGAAGTAGAGGTTTGCCCCCAAAGTATTCTGTCAAAATATCCTTTCTTGGCAGCATTCTGCAAGGTGTTGTGAGCCAGCTGGTTGACTCCCTCCTGCCCAGAGGTAATTGCATTTCAGCAGTACTGTAAGTTTTTTTTATTTTTAGATTTTTAAATGGACACCCATCGTATTTTTTTCAGGGCATATGGACTTAAATTGCTAAAAAGCACAATCCAACCTCAACTGACTAATAATATCAACTAAAACACAATCTCATAACCAACTATACAGAAATACTTCTCCATCACTCTGTCAGATAAAAGCCTAAGGGCATGATTTTTCAGAACTGCTGAATAACTGAATAAATTTGGAGTTGTGGACTCAGCACCTCTGGAAATCTGCAGCAAATGGATTGTACTCTGTGTCCAGAAGGTCTACAAATGTAGGTACATTAGATTGTGATGCTATCGGAATTTGTTTAGATTGAAATATGCTATATAAACGTAAGCTATCACTGTTCCTGAATATTGTCACTGTGGATTAAAATGAAGACAATGGCTTTGTCTTCTGAAGTTACATATGGCCTGATTTTGATTTCATAGATCAGAGAGCTAACACTGTTGACATCAGTGGAGTTACTGGTGTAGAAGTGGTGTTAGATCAGAGCTGGGTCTCTCTTTTTGTTCACAGATACTTCTGCTAAGGGCCTGTCAGTAAGCAACTTAGATTTTGGGTTGGAAGATTCATGGAACATATTGTGAAGTGAGCTGTAGCTCCCGAAAGCTTATGCTCAAATAAATGTGTTAGTCTCTAAGCTGCCACAAGTACCCCTTTTCATAGAATCATAGAATATCAGGGTTGGAAGGGACCTCAGGAGGTCATCTAGTCCAACCCCCTGCTCAAAGCAGGATCAATTCCCAAATAAATCATCCCAGCCAGGGCTTTGTCAAGCCTGACCTTAAAAACCTCAAAGGAAGGAGATTCCACCACCTCCCTAGGTAACGCATTCCAGTGCTGCACCACCCTCCTAGTGAAAAAGTTTATCCTAATATCCAACCTAAACCTCCCCCACTGCAACTTGAGACCATTACTCCTTGTTGTGTCATCAGCTACCACTGAGAACAGTCTAGATCCATCCTCTTTGGAACCCCCTTTCAGGTAGTTGAAAGCAGCTATCAAATCCCCCCTCATTCTTCTCTTCCGCAAACTAAACAATCCCAGTTCCCTCAGCCTCTCCTCATAAGTCATGTGTTCCAGTCCCCTAATCATCTTTATTGCCCTCCGCTGGACTCTTTCCAATTTTTAAAAAATCCTTCTTGTAGTGTGGGGCCCAAAACTGGACACAGTACTCCAGATGAGGCCTCACCACTGTCGAATAGAGGGGAACGATCACATCCTCGATCTGCTGGCAATGCCCCTACTTATACATCCCAAAATGCCATTGGCCTTCTTGGCAACAAGGGCACACTGCTGACTCATATCCAGCTTCTTGCCTACTGTAACCCCTAGGTCCTTTTCTGCAGGACTGCTGCCTAGCCATTCGGTCCCTAGTCTGTAGCAGAGCATGGGGTTCTTCCGTCCTAAGTGCAGGACTCTGCACTTGTCCTTGTTGAACCTCGTCAGATTTCTTCTGGCCCAATCCTCCAATTTGTCTAGGTCACTCTGTATCCTATCCCTACCCTCCAGCATATCTACTGCTCCTCCCAGTTTAGTGTCATCTGGAAACTTGCTGAGGGTGCAATCCACACCATCCTCCAGATCATTAATAAAGATATTGAACAAAACTGGCCCGAGGACCGACCCTTGGGGCACTTGATACCGGCTGCCAACTAGACATGGAGCCATTGATCACTACCCGTTGAGCCCGACAGTCTAGCCAACTTTCTGTCCACCTTATAGTCCATTCATCCAGCTCATACTTCTTTAACTTGCTGGCAAGAATACTGTGGGAGACCGTGTCAAAAGCTTTGCTAAAGTCAAGGAACAACACGTCCACCGCTTTCCCCTCATCCACAGAGCCAGTTATCTCGTCATAGAAGGCAATTAGATTAGTCAGGCATGACTTGCCCTTGGTGAATCCATGCTGACTGTTCCTGATTACTTTCCTTTCCTCTAAGTGCTTCAGAATTGATTCCTTGAGGACCTGCTCCATGATTTTTCCAGGGACTGAGGTGAGGCTGACTGGCCTGTAGTTCCCAGGATCCTCTAGTGCAGTAGTCTGGGAGCTGACCTTGTTCATGAAGACAGAGGCAAAAAAAGCTTTGAGTACATTAGCTTTTTCCACATCCTCTGTCACTAGGTTGCCTCCATCATTCAGTAAGGGGCCCACACTTTCCTTGACTTTCTTCTTTTTGCTAATATACCTGAAGAAACCCTTCTTGTTACTCTTAACATCTCTTGCTAGCTGCAACTCCAGGTGTGATTTGGCCTTCCTGATTTCACTCCTGCATCCCCGAGCAATATTTTTATACTCTTCTCTGGTCATTTGTCCAATCTTCCGCTTCTTGTAAGCTTCTTTTTTGTGTTCAAGATCAGCAAGGATTTCACTGTTAAGCCAAGCTGGTCGCCTGCCATATTTACTATTCTTTCTACACATCGGGATGGTTTGTCCCTGTAAACCTCAATAAAGATTCTTTAAAAGAAAGCTCTCCTGGACTCCTGTCCCCCTCATGTTGTTCTCCCAGGGGATCCTGCCCATCAGTTCCCTGAGGGAGTCAGTCTGCTTTTCTGAAGTCCAGGGTCCGTATTCTGCTGCTCTCCTTCCTTCCCTGTGTCAGGATCCTGAACTCAACCATCTCATGGTCACTGCCTCCCAGGTTCCCATCCACTTTAGCTTCTCCTTTTCTTTTTGCGGATACAGATTAACACAGCTGCTACTCTGAAACCATTTTTATTTGTGTCATTTAACACCACCTTCACGCCATATGTCCAGCCATATCGTTTTCCAGCTCCCCCTCATCACTTAGATGCCATCTCTTAGCATGCTAAATCTCAAGGTTCTTCTTTTGTTTTTTGAAGCTACAGAGCTAACATCTTCAGTGATTTTTTTTTCCCCAAAAATTGCACTTGTGCATGACAATTGTACGGCACATTTGGAAAATATATATTGCTGTGCTATCTATTTTATGGAAGGGTTAAAGGCAAAAGGATTTGGATTAGATTAAACCTGGCTAGCCCAGGGAGATACAAATTGAACCTCCTTGCTTAAAGGAGGCCAGGTGTGGGAGGTACTTTTGCGGGATGGCACAAGGTATTTTCACTGCTGCCCTCCCTCAGAGATTGTGCCGGCAGCAGCTTTAATGTCTGCTGAGAGCTTCACAAGAACTAGAGCTGGTCAGAATATTTTCAACTAAAGAAAATTTTTGTCAAAATATTGTGCTTCGGCAAAGCTGAAACATTTTGTGGAGATGTATCTGTTTCAGCAAACTTTTCTTTGGGAATGCTTTTTGGGTCCAGGGCTGTTTGGTCTTAGACTATGTCTACACTAGGAGCGAAGGGTGTGATTTCCTCTGCTCATGGACACTTACTCATGCTAGCTGTCCTCAAGCTAGCATAAGTATACATAGCAATGTACCTGCCAGTTTCAAACAGTTTTGTACTCGGCATAGCTGCCACTGCCCATGCTACGTGGCTACTCTACCGTTTATACTTGCACTAGCTAGGTAAGAGCTACTGCAAGTTTGTGTGCATGAGCAGGGGAATCACACCTCTAAAGCAGTCAGAGAGAAAGAGAGAGCTGAATTAAAAAGCTCAGGTTTTCAATGTGAAAACCACCATTTTGACACGCAGCCTTTTGAATATTTTTGCTAGATGGATTTTGGTTTGGTTCCAGTGTGGAACAAAAACAAATGTCATCCTCCAAAGTTGCCGTGAAGCAGAATTGCCATCTTCCATGCAGCTCTCATACGAATCCAGCAGGCAGAGGCTGCTGAGAGGATGCAGTGAATCAACACCTTCACTGACCACTCCCCTCGCTAGCCAGCAGTAGCCCATTGTTTGGGCAGTTCTTTCCACCCACTCCCTTGGTGAAAGAGGAGGTTATCATCACTGTTCAGTGAAACTACCCCCCTTTGGCAGACTTTCCACTGCTGGCGGCCATGCACCCTAGCTTCTGATGATGGAAGCCCATATAAACCAGCCGTTATCTCAGGGAAGCCCTAGGATCTGTGTTAGGTAGAAGGTTAGACTAATTGATCACTGTGGTCCATTCTGGCTTTATAATCTGTGAATCTACTAATTATTTTCCACAGTAGATTATAACATCCTATGGCTCACAAACGTTAGTGGGCAATAAAACCACTTCAGTTGTTCTTATCATGTCTGTCCACACGGTTTTTGGAGGGGGGTGAGGGGGTGAGAGAACCTGGATTTCTGCAGGAAATGGCCCACCTTGATTATCATACACATTGTGAAGAGAGTGGTCACTTTGGATGGGCTATTACCAGCAAGAGAGTGAGTTTGTCTGTGGGGGGGCGGAGGGTGAGAAAACCTGGATTTGTGCTGGAAATGGCCCTTCTTGATGATCACTTTAGATAAGCTATTACCAGCAGGAGAGTGGGGTGGGAGGAGGTATTGTTTCATGGTGTCTGTGTATATAATAATGTCTTCTGCAATTTCCACAGTATGCATCCGATGAAGTGAGCTGTAGCTCACGAAAGCTCATGCTCAAATAAATTGGTTAGTCTCTAAGGTGCCACAAGTACTCCTTTTCTTTTTGTAATAAGAGAGTGGAACTGGAGAAAGATAATAAAGTTTCTGGAGGGATGGCTATGGGTGTGGGACTAAAGGCCTGGGAGCTTAAGGGTATGTCTAAACTGCAGTTAAAAACCAGCGGCTGGCCTGGGCCAGCTGACTCGGGTTTGCCGGGCTCGGGCTGCAGAGCTGCTTAATTGCAGTGTAGACTTCTGGGCTTGGTCTGGAGCCTGGGATCTACGACCTGCGAGGTGGGAGGATCCCAGAGCTCAGGCTGCAGCCAGAACCAGAATGTCTACCCCGCAATTAAGCAGCCTCACAGCCCGAGTTCCGCAAGCCCCAGTCAGCTGGCGTGGGCCAGCTGAGGGTGTCTAATTGCAGTGTAGACATATGTTAAGTCTTGGAGTTGTTCCTCAGTATTATAGGGAGAGAAGCAGTAGTGCATGTGATACTGGCCTCCCAGTATATTTTAAAAAAGCAAGGTTTCTTATAACTTTGCTGACTATTTTAATCACTTATTGCTAATGAAATAGAACCTATTAAAGACTGAAACCAGGATGTCCAGAAGCAAGCAAAAACAATGTTAAATAAAATATTGACCTTTGACAAGCCAAAAGGTTTGGGTTTCCTTGGCGTCTTGGACAAGTGTTTGGATCTTATTTATTCAGAAATTGCTTAAATCAGAAGTTGTCTAGTAAGCTTTCTCTTCCTATAGGATTTTTCAGTGTTTGCTAAATTTTATAGTGTCATATTGCAAAGTAAATGACCCTAGATATGAAAACAGACAACATGTGTTTTTATAAAAGGGAATGTAAATGTTTGAGTAACTGTAAGCTGCTATTGGGGGGCGGGGGGTTAGGCCAAAATTTTCAACGCTGACTGCCCATTTCATTGCTCTCAATGATTTTGGTAGGATTTGGGGTGCTTAGCAGTTCTGAAAAGTGAGGCTTCTTATATATGCCTAAATATGGATTTAGGTGCCTAACTTTAGAGTTTAAAAAGGTTAGCCAAAGTTTCCAGCATGACTGCCTTCAAATAGTTCCAAAATAACAGTTTTATTTTGGGTGATGGATGAGAGATGTCCTGGCTTTATATCCAAAGCATAGCATTATAAATTACTGCTTTTCATTTGTAAGGAATAAAATTTTATTCAGATGTTGGCATCATTTATCATTTTGAGGCTGAGCCTGAGATGGGTTCATTGTGGAAATGCTGAGAACTCATGAAATGTATCTTATTAAAAGCATGCATGGTTTGCTATTATACCTGTGTATATATGTTTCAAAAGTTAAGACAGATGAGTCCCCCATAGAATGGTTTCTGTAGGTTAATGTGCTTGATCATATGACCACATAAATCTGTTGCTCAAAAGGCTACATAAAATGTAAGTTTTTTATCATTAGAAGTAAAGCACAGACTTAATCATGCCAGTATCTTTTGACTTTTCATGTCTCCTTAATGATCCAATATGGTCTATTTATCTAAGGCTTGTTACTCTGTGAGCTTAAAAAAAGGAATAGCTACCATATTTCTATTCATCAATTAGTCCTGTGGGAAATTGTTTCTTGATCTTGCTAAAGGGCCTTCATCTAAGACATCTCTCCAGAGGCCTCTTAGCAGCTAAAGTGGGTAATTAGGACTGTCCCCGTTGGTATAGATTTTCATGAAATCTCTCATTTCTTATGTTGTCATTCCTCTAAAGTTCCCCAGCCTGAATGGAGGCTGTCAACAAAATTTCTGTTCAGAAATTACCTAGGCAATAGTTGTGTCTCTTCCTGATAGGAGCCAAGTGCTACTGACCCCTTTTGACTTCAGAGGATGTGAGGGCACCTGGAACCAGGGGGATGAGGTGGATGAGGCTTTCTTCTGGCAACTCGCAGAAGCTACTAGATCGCACGCCCTGGTTCTCATGGGTGACTTTAATTTTCCTGATATTTGCTGGGAGAGCAATACAGCGGTGCATAGACAATCCAGGAAGTTTTTGGAAAGCGCAGGGGACAATTTCCTGGTGCAAGTGCTAGACGAGCCAACTGGGGGGGAGCTTTTCTTGACCTGCTGCTCACAAACAGGGAAGAATTAGTGGGGGAAGCAAAAGTGGACGGGAATCTGGGAGGCAGTGACCATGAGTTGGTTGAGTTCAGGATCCTGACACAGGGAAGAAAGGTAAGCAGCAGGATACGGACCCTGGACTTCAGAAAAGCAGACTTCGACTCCCTCAGGGAGCGGATGGGTAGGATCCCCTGGGGGACTAACATGAAGGGGAAAGGAGTCCAGGAGAGCTGGCTGTATTTCAAGGAATCCCTGTTGAGGTTACAGGGACAAACCATCCCGATGAGTTGAAAGAATAGTAAATATGGCAGGCGACCAGCTTGGCTTAACGGTGAAATCCTAGCGGATCTTAAACATAAAAAGGAAGCTTACAAGAAGTGGAAGGTTGGACATATGACCAGGGAAGAGTATAAAAATATTGCTCGGGCATGTAGGAATGAAATCAGGAGGGCCAAATCGCACCTGGAGCTGCAGCTAGCAAGAGATGTCAAGAGTAACAAGAAGGGTTTCTTCAGGTATGTTGGCAACAAGAAGAAAGCCAAGGAAAGTGTGGGCCCCTTACTGAATGAGGGAGGCAACCTAGTGACAGAGGATGTGGAAAAAGCTAATGTGCTCAATGCTTTTTTTGCCTCTGTCTTCACTAACAAGGACAGCTCCCAGACTGCTGAGCTGGGCATCGCAGCGTGGGGAGTAGACGGACAGCCCTCTGTGGAGAAAGAGGTGGTTAGGGACTATTTAGAAAAGCTGGACGTGCACAAGTCCATGGGGCCGGACGAGTTGCATCCGAGAGTGCTAAAGGAATTGGCGGATGTGATTGCAGAGCCATTGGCCATTATCTTTGAAAACTCGTGGCGAACGGGGGAAGTCCCAGATGACTGGAAAAAGGCTAATGTAGTGCCAATCTTTAAAAAAGGGAAGAAGGAGGATCCTGGGAACTACAGGCCAGTCAGCCTCACCTCAGTCCCTGGAAAAATCATGGAGCAGGTCCTCAAGGAATCAATCCTGAAGCACTTACACGAGAGGAAAGTGATCAGGAACAGTCAGCATGGATTCACCAAGGGTAGGTCATGCCTGACTAATCTAATCGCCTTCTATGATGAGATAACTGTCTCTGTGGATGAAGGGAAAGCAGTGGATGTATTGTTTCTTGACTTTAGCAAAGCTTTTGACACGGTCTCCCACAGTATTCTTGTCAGCAAGTTAAAGAAGTATGGGCTGGATGAATGCACTATAAGGTGAGTAGAAAGTTGGCTAGACTGTCGGGCTCAACGGGTAGTGATCAATGGCTCCATGTCTAGTTGGCAGCCGGTGTCAAGTGGAGTGCCCCAGGGGTTGGTCCTGGGGCCGGTTTTGTTCAATATCTTCATAAATGATCTGGAGGATGGTGTGGATTGCACTCTCAGCAAATTTGCGGATGATACTAAACTGGGAGGAGTGGTAGATACGCTGGAGGGTAGGGATAGGATACAGAGTGACCTAGACAAATTGGAGGATTGGGCCAAAAGAAACCTGATGAGGTTCAATAAGGATAAGTGTAGGGTCCTGCACTTAGGACGGAAGAACCCAATGCACAGCTACAGACTAGGGACCGAATGGCTAGGCAGCAGTCCTGCAGAAAAGGACCTAGGGGTTACAGTAGGCAAGAAGCTGGATATGAGTCAGCAGTGTGCCCTTGTTGCCAAGAAGGCCAATGGCATTTTGGGATGTATAAGTAGGGGCATAGCGAGCAGATCGAGGGACGTGATCGTTCCCCTCTATTCGACATTGGTGAGGCCTCATCTGGAGTACTGTGTCCAGTTTTGGGCCCCACACTACAAGAAGGATTTTTTAAAAATTGGAAAGAGTCCAGCGGAGGACAATAAAGATGATTAGGGGACTGGAACACATGACTTATGAGGAGAGGCTGAGGGAACTGGGATTGTTTAGTTTGCGGAAGAGAAGAATGAGGGGGGATTTGATAGCTGCTTTCAACTACCTGAAAGGGGGTTCCAAAGAGGATGGATCTAGACTGTTCTCAGTGGTAGCTGATGACACAACAAGGAGTAATGGTCTCAAGTTGCAGTGGGGGAGGTTTAGGTTGGATATTAGGAAAAACTTTTTCACTAGGAGGGTGGTGAAACACTGGAATGCGTTACCTAGGGAGGTGGTAGAATCTCCTTCCTTGGAAGTTTTTAAGGTCAGGCTTGACAAAGCCTTGGCTGGGATGATTTGATTGGAGATTGGTCCTGCTTTGAGCAGGGGGTTGGACTAGATGACCTCCTGAGGTCCCTTCCAACCCTGATATTCTATGATTCTATGAACCTCAGAGGAGCCAGCTCGCTAACTATAGTTCCACTAACCTAATGGGGCATCCAGGATACAGATTTTGACTGTACCTATGTAGTGGGGCAGTTGCCTCACTTTGGCAGGCAACAGGTTAATTGCAGCCCTTGAGGTGTCTCACGCAGAATCAGCCAATCAGAGAAGGGCAGAAAGGCAGTCAATCCGGGCCAGGCTGGGCCCTATATAAAGGCTGCAAAACAGAAGAGACATCAGTCTCTCCCTGACAAGCAAGGGAGGAGGACTGGCTCCCAGGGTTAGCACCTTAGATAGAGCAGTGCTGGGCAGGCTCAGGGGAGCAGAGGGAAAGCTCCAGTCTGATACCTGTCAGCTGAGGCCCCTGAAAGAAAGGGCCGAGAAGGTGCAAGGGCCAAAGAGGAAGTGGCCCAGGGAGCGCGAGCAGTATTGGGGAGAGAAGGAGGGCAGGACATGGCTGCTGCCAGAGGGTCCCTGGGCCGAGACCCAGATCACTGAGCGGGCTGGGTCCCCCCTCTCCCTCCTTACACTGTACCTGGCCATGGAGTAGCGATGCTGGATACAGACTGTGACTTGCCACTGAGGCAAGGGGCTAGACTTTGGGGCTGCAGTTGGCCTTGAGGGCAAGTGCAGACTGAGGACTGTGGGTACCCCCAGAAGGGGAGAGAACCGAGTGGAGCACAGCTGGAGGGCTGTGTCCAGAATAGGACGCTGCAAGCCAGGGAGCAATGCAGGTCCCAGACAGAACAGCAGAGCAGGCAACGGGCGGGACACCATCCACAGAAGGCGCTCCACAACTAGGACAGAGCTAATTCCTGGAGCAACCCGCAGGAGGCGCCGCAGTGGTGAGTCAGCAACCCGTTACAACCATGAACTGGAGCATCTTTCTATGCCTGAGCATTTAGGCTCGAGGTGTATGGAACATTTGGTGAAATTCACCCTGGAAACTTAAGGCCAGGGTGTGGGGCTGCTATTCCAACCTAGCTGCAGCGCCTCTGGGCCAATTACACGACATACCATTGACACTGGATTTGCCTAAACATGAATCTCTGGCAACTCACTTGACTTATTGTGTTCTTTCATGCTAAACTAGGTAGGGCCTATGTGGAGACCATGTCTATGGTTAGGGTATGGGTAAACAATCTTCTACAGCCTCTTACAGGTGAACTCTGTGTGGCTTAAGTGTTGCACAGGGCTTAATGCTAGTCCATTGCACTGCACTTACTTATTTAGACAACTAATCACCCAAAAGAAACCTACAAAAATAACTTCAGTAGGAGATCTCACTATTGAGAAATATGTCTATAGAAAAATGTCAGAAAAGCCTTTGTTCAACAAAACTGTTAAAAGAAAAGAAAGGAGACTCAAAATGCTCAGTAAATCTAACCTGAATTTCATTAAATATATGCAGGCCTTAATATTATCCAGAGAATGTGTTTTCTTTGTGCTTTTCTAGACCTTATAGTGAATATCTCATCATTTTTCCTTCTTTCTCCATAAGGCTGATTCTCCTCTCTTATGCCAGTAATGACTTCATTTATGTCAATGGAGTTACACTGCAGTGTACATTTATTTAAAAAAAAATTAATTGAATCAGACCATGTGTGTTTCTAAGTGACTAATGGGAGAGGAGAGGAGAGATACCTGGAGCCAAAATGATACCTCTCAAGCTCCCTGGATTCCAAAGGCGATATGGCCTATGGGAGAGCCTGTGCCTTTTATTTCAAAAGTGTTTGAAGTTTTGTTTTCTTTATTAACATTTCTATTTTGTTTGATTCTAGTTTATTTCTGAAAATATTCCTAAACTAGGGGGGAAATATGAACCAAAACATTTCACACTGGGATTAAGGAAAGCCAAGCTGGAAAAAGAAAACACAGCCATGTCAGAAAAAGATCATGTAAACTGCTCATCAAATTAAATAAGATGCGGTTGGCCATAACTTCATCCTCTATTCCACGGCAGAGCTCTTATGTGTGAGTTTACAAATACTAGGGCCAATATTGTGTCCCACTTAATTAAGGACGGTAAACCCTGCTTTCTTTCCACAGCCAAAGCTTCCATTCACTGCACTGGGAACTTTGGGTGCAGAAGGAATGCAGGATCGAGTCCAAAATTTTGCTTAAATTTTCCAATCAACTCTCATTTGGTTTTTCTTCTCCTCCTGAAGGGCCTAATCCTGGTGCCACTGAAGTTCATGGCAAAATGCCTAGTGACTTCAATGGGAGCTGGGTCAAGCCCAAATATCCCATATTTATACAGCTGAACTAATCTTTTTCCAACCTATCTATTTTTCATTTATGTGAAATGTTTTCAGTGACACATAAATTCATAGAACCTGTAACTATTTTAAATGACCAGCTTTGTTTGTTGCTAAGTCTTGCCACATCCTTCATTTACTTCACTTAAGGTCATTTTCCAAGACTACTTGCTTACTTACTGTGTACGTGGCAGAGTTCAAACGCACCCTTCTGACCAACCCTTCACTCATTCCCCTTCATTTCAATATGAGTGCAAAATAACTTCCTGTTGTAGGCATATGCATTTTTTAAATGGACAATACGTTTCTTTTGGCCATTTAATTCAGAACTGTTTAGATGCTCAGATACCATGCTTAGATACCATGTGCTTGCTGATGCTTTGGGAAAGGATTGTGTATAGAGATTATTTTATATTATGGAGGGGCCAGATTCTCAGCTGCTGTAAATCGGCGTAGTTCCATTAAAGTCAATGAAGCAACCCTATTTTACACCAGATCTTCAACTCTAGCTCTTTGACATCCTGGACACTGGAAAGAATAGAATATGAAATGTTTCTCTTAGGATTTTGTCAACAGGGCTGATTTTCTTTTCTTGAGGGGAAAAATATTTGAAAGAAATACTGTTACATGGAGCCTCTTTTTATTTTATTTTACTGACAAGTGGAATTGTTTGTTGTCTAAAAGGTACTATTCAATAGTGATCAGTTTGCAATTTGTTTTAAAGCTTGTACACACACCCACACCCCCCCCACACACACTCCCCCCAAGGAGAATGTTACAGAAAACAGAGGGTTTTGTGTATATTTTACATTCTCTGTGGGTGTAAGAAATTGGGGCTACACACCTTGAGAGCCACATTGTGTCTTGCCTTGCAGGAATAAGCGAGAATGCACCAGGAGCCTTCTTTTTACATATACTGTACAATGGCAGCCCCTTCACTTTCCCCTTCACTGGGGAAAACAAGGCCTGCTTCTGCTTCTTCCCAGCACCCCAGGGTGCAACTCACCCAAGGGAGTGGGGATAGGGCTAGAAGAGGGCACAAATCACATTCCCCTCCTCTATACCCTGTGCAAGAACCAAACACATTAGCAGTCATGCTCTGGGCAGAACGGAAAGAGGGACATACTCCTTTCCTCTTCAGTATTGACCCATGAAGAACCCTTGTTCTCATGATTGCTCCAATTGTCCCTCCCTCAGCTTCCTGGGTGGGCAAAGAGCAGCAGATTGCAGCATCCACAGGAAGTTCAGTGTGCACATTCCATCTGGACAGCAGGAAGCTGAGGGCAGGAAAATTCTTGGTGCAGCTCTTCACTGCCTTGTCAGAGGCCTGTGCCTGTCTGGCTTGATCTTGTCCCCAGAGTCTAATAGGATGTCATTTTGGCTCACGGGAGATGTTTAATTTTGCTGACATAGTTACTTTGTATGTGCCATGATGGATGATTGTAAGTTGATGTACAGCTCAAGGAGAGGAGGGGGGAAAAAAACCCTTAAGGTAAACTCCCTATTTTGTCTGTTAGGTTTGGAGGGGTGTTTTGTTTTGTTTTGTTTTAAAGCTAGCCACAGCTGAGTCACTTCTGTCCTGCAGATGAAATGCATGCAGGCTACTGCAAAGCAGTGAACAAACAGCAATATTCTCAGCAGTGCTGATAGGCCCTATTCTGCCAGGGGCTGAGCATCCTCCATTCCAAAGGGAGACTGAGGAATCTCTGCATCTCTCAGCAGATACTCGGCATCTCACAGGATTGGGCCAAAGACGACTGCAGTGGAATGGTACATACTCAGAGGAAGGACAATCCAGTGGTTAGGGCTTGAGACTTAAGAGACCTAGGTTGAATTCCCTGCTTTTCCACAGATTTCCTGTGGAACTTTTGGCAAGTCACTTTGCCTTCTGTGCCTCAGCTCCCGATCTGTAAAATGGAAATAACAGTACTTCCCTATGTCAAAGGAGGGGCAGGGATATGAGGATAAATGTGGTAAGGATAGTGAGGCACTCAGATACTGTGGAGACAGGGGCTATATAAGTTCTTTAGATAGTTACTATTGCTACTACTTTGAAAGTTCCCACTGGGCTGAGATTTTTCAGTCCATATTATGGGGAATACAGATAGAAATGTTTAAAGTGTATCGTCGGGACGGTGTTCTCTTACTGAGTGTCATCTGGACTTCAGAATTGAGGGACTGTCAGGGGGCTTAACTTCAGGTCTAAATGTTTCAAAGGAAGAGATTTTTTTTTAAACTATCCTGCAACTAATTGAATACATGGATTACTTTCAAACTCCCCCTTCCCTCCAGAGCTACGCATCATGCACTTGGAGAGATGATATGGAAAAGATGAGTTCTGGTACAAAAGAGGAAGGGAAAGTACTTGAATAAGAAAACCCAGAACAAAAGCAAAAGAAAAGTGTGGTGTGTCTCTTTCAGTCCTCTTTTTGGAGGGGCATTAGGTGAGTCTGAAAAGGAGGAGAGTTAAGACTTATCGGGGCCTAAAAGCTATGAGAGTGGGCAGCAAGTTGTCTAAGCACATATATAGTCATTTCTTATGCAAGTCCAAATGCATTTATGGTTATCCTGGGTAACCCACAAGCCATGAGACTCGAAGCTAAACTTGGCAATTGTTCCCTGAACAAAACCAACCATGTCTAGAGGAATCTATTTGTCATATTTCTAAGATCCAACACCAATGTATTTAGGTGCCAGAAGCAGACTCTGGCATGTACCTCAAATGTAAATCCCCTTTTGGGTCTCTTTTCCATTGCTCCTTTTGTAGTTGGGGGTTGCTAGTGTTGGATTGAAATAGTATAGCCTGCAAAATATTGTGAGTTTTCGATTACCAAAATACTGTGATCCACCTGGCAAGACAGATGAACAACTCTTGTCTTCTTCTTTGTGTTGCTTATAAAGTTAGTATCCTGAATGCATTTTGCTATCTGCACAGGGCTAGCCAAAAAAAAAAAAAAAAAGTGGGGGCAGATTCTGTCATAGAATTGTAGAAGATTATTGTTGGAAGAGACCTCAGGAGGTCATCTAGTCCAACCCCCTGCTCAAAGCAGGGCCAACACCAACTAAATTATCCCAGCCAGGGCTTTGTCAAGCCAGGTCTTAAAAACCTCTAAGGATGGAGAGTCCACCACCTCCCTAGGTAACCCATTCCAGTGCTTCACCACCCTCCTAGTGAAATAGTTTTTCCTAACCAACCTAGACTTCCCCAACTGAAACTTGAGACCATTTCTCCTTCTTCTGTCATCTGCCACCAAGGAGAACAGCCTAGCTCCATCCTCTTTGGAACCCCCCTTCAGGTAGTTGAAGGCTGCTATCAAATCTCTCCCCCCACTCTTCTCTTCTGCAGACTAAACAAGCCCAGTTCCCTCAGTCGCTCCTTGTAAGTCATGTGCCCCAGCCCTCTAATCATTTTCATTGCCCTTCGCTGGACTGTCTCCAATTTGTCCCCATCCTTTCTGTAGTGGGGAGCCCAAAACTGGATGCAATACGCCAGATATGGGCTCACCAGTGCTGAATAGAGGGGAATAATCACTTCCCTAGATCTGCTGGCAATGCGCCTTCTAATGCAGCCCAATATGCCATTAGCCTTCTTGACAACAAGGGCATACTGTTGACTCATATCCACCTTCTCGTCCACTGTAATCCCCAGGTCCTTTTCTGCAGAACTGCCGCTTAGCCAGTTGGTCCCCAACCTGTAGCAGTGCATGGGATTCTTCCATCCTAAGTATAGGACTCTGCACTTGTCCTTGTTGAACCTCATCATATTTCTTTTGGATCAATCCTCCAATTTGTCTAGGTCACACCTATCCCTACCCTCCAGCATATCTACCTCTCCCCTCAGGTTAGTATCATCCGTGAACTTCATGAGGGTGAAATCCATCCCATCATCCCAATCATTAATGAAGATGTTGAACAAAACTGGCCCCAGGACCGACCCCTGGGGCACTCAGCTTGATACCGGCTGCCAACTACACACTGAGACATTGAACACTACCCGTTAAGCCCAACGATCTAGCCAGCTTTCTATCCACCTTATAGTCTAGTCATCCAATCCATACTACTTTCACTTGCTGGCAAGAATACTGTGGGAGACTGTAACAAAAGCTTTGCTAAAGTCAAAGTATATCATGTCCGCTGCTTTCCCCATATCCACAGAGCCAGTTATTCCATCATAGAAGGCAATCAGCTTGGTCGGGCATGACTTGCCCTTGGTGAATCCATGTCAACTGTTACTGATCACCTTCCTCTCCTCCAAGTGCTTCAAAATGGATTCCTTGAGGACCTGTTTCATGACTTTTCCGGCGACTGAGGTGAGGCTGTAGTTCCCTGGATTCTCCTTCTTCCCCTTTTTAAAGATGGGCACTATATTTCCTTTTTTCCAATTGTCCAGGACCTCTCCTGATCGCCACAAGTTTTCAAAGATAATGGCCAATGTCTTTACAATCACATTAGCCAACTCCCTCAGCACCCTCAGATGCATTGCATCCGACCCCAGGCACTTGTGCATGTCCAGCTTTTCTAAATAGTCCTCAACCTGTTCTTTCACCACTGCAGGCTGCTCACTTCCTCCCCATACTGTGCTGCCCAAGATCTGGAGCTGACCTTGTCTGTGAAGGCTGAGGCAAAAAAACATAGAGTACGTCAGCTTTTTCCAGATCATCTGTCACTAGGTTGCCTCCCCATTCATTAAGGGTCCCACACTTTCCTTGACCGTCTTCTTGTTGCTAACATACCTGTAGAAACCCTTCTTGTTACCCTTCACATCCCTTGTTAGCTGAAACTCCAGTTGTGCTTTGGCCTTTCTGATTATACCCCTGCATGCTTGAGCAATATTTTTATACTCCTCCCTATTCATCTGTCCAAGTTTCCACTTCTTGTGAACTTCCTTTTTGTGTTTAAACTCACCGAAGACTTCTGTGTTAAGCCAAGCTGGTCGCCTGCCATATTTGTTGTTCTTTCTGCACATCAGGATGGTTTGTTCCTGTGCCCTCAATAAGGTTTCTTTAAAATAGAGCCAGCTCTCCTGGACTCCTTTCCCCCTCATATTAGCCTCCCATGGGATCCTGCCCATCATTTCCCTGAGGGCATCAATGTCTGCTTTTCTGAAGTCCAAGGTCTGTATTCTGCTGCTCTCCTTTCTTCCTTTGGTCAGGATCCTGAACTCGACCATCTCATGGTCCCTGCTGCCCAGGTTGCCACCCACTTCTACTTCCCCTACCAATTTTTTCCTGTTTGTGAGCAGCAGGTCAAGAGGAACACAGCCCCTAGTTGGTTCCTCCAGCACTTTCATCAGGATGTTGTCCCTAACACTCTCCAAAAACTTCCTGGATTGTCTGTGCACTGCTGTATTGATCTCCTAGCAGATGTCAGGGTGATTGAAGTCCCCCATGAGAACCAGGGCCTGTGAACCTGTCCTCGGTTAAAGTCAATGATTTGCTAACATCTAGCAGAACATAGAATTTGGCTCAGTGAAAGTAAATGTCCACATAGCAGTTGTCAAAAATGAACGTTGCTCACAAAATAAGGTGTCGGTTTTAGCTCCTGGCAATGACTATTAAAAACAAGCTGTGGTTCTCTAGCTCTGAGGTTCACAAACATCACAGAGCAAACTGCATAAAGCTGAAGTGGAAAACGTACAGCTTGTATCCCAAACTCATGCTCCTGGTATTTCTGTCATACAATATTAAGCCAATTTTCTCTGAAGCAGTGAGAGAGATACTAACCCAAACATTGGAGACACCACGTGAGGGGCATCAAAACTCCAGCAGGGCTGCACTGGCAACAAGCCAGTAGTCTAAGAGACTGAGCTAATGTTCATATCTAAGTTTACATTATTTGTTAATGCTAACTGAACACGGACATAATGTTTGCTTAGAGCCTAACTCTTCTTGTATTCGCACAGATGCATGTGTGTCAATGAGAGTAGAATTTGGCCATGAGATGGATGAAACTGTTTGGTGCTTGAGATCACCAATAATAACCTGCAGCCTCTCAACTTCATCCTTGCCCTCCAGCTACAATGGGACTTCATTTTAGGATGCTCTAGGCTGGAGGTTGCGTGTCTCTACAACTGCTTCCTGGTGAGTAGTGATAAATCTATCAGTGACACAGATGGGAGAGACAGGTCCTGAGCCCTTGGGAGTAAGGTCAAGCCTTGACTAACAGGATATTACTCTGGTCATACAGTACATCAGATGGATGAGCGAGTTCATATAAAATAAGAAATGATCCCATCTCATTTAAAAAGAGCAAAATATGTGCTGATATTGGATTTAATTTCACTTGTGTCTCCACTTCATGCTTGTAGCTGGAAGTGGAAATACCAAAACACCAGGAGAGAGATTATTCTTAATCACCATATTTCTGGCCCAACAGAATCCAGGTACATATATACTTCACTGGGAACACAGATAAGTAGCCTCCAAACTAGACATGGTCCCAAAACAGAACACAGCATCCCAACTCCAGTTTGCAGCTCAGGATAGGAATTTTGCCTCTCAGGCCTAAATGCAGTCTCCCTCCTGCTTTTCTTTACTGTCACTTCACCCACCCCTACATTTCTACTCTGCCTTATTCAAGCTGATTTCATGTTCTTTCTATTAATGGGGTTGTTCCCAGCTGCCAGGAAGCAAGTTCTGCTAATAGACTGTCTGGGTTCTGAAGCCAGCGTGTATCATGTGCATTTTCTCTTCCTGCCTGCAGCACTGCTGACATGGTTTGTGTTACAGAACCTTTTCATGTCTAAAATGAGTGTAGCTGCAGAAAATAGAAAGATTCATATTGTGCCAATGCACAAAGGAATTGAGTAAATCTACTTAGTGATACAAAAAAGCATAATAAATAGTTTTGTTAGGAAGTTGGTGGATGCTTCAGGTAACAAATTTGACAATGATGTAGGAAGTGTCAGTAATTTTCCTGTTACATGATTGGCAAATTGGCAGGAAGAATAATAGGCAGCTTGATACAGGAACCTAAATACGTGGCCTGATTTTTCCATCCCCATTTCCCCTTCCTCCCCAGAGGTAGTTCTCCTATTTGACGTGACTCAGCTAAGGTCATGGAACAAGTCAGTTACAGAGCATGGAATAGCTAGGATTCCTCACTCCCAATCCCTTGGGCTGACAGCCAGACCATACTTCCCTCCCACTCACGCCTGGTAAAAGAATAACAGCATTCCTATATTACAGCTAAATGATTAACTGAAATAATTCTTCAGGTGCCAATAGAAGTCATTACAATTTGCCCAGTGCCTCTTCATGCAGGCTTATGGGGACAAGAAGGAGCCATGAAGTTCCAACTATCCTAATCATATGTCTTTTGATCACTTCACTACTTCTATCAGCTCCTCAGTAGAATTTTTTTATTTTTTTTTTTTAATATAACAACCTCCACTTTCTTCTATGATGGGAGCCAACTTGAACAATAAAACCTCAGCAACAAGGAGACTCACATCCCCTTTTGCTCAAATTCCCGAAAAGAAAATGGCAGTCAGCCTTAACTGTAACTCTTGCAGAGTAAAAAGAAAAGGAGTACTTGTGGCACCTTAGAGACTAACAAATTTATTAGAGCATAAGCTTTCATCGGATGCATCCGGATGAAGTGAGCTGTAGCTCACGAAAGCTTATGCTCTAATAAATTTGTTAGTCTCTAAGGTGCCACAAGTACTCCTTTTCTTTTTATCGATACAGACTAACACGGCTGCTACTCTGAATCTTGCAGAGTAGTTAATTTAACCTCCTCCAAGTGATATTCAGAACACATTTAGTGCTGCTGAGGATGCCTTTCTTCACAGTATGGTGCCTGTCAGGTGTCTTCAATTTGGAGAATGTAGATCAATCAATACCGTTAATGGTACTGCAAACAGAGATATTGGGGTGTTTCATCTAGAAGATGCTATCTACTGAAAATAATCTGGTTTATGACATTGATCATGATAAATAGGCTGTTATATCAGTCCAAGATGAGAACTTATAACAGTGTGAAAAGGAATGAGCTGAACACAAGTCATGTGGCACAACTCTAGACGTTCCTGACTGTGACATGATTGACTAGCTGGTATGTTTCTCTCTCCTCTCCCACACACACACGCGCACATGCCTCCCGCCCCCCCCCCCCCCCCCCCGCAAAGACTTGCTGTAGTTTGTATATCCCTCCACCTCCCCTTATTCTGTGCTCTTTTGTAGTCAGAGCTGTTCACAGAAGTTCTGAAAGCTACATATCATAGAACATCACAGAACTGTCTGTTGAAAGCTCCAGGTGGAAGTTTTGGATTGGGGGCGGGCGGGAGGGGGGAAGGGAGAGTCATTGAGTGTTGAGGTTAGGGATGGCACATGCACGTTGGATTTTCATTATAGATCTCATCCTGTGCCAAATTTGAATTCAGTGGCAAAGATCCCATGAACTATAATGGTATAGGATCAAATTTTAGGTATGGGACAGCTGGGATTAAAGCCCTGCTGGAACAGGTCCCAAGGTGAATCTAATGTTATAATCCCAGGCAACAACTAGGATAAATACATTCTGGAAGAGGGAGTAATTATGGCTGGACTAAGGTCTGGATGGCATACAAATTGAGTATAATAATTAGAGATAAATGAATTATTTTCATTAAGTAATATACTAGATGAACTAGTTTAACCTCTTTCTCTGCTTGTGCAATGCCCCAAAGCAGACCCGTTTTCACAAATTTACTTGTTAATCAAATGCATTTGACAGCATTTTTAAAATGTCTGCATTGACTGTGATTCATTTGAGCATTCAGTACTCAATACATTGAGTCATGTGGGTTAGTTGTGATTGCTCATATAAATCAGAGGGGCTTTTCTTTTATAATCTTATGTCTTCTCTTATACTCTTAAAGAAATTTCTGTTATCTTGAAGAAGTAACTGCAGTTTTGAATCATAGGCAGAGGTATCCATTTAGGGAGATATAATAGGTAAACATGGTGAGGGAGATTGAGGAAAAGATTAAACCTTTTCCTTTATGGGCCACAATAGACCTTTCCTGAAGCATCACTCCTAGAAAAAATAGGTTACTATAAGAATTATTGGCTGGGTACAGAGTTTAAATATAATCTTCCCCATGGCATTCATACAAAGTAAGGGCTGTGCATGGTCTTAGGCATAAATGATCAATTGCATGCCTCTGTGTGAATGTGCTATGCTTTTGTCAAGGGAGTTTGTGCATTTGCTATGCTAAATTATGTTCCATATAAAATGTAGTGTCTGCCTTCACTGATCATCAGCTCCAGTGAGGAGAAAGGAGAGGATGGAGCAATCTGTCTGCCAAAAACACAGGTTTAAGTTCCATAAAGACACAAGGGATCAGTCCTAACAATGCCACCAGCATAGCTTCATCCAGCAACCTGTTCCTTCTGCTAGTCATAGGCCATAGGGAAACTCCACAAAGAGCTGCTGAAAATATTAAAATATTGTTCTGTTTAACCTAGCAGGCAGGGGGCTGTCATTTAAATCTAAAGGGTGTGGCGGTGCAGTTTGCCTAGGTAGAGGCTGATGGATGTGATAACAGTACACATGCATCTGGGGGAGAGGGATGAATCTAGCAGTGATACATCTGAGTCATTCTGACATTGCTGCAAAGCCAGTTACTCAAGAAAATATGGAGAAGGAGCAGGAAGGTACTGATTTGAAATGCCATTTAGAAGGAAGTAGTAGAAATATGAGGAACTTGCTGTAGGATGCTAACTTCTATTATGATAAATATTATACAATAATATATATATATATATAGCAGCTTCTAGCACCACCGAGCAGACCGGGGCTCCAATGTGCTAGGCACTGTGCATATCCATAGTGAGAGTCAGCGCTTGTGCCAGAGAGCTTACACCCTTAATACACAGGACAAAGAATGATAAGGGCATCAGGCACAGAGAGGGGAAATAATTTGTCCAAATTCACCAAGCAGGTTAGTGACACAGCTGGGAATAGAACCCAGCTCTCCTAAGTCCCATGTGTGAAGTATTCTACTTCAATGATGTCCAAAACTAAAGAACACATACTGTCAAGGGATTGTGCAGGGAGAAATTGGTACTGGAACTAGCAAGGCTATATAATAGTAGGAATAGAGTTTTCTACCCAACAATCTCTACCGCTTCATAACAGCAACAAGCAGCGGGACCAAGTACAGTACCTAAAACATATCAATGGCAGAAATCATGTAGCTGGGTTTTTTAAAAACTTATTTGGCCAACTGATGATTAACTGTGGAACTGACCCAAACAGTTGGTTACTTCCTATTGCTGAATCAGGAGGTCCAGAAGGAGGTGAGAGGCAGACCAGCTGAAAGTCTGAGTAAAGATATAATGGATAAAAAATAGGGGTGACATCATGTTAGGGGGTCTACGGTATACCACCACATCAGAAAGAGAAGGTGGATGTGGCATTTCTAGAACAAATCACACACATATCCAAAACACAAGACCTGGTAATAATCAGGGACTTTAACTACCCAGACATCTGTTGGAAAAATAACATGGCAAAACACAGAATTTCTAAGTTCTTGGAATGTATTGGGGACTACTTTTTGTTTCAGAAAGTGGAGGAAGTAATGAAGGGGACAGCCATTTTAGTCTTGGTTCTGAGCAACAGGGAGCAATCAGTAGTGAATCTGAAGGTGGAAGGCAATTTGGGTGAAAGTGACCATGAAATGAATGATTTCATGATTCTGAGGAAAGGGTGGAATGAGAGCAGCAGAATAAGGACAATGGATTTCAAAAAAGCAGACTTTAACAAACTCAGAAGTGGTAAGAAAATCTAAGGGGAAGGATCTTCAGGAGACCATTTTCTCAAGGATACCATAGTAAAGGCACAACTGCAAATTATCCCTAAGCAAAGGAAAGATAGGAATAATAGTAAAAGGCCAATATGGTTCCACCAGGAGCTCTTTAATGACCTGAAAATCAAAAAGGAATCCTACAAACAGTGGAAACATGAATAGATTGCTAGGGAGAACTAAAGGATAGCACAAGCATATAGAAACAAAATCAGAAAGGCTAAGGCACAAAATGAGTTACTCCTAGCAAGGAACATAAAAGGGAATAAGAAGCAGTTATTTAAATATATTAGGAACAAGAGAAAAACTAATGAAAGTCGAGGTACTCTGCTTAGTAGGGAAGGAGAGCTAATAATTGATGTCAAGAAAGCTGATGTGTTTAATGCTTATTTTGCTTCTGTCTTCACTTAAAAGGGTGAGATGACCAGATGCTCAACACGATTAATATTAACAACAAGGGGGGAAGGAATGCAAGCCAACATAGTGAAAGAATAAGTTAAGTAATATTTAGATAAGTTAGATGTATTCAAGTCAGCAGAGCCTGATAACATTCATCCTTAAGTACTTAAGGAACTAGCTTATGCAATCTAGGAATCGTTAGCAATTAGCTTTGAGAGCTCCTGGAGGATAGGTGTGGTTCCAGAAGACTGGAGAAGGGTAAACATAGTACCTATCTTGAAAAAAGGGAGCAAAGAGGACCTGAGGAATTATAGACCAGTCAGCCTTTAATACCTAGAAAGATACTAGAACAAATTATTAAACAGTCAACTTGTAAGCACCTGTAGAATAATAGGGTTATAAGGAATAGCCAGCATGGATATGTCTAGAACAAATCCTGCCAAACCAACCTAGTTTCCTTCTTTGACAGGGTTACTGGTCTAATGGACAGAGGAAGCTGTAGATGTGCTATATCTTGATTTTTAGTAAGGCTTTAGACACAATCCCACATCACATTTCCCTAGTTTGTTTGTCAGAATGTCATCTAGATGAAATTACTACAAGATGGGCACACAACTGGTTAAAAGATTGTACTCAAAGAGTAGTTCTCAATGGTTCGCTGTCAAACTGGGTGGGCGAATGTCATGGGGACCTGCAAGGGTTGGTCATTGGTCTGGTACTATTCTATATTTTCATTAATGACTTGGATAATGGAGTGGAGAGTATGCTTACAAAATTTGCAGATGACTCCAAGCTGGGAGGCATTGTAAGCACTTGGAGGACAGGATTAGAATTCAAAATGACCTTGATAAATTGGAGAATTGTTCTGAATTCAACAAGATGAAATTCAATAAAGACAAGTGCAAAGTAGTTCACTTAGGAAGGAAAATTTAAATCCCCAACTAAAAAATGGGGAATAGCTGACTAGATGGTAGTACTGCTGTAAAGATTCCGGGGACTAAAGTGGATCACAGTGTGATGCAGTAATGAAAAAGGCTAATATAATTCTGGGGCATATTAAGAGGAGAGTAATATGTAAGACATGGGAAGTAATTGTCCCACTTTATGCATCAGCTGGAGTACTGTGTCAAATTCTGGGTACCACACTTTAGGAAAGATGGAGACAAATTGGAGAGAGTTCAAATGAGAGCAACAAAAATGAGAAAATGTTCAGAAAACTTGACCTGTGAGGAAAGGTTAAAAAAACTGGGCATGTTTAGTCTTGAGAAAAGACTGAGGAGGGACCTGATAACAGTCTTCAAATATGTTAAGGACGGTTATGAAGAGGACTGTGATCAGTTGTTCTCCATGACCACTGAAGTGAGGACAAGAAGTAATGGGAATAATCTACAGCAAGAGAGATTTAGGGTAGATATTAGGAAAAGCTTTCTAACTATAAGGGAAGTTAATTTTGGAATTGGCTTGCAAAGGAAGTTGTGGAATCCCCATCGTTGTAGGTTTTGAAAAACAGGTTGGACAAACACCTTTTATTTGATCCTGCCACAGAGCAGGGTGCTGGATTTGATGACTTCTCATGGTCCTTTCCAGCCCTCCATTTCTATGATTCTGTAATCTGCACAAAGCACAATTCTAACAACATCTATGCATTATCCCAGGTGGAGGGCAAGCCATTGTTGTGTCTGACAATACAGAACCTTTTCTTCAGATTCATTTTCTGTATCTGTCTCTGGTACCTTGTGAGGTCTCTCTCTCTATACCCGTCTCCCTCTTTCTTTCCTTTCTTTGATCTCTTCCTGCTCAAGGTTATTTCCCGCCCCATACACATCCCCTTCTCCATTCCTAGTATTTGCTCCACTCTGCTGGTCTCTGCAGCTATAGCATTTAAGCTGAATACCTGAAAAACTTGTATTAAAATATCAGTCCTGGAGAACATGGAACTCTGGCTCATGCCACTGTGACAAAACTTATTCTTAGCTGTATCTTGCCAAACGTTTCCCCTGCTGTGTCCTTTAATTTCAATTGTTAAGCAGATGTTCAGACACTTGAGTTCAGTGAAGTCCCTCCTTCCCTCAACAGGCCATCAGTAATCGAAATCCATCACTGATTTAGTTGCTTTGGAAAGAATATTAATGTTAAATTCCTGCCTATTAGAGAAGACCTGTCCTACTAAGATTGTTGAGACTTGCAGGCAGCCTCTGCTGCTTTTCCCTCTATAAACATCATCAGAGCTACTTAAGCTAATTAATTACAGGCTCAAGGACATTAATACCTCAAGATTTATGTACTAGGCACAAATGATGAAATACAGCTATTGGTACTACATTTATGCTGGATCTTTAAAGCAACATATTGTCAGGTTTTGAATACTAATATTTGAAAATTAGTGGAACTTGACACTTTTCCCCAGGAGATATGATTAAGCATCTTTTTATCAGAAACTTTCACAGTCAGGATGGCTGACTAAACCTGCTCTAAGATACTGTGATGGGGTGTACCAGCTCCGAAAGAGTTAACTCTGCATTGCAGGCTGAGGAAGCCCTGCCCCTCCAACTCTGCTGGGCTTTCTCAGGCTGGAGGCAGAGTATAAAAGGAAGCAGCCCAACTCAGTCAGGGCAGGTTGCTGAAAGGGGAGGATGCAGACTGCAGGCTCTCTCCAGGGAGCTGATACAGGCCTCGACTGCAGAGCCATGGCACGCAGAGTTCCAGCCGGACTCCAGGCTGCCTGACGAGCCCAGAGAAGAGACCGCACTGGGAGGAGCTATGCCACTTGAGGACGCCAGAGAACATGGGGAACCGTGGAGCATCGCTGAGGAGAAAGGGTAGGAAGAAGTCCAGGGGGCTTAGACTCTTCTCCGGTGCGTGAACCGGGGAACCAGTCAGCATGTTTTGGGAGGATCCCCGCTGACTTTGTGGTGAGTACCACCACCGCCGCCTGGGCCGGGACTCGGAGGAGCAGGGAAGGCCCGAGTCCCCCTACCCTGGGTGCCACACACCCTTAGGTGGCGTCCCACTTCCCTAATGAGCCAATAGGCCACACGGCACCCCAGAAGTGGCAACCTTTGTTGACCCTGGCCTTTAGGCCATGCTGTCCTGAGCTCTGTTGACTCTAGACATTGGACCACGCAGCTCTGTGTGGAAAGGCAGCTTTATGGACTCCAGTCACTAAGCAGTATTACCATGTTTTATAGTAAGGGTCATCAGCATAGGACCTAACTGGCTGTGGTACAGCCTCTGCCCTTTCTTTTGATCCATGTGACCCGAGACCCCATGACAGATACCTAGGTAACTAATTCTACCTTTGCTTCCATTAAACCTAGAAAATGCTAGGGCTGATTGCTGCAAGGTGATATGCAACTTCAGGAGGTATTGAGCTCTTTGAGCTTCTGTTGGCTTTGAGCCCTCAGTGATCATAAGCATTACTTGCAACCACATTGATGACTGAAGAGATAAAGTAGTTTACTAGAAGACATCATCTTCCCTCTAGAAGCCATAATCACCAGTAATGAACTTATGGGTCTAAATTCAGAGGTGAGCGTAAGTCTAAATTCAGAGGTATTTCTAGAGATATTAAGTTGGTGCAACTTGCATCATCTTCCGTACCCTTTCCCATGATCATTAACATTACACAAACTTAGACTCTGTCTACCATCTCTTAGACTTGGATTCACACACACTCACCAGTGTGTGCCTTGCCTTACATATCACCTCAGAATTGATCCCACAGAATATAAGGGTCTCATCCTGTTCCTTACAATTCAATGGCAAAATTCCCATTGACTTCAGTGGTACAGAATGGAGTCTTAAATGCATCTTAAGTAGTGTAATGTGAAGACCCAGGGTCCAAAAGAAGGAGGAATGTAACAAGCACAGTAACTAGCTGAAGGATGCAAGAACATGTAAGGGTTTGTCTACATCAGTGGTTCCCAAAGCCGGTCTGCCACTTGTTCAGGGAAAGCCCCTGGTGCGCTGGACCGGTTTGTTTACCTGCCGCGTCCACAGGTTTGGCTGATCGCAGCTCCCACTGTCTGCGGTTCGCCCTTCCAGGCCAATGGGGGCTGTAGAAAGTGGCATGGGCCAAGGGAAGTGCTGGCCGCCCTTCCCGCAGCCCCCATTAGACTGGAGCAGCGAACTGCGGCCAGTGGGAGCCACGATCAGCCAAACCTGTGGACGCAGCAGGTAAACAAACCGGTCCAGCGTGCCAGGGGCTTTCCCTGAACAAGCGGCAGACTGGCTTTGAGAACCACTGGTCTACATCATAGGCGCTGACTCCATGGGTGCTCCAGGGCACAAGCACCCATGGAAAAAAATAGAGGGTGCTCAGCATCCACCAGACACAGTTGTTTGGTGAGGTCCCAGGGCTGGCCACCAATCTGCTGTTCAGTGGCTGGTGGGAGGTGCTTGGGGGACAGCAGAGAGGAGCCTGCGGTGGGTGGAGGGGCTTTGTGGGAGAGCACTGAGAGGAGCAAGCGAAGGGCAGGAGGGGCGGAGCGGGGTTGGGAAGAGGCGGAGAGAGGGTGGGGCTTCAGGGAAAAGGTGGACTGGGGTGGAGCAGGGGGTGGAACACCCACTGGGAAAAATAAAGGTCGGCTCCTATGGTCTATATGGCAAATGAGTGCATGGCAAACCAGAGTATGAATTTACAGCACATCAGCTAGCTACGCAGCGATTCATTGTGTAGATACTGCTACAGTGCAGTGAAAGTCTTGGAGTGCACTGAAAATTCACAACCTGGCTTCCTGCACAGTAACTCATCATCTAGACAAGCCCTTAGTTATGGCAGACCACTCCCTGTCATAATTCATGCTCTATTCCAGCTCCTTGCCATGTGGCCTCTGATTTAGATTCAATAAATAGGTGCAAGTAGGTCTAAGGCCCAGATTTTAAAGGTATTTAGGCATTGCAATGCTGAGCACACCAATGCCTAACTGATTTAGGAGCCTAAATATCATTTGCAAAGGGAGCCAAAATGCCATTGGCTGATCACATTAAATGACTATAATGACCAACAGGGTGTAGAACGACTCCAATATTATTATTTATATTTACGTTACAGTTATGCCTAGGGACCCCAACCAAGGCTGGGACCCCATTGTGCTAGGCACTGCATATACTCACAGTAAGGTGTTGTCTACACTGTGCCGCTACACACAGCTGTGCTGCTAAAAGAGAGCTCTCCTGCCAACAAAAAACTTCCACCCCCCAACAAGTGGCAGCAGCTTTGTTGGCAGGGGTGTGCTTCTGTTGACAAACCACTGTTAACACCGGCGCTTTTCATTGGCGAAACTTTTGTCAATTGGGGTGTGTTTTTTCTTATTGTTGTTTTTTAACACCGCAAATGACAAGTTTTGCCAACAAAGTTCCAATGTCGACAAAGCCTAAAAGTCAGTCCCTGTCTCCACCTAAGTAGGTAAGGGAGACAAAGTAAAAATTACCCGTTTTAGGGGTAGTGAACCGATGAGGCACAGAAAATTTAAGTAACTCACCAAAGTCACATAGGAAGCATGTGGCACAGATCTCCCGCATGCCAGTCCCTGCCTTAACCACAAGCTCATCCATCCTCTCATCATCTCATCTATTAATAGCTGGAAGCAGATGATGTCAATAAAGTGTTTAGTGTCCTATAAATATGGATTGCACTCCTTAGGACTGCACTGAAAAAGAGACTGTAAACCAGTCTTAAAATTTTGTAATACATTGTCCACTTATCCTACAAAAGAAGCTATGCTACATGATTACTTTCAATTTCATTTATAAAATTAAATCACCAATATCATACCATACAAATGGCCATATGCGGGATGGAGATTTGGATTATAACAGATGAGATGTATATGAAATCTGTGAAGTCACCAGTAGGGACATTAATTACATCTGAATTATTGGCAGACTTTGCCCATCTTCAATATTTTTTTGTCAAATGGAAAAATCTAGTTTAACCTTTGGATATAAAAATGCAAATAAAAGATGGCTGATCAACAGGAGCTACAAATATCTAGCCAGCATTTTCTTAAAATAAGCTAATTTATTTGGACCACTAAATTGGACCAGTATTTTGGGATAGAATTTGAAATGAAGTGTGTTCCCAGTTTTCAGTCTAGTTAAGGGTGAACAAAAGTCCACATCATAAAACCTGCAATCACTATTGATGCAGCATTAGTATTAATGATGGGTGAAACTTAAATGACCGAGAAGCTGAGTTTAAATAAACCTCAAAATATTGCCATTAATAAATATTTATATTATAATGTCCAAGGCCCCAGTCAAGATTAGGATTTCATTGTGTCAGGTGCTGTACAAACACATGTGAAGATCAGGCCAGTACGTCCCTCGACCCGTGCCACTTCCAGCAGCTCCCATTGGCCTGGAGCAGCGAACCGTGGCCACTGGGAGCCGCAATCGGCCGAACCTGCGGACGCAGCAGGTAAACAAACCAGCCCGGCCCTCCAGGGGCTTTCCCCGCACAAGCAGCAGAACAAGTCTGGGAACCACTGCTTTAGATAAATATTCAAATTTTTTTTTCTTTTGCAGTTTAGATAATAAATGCGCTCTCTTTCATCTTCCATCTCTGTCCATGTCCAGCTCTTTGCTTGTTATCCTCCTTTTAACCCATCCAGATTTTCCTTTCTCTCCTCCATTTAATCCTTCAGTTATCCTAACCACCTTCCCAAATTGCTCTTTTTATCCCTGACCATCAAGCTCTGCAGAGAAATGTCTGTGCTGGGCTTGTATATCATGAGTGATCAGGTCTCCTTGCCCGGGGAATAATAGAATGTAATCTCCCATCCAGTCTTGATGGGCCCTGAAGTCCTTGGTATTCGAAGATTGTGACTAGCCTAGAAGAGATTGCCATATTAACTGTAACCCCAGTATAGGTTTCTGTAAGTGCAAGAAGCCTGTGGGGACCAGAAGGACAGACAGAGAGTTCTTATCTTACCTACCTTGGAGGGGTGCTGTGAGACTTCATAAACTAATGTTTTATAAGATGCTTTGATATCCTTAGATGAAAGGTGCTAGAGAAAAGCAAAAATTGTATCTGCTAAATTTATCTCAAGACTTGGGTTCCACTCAGGCTGAGTCCTTCTGTTCTCCAGACCAGGTCTGCAGTGATTCATTAACTCTGGGCTGGATTGGCCAGAACTGGAGGGCTTTGTAAGCAAAGAATAACATCCAAATGCATAAGAGATGATTTTCCATCATAGTTTTGCACTTTTGTATAGACTTTGCTCAGTCACACCTTCCATTTTGGTGCACTGAATGCTCTCTGATCATTTAAATGCTGTCTGCTGCATGCCTGCATATACATGAAGTAGTGCTTCTGCTGAATTGACCTAGGTAGCTTATGGGATTGCAACCTTTTTACTCCTTGCTGAAAGGAATGAATTGTTACATTCTGCCTATCCCTCAATAACTCCATTTTCATTCTGACTAGCACGAAGAGGAAAAGGGTAAATAATTTGCTCTTTTTATCCTCCTTCATATTTGTGTTCAGTGTATCAAATTAAAAAGGTTACTTGTCCTGATGTTCATACAGAGGTAGCAATTTCCTTTTTGTGTGTTTCAGTTAAAAGCTTCTGCAGGAAAAAATCAACACTGGCCTGTTTGTGTTTGAATATATTAACTTGTTTGTCTCCAATATTGTGTATAACATCTAATAATGAACATCCCTTCATCCGTGTTTTCATGGGTAAAGTGGCACATAGGATGTGAATCAGCCAGCACTCTGGAAATACTAACTATTTGTACCCTAGGCTCTTGAAGATGAATGAGAATCAAAGAAGGTGCCGGATCCCAATGTGTCAGATAAAATTAAGTCACCTTCTTTTGAGGAGAGGGGATGTTGCAGACACCGTATGTGCAAAGCATTCTCAGGCAGGAACTAAATGAATCCTTCAGCAGCAATGTACCATTTCACAATTACCAAGCAGTCACAGATGAAGCAGTCAAGGGATTAAAGTATTATTCATTTTACCTGCCTAAGGATAGGAAAAAAATTTACCTAATTTCTCAAAGGATAATTCCATCCAATGACCACCTAAAAGGTTGCAGGAATTGGATACTGAGTCCAAAGACGTATTCTGAGGGGAAAAAACCTATATTCCTGCAAAAATCTGTTATAGGTATTAATATTGCATAGTTAAGCACACAACAGTCAGAAAATAACAAAGTTAAGTTTTCACTTTGGTGTAAAGTGCTCGATTTGCCTGAATGAGTGGCTGACTCTAAAACCTACTGCTCTAGTGTGTTCCCTATTGATGCTACCCCACCAGTGAAAAGGAGGGAGAGGTTTTACTGCCACCGCCCCATCATGGCTCGGCTCAGATGGATGAGGACCAAATCTTCCCTTTTCTGATTTCTGCCATCCAGGAAGAGGTGGGATCATGGGCTGGCACTGCAAGAGAGCCCTTATGTCGGGGTGTGCCAAGCATCCTGGATTATTTTAATCTGACCCTGCTGCCTGAGGGATACCAGCTAGTGCTGCTATTTTTGCTGAATGAACCCAAGAGGGAATGTCTAGTTGGGGTGGGGAAGGGGCCATAGCTTTGCCCCCCTGTATCAGCTAGTGCCAGGAAATTGTACCGGAGGAGTGCAAGATTATCCTCTATAATGATGATCTAGGAACTCATGCAGGAAAGGGCTTTTAGGGACCATGATGAAGCATTATACCTGTAGTAGTCAAAGCTCAGAGCCTTCCGTGACCATGGCTCAGGCATTGTACCCACTTCCTCTGCTTCCTACCCTCAGAAGAACTCCTGCTCCTTGAGCCACAATATAGACCTCAGAGAGTAGTAGATCTGCAGATCTCCTGGTCACTTCAGGAGAGGATATGTGCTCCATCCTTCCAGGTGTAGGGAGAATGTCATGTATGAATGGAAGACAGGGAGTTCCAGAGAAAGTAAATATATATACACACACCAGTTTTTCATTCCTAAGCATACCACAGTACACAGCCAGACCATCTATAGGAATCACTAAAATACCACTGTCAAGTATCAGGGGGTAGCCGTGTTAGTCTGTATGCACAAAAACAACAGGGAGTCCAGTGGCACCTTAAAGACAAACACATTTATTTGGGCATAAGCTTTTGTGGGTAAAAAACCCCACTTCTTCAGCTTTAAGGTGCCACTGGGACTCCTCCCAGTCACTTCTGGGACAGAAGATGGCAGCCACTGTATGCTAAAGTGAAGAATAATTTCTGCAAATGAAAAACAGAAGAAAGTACACAGAGAGCTTTTGTTGCTAATTTGCTTTACTTTTTAGGTTGGTAGATTGTAATCCATGGAAATGGTGGTTGGCAAGATTTAGCCTTTCCCTTGAAAAAAGCGTCATGGGATTGTCCGTGGAGTCCATTTATATGGGATGCTAAATACAGCCCTTCTGGAAGTAGAGAGCCCCCCAGTGGCATGCCATGAAATTAGTTCAATAGTAACTCAGAGAAAAGAGTGCTATCTTCCTAGAGACTTATTCATCTCACTTCCAGCAATTGTATTTTCACTGATGGTCTCCCATCCTATGCTGATGAATCTTGTGAGATCTGATGAGAGCAGAGTACAAAGATAATTGTCCAAAACACCACTTTGACGGTATTTTTTTTTTCTGGGAAAAGGAAAACTTATTTCTCAAAACAAAAATACTGGCCATATTTTCATCAGTCTTGTTGCTATATATTTTTAAGAAGTGACGCTTTAAGAACGCTTATTCATTAAATGCGGAGAACTGGCCAAAAAACAATGTCAAGCATCTGAAACTTACAAATACCCTTTCCTGGCAATAAACAGCGAGTCATTGAAGGAATATACTGTGAATGGGCCAAATGCCATTCTGCTCCCTGTAGGTGCACAATGGTTAATCATTACATATGCAAAAACCTGTCAGTTTTAACTGCTTGTAAAATATCTCCAAATGTAAGCAAATGGCCAATCATCTGAAATGCCTGATTTACAATCCCTTTCCCAATAAAATAACCAAAAAATGTAATATAATGATCCTTTATGCTTATATCTCCCTCTATTTAAGGATATCAAATCATATTACAAACATTAATCAAGTCTCATGACTCTCCTGAGGTGAGCACCAACATTTCTTATGCCCATTTTCAACACCATGAGTGTGTGTTGGTCTTGATGAAAGCTGCGTTATTGGCAGAACTTGAGGTTTACAGGATCCACAGTGCAAATACAGCAGGGGCAACAGCAGAGGATTATGCCTTTCCATCCAGATTAAACATTAAACCTTTTCCTGAAGAGGCCACCTTTGCGAAGACTGCCAACAAGTGTGTCATTTGTGAAGCGGAGTCTTGCACTATAGATCTAAACCAACTAATGCTTGTCACATCTGACACCAAACAACCATCAGATGGTAAGTTTTCAGGCGCTAGACTGAATCTGAGCTGGTAAACTGGAGATGAAAAGTGCTATTTCCCATTACCAATCTCCTTATTGTACCAGTTTTACAGATGAGTAAAGAAAGGTAATTTGTCTAAGGTCATTCAGAAATCCAGGAATAGAACCAAGTAGTTTGATCCAGTACTTAGATGAAACATATTTAAAAACTGCAAACAAAATAACATAATAGATATAAATAGATCAGCATATAATGAAATATATACACCCAAAAGACAAGACTAAATAGAATACAGATGATCTTAAAAAAAAGACAATCGAGGGGAGAGATGTGTAACTGCACACTTGCTCAGTATGGTACTGTCGTTTGTCAGTAAGGAGAAAATTAATGATAGCTTCTAGGCTGTCTCACTTTCTTTCAAAACATAAGTTTGCATCAAAAGACAGAGTTATTTGTAATAGCACATGTGTTCTTATTTAGCCAGCCTTTAAACAATGCAGCCACAACCCTTTTCCAAGTACTTGTGGCTTAGCTTCATGACTAACTGTGGTAAGGTTTAGCATGATGGTGCCACTGGCTCCTAGTCAGATAAGCCACTGACACATCTCCCAGATCAAATGAGTAGATTCCTGAGGGAATTCGGATCTTGGAATTTCTCATCCCTTCCCACAAATCCTCAGCTGAGGAGGCAAAAGCAGGGCACCTCTTGTAAAACTCAGGGAAGGGCCACATGTCAGACACAACAATGTATGCATTGCCCAAAAGTGTGGGAGTTGCAAGGCTGATTTATTACTGTGCTAGAGAGGAGATTATTCTGAAAGGCCTCTTGCCATTTCCCCCTAACGCAACCACTATGAGGATCAGCCTTACAACAGGAGAGAGGTCAATGACACAGGATTACATAAGGCTGTTTGCTATGTAGAAAAACGCAGATGGTCTAAAAGTGTTTCATGTTTTTAAATGAAGTCACATGTGAGAGAACTGCAATTTAAAGCAGAAGAGGAGTCTCTGAAGACTGAATACAGCAAAGGTTGTTTTGTTTTGGTTTAGTTGGAAATAACTTGAGACTCTGTCCGGGAAATAGATTTAGAAGGAAATGCTTAGCTCTCTGATGTTCCAAGTGATTTAGAATAATTCCAAAAACACCTCCCATTACTTATGCTTCATCTTGGAGCACTTTGAAGACACATTGCAGAGACTTGCACAGGTCCTGGTCTAAAAGTAACTGATTCCCAATACATATTGGGTCATATTACTGTTCCATGTGGCATGAAGCAATATCAAGGCACAATAACTCTTTACATTTTGATACTTGTTCATTTCATGTATGTTCAGCATAAGCCCCTCTCTGTTGCCTCTCTGAAGTATGTCACTTACTTCACTCCTGATTTACCTCCGTCCCATCTAAACCTAGTGCTACAGTACTGTTTCTTTAAACTGTATGTAGAAATGTGAACTCTTGGCATGGAGATTATAGACCATTTTATACATGTTTGAAAATTGAAATATATACCCATGTCCCATCAAATTTCCTTTATTTCTTGTTGCATTTTTCAATCTGGATCTTTGTTATATAATAAAAGTGTTATTTATTCCTTTGGATCTTGAAGGGTTACTTTGCATTTGTTCTAACCAGCTTTTCCTTGTAAGCAGCCCTTTCCTTAAAAAAACATGGTGTAACAAAATGAAACTACAGTATGATAAAAGAGAACTGACTGTAGAGTAATAGTCATTTCTGTCAAGGTGAAAATCCATTTCAGATGCAGACATAAAAAGAACAGCATTTCAGTAAGTTAATTTATATGATAAGTGAATTACTGTGCTAGATATTATATATTTAAGCAAATTTAATGCTCATGAAAAGTAGCAGACTTGACAGCCCAAGAGACTGGAATTTTCTCTCCTAAAAGAGGTGTGGCGTCAGCTTTAATAATACCTAGTTCTTAGGTAGAGCTTTTTATCACTAACACTTCACAGTATCATTATCCCCAGTTTACAGGTAGGGAAACTAAGGCACAGGGAGAAAAGTGACTTGTCTAAGGTCACCCACTAGTTCAGTGGCAAAGCTGGAAATAGAACCCAGGTCCCCTGAGTCCCAGGCCACTCCTCTATCCACTAGGCAACACTGCCTCTTCCAGTAGCAATGTAAGTGCCTTCCTCTGCCACATTAAAGTGCTACAGCCTTATCCTTGAAGGACAATCTGTAGTGCCAAGAGTGTGGTTCACTCAGTCATTCAATCCTGGGAGACTGGCAACGAAGGTGCCAATTAGCACCACTCTGATGTGAAAGCCTGTTCAGCAGTAACTGGATCGAGATTTTCTTCATTTTAATGGGGCTTTGAGATCAACATTTAATAATCTTAAACATTCTCATATATTTGGAGAGCCTCCAAGAGCATGTGTTAAAGAAAGAGAAAAAGATAGCCGAGGCAAGTAAGAGAAGTTTCCAGTTCTTCACTTATTCATGTATTCACTTAGGTAGGCTTTTCACTTGTAGTCATTCAAATAATCATAGGGAGAGAGCAGTTAAGATGGGAGAACTCTGATTATTAGGCACCAAAACAACATTGTAATAAAGGCATGATACACAAGAAGAGACTGTAATATTATTTCCTGGCCACAGACACCTGACAAGGTGCAGGGGGCAGAATTCACTGATTCCCATGGCTACTGTTACAAACGTGACCGTAAATGTAAATTGCACATGATACTGGGGTGGAATTGTTTTCTGGAGCAAGTCCATCATATAAGAACGAAGCCACTTGCCTCTTGAAAGTAGAATAGCTTGTAGTGAGTAACTGAATGTGTCAAAACTTATTCCTATGGATTTATTTTTAAAGAATGTAAAAACTCAGTAACACCAACTTCTGGAAAGATTTCACAGCGATCTGTGTTGCCTGATCTTTCAATATCTGGGAACAAATCAGGAGAGCGTTGAGCCTCATAGCCTAATAATATTTCACTAGCGAACTTAATCAAAGAGTTCTTGAAATAACTATTAAAAAAAATGTAGCGTCTTGGAGTGACAGGATTAGAGTTTTACATTTGTTTGGTGGGAGAGTTGTATCACAATGGCTAATTTTGCTGAGAAGTTACTCTGCAAATTAACACTTAACAAGGGGAGTTAAAGTAAATTAGAGGAGCAGGACCAACAGGCTTCTCTCCCCCTCCCTCATGGTAAAATCAAAAGGGAATTTGTCCCCCCGCCTTCCTCTCCCAAACTTGGTTAAGCTTCTCTCCCACACAGCTCTTCCTCCTCCTTAGCTGGTGTGGTGAGAGCTCCCCCACCTGTTTCACTTTTCTTTAAAGACAGAATAACAGCCAGGAGTGTTTAAAAGGTTGAAAATAACACTGTGGAGAGGACTGGATGGATCGGGGGATTGCATCATGAATGACTGTCAGTAGTTCTACTCAGGCACCCTGATTTTTAGTACTAGAATGCAACTGGGTTAGTGCATAGATTTTCCCAACGTGCCTGCAACACTCTGAACCACACAGTAGCACCCTGGAACCCCCATGTTCACCACTGTCATATAATTCTGGTATGTTTTGTACAAAGTATGCCTTGCAGGGTATCATTTTAAAAGTCTTGATCTGTTGAACATTAATATCCTGTTGGATTGTGTGTGCTAGTGTTGTATGTGAAGTTATAAAGTTTTGCGCTGTGTGTGTGTGTGTGTTCCTAAAATACGTTGTGAGGTTGGGAGATGCCTTTCAATTGCAACAAAGGACCAGCCAGCCAATATCAATGGCTCATCTACATCCATCAAGGAAAGAATCCACTATTATCCCAGAGACTTCTCAGAGAGAGCACATATGCAGTGGAGACTGCCTGATCAAAGGGGGCTGCCTGATCCTCACATCATGGCAAATATCTCTTTAGCAAGCTGGAAGAAAATATAAAAGAAGGGAAGTGACATCATCACTTGGCCTCTCTTCCCTCTCCCTCCCCCCCAAATTCAACACCTGGAAGAATGTCTGGAGGACAAAGACTTTCAACTGGGGAAGAAGGGTGGTCCCAGGCTGGAAAAGGGAGTCCAGTCTGTGTATTGAGGATCTGTAACCTGCTTGTACCATCTTTCAGGGTGAGGCACCCCTTGATTCACATCCTGTTTAGTTTGTAAAACTTAGACTGCAAATTTATCTTTGTTTCTTAAGTAACCAACTCTAATCTCTATGCCTGCTGCTTATTATCGCGTAACATCTATCTTTCTGTAATTAATAAATCTGTTTTATATTTTATCTAAAACAGTGTGGTTTTGGTTGAAGAGTTTGGGAAATCTCAGCTCAGGTTACAAAGGCTAGCGTGTGTCCATTCCACATTGAGGGAGTGGTGAACTGGATAATGAACTCACACTGTCCAGGTTTCTGAGCAATGCAAGATGGTACAGTTCTGGGCTGCAAGGCTGGGGAGCTGGCAGGGGGCAATTGGCTGGAACCTCCCTATTGATGGTTCATGAGTGACTGGGAGATCATTCATGTAACACAGTTGGGTTTGTCCCTGCCTGTGGATGTCTGTGTAAGTGCAGTGACTGTCAGAGATTTGTAGATTGATATTAGTGTGAGAGGCAGCCCACGTTGGTGGGTTCAGAGGGCTCAGCAGTTCCACAGTCCAGGATGCACCCCGGGGACCCAATCATAGTGTCCTTCTGCCAATGTAATGTTCACTTGTAATCATACACGCTTGTGTGTTTTGGGGAAACACCTCTTTAAAAGTCGGAAGAATCTAAGTTTGTCAACTGAGTTTATCATACCGCTCAAATGAAATATGCAATATGCTAAGAATCAATCAACGTTCCATGCCAACAAGACAGATCTCTGAAAGTTACAGCTTTGTGCACAGAACTGGTATAGCCCAGGGTGACAGAGTTTATGGACATCAGTAGTACTTCAGACAGTCTGAAATGTCCAGAGACTTTAGTCTCTTTTTCACCTTTCACATGAGGCCATGGTGTGTTTATCTCTCTTGCTTCTGCTGAAATTTTCAATTCCTCAGTCCACAAGGTTCTGCAGATTCTTCCCTTATCTGCTAATTAACCCTTTTCCACAACAGGAGTCAGTAAATCTCTTCTTATGTAATTGCAGATGGAATATTCTTTGCCCAAATTCTCTGTAATTTTCTTCCTCACATTTTACGCTTCCATTTTTCTGCTGCTAGAATACCCCTCTTTACCACTTTCATCCTCTTCCTATTATTGTGTGTTTCTTTAGTCCCACATTTGTTGAAAATTCCCTGTAGTTATAGTATCAGCTGGAAAGAACACAGCCAGCAGCTGAAAGTTGTCCTTCAAATCAGCTCTTCCTAGAAACTGCTTATGGCCTTCTCACTCCATTGTGAGACTACTGTACTATTTAATGACCTTTCCAAGGGTCAAGTGGTAGCGTGACTTGGTATTCAAGCACAGAATACTTTCTATAGAAGATTGTATTCTGAAACATGTATTGCAGGTTTTTGTATTCTGAGATGCGACTTGGTATTATTTATTACCTTTATTAAGGCCTGCTTGAAATCCTCTGCAATGTATGTTTTAGGGAGTTTGAAATGACAAAATATGGTACCTCATAATGTGAGGAGAGTTATCCTCTTCTATGGACACAATTTATCACAATGGTATGTCTTGCAGTACAGAAAACTTTAGGGAAATTACTGTGGATTAAAGGTAATTCAACCCGCTCTGTATGTCATCTCTGACTGACCTCATCAGATATGGTAAGCTAAACAGTGTTGAGTCTGGCCAGTAGATGGGTATTCCATGGAGGTTTCCTATCCAAGTGCCACAAGAAGTGTCATTAGAAATTAATTATGTGGCACTTCCTCCTACTAAGCACTGAACCAAGGCTACCACTATTGTGTTAGGGTCATATCATTTGGGTTTTGTAGGTGTCATCTTTCAATTAGATGTAAAACCAAAGTGTTTAATGTTTGTGGTCATTAGAGGTCCCATGGCACTTTTCTTAACAGTAGGAATGTTAACATCTGGTGTCCTGCCAAATTCCTTCCATCTTCTCTTCACCTAAAATTCCTCCTCCAGTTTGTCTGATACTTTCTTCTTTCTCTGCAGTAGTGGGCAAACTGATTCCCATATATTGTAAACAAAGCTAGTTGAAATTTTTCAAATAAAAAGTTTCTAGTCAAAACATGGCATTTTTGAAGAAAAAAATTATGAAAAATTGTCAACAACATCCAAATATACGGGGTGGGGGGGGGGGAGAGCCTCTTTTCAATATGGTGTTTTTTCATTTAAAAACAAATTAAAATGTTATGAAAATTGTTCTTTAGTTAAAATTGGGGTTTTAGTAAACAATGTCAGTAACCATTTTGAGTTTTAAAAAAAACTGAACAAATAGAAAAATGGATCAATTTCTGACACATTGAAACTAAAACAGCTTTGAAATTTTTAACAAAAACAGGTTGTTTTTTTAAACCATCTCTAATAGCACAGTGTAAAAACTGCTCTTCTGGATGAAATACACTTTGTAAATGCGACACTATTAGCATACACTGTGATTCTGACACTGAGAACAATCTTCAGTAAGTAACTCCTGCCATAAGCAACCATTTTAAAGTATCCCCAAGGTTTCCACTGCAATTCTGTTTGACCTTTACAGGCCTCTTCTCCTGATTTTGCTGGTCCCTTGAGTGGTTGCTTAAGAAAGGCATCATTGCAAAATAAATCTCTGTCAGACTTCCAGATCTGCTACGTTTCAGATATCAGCTCCTGAGTTGCTTAACCCTCAAATAACTGAGCTAGTCTGTGCATGTGTTACAGTTGTGCATACACCGTACATCTCCCCTCTTGATTGCCACCCGGGGAAAAACAGCAAATTAGGACTGCTGCAGGAGCCAGGCAGAGCTCTATCTCACCTTCCCTCAAGGGCCACAGGCATTTTTCAGTAGGGGAGGGGGGAATAGGGGCACCTGATGCCAGGTTCACAAGAGGGCAGGAGGAAGCTGAAAGAACCCAACACCTCAGGGCTGCTCAGCTCCCTCCCCAATCTGTGAAAAATGAGTCATTCTGCTCTCTGCTCCTTCCCCCCCACAACGTCACACCCGGTAGGGAAGAGTGGGAGTGAAGAATCCCTGCTTGTGCCCAGCCTCTGCCCTGCCAAATCAGGAAGGGACCCTAATGGAGCTGACTCCTTCAAGCCTGGGAGAAATGGGCTGGAGAATGCCTGGAGCTGCAGGAGGGGCAGAGGTGCACTGAAGGGGTAGGGGCAGCTGTGGGGCTGGTGTGGGAGATAGAATTGATGTGGGGCTGGGAGGGCAAAGTTGGGGTGTGTAATGATTAATTACTGGGATTGGGGATGGCCAGATGTGGGGCCAGTGGGGCACTGAGTTGGGGGTTTGATGAAGCTGGCAGCCATGAGAGCTCCTGCAGCAGAGGCTGATGTGACCTACTCTATACATTTGGGAGAGCTGGTAAATCACCACACTTGCACCTGGGAGTGGGCAGGGGGTATTCAGCAATTGAAAGACAAGCCAAAAAACACAATATAAATTAAAACAAAACAAAAACACCACCTCATAATGAGCCAGGGGTTCTCTATCAATGTGGCTTCAGTGGCCCACATAAACACACAGCCTTAGAGGGTGATACAGTATCCAGTAGTAGTAGCTGCTGTTTTGAGCTGTGCTTCAGGCCCTCACCTGCTTCTGGGTTTGGGAGTGGATTTTGCTCTCTAGGCCCAATATGCATGACTTGCATAGAGCCTCTGGCTTAATGTGTGTGAAATGAATTTCACCCAGTGAGAATAAATCTCTACATGAAATACAACCAGACCATCACATATGGCTCTGCAATCGAGGGGGAGTCTGCGATGTTCCCCTCTGGTGCTATCTGGACTGGTGATCTGCTAGGTCACTCCAATCCTTGACTCTGGGAGCCAGCCTTACCCTGCTCTTCTGTGAGAACCTCCACTCCTGGGCTGTTCATGCACAGCCTCTGGCATGTAAGCTGCTCCTTGGATTGTGCAACTGAATGACACTAGCCAATACCTTCGGTCCCAGACACAACCCTAGGAACCTCTGTCTTGCAGTGTCCAGTTATGCCTGCTGGACAGTGCAAGCTTATATGAGTTCATCAATTTAACAAAGAAATTGATATGTATGTACCAGGCTTGTTATCCCAAGGGGAGTCTCTGAATTGCTTCAAACCAAACACACTGCTTTGGTAGAATAAACAAACACATTTATTAACTACAAAAGATAGATTTTAAGTGATTATAAGTCAAAGTGTAACAAGTCAGATTTGGTCAAATGAAATAAAAGCAAAACACATTCTAAGCTGATCTTAACACTTTCAGTGCCCTTACAAACTTAGATGCTTCTCACCACAGGCTGGCTGGTTGCCCTTCAGCCAGGCTCTTCCCGTTGAACAGTGCTTCAATTGCTTGGTGGTGATGTCTGTAGATGGAGGTGGAAGAGAGAGGAAGAACACAGCAAACATCTCTCCCTTTTATCATGTTCTTTCTTCCCTCTTGGCTTTGTCCCCCTCACCTTCAGAGTCAAGTGAGCACTACCTCATCACAGTCCCAAACTGACCAAGGGAATGGGGGTGACTCACTCAAGAGTCCAAAAGATCCGATGTTGCTGCCTAGGCCAGTGTCCTTTTTCCTGTGTGGCTGGGCTGGGTTTGTCCCATACATGCCCTGATTTGAGGTTTGAACTGCCCCTCTGTTCCTGGAGAGTTTTGCCTGGGCTTGTTTTAAGCCATGAGGACACATTTTCAGCCTCATAACTATATACATGAAATTACAACCTATAACATTGCTATAACAACAATGCTCAGTGCATCATGAGCCTTCTGAAGACACCCGACATGACAAACTTTGCATTGGATACCACACAATCATAATATAAGGATAAACATGGGGGTTCAGGGTGTTCCCCTGAGATACAGAGTGTCACAGAGTCTTCAGTGCTGCCTGTTTCAGAAGTGAAACAGCAAAGAAGTACAGTCACTGTGCGAAGGTTATTCCTGGGCTGGGAAACAAAGCCCAGGAGACGGCCTTCCAGCACACACAAGGAAACTTTATTAACCTCTCACCCAAGCCATGACTTCCATAACAGGGAACAGTCCCAAGACTCTTCCCCGTCTTCACCCACAGAGCATTAGACATCAAGGAGTGAAGTTTCACACAATCCCATGGAGCGCCTCTCAATGGCTCCTCTCATGTGTGCAGCCCTTTCTTCCTCTTTCTTTCATACTTCATTGGTCACATGTCCTATATTCACCTCCTGGTGTTTTCATCACCCTATTGTGCAATCTCTCATGGTCCTGCCGCTGCCTCGTGTTCCGCCCCTGCACTGCTGCTGCTGCATCATCCCTCGTGGTCTCGGTCTCCCCATTGCTGCCATCAAGCCACCCCTTGTGGTCCCATCACTGCACTGCACCATCCCTAGTCATCTTGTGCCTCCATTGCTGCCACCATGCCATCCCCTGTGCCCCCTCCCCCATTGCAGCTACCACATAATGCCTCATCCTTCCCCCACTTTGCAGGCCCTATTGGTCCCCCCTCCCGCCCCACTACTGTGGCTGAACCATCTTTTGTGGTCCTTCTGCTGTCACACCATCCCTCATAGCTCTTCCACCTCCTCCACCGACAACTGCCGCACAATCTCTCGCAGTCCCCTGTGACACGTATTGCAAAGTAATGCAGTACCTTGGGGGACCATACTGGATTAAGTTTATGATTGTTTTGTGTACATGGTGGGCCAGGGATTGTCTGCAACTCCATGTGGGGAGGGTTACCACAGCTGCTTCAGGAACTAAAAAGTGTGTATGTGTGTGTGAGAGAGAGAGAGATTACTACCATCCCAGAGTTTGTGAAACACTCCAGAGAAGTACTATCCCTGGGGTGGGTTGCATATACTCTTTTAGGGCAGTCCCAGAGTAGAGGTAAGAGACAAAGAACAAACAGGCTATAAAGGCTGAGTTTAAACACTCAGAGGTTTTCTTTTGGTTCAGCAAATGGATGGGACCTTTGGTCCTGGGGGGGGCCCAGCTCTCACAGAAGGGTTGGAAGGACTTCAGCCTACCAGAGCTCCAAAGGACTCCTGGGTGATTTCTGGTATGTTTAGTCCATGTGTAGGTTGGGGGTGTGTGTATTTTTGTCTGTTTGTTTTTCTCTGCATGCTTTTATCCTAAATGAATGTACTGTGCTGAGAAAGGACTGTGTGGTAACCTGTAACTGCTGGCCATACACTGTTCATAGCCCTCAGGGAGAAAGCAATGCCCAAAGGGTGCTGGCCTTTGGGTAGACTGGCTTGCTGGGGATATCACAGTGAACTACAGACAGACAATTGCAGCTCAAAGCCCCAGTCCGGAGATTCCTTCCCAGAAAGAGGTACATTCCTTCCCAGAGCTAGATGGCTGAAACCTAACTGGGCATTCCCTAGAGCAGACCATGGAGGAGATCAAAGGTGTAGTTACCCTGAAATTGTGACACCTGCCATGGTGTGATCCTGAGGGTCCTGTTGCCTCTGTTGTGCCCTCCCTTGTGGTATTTGCACTGCCTCCTGTGTGTGATCCCTCACTGCCCTTAATTTAAGGGGTCTCCCTGGTTTCACCTTGAAATCCATTGCCTCAACATTTAGAAATGCAGATAATGATGTCCACATTTGGGAATCCTCTGAGAGTTCAGTTCTCTGCAAATGCTGCTTTTGTGTAGAACCATTTTCACTGATCAGCCTGAGACTCCAACATACCTTTCATGCCCGGATTCAGTTTGTCAGTGGCTTGTGAAGTATGCCTTTAACTTGCTGTCAAGGACCTGAACTGGCTCCAGTTGACTTCAATGAGAGCTAGATCAGGCCCTCGGCTGGCTTTTGAAATAGATCTTGTCTATATGAACTTCCTGTCATAGAAGCTGTTTTGAAGTCTACAGCTGAAGTCCATTACAAGCTGTGGGGAGGTCACAGTCTTGCTAGTTACAATGTGTTATATAGTTGTAGTCAGAGGATTCTCTATATTTTAGACAAAAAAAGTTCCCTCAAATGAGAGGGGAATCAAAATAGCATAAAGCAGCCTCTCAGGTTTCAGAGACCTTTTATATATTATACATAGTAGTGAGGTAAAGAATTAGGAATTTTATTGCTGTCATTATATCCTGTCAGGATGGATGTCTATCTAGAACAAAAAATCTCCCCCCAGATACCCTGAAATGTCCCTTCTCGACAAGCAGTGAATCCTAGGTAAAAGCTGGAATGGATTCTTTGGGGATTGTCTCTACTTTATCTCACACACCCCCAAATGCCTGTTGAGAGTCACGTAGGGGATCATTATAGGACATTACACACTCAGTAGGACCTTCACTGAGTTAGTCATGATCTTTCCTCTAAACTTTTCTGACCCCTTTTCTCAGAACTTAAAATCAGACAGCTGTATTGATTGTGTTTTATTTTGTATAATGGAAACATCCTCTCCCCCTCTTCCTCCTTCCTATTTCCCAAATCCCAGTAACATCATCCACTTTTTCATTGTCTTGTTCTTTCAGTTTATAAGCAAACAATAAACACCCACCCATTGTCCTGTGTGTATTTACAATACATCAATATACACAGTATGAAAATATAAATTCATTACTAACTGTCAGAGTGTAAACATAAGCCCCCATGCTAACTTTATGATCTTCCATCCAGCTGATCTCCAAGTGCCAAGGAGAAATGTTGGCCTCATAGTTAAATGGAGGGATAACAAATTCTGGTTCTGGAAGACCAAGGGTGAGATAGCTCTACACTGTGTATGCAGGAAAAGGGATTAGAGGAATGCAAAGGGGCTCTGAGGGTATGTCTACACTGCACTGTTAGCCCAGGGTTCGAACTCATGCTCAAGCCTAACCCTCCTTCTGTCTACACACAAATTGTACTAACCTAGGGCTTGGACCCAGGATCCCAGAACCCCAGAGGGGTTGAGCTTGAATCAAGCCAGCACCCAGGATTCAAGTCCTATTGCTTTGCAGTATAGACACAGATCCACTAGACTCGTGCTCTGGGAGTCCACCACAAGTATTCCACAATCCCCCAGGCCAATGTTCTTTGTTCTCTGGACAGTCAATCTTGGTGGACAGTCAAGTTTTCCCACACTGCACCACAAACTAAAGGCTAGAACAACCACTATTTTGGGAAGACATTAGGAATTCTGGTATATTGGGCTTGGGCCCACATAATGCAATGTAGATGCTGGAGCCTTCACTATCATCTTTAACTCAAGCTGGAAAGCTGAGTTGCCCTGTCTTCAGTTCTATTTTAACCCCAGGTAACATGGGTTAGCTACCATGAGTTAAGAACATTACTTTTTTTTTTTTTTTTTAATTTTTTTTGCAGCGAAAACATACCTTGCGTTTGTAGACAGCAATTGCACTGGCTTCTTTTTCCACTAGGCAATTCATCTATTGCTTCCTGTGAACATTTGACTGAGGATTATTGCTTTCTAGGGTTCTTGCTCCCACCGAGTATCTTTGTGTTCAGTTTCTTCCCCCAAGATGATTTAGGCTGCATTTTTCAAACCTGGATCTCAAACCTGGTTATTTCCTTACCCCATGCTTTTAATCTCTCTGGATGCTTTTGTACTCCTCTCTGTTTAGTGTCAGCTGCAAAATTTCATTAATTTGCAGTTTGCTCAGTGTCCTGGATCATGAATGAAGAGATTAAGATTCTGACACAGAGCGCCTCCCCTGCCACCTGCCTTTGCTGACACAGAGTACATTACCGCAGCAGCATGCAGAATCTCCATTGTTGCAAGGCAGCCCAGGCTCTCCTGAAGTTAGGCTTCCTACATGGCAGCTCAGTGATTGCTGCCACCACCCCAATTCAGCAGTGACCATGACTAAAAACAATACGTTAATTAAAAATTCCTGAAATGTACAGTTTAACTCCCTCTCCCACCCCCAGCCCAGACACATTTTCCAAGGAGGTGCCAGGCTTTTGGTTTTTAATCTAGCCAGTGTCGCCAGATTCACAGCTTTGGAGACCGAACGCTTCCATTCAGCCACGGAACAGCTGCCGCACAGATCTCACAGTGCAGTCTTCTCCACAGCATCCCTCAGGGGCTGCCTGTCAGGCTTCAGAGAGGCATTCAGTTTTCACGTCCAAGTCCTTGGCATCCTTCTTGAGACTGCTGGTGTTGAAACCAATCTAGAGGAACGTCCCCATACCCGCATCTATCATCGGGGTTTGTTGTTAGCCCCTTAAAACAAATAACTATGATGTGTGGGTGTAAACAGCCAAGGTATTTACTAAACCATCAACAGTTCGAAACAAGGTAAACCAGAGGTAAATCAAATGAATAGGAACACAGGTAAAGCAAGGACCCCACAACAGGTGATAAAAAAGGTAAGTAAAGGACTGGCAGTATGCTGACTATGACTGAGGATAAGTTCCCTTCCCTAGGACGGGACCCAGGTAAGAGAATGGAGGATCAATGGACCACTACCATGTCTTGCAGCTCTGAGGATCCTCACAATGATAGGACAGCTCCGGACTCCATCCAGGTAGGTGGAACCCACAGGTAAGGAATGGACCTCAGGATCAGGTGATGACCACTCTGCCCCAGCGATGACTCGGCTTGTACTCTCCCTGTGACGTCGTGGGTGTGTGTGTTTGTCCTCAATGAAAGAGTGGCAGCTGGTGACACACTCTCTGCATGCAAGTGAGAACTACCCTCCCGCAACCAGATGAATGAGCATGGTGTTCAGCATACTCCTCTGAGGCAATCTAGAGAGCTGAGGTGTCTGCTGTGCTTTCCAATGGTTGCAGTAGCAGCACCTCCAGACTGCCACTCAGATGGGCAGCCCCCTCCCTCTGCTGTGCTGGCCCTCCTATGCCCTGCTGTTACTGGGCAGATCACAGGTCACATGGTTTGCTTGGTTTCCTGACTTTCGGCAGAAAGGGCAGGAAACTACACCTGAGGAGGGGGGAAGAAGGGCAAGCAAGATGGATTCCCAGTTGTTGTTTGGGCATTTCAAGATGGCGCACCTATGACGTTAAGCACCAAAGTTTTTCCCCTACACTAGGATATGTGCACCAAGCAGTGTCAATTGTGGGGTGGTGTCCATCGTTGAAGAAAGCTAGCAGATACTGTGATCACACAGCAGAAAGTAATCGTCTTTCCCTCAGCATACTTGTTTGGCCTCCATTACCACCATATCTGAGCCCTGAACTAATCACTTGTTACAGTAACCACTGCTATTGTATGTTACTTACACGTATGTCTGGGTAGAACATACCGACTGGCCTGCTGAATGAACCAGGTTTCAATGGACTATTAATAAATGATAGCAGCACAAGAGCTACAGCAGAGGTTTTTCAGCTTTGTTCAGGATCAGTGTGGGTAAAACCTGCAGGAAATAAGGCTGGCGCCTTTGATCTGCAGTAGTTAAAAGCAGTACCTGCCTGTGTTTAGAGTCCATTTAGAAAAAGGGCAAAAAGCTATAACAAAAAAAAAAGGGTGGGGGGGGGGAAGCTTTACTTTTTAAGTTTGTATCAATAGGAGTTCATCCAATTTTCAGCTTTTTTACTATCGTATATTACAGGGGGGAAACAAGCATTCACTACCAGATGAGATCACTAGTGCATATAACACAGGCTTCAGCACTTTGTACCATCACACAGTAAGTCAGAGTTATCAAAAGAAGAAAAAGTGCTACCGTTTCTCAACTGTGTTCTTTCCGAGGCAAATAGGGAGATATCTGGGGGCAATTCAAAAGGTAGTACTGGGGTGCAGGGCCAATCTTTTGTATGGATAGTATTCCTCTGGAGAAAAACCAAAGCACTGTCATGCTGCAGACTCCTGAATGTTAATATGGCTTGGTGGTTGGCTCTTTGAGTGGTAACCTAGTCCAAGAGGTTTGCAAATAACCACAAAATAGACATTGTTCAGAATACTCAAAAATATTTCTAACGCCTTTCGGTACTCTGGCAACTCAACCTGCCTTCTAAGCCTCTGAAGGAACGGACTGGGGTAATCAGGTCTTTAGTACCCTCAGGAAACAGTGACCAATACATATGTGGGTTCGGATCGATCTGTTATCTGAATTCAGCTTCTATGCCGTAGGATGAAGAAAAGGGCTGGATGGGATCCAAGAGAAATGCAAGTAAAATAGGAGGTAAGGAAAAGAACAATGATAAGTAAAATGCTGTACTGTAATCTTCTCCTTCCCCTCCATCACATCTCTGGCATATGGCAAGCACTACAGATTGCTCACCAGCCCCTCCGCTAACCGAATGCAGCACGTCTCACATTTTTTCCAAGTTGTATTTTGTGTTACTTACTAGTAGCTTTGGGGAATAGGGGGTGGAGAATCAAATGATCCAATATTGCTCATATTAAAAATCGATGGGACTTGATTTCAATGAGACCAGCATGTTACTTTCAGACTGTGTTATATGCACAAGGTTTGGTTCTTGGGTCTGCTGTGGCACTTCTGTACCAATTCAATGTGGAGCTGTAAAGCCAGAAGATCTGGCCAATTGAATACCCAGATGGTATAGAGCCAGTACAACAGCTATATTGCCACCCTTTCCCCACCTCACCTCCCTCCGTGTAGAAGGCACGGCTGGGGGAAAGAGGCTTTACTCCGGCAATTGCTGGAACAGCCTGTTGGAGCCATTGGCAGCCAGGTATAATTTAGAGCAGCCCTCAGGGATAGCCTCAGGACTGCTCTAATTTTATGCTGGGGGTCAAAACTATCCCTAGCTGTCCCTAGAGGAGCTGCAAAGCTGCCATCAAGCCTCCTTTTGCCCCTCCCCCCTATTTCTGTGCTCAGCACAGCTCTGCATGACCCATAATTAGTCCATGGCATAATGCCATGAAAATAAACACCAGTACTTGCTTTGTGATCAGCCTCATTGTGTCTTGTCAGTTGCCCAGCTATATATGGTATCAAAGGACACAATTATGGTAGCATCATGTTCAGTGATAATGTGTGGAGATTAAGTTTGTGAGGAAAATATCAAGTATAGTAATTGATAGGCTGTTTGAGAACCCACCAAGCCAACTGCTCTTTCATGCATTTTTAGTGTAAAGAAAGGGATTGTCTCTTATCAGACTTCACTCTATCCTGGATGTTAAGACAATTGATACAGAATTAAGATGAAGCAAATGTCTGTCTAATGCCTTTCTTTGCAAACTGGGGATTTAAAGTTTGGATTTGGGTAACCTTTTCATACAGATAATGAAACATATCTTTCCCATATGTATTAGAGTGATTTTGCTTTGAAAGGTGACTGTAAAATGTGTTCCACTGATTACCAATTCAAGCAGCATATTTTCCTTCTCAAAAAGTCAGTGTCAATAATAAACATTCTGCAGCCCAACAAGGCTTGCAGAAATGTCTGCGTAACCTTGTCATCATCAGTGAGCTTGCACTTGCACACATGCAACTGATTGAAACAATCAACCATTCTCATGACAAGGCACAAAAAGGTAGAGGCCCCAGCCTACTCTCTTAGATGGACTGGCTTTGTGGAGTTAACAGGATTAAACAACAGTGAAGGCTGACTGTGCCTCTACAGGCAGAAGGTGTGATTCCCTATATGCACATGGACTAGATGTGTGAAGTTCAGGGGGGGCTTTTTTTACATTGTCACTTTTCAGAGCAAAGCTGTACTGCAAAGTTGAACAGAAAAGGAACATTATGGCTAATCTTTCTGTTGGTTTTTTTTAATAAAGCTGCTCTGAATAGGATTATGGATGTAACCAGTAAGTAAACTGTCATTTTAAAAGTCTCTCTCTTTTTGCAGTTAAAAATAGGTAACTGAATTGCAGGAAATTTAATTTAGCTGACGTTCAAATTCACACACCTAGTGGCATTTAACTGATCGCACTATTTTCAAGTTACATCCTATGCAGGATCATTTTCAGATTAAAGACAGGCAAAATGATTCAGACTCCAAAATAAAAATTAACTATAATTTTTGCTCAAAGCTTAAACTAAGCTATTTTGTTGTTTGTTTAAAAAAAAAATCCTCCCACCGCTTCATTCCTTAGTTTTAGCCAAAACAGAGTAGCAAAAATAGCTGAAAGCCCATTTTCAAGGTATTTTCAGATTAGCCCTAACCAAGGAGACCCAGTGAGAGCTTCAAGTCATAAATTACTAGGATAAAGCAGTTCCAATAAGTGCCTTAGGCATTCAGATATTACCCTGTTGGACACAGTATAAGAATCTAAATAGAATATATAGAAAGTACTTGAGGTTGGCCTCACTCTAGTTCTGACTATGGCTGGTAGGTGACACCTGTTGCAGCTAATCAAAACAGTGGTAGCTTTTGCAATGGCCTTTACACAGGTAAGTTAGAGGCGAAGCACCAACAAGTTACAGTGGTTAACAGAAAACTATGAGAGTGTCCTGCCACTTTAAGGCCTAGACTGAAAGATTGAACCTTCCTTTGGCTGCAAAGCTAAAAGAAAAAGATATTTCATTGTGACAGATAAAGCGATTTCCTACAATATCTTGGACAAACCTTATTGAATTAAGTGTAAGTATCTTGGGAATTTCTCCCTTAAGAGTTCATTGTATTAAAAATGCAAATGTTTGTGGGATTATAAGTAACTTCTTTAAGAGGGAGGCAGGACTAAAGAAAACCTTGGGAAGCGTTATGAGCTTCAAAGGACTCAGTGAGCCAGCCAAGATTAAATTTTTAGTTGAGTGGGTTTCCTGGGAAATATTTGGGAGGAGGGGAATGTGAATTACACACCTCTGGACCCATCCTTTTGAAGCCATGCTAAGGAAAAAACCCCATTGTCTGTTGATTGCTTCTTATGTGAGAGCAAAATAAGAGGCCCAGACTGGATAAAAGAGTGACTCTCCAATTCATGGGTTATGAACTTGTAACCACAGAAAACCCCCTTGGTAGGATTCGAAGGTCTGCTCACTGGCTAAAGCCCTTGCTGGCATTAGAGTGATCTCTGGTATCCTTATTAGCATGCATGTAGGTTCTTTTGCTGTTTTTAATGCTTTTTTTCCTCTGCAATGCTTTTATTTTAAGAACAAATGTGCTTGCTTGGAAAGAGCTATGTGGTAATTTTTAACAGTGTCAGTTGCACTGTTTATAGCCTTCAAAGAGAACGCAAAGCAGAGTAGGTCTGCTTGGGCAGTCTGACTGTGCTGGGGAATTCATAGTATGTGCAGGGAGCTGTGCAGCCTAGGAATACCCTGCTCAGGGGTGGGGAAGAGAGAGAGAGAGCAAGAGAGATACGTGTCTCTGCCCAAGAGAGGTGACCTCTGCGGAGTCAGAAGCCTGTGAATGGGTGCTCTTGCTGGACCACGGAGAGTAAATACAGGTGCAGTTGCCCTGAACTTTGATGCTTAGTAGATATTGTCCACATTAAAGCATATAGGGCAGGGTTTATTTTAGAAAGTTACAGCATAACCATTATCAAACCATGCTGGCTTAGCCCTTCATGTACCCTTATTCACTACACTCTATCCCCACTTTCCCCTGCAAAAATTTATCTGAAGTTTTAAATGCTGCACCTTTAGGGCGTCTGATATCAGATGCCAGTGGAATCGGTTCGCATTCCTGAGAGTAGTGCCTTCTAATCTACCCTCCCTGTTTATGGAGTGGAAGGATTCTAGGCTGCTTGCAAAGGGCATTAAGCCTGCCCTCCTGCTGGAAATGACACCCTTCACTCTGTCATAGCATCACTTCGGGAGAGTATAGTCCAAAATCCATGTACAGAAGCTGCTTCAAAATAAGTCCTGGTCATGGTCCAATTTGACATGACTGCAGCTTCTGATCCATACCTGATAAAGAAAGGCAAGAATTATGCTCAAAATACTCTTGCAGCACAAATGAAAATGACCACAATGTGAGTGACATATGCTGGAAAGAATGCAGCTGGTAACATAAAGCTGGAGTTAAGTTTGTTGGTCATTGTGGTCTTGAGATTATGGACTCTGGCCTAGATTCTCAAAAGTATTTAGGCTTCTAATTCCCATTGAAATCAATGGGATTTTGGGGATCTGGGGGCCCATATTACAGTGCTAAACCACAGTTTGCAGTGGGATAGGATGAAGGGAGGCTCTTCACAGGTGGCAACTGCTAAAGGAAGTCTACCTAAGGCAGGTAGAATCTCCAGGAATGCAAGGGACCTCCTGCAGCATTACCTATTGCTTTCTCTCTTGAAAGGTGCATGAACCAGCTATGGTCTATTGGATGTTTTGGAAAGGACAGAGCCTTGTCCTTGTACCCGCCCTTTGTTTCCATGACCCTTTGGCATGTTACTAGACAACGTGCACTAAGGGAGTATAAGAATTGGGATTGTGGCCAGCTTGTGCCACAGGAATTCAAGTTGGGAGGCCTCCTTTAACCTTCTGCTGCTTGTGAGAGCTGACACAATGCTGGCCACAATCTGGCTCTGTGCACGCAACTCTCCGTTCCTCCAGAGAGCACCTATGCATTTGCGTCATAGTTAGAATGAGAGCATTTAGCTACAAACAGTTCTGTAGAGAGTTGTTCTCGTCTGTTGTCATCTCAAATAATGTTGATTATTCTGATAAGGAAGCCCTCCAGGAGGCAAATGAAATTTCATTTTGTATCCAAGAAGACTCTACCATGGTTGTAATTGTCATCTAAGATACCATGGGCCTTCCTTAGATTAGAAAATAGCGTTGTGCCAATAGATTGCTGTGACATTACCCCAGGGTACAGTCTGGATTGATAGTTGTATCCCCTCAATTCTCCAACCTTTGGGTGCCTTTTACACTGCTTTGCTGTGATAACTACTCCTGGTCTGCCCCCACACAGCTTCCAGCATGTAAATCACTCCCAGCTATACTGTATGAGTTCTGTATCCTGCTAGCCAGCCAGCCAGCCACTCATGAATTACATTAGAGCAACACCAGCAAATTCCCAATCCCAGGCTTTCCCTCAGAAATGTGCCTCTTTTACTGCCCAGTATCCTCCTGGACAAGACAAGCTCATATAAAGTTCATTATTTCATTAATCAAAAATGATATACATAAATCTTGTTATCTCAAATGGAAGTTTCCCAAAGACTTCAATCCAAAGACACAGTGGTTTAGATAAAACAAGTTTAACTACAGAAAGATGGATTTTAAGTGACTAGAAGTAACGAGGCATAAAAGTCATAATTGGTTACAAGTTTAAAAAAAAAAAAGCAAACTAATACCTAACTTAACAAGCTAAATGAATCGAAAGTAAAGCTTTCTCTCACCACATGCTTTAGCAATCTTACTGACTGGAATCCTTTCAGCCAGGACTCCTCCTCACAGTTCAGTGTTAATTTTCTTGTCCTTCAGGTGTTGTTGATGCCATGAGTAGAGATGATATGGGGCCTCTGTTCCTTATTTTTATCATTTTCCTTTTCTTTGAGAATTGTCTCAAGATGAGGTTCAGGAGACAAAAAGTCTGGAGAGATGAGAACTTCCAGCTGCTTCTTAGCTAAGATTTAAATTTCTCGCTCACACCCTTTTTCCTGCCAAAGAATGGCCACTTAACCTGGTGTTGGGCCGTTTGATTTTACTGATACCTGGTGAAAGTGTCTGTTTGCCTTTTGTTTTCAAGGAACTGGTTTGCGCCTGTTTTTCTAAACTTGGAATACATCTCAGTAATGTTATACAATAGAATCTTATAACTTTACATATGATGTTGCCACACGTATTTTACCAGAACAATAACAATCAGCATGTTATGAGTTATCAAATGATACCTCAGAAGGCGTACCTTTTTACAAAATCCATTACAGTTTTATAAAAAGTGTGAACATAGGAATACAGACTGTCACAATTGCAAACACTGATTCTTTAATGGCTATTACTGTGTGTCATAATGAGAATTGTTGAACTTGGATACAAAGTATATGTTGATAGGCTGTATCTGCCAGGGCTGCAAGAACAGACTAGTAATACAGCTAGAATGAATCAAATGTTTCAATGCAGTTTAATACCATGGAAATAAATTCAATATTCATCATTATCCACTAAGCATCTCTGGAGATTTCTACACTAATGTCACGGCCAATCTATTCAGCTTTTCAGAAAAGAGACCATGTTAATTTCTATTAATACCTAGCATAACAGAAACTTGTTTCACAAGAGTTTTAGACATTACACCTACAATTAGTTAAAATGTACATGCTTTATCACCTTTTCTCATTTACTGAGCTCTGGCTCTCCTCATTTCTGAAGATTTGTAAGCTTACAAATCTATCTTAGAGGGTACAGTTATAAAGTAATTCGTCTTGCTAAATTTTGCCTCTGCACAAGATTATTTTATATTAAGTTTTTGCTTTAACAAAACTCAGAAACTTCAGTCCCAATAGTTTGGGGATTTTTTTTACCTCAAAGTTACATATGTAAATTTCTCTAGGTTTAAAAAAAAATCCATACAAACTAAGGTGCTAACAATAGTTACGTTCACTACAGTAGGAGTATCCCTATGGATGTTAGAGACCATCAGAGCAACTCTCATGTCTATTATGGAGTTTAATTCCTGTCAAATAATTTCTATTTGTTATTCATTATTTCTATATCAGAAGTGTCTAGAGCCCCTAATGAGAACCCTGTCGTATTCTCATGTTCAATTCTTCACAATATGTATCCCACTACCTGAAAAGATTGGTCACTTAGCTGTAAAATTTTTGGCACTTCTGTGTGACAATGAATAAAGGGCTAGAAGTGACTGATATTCTCATTTTCAAGGTATTACCAATAAACTGGGAAACAATAACATGACCACTACAAACACTCTGCTTAGACCGAGTAGGAAACTTGACCAAGCTCAGAAGACAGTCTGATCAATTGAATACAATTTGAGTGGAAAGAACCATAAAGTAGGGCTTGTCGGTTACAAATCCCAAGACCTAAAAATACAAATGTACTGGTAGGGTTTTACTACTGACCATCTGATCAGGAAAGTGACGTTGAGTGCACAAAGTTGGGGGAGATGAGTCAACTGATCCTGTTCTCGTTTATATCAGTCACTTGTCACTACTCAGGCAGCACAGATGGCCTTAAAATGGAAGTAAACTATATTTGTACCCACTTTAAAGTTCCCTTATACATCTAGAATGGTGTAACATGGCAGTAGTGTAAATGAAAACTGAAATAGTTGGTGTTTTCATCTACACATATATAAAACTGGTCAAATGTTACCATAGGACAATGTTTAGAAAAGCAATTTTTTCAACACCTTCAAAGATTTATTTTTGGGACAGCTAATTTTAATGGAACTAGGATGAGGTGTTCTTCTCCATTTAATCCTACAGTAAGTAGTGCACAGAAGCTGATTGGCAAGATGGTGACCACAGAGTAGTTAAGTTCAGCATTGTGGCAGGGGAATCATAAAACAAACAAAAACAGCAACGTCCCAAACTTTAAAAAGAGGAGCCTATTCTCCCCAGTCTGTTATAAAATTAGTTATTGGTCTTGGACTAGCTGTTTTACAAGTTATACTAGGATGAATATTTTGCTATTTATATGGTTGGCTATAAATTTTATTTAGTTGCCTAAAAGGAACATCAGGTAAAGACACATTTACCGACAGATAATGAGGTTAGTATCAAACCTTATCCCCTTAGTTGAAGTGATTGCATTTCAGCAATTAAATTAGGTTTCTCTGAAGCAGGTTAATAGAACTGCTGTGCAGTATTTTTGCCAAGATTTATTCTTTTTGATAAATCTACTTGGTTCAGCTCTATAGCACGGTTCCAGAAAACAACCTCTAAACCAGGTCTAATAATTAAACAGAATGATGAAGTTCAGATAGTTTAGGAAATCATCAAAGGTGGAGGGAAGCTGTTTTTAGCTATGTCCAGATAGATGTGGTGGTGGTGATATCCATGAGGTAAATTATGAAACCATGTAATAAACTGCATTTATTACACACCCTCACTAACTTACTCTGCCCACTAAGGGCCTGAAAAGTATATTGTTGGAAGAGGAATGCCCAGTGATTAGGGCACTAGCCAGGGACTTAGGAATCCAGAATTTTCTTCCCTGCATTGCTACAAACTTCCTGTATGACCGGGATGAATTCACTTAGACTCTCTGTGTCTCAGTTTCCCATTTGTACAATGAAGCTAATAGCATTTCACTACCTCATAGGAGTGTTGTGAGGATAAATACACTAAAACTATTGTGCCGTGCTCAGTATGGTAATAGGTATTTACTTATATGGTCCTAAGATAGATAGAAACTGCAGGGACTGAGTACCTCCTGGGAGTTAATGAGTATTCTCAGCTCCCATATCTATTTCTTGAATAGCCGTATTCCTGGAAAGTTCTAGATTGTATATATGGGGACTTATGATTCATCTCCTCCAATCAAATGACTTGTATGTGAATTAAGCTGTTCTTTACCAAAAGGCTCCAAAGAGAGCTGCTGTGTCTCGAAGTCCATTTAATATGTGAGGTCTGAAAAGATGGTGTGAACATTTGGGCCAAAAAATGCACTTGATGACATTTGCCCTTTTCAGTGACTCTCTGTGTGCCTATATCGTCTTCTGACCAATGACAGTAAACGTATCATAGCTGAGACAGTCTCTGTTGCATGCCATCACCAAGGAAGTACTGACCTAAGAGCCCTCATTCTGTTTTCATTCTGACCCCAACTGGAAACAGTCTCCAAGTATAAAAAAGCATATTGAATTCACTTGACTAAGTTAACCTTAAAAGGAATATGAGAAGAGTTTAGGATTGAAATAGAGCATGCAAAGGTGAATAGTTCAAAGAACAATCCTTACTGGAGAAACAGCTTCTCAGTACCAGGCAGAGAACGTAGCACATAAATTACATATATGCCAAACTACCTGAAAATAATCTGGATCCTCAGTGAAGCAAAGTATTGTATCCAATGGTTCACTGCCAGGGCAGATCTATCTGCTTTTCATTTCACTTTATCCACCATAAGAAAATCAACAGAGCCACACTTTTGCACCCCAGTGCAAAATCAGAATCTGATCCTTAAAATCAGAAATACCAAAACACCTTCTATCTAGAATGGAAGTCTGAACGCTTAATTTCATGATAGGAAAAGGAATTCTCTTTGATGCCTAATTATCTAATTTGAACACTCTATTTTAGTGTGTGTAAAGTGAGGGGAGAGAGGATCAAATTTAGATCCCAGGATCTGAACCTTTTAGATCAACCTGTTAGGTTTGGATTGGAGTCAGATCCAAAGCTAGGCATGTTTTGTAAACTGGTTAAAACTTGGCTCCTGCTGATACAAATCTAATAAGATCACCTGAAATTGTGGGGCTTCCACTGTTTTTAGCTGTGATAGCACGTAAAGAGCAAATATATGAGACTTTGACCCCAAAGAACCCTAATCTGAACCCCAAATCCAGATATGAAAGCCACTCTCTTTGTCCATCTCTGTGCAGCTGTTACCCGGGGTTCTTTCAACCCAAAGCTCTTGGTAACTTTTACTCTGTGCGAGGTGGTGTCAGGAAATAAATCAGGGGAGATGTGGCCGTCCGACCAATAGATGGCTGGCACAAAGAAGACAACACAAGAGTGCTTTCACTTAAAGCTAAACTTTACTTAGCCTCAAGCACTTTACACACGTCCACAACAGGTTAGTAAAACACCCCCAATCCTTGATAATTACCAAAGCTGAGTGTGGCTCTCAAGTGGCACAGCGGCAGCTCGTCTGCTAGTGGGGAACACAAGATGCATCCAGAGGGAGAGTCCAGTCCTGAAGAGTCCCACCACCTCAAACTTTCCCCCCTTATTTATACATTAGTAATAGAATGACATGTCCCTTAAAGAAAACTTGTTAAGCAAGCAGTTCCAATGGGCAAGCAAGAGGCTCCTTCTGATTATCAATTAGCCAGGTGTGGGTTTTGCCAGAGTTTGCAGCCTTGAGGCCCCAATAGACATTCCTGGGACACATCCTGCTCTTCTAAGATGCACGTATCAGCAACTTCAACACAATTCCTATCAGGAAGGATGCGGGGTCAAGCTGCCCTTTCTGTGGTACCCAAAAATCCCCCTCCCCTCCTGCCTTGGTTAAACTAAGCCTGCTGACTTGGCTAATTTACAGCCTGCTGACTTGGCTGCTTTTAGCAATAAGCCATAGTGGTTTCAGGAACTTTACTGGTTTGCCAAAGTCTCCCCGTACACAGCAAGTGAATTCCTGATTCTTAAAGCAGCACCATTTAGTATGTGCGGACAATAGGTGAAGGTGAGAAGTACTGGAGGGTTGGAAGTGAGGCAGGGGAGGGCAGAAAGGAGAAATAGAAAAGAGTGGGCATGCCCAGAATGTGAATGGGAAGCCTTCAAGGAAATCTAGAGAAGGATTCAATAGATGAGTTTTTCCTCTGAATCAATATTGTATCAAGGCCTCAGAATGGTGTTAAGGAATCTCTGTGCTGTCTTTTAATGAGACATAAAACCAAATTCCTCATTACTTACAGTAATTAAAGAGCCGATGGGACTGTTTACTGTATAATGGCTTTCTTGGCATGAGTTTGGGATGTCTACATTCAAAAGTGCTCAGCACTGGAATAGGAATTTTACCAGTGACTTCAATGGTGGCAGAGTTGGGCTAACACTGAACTCATTTGAATACATAGGCTAGTTGTTTCAGAGACATTTAAAATGTTTGTTTGAACTGTGTGGGCATCCCTTCCATGTAACGCCATCCTCCACTAGTTACCGTGGGTTGGTGAGATGGGGTGTGCTTCCCACACTTGCTCTGAAGGGGTTAATGTAGGCAAGATGGGCCAATTAACCTTTTAGGCTGCAAGCTGGGGAATATTTTGGCTGAGAGGAGAGCCCCAATTAAGGGAGGTTCACCTGTGCAGGAATAGGCAGGGCTTCTAAAAGCTAGGTAGCTAGTTGCAGGGAGAGGACTACAGTCACTCCCCCTGGGAGGAGGGGAAGAAAGAGAAACTTAGCGCCAAGAGGAAGGATTTGTCTAACAAACCCAGAGGAAAGGGGATTGGCTGGAAGGATGGGGAATGCGAGCCTGGGATGGGTAAGGTAAGAAGTAGTACAGAGGAGTATTAGGAAGATTTGTGGTTACCCAGACCTTCGCTGCTGGATATAGGGCCTTGGACTGGAACCCAGAGTATAGGGCAAGCCTGGTTCCCCTACCAGCCAATGGCACAATCTGGGAAGTGAACTTTGATGCTGTCTAGACCATGCATTCTAGCCACTGAGGGAGTGGCCCAGCAAGGGCAGTGGTTTAAGGATTTTCTGGGACAGTGAGGAAGGAGTTATTACCATGGATGGGGAGGCTAAGCCATGAAGGCAAGGTGCTGCAGCTCCTGAAGACCAAGAAAGGGGCAGCAGACAAAGAGAGCAAGATGAGGGGCAGAGGAACTGCAGGAAGAAGGCATCAGGCTGAAAGAGCCAATCCCCAGATTAGCCAGTAGGAAGTGTGCTCTGGCAGTGAGGAGAGTACCCCAGGACAGTCTGATTTGCAAAGCTAGTTAAGTATCAAAAGAGGTAGATCACTGACTGCAAAACCGACCATACAAAATCAAGAGGTAGAGTAACGTTTTAACTTGTGGTTTTAAAAACTATTAAAACATACTGCTGTTACACTAATGCTTATATTAAACAAAATGTCAGAGTAATATAGTCCAATGTCTTGGCATGCTCCTTAGTTATAGCAGAAATGAGCGCTGTGTTCCCCTATTAGAAACCTGGGGATCTCCACTTGCCAGCTCCATTAAGCCCCTGTTTCTAGTAATCATGGGTTATAAGATATTGGAGTTTATAACCCTCACTTTCCACAGCTAACTATTGCCAATCATGGTCCTCGGACTACTGTAATTTTTTGAGGGAGTGGCCCAGTGGTGGGGATTCTGCAATTGGAGGAAATATTTAACTGAGAGGAGGATTTTTACAAGACTGACAGCTATCTGAGCTGCTGCTATGTTAGTAATGTTGCAGGTAATCTCTGTAGAGAAATTAGTGAGCCCGGTGCAGACGAGGTGGTCAAAACTTCACCATACAGGCAATTTATTTCCTGGCTATTGCCACTACACAGGTGATGGCAAGTAACTAATTTTACACTTCCCTGTGATTCATTGGGAGTTGCACCCATTTATGCAACAGCTAAATCTGAGGTTGATAAAGCACTCTGGGATACTTCTCGCTGAAAAGTATTCTATACACACATAAAACATTATTATTTATGAGCAGATTGAGTCAGACTGTCATTTCATTTCATCAATCTGAGATTAGACTCAGGCCTGAGCCCAGCAACAGCTCAATAATACAAACTGATAGAGAAATATTTTACCAGGCTAAAAAGAAATCTGAGCAAAATAGTAAACAAATCATCACAAACAAGCCTCCCCACACATAGCATTTCTGTGACTTGGCATTTGGAATGGCAGATGGGGTGGCACAGAGCTTTTTCCACTGGGACAAGAACCTGCATTCCTTCTCCAGTCTGCTGCAGACATGTTTAATTTAGAGCACATAAAGATGGGGCAATTTTGCTGTGTGGTAGAACTGTAGAATGGTTATCAATATTTTATTAATCCTCTGAATTTCAACTGCATCGAAATGTTAGTAATACTGAAATCTATTGCAAACAGCTGTAGCATGTTCTGTCCTTGGGGGAACCCTTGTTGTTCAGTGAGGTCTCATGTGCACAGGCATGGGGAACAGATTCCTGTTTGCCACATTCAGCACCTTGTAGGCCAACCTCTGTATTCAAAGCTTACCCGTCCCCAGCTCCATCCCTCCATTCAGATTTAGGAGGACACAGCCCTCATGGCCGCTACTTTATGTGCTTGGTAATATTTCATTTTCTGAGCCAAAACAGTTATCCTTTTCCATTCGTACATTTTCTCTCCATTGGCTTTAATTAAGCTTACCCTAAGAAGCTTGTGAGGCTAGATAATGTTGTTACATGAAAGGAAAAGCTTACACACTAGGGGTGGCTCTCAAGCTTGCCCATCCTTTATAAAGCCAGGATTTATAAATCTTTAAGCTTTTCTGTTTTCAGACTCATTTTATTTAAACAGTATTTATATAAACTGCTCAGCAGATTAGAGGGGCAGCTCCATAGCCTTAATTTCAGTGTCACTTTCCAGATGTTTTGATCAGGCTTCATGCCTGGATTTAGTGTATTTGTGCACCCAAATAAAAAAATATCTCAATGATAAATCCTCTGGAAAGAAGGGGGAAATAGCAGTAAATAGCATGTGTTGAAAATCCAATGTAAATAAAAACAAAGGCCCACAGATAAACCAAATACAGTGGGGAAAGTTTGAAAGCAAAATGAATGCTGAGTTTGGGCTTTAAAAAACCCAATTATCCAGATCCTTAAAATTATATGTAAATGTGGGGCTTGGGATTTCTGAGCTAGTGTTTTCATGGATTTGTCAGTAACAGATGATAGGGGATAGTTATTAATAGCACATTGGGCTTGGGACCTGATCCAAAGCCCACTGAAGTCAGCTGAGGATCTCTAACTGTTACAAATATTAATGAAGTTGTCAGATTATCTCAAAATTAATTTTTACAGTGGTCAATTCTTGCAATGGCATGCACCCCAAGCCAAAACGATAGGGCATGATATAGAGGTTTTTTGTTCAACCACCTATCAAAAGAATAATTCCTCAATATATCAGAACTATGAAGATTTTGTCATACTTGGGGTGTCCAAAGTTAAACACCTAAATAATTGGCCTGATTCTTTTTTCCAGAGGCAGACACCTGCAGCTCCCATTAAAGTCCACCAGGATCTGTTTGATATGGAGAACCTCTCAAAATCAGACCACTTACTTAGATGCCTAAAGTTAGGCACCTAAGTCTGAAAAGTTGGCCTTACCAAATTGTCCTGAAGCATCTAATTTTGTGTGGACTTGGATCTAAGTTATTTATGCAGCATCTCTACATAATGTACCATTTTCTTTATATCTGCTATGGGAGAGAATATTTCTGAAAATCACTTTTCCAATTCCTAGTGCATTGAGATTGTTGGTTTTATGCCATAGTCAGTTGTGCAATACTTGTGATGTAACTTACTATGACAAGGCAGAACTTAACCCTGTAAGGCGCATTCTGCGAAGCCAGTGTTTTGGGTTTCTCTCTTAAGCATTGAATAGTCTAAACCCAGGCAGGGGGAATACCATGAATTCCACAAGTATGCACTTGAATTTGAAAATGGTTTCACTTTCGCCATGTTGGCGAACTGAAAATTGAAAAATATGATGTTTTCAGTTTTTGAAAACTGATGAAATGAAAATCGCAATTTGAAACAAAAAGAAAATTCTTGTATTTTTTTCAAAATATTTTGTGGAAAAATTGAATTGTTTTCACAAAACATTTTGATTAAACTGCTTTAGGGTCCTTTTGCATGGAAAAATTTAGGGGTTTTAGAGGGACAACTGAGCTACGGTGATGTTGGTCTCAAACAATGAGTCAGCCATACACTGTGTGACCAGACTAAACTGGTTTGCAAAGCACTGAACGTGGGAGAAGATGTCAAGTTTGAAAATGACATACAAGTACCTTAATTTATGGCTCCCATTTATCAACTGCTCTGAAAAGAGCACGTCACTGAAGGCCAACCTATTATATACACATTCAAACTATGTAGTTATTTTATTGTGGCAATAATAATCATTCTGATCTAAGTATGTTTTTGGTAAATTTCATCTGGTGCATTGGGTTGAAATGTAAGCTTAAATGTTTCGCTGAATTGGAACACTGAGATAAAACACCTGTATTGCCAAGGGCAATAAATATATCTGGAACTTTCCACCTTCACTTATGTCTATATTTCATTTCCACCCTCTTTATTTCCTTCTGACATGTCTCTTTGGCCTGAATTTTTTTCCCTCGCTTTTGTGATCATATTTAACTTTCTATTATTTTATCTCGCTGATCAGCTTTTTTCCAATATTAAAAGATGTTCCTCTTTCTTTTCTTTTTCTTTTTCTTTTTCTTTTTCTTTTCTTTTCTTTTCTTTTCAAATTCAGGTCATCCTACAGAAGCTTAAAACTAAGTAAGCCCATATCTTAGCTGCGACATGCATACCATATACCACACGGGCTACCTGAATACTGTAGCAGACTTTAGATGCTCATGAATCCTGAAGGCATGTTCTAGGTGAATTGTTTTCTCTGTATTGCTTTGGGGTGCTTCACAAAAGCCTAATGGTGGTGCCACAAAATTTCAGTAGGTTCTTTCTGCTTCAGGTCTTGTGGCAGCTGCAGGCTGTGTGGGGCACAAAATGTGGTTAGTGATGAACTAGGTTTGATATGTCTGACTCATCCAGCCATCTGTGATAACTCTTCTCTTTCCCCCGGCCACAAGTCCTTCCTGTACTAATTGCAAGTAAGCTGATTGCTGGAGGGCAGCCATATGGCGTGGTGTCGGTGATCAACCATTCCAGGGAACTACCCATAGACATTATCCTATTTAATCAACCAAACATAGTTTCTAGCCCCATCCTTCATTACACTTGTGTTGGATCAACTGTGGGCCCTCAGGCCTTGGGTGAGTAGTGCCCGTATGGTTCTGTTCTTTAGAATGTTCCTTATAGCCGCCTTTTGAGATTAACTTTGCCATAGTTACAGATCTAGATGCACATCTGTCCCATATCTGGGTTCTCTGAGTGCACCCATTTAGGCTTTAGGCATTATCCTCTCACCTTTTCTGGTGTGAAATTCCACAGTTCTCCCACTCTTGGACTGGGTCCTGGACTACAGTACTGTGGGTACCAATTGTGCTTACCCAGCAGGTCCAGCTGGGTTTGGCACCTGCAGTTCTTCCCTAAAGGAGTCTCATTCGTGATGTATAGCATGACCAGACAGCTTTGTCTAAGGGCCCCCATTTAATTTTAATAGTAGGAACAAAGTATAACATGAGAGAGGATTTTAAAACCCTAAACAGTCCACACGTGGCTTTATTACCTAAAGCCCAACAATCTTGAATAGCTTTCTAATAACATCACCCCTGCAGATGGGGGGAGAGTCTTTTTTTTTCTTCTTTTTTTAATCCATCTAGAGTTCCTTTGTCTTCTCCATTCCCAGCTTTTTGCCCCTTCTTGGCAAAGCTAGTTCTATAATTTGGTGGAGTCAGGAGGTATAATCCTCACCACTAATAGCTTGAGCATTGCCACTTAGCAACTGTGGAATGTTTCCCAGTGGGAGTGGCTTATATTGAGCCATTATTTTGCTTCCTGCCTGTTTTTACAACAACCCCTATTAAACTAAACCAATATATTAATACAGGAAAGATCCCAATAACCAAGTCACATACAGTATTCATTAATTATTACAGTACAGCTCCTCGTCTGTCACAAACTCAACTGGTTAGCGTCAGTGGTAGCCAAACCTAGAGAGAGATGATCATATGCAAGGCAGAGAGCACAGTGCCCTGTTTGTCAGTAATGCCATGTGAAATAATCCACTTTGCTTCTGGCATATTAGATGCATCTACAGAGATATGGAACTGTAGTTAGCTTTCAACGTGTGCATGGTTCCCAATCTCCCATGTGCTCTGAGATCATACACCATAGCCACCTCCTGAGCATCAGCCTGATGGCGGGGGAGAAGATTAAATGCAAACAAACCCCATTTGGACTCAGTTGCCTGAGGACATCCAGAATTATGATGACGGTGGCTTGTGCAGTCTTTATAAGAAAGTTAGGGTATAAAACAAGCCTTCGTTAAGCAACTGCTTAACTGATTACCCGTACCACCTTTCTTAGGGTCCTTTTAATTTTGATTGCTTAACTAAAGAAAATGGACTCAAGCACTGGAATTTGTTTTATAGAGTTTATTAAATATCCTTCACAATAGCAACGAATGTAGGCTATAAAAAGGCAAAAATTATATTTAGTCCATACATTAGAAAGTTGGTCAATATAATCATTTAGATTTTTCAGAATCAAATTACACAACCACAATAGACAATAACACTTATACTCAATTATCTTGGGAAGATGACTTTTGTTTAGATTTTTGACAGGGTCCCTCAGGATGGCCTTGCTTATGTCAATTTGTTATCAACTTCAGCATTGTTAACACAATAGATGAAAAACAATCCCAAGCTAGATCACAAAACAGTTTGGTCAATTACTTACATGCCTATTAACCAATGTCTCCATCCCAATAGATCTAGAGTTGTCAACTGTTTTACCCTATTTCCCAATTAATATTAGCCCTAGGAGCTGGCTAACGATCCTAACTACCTAAAATAAACTTCTGCGTTTATGACAGACTGAATAGACCAAGTGCGGTATAAGAAGTTTGCACACTTGATCTCATTTTATGTCTGTATACACCAGGAACTTGAAATGCCATATAAAACCATTAAATATGGTAGACACATGTACAGTTCTACAGTTTGAAGTAACAAGAGTAACTTCTTCAGTTTGAAAGCTACTTTACAACAATCTTGACTGGAAACAAAGACACACAGTAAGTGTGTTACAATCTTTAAAACACATACACAAGCATGTACACTTCCTTACTAATTAGGTACTCTGTTTCAGGAAGTGTTCATTTGACTGAATTGGGCCATCATCCAAGAGAGTCTGTATTACTTATCACCAGATCTTTGTTCAGCCATCAGTTTTCATCAGTTATCATTCACAGCAGGAGTGAGCCCTGCAAACTCAGGTGGAGCACAGGACAGACACAACTGTAGTCTTTTCCTACATAGGCATAGTATGACTTCTATGTTTGGGGGTGGGAGGAGCAGCTCCAGCCAGGCCAAGAGGGCCATGCATGGGGGGGGGGGGATTCCGTGCCTGACTGAAGCTTGCGGTTTGGGGGCGCAGGTGTAAGGCCTCCAGCATGCCCCTCCTATGCTTTGCCCATGTTTTCCTACTGTGCTAGCAGGCAACCCAAATTGCTGGAAAATTGAAAGAGTTAAAGGTTCCTATCTGAGGTAGGTACTTGATGTCACCAGGAGGAATCCCAGATAGCCAGCCCAGAACCTCAGCCTTTTCCCTTCCAGGTGTCTTTCATTTTTGGGAAGTGATGTGCTGAAGGAGATAAGCCATTTTATCCTATTTCTGTTGAGTGACCCATCTTGGTTCCCCTTTTTGGAGATGTTGGTGTGGACCAATTAGATTATGACCCCTATGTCTTCCAAAGATATGAAATGTCCAACAAAAATGAGTCATCCTCTCTCACCATCCAATCAGGGAATGAGACATCTGCTTTTGAGTTCCTGAAGCTGGGACTGGAATTTTCCAGTCTCTTTGTTTAACACATCTTGTCACTCTAGCTTTTATAAGACAAATTGGCCATAACAGTTGCTACAAACACCTTGGGACTTATTTTAAACATCGGCTGACTTACTCCAGTCAGCAACTTACCTCAGCAAGTCACTTTCCATGGGGCCCATACAGTGTATCCCTTGGCCAGTTTTTCAATTTCTCCTTCAACACTCCGCTAACTGTTGAAATGTCCAGTTTAAAGTTCATATAACTTATATGAAGTCCCTCCATATTCTTTGATGCTCTTTAAACTTGTTTTAATAGTCCATTATACAATGCAAAGTCACTTCAAGAACTATTGTTCTCACCAGGCTGGAACAGCTGTATAAATCTTGCATTTCTGTTTTGCTTGTTTTGACAACAATAGAAGGACCTTAGTATGTATGGCTGAGCTGAGTCTGTGCATCATTAATCAAATAGTTACACTTCTGATTAATTCCACTCTGTGGTCAAGTGTCCTTATAAACACACTATTGGGTTTCAGTTCCTTTAATTTACTACCACTTTCAGCACAGATGCATTTCACTAACTTGATAGCATAAGCATACTTGATTGCCAACATTAGCCTTGCTGCTTCAATTTATCACTTAAACTAAAAGAAATCAATATGAATGCAAACCCTTTCTTTCCTAACAGGATTGCTCATGAGGTGAACTCTGTCATTAAAGCTTACAATATTTTGCCCAAAGCTGTATCCCTTATAGCTGACTTCCCTGTGCACATTTTAATTATAATATTAGATTCCATCAAGTTCCTCATTTTACTACTGTCTCTGGCACATCACGTAATATCAATGTTTGATATTAATGTAATATGATTTTTAATTAATTCATAGACAGGGAAAAAGGAGCTGTCTTTTAACTACACCAGGGATACACTCTTGCCAAAGGCTGCGGCAACTCTGAGTTTCCTCAGACTATTGAAGAAATCTAGTTATTAGACCTGGGTTGTTTATTCTCTCAGCCCTCTGTTCTATCTGTACTAAAAGGTGTGATGCCTGGGCAATTCTTAAATAGTAATACTTTTTTCAATTGAAGTAACTAAGGCCCCCAGACTATGAATGAACAGAAGCCCAACCCAGTCACTGACAATGAAAGTCACTAGCCACAGAAGGTGGCACTACGGAAGAAGCTGTTCTGAGAACAAGAGGTGCTTGTGTGAGGAGAACACCATTAAAGTTCAGAAACCGGTAGTTGCTGACTGATGTCCAATACCCTAACCTCCATCCTAGACATCTGTTTCTGTGCCTTATAAACTGGCTGAGTTTGTGGTTGTATTGGCTACTGTGTGATTTGCATTTGTTGGGGTTTTTAATTCTTAAAAGTGGAGAGAGATCAGTAGCCACTAGAGCTGGTGATATTGACCTTTCCTAGGCTGTTCTTATTTTTAGACCAGTGAGTTCCCTTTCTGAGGTCCAGCTTTTGTTGATGTTTTGTCTTCTGACCTCCCTTTTGGTCCACGGTTTCTTTGTTCCAGTGAATCGTGGTTGTTGTGAGAGGTCACAACATGATCTTTGTAATCATGATCCATGTCGTATGACTGTGGCCGGGAAACAAAGATCATTGTCTTACTAGGACTCATCTGAGTCACAGATTTATTGCAGTCTCCACCCTTCCTGCACTTTTTTCTCAATCCTTAGGTGAGTAGCTTTCTCCTGCCTTGGCTTCCTTCCTTTGAGAATGTGCAGAAGTGCTTTTCTTGCTAACAGTCACTTAGTCCAATTCAGGTTGTCTTACTTAAACTGTATCGTTGGGAAGCCCTGGTCATGTGTTAAAGGTCTCCAGCTCCCATCTTTCCCTACCTACAAGGAATTCAGTTGCCTAACATTTTATCATCTTTCTCCCCATCCTCCCCCAACAGAATCATCCAGGCCCTTTGATGGCCTTCTTCATTGCTTGCTCCCTCACTGAGGGGCATTTCTCTACTTTCTGCCCGTCTGGCTTTAAGCAAATGTAACTCTTTGCAATGGGATTGTAGCTTTCATTCAGATATGTTATCCTTCTTAACTCTCAGTCCTTAAGAGCTGATTACTGTTACTGGGAACTATTAAACACTGGCTGGCCACATTCCAGGCATGAGCAAAGTCACACTCCAATACCTCACAGGCAGTGGATGAAGGAGAACAACATATGATGGGGAGTTCATCAGTTTTAGTGAGCTTTCATCCCTGGTCTCATCATCATGTGGTGATAGGTCTTGTTGTAGTGAGATACAGAAAGAGGAGGAGAATGGGGACAAAGAAGAGTTGTGCCTGAAAGGGAGTTCATATCCCCAAGCAGTAGGCCTAGATCTGCCAAGCAAAGTATCTGTATGGTACACCTCTACAGTGGTCCTGATTTCCCCATACCTAGAACTGCTGCACTCTTATGCTTCTTTAGGATGGAAAATCTGTTGCTGTTAAAAACAAAGAAAACTGGGGGAACCATGTCTTTCCTCTTCCATGGAAAAGTCTGAAATACCCGGCGCAGGTTTCTACATTTTGAAAGATTTAAAGACTATTACAAAGGGATTTTTGTGCAGAATCAATTATGTATGACTTACGTGTCATTGGAAGGGAATAGGTCTCCTCCTGTTCTGCTGGAGGGAAGGGGGAAACTAAAGAAGATAGATCATATTTTAGAAAAGAGGATGACTCCCAGCAGGGATAACACTTATTCCCCTGTCAGATGTGGTTGCTGCTCCAGCTGTTTCCAGGAACGCTAGAAGCTTCTCAGCCAGGCTCCTCCTCTTCCAAATTCAAAATCCTATTAGTCTTCTCCTCGCCAATCAGGAGGCAAGAGAGCTGTAGGAGAGTGTCCTCCTTGTCACCAGGGTGAGGGATTGTTGAGGGGATGTCCTCTCCTGCTTTTAGTAGAGGTGAAGAAGTTATGTGCCTGAACACTCCCTCTCACTTTCACCCAGCTCACACATGAGGCTGAATTCTCTGCAGTGTCATGGCTTGAGTATAGCTGTGCCAATTTACACCAGCAGAGAATTTGACCGAGCATCAGCTGGGCTCCCAGCCCCATCTCCAAAAGCACGCTCTTTCTTGTGTAAGTTGTGCTGCTTTGAGCTGTTTGGACTTTTCACTAACTTTCACTGTTCACTGAAGGGCTTTGGGAAAACAGATGCTCATTAAAAATGTGTATTTTTAAAAGTATTTTATTTTTCTCAACCTTTTCCCCCCTCTGGTACAGAACTGGCTGCAACTTGAGAGCATCAGCCAAAAAAATCAGACACTGAGTAGATTATCTTCTGTAGTTGGTGAAGCATGAAAATCTGAATTGTCTAACCACTGACAACCTATTCCCCTTTCCTGACAGGCACTTTTGCTACCTAGGGATCACAGGGGACTAGAAGAAGGGAGACTTTTGTTATCATAATCACCTTTGTCTGTATAGAACTAAAGGAAACTTCCATTTCTTACCACCTCCTGAAAATCTCCAAGTCACATTATGTATTTTTATTTATTTATTTATTTTTTGTTTTTGCAGTAGTTCTCCTAGTACCGGTTGATCTATGTCTCAGACTTGGTCCCAGGGCTGGTTTCAGAGGCATTCAGAAAAAGTGACTGTTATCATTGTAGATAATTATTGAGCATTTACTACCTTGTTTACCAGGAGAGAAGGTATTAGCACTTTTATTGTTATAGTTTGGAAAACAATTGCTATGGTATTTGTAGTTAATTTAATCTTTAAATGTGTGTGGGGGTTTTCCCAGTTGAGGCTGTACATCAATTCCTCTATCTAACATATATAAATATTTCAGTATGTGACAAACTGAAATTTGAAAATATCCTCAAATGCCCCATCATAATCTGGCAAAAATGTTTAGTTTTGTACTCCATTATTAGTCCTTCTTATTTCTTCCTTGGTCCACTGCATTTTAAATGGCAATACAGGGGTGGGGGATAGAGAATTCTGCTTGCCTGTATCTCTTTGTTGGGAGTTTACTTTACTAACCTTGTTTGCAGTAATCGGTGAATTCGCATGATCTATAATAATAAATCCATCAGTTGAAGCATGGTTTTTCTCAGAAAACTCAATACATTTTCTTAGAGTTAGGTGCCAACTCCATTCCCATCATGTTGCATAAGACGAGACAAAGCAACTTACAACACTGGATGCAGTAGCACTATGAGGAAAAGACTCTGGAGGGAAGAACAATCTTTCGAAACGCACTTCCAAGGAGCTGAGAGACTCTACCCTGACTATTTTTCAGCTATTTGGTTTAAAAAAACAGCAACACCCAGAATATATGAAGGACCTGTTCATCATTACCCTACAGCCACTTTGGGCCTTAGACCTTTACAGAGGCAGCCTCTGTAAAGCCCCATTAGGGCCAGTTAGTGAAGCAATTTATGGGGAAAAAATCTAACAGGATAACCTTGCCTTCCTCCATGCAGAGGCTCTGAAGAAAAATCAAAGAATCTTAGCCCTGGTCTACACTACGAATTTAGGTTGAATTTAGCAGCGTTAGATCGATTTAACCCTATACCCGTCCACACAACGAAGCCATTTTTGTTGACTTAATGGGCTCTTAAAATTGATTTCTGTACTCCTCCCCGACAAGGGAATTAGTGCTGAAATCGACATTACCAGGTCGAATTTGGGGTAGTGTGGACGCAATTCAACGGTATTGGCCTCCAGGAGCTATCCCAGAGTGCTCTGTTGTGACCGCTCTGGACAGCACTCTCAACTCGGATGCCCTGGCCAGGTAGACAGGAAAAGCCCTGCAAACTTTTAAATTTCATTTCCTGTTTGGCCACCATGACAAGCTGATTAGCACGAGTGACCGTGCAGATCTCATCAGCAGAGGTGACCATGGAATCCCAGAATCGCAAAAGAGCTCCAGCATGGACTGAACGGGAGGGTACTGGATCTGATTGCTGTATGGGGAGACTAATACATGCTATCAGAACTCCATTCCAAAAGACGAAATGCCAAAATTTTTGCAAAAATCTCCAAGGGCATGAAGGACAGAGGCTATCACAGGGATCCGTAGCAGTGCCACGTGAAACTTAAGGAGCTCAGGCAAGCCTACCAAAAAACCAAAGAGGCAAACGCTCGCTTGGGGTCAGAGCCCCAGACATGCTGCTTCTATGATGAGCTGCATGCAATTTTAGGGCGTGCCCCTACAAACTATCCCACACCTGTACGTAGACTTCTGCAAGGGAGTCTCACACAACAGGGTTGAGGGTTCTGGGGACGAGGAAGATGATAGCGCACACCAGTCAAGTGGAAAAACCGTTCTCCGTGGTAGCCAGGAACTGTTTGTCACCCTGGAGCCAGTACCCTCCCAACCCGGGCCCCTGGACCTTGAAGGCGGAAAAGGCACCTCTGGTGAGTGTACGTTTGTAAATATAATACACAGTTTAAAAGCAAGTGTGTTTAATGATTAATTTGCCCTGCAGACTTGGGATGCGTTTGCAGCCAGTACAGCTACTGGAAAAGTCTGTTAACATGTCTGGGGATGGAGCGGAAATCCTCCGGGGACATCTCAATGAAGCTCTCCTGGAGGTACTCCCAAAGCCTTTGCAAAAAGTTTCTGGGGAGGGCAGCCTTATTGCGTCCTCCATGGTAGGACACTTTAGCACACCAGGCCAGTAGCACATAGTCTGGAATCATTGCATAAGAAAGCTTGGCAGCGTGTGGTCCCGAATGTTTGCTGACATTCAAGCAACATCCTTTTTTTCTCTCTCTGTGTTATCCTCAGGAGAGTGATATCATTCATGGGCACCTGGTTGAAATAGGGGAATTTTATTAAGGGGACATTCAGAGGTGGCCTTTCCTGCTGGGCTGTTTGCCTGTGGCTGAAAAGAAATCCTCCCCGCTGTTAGCCACGCGGTGTGAGGAGGGGTGAAGCCATCCTCCCAGAGAATTGGGTGTGGGGAGGGTTTAGTTGGGTTTGTGCTGCACGTTAACCCCAAAACATCAGCCCCTCCTTTAAATGGCCAATGCATCTTTTTCAATTTTACTCTCCCATTTTTTCCTCCCGCAGCTGCAAAAGTTTCAACACTCCCCCTATCATCTCCGTCCCAGAGGCTAGCGCAGAGAAGAAGGCGAAAAAAACACACTCATGATGAAATGTTCTCTGAGCTCATGCAGTCCCCCTGCACTGAAAGAGCCCAGCAAAATGCGCGGAGGCAAGCAATGTCAGAGTGCAGGAAAGCACAAAATGAACGTGAGGACAGATGGCTGGAGCAACAGGAGAGGTGGCAGCAGTGTGATGAAAGGAGGCAGGAAGCAATGCTGAGGCTATTGGAGGATCAAACTGATATGCTCCGACGTATGGTAGAGGTGCAGGAAAAGCACAGACCACCCTGCAGCCTCTGTGTAATCAACTGCCCTCCTCCCCAAGTTCCATAGCCTCCTCACCCAGATGCCCAAGAATGCGGGGAGGCTCCGGGCACCCAACCACTCCACCCCAGAGGACTGCCCAAGCAACAGAAGGCTGCACTTCAAAACTTATTGAATTCCAGTGTGGCCTTGTCCTTCCCTCCTCCCCACACCCCACCCAGTGCTTACCTCCTCCCTACCCCTCCCGGGCTACCTTGGCAGTTATCCCCCTATGTGTATGATGAATTAATAAAGAATGTATGAATTTGAAACAACAATGACTTTATTGCCTCTGCAATAAGTGATCGAAGAGGGCAGGGGAGGGCGGTTGGCTTACAGGGAAGTACAGTGAACCAAGGGGGCAGGTTTCCATCAAGGAGAAACAAACAGAACTGCCACACCGTAGCCTGGTCAGCCATGAAACTGGTTTTCAAAGCTTCTCTGATGCACAGCGCGCCTACCTGTGCTCTTCTAATAGCCCTGGTGTCTGGCTGCGCGTAATCAGCGGCCAGGCGATTTGCCTCAACTTCCCACCCCACCATAAACGTCTCTCAGATATTGTGGAGCACACAGCAAGCAGTAATAACAATGGGAATATTGGTTTCGCTGAGGTCTAAGTGAGTCAGTAAACTGCGCCAGCACGCTTTTAAATGTCCAAATGCACATTCTACCACCATTCTGCACTTGCTCAGCCTGTAGTTGAACAGCTCCTGACTACTGTCCAGGGTGCCTGTGTATGGCATCATAAGCCATGGCATTAAGGGGTAGGCTGGGTCCCCAGGATAACTACAGGCATTTCAACATCCCCAGTGGTTATTTTCTGGTGTGGAAAGTAAGCCCCTTGTTGCAGCTGTTCATACAGACCAGAGTTCCTAAAGATGCGAGCGTCATGTACCTTTCCCGGCCATCCCACGTTGATGTTGGTGAAACGTCCCTTGTGATCCACCAGTGCTTGCAGCACCATTGAAAAGTACCCCTTTCGGCTTATGTACTGGCTGCCTTGGTGATCCAGTCCCAAGATAGGGATATGGGTTCCGTCTATGGCCTCACCACAGTTAGGGAATCCCATTGCAGCAAAGCCATCCACTATGACCTGCACATTTCCCAGGGTCACTACCCTTAATAGAAGCAGCTCAGTGATTGTACTGGCTACTTGGATCACAGCAGCCCCCACAGTAGATTTGCCCACTCCAAACTGATTCCCGACTGACCGGTAGCTCTCTGGTGTTGCAAGCTTCCAGAGGGCTATCGCCACTCGCTTGTGAACTGTGAGGGCTGCTCTCATCTTGGTATTCTTGCGCTTCAGGGCAGGGGAAAGCAAGTCACAAAGTTCCATGAAAGTGGCCTTACACATGCGAAAGTTTTGCAGCCACTTGTTTCCTGGCCCCGGAATCGGCGTTCCATGGCATGAGCCTGCCCCACTGCCACCAGGATGGCCAAATTGCCGGGGCCCATGCTCTGAGAGAAGTCTGTGTCCGTGTCCTCATCACTCTCGTCTCCACGCTGCCATCGCCTCCTTGCCTGCTTTTGCAGGTTCTGGTTCTGTATATACTGCATGATAACGCGCGAGGTGTTTACAGTGCTCATAACTGCCGCAGTGATCTGAGCGGGCTCCATGCTTGCCTGTGTATGGCGTCTGCAGGAGAGCAGAGTTGCAGGGGAAGCGGTGGTTGGATGACCAGTTTTGCAGACCTACTGCACCGTCTGCTGCCAGGACACAACAGCTGAGCGGGCTGCACGCTCGCCATGGTATGGCGAGACAAGAGCAGCCGAGCAGAGTTGCAGTGCAAGCGGCAGATGACAACGGTCATATAGAGGACCTGCGAGGTGGATTCATAGCACCAAGAGAGCAGAGTGGCAGCGGAAGTGGTGGTTCGATGACGACAGTGTGCAGCCCTACCGCACTGTCTGCTGAAAGCAGTCTGGCGCCCGCACGGACAAAGGCGCAAAACGATTGTCTGCCGTTGCTTTCATGGAGGGAGAGGCTACTGACGACATGAGCGGTCTATGAGAAGGGGCAGAGAAGCATAAAAAACCAACACAGAGTGGCTGTCCTGTGTGTTCCACAGACAAGAGCATGGACACAGATTGCCATCCCAAGAAAAGGATCTGAGACTGAAGCATGGTGCTTTGAAGAAGTGTATTCACCTGGAAATAAAATAGTCACTATTGCCATATTTATATTAAAAGAGGCTGAGTTACTTTCAGTCCTTAGGTTAAATAAACTCCCCATCTTTGAGATACCCTGACTCTGGGCTGCCTCAACCAGCAGCAAGAAGTTAATTGTAAACCATGGAGACCAGCTGGTGACGCTAATTACAGTACTTGTAAATTCAATGCATGTTGCTGCTGCTTTGATTATCTCGGTCACACCCAACTGATTTATCTTCTGCACGTTTGAAATTTGTGGCTTCATTTACTTCAACACATCAGCTCCACAGAATGGTGTTTTTTCTTTTTCTTTTTCTTGTTATGTGCTTTATTTGGCTTTCCTTGAATTAGTGAGCAAGCAAACAAGCGATCTTTGGGGAGTTTTTAAAGTCAGTTGAGTGGAGGGGAATTTGTGATGCTCCTAACCCATGGTCAGCGTGAACTCTTTCAAACCCATCTAATTACATGTTAAGATAAGGATATTAATGCCATCAATCTGCACTGCTAGCTCAGTATCCCGGACACTCAGCCCTCTGGCAACTCTCTCATGTAATAGAACAGCGTAATGAATGGTTTATAAAGGAAGTGTTATGCATAACATAGCATTTCTATCAGCTGGTTTGTAATCACTAAGCACATGAAAGTGAGGTTAACAAGCTCAAGGCCTGGTCAGCCATTGCTGAGAGGCGGGGGGGGGGCGGTCATCCTTCCTCATCCCTTCCGCAATATGGCAGCAGGTATTTCTAAACTCTGGCTTATAAAACACAGAGATCTCAGGGTTGTTTTCCACCATATTCCTGCCTGCTGAAAGTTGAAGTATCAGTCGATGCCTATTTTGAAAAAGCAACTGGAAAGGTTTGTGTATACCACCAGTGCCACCTAGTGTTGGACGAGAACAGGAGCGGTTAAGACATTTCCTTCTCAATTAATTAACCTGGCCTTCAGAGGGAAGCGAGGGGAGTTCATTTTTTTCAGTCCCCAAAATGCATACTGTCTCACTTCAATTTCACCCTGTTTGTGGAATTTTTAATGCTGACACCTCTGTATCCATAATGCATTTCACTCTAAATATATGGGCTTATTTTGCTGGTAAATCAGCAGAGTGGCAAATATTTAAGTAGGAGCCATCAATTTCTTACACACTTTGAGTCAAAATCAGATGGGATAGAATTGGTGCTGGACGTTGGTGAGGCTCTGCACTGGTGTAATACCCTAAGTCTCCTCTCTACTTTATCTTAGACCCCTGCCTGGGTGCTTTTCCTGCTTCAACCCCACCCTTGTGCTTCCTCTCTGTATAAGTTCCACACCCTTCAACTGACTTTCAGTGTTTATGCTACCTATCCATTTGTTGGTGGGGGAGTGGGGAGGGTTGGGTTTGTTTGTTTTTTAAACAAGATAAAAAATATAATATACTGGCCAGTCCAGAGTGAAGATCTCATCCACAGCAAATCAGAAAAGAGACAACTGTTGGTTTGTTGCAAGTTTCAGGATATAAATAAGTGTGAAGGGATAATAGTTATCTTACCTGCTGGGAGGGTTTATTTTAATTTTAAATCCAGTCAAATGTACTTGCTCCTCTGAACTGCTTCTTCACTGTGATATACCAGGGTGTTCTTTTTAGTTCACATTGAGCAGCTGCCAGAAGATATGTAAAGGCTTGTATTTTCAACCTTAGCTACTGACAACACACCCTTCAATGCCTGATATCAACTAAGAATAAGCATGATCCAGTGATTTGGGTGCTAGCCTTGGATTCAGGAGACCTTGGTTCAATTTTCTTCTTTGCCACAGATGTCCTGTGTGCGACCTGGGCAAGTCATTTAGTCTGACTGTTATCCATATGTAAAATGGGTTTAATAGCAGTTCCTAATCTCACAGGGGTGTTGTAAGGATAAAGATTGTGAGGTGCTCAAATACTACAGTAAGGGGGGCCATAAATGCCTAAATCTACCTATACAGAAATATTTAGATTAACTAGCTGACCCATCTTTCAGACTAGGAACTTTCTGGGAGCTGTTGGATCTCTCTTTCAGTTGCTGTACCCTCCCTTGATAGTGATCCCAACCTCACTTCTCAGTTGTCACAATCTAAGCTTCCAGCAACTCCACCCTTTCAGACTTTACCCACCCAGCGGCTGATAGCTCCCATTGTCTTCCCATTCAAGCACTAATGCCCAAACCCAACATCTGTCAGAAAAAGCCTTGTTTCCATTGTCCTCCTGGTAATTAAGTAGCAAAATTTGCTGCTGTTCCCTCTCTTCCCCCACCCCCACCCCAACCCCCCAAAAAACCCACCACCACCAATTGCTGTAGCTTATTGAGCTGTTGTTCTCTTCTCCTAGGAGATAAAATGTTGTTCATTCTCTAACAGAAAGCTTCGGATTTTTCAGGAGATTTTTTTGCCTCATGCTATTTGACACTTTGAACCAATGTTACCTTGGGGCAGCAGACGAAAATAAGAATTTAATTGGTCATTGAAATCAATACTTTTAAGCAGTGCTAGAATAAATGATTTTTGTTATACCATTAGTCCTGCCCCAGCATTGCTATTTTTAGTCAAGGGTGTAAGTTGCATTATAATAATAATAATTTGAAATAAAAACAGCTTGTAGAGATGTGAACTGAATGATCATGCCCTGTTTCCTACCCACTTCATTTTAGCATTTCTGGGTTGGGCTGCCATGTAGAAGAGCAGATGTTTGTGAAAATGAAGCACACTGACAAAAAATATTAGTTTTATGAGCACCTGAACATGGATTCTATTTTAAATTAGAGAAATGGGCTATTTCTTATTGTATCCGAACCGCTTTATTATACCAAAGTAAGAGGACATCTGAGAAGTCCATTGTACTGTACTAAGAGGGCTTCTGAGAAGTACACTTTCAGTCACCCTAAGCAGTAGGGCTAGGCAGAAAACAACAATTCTCTTCTGCAAAAAGGCTGCGGTTTTGGCATTTGTTTGTTCCGTCACTGTAAGTGGAGTTGGAATGAGCTCTCCCCTGACATCTAGTGGTGAGCTGTGGAAAAGGACTTCAGGAGCTGATCTCATTTGCATGGGCACACCCACCCTGCCTAGGTGCTCAGCATGATGGGATTGCTTGCCCAAATGATCACTTGTGGCTGGTGTTGGATCCCCAGTCTCCTTGTTATTGGGGCAGGAGTAATGAAGGGTGGTTATCCTTGTTGTGTGAATTGAGGGCAGCAGAATGATACCTGGCATACCCTGATGGAAGGACTTACCCTCTGAACTGGGCAGAGCTGGGACTTGAGTCACTCACCCTTGGTCTACACTCCAGAATTTATGTTGGTATAACTGCATCATTCAGGTTTGAAAAATCCACCTCCCTGAGCAATGCAGTTATACTGACCAAATGCGCGGTTTAGGCAGTGCTACGTCGGCAGGAGGGCTTCTCCTATTGACATACGTACCACCTCTTAGGGAGGTGAAGTATCTATGCTGATGGGAAAAGCTCTCCAGTCAGCGTAGCTGGCATCTTCACTTAGGCTTTGTCTACACTGGCACTTTCGTCGTTAAAACTTTTGTCTCTCGGGGATATGAAAAAACACCTTCCCCCAAATGACAAAAAGTGCCTAGTCGGTGGGAGCCGCGCTCCCAGCAATGAAGTCACCGCCCCTCGTTGGAGGTGGTTTTATTTTGTTGCCGGGAGAGCTCTCTCCGGGCAACAAAAAGTGACTACATAGCACTCCCTACAACGGCGTGGCTGCAGGGGCACGGTTGTACCATTGTAAGGTGTGCAGTGTAGACATAGCCTAAGGGCTACAGTGACCAAGCTGCACTGGTGCAACTGCGCCACTGCAGCGCTGTACGTGTAGACAAGCCCTCACTCTCTCTCCCTCTCTCCACCAGTCCCTGTCTCCACCCAATCGATCCAGGACCTGAGAAAACTTACCATGACATTTTTACTGAAACTACATTACATTTCCACGAAAAGTTTTGGTTTTGATGATGAGGCGTTTTCTGGGGGTTTTTTAGTCAAATTGCTAACTCATCTTTCTAATCAGTGGATGCGGTGATACTATTCCTAGCTAAAAGAAAAGGAGGACTTGTGGCACCTTAGAGACTAACCAATTTATTTGAGCATAAGCTTTCGTGAGCTACAGCTCACTTCATCGGATCCGATGAAGTGAGCTGTAGCTCACGAAAGCTTATGCTCAAATAAATTGGTTAGTCTCTAAGGTGCCACAAGTCCTCCTTTTCTTTTTGCGAATACAGACTAACACGGCTGTTACTCTGAAACCTGTTCCTAGCTAGAAATCCTTTTTTCTGAGACTGACTAAATGTTGGAATGACACTGCTTCCACAATGTAGACAGGAACCAAGGATACATTCACCTGCTACGTCTCTTGGCGCAGAGCAGGAGTAGATACCTTTCTACAAGTATAGCCCAGTATTATGGGCCCAGTCATCTCTCACTCTAGTGAATACCACCCTTAAGCCTATGCAAATGAGAGCCGTATCAGGTACATGGGTGAAATCCTGGCCCCACTGAAGTCCACAGCAAAACTCCAATTGGCTTCATTGGGGCCAATAGTTCATCCTATGACTTTAACAAATGTATCCATCACTTACGTCCTCTGAACCTTACTTTTTTGGGATCTACTCCTTGGAACTGTGTGTAGAAATGGCATATAAATCAGATGGAAATGGCCTTGCAAAACTGACAAGAAAATTGACTGGCCCAAGCACTAACTCTGCTTATCTGCCACTTCCACTGATAGTTGAAAACTGATGATCTGTTACTCATCTGCCAAGAAAGAAATTCCTGGCTTGAGTGGGCGAGAGGAATTTTGCAAGGGTGAGATTAAAATGTGCTCCCCTGTCTGCTGGGAGTCAGGTGTCAACTTTTTGTTTGTGGACCACAAAATTAATTGCTCCACAATAGAATCAGATTCTATATTAATGAAAAATTGTGTTGTCACTTTGCTTCAATATCAGCAACTCAGCTAGCAAAACTGCTTTCCTGAGCAGCTAGGTAACAATCTACCCTTCGTCCCTCCTTCCCAATTATGTTTTTCATTCTGATTTTAAAAAATGAACAGGAAAAAATGAAACTACAGAAAACTATGGAGTATCATATCGTATGTGTCTTACAAGAATTCTGTTCTGTAGAGACTAACTCTAATGATGAGAGAGGAGTTGCATCTCCATGGTCAACCAATCCTTGGAGACTCTGATGACCGTGTCAACAGCAAGGGCCAGTTAGACCTAGTTATTGTAGTGGTTTCTTTGAGATGTGGACATATCTCCACTTGGAACTGGGCTGCGGCCACCAAACTCATGTCACAGTAAACCTCTTTCAAGAGGTAACAGCTTTTGGCTGCTACTCATTTGGCCTACCTTTCGAGTCTGTGATCTAGAAGAAAAAGGCTTCAACATCCTGTTGTTAATCCCTTAACAAAAATGGTCTGCAAAAATAGAGAGCAGCCAGTGTCACAAAATATCCTTAATTATATACCTCCTTATGCTATCCTTACTCGGTGTCAAACCAGGACCCTGTGTCTGTTAGCTTACCCGTTTGCCCTGAGTTCTTTGTTTCCATTGATACAGCACCCAGAAGGACTGTGGTCTGGCCAAAAATAGGTGGAATTTTATTAAAAAACACTTGTTTCATTGCGATACTATAAAAGTAAGATGATCCTGAGTGAAAATGTTGAGCGTTAGTAAATGCTGCCCTTACTTGGGTTAACTTAGAATTTTCAGCCAACGCAAACATTCACTCAGGAGCCATCTGGCTGCACGTGAGATCGCTCACATCTGCTTACAAATCCAGAGATCAAGGTGCAAGATCTAGCACAGTGAGGCTCCATGTGGCTGAGCAACGCTGCCTGAAAGGCTTCGGGACCATAAACCTGTGTATAGATTTACAATGAAAGACAGTATTTTCTAAACTGGCAAAAATAACCTACGTTGAGGCAAAATTGACATACCCTTCCTTTAAGTGTCGTGCTGAAATTTCCAGCGGTGAAAAATATTTCAATAGGAATTACCTGAACTTTAATTTGACATCTTTTGAAACATCACCATTGTCTTTTAATTGCTGTACATGGCTGAATGAACAATTCACAGTGAATGGTTTACTTGGGAGTATAGTGGGACTTATAACTATGTCTATACAACAGCTGTGAGATGCAATTCCCAGCTCCAGTAGACATATGCTAGCTTGGCTTGAACTAGCATGAGTGGCAGCTTGGGCTAGCCACCCAAGTACATATCCGGGAGGGGTGGACAGGCTCATACTCAGACAGCTAGCTTGAGCCACTGCCCATGTCACTGTGGCCACATTACTATTTTTAGCACACTAGCTTGAGTGTAGCTAGCTTATCTGTCTACCTGAGCTTGGAATCACACCTCCCAGCTGCAGTGAAGGCTATCTGAATCTTGGGCCAAAGTGCACAGGAGTAACTGCGTCCTCCATGCAGTAGGTGAGTGGGTACTGTTCAGAGCTTTAGCTACTCACTCACTGACCAGAGTGGATGAGCTAGTGAGTGTGTGTGTGTGTGCTGGGGTGGGGAGCATTAGTAATTAACTATTGGTATAGCCCTGCAGGAAATAACTAGCTCCCAGGAGCAGGGGAGGAATTATGACCCAGAGGGCAATCTCTGCATCACAATGCCACTCAATGGGATGGGGTCTTACTGTCTGTTACTTCACTGTGTGGGTGTGTAGGGCCCAGCCACAATCTCTCACAATGTGAGTAAGGGCAATAATAAACAGCACGAGCTGTCTCCTCTCAGGTAAATAGATTATCAAGGAGTCGATTTTTTGATGTGAAGTCAAAACATGGCACCTTAAAAAAAACCTTTATTTTTAAATGCTTAAACCTAGCTCGCAGATGCAGGGCTAGGTATAGACTGAACATTGGACATGTGTGTCGTAAGTTCAGACAAACAAATATCTCACAACCAGATCAATGAATGCAGATCTGTGAAAATCCAAAGGAAAAGTCAGGCATGTGCTGCTAACTAATCATGTCAAGAAGTCTGCTAAAACTTTCATCCTCCGAACTTTTTTCTTTGCAGAGCACAGGAACTGGCCCACAGTATCAAGAGAAAATATGTATACCCTCCATTCAATCTGCCTAAATGCTTTAACATTTATTGTACAATTATTGTCCTGCAGTGTAACTAGAGGACACAGTTCAGGTCTGTCTACTTAACAAAGGTATTCTTAAAGTGCATGTTGTATATAACAAAGTGCCAACTTATTCCACTTTCCAGACAGTATATGTGCAATAAGAGTTAAATACAAATAGGTCCAGCACCGAATGTTGTCAGAAATCTTATTTTGACTATCCAAAGGACTTGCCACCGTTTACAGTGCTCCTTTACTCTCTGTTCAGTAATCTCTTTTCTATCCAGGTTATTATTCTGACTCTGATTCCAGAAACTAGCATTTCACTCATTAACTTCTCATGCAAAGCCCTGTCAAAAGACTTTCTGAAGCCCAGGTTAAATTACAGCAGCCTCATGACCCTCATTTCATTTCTTGGTCACCTCATCAACGAACTCTGTCAGATTTTTCTGACAAGGCCTCTTTTTCTTGAACCCCTCACTGACAGTCTCCCTTTATAATGAGCTAACTAGTTTTGTTCCTTAAAGATTACCAAATCTTTTCTAGGACAAAAACAGATCTATTAAACTCGGTACTTACATGGCCCTCAGCATCTTCATGTCTGTAATTCACTCCATCACCTCTATTTCCCTGCTAGAGAATACAGGAATATTGTTTCAGCTTCTCTCCATTCATCGGGAACCCTCCCAATGCTAAGGCTATGTACACACTGCCACTTATGTCAGTATAACTTATGTCGCTCGGAGATGGGAATATGCCATGTCTATACATACAGCTGCGCCGCTGTAATGCGTCTGGCGTTAAAAAACCAGCTCCGTGAGCAGCATAAGCTGTGCTGGCGGGAGAAGCTCTTCCGCCGCCTGAATGCTGTGCACACGAACATTTATGCCGGTATACTTTATTTCCTCAATGGGGTGGAATACTTACACCCCTGAGTTTTGCCAACATAGGCTGTAGTGTAGACGAAGCCGACACCACCCCTTTGAGTGACGTAAGTTACATTGACCTAAGCGCTGGTGTGTTCAGCGCTACGTTGGCAGGAGAGCTCCCACTGACATACCTACTGCGCCTTGTGGGGGCTGGAGTAGTTAAGTCGATGGGAGAGCTTTCTAGTAGTTGATTGCCCATCTTCTATTTTATTTCTTTACGCTGTAACTGAGGTTAAAAAAAAAAAAATCACCGCCCATCAATTACAGCAAACTTTTGGGTGGTGGTGTGTGTTCTCGTCCATGTTTCCAGGAAATGGCCTGCCATGGAAGGGAACACACATTAGTGTCATAAGGGGCAGTGCAGTGAGCTCTGAGAGGTCCTGGAGTTGTTTTTTCCACATCACCAACACAAGCCTGTGCCTAATAGGCATCATCTGGCCTTGTGTATACTATAGCACACTATCACTGCAGGTAAAATGGATGTGCAGTACAGTTAGTACAGTACCACACAAACATATTTATATGCAAGATGTGTTTAGAAATTGAAGACTTGACTATGTTACAAACAAAATGCAGTGGTAGACTGATGCCATGAAGGATCTTAAATCCTATTTTCTATTAAATAATCACATACTTTATTGCTCTATTTAGCTTTCTAAATTGCATGTTTCATTTTGATTTGATGAAACTGGTACATTACTATTACTTGTGAGTCCAAGAACCGTCAGCAAATTTTAAGTGAATGTGCTGATTAAATAGGGAAAAAAATAGCGGGGGCCTCCCACACAGACCAGAGAGAGGAATATTTTCATGTACTGAAGCCTGTTATGCATCCCTCAAACCATCTATATGAATACCTTGTGGTCTTTAGCTCAGAGGATATATCTGGGGTGACTATAATAACCTTGAGGTTTTGGGATACTGTAACTTACCTGCCATTGTCTTCAGTTCCAGCCTGTCATTTCCACAACGTTCTATTTATTCCTTTAAATAAAACAGCCTGTCTCCATTTTCCGCTTCACTCATCTTTTCCCATATACAGTGGGTGGGTGACACTGGCAGCTCTCCACCAAAGCTGCTGCTGCTTCTGCAGTTGCAGAAATCAGATTCTGCTGCATAAGACTTTTTTTTAAACTACATATAAAATTGGTGGGGTGCCTAAAATTAATTGATGAAATCTCACCTCAGGTACTGATGGAAAACATAAATGGATACCACAATCGATAACAGTCAACAGGCATCTACCCCAGGCTCACCAGAGTGGGGGTGAGTGCCTCATAAGTATAGAAGTTCACTGGGAGTTGGACACTTAACTCATTTAGGCTCCTTTGAAAAGCCCAACTTGGATGATGGATATTGTAGACTTAACTCTCTTTTCAGCCCAAATGTGATTGTGCCTGAATGGTAACTTCATGCAGAAGCCAACCTGTCTCCAGGTAAAGCATCTTCAGGCTTTGGAAATTACCACCAACTGGGCAAGTCTCTCTTTGGGATTTCTTTGTTTGGATGCAAATGTCTCTCATTTGTCAGATGGTTAATTTTCGAATTTTGCGATCCCCTTCGTTAATAAGGCCACTCGATAGAAGCATGCTGTGCTTTTATTGCCACATCTTACTCATCAGTAATTAAGTTTTACAGATGGCTGTGATGCCGAACCGTATTTTTGCAGTATGATCCTCCACAACTTATGGATGTGGTTTAACACACCATTTAAAATTCAAAGCCCCCCTTGAAGAAAATATGCTTATCTGCTGTAGAAATGCCTTTCATTTAGCATGTCCAGACAGTGGACAGGAGTGTGAGGTACTCAGGGAGAAGCTGTAAATTGTGGCACAGTGAACTACAAGCATGTTAAATCACTAGGAAACCCCAACATTGCTGGGGATAATGAATCAAAATGATGTTTCCTGCATTAAAGCTGATCGCAAATAAAGGCAGCACAGATCTCTGATTGGCACTTGGCTCCTACACAACTCAACTATGATCAGACAAGGTACTAATAAGCACACCAGCTTGATGAGAACTGTTCTCCCGATGCTAGTGGGCCCCAAAGTCAGAGCAGCTGCTTGCAAAATGAGATCAGTTTAGATGGCTAAAACGCAGACCCAATAATCAGGAACTATAGCCATGTATTTGGTGGTTGTCAGCCATGTATTTGAACACAGTCACTAAGGCATGGAATTCTTATGGGTAAACCCCAGCCAAAGGGAATTACTTTTGTCCCTACTGTACTGTAGTTACTGTTAAAAGGGCTACATTTGCTCCAAGTAACTGACATCAGAGATTCTGCATCAATTTACTGTACTTAGAATAGGATGGTACCCAGATGCCACAGTGACTGGAAATATGTTGTATAGCAATATAAATACTGCTGTGTGGTAACTGTTACACTGTAGATAGAGCAAATATTAATTCTATGTATCGAAGTTCTTGCACAGAGACTTCAGTTTTCAGTGTGACTAATTTACAAGGATTCCCATCAGATACAGGGATACACAGGATATACTGTACCATTCCACATGCTTTTAAAAATATCCCTCTTTCTGTCTATGCAATTGTTCCAAATAGGACAGTAATCAGAGATGGGAAAGATCTGATATATTTCACTGTCAGTATTTTTTTAAATGATATTCATCCTCAATTGTCCCAAACTTCATTTTATCCCCTTGCTCCCACTTCTGTCCCCTTGATGCCAATCCAAATAATTCCTTCCTATCTACTGTTTACACCATTCAAATTAATAGAGAGAGAGAGAGAGAGTCACCATTTGGCTACTCTGTATGATACATGGGGTCAAATTCAAATTCACCAGATGTCCAAGGGTGTAAGTCAGGGCAGAACTTTGCTCACTGGGTTCTTTGCATCATAAGCCAGTCCCTCCAGACTTGCTTCCCTGTTGCTGAATCCTTTTCCTTTTTAGCACAAGCAAAACACTAAGGTATTGCTCTTTTATTGCTGCCACCCTAAATACCTTGAGCAAAAATCAACCAGGAAGGTGAAGGAATGATGCTGCTTTGATTCCTGGGTTGCTTGTAGCACTTGGCTAAGTATCCACCAGAAAATGAAAGTAAAAATATCAGAGGTCATTACTAGCCAGATCCGTAACTGACAGGGGTATAAAACCATATGCTGGTGATAGCATGACACTTAGACTGAGACTCATGTGATCTCTTCCTGGCTGTGCCAGTGAACTGTCTGGCCCTGGGCAAGTCACTTAACCTCTCTGAATTTTTCTTGTAAAATTGGAGAGATTTTCATACTTCACAAGAATTTCTGAGGCAAAATGAAATAATTATGTTGAGCACTTTGAACTCCTCAGACAAAAGCTGGTATAGGAGAGCAAAGTATCGTTTCCATTTATAATATAACAATATGCTATTTAGAGGGCACAGTCTATTTGCAACCCACAGTGCAGAACAACTGAATAATCTTCTGGTGCTACAGTGTAGCTGCTATTAGATGCAGTAGAAGAGATCCTCAGCTGGCATAGATCCACAGCAGTCAATGGAGCATCACTGATTTACATCAGCAGAGGATTTGGCCCATTATTAGGCCATCCAAAAAAAAAGTTAGTGAACCATTTAAGTTGCATAAATTATGCACATTAAAGTGGCATACTCTGACTCAAATTAATATTTTCAAGTATTGAATACATATTCAGTGTAAGTAGAGATGGGCAAATTATGGAGAAAATACTTGAAAATATTAATTGGAAGAAAAAATCACCAAATTCATCAAGTAAATTATTTGGTGAATGTTATTCAGCCAACTCTAACTACTCTGAGATATAAAAGGAGAAGAATGAACTAAATTCTGCGTCGTCTGCTTTACAGAATTTTGAGCATTGGTTTCAGCGCAACTACATAGCGAGTAATTCAGCACATAATCTGTCTCCTTGATCCTAGAAAAAGACAGCAGTCATTAGAGTTACAGTCAAGAAACAAACTAAGGGTTAAGAAGTGTGCAATCACTGCATATCTCTGGGCCTATTAATCTATCCATGCATGTGGGATTTATGCACAATATTCAGTGAGGATTTGCAGAGAAAATGTGCATGTCTAATTCCCATTAGCATTAACGGGAGGCATGCATGCAAACGTCTTGCACGTTGATGGGAGAATAAACCCCCTTGAAGTGTGGAAAATAAGACTATGAATGAAATTCATGGTTCACTTTAATAACACTAATGGAAGTCAATATAAACAGTCAATACACAATTTCCTCCTAGTCATTAATATGGCATACGCAAACCTCTCCAGCAACAAGGACGCTCTCTCCCTTTCTACATCCTTTTTTTCTCATCCTACTCTTCCCTTCTATTTTCTTCTCCCTTTCCAATGTTTGCCTTTACTAAAAAATATAGGGCCAGATTCTCAGCTGTTTTAAATCAGCATTGCTCCATTAACTATGCTGATTTATACTAGTGGAGGATCTGGCCAATAGTTTTTAGAACTTCTGATGCCATCCTGCCATTGGTCTGTTTCCTTGTTCTCATTGTAACCCATGTGCAGGGTTACTTTAAGAGACCCATTGACGGGAGGTAGGAGTGAGTTGTGTCTGGGTCATTCTTTTGGGGATTTTTTTTCCAGGGGAGAGTGCGAACGTGGTCCCCGACTACCACAAATTATGCAGTCGAGTTTCCCGCATTTGGGGAAATCACAGAGATCAGCGCACCCTCAGTGCAATGGATGAGCCTCACCCTGGCAAAACCACCTTCATGATCATGGTATCTCCCCTGCCAGGTAAGTTTGCTAGGCACGTTAAGCACTCCACAACCAGAAGCTTCTGGAATTGGGTGTGGTAGTTTTGAGTCTGCTCCAATAGGTTCGCTGTTGTTGGGGTCAGACTCAGTCAGGGCAGCTGCTTTGCAGAAGGCCATGTGCCCTGTGTGAGTTGGGAGGTGAGCCCAGAAGCAGGGAGCAGGTTGTTGTCCCTAACTCTGAAGCATTTCGCAGCAGGTTAGTGATATTGTTAACCCTCTAATAGGGAAGCCTGGACAATGCTAATTATAGCAAGGGGAAACTGGGAGGGAAAAATAACTTCTATTTTAATTGTATGCTTTGAATGTTATTTTGATTTTAGCCAAACTGTTCTAGTTAAATTGTCTCAGCTAGTCTGATTCACCAACTTTTCTTTAAATGTAGTAATGGGGAAAGAGTCATTTCTATTTTGCTATTCTCCGTTTTGTATTTTCTTGTAACAGGGTTTTCTTTATACACTTAACTGAGTGGTTAATCAGTTAGCTGACTGGCTGGCAGTGATTTCAGCAGAGGAGGAGTCTGCACGGATTCCAACTGAAGATTCCTACAAACAAGTGGAGGGAAGATGTTGTTTTAGACCAGGGGCGGGAAAACTAAAGCCCAGCCCGCGAGCTCCAGCAGGGGCGCCGGGTCAGGGGCCGCACCACGTGGCTCGGCCCCACTCCGGGTCGGGGGCCGCAAGACACGACTCCTGGAAGCTGCAGCATGGCCCCGCTGCAAGGGTTGGGGGTCGCTCCACGCCTAGGATCTGGGGAAGGGACATGCCACTGCTTCCAGGAGCCGCTTGAGGTAAGCACCGCTCAGAGTCTGCTTTCCCTCTTTTTTTTAGTAGTTTAAGACAGTACTGTACTGTAGTTGGTTTTTTCTCTCTCTGCTGCAGCCTGATTATGTACTTCTGCTTCCAAATGACGCATGTGGTTGACTGCTCAGTTAGTCACTCTGAGGTTCTACTGTGGTTTGGAAAGCAACTTAGCATCTTTTTTTCAGAGGGATCCTATCTCTTCATCTGTGCTTGTACAGCACAAAGGGGCCCTGATCCTGATTGGGGCCTTTGAGTGCCACTGTACTATAAATGACTAATGATAATGTTAGGGTTTGTTTGCACTGAGACAGAATGTATGACAAGCTAGGGAGTGAATCTACAGCACACTAGCTGGGCCGTGTGGACCCAGCTACCGTGCACCAAAAGTTTCCCGGTAAGCATTGACTTATTGCTATTCTGCAGTATGTCAAAGCACACGACAGAACTTTTAGAGTGCAGTAGTAGGGTCCGCACGCCAGTTAGTGCACTGTAGATAAACACCCCGGCATGCCAGGCACTTAGTTGCCATGTAGACAAGCCCTTAGTTATCCATTTAATTTGCTCAGCTCCCTCTTGGTTGACAGCATTTGGACTGTTGGGACAGGGCCAAACACTTTTGTCATCTGGAACGCAGTGCAATATGGTTGTGGATTTTACAAAGGTGATCAACCGAGTTATCACAAACTGTCACTGGATCCCACAACATTCACTTTCCTCCCCATGGCTCTGTTTCTCCTTTTTCTTTGAAATCGTGTCAGTGGAACAGATGCACTTCCCTGCAGCATTGCAGAGGGAGAACACCTCTTCTAAAGTAATGCTGCAGGGACATTCTAGGAACCAGAGTTTCCAAATGATCATTGCTTTGGAAGGGAAGGTGGTATATTTTTTTGTTTTGTTTTTAAATCCCCTTCTTTTTATATCTCTGACTCCAAAATGGATACTTAATTCATTGCACCTGTAGTCAATTATCCAGTCAAAACAATTGCTATTTCACGGTGATTAGTTGATTTGCCAATATGACAAGTAGCTGGGTTTTCAATGGCCAAGTAGCAGAGAATGAAGGTATGAAACCTTTCAAATACAGATTTTTCTCCATTTAAAACATACACATTCCTGTTTCTAAATAAGGATTCCTTCTTCTAAAATAAAAATATAAGTATTTTTGGTTCTAAATGGAGATTGCAATGGTGAGGGGGGGTTTGTTTTTGTCTTTGTTTTTTTTTAAATGTCATATGACTATGGTGGGCAAATGTTCTCAGTGAAGACCAGTTTCTTTTCTCTTGTTAGCCAGGATTCAAACCTTTTGGGGGCACTGAGTGTTCCGGATTCCTGAAGAAAAAGACACGAAACCACAACTTCTGTGACACTTTATGATAAACCTTGTTCATTCCTGTCTGTGAGTTTCAAATCTTGGCTTTTCCTCAGTACAAAGGCTGAACAGTTAGTCACTGTCGAAATATGATACACTATTGGCCAGGTATAATGTTTTTTGATATCTCATATACAGTTACATTGAAAATATAAGAAGAATCTACATTGAACCTGATCCTTCCCTCAGTTGTGTGGATGTAGATCAAGATTAACTCCACCGAAGTCAGTGGAGTTACACCAATGTAAAACCAGTGTAAATGATACCAGAAGAAGGCTCAGAGTGGTTTTGATATGTAAATAAATTAAGGTGTTGATCTTTTTTGTTTTAAAAGATTTATAGTATATTCACTGGAAACAAGCAAAGCCTTGTTTTGTTAATCATTTCTTGCAACATTATACCTGCTGAAAATGGTTCCTTTCCAGCCACAGTTGCTTTGGATTCTTTCTACATTGCACAATTATTACTAAATTGTTACTAAAACTGAATAGCAAGGTGCAAATATTATTGAAGAGGAATATGCTTCTCTTTCCTTGCTTTAACATGTTTGTATGGATACATAAAATGGGTTGTACCCATGGAAGTGATTTCTAGGAGCTGTAGTTACTTATTTTAATGACATACATTTGTTATAATTTATATGAATGAGATAATTATATGATGTTAGTATGGTAGTGTGGAAGATGGTGCTTGAATTTTTTTGGCCAGGTTCTCAGTTGGTGTGAATTGGTGTAGCATCATTGAAGTCAATGTGGCTGAGATGATTTACACCAGTTGAAGGTCTGGCTTAATATTTAGAAAAGAAGTTGATTGCAAGATACTTAATGTTCTGAAAGAAATTTTCAAAGTTCTTTTAGCATGCTGAATTCCCAGTCAAATCACTGGGTCCTCTATTATTCATATAGACGTCTGCAGATAGCTTACTGGTTCTGCTTATGAAAGATCATTGCCCATTTCCTTTTCATTAATCGTTTAGGGCTGTATCCAGTTCTGTTCTGTACCCCACCTGCATGAAAGCCTGTGAAACAGTTGGCTGAAGGTGGGTAAAGCATGGCATTTTATGACAGAGTCCATATAAATTTTCAAAGCAAGGCAAATAAATGTTTCACTGTTAAAATGTCTCTTTCTATTCCAGTATGCACAACTTCACTTAATTCAACATAGACCAAAACCTCTCTTTGTGCACCCGGGGAACCATGGACATTTAAGATTAATCCAGCACAGCACTGGGATGTCACTAGTATATGTGCTGAACTAAGGGGGAATAAATTTAGTACACTGGGCATTTCTGACTGGGTATCATATACCTGTACTCGAAGCACATACATGGTGTCTCGCCTCACTACAGTCATGTCCATCTGCTTGGAAGGCATTATATTCACTCACAGGTGCAGCAAGCAGGACCATTAGATGTTATTTGCCCGACAAAGATAGATTTGGAATGCATAACACTGCAATCTCTTTGGTAGAAAGCTCTCATTACTGCATATGATTTTAAGAAAACGTTGCCTGCTATATTTTAATACGTATCTATAGACACTTAACAGATAAGCCAAAGAAATGTGAAAAGAAGGAAGCTGCATAGTTCTCTGTGGAGACCAACAGTGACAGTTGCAGAGGAAATAGATCAAGCTAGCAAAATAAGGGTCAATTTGACTTCAGTCATGTTAATCCAGGAATTAAACCAATACAAAAGCATGGTAATGTTGGAGGCCAGCTCCCATTGGGAGTTGCATCTGCTAACCTTGAGAACACACTCGATCCCAAGTATTTAGTTTACTGCTCCCCTGAGAAATATGTTTGGAATAACAGTAAGCAAGGGGCAAAACCAAGCGTGAAAGAACAAAGAACTGAGAAATCTGTTTTCTTCTTCCAGTCCAGAAGGAAGAAGCATAAGGACTCTGCATGGAAGTGCAAGACAAATGAAAAAGAAACTTTAAAAGAAACAATTAACCAAACTTTAGTCAATTTCAGAGTTTTGGTTTGAGTTCAATTTGAGATTGGGGCAAAGGTTGTGTAGGGGGTGTTATTATTTAAATACTTTCTATATATACCACCTTCCAAAGAGAGGAGTCAGCCCTAGGAGGGTTAGGCGGATGTTGTCAGAATTTGAATCTCAGCACCGTGGGAGCAGCAGAAAGAACTTTTTTCCCTCCAGAATCAAGTTTAAGATCCTTGGTGCTCAAGCAGTTCAAGCCCCAGGATGTTTCCTGGACCAAACTGCAGAAATCAGTTTTTATCTGAGTGGAGCCCTCACCGATGATCATGAAAGCAGACTTGAAAGCAAGTCAAATTCTCCTTTGTTCTTCCTTATCCACCTGCTTGCTTGTTTCTCTGAGCTACATCTGAAAGAAGAGTTTGTTCAAATTCAGTGCAAGATACGACAAAATAGCAGATCTAAATCCAAAGTGTTACATCCAGTAGATGCAGTCTCAGTCTCCATAAAGAAAACAGCAAAGGAAAAGCTGCTTGAAAGTTTTGCAATAATCATAAGACAAGAGATTCACAGGTTTCATTTCCTACAGGAACCCAACATTGTATGATTTTAGTAACTCAGAACTGTAGCCGTTGGTACATATTTTAGAACATGGTCCAGGCCACTGGATGTTTTTTCTTCAATGGGAGTCACTGAATCACATTGTGCTATGATTTAAACATATCTCACAAGCTGAGCTGTATAGGGCCGGGCCACTATGTGGATGAGAGATATCTGGGTAAACCCCCACAATGTTATGAGATCGCATGCTTTTCTGTGATCCAGTGTTAAAACCGGGCCCTAGCAGGGCCATCTTTTAGACAAAACACGAGATCCTAGGCATTTGTGAAAGCAGTGTGGTTTCAGCATACTGCTAAGACTTACTACTGCTAAAAAGAGACAAATATTTAATGAACATTTTAGCAACTTTTTTTGTCCCCAATTTTCATCAATATCTAGCTCACCTTTAGTCATTACTATTATTATTTAATTCGTATGTAGATGTGCATGACATTTTACAATAGAGATAAAGATTGCTCCCTGCCCAGAAGCTCTTACCAGCAGGAAAGCATCCCTATTCAGGAAAGGCACTGGAAGATATATTTAACTTTAAGCCAATAGTACTAAAGCACATGCTTAAATTAAGCAAAGTGCTTTCCTGTATAGGGATGAATTTATGAATGAAGTGAAAAGAAACCCCTTTTTGGAAAGAGGGTTTGTTCTGGGCACCAACACAACTCAAAGTCCTGTCATTAAGGCCCACGTCACCTCTGGGCTGCTTACTCGCAAAATTTCAAACAGGAACAGGCCTGGGGAAACTGGATATGTTTGTATTTGTAACATACAGTGCATCACCTCTCAGGGAATGAAGAGCGGTTAGATTCTAGCAGTAGAACCTCCCTGAGGAGGCTAATCTGTTGTCCTGTTTCTTTACTGGTAATCAAATACAGCTGTTCTGTCTCCATTGATGTGCAAATACAGGAACTACCCTGGGTCCTAGCCTCGCACCTCATGAGTAGAGAATACTCCATCATACTAAGGAAGCTGGGACTTGATACCCCATCCATTCAAAATGCAGCTGCTAAAATCTTCTGTTTTGCCTGTTGCTCTTATCACATGATTTGTTCAGCTCTATGTTTGATAAATATTACATGTTATCTAGCATAGATAAGTTACTCTATCAAGTTTTGCTCATGCAGGTCTGGAAATGCAAAACTTAAGATTCTCTTAGTAACCTTAAGATATACAAGGGATCCAGTTTTTGTTCTCACCCCTCTCATATGAGACTTCTTTGTGCATATTTGAGGATGGATTGGGCCTGTTAGATGTAATCTTATAAGAGAATAAACAATAAACCATGCACTCAATGTCTTCAAGCTAAGGTTACTATGAGATTGTGACCGAATACACCCTTGTATTCACATGCTGCGCACCTTTGCAATAACCTTTGTACAATATATGGCTTGTAAGGATCATTTGAAAACTCATAATTTGCTGGTCAGTGTTGTCCTGGTAAAATGTGTGGCAACTTTGTGTGTGAAGTTATAAGATCCCCCAGTTATAAGATTCAAAATCCCACAGCCCTGCCCAAAAAGAATTTGGCAAACAGGTCTGTCCTAAACAAAGGAACATGTGCTCTGCTCAGTTTTCATGTAAGCAGTATACAGAATCATCAAGCAGGAAGGGAAGACAAAGGCAGTTCAAACAGGTGACAAAACCAATAAGGAATATCCTTCCACATAGACCCGTTGGCTCCTGGTTCTCAGCTGGAATTTTTTTTGAAGAGGGGGACTGCAATTATAAAATGAAGGGACAAACACTCCCAGGCATCCCTCTCTCTGCCTGGCCGTCACATTCACTGTACCTGAAGAGACAAAGGAAACAGCTATTGGATTCTGGGGGCGGGGTCCTGACCGAAAGGGTTTGCTCAGTAAGACTGCTGAAAGCATGTGGTGAGAAAACTTTGCTTTGAATCTAATGTAGTTTGTTAGGCACCAATAAGCATTTTATCTTTGTTTTTCTTGTAACCATTTCTGATTTTTATGCCTCATTAGTTGTACTCACTTAAAATCTCTCTCTTTGTGGTTAATAACCCTGTTTTATTGTTTTATCTAATCCAGTGTGTTCAAATTGAAGGGTTTGGGTAATTCCATGTGAGGCAACAAGTTGTGTGCATTTTATTCCCTTAAAGGAGTAATGGATTTAACATATCTGTACTGTCCAGGAAAAGGCAGGTCAGTACAGAACATGAGTTTCCGGGGTAAAATCTGGAAGTGTGTTGGGCTCACCCTGTAGTGATATTTAAGACTGGTAAGAGCCAAGTGTGTGGCTGGCTGGCTGCAGTGCGCAGACACAGGCATAGCTGGGAGTGACTTACATGCTGGAGACTGTTTCTGAGCAATCCAGGCTGGAGACATCAGCAAGGCATTGTAAAAGGCACCCCAGATCACAGGGCAGGGCTGACACAGTTAGTTACTCATTGGTCTGAATTGTACCCTGGTATGTCACAGAGATACTTTACATTTTTACTTCCTTGATTTTTTTGAATGTTTAAAGTTGTAACCTTAACATTACACTAAAGCAAGTTTTTGTGTTTAATTTCCATCTTCTAAATAGATAATTAAACAAACCATTAATTTCTATACAGACCTTAACTTGCTGTGTTGTTGCATGGTCAATATTGCATCCAACTATGGTACCATGAAATAGCAATGCTATGTTGCACCTATATATTTATATTATTTTACAGTCCTAGAAATAGCAATGTAATTGTTAAGGTAGTGGAAATTTTGTATTGATCATCGACTAACCTGTTAACTTCAAACTCATATAACAGCAAATAACTCTTTTAGCTAATGTCACTTTTCTCCCATATACTTACAAGGGTTTTTAAAAAACCCAATAAAATAACAGTTCTGTGCACTTGCAGTGTTGTAGCCCTCTTGGTCCCAGGCAGTCAGGGTGACAAGGTGAGTAAGGTAATGTCTTTTATTGGATCAGCTTCCGTTGGTGAAAGAGACAAGCTTTCAAGCTACACAGAGCTCTACTTTAGCTTTGAAAAACTGCTCTGTGTAGTTCTGTGTAGCTCTAAAGTTTGTCTCTTTCACCAACAGAAGCTAATCCAATCAAAGATATTACCTCACCCACCTAATCTTTCTAACTTGTGCATGTAATTACTGTTAAGAGTGATAATTTAGTTATTTGTGCAAGCAAATCTGGTAATTGTGTGCACAATTATGCATGGACTTTAGTATGAGCAGTTGTGAAAAGTAGATCTTTCATATTCTGCATTTAAGTAATACTGTTTTCCAATAAGATGGCTTCCTTTCTTATTCAAAGCCATCTTATAAGACGGAAGCCTGAATCTCTATAAGCTAGCCAGAGCTACTGAGAAGAGAAACTTCATTCTACACTTGTGACTTCCTTTTTTAAAATATATTTCTCCACTGTTCCTCTTTGATTTGTGTACCTATTTATGAAGAGTGAAACAGACCCCAACTTTATATCTATTGTTGATCCTGTGCTGTTCTTTCTGACCGGATGTTGATTTCACAGAAAGATTTAGAGGAAATAAAGGCCCAGTTTTGTTGCCTTTGAGGTCAATGGGAGGTTTACCATTGACTTCATCAAGTCATAGATCTTTTTGGCGGTGCAGTTTCATGAGTTTTTATGAGATTCTACAACCTGACTCACTGATCAAAGTAGCTCTGTTGATATTCCCATAAGTATATACTACTGAACAGGAGTAAGGGCTACAACACCTGGCCCCAAGTTTGAAGTGGAATAATAACCAAGACATCTAAAAGGTAACCAATCTGGGAAATGCAATTACACTGGGAGAAAATTCACATTCAGAAATTATCCTAAAATCATGGACTCCAACACACTGCAATTGTTTGTAAAATCCGATGACTTGCTGAGGTCTAGTTATGATAAGCTAATAGATAAAATAAATAATAATCTTCATTCTCCTAATGATTAAGTAGACTGGTACCCTGGAAAATGCCAGCATTTTAAAGGTTATTGAGCATGTGTTGAACTTCTCATCAGAAATTTCAAGACATCCTTCAGCAAACACAGTTACTTTGCATATGCAGATCCATCTGAATGAAGTCCCCCACGTAAACATTTGCTTGGCAGATAGAGACAGCTCATTTGGAGCCAGTACTTCCATGCCATCCAATTTGTGGATAGCAAGAGCATTTCCTAATACTTCCATTGAAGTCTTAATTGCATGATGTAACTTTTCCCTTTTGTTTTAATACCACTGTTTGCGTATTGGCAATGTTAAGTGTGATTGAGGGGCAGAAGAAAAGAAAATCCAAAATGATTGCCTTCTGTGTCCTTTAAACTATATGATTGGTTGCAAGAGGGTGTGAGGTCAGCTTGTGATCTTACATAACTTGTGTGCTCTGAAAGCTAGAGGAGTAGTGCAAGTCATAGATGGAGTGACAAGCCTTAAATTAGATCTTGCTGTTGTGAGTTTAAGGAAGGATATTTCTTAATGGAGTAATCTCAAAAGAAGCAAACACTTTTTAAAAGAAAAAAAAGCAATTTCCTTGGCTGGCTATTTCCCCATATTCCCTTTGCTATTATTTCAGCTGCAGTAGATGTTTGAATAAAAAATTCCTTCACAGACAGAACCTCTCCCTCAATTCCTCCTGCAGTCCAGTCATGACCTGGATTTGCAATATCAGCCTCTGGCCATGCAGATGAACATAACATCATAGATTCAGTGTTATGGGCTGATGTCCATTGTACGTGCATGGCTGTAACTGATTTTATTAAAATTGATTTTTACACAGAGAATAGAGGAAAGTGTAATATAAAATCTATCCCAGTGGGGTCTTGTTCCTGATTGGATAACCTAGGCAATTATTTGCTCTAATACAAATAATAAATTAAAATAATTTTAAAATTCTAATTAAAAGAAACAAAAGTAAGAGAACACAGCCAAAGTTCATGATGCATCATTCTGTTAATTACAGAAGTGGCAACTTTAGTTTAACAAAAATTCAAGTGTAATGTAATAGAACAAAATATTTCAATAAATTGGGCACGTATCTTGGTTTAAATTTAACTGGCCATATTTTCTGCACCTATTTTCATTGGAGGGTGCTCCTAATTAAGGTTTGACAAGGTACTTAATTCCATGAGTAGACCTATTGAAGTCAATGGAACTATTTCATATTTAACATTAGACTTTTATGCTGAAGTACTTTGCTGTATTGGGGGCTAAAACTGTGAAATTAAGATTCAAAATAGCAGAGGGGAAATATCTAACTATAGAAAGAATTATGAGGTCACCCACTATTGGAGGCAGAGAGGGACCTTAGAAAACAAACGCAAAAAACCTAATATTTTTTAATAATATCCCATAATGCCTAGAGGTGACATGTGGTGCCAAAGCTTGTCTACATGAATCAACAATGAGCAGTGGAGGGGTGTGATTTCTAAGGAGGACTATCGTGTTGCACACTGACTAGCCTGTATAGTCCCGGCTGGCATAAACTAAAGGTTCCCTCATGCATGTTAACAAAGTGCTGTTTCAAACAGTACTACTTTAACACACACTAGGGAACTTTTAGTTTGTGCCAGGAGGGTCTAGATGGGCCAGTTATTATGCAACACACTGGTGCACTTGAAAAATCACACCTCTCTAGTGCTCATTGCTGCTTCGTGTAGACAAACCCTAAATCAGTCTTTTCCTGAGGCACTGAGGAAACAAAATGCTTCACTTTTGCATACTGTTTAGTGTTCCCCAAAAATGCAGACAAGACTCATTGTCACCCCTGGGGAAAAAAGAGCTCTGCAGGAAACAGCCATTTGTTCCTCTGCTTCTCCTACTTTCTTACGGGAATAAATTCATTGAAGCTTTGCATATGTAAAAAGCCTTAAAGCCCGATCCCAAGCCCACTGAAGTCAAAGTGAGAATTTCCCTTAGTTAGGAAAAAGAACAGGATTGTATTACCTTTACAGCTAATGCCTCCTGCTGCTTTTTTTTTTTTTTAGTTCTCTGCTTATCCATGGATATCGCACAGATGTTGCTGCCTGGATTGTCCTTTTCTCCAGATTTACACATGGGGATTCTGTAGTCCTTTCCAACAGAGAGCGAGTCCTCAATAATATCAGTTTTCAGGAGATCTGTAAAGGTTGTCCCCATGGTCTGAGGTTTCGAATGAAAGCTGTTTGGAAAGCCTAGAAGTTGAAAGTTGCAAACTCTCGCCTGATTTCATAGTATTTCCCGTCCTCCCCCCACTCCCACCCAGGTTTTTTATCTGTTAGAGAACTGATTCTAATTAAGGATCTTTCAAGTTTGGAGGGTTCTCTTGCTGTTTTCTTTGGTGGTGGTGGTCTCATTCTCCCCGGGGTTCAGTTGCTGCTTAGTACCAGCAGCTCAAGAGACCAGAGCATGTAACTTTTTTTGACACAGACACAACATTTTCCTCCATTGAGAATGTAGATTTTTGCAGAACATTTTAACAATATAAGTGTTAAGGCAAAAAATTTCTTCTAAAGAGTCCCTATGAACAACCTCTTCTCCCACTGGAGCAAGATGGAGCAGGGAATCTGCGGTCTAAATGGTCAAGTTTCCCTTTACTATTTTTTGGTGCAGCCATGGAAAAGGTGAAAGGGAAGCCATTCTTCTCCTTCAGCATAAGAAGGAAGTTGCATGGGTTTGGGAAGGTTTTATCCTCCAAAGCCAGAGCTGCTCTACCATATGTTGGTCGAGGCAATGCCACTGATTTCTGTCCAGGACTGGGATAAGGAAATAACGTGATCTGTAGATAAATTAGTTTAATGTGTATATAATCTCTTCAACAGTTAGCTAGTCTGGCAAGTAAATTCATTACAAATTTCCTTGATGATGACAAATCTTGCTTTAGGTTAGGGCTAAAAATTGTGAAAGAGATTTAGGAGCCTAAGTCCCATTGGCTTTCAATGAGATTTTGACGCCTTAGTGCCTAAGAGTATGTCTACGCTACGAAATTAGGTTGATTTTATAGAAATCGATTTTTGAAGCAATTTTATACAGTTGATTGTGTGTGTCCCCACTAAGTGCATTAAGTCAGCGGGGTAAGTCCACAGTACCATGGCTAGTGTCGACTTTCGGAGCGGTGCACTGTGGGTAGCTATCCCACAGTTCCCGCAGGCTCCGCTGCCCATTGGAATTCTGGGTTGAGCTCCCAATGCCTGATGGGGCAAAAACATTGTCACGGGTGGTTTTGGGTACATGTCGTCAGTTGCTCCTCCCTCCCTTCCTCCCTCTGTGAAAGCAACGGCAGACAATCATTTCACAGCTTTTTTCCTGGGCTACCTGTGCAGACGCCATAGCACTGCTAGCTGTCCTCATCAATGGTGTTTTGCTCGCTCCACCACTTCCGCTGCAACTCTACTATCCTGATTTCCTGCAACTGGAGGCTTCTGCCTCAGGCTGCTCTCCCAGCCAGCAGCACCACATGGTCGCACCTACCCCAGCCTACCCCTTGCTGCCATGGCTCACGAAGCCTGGACAGTAGAAAGGAGCAGTTCAACTATAGGCTGAGCAAGTGCAGAATGGTAGTAAAATGTGCCTTTGGACCTTTAAAAGCTCGCTGGCGCTGTTGGTCAGACCTCAGCGCAACCAACATCCCTGTTGTTCTTGCCGCTTGCTGTGTGCTCCATAATATCTGTGAGAGTAAGGGGGAGACGTTTATGGTAGGGTGGGAGGTTGAGGCAAATCACCTGGCATCCGATTTTGAGCAGTCAGACACTGATTAGAAGAGCACAGGTAGGCGCGCTGCGCATCACAGAGACTTTGAAAACCGGTATCATGATGGCCGGGCTACAGAGTGACAGCTGTGTGTGTTTCTCCTGGATGCAAACCCGCCCCCTTCGCTGATTTTAATTCCCTGTAAGCCACCCACCCTTCCCCCTTTGAAATAAAGTAACTGTCGTTTTGAAACCATGCATTCTTTCTTTATTAATTTATCCACACTACCCCAAATTCGACCCAGCGATGTTGATTTTAGCGCTAATCCCCTCGTCGGGGAGGAATACAAAAATCGATTTTGAGAGCCCTTTAAGTCGACCAAAATGGTTTCATCGTGTGGACAGGTGCAGGGTTAAATTGACCTAACGCTGCTAAATTCGACCTAAATTCCTGGTGTAGACCAGGGCTAAGTCTCTATTGAAATGGGACTTAAGTCACGTAGGAGCCTAAGAGTGTTTGAAAAATTTCCCCTCAGATCTTTAGCCAGAAATCTTGTCTACACGACAGAATATTACAAAATATTTTCAACAATGTTATTCTCAGTTCCTCTGCACCAGTGTTAGTATCAGTACCTGCTGGTTTTGGTGGCTGGATCCATTTTTACCTTTAAGTTAGCTAAGCAGAGTTAACGACCCTCAGGGTTAAAATGTCATAAGCTGCCTGGGGCCTGTGGCTCCCACTGGTCCAAGCACCAATATACCTGAACTGCCTTAATGTTGCCCTAATAGGAAAAAATTTTCTAACATTCCGCACAGCTAAGACTTTACTTTGTCAGACTTTTAACTAGTGTTGGTTCAAATTTTTCCATCAAAACTGTTTTGTTTTGGGGTTGTTGTTTTTGTTGTTTTTTGGGGGGGTTGGGGTGGGGTGGAGAGTGGCTTGTTTTACTTACAAAGTTGTGGGCTGCATTTGACCTTCAGAATAGAACAATAGCTCCACTGTCTTAATTCTGAGCAAGGTATTGGGAAAGAGCATCATGTAGTGAATTAGAAATGTGGAGTAAGGAGGAGCCTCCCAATTAAGTTAAAAGGTTAGAAAAATATTGTCCATAATATCCAGTTTATCAAATCAAGAACAACATCTAAGACTCCCTAATATAATGTTGTTCCGCAGCATCTCTACTAAACCTTGGGCATTCTCTAACTAGTTTTAGAATTGGAGACAAATGCTGCTGTTAAAGAGTAGCATTATTGCATGTCACTATTTGTCTTTTCTACAGGGATCTTCTGATAATTCAGTGTTTGAGAAGTTCTAATTATCTAATCAAATCACCTGGAAATTGTTTATTGAATTCAATAGATTCATCCTTAAATGCTTTGGTCATTCTTTTCAACGCGCCAGTGGTAATTGGCTGTCAATCCAGTTTTAATGCACATTGCTGAATGTCTTTGGGGATTACTATTCAGTGCCCTGTGGATAATCTTTCCTAGCAGAAGATGGAATTGTTTGCATTTAAATGGTGGTTTTCTTTGATGTAAACAGTAATAAGCAAGCTTTATAGGAAAATTCGTTCCTGCCTCTCTCCCGCCTGAACACAGCCATAAAAGCTCTGTAACATCTATATATGTGCATTTGGTAACATCAATCCTTCAGTCTAAATAGTGACTCACCTTTGTGATGTGAACTAGAGAAGATGCATAGTTTTAGTTTTCACAAAAGGTGAGAGGTTTATCGTAGGAGTGGATGGGTGAGATTCTGTGGCCTGCATTGTGCAGGAGGTCAGACCAGATGATCATAATGGTCCCTTCTGACCTTAATACCTATGAATCTATGAATATTTTTATTTTTAAAAATGGTATGCTAAATTCTGCCTTGGGATACCCATACTTGACTTCTATTTGTGTGTATCTGAAGACAGAATCAAGTCTAGTGTTCTAATTTAGAACAGCCATCTCTGATAGCTTTATGATGATGTCTGGTGCATGTGCACGCTCAAGTGCACATTACCTTACTGGCCGCTTGTAAATACACAGTATATGTTCCTGTCTTGCTCCCTTCACACCACTCAAGTCAGTTTTCTAACTGCACACTTTGTAATCTCCTTCCACATTCTTCTTCATGCCTTCTTTAATGCTGCACCCCATACTTCAAATAATCTCTTGTCATTCAAATCCCTCCTTGAAACACACTTTTCTATGGAGCATTTAAATGATAATCCACCAATTAAAGTGAGAGAGCGAGGGAAGAATTGAAACAATCTGCACTGTGGTGAGACTGCCAACATCCGATTGGACCACCCCATCTTGGGTCATGTAGGTGTCAATATTGTAGTGTCTCTACATCTTATGCCATGCAAGGACTATCACTTCCACCTTTCTGGATAAATATCTATTCCCTATGAGAGCTCCACAGCAAGAAGAGTCCCCAGGACACAGAGTTGTAATGACCCTTATGCTAAAGAAGAGACTGGAGTTGGTTGTATTACAGGAAACTGCTGGAGTCCCCTCTGACTCTAGCTCCAGGGTGACTAGCAAAGCCTATTCTGCTTACTGTTGCTAAACAAAGTCTTCCTCATTCCTGGCCTGAACAAAGTAGCCACAGAAGGGACTATTGACTACACCATGAGAGTCAAAACCCAAATCAGCGAAAATGAAAAAAAATATTTATTGGAATATTCCAGGCCAGTGAGACAACAGACTATAAAAGATATTCAAATGTTACATGTGTGAGAATGGACTCTAGGAAATGTTCCATTAAGTGGTCCTACAGAATGAATAATATTTTTTTTTTTACTTGACCCTTTTCATGATAGTACACTTTTAGCTCTGTAACAGTTCAGAGCTGGTTGTTTTTTTCCTCTGAGAGCTTTGAGGAGTGGGACATGCTTCCAAAGGAAATACTCTGTGTGACTGGAAATTGTCCTTTCTTAATTAAAATCCTCTGAAGGATTTCTCTGGGATCGTCCCTGAGAGAGTTGCTGCGGCAGTCATCAATCAACAGGGAGTTTATGGGACAGTGCTGAATTGTGGGGTGAGAGCAGAAGAGGAGGGGGAGTAGTGTGGATGCATTGGGCCCCTGTGCAACTGCTCCAGCCCTCCCGGAATGTCCCAGTAATCCTGTAGATTGTGGGACATCTGCTGGTCTGGAGGGTCATACTGTAGTCTTGCCCACTACATAAAGGAGTGGTTGAAGTGATGGGCACAGGTGGGAGGAGATCCGTATTAGTAACTCCTGGCGGAATGTTTCCACAGTAGCAATGAGTGCTGATGAAACTTGTTCTGACCCTTCCATGGGCTATGTCTGTGGAACAGAAGATGCAGCCCTGTCATTTATGTTGAGGTGTTACAATTCCAAAGCAGACCTATCCCTCAAAATACATATAATATTTTTGTTCCACCCACCTTCTCTTTTGCATATGCAAATTCTTTTCTCTGCTTCTTATTCCATATATTGACTTTTCTTTAAAATGTTTCTCTTGTGAATTTTCTCCTGTTTAAACAGAACCTTAGGGTCTTCCAGACTGGAAACACCTGACAACAAAATATTTGCATATTTTCTTACTAACCCTTTGTATGCCTTGTAGAAGATTGCATTCAACCTTTCTAGGGATAGACTCAAATAATGTCAATGGGCTGGCCACAATTTTCTTACACTTCATTTATGTTTAAATTATCAAAACCGCACTTGGTAACTAAATCGGTTTTATAAAGCAACACAGGGTCTAAAACCATAATGAAGGCACAGTTTATAAAGAATTATAATGCAAAAATATTGTGTACATATTGAATCTAAAAGTGTATTGCTTTTCTTTTAGTTAACATAATTGCTGCTCTATTTTCAGTAGCGTACAATAGATATTTGGGGTCAAATTCATTTGTGGTGTAACTCTATTAAAATCAGTAGGTTACAAGAAGGATGAATTTAGCCCTTCACATTTAGTATTGTACCAACCAACAAGTACAATACAAATCCAGATTTTTCAATTACATAGATACATGAAATGAATAATACAAAAGAAATTTGCATTTATATAGCACCTTTCATTGACAAAGGATCTCAGAGCGACTTGCAGATAGTCATATAAAATTTCAATTAAGGATTCTCTTCTGATTATTTTTACTTAAATGCATGTCTCTCTTTAATCACCAGATTTTTATGTTTGAGTGTATTGATTGTGTCATTCCAAACTATAAGCATACAAATTATGAACTAGATTATGCACCCCTGCTCTGATTGGCGAGCATATACTCTCATGAGCAGACCCACTGAAGTCAATGAGACTCCTCCTGTGAGGAAGTACCACTCATATAAGTAAAGACGGTACAGCCTAGCCTTGTATGACAGTCTACTGCAATGAAGATGGGTCATTTTTGCTGCCTCATATGTTTTGTCACTGACTACATATTAGACTCGCTTTCCATCTCAGTAAATCATTATGCAGGCTCCACCTACATTAGCTTCACTCATTCTGAGTCTTCATCTACCAATTGATAGAAGATTGAAACATGCCATCAAGAAGGATGTCATCCTAAAAGAGAAAGGTTCCATTTCAGAAATTTATGCTACTGTTGGTGCTATTCTGGTTTCTCTTTCTCTTGCTTTGGTGGACATTGTTACTGTCACACATGCGATATCTGACTTCCTGCACAAAGGACAAAAAAATGAAATGTTTATAGACCCCTTTGAACACAAGGAAAGGGAACCCAATCTTCTCACAAGCTACTGGCAGAGCAGGGGTTGAGCATCCCCCAGGAACTTGGGAAGTTGGCGCCTCTGACATTGGCTGTTGGCAGCTGCTGTTACGTGGGCAGGGAGACAATAAAGAAGACTGGAGGATGGCGAGAGGAGGTTTGCTGTGTGCTGTTCAGGTAGGCCTTATATGAGTGTGCCAGGCCTGGCCACTGACTATACAGGTCTGGGGCTATACTTACCTAATGTCACCAATGGAAAAAGGCTTTGTCTATATCCAATAATTAACCTAGCACTAACCAAACTAACGCACTCCATTCTTCCTCACTTCCTTAGTCTCTGAATTTTTTTGCTCTATATCCCATCACACTGTTCCCAAGTATGTCTAAAGGCAAAAGTTAAGCTACATCCTCCCAGCCTCCTATATATGTCCAGCTGGACCATGCTCCTTCAAGTGCCTATCTGTGCACCATTTCCAATGAAGCAAGTTTCAGGAACTAAAGGTCCTTTTGTGTCTTTAATATGCAGGTGAAGTTCAATGCAAAGGTATCAAATTACTAATGCAGAACCCAGGAACGTGATTTGATTGATTGATTCATTCACAGGCCCTCTCATCTTGCACAACTATCTGATCAAGCTGATATTCAAGGAGGATAGTTTTACAGTGTAAAAATATTTTGTATGTGAATGTTTTCAAACATTTAAGCTAATTTTTATAGGATACAGTAGATATTTGGCGGGAAATCTAGCTGATCAGGCATATTCTTCCTTCCACCAAGCCCCCCACACTCTACTGTGGACACATTGCAGAGTGAACTGTTTTAAACTCCCAAACCTGGAAACTGCTCAGACTTCTGACATCTTGCAATGGAGGCCCGATCCTGATTCCACCAAAATCAATGAAAGTTTTGCCATTGATTTTAATGGGAGCAGGAGCAGGCCATAGATGCCTAGTTAAATTTGTTGGAACGTTATTCTATTGTCCTTCTGGAATTTTTAAGCTACCCTCAGCCAAAAGCATGTTACAGAAGTCAGACATTAAATGGACACCCTCTTTCAAAGAAGAGGCAGAGATTAATGAGTAAAACCAAAATGATGGATTACATGAGGATAGAGAGCTGCATCTGCACAATGGCAAAGGGGAATAGCATTACAGAAGCTGGAACCACTAGGATGAGATAACCCCACTAACGTTCTTTTTACAGGTATGTTAAAAATGAATGCTATGACTACAGCAAAGCAAATGGTTTAATACACATTTTTAAAAAATGTATAAATTGGGCTCTGTGCTTAATCTAGTTCACCATATGGGTCAAATTCACAGGACGCGCTTAGTTTGATGTAAATTACTCTCTCTTACTAACTCAGACTCCCTTTCACCCAGTTAGATGCCCTTAAATTAAGGTGACCAGACAGCAAATGTCAAAAATCGGGACAGAGGGTGGGGGGTAATAGGAGCCTATATAAGAAAAAGACCCAAAAATCGGGACTGTCCCTATAAAATCAGGACATCTGGTCACCCTACCTTAAATCTACATACATCAATTCTTCTGGTTTGTAGGAGAGTCTGTATTTGTGTAATTCTCCTGCTGAGGAGGTGAAAAAAGGTGCAGGTTTAAGATAAGTGGTGTCATCTGGCCTACTCTGGGTGTAGAGAGCAGATTGTGGCCCAGCTGCCAAAGGTTAAAAAAGTTTTTGTAAACAAACAAGTTAAAGTTGTAAACTGGCAGAGAGCATTCTCAAATGGTGACACCTCAAAGATTTGTTCTGAGTGTGTTGGGAGAGGAGTTATAAGCAGAGGCACTGTGGCACATGCTGTTCTTTATTTTATCAGGGCAATTCACCTTAAATTTTTCTGATCTGAGGAGCATACACTAACCTGAATATAACTCTGTGATAGGATTTTGATGTTCCCACAATACAGGATCTCATAAGAGCCCTGGAGCAACTGCACAGTTGGAGTGACATTTGGCTCCAGAAGATTACAAGTGGCACTAGTTTGGATACAGTATGTTAGAGGGGTTTTCAGAGGGTTGTAGCAGAATAGATATAATTACGGGGGTTTTCCTGACAATTAATTTGTAACTTTAACTTGGTATCAGCTATTGTTATTAAGGGCCTGACAGATATTGAAAGATGGCTTTGGGTTAGTTAATGGTCGGATCAAGGATGGTTCTCCTGTAGCTGAATGGTTGTCACAGTGGTGATGTTGAGTGTATGATACATCCACATGTTTCTAATTTATAGTTCAGCTTCATTCTAAATTCCAGTTCTGGTTCAAGCTGTGGTTTTGTGGTTCTAAACTAGTTTCTCTCACAATCATTTTTCCTAATGGAATTATAATCCACTTTACTCCAGACTTCTTGTAGAAGACACACAGTATGTCCTTACTAACAGCTCATACCCTGTTCGATAATCCATGCTATAACCAGTGTACATAATCTTTTCCCATTTGAACAGAATTAATGATAAAGGCCATTTTGCTACAGTTGCGTACAATTTCCGATTGGTGAATTTAATTAATGCCTGACAAGATATTATGCAAATAGCCAATACTGCATTGAGAATTTATCATTCTAAACATTTTTTGAAGTCACATAATTCATTTTAATTCATTCTTATTCTGCCAACGATACAGTGTGCTTCTCTCTGTCTAGTCCCAGGGGTTACCAAACTGTCGTACATGTCCCAGTTGTGGTACATTCGCTTGTTGGAAATGGTTATCCAAAACCGTGTTAAAATTTTTTTAAAACCTTTCCGTTTCAAACGAATGGTCGTCTCGTGCACTGCAGCATGCCAGAAAATGCCCGAGAACATAATGCCCTCTCCGTGTCCATCTGGGTACATCTACATGGTGAGCAGCAGCCCATGGAAGTGAGTCGTAGAGCCCAGGTTGACCGACTCAGATTTGCAGGCCTCAGGCTACCACGCTAGAAACAGCTGTATAGAGGCTGGGACTTGGGCTCTGAAGTCAGGAGACGGGGCCAGAATGTCTGCACAGCTATTTTTAGTGCAATAGTGCAAGCCCCGGCTCTGCGACTCACTGCCCAGTGCTGTGGAGCTTACAGATCAAAGAACCCCCCACACATGAGCCCACTGCAGAGCAGGAACTCCCTCTGCACTATCTGCCCTGTAGAGGCTGCAGCCGGGCCACTGCAGTGCTGGGAGGGAGGGGGCGCATGAGGAGCCCATGGAAACTATTTAAAAATATCCTTGTGGATTTCTGAGTAACTCCACAAGCCTGGTAACTTATATAGATCAGGGGCATGGTGCCTTCATTTAACACTTGAATATGAATAGCGAGGACTAGAGCAAGTTTTTGTTTGCAAGTGTTCAGCATTAGTGTGTTGCAGTTACACGTCTTGGCTCTACTGAGTGCCCTTGCCTCCCAGGAGAAGGCACCATAATAGAGGGGTGGAAACAGCATTAATAGCCCCTTTTCCAAGTGTTGTGCCTGCATTTAGCTTGCAGCCCCCATTGATGTTAACACACCGACCCCATGTGACTGCCTCCCTTACCGTCTTCTACATTTTAAGATCAGCCAGGGGTTAATGTAAAGAGAAATTGAGCAGAAAAAAATACTGTTTAACTTCCTTTCCTTTCAATACGCATAGATAATACACAAGGTGGTCAAAGGGTGGAATTGTTGTAGGCATTGGACAGTTTGCTGATTATTCAGCCTAAATAATAACACATTCTGACTATGCCTCTGCCTCTGTTAATTATTCATTATTATAGTTAGCTGGAGCAAAAATTGTGGTATGCACTTCACAGATAGATATGAAAACAAGATCCCTACCCCCCAAAGCTTATAGTCTAAGGCTCCCATCCTGCAAGTGACAATGTATATGCAGAATGTTTCACCCAAGCCGAGCCCCACTGCTGTGTCTGAATAGACAAAAACACAGGGGTAGTATGGGGGAAAGGGTTGTTACATAAAAACAAGGTGATTGAGCAGATACATTTGATTTTGTTGCTTCCGCTTTTCCCTTCTTCCCGTACGTGTGTTTGTGGTTTTTTTTAAAAAACCTGTCCCCTTTCACCTCTCTTGCTCCAGACAAAGAGCCTTGCCCTTTGCAGACCCTCATGCTTCCCACTGCTACCGAAGGCCAGCAACCCCCTTCTCCCCGCTTAAGTCTAGATGTAACACAACTTACTAGGAGAAAAGGTAATGACCCATTAATCCTGAAGGCCACTATGCTAAGACCACCTCAAACCACTTTAGCAACATAAAGGGGCCAAGGAACACTCCTTCTGTGTAAGAGGGCTTCACTGTTGGCAGAAAGCTGCTGGAATAGCCCTAAACTTCCCTGGAGCTCTTCCCTGCTGTAGAGGTTGTGTTTGGTGTTGTCCAGGAGATGGGAAATGAGGAAGGAGATAGGAGGGGACATGGCCCATGCTCCAGCTATTCTCTGCCTCCCTGGGCCCATAGGGGGCAATGGAAAGCGGAGCATGAGCTAGAACACCCCTGAGGCTGCTTTAACTGAGGCCAGAGTTTTTCACTCCTCCGAGAAGTTCCAGAATAGACGTGCAACAAAGGTGCTTTAAAGATACTTCTACCCAATTGTGCCTTTTCCTGCAAAAACAGTAACAAACAGTAACAAAGCCTTAGGCCCCAGGTGCCCAAATGTATTTTCCAGTCCATAGGCCAGTGACCATGGCATGATGTTCTGGCTGCTGCTTTTTCCACTGCCAACAGTAGCAGCATCTGCTTTTCCAACTTCTTCAGTGGTAGAGGTGGGTATTTTTTCCCCAGTCTGCATGGACAGGCACATACACCTGCGTCTCTAACCTCCCCTGCCCCAGTTGGGAAAATCCTGCATCTTTCCAGTGTGACAAGAAGCTTAATCTAGCCACATGGTCAAACGTTGCCTGTAATGCTAGAGATGAAGGCTCACTAGCACTTTTTATTGCAGTTACTGATGGTCCTGGTGGTACCAAAGAAGCTGTTATGTCTTCACTAGATTCTTTTGCCCTCCTTGATGTTCCTGAAAATATAGTCTTCTTAATTAAACCCTCTTAGAACTGGACACTGGTGCTGAGGAGGAGGAGGGAGACAAGGCCCCCTGCGGTTAGTGTATGCTCACTTCTTTGCAGTGATCTGTCTTTGTTTGAGATGAAAGAGTGGTGTCAGTTCTGCCCAGGAGCTACAGGCATCAAGCAAGGCCCTCAACATATTCATCTCTTTGAAACAGTCCACGGATGCTGAATCAGCAGGCAGCAGACAAGCTTATGTTCCTGGGAGGGCAGGCTGCCATTACTTTTCATTACGTCGGACTTCCTTGGGAATCAGCTTTTATTGTAGACTAGTTTGTAAAGTGCTTTATAAAGGTCAGATGATAAAAATACTAATGGCTTGGGCTCATAGTCTAATGACGATTACTGCAAAAGGCCAACATTTCAGAAGGATGAGGCCACAGCCGTCTGCCCCCTCAACTGCTGGCCCCGGAACACAATGTGCACTGAAGTCCTCAATAGAATTTCATAGTTTAAGAACAAACTCAGTAGAAGTAGCTGCTGCAAACAACATCAGGGAATCAGATGGGAAGCCTACAACCCCACCCCTCTGCAGAGCCAGTCCTTAGCCTTTGGAGTCACCTCACCCCTTCCAAAGCTTGTGTCACCTGGGATTGACACCTTTATAGGCTCAGGAACCCTATGTGAGCAGTTCTAGACTTTCTGCGATGTTGTATGGGTCTGAGAGATGTGGGAAAGGGAGATAATAGGCTCTGCTAGCATCTTCAGAGTGCAAATCTTAGGGACATCAAACCATACAGTCCCCCAAACATGATAAATGAACTTTCTGCCTGCAAGCACTCTCCCATCCTCCAGATAGTGCAAGAGAGTGGGAGAACCTTTATCCCAGGCATGGGGGCTTACACAGCAAGTGATGGGCATTATTGGCTGAGGGGGTTGTGGTGACAGCTTAAACTTCTATTAAAAGAAACAAATAATGGTAGGTAGAGTGGTGGTTGGAAGAGAAAAGAAGAGGCAGAACAATTACAAGCAGTGAGCACAGGTGTGGTTTTTCTGGAGGGTGAGGAAACACAAGAGGGTTATGGCTTGATGTGGAATTTTTAAACTGATACACTGGTAAATGATTGGGAATTATCAAACGGAGCACTTCGTTAGAGCCGGTGGAAACATTTTGAAAATGTTGAAAAAAGTTTCTATAAAGTATTTCATTTAATGTATTTCTATTTTTCAATGTTTCAAAATGAAAGCAAATTTACAGGAAAACTGATTACGGATTATTTTTTCCTAGTTTTTCACCAGCTCTTTTATTAACCCATGTGAAACTGCATTATCTTTTCTCTTCCCCTCATATTTCCTGTTGCGTCTTTCCCATTTAACCTTAATTTTGCCTCCTTCTGTGTATACATTATGATTGAACCTGGCTGAAAAAACTCAATTGAAACATTTTCCTGCTAGCATGGCAAAAGATTAATTACGCGGGATTTTCCATAAGGAAATGGGCAACCTACAAGGCTCCATGGCAGATGAGTCACAGAGAGAAACCACGATTTGTCATGGAAGGTACAGTTTGACTGGGGAGAAGAACCAACAAGGGAGAGAATGGGGGGCATAAGCCTCAATCTCCATGAGGCACCATGGGAGCTCAGGTGGTCATATAAACTAATATTAGCTCAGCCCCATATGTAACATGACAGTATTTCCGAATCTCAAATTTTCAGAACTTTATGTTCAGTGAGAAATTTTCATATTTCCAACTTTGGGCCAGACTGAGGACAAGAGCAAATGCTGAAAATATCAGAATTTCCCTTAGAATGGAAATTCCATTTTTTCAATCATCTCTAATGAGGATAGAGTCCTCAATTACATGATCACATAGAATTTTTTTGCACAGGACCCTAATCATTCAGCACACAGGCACAACAATGAATCAGCTGAGATTGTGTAGTGAATGCTTGCCTCCATAGGTAGCTGGGATTTGTATAACTCATCTGTACTTATCGTACTCTTCTGAAATCTCTGAATAGGTGCTGTAGTAAATTTGACAGGTTTCAGAATGGTAGCCGTGTAAGTCTGTATCAGCAAAAACAATGAGGAGTCCTTGTGGCACCTTAGAGACTAACACATTTATTTGGGCATAAGCTTTTGTGGGCTAGAACCCACTTCATCAGATGCATGGAGTGGAAAATACAGGAGCAGGTATAAATACACAGCACATGAAAAGATGGGAGTTGCCTTACCAAGTGGGGGTGGGGGTCAGTCTTACGAGACAATTCAATTAATAGTCCCATCTTTTCATGCCACAAGGACTCCTCATTGGGTTGTTTTGTTTTTTTTAGTAAATTTGAGTGGTTCTTTCCTATTATCCCCTCTTTAACAGTGGGTGATGAGAGTCTTAAACATTTTTAAATTAAAACAAATCAATAGATGGATAAAATATAGAATAAATAGTATGTCTCACATATGAAGGCTGATCCTGCTCCTTTCACTAGAGCAAAGGACCTTCATAATTCATTCATGCCTGTGCAGTTGTAACTTATGGGCCTTTTACACTCATGAAAGAAACATAATACTCACCCTTCATGGGTGAAATATTCTAGCTGGACTTGGGATTTATTCTTTATTGGTCTCTCTCTGGAAGTGCTCATATTAAAAGTTTTCTTCAAGGATTAGATTTCTTTACAGAAATAAGAGCAGTTAATCTTCAAATCATAGACTAAATATGGTTCAGGCAGTTTCTCCCTCTTTATATTGGATTATCCTGACTTTACAGCTTTGTTCCAGTTTACTCTATGCCTGGGCTGGATGTGTTGTAACAAAGACATTAAATACAGGATTTAGCTGTGAATATGCTCAGAGTATATTGTATATAGCTCTGTTTATAAATAGTTGTTATAGACTTTTGTGTTTACAATTAGATATTTATTTCATTGGATCTCTTATTTGCCCTGCAGAAGACAGTCTGGAGTAATGGTTAGAGCAGATGACTGGGGGTCAGAACTCCTGAAGCCAAATTCCACCTAGTAATACTTATGTATAATTGAATACTATGTGCTGTGTAATTTATTTGAAGAATTTCATAATACATGTTGAATACATTATTTGGTGGTATATTTCCATAATTCAGCCATTTTATAAAACTGAATAAATCACATATTATTTTATTTCAGTAAAACATTCATGCGTACTTTATTATTTGCCCAGCTGTCCATGCACACAATTCCTACTGACATCAATAGAAGTTGTGCATGAGTAGCTAATAGCAAAACTTGGCCCTGGGTGCTATTCTTATCTCTGTTACTAAAGGCCCAATTCTGCAAAGGCTTATGCAGGTCTGTAGAATGGAACTACTTACGTGCACGAAGTGAAGCAGTTGTGTAAGCATTTGCAGCATCTGAGGGTATGTCTACACGGGAGGTGGAATTGCTAGCTCAGGTGTACATATATCCACACTAGCGATGACCAAGCTAGCATGCTGGTTTTAGTTCAGTCACAGCTAGCACAGGTGTGTCTACCCAGGTCCAGTGCAGACATAGCCTTAGACTAAGAGGCAGATTTAGAAGCCTGTCTGCATCTTCACGCACCTTTGTAAATCTAGTCCTAATTGTGTCACCTTGGGCAAATCACTTGGGTTCAGATTTTTTTTTTTTTTAAAAAGAGCAGGGCTAGATTTTCAAGTGTTTAGCGCTCACAATTGTAACCAGGCTTTCAAAAAAGATTCAGCTTTCACTTAGACATCTCAGTAATGGCTGGACTTTCAAAAGGGCTCAGCTCCCATTCTGACGCTTGCAGACAGGTTTTTCCAACAGCTTACGACACTGGGCATTAAGGCCTTTTGAACATTTGACCATTCATTTCTCTGTCTAAAAAGGAGTTGAGTCCTTTTCAAAATGTGGGCCCATGTGAAGGTGCTGACCTCCTGAAAATCTGGCCATTAGGGGACCCATGTTCTAAAAAGTACGGAATTCCCCCAATTATAGTTGAAGTCAATGGGAGCGGCAAGTCTTCAGCAGCTCTGAAAAATCCAGTCCTGTCAACTTCTGTGTTCCTCAAATTTACCCTAATATATAAACTTTATTACCAAACTCCCAGGGGAGTTGTGAGGCCAACTTGGTGCTTGTAAACCATTTTTGAGATTCTCAGATGAAACATGGTGTGAAAACAACAAGTAATCATGGGTAAAAGTCTCATCCCCTCCAATGCTAAGTCATGAACCTTTTTTGTAAAACATATAAGCCTGGGACAGGCATTAGAGTCGCTATTCATAAATCCAGTTCTACTATTTGAAGAGATCAAGTTTTATAGCACTTTGATGAAGATTTTCCTTCTCTTTTTTCCTTTTACTGCAGGCTAGAATGTATTGTGTAACACCTCATTAGATAATTACTTGATTACAATTTCAATTTTATTTCTGTAGAATCTTTCATGAGCAATACATTTTTGGGGCTAAACTTTTATGCTAATGAGTGTTAAACTACTGTATTTTAACTAGATTGCATGGATATGATTATTCCATTAAACTGCACAGTTGTGTGTAAGTGTGCTGGTAATAATGAGATAAAGGATATTGAGACCACAGGCTGAGTTTCAGACCAGTCACCAGCTATCTATTCTGTAAATTTAATGCGCCAAAAAAAAAAAGCCCTCTACATTTATGTAACATTAAAGTTCTAATTAAAATGCTCAAAAAGTTAGTAAATTCAGTGTTTAAAGTGCAGTTCTGGTCTGAAAAGTGACTTTGTAAAAATCTCAGTTCTGTTCTCTGTGTGTATTCAGATTCTTCTCATATCAATTACAAAAATAAGCTTTGTTTTTGTTGCTTTAGCACTACAGAATGAATACAGCTGAGAGGGAGCAAGCGAGCTAGATTCGTTCTTCCTTCTTGTGCACCAGTTATTTACTAACTTCTTCTCAATGACACTTGTTCAGCTGCCATTGAGGCTCGTTATGTGGCACAGGTCATACTGTGCTCACAATTGTAAATATCTTGGGGTTTCACGGGTGTAAATGATACTCATTTGGCTGGCAAACCTTTATCACTAGAGTTCAAGGAAAGAGCATCCTGACTTGATTCTCAGATATTGGGTTGGGTTTTCAGGGTTGGTAGTTGGAAAAAACTATTTTTAATTCTAAATATAGTGCGGTTGATGAAATAATTGTAGGACAGCAGACAGAAGTCCACAGTCCTATTTTCAGTGAATCACTTTTCAGAGCAAAGCCATAGCTGAATTCTTTCACAAAAACGTTAACCCTTCCCTGTCTGCTGAAAGGGATCATAGACATCATTCATTCTCTGTTCACAAAGCACTGAGAAAGTGATATCTCTCTTTTTACAAATACATAGGCTCGTGATGTTGCATAATGGAAATACAGAAGTTGAAGGCAGGCACACATAGGAGTAGATTTTCTAAAATAGGGAATAAAAAAGGAATGCCAAGGAAAGAAGTTACATTTTGTTGACTGTGAATCCCAAAAGGGATTCAGGATTCTTCCCCTGGATGTTTTTTAAGCAGTTGCAGTTTAAAAGCACTTTTCAAAAAACTTTTTTGGAAATGGCCAAGTAAAAGAATAAAATTTAGGAAGCAAAGGAGAGAGAATACAGAAACAACTGAACAATGAAAAACATGAGTGTGAAGATAGGACATGGAGTGAGAGGAGAAAAAACAAGAAACAAATAAGGGATACACTAATGAGGCAAGAGCAGATGGCATCTATCTAGCTAAAGAAAAGCAACTGAAATGTGCGGCTTTTCAAGTTATATTGAAAGCATTCTTCTGTTCAGAGTCTGAGGGCTTGTCTACACTTACTAGAGAATTGATTGCATTGGTGATTGATGCATTGGCGGTCGATTTAGCGGGTGTAGTGAAAACCCGCTAAATTGATAGCTCTCCCATCGATTCCTGTACTCTACCTGATCAAGAAGATTAAGGGGAGTCGACAGGAGAGCATTTCCCGCCAACGTCACAGAGTGTAGACCCACAGTAAGTAGATCTAAGCTATGTCGATTTGAGTTACGCTATTCACGTAACTCAAATTGCGTAGTTTAGATCTACTTTTCCCTTTAGTGTAGACAAGGCTTAAGAAAGAAAGTCAAAGTGTATAGGATTTGCTGCGATCCATTTGTGTGTGTTCTGTGAGCTTTTCCATAATAAATGTCCCCACATCACAAAAGGCACCATCTCAGCTGTCATTAATTTCCTCACTTTGCTTCAGAGAAGCCAAGGACTAAATGCGGATGGAGACTGAATTACACTCCCACTCTCCAGATTATGTCTGAGGCACTTTAGTGGGAGCCACAGTGTGGTGAGCTTGTACTGCCACTTCTCCAGCTGTCTCTCTTCTGTCGATAAACTGAGCATATCGGTCTGCAGGACTGTCCTACCAGGTTTCTTCACAAGCACTAAATTCACACATAAAAAAATAAATGCAAAAACTATCCAAGGGGGTGAAAAAATCCAAAGAACTGACAGTTGCCTTGGTTTAAGGCTATTGTAGATCCATTGGTTTCAATGGAGTTACTTGTAATTTGCATTGGTGAAGAGAATAAGGCCTTATATCTGCATAGCCAAAATCTACCTTTGTGCTGCTCCCACTATTTGCAATGGAGTATTGTGTGCATTCAAGAACAGACATATATTATAGGCGGAGCTGGTATTCCTACCCAAGTTATGGTTGCCTGACATGTCCCATTATAAGATCTTTTTTCCAATTGTTTATAACTTTGACAAGATGTAGCTGTATATGCCATTATGTGTCTATATCGGCCTAAATTTTGGGAGGGAAGTCCCAGCAAAAATGGTTCAGCCATTTCTGAAAATAGTATTATGGAAAAATGTTTTGCTCATGTTAAAAAAAATTCTTAAACAATTTCTTTACCCATTTCTACCTTAATTTTGGCATTTTTCTAACATTTGATTGCTTGATTTTGCAACCTTAATGGCCATTTAATATAATTCTAATATGTAAATCATAATTTATTTGTAAGAAATGTAGATGTGATTATAAACAAACAGGATTAGAATCACAGAGAAATGATGATGTCACGTATCAGAGGGGTAGCCCTGTTAGTCTGGATCTGTGAAAGCGGCAAAGAGTCCTGTGGCACCTTATAGACTAACAGACGTATTGGAGCATAAGCTTTCGTGGGTGAATACCCACTTCTTCAGATGCATGTAGTGGAAATTTCCAGAGGCAGGTATAAATATGCAATCAAGAATCAGGCTAGGGATAACAAGGTTAGTTCAATCAGGAAGGATGAGGCCCTCTTCTAGCAGCTGAGGTGTGAACACCAAGGGAGGAGAAACTGCTTTTGTAGTTGGCTAGCCAGTCACAGTCTTTGTTTAATCCTGAGCTGATGGTGTCAAATTTGCAAATGAACTGAAGCTCAGCAGTTTCTCTTTGAAGTCTGGTCCTGAAGTTTTTTTCCTGCAGGATGGCTACCTTTAAATCTGCTATTGTGTGTCCAGGGAGATTGAAGTGTTCTCCTACAGGTTTTTGTATATTGCCATTCCTAATATCTGATTTGTGTCCATTTATCCTTTTACGTAGGGACTGTCCAGTTTGGCCAATGTACATAGCAGAGGGGCATTGCTGGCACATGATGGCGTATATTACATCAGTGGACATGCAGGTGAATGAACTGGTGATGGTGTGGCTGATCTGGTTAGGTTGTGATGGTGTCGCTGGTGTAGATATGTGGGCAGAGTTGGCATCGAGGTTTGTTGCATGGATGGTTCCTGAGTTAGAGTTACTATGGTGCATTGTGTCATTGCTGGTGAGAATATGCTTCCGGTTGGCAAGTTGTCTGTGGGCGAGGACTGGCCTGCCTCCCAAAGCCTGTGAAAGTGAGGGATCATTGTCCAGGATGGATTGTAGATCACTGATGATGCGTTGGAGAGGTTTTAGCTGAGGACTGTATGTGATGGCCAGTGGAGTTCTGTTAGTTTCTTTCTTGGGCTTGTCTTGCAGCAGGAGGCTTCTGGGTACACGTCTGGCTCTGTTGATCTGTGTCCTTATTTTCTCATGCAGGTATCGTAGTTTTGAGAATGCTTGGCGAAGATCTTGTAGGTGTTGATCTCTGTCTGAGGGGTTGGAGCAAATGCGGTTGTACCTCAGCGCTTGGCTGGAAACAATGGATTGTGTGGTGTGTCCGGGATGGAAACTGGAGGCATGAAGGTAGGCATAGCAGTCGGTAGGTTTTTGGTATAAGGTGGTGTTAACGTGCCCGTCACTTATTTGCACCATGGTGTCTAGGAAGTGGACCTCCCGTGTAGATTGGTCCAGGCTAAGGTTGATGGTGGGGTGGAAGCTGTTGAAATCATGGTGGGATTCTTCCAGGGTTTCCTTCCCATGGGTCCAGATGATGAAGATGTCATCAATGTAGCGTAGGTAGAGAAGGGGCATGAGTGGACGAGAGCTGAGGAAACGTTGTTCCAGGTCAGCCATAAAAATGTTGGCATATTGTGGGGCCATGCGGGTGCCCATAGCGGTGCCACTGGTCTGGAGGTATATATTGTCAGCAAATTTGAAATAATTTTGCATGAGGATAAAGTCACAGAGCTCAGCAACCAGTTGTGCTGTGGCATCATCAGGGATACTATTCCTGACAGCTTGTATTCCATCTGTGTGTGGAATGTTTGTGTAGAGAGCCTCTATATCCATGGTGGCTAGGATGGTGTTTTCTGGAAGATCACCAGTGCATTGGTCCTGAGAAAACTACAATGTGTATGCTTCAATATGTCTGTTAGTCTATAAGGTGCCACAGGACTCTTTGCTGCTTTCAGAGAAATGATGTTGTTTTCTAGTGCTTCTAAGGAAACTATAGATTTGTTATTGCTGAAGTTCCTCAGCTCTGCTTAACAAAGATAGCCCTATACAACTTGTGAATTAAGATCTTTCTATTATCACTGGTCCATGGTGTCACTGGATGATTGTTCTACTAACAGTATGTAATTTCCTGACATTTCTTGTAGTTGATTATTATTGCCACCTTTGTGTTGTAACTTTGGGAAAGGGGTAGATTGCAAATGTTTTTCTAAAATGTGGATATATAAAGTGTTTTCCATCCTCCGCATCACCTATGGTTTCTCCATTGCTCCTTTCTTTCCTGGGCTCAGTAAGCATGCTCATCATCTTACTTAACCTAGAATCATAGAAGATTAGAGTTGGAAGAGACCTCAGGAGGTCATCTAGTTCAACGCCCTGCTCAAAGCAGGACCAGCACCAACTAAATCATCTCAGCCAAGGCTTTGTCAAGCTGGGCCTTAAATACTTCTAAGGATGAAGAATCCACCACCTCCCTAGGTAACCCATTCCAGTGCTTCACCACCCTTCTAGTGAAATAGTGTTTCCTAATATCCAACCTAGACTTCCCCCACTGCAACTTGAGACCATTGCTCCTTGTTCTGTCATCTGCCACCGCTGAGAACAGCCAAGTTCCATCCTCTTTGGAACCCCCCTTCAGGTAGTTGAAGGCTGCTATCAAATCCCCCCTCACTCTTCTCTTCTGCAGACTAAACAAGCCCAGTTCCCTCATCCTGTCCTCATAAGTCATGTGCCCCAGCCCTCTGATCATTTTCGTTGCCCTCAGCTGGACTCTCTCCAATTTGTCCACATCCTTTCTGTAGTGGGGCACCCAAAACTTGACGCAATACTCCAGATGTGGCCTCACCAGTGCCGAATAGAGGGGAATAATCGCTTCCCTCAATCTGCTGGAGATGCTCCTACTAATGCAGCCCAGTATGCCGTGAATCTAGATGTGAATCATTCTGTATCTTCTACTAAAAATATATTTGTACTGGTAAGTGCTTTTATGACCAGCACTTCCAAAGCAATCCCCTGGAAATTAGATGAAAGATCAAATGACACTTAGAAACCTTGCCTGGTTATATAAATTCCAGATAATCCAAGAATCTGTAATGTTGTGACTCTAGGTCACAACATAATAGTAATTAATAATACCTTGCTCTTATTTAGTGCTTTTCATCAGTAGATCTCAAAGCACTTACTGTGCTTTATGTGCAGGATGAAAAGTATGTGACTTCCCACAGTGCAAATCAGTTATTGGATAATTGGTACATTTGCTGACTAATGACATGAATTAAATTAAAAAACACTATGTGAATGGTAATAACAAACAGAGGTCGGATCTCTTAAGAAAAAATGATCTTTTTAAGTTGTGCAGTGCTTGGCTCATCAGGTTCTCCTCAGTCTGGTTTTGAAAAGGCAGAAAATAGTTTTAAACCCATCTGTACATTAGAATGAAAGCAGAACTGTAGCCAGCTACTTACATTAAGAGACATTAATTATGGGAAGTGTATCCCTCATCTTGACTAAAACTCAGTTCTGGGCACCATACTTCAGGAAAGCCATGGACAAATTGGAGAAAGTCCAGAGGAGAGCAACAAAAGATCTAGATTAAAAGTCTAGAAAACAATACCTACGGGTAATGTTCCCTCTAATTTTTGACAGGCCGTGTATGCAAAAAATTTCTTCTGTGCAAATTTTTGACAGGCCATGTGCACAAAAATTGTCTTCTGTGCAAACTTTTGTGCTCCCGGTGTTTCGTCATGTGCACGGGGTTTAGGATTTGTGTGCGCACGCACACGCGCACAGCTTAGAGAGAACAGTGTCTACAAGGAAAGAATGAAAAAATTGGGTTTGTTTAGTCTGGAGAAGAGAAGACTTATGGCTGGGGGGGAGGGGACATAACAGCCTTCACTTATGTAAAAGGTTGTTATAAAGAGGATGGTGATAAATTGTTCTCCTTAAACTCTGAGGACAGGACAATAAATTAATGGGCTTAAATTGCAGCAAGAGAGATTTAGGTTAGACATTAGGAAAAACTTCACAACTATAAGGGTAATTAAACCCTGACACAAATTACCTAGGGAGATAGTAGAATTATTTTTTGTAAAGGTCCATATTTATTGGTCAAGATATAATCAAGGTTCAGACTCCAGGAGTCTAGAGAAACATTTTTCACACTGCAATCACAATGATGATAAGTAAATAAAAATTTTGCAGTCCATTCAAAAGCATCTGGCAGTCTGGATTTGGCCCATCGTCTGCTTATTAACTATACTTGGGATGGTCTAAATAATACTTAGTCCTGCCTCAGTGCAGGGGACTGGACAAGATGCTCTATCAAGGTCTCTTCCAGTCCTAGAACTCTATTTCCATGATTCTGTGCAAATTCCCTGCAGTTGAGCTAGCCAGAATTCAAACTGTGCAAAAGCGTGGTGCCAAAACTGGTCCAGTTTTGTTGTATTGGGGAGCCAGGGTTAATTTAAGATTTCACAGAGAAATTCTTGGGAGAATCTGTTTTTTCATTGTTTCTGCCTAAAACTAGACAGAACTCCCAAGTTTCAGCAGAGTTTCACTTTAATGTTTGGGGTTCCTGTAGACAACCTCCCATAAAATGAAATTTAAAAAAAGATTTGCATCAGTCATCTGTGAACCAAACCCACCAAGTTTTATGCAGTTCTAGTCAGAAGCGACCCAGAAAGCATGATGATTATGGGTCAGTCTAAGATTAGAATGGGAACCATGCAATAAAATTCAGATCCAAATGCTAGATTTGGATGTTTTTGGTATGACAGATATTATAGCTGCATGCAATATCTTTGGGGACCATGTTGTGTAAAGTATGTGAATGGTTTATGTATCACTGTGAGCCAGGGATTGTGTGCAATTCCAAGGGGGAGGATAGCCACAGCTCTGCCTAGAACAGTAGGGGATGATTAAGGTGAATCACTCAGGTTTAAACTGACACGGGACCTTCTTTCAGATCCAGCAAATGAACAGAGCCTTCTGTCCAAAGAGGACCACAAACCTTGTGGAAGGATTGGGAAGACTTTGGCCTACTAAGCCCCCATAAAACTTATTGGTGGCTTGTGGTAAGCTTTTAGCACATGTGTAGGAACTTATATTTTTTTATATGTTTTCTCTGTAACGCTTTTACCTTAAGAATATAGGTGCTTGCTGAGAAAGAGCTGTGTGGTAACTTGTAAGTGCTGGCAATAGGCAGCTCCTAGCCTTCAGAGAGAAAGAAACACACAGGCGCTGGCCTTTACGCAGACTGGCTTGCTGGGGATATCATAGTGTAAGGCAGGGAGTTATGTAGCCTTCAAACCCTGGTCGTGAGGGAGATACATGGGTCTCTGCCCCCAAAAGGTGATGGATGGGAGCCAGAAACCTAAGTGGGTGCCTTTGAGGGACCACGGAGGGGGAATCCAGGTTCAGTTATCATGAAACTGTGCTGTTTGGACTCAGGGTTCTGGTTTAGGGCCATCTTGACTAAAACTTGGTAATGAAGATCCCTCAATGGAAAATTTGTACAGCTCCAGAGCAGAGGCACCAGCAGGGCTTTTCTACAGAACCTGTCACAAAAAGTCCTAGAGGACAAAGACATTGGCAAACATGTTTGCAGGACCAGGTTCTTAGGGAGAAATGTTGGACCTATTGAAGTCAATGGGAGTTTTGCCATTATAAAATTCGAAGCATTGAGCTCCATTAATCAAAAAGATGTGGTAGTTAGCAGGTGTGTGTGTGTATAAAGTTATAGATATTGAATGATTTATGAAGGACTTTTTTTGAACATCACAGTAATGAATTTGGTTTCAAAGGAACTGGTCAGCAATCAGAAGAAAAAAATTAAAGCTTAGTTCAAAAGCAAAATGTCTGTCCTGGACATCAACAAATGACTGACAGAGGGTCCATGGGCAGGTGCCTCAAAGCAGAACTCCCTACTCAAACTTCTTTTAGAACTCATGGCTCAAACTCACTCCCTTTATCAAAACATTTCTCACCAGCTTTAAGAAATCAGGCAAATTGGCAGTTGGTTTGTGAATCAGACAGAAACCTCCATGGAAAGAAAGACATTTAGTTTTCAGAACTGAGGGATTTTCATCAGTTCCAGAACCCACCCTCCCTTTTTAGCTCACTTTGGAGAACTGTCGAACTTAAAAGAGAATGACTCGCGCTAACGAATCAGTGCTATTCTGTCAAATCTGTGTCCTGCTACCCATCTTCATATCTTACAGATATATATATTAGGCCTAACTCCAACTGAATTTCAACAGTATTTGGGCACCTAACTTCCTTAGAAGTTTGAACATCCCAGGCTAATTGTAGTGGGAGGACTATCATTTGTTGCCCAAGGAGAGGGGAAACTAGATGTAGAAAGTATGGTACCCTGGCAGACTTAAGCAGGGCTCTGGCTTTACTCAATGCCCACTGTGGTAGGATGCTTGTTCAAGGGCAAGGGCTATGTTGTGGTTTTAAATCCTCTGCCACATTCAGAGTTCAGGTTGAAGGAGGACACTGTGCTAGCAGGGGGTGGGCACTTTCCACCAGTGGAGAACACAGGTCGATTATAAAAAAAAAAGTTTCTCTGAGTGCTGGAACTCCATATAACAGGGTGCAATATACACTTCTTCCCAGCCATATGGAAGAGGAGTTGGAGCTATGCTGCTACTGATCAGGCTCCTTTTGAGGCATCTAGTGCAATGACTGCCCCCCGGGGTCCATAAGCATGGAGTCTAGTGCTCCCCACGAAGGCAAATGATTTCCTGTGCCTTCTCCTCTACCTGCGCAGGAGGAGCCAGAATCTGGAACTTAATGTACAGTTTGGGGCCTCCTACCTTACACCACATTTGTACATTTTCTTCCTTGGCTCTGTTTCTAGGGCACGGTGGTAATCTGGGCTGGCACGTACTATACACAGCAGCTTCTTTTAGACCCCAAAGACACGGACCATTAAATAAAAACTGGTATGCACTGGTGCTTATAATTAAATGTCATTTTTACTTACAGACATTAACAGGTGCTGAGCAGAAAAATCCCACACCAGGATAATAAGCGCTATATATAGACAGGAAAGAAATATACGTGCAGGCTAACTTTCTCCTCAACCCTGTCTCATGTGAACACAATCTCCCGACCTCCCACCAACCCCCCACTCATTCTCTCTCTCACTCAAACAGAAACAAACACATGCTTTCCTCTTCTTCTTTTTATCTTCAGACCCCCACTTCTTCCTGCCTGGGGTGTTGAAACCTCTGTCACCTGGTCTGAGCAAAGAATGAACTGAAACGAACATAAGGCTCCAATTTAAATATGAACTAAAGTGTGTAGGAAGCGCAGTTTGCAGGGAGTGGTGACTATTTGTAATCCTACCACCTTTCTAGAGGTTTTATAGCCTCTCTGATCAACATAGCAGCTTGTCGTGCTCCTGCTCCTAGATACGTCAGAGATGTCCACCCTGCCAGCCATCCTCATACAGTTAATTGCCTGTAGCAATATAATGGCCTTCTTTTACAAAAAATTTTGGTTCATTTAAAAATTGTTAGTATTGATAGAAGGTGCCAGTCAACTATCCTTGGAGGCTGGGCTCCTATATTTATCCACAGAACAGGTACAGATGAGGCAGCAGTGCAAATATCCTCATATGGTGTGTCTTCACAGCAATCAAACACCCGCAGCTGGCTGGCCCATGTTAGCTGACTTGGACTTGGGGGGCTTGAGCTGCAGGGCTGCCAGATGGCTGTGCAGATGTTCAGGCTGAGTCTGGAGCCCAAGCTCTGGGACCCTGTGAGTGGGGAGTGTCCCAGAGCCCAGGCTCCAGACCCGAACATCTATACGGCAATTTTTAGCCCTGCAGCCTGAGCCTGCTGACCCTTGCCAGCTGCAGATCTTTTATTTCAGTATAGACATACCCATGGTGTCCTGCTAACATACTTCTTTCCTGACCTGAAGGAGCCAGCTTCTAGGGATTAGAAGGTAGCTCAGAATCCAGGCCTATGGGAAAGGATAGTACTTTGTGTGACTGGCATACTTGTCCTCTGAGAAATGGGCTGAGATCAGCAACTCATTTTACATTGGCTGTTGAACATAAGGTTAGTAATATTTTCTGCCAATCTCCTTTGGATTTGAACCTGCGGTATACAGGTGAACAGCTCTGTATCCCATTATTCTGAGCCATCTAGTCTCCTTTTCTTCCTATACAGAATACACAATCATTTCAATTTCATCCACTTTCTTTTTACTGCAAACTCTCATTAGCCTACTGTTATCTGCCCAAAATGTGTAATGATGATGATGATGGCTACATAGTGCTTTTCATTTTCAGAGCATTTTACAAACTTTAATTAATGAAGAATGCAGAGCATCAAATAATGAATTTTTCACTCTATCAGTGAACTGATATAGACAGATAATGTGATTTGCTCACTACCGGAGTAGTTCAGAGGTGAACAGGCGCATCTCTAAATGAAAGCGCTGGCTAATTTAACTGTCGTTGATGGTGATGAAAAAATCAGTTTGTTTCTCTGAAATGTACTGTACATCCCAGGACATGAAGCACCTATCTTCAATTGAATTTATGCTTCAATTCTTCATTTATGATTAGTTTTATTTAATAGGATGACGGGAGTACAATACACTCAGTGCTCTGAAATGAAGGTATTAAGAGCCACACACTTATTTTCTAAGGAATTGGATTTGAGATTTGAGATTTCAGCTGAAGAAATAATTTCATACAATTTTGGAAGCCACTTTTAGACAATTACATGCTCTATAAAAAATCCATTTGGAAGGAGAAATGTGATGTTTGGTGCAAACAGCTCACTTATTTGTTAATCACTCAGATTTTTCCATCTTCATTCTCATTGACCACGTAATGTATTTTCTTTTGGAGGACAAAAAAGGCTGCCATCACTTTCTAGCTCACCAGCTACAGTTCACTGGGCTTCCCCAATAATTCTGCCTTGTGTAAGACAGCTGCAGAACAGCTAATAGTGCATAGTCAAAGTGATGTTTGCAAGCCACCCACAATATGAAAATGATTAATCAAAACTGTTTGTCAAATACTTATGAACAGTTATTCAAATATATTTGAAGGTCATCAGCCCATTAGCAATTCACTAGCCAGAAAAGCAGCTAACACACAACAATTATTTGTAACGAGTAGTTAAGCCAGTTTTGCATCGCAGCTCGGAGGTGGTCCCTCCAGAGCAGTACCAAGGCACAAGGAGAATGTGTGTAGGGTATGAACCATCATGGTTTATTTTGTACCTATTCTATGTATAAAACAGAAGAGTCTGTTTTCCAGTATTTTTCAATAATACTAAATTCAGACTTTAAAATGTTTTTCAAACAAATGACTTTCCTGTTTTCTCACAATTCCAAAGATAATGAATAAAAGTTTGAAACAAAGGCTGATTGGAGCCAAAAGAGATTACTTCCTGAATTTGCCATGAATACTTCTCTAAATTTAAATATAAACCAAACTGGGGTGGAAGGGATGCTGCTTGATTTAATTTAATTCTTGATTCACTCACAAATTGCTTGGCAAACAAGTTTATGCATATTAATTACATTTCTAATGAAAACTATTTGCAAGTTGCACCTGCTTTCATGGCAAAGCCAAGATTTTGGTTGCAAAGTGAATATACATCATTTAGTAGCTCTTGGCTCAACTAGCTTCAGAGAATACCTATATTTAGCTGAGCAAATGCTGCCTTATGGGTTTTTTTTTTTTTCTTCAAGGTCCTTTGTGAAGGGCTAACTATATGGGGTAGGAACTCACGTCAAGAAAGGACTCCAGGTTGCAAGTCTAATGACTATAACTGATTTGCTTTCAGTCAAGAGTACTTTCTCTTTTAGACTCAAACTTTGCCACAAGAATAATATGGTAGAGTGCTATGATCTTTTGAACTGTGTCTCTAGTTTTGAGCAGTTCAATCATTTTTCAAATTTTCTGTCATTTCACTGTAGGCTGGCCCCACACCTGCCACAGATTTGGGCTACTATGTTATAAATTAGAGGGAAAATAAGGCAGATATGGACCCTACTTAAAATGTACTAGTAGAACCACAAACATTTCTGTTGTCCTAAAATGCAGGACTACAGAAATGTGTGTGGTGGTTCTAGTGTTTGAACAACTTTTATCTCTGAGGGACATGTTTGGTTTTGAACAGTACAGTCTGGTGCCATGGAATTTTGCATCTCAGATTTGTTTGTATTAACTGTTGTCCTTAAAAATAATGCAATGTCTAAATTTAATGTTCAGTGTTTACTTCTGTTGCATTATATCAAAGTGTTTATTCAGTAGCACAATTTATTCTTCACTGAGCTTGTAATACATCTTGTATTAAATCACAAGCAGTATAATTTAACATTAGCAAATCTAATGCTAAATGATGCTTGATAATGACTGAAATTACAGTTTGGATCCTGAAACCTTCTCACTTAGATATGAATTTGGAATTCATATTTAATGCTGATGGGAGTTATGCTTGTGGATCAAGAAGAGAATTCTTGCCATGAAAACAGAGTGTCACATAGCTGTACTTCGCTACACTGCACAGTAATAGAATGATCACCTTTTTGCCATAAACCTTGCTCCAGGCTCATTAATTATAGTAATTAATAACATTGTAATGCGGTACTTATTTTTAGTAGGTGTAATTGCCAATGATATTTCTTTTGAAATGCTTTGAATTGTGTTCTCTGTCAGATGAGCACTGCAGCTCTTTTTCCTTAAAAAAAAAGGCATCAAAATCAGAATTCTTATTAATTAAAGGGCCACAGTATGACAGGATTACTCATGCTGAGTGGTATCTTACTCCACAAGTAGTCACATCAATCTTAATGTGACTACTCATGAAGTAAGATGCTGTTAAACATGAGAGAGGATGGCAGAATCTAATCTCAAGGAAGACTGTGATAAGCAATATGCCAAACTCATTTGGTTACATAAGTTTCCAAGTTAGAATCTTGCAAATAGGAGGCATTTTAAGCTTTCTCGTGATCTCTTCCTGACTTTTAAGTATCTTTTTTGTTTTGTTTTAGTTTTAAAGGAATGCAGTTAGGAAACTTTTAAACCACTTTCCTGCAGTTTAATGTAGTGCAATTGAACAAACGCAGTAAAACCAAATGCATCCGACAAAGTGGGTATTCACCCACGAAAGCTTATGCTCCAAAACGTCTGTTAGTCTATAAGGTGCCACAGGATTCTTTGCCAATAAAACCAAAGACAATATCTAGGACTGAGAATGACTTTCAGTTGAGCAAATGGATTTCACCTCTAAAGAATCAAACTGAAGCATGATGATTTTCTGGTACATTTAAAAGACTAAGTAGCATATACCAAAAGTAAAATCACCAAAGTGAAGAATGTATATGATTTATGACACATTTCCCAAAACACGAGAGACTTGTGATGTGAGAAAGAGAGTTAACAAATCTAAAAAAAAAAAAAAAACCATGTAGTCGCAAGTAAGGCAGTTGTCTTAAAAAGATAGAACAGAATGTCAAGAAATGACAAAGTATGTTTCAGTAAAATTGCATAAATCAGTTTTCATGATAACTAAAGAAGACAGGCTTTAAAAAAAAAAAACCAAATGAAAGCATCCACAGAAGAAGGGAAAGTGTGTTTTTGTGAGTAAGGCTCTAGTCTAAGGCTCAAGAGACCTGGTTTCAGTTTCAAACCCTGCCACAGACTTCCATGTGACCTTTTATATTCATTTATATGGGCTAAAAGTGTTAACATAAACCAATTACTGTGTTAAACAAGGTGTGGGACTTGGTGTACAGTGACCTCAGTCTGCTAGCTACAATGGCAAACACACCATTAAAAATCCGTTTAATCCTTTCTTTAAAGATAAATAGAAGGAAAAACAGTTAAAGCATTTGAAATGTAAAATGCAGAATAAGACTTTCATTTTTAACAACATCCCTTGATCCCTTCCCATTTAGCTGGAGAGAGTTCTTAGAAGGAAAAAGCTGTTTGACAGTCTCTTAAATATCAAAGATAACTGTGCTTTTGGGGAAAAGAGAAGAAATTAGTTGATTGGCTTGAGCTATTGGTCCTGTTCTTGTTAAAGTCAGATCCTGTTTCATCCCTGGTGGTGGTTGGGATCCCAAGAGATGGTGGGGATGATGATGACGGAGAAGGTCACTTGAGTAGCCAATTTTTCTCCCATAGTCTTTTTCTTTGAGGACCCACAAAGGGAAGGGTGTGGAATAGGTCGTCACCCCTCCCCCATTATTTTGTCACCAATTAGGCCTTGTTTCCAACACACCAGTTTCGGTTCACTCATTTCTGGTTCCACTCTTCTCTTGCTTAATCTTTTAAACACAGATCTTAAGACAGTCCTTGAGTTATATCAGTAGGCCTTTTCGTTTGAACTAGTTCTGCCTTTGTCTCCCTTTTATCCCTTCCCCATCAATATTTGTTGTCATCAGTTATTGTGATGATTTATGAACTTATATTCATTACAGCTGAGCTCACAGTTAGTGTAAATTTGTAGGCCCAATTATCACAACAGATTCTGGCAAGTCACTTCATCTTTTTGTGCCTCACTTCCCCATCTGTTAAATGGGCATAACAATCTCCTACCCTTTGTCTTTCTTTTGTATTTAATTTGCAAACTCTTTTTGGAGGGGATTGGCACTTACCATATCAACTCTAGGTACTACTTTAAAACAAATAATTGCTATAAGAGACTATGAAATTAAATGGGACTTGCAGATATAACCACTGATTGATGTTTTGGGGAATGTGGTCTAATACAAAAGATTGGCAGTCTGGACTCCTGGGTTCTATTTCTGGCTCTGCTGCTAGCACGTTAATAAATCCACTTCAATAAATCCTGTAACCTCAGCACTTCAGATTATCCATATGCTAACTGAAGATTATACTTAACAACTCACACTGATATTGTGAGGCTTATATACTTCTGATAAAGTGTCTTGAGAGCCTCACATGCAAGGCACCATAGAAGCGGTGATAATGCAGATACAGCTTACAAATGGAATCCCACAGAGCAGATTTTCTTCCTCACCCTGCCAAGCTATTTAGATGAAAAGTGGTTTTGGCTGCAGAAGCTTGTTTTGGGCGGTCCTTGAGCTCCTATAGCTCATGAGCTAAGCATGCTTCTTTGTTCTACACTAGTTGTGGTAATGTATCTATGACTATGGATGGATGAATTTGTGTGTGACAGGCAACTCTGTGTGAAACTGAAATTGCAGCAGGCAACTGGTTAGTCTTTGAAGACCATTTGTATCATCTGTAGTGAAGTATCTGCTACTTCCTTAAGATCTCGAACCAGATCCTTGGGTTGGCATCCATCAACATAGACCCACAGACTTGAATGACGCTTTGCTGCTATATTCCAGCCGAGGACCTGGCTCTGTGTATGCAGACAATGATCCCAGAGAAAAAAAAACTGAAATCACAGGGGAGCAATATTAAAAACAGAACAATCGCTACAAAAAGGGACTGATTCCATGCTGGCTTGTAACTCAAGTGACTTCAGTGAAGTGACTCCTGACTTATACTAGTGTAAATATAAAGTGTTTCTGAAAAATAGGGTACTTGTGTATAAGGGCAAAGAGAAGAAAAGAAGCAGGTTTCAGAGCTGGGCAAAATCTGATGTGGATAGAGCTTAGAGTGAGAACAGAACAGCCCTGGAGATAGGAATCCCAGGAGCTGCAAGGTGTAGGGAATAAGTTCTGTTTGGATTTCATGTGGTCTTGTTGTTCATTTCCTTGTTAATAAAATCAAACACCAAGAAGACGACAAGTCTTGATTTTACAGGGTGCATGGATTGTGTCTTAAAGCAGGTGCAAAATTCACCTGCTCAGACTGTCAAAAAAGTCTGCAAATCTGTACATGGGAAACCATGGGCTTGTGTACATGGCGATTTTCAGGACAATTAATTTGAATGAACTTGAAGCTGTGAATTTTAAGAGGATTAGTTAAACCACATTGAATCCTTGTGTGGATGCCATTATTAGAATTATGGTGGCCTTAATTTACTTTAGCAGTGAATTAAGATATTCAGAATTAAAGTGGCCTGAATTTGGTTTGAGGATGTTTACGCAGTAGTTTGATGTGATTTATCTAATTCACTTCAAATTCACACCGTTAAATTAATTCAGATTAATTTCCCAGATGTTCCTCTATAAACAAGCCCTATGACTTACTACTGAGTGCTCTGCAGCAGGAGGTTGTCACATCTTAGCCCTGGTCTACAGTACACACTTATGTCTGTATAACTACTAAAATCCACACCCCTGAGCAATGTAGTTATACTGACCTTACTCCCAGTGTAGATAGCACTATATCGACGGGAGGGCTTCTCCCGTTTACATCGCTGTCATCTCTGGGGAAGGTGGAGTACCTATGCTGATTGACGATGCTCTCCTGTTGGCATAGGTGGCATCTTCATTAAGTGCTACGCTGGCACAGCTGTGCTGTGCAGCGCTGTAAATGTAAACAAGGCCTGAGAGACTGAGTGCTGCAGCAGGGCAGAAAGTCTTTATAACTTTGAATGATGGTGGAGCATCTGTTGTACTGCCCCATGCCAGTCCCACTAAGACTTCACTACCCAAATGGCAAATCCTGGGCCAAATGGGGTGGGCTGTAAGTCAGGATAGAATTTGGCCCATTTAATTTAGGTCTGCATTAAGATACTTTTCTCCCCCCTCAGAAAAAAAAATCTGTCTTAAGGCGGTTGCTAACAGGGTGTTAATAAATGGAAAGAGTTAACTTTCTTGAATGCTAAGTTGATAGTGTAAATCCCTTTTGTTGTTGTTCTGAGCAGCTAATATGTTAACACGCTTCTCATTTCAAATCCAACCACAAATAATTAGGAACATTCAGACTGCTGATGAATTTGTGTCAATATTTTTACTTTATGATTATTTCTAAAGCCGTATTTTCCATAACTAACTATGTAGTTCAAATAGGGCTGTAGAAAATAATGCAAGTATCGTAGAGCACTAAAAGCAGTAGGGCAGTGGCCAATGAGTAAACACAATGCCTGTGTGCATCTTAATGGGGTGTTAAGAATAGGGAGAATGTAAAGGAGAAGCTCAGAAAGAGTACATGTTGGGTTCGTTGGCGAGTAGTACAGCCCAACTGCTGAGTTCTGTAATTCAGAATAAAGACAAGTTGAACTCTAACTTTGTTTGTACTTCAGGCTTTCAGCATTTGTAATTGATTTACTAAGAGCTATCTCTTTAAGTTCAATAACCAGATGGAGGATATTTAATTGGTGAAGCTGCACTGCTCGTGTATTTACATACAGAATATAAAAGAAGCAAAATGTTCATTCCCACTGTATCCCATGTCTTTAATGCTGTAGATAAACTAACCTTTTCTTTTGGGCTGCATTCCTGAATCACATCCCAAAATTCTAAAAACATTTTATGGTTCCCCCACTTCCCTCAAGCATGATTACTGTGTCAGCATTGTGCTTCCATATATTAAGTATTTCAAACAAGGAGAAAGTCATATGAAAAGCTCTCAAAAGTGCTACTTATTTCTGTTTTCTCTAGTCAGCCTTGAAAGGGAACTCTTTTTTGGCCGCCTCACAGAATGAAATATTTAAAGCCATCCCTTTGATTTCCCACCTTAAATAGAAAACAAAATGACAATTTTGAACAAGATGAATATTTTTTTTACTCTGATACCTCATTAAGCTCGCTCGAGATGTGTGCCCCTCTGCACTTTCAAAGGCCTGCAAAGGGATTTTAGCTTTGTGATTCCTGTTTCACTGAGTCCCAATCCACTGCTTTGAACATTTGGTGAAAAGGGTTAAGGGAAAATCTCTGTAGCATGGCATCTGTGAACAGTCTTCATTTTTGTTTCTTATAAACAATAGTTTCTTATGGTGTGGATGTGCTTACCTGGGTTATCTCTGAACTAGGAGGTGGCCTAAATCTACACTTTGAACCTGAAGTGATATTTTTTTGACATTTAAAAAGTTGGGTTAATTTTACTCATTTTCACTTTGACATTTTGGGCTAGATCTCCATTCTTGATGCTGTTCCAGCAGCACAAATGGGCTGTAAAGCTGCCTTAGGTAGACAGCTGATAATTATCCTAACCCAGAGGAATCCTTGGGTGGGGCAAATCTGGTCTTGTCACCTGCCTTCTACGAGGTCCCCTGACCTAGCAGGTATCTGTGGAGGATGTCCTGAGGGAGGAGTCATGGTTGGAATGTTGGGTACCCTATTTGGCATAATATCTTTGGAGGACCATTGCTAGGCAGTGTCAATTAGAAAAGTTTCAGGATTGCTCTACTTACACCTGGGCCAAACTAGCCCTCAACATCCCTATGGATCGTGGGGGTACAAAGGTGATATATGGTCACAGGTCATCTTTGCCTCTCTCCCCTCGGGCCCTACACTGACTGCTGCTTGGCCAGATTTGAGAACCAGACTGCCTGGTTACATCTGGACAAGAAGTGCCAGAACGTCACAGGAAAGTCTTGTTCTGGTATTTTCAGCCCAATGGGAAGGAACAGAAGTTTCATGACATTTGTAGTTCAGGTTGGCAGGCTCATAGGCTTTGGATCCACACATCCATCATCAAAAGGCAGTCTCCAAGTTCTTTGAGATTCCCCATCACTCCTCTGAATTGTTGAGGAATCGTTTTAGCTGTTGCCATGCCCAGATGTAGGGATCCCAAAGCAATACTGAGATGATGCGTGTGCTAGCAGTCAGATAACATTAAGCATGTTTGTTTTTTGTTCAAGCAGGATGAAACCAACAGTGTTCTATAGAAGTGTAATAGCGTTCACTAGAAATTACTCTGAACACCTATAGAATTGTATAGAGAATAAGATCCATAGTATAGGTTCTTTGAACTATTCTACAGAATTCTATAGTAAGAAGAAGATAATTCTCTAAATTCTATAATATTCAAAAACAATTCTAGAAATGTTACTATTTTGTATCAAATTCAATAGATTTTTTACATAAGGACAAAGTGAAGCTTATCAACAAACAAAAAGGAATACAGGGTAAATTTGCAAACAGGAAAAAGTGAAGCAAAATGAAGAATACATGATAATCCAACCGGTTCTCTCCTTTTCTTAAAAAAGTTCTGCATTGTCCAAGAATTTATGCTTGAGACAATACATTTCTCTCCAGAAAGAATTTAGAGCAGGATTTTCAAAAGCACTCTCTCAGTTCCCATGGAAGTTGATGGCAATATTATCATTGGCTTGATTGGTAGTAGAATTAGGTCAAAGTTGAATGCTTTTGAAAATCCCACCCAGATCAATAAGATTGGAAAATAGGGAACACTATCTAAAGGAAAGATACCGCATGTTCAGCAGTGCAAATATCCCTTCAGCCTCCCCACTGATTGGAGGTCCCCTCTCTTAGGCCAGATGTGCTTGGGAATGAATTATTTCACAGTTGAATTGAGGGAAATTATTCATTTTATCTTAGGCTACCAAATAATCAATGCATTGTACTGTAAGAAATTTAAGTCACACGTCCTGTAAACTCAAGCAGATTCAAGCCAATGTCCTCAGTGTGAAAGTCACTGCAGCTTCTTACCAACTCCCTGGGCCATCCATTCCATCCTCCCTACTCCTACCTTTGTTGTTTGAACAGCTCTCTCTTTATGTAGTTTTTCTGCAATTTGAAATCATCATAAACAAGTTATTCTGCACTTTAAGGTTTTCTATTATTAGATGACCCCTGAAATTCTGTGTATTGTACTTTAGCATTCAATTCCATTCAAGTTCATTAACATTTTCTACCTCATACATACTTCTCTACAAGATGCAAAAGCGGCATGCCAGCAGCTGCCCTGGGGAGAAGAGGTAGAACAATATACTTCATAATTCAGTTATCAAAAAAATCCATGAAACACAGTAAAATAATAATTACATGTAAGTGCTGTGCAAATGATAATGTCTGATTGAATGCCTCCTTTACTGGAGGATCTACTACTATGGTAACAGACAAAGAGCCTAATTTATTCTGACTAATCAGGATTGATGTTAATTAAAGAAGAGTTCAAGATAATGAGTTCTCATTACTATGTGATAGATAGAAATAGATTGTTCTACCTCTAGGTAAAATAACCAATTAGGTAACTTCTGTTTTTAAGGGCTTCTCCCTCCTCTCCCCCCCCCCCCCCCCGAAGTCTTATCTCATCCTGCCTTCTCTTTCTATTGTCAAAATATTAATATTTACATGTCTGATTTTATCACTACTCATCTAGATGGGTATTTTTTTTTAAATTCAGACTAGACTTTCTCCAATTCAGTAGTCTTTTTTCTGCACCCCTCAAGGAAAAGCACAGAATAACTTTAAAAATAAAAGCTTTAGAATGAAATTAAAACAAAAACCACATATGTACATTGGAAAATACAAGGAAATGTGAGGAAAAAGAGTGCAATCTCTCACAGAGCCATAGCAGGAGTCAAAGTTTAGTTGGCCAAAAAAATTGCTTTAAAAAATGTTGCCCAACTTTTGTCAGACATCTTTCCAATCATTTAAATAGGGACTGTCTGGTTACTGCATTCTTGGAAAAAACATTCTCCCAGCCTGGTGGAGGATGGAAAAGGACCCATCATTGTACTAAATATACAATATACTTTGTACAGCTGGGATGGAGACCAAACCCAAATTTGTGAAGGTTCTGAAATGTTCTGATAACTCTTTTCTTTTCTTTTTAAATTTGCATGTGGCTCAGCTTTTCCAGATCCCAGTTAGGATCAGAAATGGAAATGCCCAAAAGACTCAGAGAGGGTTGGCTTCTGGCTCTTTCCCAACACCATCATCAGTGCTCCAAAAACCAGCAATATCACTTGTGCTCTATATATACGGGGATGCAAAGAGGTCCAAAGTAATTCTGAAACCAAGAGATTAGTCTGGAACTATCAGACTAATGAAACAACTAAGGCTAACAGCACTCCATTTCCAGAATTTGACCCTATTGGTTCTAATATTACTGTGTTCTACTGGTACACCAGCTTTCTTAAATTAAGAACTGCAGTTATGAAATGAGCCTTCCAATACATTGGTTTGACAGAATAAATTCACCCTGTGAAATACTACTTGATGATAATGTGTGCCACACAGAACATACAGGTTTCAGAGTAGCAGCCGTGTTAGTCTGTATTCACAAAAAGAAAAGGAGTACTTGTGGCACCTTAGAGACTAACAAATTTATTTGACCATAAGCTTTCGTGAGCTACAGCTCACTTCATCGGATGCATAAAGTGGAAAATACAATGGGGTGATTTATACACACACAGACCATGAAAAAATGGGTGTTTATCATACACATTGCAAGGAGAGTGATCACTTAAGATGAGCTATTACCAGCAGGAGAGCGCCCAGCTTGTTTTTTGTTCTCTAAAGTACTCTTCAAAGGCCTCCTTCAGCTCCAGTGGGAGTCTTTCCATTGACTTCAGTGGCAGTTGGATCAGGCTCTTAATGATTATGCAAGGAAGATGTTTGTTACAGACAAATACAGTACTTCTACCTGCATTAGGGGCAAGGAAGGATATTTTTATTAAGACACTGTACTGGGAGTAAGGTGATCTGAGTTCTATGCCTGGGTCAGCCACTGATTTCTTGAGTATCACCTAATCAATAAGCTTATATGGGTGTCAGTAACTTAACATTCTCAAGATATTTGACATGCCAGGCAATGCTTGTAACAGGTCTAAGTTTGACCTGCTATACACCCTGAGAACTGTGTGGGAGGACCCTGCACCCACACAGAGCCTCATTGACATCAGTTAGTCTAATCTTGCCTCATTTCCCAAATTTCGGCTTCTTTGCTGTAACCCTTTCTCCTTTTCTTTGTCTGTCTTTTCTATTTAAATAGTAAGCTCTTCAGAGCAGCTGTCTTTTACTGGCTGTATATCCAAGGCCAATGGAGCCCTGATTTTGGTTGGGGCTACTGGAGAACAAATGATCATTAACACTAAAATAATAAAGTAGTACAATTATAATGAATGGCACGTGTATGTGACTATACAAAAAGATTTAATTTTATTAGACCAAAATAGGTGCATACTTTAAAGGCTATCCTTGTGACTAGTGTCAGAACAAGCTACATTTGCAATTAGGGATTGATAAACCTGTTTTCAGCAATCATCAAGGCTGAAATTCTGTCTAATGAAGCCTATTAAAATAAATGTATGCAAGTTTATTTTTGTCTGTTCATTAAATTTTAAGCTATTGAGTAAATGCAAATCAGACCCCAAATGACTGCACAAAAAGGAAAAGATATTTGTTAGAGAAAGCCCATAAGAATTACAGTGTTTATTAACAGTAAAACAATGATACTTAGCATGTATAGATGGCTTCTTCATTCATAATGCTCAAGGTGATTTGCAAAGGTTGATAAATATTATCACCATTTTTGCAGATAAGGAAACGGAGGCACAGAAAGCTGAAGTGACTCGTCCATGTCACCCAGAAAGGTGATGGCAGAGCCAGGAATAGAAACCAGGTCATGCCATCACCAGTCCACTGTTCCATGTATCTAGACCAGTGGTTCCCAGACTTGTTCCGCCACTTGTGCAGGGAAAGCCCCTGACGGGCCGGGCCAGTTTGCTTACCTGCCGCGTCCGCAAACTGGCCCAGCCCACCAGGGGCTTTCCCTCCACAAACAGTGGAACAAGTCTGATCTAGACAATACAACAGGCTAAGAGGAACTCTTAGAGCTCAGGAGTGAAATTTTGTGCTGAGCCTCTAAGAGGAGCAACACAGAATTTGCAGACCAAGAAGCCTGGGGACTGAGGTAGCTTTAAGCCACCGTTTGCACCCTACCAGAGGCTGGAGCAGTTCCAGTATAACTTAGATAGACCTGGAAGCCTGCCTATGCTACAGCATCCTCCCCAGATGCACTGCTCAAAATCTCTGCAACACTGCATGCTGTAGCCCTACCCCTGGCATGCCCCAGCATCCCTCTCCTACTCCCAGGTTTGCTCCCTACACCAAAGCTTGTGACAAGCATCCTTGAAAGACAGCTTGCAGTTTTGTTCCACAGTTCCTGCAGTGGAGAAGTTGTCCCCCATCCAGAATTGGGGCTCGAAGCGCTCCTTTATGCTGCTCTGGCCCCTTCACCTAGCATGAAGGAGCCAGAGAACGGGTGAGAGATGACAGTCTCAGAAGGGAATGGAAGAATACTATAAAAAATATTGCTGTAACAATTTTCTGTGATGCTCATGGAAGGGAAAGTGATTGCTAGACTGTAGATAAAAGTGTGCTGGCCTAATTAATGAGAATGATGATGAGCTAGAACATAGTTATTGGGTTCATTAGTAATAAAAGCACAAATTCTGGGCCAAATTCTGCTGTCATGCCCCTGTCAGTCTGGTTATGCAGGATGGACACTTATGTGAGAATAGAATTTGGGTCAGTAACTCTTTCTAGAATAGATTTGGACCACTTGTGAAAGAAAGTATTTGAAAACTGTGTAATGGTGATATTAAAAATGTAAACAATACCATCTGTAACCATGTTCAGTCAATATTGCTGTGTAGAACCCAGAGAAACCCAAGAATCATCTGGTTGGAAGCACATTACAAGCCAGAAATATATGCCAGATAGGCATCTTTTGGTAAGACTGGGTCGAGTTTTGAAGAAACAGGTTGAAGTTTGAGTGGACTTGGGTTAAATTTCCAGTAAACTTGGACTGGTTCCTGGTTTCAGAGCTAAGGAAATCCTATCAATAAAACATGGTGGTTTCACATAGTTTTTACCAAAAAGAAAAGGAGGACTTGTGGCACCTTAGAGACTAACCAATTTATTTGAGTATAAGCTTTCGTGAGCTACAGCTCACTTCATCGGATGCATACTTGCATCCGATGAAGTGAGCTGTAGCTCACGAAAGCTTATGCTCAAATAAATTGGTTAGTCTCTAAGGTGCCACAAGTCCTCCTTTTCTTTTTGCGGATACAGACGAACACGGCTGTTACTCTGAAACCTATAGTTTTTACCCAAGATCAGGCCAAATTCAGTCGTTTGGGGTGAATCTTGCTTTGTTTTGAGGTTTATTCAAACCTAAAAACTCAAAATGAAACCCAAGCGGCACAAACCTATGTGTAATGAAGCAAAAAAATAAGGACTGTATAACCCACTGTGAACCAAAACCACTGAGCACTGTACTGCTCTAAGGGTAATAATCATGGAAGTTAGAGATGAAAACTTTATACTAGGCTATCTGGTCCATTCCCACGGTACTAGTTTAGAATTGTTCCCTACCTATATTCTCTAATGTTTTGTCTAGCCCTGCTATTAATGCCTCTGGCAGCCCCAAGTAAACAAGACTTCCTGATGTCTATGTAATCCATTAATTTTTAAATCAATTTATTTAATTCTTTTCAAAAATAGAACAGAATGGAAAATACAATGCAGAATAATTAAAAATATGACAATGTTTTTATGAATACAACAAATAGATTTAATGCTGGAGTACTCAGAGACAAAGGAAAGCATATTGATACTGTGACACTGGCAGACCAGGTGCCAGCTCACGCCAAAGCCCCAGGTTAATTCATTTGTGTAGTAGTGTAGATCAAAGTTATTGTTAAATCAAATATAAGAGTGCATTTGGTGTTTAAACTTCATAAAAACTAATGAGATGTTACTTGCACTGTTTTCACTTATCTGTATCCCGTTATAAGGTAGTAGCAAACATTGACGTGTATATCTGTAACTAAATAACCCATCAAACAAGAAAGAAGCTTTGTGAAATGCAAATGGAGAATGTTAGCAGAAAAGTGTTAATTTCAAAGCAAGGAGTCATTGTGTGTGGTGATCAGAGGTCAAAGACTCTGACAGAGAGTGAGGATTGCATTTAAACTATGACGTGATTGGAATAACAGAGACTTGGTGGGATAACTCACATGACTGGAGTACAGTCATGGATGGTTATAAACTGTTCAGGAAGGACAGGCAGGGCAGAAAAGGTGGGGGAGTAGCACTGTATGTAAGGGAGCAGTATGACTGCTCAGAGCTCCAGTACGAAACTGTGGAAAAACCTGAGTGTCTCTGGATTAAGTTTAGAAGTGGGTGCAACAAGAGTGATGTAGTGGTGGGAGTCTGCTATAGACCACCGGACCAGGGGGATGAGGTGGATGAGGCTTTCTTCCGGCAACTCACGGAAGCTACTAGATCGCATGCCCTGATTCTCATGGGTGACTTTAATTTTCCTGATATCTGCTGGGAGAGCAATACAGCGGTGCATAGACAATCCAGGAAGTTTTTGGAAAGCGTAGGGGACAATTTCCTGGTGCAAGTGCTAGGGGAGCCAACTAGGGGGGGCGCTTTTCTTGACCTGCTGCTCACAAACCGGGTAGAATTAGTGGGGGAAGCAAAAGTGGATGGGAATCTGGGAGGCAGTGACCATGAGTTGGTTGAGTTCAGGATCCTGACGCAGGGAAGAAAGGTAAGCAGCAGGATACGGACCCTGGACTTCAGGAAAGCAGACTTCGACTCCCTCAGGGAACAGATGGCCAGGATCCCCTGGGGGACTAACATGAAGGGGAAGGGAGTCCAGGAGAGCTGGCTGTATTTCAAGGAATCCCTGTTGAGGTTACAGGGACAAACCATCCCGATGTGTAGAAAGAATAGTAAATATGGCAGGCAACCAGCTTGGCTTAATGGTGAAATCCTAGCGGATCTTAAACATAAAAAAGAAGCTTACAAGAAGTGGAAGGTTGGACATATGACCAGGGAAGAGTATAAAAATATTGCTCGGGCATGTAGGAATGAAATCAGGAGGGCCAAATCGCACCTGGAGCTGCAGCTAGCAAGAGATGTCAAGAGTAACAAGAAGGGTTTCTTCAGGTATGTTGGCAACAAGAAGAAAGCCAAGGAAAGTGTGGGCCCCTTACTGAATGAGGGAGGCAACCTAGTGACAGAGGATGTGGAAAAAGCTAATGTACTCAATGCTTTTTTTGCCTCTGTTTTCACTAACAAGGTCAGCTCCCAGACTGCTGCGCTGGGCATCACAAAATGGGGAAGAGATGGCCAGCCCTCTGTGGAGATAGAGGTGGTTAGGGACTATTTAGAAAAGCTGGACGTGCACAAGTCCATGGGGCCGGACGAGTTGCATCCGAGAGTGCTGAAGGAATTGGCGGCTGTGATTGCAGAGTCCTTGGCCATTATCTTTGAAAACTCGTGGCGAACGGGGGAAGTCCCGGATGACTGGAAAAAGGCTAATGTAGTGCCAATCTTTAAAAAAGGGAAGAAGGAGGATCCTGGGAACTACAGGCCAGTCAGCCTCACCTCAGTCCCTGGAAAAATCATGGAGCAGGTCCTCAAAGAATCAATCCTGAAGCACTTACATGAGAGGAAAGTGATCAGGAACAGTCAGCATGGATTCACCAAGGGAAGGTCATGCCTGACTAATCTAATCGCCTTTTATGATGAGATTACTGGTTCTGTGGATGAAGGGAAAGCAGTGGATGTATTGTTTCTTGACTTTAGCAAAGCTTTTGACACGGTCTCCCACAGTATTCTTGTCAGCAAGTTAAGGAAGTATGGGCTGGATGAATGCACTATAAGGTGGGTAGAAAGCTGGCTAGATTGTCGGGCTCAACGGGTAGTGATCAATGGCTCCATGTCTAGTTGGCATCCGGTGTCAAGTGGAGTGCCCCAGGGGTCGGTCCTGGGGCCGGTTTTGTTCAATATCTTCATAAATGATCTGGAGGATGGTGTGGATTGCACTCTCAGCAAATTTGCGGATGATACTAAACTGGGAGGAGTGGTAGATACGCTGGAGGGGAGGGATAGGATACAGAAGGACCTAGACAAATTGGAGGATTGGGCCAAAAGAAATCTGATGAGGTTCAATAAGGATAAGTGCAGGGTCCTGCACTTAGGATGGAAGAATCCAATGCACCGCTACAGACTAGGGACCAAATGGCTAGGCAGCAGTTCTGCGGAAAAGGACCTAGGGGTGACAGTGGACGAGAAGCTGGATATGAGTCAGCAGTGTGCCCTTGTTGCCAAGAAGGCCAATGGCATTTTGGGATGTATAAGTAGGGGCATAGCGAGCAGATCGAGGGACGTGATTGTTCCCCTCTATTTGACACTGGTGAGGCCTCATCTGGAGTACTGTGTCCAGTTTTGGGCCCCACACTACAAGAAGGATGTGGATAAATTGGAGAGAGTCCAGCGAAGGGCAACAAAAATGATTAGGGGTCTAGAGCACATGACTTATGAGGAGAGGCTGAGGGAGCTGGGATTGTTTAGTCTGCAGAAGAGAAGAATGAGGGGGGATTTGATAGCTGCTTTCAACTACCTGAAAGGGGGTTCCAAAGAGGATGGCTCTAGACTGTTCTCAATGGTAGAAGATGACAGAATGAGGAGTAATGGTCTCAAGTTGCAATGGGGGAGGTTTAGATTGGATATTAGGAAAAACTTTTTCACTAAGAGGGTGGTGAAACACTGGAATGCGTTACCTAGGGAGGTGGTAGAATCTCCTTCCTTAGAGGTTTTTAAGGTCAGGCTTGACAAAGCCCTGGCTGGGATGATTTAACTGGGAATTGGTCCTGCTTCAAGCAGGGGGTTGGACTAGATGACCTTCTGGGGTCCCTTCCAACCCTGATATTCTATGAATTCTATGAAAAGGAAGACCCCGTATGGGTAGTGCCCTGTCAGCTTGTTTTCTGTGAGGAGAAGCTATACATATGGATTCAGGGAAAGATCCTTCATCTTTGGATTGTTTGGACTCTTACAGGGAAGGGTATCATAGTACATATATATATTTACCTGCTTTAACCTCTCAATAACTCTCCCTTCCTTTTCTTAGCTAATAAACCTTTAGTTAACTTACTATAGAATTGGCTATCAATGTTGTCTTTGGTGTAAGATCTAGGATACCAGTTGATCTAGGATAAGTGGCTGGTCTCTTGGGACTGGGAACAACCTGAATGTGGTGTGATTTTTGGTGTAAGTAACCGTTTTTCACACAGTCCATCTTGCCTGGGGGGCAAGATAGACCTGAGTGTCTAAGGGGACTGTCTGTGACTCCACTATAAAACTATTGTAGTACTTTGGGAGTTCACATTTGGTACTGGGTGAAATCTGATTATAGACCACACCACCAGTTTGGGGTGTCTGCCATGTTTTCTGACAGTCTGCCCTGAGGAAGGCACTCACGGTCGTGAGCCACTCCAGACAGCACAACAGATATTATCTATTGGGGGAAAGAAGCAATTATATGTATGGAGACCCTGTCTGTCCTTCAGGGATTAATTTGTTTATATTGTACAAATGGAATATTAATCACTATGTTGCACATGTGGTCATATGGAACTTCATAGCAACAGCTAGGATAAAGTTCAGATTCTCCTGCTCCAAAAGCAGAGTTCACTACCACCACCTGAGCTATAGGAGAATTTTCATTAACTAGTACCAATATAGAGTCTATGACATAACCGAGCAGCTTATCTGCCAGTTGCACACACCCTAGCCACTTCATTACAACAGTCTACAAAGTTGAGCGAAACAATGTAGAAATCACTAGGGTGAGAGACGGTCCTAGGTATTTCTGGGGGACACGTCTACAGCCTTTTCATGGCATCCCCCATGAGTACTATAAAAATAAAGCAAAAGTAGACAAAATGCAAAAGACAGGCTTGTGTTCTAATCAACACTCAGCCCCAAAGTGCTGTCCTCCAAGGGGGCCCTTTTCAGATCCAGCGCCTAAACTCTAGCATTGGGGCTGGTTTTCAAGATGCTGCATTTTAATAGTGAGGGTTTAATAGTGAGCAGTGAAAAGGGATATCCTCTTCTACCTAGCTACAACCTTGAATCACATGTCATCTTGCTTCAGGAGACACATTCCACCATTGATGTTCAACTTTCAGTTCCAGGCTACGCTGTCATTGGCTCATCATCATCACAAGCAGTATGGGAATAGCATATTTCATTACAGAAGGACTGTCCATTTTTGCTATATCCACATGTGATCCAAATGACATCACAGAATGGCAGGCAATAAAGGTGAATGACCGTATGCTGATTAATGTCTACAAATCTTCATCAGTTAACTAACCAACCACTGATCTGCCCACCTTTCTGGGTCCTTCCATTTACAGTAGTGACTTCAGTTCCCACCATGCCAATTGGGGATACCCTGACAACAATGCAGCAAAGAGAATCTAATGGAGTTGGCATCAGTCACTGACCTGCAACTCCTCTATGACCCAAAGCGAACACCAAGTTTTCACAGTAACAGATGACCAATGGGTTCTTGACCATCACTTTTTCATCTTCTGGGTAACTGCTGTCAATGGTAATAGAGAAGAAGGTGCTTGAAGCTTTCCTGAAGTCTCAGCATCGGCCATCTTTCATCACCAAGGGTCTGCAGATGTCAACAACAAACAGCTTATGGAAGGTCCAGGGGCATTTTCTGAAAGCTTGGTGGAAGGTCTTTCCAGCAGAACTAAAGATGTCTCTCAGCGAACTGGCTGAGCTGGACTTGACATGTCCAGCCAGTATAAATGACTCCTACCAAACCTTCTGCAAATTAGTTCAGGCAGCTGCTAAGAAATCAACCCCTAGAAGCTATTACCAACAGTATATCCCCCAGTGGTCAGAGGCAATTAAGCTTGACCAGGAATTGAAATCTGCTGGTAATGAACAGAAGGCCATTAATAAGACCAATGAACTTATTCAACTGCTGGATCAAATCAGGAGCAATTGACTGGAGAGAGAGGGCTTCTTTACTCACTCTAGCTGGAAAGACCACCAAAAGACTTTCTGGAGACCCAGCCTTGGCACAAAGAAGTTTCCAGTCACTGCAAATGCTATTCCATCCCGGCTAATGGCTGTATACAGAACTTTCATAAGTCTTTCAGACATGGTCAAAACTGAGGTTAAAGAGAAGTGGCAGGCTCCTGCTGTGGATTCAAAATTGATGGCTCCTTTTTTAGACAAACACTGGACCAGCCCATAAAGCTAATAAAAACACTAAAGGCTGCAGGCCTAGATTATATCCATATGGAGTCCTTACTTCAGGTAGACCAAAAATCTGGCACAGGGAAAAGTTGTAGACATTCCAAAACCAGGAAAACAGCTGGAAGATCTCAAGAGCTATTCACCAATCTCAGATGAACAATGGCCCAACAGCTATGTCATTGCAGAGTGGCAGTAACTGTGGGATAGAAAGACAGGAACGCTAATGAATCTCAGAGGCCCTAATTTACACCTCCCTGTCTGCAAACTGAAACACAGATCCCAGAGTAGGCTTAATAGACTTCTGACTGGAATGGCCAGAGTGGCTACCACAATGCAGACATTTGGTTTAATTCAATCTTCACAGTGCACCTATAAGGCAGCAATGCAGAAGGTCAAACGTGGTGAAGGAGTACACAATTAGATAATTGGGGAGTGCATTGCAACACTTTGCTACTCTCAGTGATGCAACAATTAGATGGCTGAACAATCTAGATATCAGCTTGAATGATGCATATGAAAGAAGAATAGGACCTTTTAAAAAAATCTCCAAGTTGCTCTTTAATAAGTGTACCCTAGATCTTTATAACCAAGTAATATTATTTAGGATCTCTTTATTTTTCCAATTTTGTCCAATGTGAAGAAGGTCAGATTTTGTTTAAAAAATAATTAAAATGTTAGATTAGATTTTCCAGAATTGTCCTGTTTGGAGAACGTTAAATTAACGCATGGGTGCATGACTAAATGAAGAGGTTATCAGTGACTGGGCATTAATAAAATCAGAGGGGTGTCGAATTCCTTTTCCTTCATATAGGGCTACTGTTTGTTGGATCTCTTTGGTACCATGCAGCTACAGTACATATTTACTCAGAAAGTTTTTAATAAAATTGGAAGTACCCAGCCCACCATTTGCCACTGGCCTAAACAATATTCTTGGGTTCCCGTTGAAGCAGCCCTGCTTTCCCACATAAATGGTTGCTGTAGAGTGAAGAAATAATTCAAAATGTAGAAACAAGCCTTCATCAATACTGACTGACAGGGAATCTTTTTATCTTCTCTGATGGGGGACGGAGGATGCACAAATTTTCGGTTATAATTATTATCTTCCTAAAAGAAATATAATAATTAATGCTTCAGTTTTTGATGTCCTGTAATTAGAATGCTTTAGAACTGTAAAGAAAGTTGGTCTTAATGAAGAGGCTGAAGCCAGAGAAAGATACTTAACAAAGAGGTGAAGTAAAGTGCCATTGGAGATCTCATTAGATAAGTTCATAGCAGACAATAGAGTGGAAATAACAGTTCACGAATAACTTACATAAGTTAATCAAATATAAGAGAACATAAGCTTCAGTGTGTCTCTTTATGAAAGTACAGATCAATCCAGCTATCCCAATTTGAACAGAGTCAGTTCAGCTCATAGTATACTCTTATTATTCCATCTCAGCCTTTTCAGGAGATGAGCAATAAGCACCCACTGTTTCCGTGTTACTAGTTTTGGCAAGACCCATAGAATGCTCATAAAAATAGTCTGCCTAGAAGATACCTTACTCGGGAAGAAACAGTTATTGCTCTATGAGAGGTTAGACATATCTGAAGCCATTCATCAAAGTGGTCAGTGGGAATCCTAGGCAACAATCCTTGGAATCCTAGAAAACCCATCTGTCATCTACTCTAGTCCCCCCCACAAATCATTTTTCTACCCCATTCTTAAACATCCGTAGTGATAGTGCAACAATCAGACCTTTCAGGTCATTCCACATACCTGAAAATTTCACTTATTTTGAAGAATATTGTTCTGAAGACTAACCTAAATGCATATATCTGGTTCCTTTTAGTTCTTTTCATTTCCTATAGTGACATTATCAACCGCTAGAAGTAAACCCTTCTCCTCCTCTATATTTCTATGTCCCCAAATGGATCCAGGGGAATTTGCACAGCCTTTTCTGCAACAGGAATATTTTGGGGGAAATGCACATGATTAGACTTTTCTCTCACCATCCTCTTGTCTCAGTCCAATTCTCTAAGCATGTCCTTAGAATGCCCTTCATCCCACCTCATAGTTCTCCTCTTCATGTCTCCAGTTCTAAGGATTTCTCTATTCAAACTATCGGTTTGATCCAAAAGCCCATTGAAATTACATGGAAACTTTCCATTGATTTTGATAGGCGTAGGACATAGGTGATCAACACTGCACACAGCACTTTAAATAATGTCTGACAAATTTCTTATGGGCCCTGCCATTTTCTGGGGTAAATCTAAGAAACACAATAGAACTGGATTCCTAGTATTCATTTCAGTTCATATGACAAAAAGAAACAATTGATCTGAAAGCGTTTAATCAAAGCAATCTAAAACTAAATCTACTGTATCCTCTGGTGAGCCAAATACATCATAATGTTCTTGTTCAAATCAATGTGTTGTAAGGATCACTGCTTGGAGCTCTCCAAGAAGCGTATTGTTTTGGAAGGATATATGGGTCATATGAAGAGAAATCAAGACGACAGCATTGTTTTAGGAGGAAAATGATAACCGTGAAAAGGATAGGCAGCAGGGCTTGAGCTGTCATTTTGTAAATACCTAGCCATACTGGGAATCAGGACACCTGCTTCTCCTCCCAGCTCTGTTGCCACTAATTTGATCTGCCACCTTGGGCAAGTCTTTTGATCTCTCAGCACTTCAGTTTTTCTAGCTGTAAAGTTGGGATAGTGTTGCTTATCCAACTTCAAGAAATGCTCTGAAATGTACAGATCAAAAGTACTATATAACGTCTAGATATTGTTACTACTGAATGGCTGTGTCTCCTTGTGGCAGGGCACTGCTGGGGATTTGGAGAAATGGATTGGGGCTGGTAAATACCCCAGGTTTGCCTAATCGCTGACTGCACCTGCCAGCCTCATTAGGCAGGAGCTATAAGGCTGGGAGGAAGTGAGTGAAAAGGGCCGTGGAGACCAGGAGGCTCAGGCAGAGGTAGAAGCCTGTTACTCTGTTGCTGACCAAGCCTATATTAGGCCAAGCCATTGTAAATAGCCTGTACATAGTAGGAAACTCGTGGTGGAAAACAGACACAAATAAAGGGCATGGGAGTTGCACCAGCTTGGAGTGTCCCTGAGTCTTTCAGGAGCGGAGCCAAAGAACTGGATATGCAGGGGTGCAACAGGCCCCCTGTTACACGGTGGGGGGCTTATCCAGGATCTGAAGCCACTGCCAAGGAGTGGCAACTCGAGTACGGAGGGCACCATGCAGTGGCTCACTAAGCAGCAGGAGGAGCTGCAGAAGACCCTGCAGGCTTTCCAGCAGTCCAACCAGGCTGAGAGACAGGCCTTACTCGCCTGGCAGGCCGAGCAACAAAAGATCCTCCAGGAATTCATCCAGGAGCAGGCCAGTGTAGAACAGCAGCTCCTGCACCGGTTGGTGAGTCCCTCAGGAGGCGATGGCAACCGTGCACCAGAGTTGGGACTCTGTAAAATGGGCCACGACAACCCCGATGCCTTCCTATGTTCTTTTGAATGGGTAGCCATGAGTGCCACATAGGACAAGGCGACCTGGCCCCTAAGACTGGCCAGAGAGGCACAGGAAGTCTACGTGGCTCTAGGTAATGAACAGGCCAAAGATTACGAGGCCATGAAGGTGGCAGTCCTAGACCGGATGGGATTGTCTGCAGAGAAGTACAGGCAAAAGTTTTGGGTGGCCCAGTGGACAGGGAGTTTGCGACCCTGTGTTTTTGCCCAAAACTTACCGGGTCACGCAGTGGTTAAGGCCAGACACCCAGACGGTGGAAGAGATAATGGACAGGGTGATTCTGGAGCAATTTGTGCAGAAAACATGAGAGTCTGGGTCTGGCGGCACCAGCCAAGGACCGCAATTAAACTGGCTGAGGAATACGCCAAGGCAGACTTTCCTCAAAGGGATGAGCAGACAGGCCAGGACCTGGACTCAGGGAAGAAATTCCGAGAACAGCCCCCCAACCCCTGGGAGGAACCCAGAGAAAAAGAAGGAGGTGGCTAAGGTAGCCCCTAGTTGCCCGGGCCAGTTGGTCTGCTGGTGGTGTGGGCAGCCAGGACACAAATGCAGAGATTGCCCAGAAATGGAGTGTGGGCTAGCTGAATTCTGTGGCTGGACAAATGGTGGAGGGAGGAAGCAGGGGCGAGGACTGGCCACCATTCCCGTGAGGGTGGGAAGGAAGCTCCAGGGGCTTCATGGACATGGCCTCGGCCACTCTCTCATTTAAAGGATGCTGGTGAAGCCCCAGTGGTTAATCGCCGGAGCAAGAATGATGCTTAAGTGCATCCATGGGATTGGAGGCCCTACCCTTTGGCCCAGGTGTTCCTGGAGGTTGGGGGCCGGTTTGCCTGGCAATGGGTAAGGATCATAGAAGGGTTGCCATACCCGTGATACTGGGGACAGATTGGGGCCCCTTCCCAAAGAGGAAAGGAGGCCGTAGCAGGGGATGCGCCAGCAGAAAAGGGGTGGAGACCCCCTTGAAAAGAGGAGAAGCCCCTATGCCCCCCCGACCCCAGTGAGGGGGCGGACCCAGGTCCCCAGGGGACAACAGAGAAAATCCCTAGACAACAAAGCCAGAGTGAAGAGGGGAGAGAAGGAGAGGGACCGAGGGAACGTCCCATTGTAGAACCCCAGGGAAAGGGACCTGAGGATGAGATGAGGGAGGGCCCCAGGGAATGCCTGGAGGGGGAACCTCCAGGCAGGGACAGCCAGCCCCCCGTGGGCTGGGGGACTGGGTCGGGGAACTACACCGGAGGGCCCGGGCGAGGTACAGACTCACTCCCCTGCTGGACAAAAAGGGGGAGCAGCTGGGAGGGCAACAGAAAGGCTGCGACTGGTGCGAGGACCTGTGGGTAGCCATAGACTTGTGGGACAGGCCATTCCCTACCCAGTGTACCTTTTGTGGCTGGGAGATGGACCAACCCAGTGAGGAAGACTCCCGGGACCTCCCAGTGGGCAGTAGTAGGCTTCCCGAGCGCAGCCTCCTAGGCAGGGGGAGAAGGGGCCGGATCAAGCCCCCGCAGCGGTTGCTTAATGGGGGAGGTCTGTGGTGGAGAGCTGCTAGGGAAGCCTCAGTCAGCTCCTGCCACTCCAGCCCCAATCAGGGGAAATGGATTGGGGCTGGGTAAATAGCCTAGAATTGCCTAATCACTAACTGTACCTGCCAGCTTCATTAGGCAGGAGCTGTAAGGCTGGGAGGAAGAGAGTGAAAAGGGCCGCGGAGACCAGGAGGGAAAGGAGGCTCAGGGAGCGGTAGGAGCCTGGTACTCTGTTGCTGATTAGGCCTATGTTAGGCCAAGCCATTGTAAATAGCCTCTACATAGTAGGAAACTGGTGGTGGGAAACAGACACAAATAAAGAGCACGGGAGTTGCACCAGCTTGGAGTGTCCCTGAGTCTGTGAGGAGCGTGGCCAAGGGGCTGGATATGCAGGGGCACCACGGGCCTCCCGTTACAGTCCTCAATACATCCACACAACTTTTTGCGATTAAAGATGTGCTAAGGCTGGAGCCTCAAAACTGAATCATTTAAACTTTTAGTGGTGAAGATGCTTCAGATTTGAATCCCCAGACACATTCAGTTTTGAGAGAAATCCAAGGAAAATATTTGTTCATTCCTCGTATTAACTACAGATAGCTCTGTGATTATCGCCTTCTCCACTTCAGTTATGTGGATTGTGGAGAGATTGACAATGCTTTCTGATAATGGCCTTCTTCTGGGTGACAGCTGTATTGCAAATGATCAGTACTGAGCAGTGTGTATTCTACATAGTAGAGCTGGTCAGAAAAAAAATTGGAAAAGATTTGCCAACACTTGATTGAAATTAGAAAAATGTTGGTGAGCTGTAATACATGAATGGTGTAACAAGTGAGTTGGCAGTGCTTTTCTATTGACTTTTACCATTTGCATGTGTTGGATTCAGCAGGGACTGTTAATTAACTAAGTTAATTAACTAAGCCATAAGGGTGGGAATGATTCTTTAGCCAAAGCGAAATAGAGCATGAGATGGAGAAACCATAGGAAAAAAGGCTGGGAAGAAAATTTAGGCTGACACATTATTTGAGTTATTCCTAAATACAAATGAGTAAGTTTGAATCATAGAATATCAGGGTTGGAAGGGACCTCAGGAGGTCACCAACCCCCTGCTCAAAGCAGGACCAATCCCCAACTAAATCATCCCAGCCAGGGCTTTGTCAAGTCTGAACTTAAAAACCTCTAAGGAAGAAGATTCCACCATCTCCCTAGGTAACGCATTCCAATGTTTCACCACCCTCCTAGCAAAAAAGTTTTTCCTAATATCCAACCTAAACCTCCTCCACTGCAACTTGAGACCATTACTCCGTCTTCTGTCATCTGCTACCACTGAGAACAGTCTAGATCCATCCTCTTTGGAACCCCCTTTCAGGTAGTTGAAAGCAGCTATCAAACCCCCCTCCCCCCATTCTTCTCTTCTGCAGACTAAACAATCCCAGTTCCCTCAGCCTCTCCTCATAAGTCATGTGCTCCAGTCCCCTAATCATTTTTGTTGCCCTCTGCTGGATGCTTTCCAATTTTTCTACATCCTCCTTATAGTGCGGGGCCCAAAACTGGACACAGTACTCCAGATGAGGCCTCACCAGTGCTGAATAGAGGGGAACGATCACATCCCTCGACCTGCTGGCAATGCTCCTGTTTATACAGCCTAAAATGCCATTAGCCTTCTTGGCAACAAGTGCACACTGTTGACTCATATCCAGCTTCTCATCCACTGTAACCCCTAGGTCCTTTTCTGCAGAACTGCTGCCTAGCCATTCGGTCCCCAGTCTGTAGCGGTGCATGGGATTCTTCCATCCTAAGTCCAGGACTCTGCACTTGTCCTTGTTGAACCTCATCAGATTTCTTTTGGTCCAAACCTCTAATTTGTCTAGGTCCCTCTGTATCCTATCCCTACCCTCCAGCGTATCTACCGCTCCTCCCAGTTTAGTGTCATCTGCAAACTTGCTGAGGGTGCAGTCCATGCCATCCTCCAGATCATTAATGAAGATATTGAACAAAACTAGCCCAGGACCTACCCTTGGGGCACTCTGCTGTCGGCTGCCAACTAGACATAGAGCCATTGATCACTACCTGTTGAGTCCGACGATCTAGCCAGCTTTCTGTCCACCTTATAATCCATTCATCCAGCCCATACTTCTTTAACTTGCTGGCAAGAATACTGTGGGAGACCGTATCAAAAGCTTTGCTAAAGTCAAGGAATAACACGTCCACTGCTTTCCCCTGCACTAAATACTGGGGGCCATAAAATGGTTAAATTATAAACGAATATATGACAATTTACACCACCTCAGGTTACGACCCAGTGTGAGTATCTTTCATTCTAGTAGGGTGGGAACTCCATCTGCTGACATAAAGCTGTCATCATGTTTTAGTTTTTATAAGGTTTGTTGTAGAAAGATGGGAAAAAGGGCACTGACAAGTAGCAGCTTTGGGCATAAGGTGAGAGATGGTCCATTCATTGCCAGACCTCTTACAAGGAAAAGAAAAAAATCCCTGTCAGCTACTCAAGGAATAATAAACCTGATAGATCAAAGCAAAAAAATCAGAAGAAGAGACTGACAAGGTGGGTGAGTTAATACCGTTTATTGGACCAACTTCTGTTGGCGAGAGATTTGACAAAGTGTCAATCTTACACAGAGCTCTTCTTCTGGTCTGGCAAATGTACTCAGAGTGTCACAGCTAAATACAAGGTGAAACAGATTGTTTAGCATAAGTAGTTAACACAAATTTCAAGGGATCATTTAAGATCAAGTGGTCCATAACACCCCTCCGGTCACTGGGGGAAAGGAGGGAAAAGGATGGGGGAAATGGAGCTTGGGCGAGGGGGTGTTGATGGGTTACAGATTTAGTGCACTGGGTGAAGTACACCACAAGTTGTGACAGGCATGTGTAGGACCCATGGATCTTAAAAAGGAGTGTAGTGGGGGGTGTTGTACCAGTGGAGATATGTCTGCAGGTTTTTCACCTGTTGTTCTGGCAGTTTCTGGTGCCGCTTTGAGTTGGTGTTTCCATGTCTGTGGGGAGCTTGCATCTTATGATGAGCTTCGAGAGATTGGGTGGTTGTTTGAAGGCCAGAAGAGGAGTAAAGGAAAGATTTCAATATTTTCACCTTGCAAGATCCATGGGTCCTACATATGCCTATCACAACACGTGGTGTACCTCTTCTAGTGCACCTAAATATCCCCAAAACAATTATGTGGGTGAAACGCTCTCAAAAGAACTCACACAGGAAAATGATAAAAGAGAAAAACACCAAATCACCTGTGGGTGAACATACACATAGATCACTCTATATCTGACTGCTTAGTCCTCATTGTCAAAAGAAATTTGCACACCTTAAAAAAAGGAGCTTGGGAGCGTCAATTCGTAACTTTCCTAGATAATAAAAATCGTGAACTGAATAGAGACACTGGATTGATGGATTACAACAATCTATAAACCACCAACAATCCCTCCCTCTCCCTTCTTTCCCCCCAGTGACAAGAGGGGTGTTAATGGGCCACTTCACCTTGAATGGTCCCTTGAAATCTGTGTTAACTACTTATGCTAAACAATCTGTTCCACCTTGTATTTAGCGGTGACATTTTGAGTACATTTTCCAGACCTGAGGAAGAGCTCTGTGTAAGCATGAAAGTTTGTCTCTCTCACCAACAGAAGTTGGTCCAATAAAAGACATTACCTCACCCACCTTGTCTCTCTAATATCCTGGGGCCAACATAGCTACAACAACACTGCAGAAGAAGAAGTGAAACCCGGTATATAGGAAAAGCCATGGAAAAGATTAAAATGATGCCAGAGGTGTAAATGTTTTTCTTTTCAGGAAGCGAGAAATGGCCTGGAGTTAAGGAAAACATTTTATTAGAAACAAGTGAGGAGTTATGTCAGTTTCCTTTTGTACACAGAAATCCCCCATAACAAGGAAAATTCTCTGCTACAATGGTGGTTTCCTTTGGACTCTCATTAGCTACAAACCATAATGACCACAAGTGTTCTAGGACTTGTTTGGTGCCAGAAAATTCTCTGGTGAATTGCACTTCATTTCTGCTGATCTGCATCTACCATCTTTTGGATGACGTATGAAAAAGAGATTCTGACCACTTGTCTGGTACTTTTTGTGAGTGTTGATCCTCATGCCATGGCCAAATTCCAATTTGGGTAATTACATCTGCATTACTGAAAAATTCCCATCTAAGTTCAGTTAGATACATCAGTCTACACTTTCTGTCCTCAGGCCTGATCCTGCACTGAAGCCACTGACTTCAACAATAAAACAGGCCCCTAAACTACTGGGTGTTAACCCATATTTTAACCCAGAGGTGGTGGAATTTTGGTGGATAATAGAGTTTATGCCTGTGTGTAATGTGTGTTTAAGCTTGCAAAGTGCTTTTGGACCCTTCAGGATGAACTGAGCCTATAAGTGTAAATTATATTCATATTGAAAAGAAGGGGGGGAATATGGAAGAAAAGTGTAGGGGAAGAAGATGACAAATGCTAGAATGAAAGGAAGGAGGAGGAATAAAAGGAAACCCTTCATGAAGGGGAAAGAAACTTGTGGCGCATTCATTGTTAAATCCAAGCTACAGCAATAAGTCTGTGAACTTCCTGTTATGAGAAAATATAAAAGACTGATGGTTCATATAAAACTTTTATTTTATATTTTATTGTATTTTAAGGCTATTAGAGAATTATTGTGCATGTCCCTTGAAATACAGAGCAGAACTTTGGTTCCCATTATTCAGGAAAAAATAGTGCTTGGATGGCTGTCATGAGATTCTTGCATGTATCTTTTATATAAAATGACAGTCTGGGAACATACATTCACAACTCCAAGGAAAATTGAGGTCTTATAGGAGTTTATATGCATGCTGAATTCATAGAAGACGTGTTTATTCATGTAAGTACTGAGGAAATTTACTTATTTACTAAATACTTGTACAAAGAACTGATCACATACAACTGGTATCATCAGTAGAACTGATACACTTCTTCCATTAAAAATGTATCTACTCTGATCTCAGTCATATATAATTCATGGATCATTGACATAATATTGTACCATTGTGTATTAAGGGACATTTTAATCTATGGATCATTGCAGTGATAAATTCTAATGGTACCTGGTCTACCAAGTCAATGCATATTGTACAGGGCAGCTTTTTAAGAATATTGCTGAAGAACGGAAACTATCGCTAGGGGATTTCAGAGAGAATGCCTAGATAAATTAGAGGAATTGATTGGTTTTATTTTTGATTCATCATTATTTGTTGATGATTGCACTGTCAAACTAGGTGCCTCTTGTTGTTTTGTTTAATAAATCCAAATAAATACGGCTGGGGATTTGAATGGGAGTTGGGTGCCTAATTCATTTAGTTTTTTTAGAAAATGCCAACCTAAATAAATAGTCAGCAAGTCTAATCTATGGATTATTGGTAGGAGAGACCATAGCAAGGATTCTAATAAAATGTACTGACAAGTCCTTAATTATAATTGAGTCTATAATGGTTTTATACAATCAGTATAATGGAATTCATATATTTTAAGGACACTAGGGACCATTATGATGGTCTTGTCTGACCTCTAGCACAACACAGGTCATAAATTTCCCTTAGTGATTCCTGCATCAAGACAATAACTTCTGGTTGAGCTGGAGCATATCTCTTGGAAAGACCCACTGGTATAAAGTGTTTGTTTAGAACTAGTACTCTGGTTTTCTTTTTATAGTTTCAACATATATTTCTTAAAACCTTTGCAACACCGGATGCTACTCTGTGAACTCCAGATGGTGGGACTTATCTAATCAGTAGTGATACTTTACTTACTAAAATTTTTCCTTTATAGCAAAAATAGTTCTTAGATTTTTTTTTTTAAAAAAGTATTTTGTTTGGTTTCTATATAGTACATCTAGATCTTAATTAAGATTTATTATCATTTTAGGGGGCAGTAACCCAGCATCGTGGCTGAATGGGAAGCACTAAAAATAACATCATTAATGGAAAACATAGGACTAGATCGTGACTTGGGGAAGGTGCATGTACAGGGGAATAATGGCAACAAGAACCCCCTTCTATATGGGCTACCCAGACCTTGACTCTTTAAGCCTACTTACTCCCCAGAAGAACAGATGGGTGCGAAGGGGCAGAGAATTGACTCCTCTCCCAAACACACTGGCAAGCATGGGAAAGCCACTGCAGGGAGTGTTGTCATTGGCTGCTGGTGTAGGCCTGCAGCTATTGCTATCTTCTCCAAATCCTCCCCTCCACTCCCCTCCCCAGGAGGGCAGAGATGGGATTGTGCCTCAGGGGGTAGCATGTAAGGGTACATCTATGCTGCAAAAAAAAAGACCAGCAGCAGCGAGTCTCAGAGACCAGCATAACTGACTCGGGCTTGTGGGATTCGCTCTACGGAGCTAAAAAAATAGCAGAGTAGATGTTCGGGCTCATGCTGGAACCCAGGCTCCGAGATCCTCCTCTGCATCAGGTTTCAGAGCCCAGGCTCCAGCCTGACCCAAATGTCTACACTGCTATTTTTAGCCATTAGCACAGAGCTCCTTGGTTCTTTTTTTGCCGTGTAGATGTACCCTAAGTCACAGTGCTTCTTGGGACTACTCTGGAGAGCTTACATACCACACTTTCCACAAGGCTGTGCCCTAAAGGTACAATTTAGCCCATAGACATTAATATCAAGATTTTCCTCAAAAACAAAACAATGTCTTTGTTTTTAATTTAAAAAAAATAGTCCTAGTTGAGAGCAATTATTCACATAATTTGTTTTGCCCCCACATGCGGATTGCTAAAATACAATCACAACATAAGGGAAAAAATTCAGATTTTGAGGTTTTCAAATTTTTCTTGAAAGCCCCTAACAAAATTTTGGCTGTCATAGGTGTATTTAGTCTGGATGGATGACATGAAGACTAGAGCTGGTTGAAAAATTTCCAGTGCAACAGTTTTTCCATCAGAAAATGCAGTTTCACCAAAATCAAAATATTTCACATGAATGTATCAGTTCTGATGATTTTTGATAGGAAATATTGAAATGCCTTGTTTCAATAAGGTAAAAGTATTTTGTTTTGACTTTTTCTTAAAATATCAATGTTATAGCTATGTATATATTGTGACAAAGCTCTGTCCTTGCCTCCGTGGGTCCCACGTTTCCTGGTAGATTTCGCTAGCCTCAGAGGCTCATTGTGACCCTCCATGTAACCCTTCTCTCTCTAGGACAAGGGTCACAGTCTACTGAGCCATTTTCATCATAAGCCAGCAAGGGAGGTGAGGAGAAGTTATCCTTCCTTGCACAGTCTCTGTTGTCTCTCAGTCTCAGTGATTAATCAGGGGGTAAAGGGGGTGGGGACCCCAGTCCCACCCTCTACTCCAGGCTCCTGCCCAGGGACCCTAATAGTATCACCTATGGTAGCTGACCTTTTAGAAACATGACATGTACAATTCCCTGGGCTACTTCCCCCACAGCAGCCCTCACTTCCTCAAGCTCCACTTCACCCTTACCTCAGGGCCTCCTTCTTTGTGCCTGATATGGTGTGTACTACTCAGTGTCTCCAACAGCACAACTTCCTCCCACAGCTCCTGACATGCACACCCACCTGACTGACTGGGAGGCTTTTAACTAGTTTCACCCAGCCCCTGATTGGCTTCAGGTGTCCCAATCAACCTAGCCTTCTCCCTGCCTTCTGGAAAGTTCTTAATTGGCCCCAGGTGTCTTAATTGACCTGGAGCAGCTTCCATTTCACTTAACCTGGTACCAGGGATTTGTTTAGCCTGGAGCTAATATATCTATCTCCCACTACTTTTCTATAGCCATCTGGCCTTGCCCTGTCGCAATATTTAATATATTGTTTTGACCTCAGCCAAAAGTCACAACCATATTGAAAGAAAACATTTTGACAAACACAAATTGAAATTTCATTCCAGGGGCAATTTCAGAATTTCAACTTTTTGTTCTGATTAGAACAACAACAACAAAATTGAAATGTCAGAATTTCCCACAAAACAGAAGTCTCCTGACTTGCTGTAGAGAAGATTGACAGCTTAGGAACTTCACAACAGGTAGGTTACTGTGTATTTACTTTGCCAGTTGTGTTCTGAGATTGTGTGACAACTCGTACAGCAACCTGTAACTTGAGTATTTCTTTATCTTGAGGAGAGGGTACTTTGTACCCCCATTACAGCTCTAAGGAACCCTTCAACTACTTTCCTCCAATTCACAGTCTCACTCCATGACAGCACCCATATAATGGCCACTGGCCTATTATTTTTCATGATCGTAGCACCCCTAGTTTTAACCTTCTATTTAAAGGGCCAGATTCTCTGGCTGCTATGCTCCCTTTGTGCTGCTCAGTTATGACAGTCTAGTCTGCTCAGAAGTGGATTCCTCCAGTGTCTGTGTGGGGAGGAGCATAAAACCAGTATGGCCTTTTTCTGTCCCTCACACTGCATAACTAATGGCACAGGGGCAAGGAAATGACATGGCCAGAGTGTGATACACTCTAGCTACTCCAGCTAGCGGTGTCTTTGAATGGAGCAGAAAATGTCTTGACTTGAGGAGCCTGAATTGCTGGAGACTGAGAGCCTTGAACATTGGAAAGCCATCTCATCTAGCACACAGGCTTTTAAAAAAACATTTTTGGACTGGAGGTGCAATCAGGAAATAATATTTCCTATTTCACTCATGGCATTAGAGGCTGCAGCATAATGTAAAACTACTTTCACAGCAAGAAGGTTCAGAGAACTGACATGACTCTCTGTTTTATAATTCTGGAGAGTACTATGTAAAGATTTTATGCCCAAACGTAATAGTTTTGTTTACCCCCAATCACTGCTGCTTTTTCATTTGTTACTCCATGTGCATATGATTCAGAATGTACAGTAGTTAGTCATCTGTAATGAAAATAATGTAGCCTAGCTATTAAAAAAAAAGGCAAGATGAAGGGGGAAAAAACATTTGCAACTAAGAAATTACAGTGAACAGATGGAAGTAGTACCTAAATATGCAAAAACAAATTCATCCTAGTGTATACACAACCTTTGAGTATAAAAGAGTTACACCAAGGATGAATTTGACCTGGTTTTGATTTCTTAGTATCAACAGCTGGATTAAAAACAGCTGACTTCAACCTTTCTCGCTCTCTTTAGTTCTCCCTTGTAAACAAACAACTTTAATCAAGGTCAGCATTTCAGTTTACTGGTTTGGTCTCAACCATTTATTTTTCCTTCTCCCCTGATTGTAGGTAGCCAAGGAACAATCATGTAGAATAACTGGCAAAGCAGCAACAGAAATGGGATGTTAGAGTGAATGGTCATTGGTATTTCAATGTTTGGATTAAACTCTACTATTAGCTTTTGCTTCTGTACCAATAAAGTAAAACAGTGTCCTTCATCCTAAAAGAGCTCAGTGCCTTATAAACTTGACATCTGTATACAGGAATCACTCCATCAACCAGCCACTTCTGGGGTGGAATGTGATATATATTTAGGGCTTCTGATTTTTGGTTTTAATTGATAAACACCAATGAAACATCCCAATATTTAAAAAAAAAAGAAGAAATTGGTGTTTATCGAATAAACACTAGAAATGGTTACTTGTATCTAAGTGCTTTTCTACAGGGAGTAGTAACGCAGACTACGGGGGTGTGATTTCTAAAGCACACTAATGTGTTGCACATTAATTGGTTCACATGGATCCTAGTGCTGTTTGAAACAGTACTACATTGTAATATTCCCTAGTGTGTTTTAAAGAGGTGACTGATTACAGTATATACTACTATAGTGAGTAATGTATGCAATATGCATTACTCATTACAGTATACACAAAGAGCCCTGAAAACCCCTGATTTTTGGACATCTAAATACAAATCAAAAATTGGTAAAAATAAAAAAAACCCTCCACAATTAAATTAATAAACCCTGAAAAACCAAAACCTTATCTATATATTTTACAGAGTACAACAGCAGTATACAATAGATGTGAAGAAAAATGGCATATCCAATGAAACTCATTGTGGAAATTTACTGTAGGAAGGCACAATGTATTTGTATTCCAACTGGAATTTTTGCTAAGACACGAGCACTAACTCCTATTCCTGCAAAAATAGTACATGGGATGTTTAAGCGCCAGCTGTGATCAGTATCTCAGGTTTACATCTCATCTGAAGTGCATCATCTCCATCAGCACAGTACCCGTTGAAGCACAGATTCAGTGTTCACTTGCAGGGAAATGGGATGCTTCCTAGCTTAGCAATACCACTGCTTACTGCACCTGGAGTTTTCCTTGGAAGTTTCTGATCCAGACACTAGTCCTGCTCTAGTCAATTGGTGAGTTCTGGTGATAGCTCAGCCTGCAGTAATAAAACTGAAGAAGTGTACTCTCTTTATGCAGTATATCTTCCTCTGACTACAACAGTAATCAGCCATTTATCAATTAATCAGATCTTTGCCAACCTATGTGCCAAATATGATTATATGACTGATGAATATATATAAAATGTAATTTTAGCCAGCCCATTTTTGTACATTTTTCTCTTTCTGACCTTGCAAAAAATGGCTGCAGTTGAACAAAAAATGTGTTTTATTTCTAGATAATGGACTATGCCAACTTCCATTTCTTATAGAATTCAATAGAAACTTGGTATATCAAGACATTTCCGACATCCTTATTTCCTTTCAGACTGTACGCTTTAATATACCCAAAGCCCCAATCTTTTCTTATATCTCTTGGCTTCAGCAATTCCTTTTTCAATTTCTATTGCTTTTTTTTATGTGGCAGGGACTTTTGCTACTGAGCAGTACATTTAGTTTTCCACACATGTAGCTATGAGCTAAGAAATTACACCAATTTCTTGAGGCCTTCGGAGCTAAGTGATTTTGGCTCGATCTTTTTGAGCTATCAGCCTTTCCATTAGTGTTAGAGGATGCTTCAGTGATATTTACTTGTCATTCTGATCATGCAAATTTGTTTTCTTCTTTTGCTTTGATGCTGATATTTTGAAACATGGGCCTCTGGAAGGGTGACACTTCCTACTGAAAGAGTCTAATTAAGATGTGCTAATACAGTAGTACATGGTTGTCATAATCCCTGAAAAGGTCTTACAGGAATATCTGATTTTTTGAATTATGTCTGCTTCATAACACAGAGACACATCTGCCCTGTGTAGGGGCAATGTGTCCCTCTCCTGGTGTGCTCCAATCTCTCCTGGGCCGCCTTGGGTTGCATGTCGTCTGCACTGCGCATACGCAAGATTCACATTGCTCCCACCCAATGTCCTATCTTCCAAGCTTTATGCAGTTCCATGTGAGACATTTTAGGCAAATTATTTAATTAGGTAATCACATGTTTGCACATTATTTGCATATGACCATAAACTTCCATTTGGGTAACTGATGTTTTGGTGATAGTGAATGTTGTCAAACTGAGACTAGATTTCTCTTATAGGATTCCCCAGATAGTGGATACAGGTGTGGAGAGTGTAGTATCTCACGATGAGAAAGATCAGCTTCAACATAAACCCTTTATTTAAGAACAGAAACTATGTACAAATAGAAGGGAAATTTTTTTTGCTACTGCTGTATTCTGTGTTCCTTTGTTTTCTCTGTCCCGGCATGAAACACCTCACTGGAAAGCAATCAGGTGCATAGTGTACAGGAAGTGTGGCATCTCTACACTTCCTGGAGGATTTATTTTTTCTATTTCTCACTAAACTAAAACACTATTAAACAAACAAACTATTATAAATATAATAGGGTACTTAAAGACTGTTCAGTTTGCTTTAACGCAACCCTAACATGTCTCAATCAGTCTCTTAGGGAGTTTATCCAATCTTTCCAATCTGCTGTATTGCAAACCCTCCTTATACAAGTTATTGTCTGTGTCAGACTGGTCAGTCTCATAGTCAATAACAGGATCCGTTTGTGAATTATTTTAAGCTTGTGTGTCTGTTCTCACTACACTTGTCTTTGCCAAGTTCTCAGGGATCTTGAGCAGATGCTTACGAGTCCTTTGTAAAATTTTGCCTTTATCTGTGATCACTGAGTATGACCAAGGTGACTTTTCCTTGGTCGCTCTAGGTTTGCCAGTGCCCATCTTGGCGAATTCTTGAGTCTTTGTTTTTTAACTGTGGAAGAGGTCTTGTTCGTTTGTTGTAATATTTTGTCTTTTCATCACTATCACAGACTCCTTAGTCATCCTTTGTTTTTGTCCCATATCCGATCTATGGCAGTTGTAGAGGAGTTCAGAAGGTGGCCATCTACATTGGAGGGCAGGTAACTCAATAACTGAGTAGTGCAAAATATGGGTCTTCTCTTGCATCTCTTTTTTTTTTCTTTTTTGGGGGCAAATTCTTCCCTATACATGCTCCACATTCAGCTAACCCATTGGCTTGAGGCTATGTGAGACTGGATGTCTCATGATGAAAGTCATACATAATAGCAAAGTCCAGGAATTCCCTAATCTTGAAAAGTCCGTTGTCGGTTATTACTCTTCTTGAAATTCCATGATACGCAAATACAAATATAATATGCCTGACAACTGTTGGAGCTGTGGTGGCTTCGAGTGTGATTGCTTCTGGGAAATTGGTAATGTGGTCCATTATAAACAGCCGATCATGTCTTCTCAGGCTGAACATATCATTCTGACTTTGTCCCATGGGATTGCCACTTATCCACACAGTATCATTGGTTCTTTCTGCCGGGAATCTCTGTACTTCAGACATGTTTCACACCTGCTCACTTACTTCGATGTCCATATTCATCTGTAGTCAGAATACAATTTCTCTAGCTCTCCCTTTTTGATTTGGTCTTTCCCAGGTGTCCTTCATGGATTGGTTCCAATATTTTCCTTTTCATCACTGTGGGAACCATGATCTATGTTCCCTGTATTCTCATACTCATGAACAAGACCAACTTAAAGATAAAGCTTTCATTAAGAAAGGAATCTGTGCTCAAATCAGCTCTCCCTCCCAACATGTGCCTATGACTTCTCCCCCACCACCCTCCTTCTACACAAACCTTAGATTAAATTGGAGGCTCAGTCCTTCATGACTCCACAAGAAGTGCCCTGATCCAAACTTTCTTAACAGCTGCTGTGATATTCCCCCACCAACCTCCCATAGTTGCTTCCCAGCCGAGCTGTCAAATCTATCCATGAAATTTGCCTTAGATACCACATCTCTTACTTCACCCACACTCTCCAAAACTATGGGACAGTTACAGTGTAGGAAATCTATGCACATTCCGCACAGACAGTGGTTCTAATGATACCACCTTTTATGTTCATATTATATTTTAAGATTTTCATACAGTTGTTAACTCTGGTCTTTTGGAGATATATATATATTAATATTTGCCCTTGCAGTTCTCGTGTTGATTTGGCATACAGGTGCTCTTTGGGAGATAGCTGTCAATGATAGTTGTTGTGTATATGATTTCCAGACTGTCTGTCTACTGCCCCTCACATAATAGGGATTTTAAGCTAGCTAGGAATCTGATGATCGACTTGGAAATTTCTATGCTTTCTGACTGTCTTTTTTTAAGCAATGCAATGTTGTTTGAAGGAAACCTTGCGCTGAAGAAAACGCAGCAAACAGACCTGGTTGGCAAAAATTTTAAATAGTTTTTCAAAAATGCCCCTTTTCCCCCCGATTTTGAAATTTGAAACTTTGTTAAAATGTTGGACTCCAAAAAATGTCAAACGGCTCAATATTTGGTCAAAGTATATGGGGAAAGGGGAGAATTGTGAACATATAATAAAAAAGTTCTCATTTTTAATTTTTTACATATTAAATTGAAACTTCAAAATTTTGACCAGGTCTAGAAGAAACTGAATAGCAATCAACTCAATGCAGTTACAAAGCTATAGCAAGAGCATCTCTGTCATATACCTCTCTGTGTGCAACTACTCCAGATCTCACAACAAAATGCCTATGCTAAAAAGGCATTGTTTATAGTTTGTTCTAGAAAACACCTGTTTCCTTCTGCTGCAGGAGTAGAATATTTGTTTTTATATAGTTACTTGCAGGGTGACTATCATGGGACATCAAAATGCTGAGAGGTCAAAATACAAAATCTTTAAAATGTAAAGGAAAACCAACCAACCAAATACAATGCACAGCTAGACAATATATAAACCTCTAGCCTACCCCAGGGAGAACAATTCAATTCCTAACTAGTTATAGGAAGGGGGAAAACAAAAGGGTAGTTATGTAGAAACTGTAGAAAGGAGACAAAAGTAGTCAGAGATAGTCCAGGTGAAATAAAAAGGATCTTGTAGGTAGACCTTAAGGGGCACCAGTGGGAAAACACTCCCACAATATTGCCAACCCCAGCCATTTCAAAATCATGAGTGAGACAATCAAAAGTCCTGAGATTGGTCAAAAATTGAGATTTTTAAAAAATAATAAATGATGGGTTCTTTTTATCTCTTCTGAATTCCAGAGCTTTTTAGGAATCATGTTTTCCAGTTTCCTCTGCCACCATGAGGGCTAGAAACTTACTTTAAAAAAAGGAAGAAGAAAAAGCAAGTAAGAAAAGAGAGAGCTGAGATTTATCATGCAATCACAAGCCTCTAGAATCTGGGGCATTAAGAAAAACACCAAGCATCACAATATTTGAAATTAAAGCACAAGAGTTGGTATAAGCGAGTTCCACAATTCTGCACCCTCAGAAAACAAAGACCTGCCCCTTGTTTAATTCTAGGGACTAACAGCCTACCCACATTGGCAACCAGAACTGCCAGCCAGGAGCCTATATAAGAGGTGATTGCTCTTCAACAGAATTACTGCAGTTTGCACAGCTGTAGTTTGTTCTAAGCAGAATGTGACAACTGAAGGATTCTGCAGCATAGTAGCTTGTGGCTCCTTTAAGTGCTTAAGGAAGCAAGGCATAAGGACTGAATGCTGCTCTTTCAGTGCCAGGAGGGTGCCTAATGGACACTTGGTGTGCAACAGAGCAAGCACTCTGCCCTGAAAGGGCTCATGTTCTGCAGCTAGGTTCTGTACATGAGAATCTAATCATAGTTTGCAGCAGGGAACAATGTGAATTTTTAATAGATGGAAGCCAGAGGCACTGTAACCTAGCACCGTGCAGTGTGAAATAAATGTTGTTAAACTCTCTCCCCATGCAATCTCCCAACGAGCTTAATCATGCAGTGTACCCAGATAGCTGGCCTCTGAGGAGTCCTCTCCACGTTGTAATAAATATAAAGATGAGCTGCCTGAATCCTGTCACTATGAGAACCAAGCAAGAAATCAGACTGACTGTCAAAGACGGTAAAGTAGCCTTACAAGTTAGTCCTCTCTACCTAAAAGCCAGGCTTTGTAATTTACAGTGGTTCATATCAATTTATTCAGGCCTCCTTCAGTTGAAAGCAGATGTTTCATTTATACCTTAATGCTCCAAAGACTCATGTAATGAGTCAGAAATCAATTCTTTTTCCCTCCCCTCTCCACAAAATGAACAATGGTATTATACCTATAAGGCAGTGAGCAAATGGAAAAATTATTCTGCCTTGCCTAAAATCTCAGTGCAAGCAGGATGCAAGCAGAGATTGGATTTATTTATTTTGTTAGATTAGCATAGCATAGCTCTTGTGACTCATGAGGCAACCCAGTGTTTCTACCACTCTGTCTAATTTTGACCGATTCCGTTATTTACATCTCTGGCTTACAAAAAATACATTAGTTTACAAACGGGAATAACATAACCTGTTGTGGCTTGACAGGGGCACACCTGTCATTTCACTTAGCGACCATTATATGGGGCTTTTGACATTTTTCTGTTTTTTCCCCTTGTGCTGTAGACATATCCTGTTCTATCTGTACTCTACACTATCAGTAAAAGTCCAGCACTCTCCAGCAAAAGGGAGTCTGAGCTGAGAATAGATGCTATATGTGTTTCTCCAGATATGCTAATGAGCGTAGAATAAAGGCCTGAATAGATAGGGTTCTGCTAACTGATTTTATAGCTGGAAATAGCCTGGCTCTCCCAGTCCTCGGCCTTTCCTAAGCAGAAACGATCAGTCATGTTATATATTTTATGATAATTGTCTGATGTCTCTATCATCCATGGTGACTAGGTTTATCTCACCAAACTTATTTCACTTGTGGTCTTGGCCAGGTGTCAACCCAGGCACCCAGAGATGAAAGGCTAATATATTAACTCACTATAACATCTACCACTCCTTTCCTGTCTCCTGGCATGGTATCTGTGACTCTCAGACGTCAAACCCAAAATTAACCTTGGCAATATCACACCAAGAAAAGGTGTCGCAGTCCCTGAATAGGTCAGTGGCCCCCTCAGCTTTCCTTTGGCTCCTCTGAAACCTGAGTGCAGTATGACTGCCGCCAGAAGTATGAGACAAAAGGTAATTAAACTGGTGTGTGGGAACCTGGAGAAAGTTCAACAAACTGAGGTGAAAAGGTGCACTCAGAGCCAGTTTACAGCCCGGGTATGGATCCCAGCATATCTGACTGCAGAGTGAGTGAGCACGGCCTACCCAGCCTGGCTTGAGGAATCTGCACTTCCTAACAAAAATTTTTTTGAAAGGACGGTGGTGTGAACTCTGAGCAGGAGGCAAAAGAGTGTGAAATAGGGGAACTCAGGCAACTGCTGCCAAATAGCAGTCGCCAATTAGCTATATCAAGTGATAAAGAAAAGTTGTGTCAATCCATGGCATACACTGTGATTTTGTCTTAAAAAAAAAAAAGTGAGACAAAAACAAACCAAAGAAGTGTCTGCTACTGTCACTGGATTGAAAAACAAATATTTTCAAAGGAGCTGAGTTTGATGTTTTGGAACAATGTATGACAGATGGCAACATTTTTCCTTCTGTAATGAAGTCTAACAAAAGCAGTGCTTGCCATTACTCTGAGCTGACTTGCCGTAACTTAAACAATATGTTGGGCAAAACAGACAGCAGCCAGTATGGGAGCAAGGGAATAAAATATTGATCTAGACATGGTGAGAAAGTCAAGTCCACAATGGGTCGACAGACCTGGTTAGAATTGCCAGTGTCCTCCTACCTACTACCATTTCCACCACTCATTTTCCCCAAAGCCCGTGTCGTCAGCATTGCCCAATTCCAGCGACTGTGTTGCAAACACCCCTGCTCCATTGACTGTTGCTCTGCAACCAGTTTCAGAAGTGTTCCAGCCAAGTTTCCAGTTCATTTAGTAGATTTAATATTACCCTCTTTGTTTTTCAAGAGAAAAGGAGTTAATAGAATACACAATTATTTAGAGTTGGGGGCAATGATTGTCTTTGTTACATAGGTGTGTACAGCCCCTAGCACAATGGCGCCCTGATCCCCAATTTTAGGCAACACTGTAATACTAATACTAAATAATACACCCAGGTGCCTGCTTGCAGTAATGAATGAAGTGATTCCTAAGTACATAAAGTGCTTTAGAGCTGGCCCCTTTTTTTTCCTCAAAAAATTTTTTTTGGAATGAAATGGCTTTTCAACTTTCCATTTTCATGAAAAGTTTTTTTTTTTTTTATTTTCATTCAAACCCCATGTTGGCAACCAAATTCCCAATATGCTGAGTTTCAAAACTTTTTTTTTTCAGTTTTTGGTTTGGGGTTTTCAGCTAAAACGGAAAAAATTGAAGAAATTTTTCAGTGAAAGTGAAAAAAAATCTTCATTTTTTTTTCAAATTTTCCACAGGAAAAATATCCTCTCTCTACCAGCCCTAGCTTTGGAGTTCTTCTAGATAAAACAGTGTTGCATCTATTTTGTTGTTGTAAATTACTTCTATTGTGGTGGCACCTAGGACCCCCAGATAGGGACCAGGACCCCATTGTGCTGGGCACTGTACAAACACACAACCAAAAGACAATCTCTGCTCCAAAGAGCTTACAGCCTTACAACCAAGCAAAGATTTTATAAAGGGTAACCTGGAGATGAATGGGGGACCTTTTGATAATAAGTTTAGCACAAATATTTGTTAATAAAAAGATGCCTATGGGTTTTGCTTAACACTGGAGTCACAGGAAGAAGTTGACAAAATTGACAGAGTTAGAGAAGTTTGAAAGTGAGGAAGAGAAAAAAGCAAAGCAAAATGAAAAAGGGAGGATGGTTTCTGAGAACCTGTAGGGAAAAAAAATCCTGCTGTGAATATCTGACAATCCAGGATAATAAAATAAAAAATAAACAACAAAAAAATCTTTCCCTTGTTCTTTTCTTCTTTTGCTTCCCCATGCTAGTGTTGAAGACAGCTGCTTTGAGATCTGAGTGATCCATCTGTAATGGGAATATCTACCACATAAATTATCCACACTTTTCCCCAGAGCTACTCAGCCCAGATAATGCTCGCTGGCTTGGGTCCATTTATTAACACTTTATTTGTACACTCCCCCTTACCATCTGCTTATTTGTATCCAGATTTAAGGTGATGGGGGGAGGTATGATTTTTAGGAGAGGCAGTGAAATCTAGTGGCAGGACACTAGACTGGGATTTCAAGAACCTGAGTTCTATTCCTGGCTCTGCCACAAACCTGCTGGGTGACCTTGGACAGGTCATTTCTCCTTCTGGGGTATGTCTACATTGCAATTAAAAACCCGCGGCTGGCCCATGCCACCTGGCTCAGGCTAAGGGGCTGTTTAATTGTGGTGTAGATGTTCGGGCTAGGGCTGGAGCCCAGGCTCTAGGACCCTGTGCGGGTACAATCCCCGAGCTCAGGTTCCAAGCCCAAACATCTACACCACAATTAAACAGCCCCTTAGCCCGAGCCCTCACGAGCCCCAGTCAGCGGATACGGGCTAGCCGTGGATGTCTAATTGCAGTGTAGAGATGCTTTGGGGCCTCTGTTTCTCCTCCCATACTTTATTTCGACTGTAAGTTATTTTGGGGCAGGTGCTGAATATGTTCAGCATATAGTACAATAAGACCTGTTCTTAGTTGGGGCAATTTAGCAATTAATAATGACATTACAGTAGTGCCTATTTATTAATAATAATACTGTTTGGTGACCTCACTTTTTAAAGTACAGAGATAAAGATAAATCTCGTTCTTTAAAACAAATACATTTATTTGCATTTTAAATTTACCTCTCCAGTTGTGTATCCCTTTCAGACCTCCATATTGTTTTAACGGGAACTGCTGTAAAGCTGGTGCAGGTGTTGTTAGTATTAACCCTCTGTAATAGGGTCGGTGGCCCACTAAAGGAAATTGGTCTCAGCTTTCCGATTCCAGTCCAGGTACACCCTGTTTTGGCCAATTAAGAGAGTGGGGCAGCGTCTGGGAAGCTACAGGAGGCCTGAGAGTGAGTTAAGTGGGTCAGAGCAGACCGACTGAGTCAGGAAGAGCAGTTCTTGGGAGAGGGCTGAAAGCCGGAGAGCAGCCGGGGGTTTGCAGGCCGGCTCTAAGCCACAGAGCGAGAGCCCAAACATAGATACTGCACATGTAGACTCAGAATGGCGTTTCTTTGTTAAAATGAACTGCTCAGCATTACCCTGCCAAAAGTAAACTCTCTCACCTTTGATGAAGGGAACAAATGCCACTCTTTGTGCTAAAAATACTCCATCTAGGATGAAATTGGAGGACTTTCTAGATAATCATACAATGCAACATTAGCCAGAGGGACAAAAATAGACAGTCAATTCAGTCAAAAGCTTACCTGTTCATTATTTCACATCAACTGACTCTTCAAAAGAAATTGTAGTATTTACTCAGAAGAGACTAGAACTCAGCTAGTTACAATAATCTCCTTCTGGGTATTCTCCAGCAGCATGTCAATACTTGGACTTTAGCCTGGACAAACAAGGCTGCCTAGGGGATAAATACATTGGGCTATTATCTACTGTACATATGTGCCAATTTTCAATAAATTCAGTATTAACAGATTTATCATATAATCTTGTGTTCATAAGGGCTGGTCACAGAGAGATTTCATTGTACTGAGTTGCCTCTGAGGAACACGACAGATATTTATTCTTTCGACATGACTGTCATCCAAATGGCTGACGTGAAGACTGGAGCTAGAAATTCTAAATTCAGTCCCTCAGTGTACATGCTACTGTGTATAGCACACAGTCTTCACAAAACGGGTGACGGAGTTGCCTGTGATGAAATCTAGATGAGCCCAGGTGCCTACAGTATGAAATCTGTGGATGAAAGGTTGGTAGTGAGATGATGTGGGACCCTGCTGATACAAGCCTATTTGAACTACTGCAGTAGCTGCAATGCAGGTAGAGCTGCATGCACCAGCAGCCACTGGCTCTGAAATTAGGATCTTTTTAAAAGGGCTCCTGCTGCTGCTCCTGCACCTTGCCCCTATCATTAGATTTTGCTTCTGCTTAGCCTCCATTATAGTTGACCTGTAGCTTTTGTGCCTTCCTATCTGTCCCTATGGATGCATACATCAGCTTTATATGCTGATCCTACCACATTTAAGAGACAATCCTCTCAGTAGCTGGATGCTTTTAATTTGCTATACCTTGCAACCTGATCAATCAAGGTCTTACGTGAGCTGGCAATATGCTTCACTGAGCCTGCAGCCAGGGAGTGAAATCATTTGTTAGCAGCTCTTCCTTCCCTTGTCATATTTTAGCCTCTTTCTTCTGTGTATTTACAGATATTTCAATGCCAAATTAGAGCTTTAGTAAAGTATTAGCCTTCCTGGTTCCTCTTTCTTCCTTGTCACTCAATGCTGAGTCCATGACAGACTGTTCATGTGAGATTCTCCTCCTCTTTCCTTCCAGCCCTGCTGTTGGACCTGATTCTCTGTTATTGCCCATCCTCTTTACACTGCTCTGGGAGCATAAAAGGTCCATAAACCCATCTGAAATTGCCCTGAAAGGATATTCTGGTGTAAGGGGGTATCAAAGAACCAGCAGTACAATTCTGTGATGCCCCCCAGGAAGTCACTGGCATAGGCCTGGTCTACACTGGTGTGGGGGATCGACCTAAGATACACAACTTCAACTACGAGAATAGCGATCCGATCCGGTGGGTAGTGTAGACGTACCCTTAGAGTACACTGTGGACAGAGTACACTATGGTCTGGTTCTTCTGAGCTGTGAAACAACCTCTAAGGGGCTGAACATAAATTAAAGCAGCCCTGAGCCTGCTATGATTCCCTCAAGGACCAAACTGGCCCCAAGGGCCTTAGAATTAGAACCACTTTTTGGCCTTTCCCCTATTCTTGTACTGACTAACTCAGGAGAATGGAGCATCAGGTCTTCTGACTCCACTGTAAACTAGGTGGGAAATGGAAAAATTGGGGAGGAAATTGGTGGGGACAGAGAGGCCATGGTCTTCCTCCTTTAATTTTCCAGGGTATGGTACTTCCTTTCTGTACGATGACTCTATAGTACCATAGAGCACTTGATGGCATGTTGAAATAAATGTAGTGGTTTGAAATGTCTGACACAGCATGATTAAATTGATTGTGTCAATGGACTCTTTCCCCAAGTCAATATAAACTGAACAATAATTACCTTAATTAAGATTTGCATAATTGTAATTACTAACTTCCAAGAGAACTGTTGTGGTAACAGTACAGAAGCTTATCTAATGGCCATTAATTTGTTTCCTTTCTAATTTAATTTTTTTAAATCACAATGAGTAGTAAACAGGATGTTTACTTGATTAATTAATTAATCATATTAAGTAGTTGTGGACTGAATGGATTAAGAAAAGTTTGAGCATTTTGAAGTGCAAGAAAGGTTTTTCATTTGGAGGTCCACAAGAAGGCTCAGTGTTTCATATGCTGTCAAAAGCCCAGAAAAAACACTGTGGATCATGTAATCAAGTTGGCGTCTCTCCCCTCCTGCCCTGTGTTTTTTCAGGATTGTTCACTGACAGCGAGATTCTGATACCCTTATTCACCATGAATAGCACTTAACTCCATGAGTGATGCTACCAACATCAATTGGCCTATATGCTTAGTCAGTGACTACTCAACATGAGTAAAGGCATCAGAATTTGGCCCTGAATAACGTTCCCACTAACGTCATAGCTAAACTGTTCCTGCTCTGCAGTGATGGGGCCTGGACCACTCCTGGAGAGGAGAGAGAGGAGTTTTTAAGGTTGAACATACTCAGAAATCTTAGATTTGGTGGTTTTTGTTTTGGTGGTGGTAGAGAAAGAGATAGCAGAGTGGGTAGCAGGCCGATGAGAAAGTCTTGAATTTGAGTATCCCCAAACTCAATCTCAAAATGTCAAAAATGATTGGAAGGAAGGAAGAGCGAAACAGAAGAAAAGAAAGAAGGAGGCCCTTTCCCTGAGTCAAGTCTAACAAGGCATGTAGTTATTTCATTCCCTCAACCCAACTAGGTATTAGAGGAGCACTTATTCACATTGCTACTCTGACTGGTGTAATTAGAGTACCGTGCTTCTTGTCCATCAAAAGGTCACCTTATGAAGAACAGCTTTCCTAGGCCTAACAGACCAAGCCTACAGCCAGGGCTATTAGAGAGCTCTCAGCTAATCAGACACTATAGAAAGAAAACCTAAAAATAATGATAGGACAATTTCCCTGAAGGTTGCCACTTGTATGTTTATGGCTGTTCCTCTGTGTTCACAATTCTATTTCTGTTCTCCTCCCCCACCATCCTTTTCCTGCAGCCTCCTGTTCACCTTATCCTCTCTATTATGTTTGTGCCCAACTTCTCTGTATTTCGTTCAGAGTCCTGCACTTTATGCTTCTCTTGTGCTTTATTTTCATTTTTCACTTAAGTGTAACATGGTAGTGCATCACCAAAGAAGTAGTCATAATTTTGGCTTCAGTACCAAATTTTAACTCCCCTGCTACCAACTTTTTACTTTTCTCTAGGACTCTTCAGGTATTTTTACAAAGCAATCTTCAGTCCCATTTTAGAAGAGACTTTTCTTCCTAGTCCCAGTATATTAAATTTCTATGATTTTTTTAAAGGTAAAAGTCATGAAATGTGTCATATTCTTTCCATTCATTTTCATTTAAAAAAAATTCCTTCTTTCATCAGCTAGGGCCTGCACCTGGGTTTTCCTTACTCTTTGCTAACAAGCTGAAAATAACAGAATGGATGAAAGAAGGTGAATTAAAATGAAAGAGCATCAATTGATGAAAACACAATGTTTTATAGAATTCTGAGAAGTCAGGTGTACAGTTTGGATGAGCCCCCAGGAAGGAATAAGTCAAAGTGACTGTGATATGGACCAGAGAGACTCCATGATGGGTTCAAAACACGTGACTGATATATGGGCCAAATGAGCCCCAAGGCAGATGTAAATCATGTGACTACGCCATACGCTCCAGAACTCTCACATTAGAAACAGAGCTTTACAATACATAGGGGTCATGTGCAAATGGGCAATACACACTTTTGTATTGCTTGTTTTGGTTTGGTTCCTGTGGGTTTTCACCTATGACGTAGGTTGGAATTAACCCAATTTTGAATAGCAAAACTCAGCTGAAATGACAGAATTTCTTCCCTGATTTGGAGACAAAACCACTGAGATTTGCACAGATGCCACTCAAAACCACAAATCTCTGTCTAGAGCAGGGGTGGGCAAACTACGGCCCACGGACCGGATCCGGCCCCTCAGGACTTTGGATCTGGCCCGCGGGATTGCCCCCCATGGTACTGCAGGCCCTGTGCCACTCTCAGAAGTGGCCGGCACCACGTCCCTGGGGCCCTGGGGGAGAGGGCTTCGTGCATTGCCCTTGCCTCCAGACATTGCCCCCCACAGCTCCCATTGGCCAGGAATAGGGAACCGCGGCCAATGGGAGTTTCGGGGGAGGTACCTGGAGGTGTGGCAAGGGCAGCATGTGGAGCCTTATGCCCCCCCTTTCCCCAGGGGCCACGCAGGGATGTGGTTCCAGCTCCTTCCCAGCGCAATGTGGCATGGGGCCAGGGCAGGCAGGCAGGGAGCCTGCCCTGGCCCCAGTGCACGCCGCTGCCACCCCAGAGCCGCTTTAGGTAAGCAGAGCTGGGCTGGAGCCCAAACCCCTCCTGCACTCCACCCCCCAACTCCCTGCCTGCACCTCGCACCCCTCCTGCACTCCAACTCCCTGCCCTGAGCCCCCTGCTGCCCTCTGCACCCCTCCTCTGCCCCAATCCCTTGCCCTGAGCCCATTCCTGCACACCACACCCCTTCCTGCACTCTGCACTCCCTCCCGCACCCCAATCCCCTGCCCCGGCCCTGCATACAATTTCCCCACCCAGGTGTGGCCCTCGGCCCCAAAAGTTTGCCCACCCCTAGTCTAGAGCCTGCAACCTTGCCCATAAAGCACAGCCTTGATTTGCCTGAATGTCTATGAACCTCACTAAGCCTTTCACTGAACTTGACCAAAGCTTTTAATTTGCAATAAAATCTGAACACGTCATTCTGAAAGTTTTGCACAGCTCTGATTAGAGCACATTAGAGAATAGCAGCTTCATTAATGAACAATATTAGCAGCAGCTTCATTAATAAAACAATATTAACAGTAGCTTTGTTAATGGAAAATTCATTGTTTAATTGGATTTCATTGAATTAACATATAGGGCCAGATCCTTGCTGTTGTAAATTGACACGGTTTCATGGTCATCAGTGGAGCAGTGCTGATTTACACCAGTTGAGGATCTGGTCTATAGCTCACATTCAGCCCATGCCTTTGTGAAAGTATTAGCAAACTACTTCTCAAACTTCTCGGCTGCTTATTCTGAAAATTGTGTGAGAAATCACCCAGAGTCAAGCTTTTTTTGCAAGTTTCCCACTCAAGTACTACTTGGTGTTTACTGAGCCAGATATACCATAAGAACAGTTTTTTTTTTCTCTCTTAACATTTTGGAATTTCCACTTCTAAACTTAGCCAAGCTCAATTTCTTAAACCGAGCCAGTTTGCCCATTCCTACTAAGAGCTAGAGTACATGCCCAGCAAAAATTTGCATAGGCAGACCTCTAATATCCAGTATAGTGATCGTGAGAATTACACAGTGCTTGAAATCCTAATCTCATTGAAGTCAATAGCAAAACTCCCAGTGATTGGCTCAGGATTTCACTATCTAGAACAGGGTGAAAGTGGATAGGAGATTGAGAGTCAGGGCTCCTGGGACCAGACTCATTGCCAGGGTAACTCAGTTGCAATCTATAACTATTATACTCTGCTTGTGTAAGTTAGTTTTGCTTCTGCTCCCACTTCCGAGGAGCCCCTGGACTCATCCAGCAACCCGGCCGCAGAAGGCACCCCGCCGACGGCCGCCGAGCCTGTTGAGGCAACGGCCAGTGCCACGCAGCCGGGACCTGAGCCACCAGGGGCACCCCTCGTTGGTGTGGAGCAATCGACCTCCTTCCCGGGCGGGGGCCCTACAAAAGATAGTCCACCTCCTGATGCCATGGCTGCCAAACCTACCATAGATCCTGCGCCCGGCATCGCTGAGAGCCCCCCTCCCCACTCCCCCAACCCTTGAGCCTGACCGGGAGGTGCCACCACCCAGCTGCTTGGCTTCTGGAGCCTGGAATCTCGCCTCTGCTCCTGCCCCCCGCCTCCCCCCCCAAAACAAAAAGTAAGTTAGTTTTGCTCCATGGAATGTATTCATGGCAATTATCCGTGAGGCAGTATGAACCCAACCTCTATTTTTAGAAGCAAATTGAGCAAAATTTCATCTGGAGTCACTAAGTGCAAACATGCCCAGAAGCGCAAGTGGTCGCTCCCATTCTAAATATGCAGAAACATCTGCCCCATTGTTGCAGTCTCCCTATTACACCGTACCTAGTGCAAAGGCAAATTTAGGCCCTGCTCCTGCAAACACTTAAGCATGTGCTTTCCTTCAGTCTTGTCCCCATTGCCCATTTGTCCCATTTGCTTCAAAGGGGCAGATCATCAGCTGGTTTAAATGATAGCAGCTCCAGGAAGGCAAGGGGACAAGGCGCATGCTGCTCAGAGAGGTGAATAAAAATAATAAAATCCTTTTGTCTGGTTTCCCTTTGCCTTGCACTTTGCAAAGGCACTAACACCTAGGTGAAGTGGGCATAAAATGCTCCCATTCAGATCTGGTATTGTTTTCCACCCACTTGACTACGCAAGGTGCAGAATCAGGACCATTAAGTATTTAATAATCCCATAGCAAATACAGGGGGAGCAATAGCATCTGTAGAGGAACTGATCTGTTGATTAGGGTTTATCTGCTACAGAAGAATTCTAATGTCCCTGTTTGCAAGCAATCCCTTATAAAGCCATTGTTCAAATATTATGAAAGGATGGTCAGATCTAGACTGGCTTCCCCCCAAGATTTGGAAAAATTAGAATTAAAAGGTGGTGAAAGTCTCCATTGTAGAAATTTTTCCAAAGATTTCAAAGGTACCTAGAGAATCTAGCAAGCAGGGGTGAGGGGGGATATATAGCATAGTCCTCCTGAGAAACAGAAGTACCTACTCAAGGGTATAATGCCCAAGGAGCCTATCACCTCCTCAGAAGATTTAGCAAAGAGTCAAACTAGTTAAGTATAGGAGCTGTGGCCAAAGAGGCTGCCTGAAGATTCGGAAGGGAAATAAACCAGTGCAGTAAGGTGTAGTCCGTGGCTCACAATGTCTGTATCAAATCTCTGGATGGCAGTTGGAACACCTAGGTAGTAGAAGTGAGGCTTAGATTGGCTGTCCCAAGGATTTAACATGACAATTGCCACTGGAGAAAAAAACGTGTCTGCAAAAGCAGAGCAAGTGACAAAAGCCACCTCTTGTCTTTCCCCATTATTTGAAGTTTTAAAGGTTGCCTTAGTAAAAAGGGAAGCTCTGAGTACTTTCAGGTTGTTCTTGTTCCCAAAGAAACTGCTTTTTATCCTGATGTTCAGAACGTGTATCTTTGTAACTGACCTTGTGTCTAGTTGTCCGCGAAATAGTATAGAGGTGTGGAGTTATAACATTATGTAATGAATGATTATTTTCCCCCCTTGTAGTAAGACCTCATTGTCAACTCAGTGTTAGAGTAGCCTGATAGCCAATAGTCAATATATGTTGGCAAACCATTATGGCACTCCTCTGGTGGACCCATCAGTTTCTGCTCAATTTAAATTTTCATATGCAAAAAATGAAGCATCTAGTCTTACAATCACAAAAAAAACCTTCAAAATGTGAACCAGAACAGTGCTGTCATACTGAATCTACAGACCAGCAGAAAAAAACAATCTCTGAAAGAGAAGTATGAACTACCCCACTCTTCTCAGTGGAGTGTTAACTCTGAAGTCCAGTAGTGACAATGGGGATATTAATGTTAACTGTTTCAGTGGTAATAATTGCAGCAAGAACATCCATTCATCCATGGAACTTGGGAGGGCTTTGAAATTATGCACAATTCTTGAACAGTGACCCATCGTTATTTTTTTCCAAGCTGCCACACTGTTAATATCAAAGCTTTACCAGTCAGCCACCATGCTGCTTAGTCACCAAAATAAGTGATTAGGAAAATTCTCCAAATAGGTTTGCTCAGTAATGATTTAATTTCAGGGGTTTGTTTTTCTTGTATGGATTGCAGTTTGCTTGTGATTGCTGTGTTGAGACTGCAAAGATCATAGGCATTTGCAGGTTGGAGTTAAACATTTTTTTTGTAGGCTGCAGTCGGAGGCTAGAAAATTTTAAAGAAAAGTAGTACATGCCTTTAAAAATTCTTCCATGAGAACCACTGGGGACACAATGGGTCAAATCCATTCCTGAAGTAAGTCCACTTAAGTCACAGGAATGATGTTTGCATTTCTCTTTGGTGATTCCTTCAAGTGAAAAGGGAACATTACATTGGGGTTTTTCAATAACTAGATGTTTCAGCAAGTATTTCAAACCCACTGAAGTGTGGCTCATTCTTGAACTGTGACATGCAAGGATTTTCTACTTGTCGGGAATCATGGGAATTACCCAGAGGTAATTAATGCACGTGGCTAATAATATTTCATGAGCAATAATGTAGCAAATAATGTGGCAAATCACACTGCGTCATTTAAAAAAAAGCCACGGACTTTCACATTTCAAATTTAAGTGACATTGCAACTACAAGCCAACAATTCGAAGTTCAAAAAAGGATGTATCTCCACTATTAAAAATGGGTGATCCAAAAGGAAAAGACATTGTGACATGCTCTTAAAATGTTAGGAAAGTGGTTTACACGGCTTCTTAGAGTACAGGCATCACACACACAAAGCTCCTATGACACACACAACTACCAGAAGCATCTGAGCCCCTAATATCATCACCACAGTATAAAGACCCATCATAATCTTGAGCCCTTCTTTCTCTTCCATGAGCTAGCTGAAGGATTTTTGGTATTACTCCTCCTTCTCCATCTTCTACCTTCTGCTCCTTTCAGTCTTAATTCTGTCTGTCTTATGTTTTTTGTCAGGGAATTAGTATTTATTATATATAGTACTTCTATATTATAGAAGTATTAGTGAAAGCAGAAGGATAATGTTAGACACTCACAGATTTCCTCAGAAAATATCCTCCTTCACTTTCCTATGTGTCTTAATTAATGATCACCCTCATAAGCATTTTTTTAACTCTCTTCTGCTGGAATATCACTGGATTCTAAAATTATCAACATTTCAGATGGAGCTGTTTCTTCTTTATCTCCTTCTCCTTTAGTTATTTGAGAGTTACTGTTACTCAGGCAAAATTCACCTGCTCTAAGTCAAACCTCTCTGGAGAAGATTAGTGATGATGGTGTATGTGATCCTTAAGTGAGATGAGTCATGTCAGTGCTAAATAAAACACAGACAGAAATGAAATTAGTGTGACTATGTGCCCACAGGTCTTCCAATTTGTCAAATGTGTCATCACCAAACAAAAGGACAATTTTGTGGGGTTTTGTGTTTTGATTTAAGTGTAGGAGGAGACTGAGGGCAGGCTGGTTTGCTCTTGCTTGTTCGCAAGGGCTGACAATCTGTTATTAAGAGGAGAGATAGGCCAGGAAGAGCGAGAGACGAATTGTCTACAAATCAAACACCTTGAGTAACAATTTGGAAATACCTAGTAAGGAACTGGAGCCTTGCTTTACTTCAGTTTATATGACATTAGTTGCTACATACTCACTTTCACCAGGCTAAACTCTTCAGCAAGTATTAGAAAAAAGCCCCCTCCAAAATGTACTTCCACCAGTTAAGGGGAAAAGCAATTGACCTATAGCCTTATTTTTATCTCAGAATCTAGCCTGGCTGCAGGGAGGTTGTTTATGGTGGCCATCATATAGAAAATGGCAAGCTTCTGTGACAGTTTTAACTGAAAATTAATATTATCTCTATTACTTTGCAGCTCAGATGATGGCAACAAATGCACATTTCTTCTCTTAAATTATACTTTTAAATCAAAATGAGCTAAGCATCTGCAGAGTGCCTCCAACCTACTTGCAGGTGGCTTATTCAAGCAGGATATTTGCTGTTCCGATAGCAATCACTGGTGATGGGCAAACCTCAGTAAAGGTTCAGAGATAGAAGTGGCTGAATAGCCGAGGAAAATATCCATTAGCATTTTTGAGAATTCTCAATGGTATTTTGCAAAGCTCGTTAAAAACGGTAAATATGTTTTGTTAAAAAGAAATAAATAAACTTTCTATCCCTTTTGTCCCTCCACCTCTTTCTTTTCTTATGTCATCTTGCCACTGAAAAATGGGGGGAAAGAAAGGAAAGAGAATAGGAGAGGGGAAACAAGAACTTGAATAGAATAGAAACCCCAAAAATCTTTGGGGGTGCGTGTGTGTGTGTGTATTTAAACCAAAAGTCAGAAAATGTTGAGTGGAAAATATAAAGATTTTCACAGAAAATCATCATTTTTTGAAAAAAGACCAGGCTTCACCCTTCATCCCCCCCCCCCCCCCCCCCCACCAGAAATGAAGACTTTCTGTGAAAATCTTCTTTTTTTTCTTCAAAAAGTTCTGATTTTTTCGATGAAAGAGAGAAAACACCAAACATTTTTCATGTTATTCTTCGAGTGATGGTCCATAGTTTTTTCTTCTGTGCTATATAAGGACCTGTTAATTTTTCAATCAGCTCTAGCATTTTAATCTGGTCGTGCTGACACCCTATTTTGTTCTCCTTTTGCTAACTAGATGTGTGCAAAAACAAATTTTGGACCTGTGAACAAAATTCACTTTGGGTGAAGTAGCTGATAAAGGTTAGGTCATCTGGTGAGAGAAGAGAGAGAATACCATGTGGCTTAGGTGCCCAGACATAATGTTGACTACTCATTTATGAATGGTAAATATTTAACTGAATACTCCCTGGCAACAGTTTGTGAACACCACATAGCATAAATATGTTCATAAATATTATTCACCCAACAATTTTAAATAATTAACAAATAGGTAAAAAACCATGATCTGTTTGTGTAATTTGCTAAATTCACCTACAAGAAATTAAATAATTAAAATATTAAACTAGAACTAAAACCCTTGTCCATTAATAAGTGTATCTGACTAAGTCAATGCATGAACTTCTTTATATGGCAAAGTCATATGTAGCTCTACTGAGCTCTATGGAGTTACACCTGATTTACACCAATGTGGGTGGAGAATTGGCCTGTATATGTATGTCTGGAACGTCCTGTTCTTAACAGAGTGTATCCTGGAGTGTGGATAGTAAAGCCCTAACAAGCTATGGAGTCCTGCAGCAAGCAGCTTGTGCCTTTTCCTTCCCAGTGAACCACACTACCCCAGTTGTGACAGTTTTGGCCAGACACAAACCCCATGATCATCTTCAATACTTCTTTCTGTTCTTACCCTGCAATTCCATTAGTGTTTTGTTAAGCGCCCTGCTGCGGCAGCTTTGCTCTCTTAAGACAATTGCACTGTACAGTAATTTTTTTCCTCCCTTATGACACATTTCACCGTTACATCAAAAGACCTTCAATGGGATCTGTTGTCAAATCTGTCCCTGCCTTTTATCCCTTTTTCCTTTCATAGAGGAAACTCTGGTGACGGTTGTCTTTTCTCTATATATTTTCCCTCCTGCGAACCCCAACCTCCATTCTATTCATTTTCTGTCTGACAGGAAAACTGAGCCTGGCTCTCTGTTAATGTCCTGTATTTGGTGCTATAACAAAGCGGAGGAACTCCAAGAAGCAGTCAGTGAGGCAATTCTTGCCTGCTCAAGTAAATTTTGCTTGGCATTTTTTTTCTGCAGTTTCTTTCAGTGCCCATATGACCTCATTCCCCTGCAGAGCACAGCATGAGCAGCAGCTTATAGGAGTGGAATAACTACACTCATTCTACAGCAGGAGCTCTCAATACTTGGCACTTTTTCTTTTAATGCTTCAGTGGGAAAATTGAGTGGAGGAAAGGAGAACAGAATTAAGGAAGAGTATCACTTAGAATGCATAAGTTGTGACCTATTGTTTATAATAATTTAGCACATGAAGAGTGATTAAGGATGGAGAGTTCGTAAAAAAAAATCGGTGGTTTTGGAAGGGGTCCAGGCATATAGGTTCTGCAGGACCCATACCCACTTTTGCTCAGTTCACACTAAAGCAGGTTTAACGTAATATACCATTATAAAGATAAACCGATAATCACAATTCTTACTCCTCTACGTTGAATATGAATATGAGCAGGCGTTGAAGGATTCGATTTTTATCAGTAAACATTGGTTTCACTGTACACACAGAAACTGACAAAAAAATATGGCCATCGATAACTAATCAAAATTGACAGATACACAAGGTAAGAAAAATGTTACTTGAAAACTTCTTGGAGTTTGATTTAAGGTTGTTTACTTGGCATATTTTGATATGTGATGTGACAATTTGTGTTTTAACAGTTCTAAAGTTTTATTTTTAGAATCTGAATGCATACTGTAATTACATAATTATTGTCTGAACCTACCATTGTGTAACCACCCATAATTTCCTGCAACTCTGAAAATTTCAATTGATAAAATAAAAAAATGCTTATAAATAAACATTGATATTATCTGTGGAAATTATAAAAAAAAATTCTGCCAAGCCTAAACATGAGAGTATCAGGATCCTTATATGAAAGGAGAGGTTTCATGAGGCTAGACAGCAGGATTCTCCTGGCATGGAAAGGGGAGTAGGGGGAAAGAAAATATTGTCTCACATGTATCCCTAGGTGATTCTCACTATTCCACTAAAAACACAGAGATCCACCTCGGGCTCAAATTCTGGTGTCAACATGGTTTCCTGTCTGGCATTGTGCAAATTACTATCTATCTGAGTTTTCCAGTCTGTAAAATGGGGCTGATCATTTTTATTCTCCTCCCTGATAAGTGTGTTATGAGGATTAATTAGCTCCTCTTTGTAAAGCATTTTGAAGAAACAAAGTTCTGCTAACTTGGCTTTTAAGCAACTTACCCTTTTCTAACTGTTGTTCTTGCAACAACATAGAGGAAACAGGACAGCAGTTCATGCTGTGGATCCTTTTCTTATTTACTTATGGGTAAGAACTCAGTCATTTTCTATAACTCTCTAAACTGCCACATGGCGTGAGGTATCCCTGGTCAAACAGATCCTGAGGTGATGTGAATTGGAGTAGCTCCACTGATGGAATTATGCCAAGTTACACCAGATGAAGATCTGTCCCAGCATGTCCAGAATGCCTGGGGTGCATTAAGCAATTATAGAATACTGTAACATTGCACATAATCTAACATAGCCAGTTTTATAGCAATCACACCTTTCTTTATCTGTATCATATTCTTTCTATCTTGGCATATTTGTATAAGTGATATGTTTTTGCTTAGTCTGAGACACTTGAAATGTGCTCAGATCTCTTAATCCTATATTACTCTACGTCTCACAGTAGGTCTTTATAACTCCTGCCTCTAAATGAGGCAGAACTTCCTGGCCAGAAGCAATGCATTTAAATATAAATGCAAAAGCTGCCCTGGAGAAAATAGTTTCTGCTCATCTATAAGACTGTGAAACTGATTAATTTCTCTGTTGTTTTCAAATTGGTGACTAAGGAGTGTAATGGCTTAAGACAGTGAATGGGGGAATCTCAGGGCTGGGTTTAAACCAGTAAGACATTAATTCCTGTGCATGTTTTAATCTGTTTTGAAGATGTTGTATTTTCTATTAAAGCCTAAGAATAGTGGATTTTTATCTTTTTAGCAAAAGAGGGAAAAACCTTTAAACCTCAGAAAAGTGTTAAAAGAATGATAATATACCAAACAATACATTATTCTTTGTTATGATTACAAATGGTAAGGAACACAAAGATACACTGATCAGTAAGAATTCTGCTTTGATTCACCACTGACCATTCATCTATTAGGAATTCAGGCAAAGGGAAGTATCAGTTACAGAAATAATGAGGCCCATGATAAAGAAAGAACCAACATACAGTTAAATCTATCCCCTGAAACAGAGAACTAGAGGGCCGAAAGAACAGAGGTCCTTAATGCTCTCTGTCCCTTTATAGTCAGAGGAAATCAATCAAAAAGCTGCTCCCACATTATCTTAACAGATGGTCTCTGTTCCATGCTACAGAAGATGTCAAAGGGCACCCAAAATGCTAATATTCCTTCCTGAATCCAAATGTGTTGATTAGTCCAGTTCTGTGAATGAGTGCCTGAAAAACTGTAGTGAGGCATCTAACCCCATGATGCCATTGGTTTGCAAGGAAAAATCTACTTTTTTAGCTGAACCGGAACCTTTAAGGTTCAAAAACTTTTGGTTGAAATCCCTTAAGCTTCTATCCCATTGTGCCTCCATATGTCTTGCTTACTAGCCTTAAACTCAGTGCAGTTTCCCTTCCCCTACAAGAACCCTCAGAATCCTACTGGCTACCCAAGGCTCCCACACTTCTTCGAGTGACACCTCCAGACAGGCAGTTGATTTCCCACCATCACTATATTTTAAGATCTTTTGCAGAATCCAGCTATGCCACTGCTTAGCACCTACAACTCCACGTGACAACTGGACAAGGTGTAGCACTTGAGAATACGTAAAAGTGAACTATTTTTGTTCATCGTCAGTCGTCCATGGAACACTTGCCAATGGTCTATGGAGAGCTGACTGGTCACATGATGTTGACTCCCTCTCCTTTTTCCTAACTACTAGAGTGCCTTAAAAGACGGTAAATATTCATTTGGTACTATCCTAATATCACTTTTTTTTCCGTTGTAAGCAGTTGCTACAGTTGTCGTAGGGATGATATTCAGTTATCATGGGGATGGAAGTAATCCATGCAATGTCCAGTGTGTGGGAGGTGTCCATGAGACAATTGCTCCATTAAGATATAGACCTGACTGTGCAAAAGTTTGAGAACCTCAGCACTAGATGACCTAATGGTATTAGCTGACACCAGTTGAAAGGAGCAGGAATGAGTAAATGCAATACACAGAGCAACTGGAATTGAATGGGAGTTATAGGTCCTCAGTACTATTCAGAGTTTGTCCCTGAGTTTCAGTGCAGCTAATAATCTATTAGAGACCTCAGGTAGTTGGCATAGGAGACCCTTCTAGAGCTACAGGTAATAGTCTATCCTTTGCAAAAGCATCTTTAACTTTTGCACTCCAGTACTATCTTGGAAGTGGGTTAGGGTTTTGCCAATTTGCATCAATAACAATTTAAATATCTAATCATTTATAATAGATCATAAACCCTTGCTGTGAAAAGATTTCAGAGATTCCTGGTTGGTGCTAGCTTAATGCAAGACCTTATTAAGGGTGGATGTGTCTGGTAGTCCAAGAGAAGGAAGGGGTATGGTGGTGGAGTGGAGGAGGAAAAGAAGATGAAGATGAGGGGGGTAAAATGGCCCTTGGCATAAGAAGACAGAGTTCCAACCCTAAAATAGCTTCCCCCCAACTCCCATGGAAGAAGGGAAGACATATATGTGGACAGTGCTTACTGAAGCAGCAGGGGAGTTCTCACCATACTCGCCAGGGCAGAGAGGCGGGAGCTTTAAGGGAACATTGCTCCCCCAAGCCAGGTAGTTCTTCCCCTGTCATTAGCTGAGGTTGGGGGTGCTGAACTCCTCTCACTCTCCTTTATTTTAGCCCCTTATTGTGGAGGCCCCTTCCCTTTGTGTTGCTGTTCAGCCTCCTTGGCCTGCTGTAGCTCCTGAACAAAATGGCTGCTACCCTGCCTCAGGAATCTCTCCTCAAGGGTGATATTTCAAACCACACAGTGGGAAAGAATGTAAGTCACTGCAGAGTCTATCTTCAGTAACTTGCAATACCATTCCTCCCCGTTTTTTGGTTTTTTTTATCTGGCTGGGAGGAAGAGGATGACAGACTACAGTAGAGACTGGCTGGTCCCCTCCCAAATCCATGGAGCCAGGTTCCTTGGAGTGGGGCTTTTGTAGGATAAGAGAGAGTATGTTTCAGAGGTGGCACCAACCAGGGTTCAGAGGCACAGGCTCTAGAAGCAGAGGCGAGGGGAAGAGAACGGAGCCCATAGTGTGCTTTAGTGGTGTATAAAGCAGGGCCTATCACATCAGAACGATTCCTGATTTGAACAAATTCATACTGTACATTTGCAGTGACTGTTTCTGTAACTTCCCTCACACTCTGTGTTCCATTGACTGCATTCCTCCACACACGGGTGGCCTAGAATCTTTTGACCCTACATCTGCCTCTCTTGCATGGATTAACAAAAGGAAAAGAAAATCTTGTTGCTAAGCGAATGAATCAACAGTGGTTCAAGGTTGTGTCCCTTGATGCCAAGGAGAAAGAACTACAGAAGCCACAAAACTGAGAGCAAAAGCTTGTTTTTCTTCTCCTATAATATGTACATCAATACCTCAGTTTTTATGAAATAGGATCGATTCTGTCTGTGTAATAAAACTCATTCCTTGCCTTATTCTATGCTATACTTTGTCTGGGTAAAAGCTAATTTAAAGATGTTTTAATGTCTGATTATTCAGTTTTTGGGGGAAAGCTAATACTGTTTGTTAAAAATACTCCCATAGTTTATTAAACAGCTATACTCATTATCTGTTCTTACTGTAAAGAGGTATAGGGCTATTCACATTCAATACACTTCTGTTTCTCCCCTCCACCTCTTATATGAGGTTAGTGGTATACTCAGAGAGATGGGACAACATAATTTAGGCACTGGCTTCATGACACAATGGCTATAATTGTCTGAAGAGACAGCACTTGGGCATAAACCAGACTGATACTTCCATCCGTTTAGGAAGCCAAGCATTTTCTAAATTAGGGGTAGTCACAGTGGGCCACACCTCTCAGGTCTTGGTTTGACGGTGGCCAGCTGTTTTCCTGCACTAGGTTTGAATACTAGTTTTATTGTAAATAGTTTTTATGGAGGAAATCCTCAGTATTTCAGATCTCATTCTCCATTCACCACCAAACAAAAACTTTCTGAAATAAACCCTAGCTCCATGTTATGGAGAGGTATGTTCAGAACAAGGTGAGAGACATTTATTTTTACAAATCCATTTTGGTTCTGGATTTCTGTTTCCAGAAGGTTTGGATTTAAAGCTCAACTGGAGAAAATACCTGAGAATGTATTGTAGGAAACAACCCAGCACTGGCGAGCATAATAATCGACTATCTGACTTGTCTCTCATTCCAACTGAAAAGTAAGTAAATGCAGTACATGAAAGAAAACAATAGGAGGCGCTCTTCGGTGAAAATGTAGTTGGACAGAAAATGACATGGCGGAGGTGCATACATGTCTGAGTTCCCTGAAATTGTAACAATGGCATCCATGTTTACTGTCTATCAAGGACTCTGTATCAAATGTGTAACCCAGAGTTCAGTGTGTGGCATATCCCCTTCTGTGCCCAGTCCACAGAGGACAGTGCATTACAGCTTCATGCTACAGAATTTAGGCTCAGATTTTTAGAGGGTATTCAGATGCCTAACGATGAGATTTTTTTCAAGAGTATTTAGGTGCCTACGTCCCATTGAAATCAATGAGAGTAAGGCACCTTGGTGCTTTTGAAAAATCCCTAGGCACCTATCTATGTCTTTAGGAGCTTAAATATCATTCAAATCTAGCTCGATTAGCCCTTTCGCTCAAGCTGAAGAGTCTCACTGTTTAGTTCTGAAAGCTCCTGTTTCATTCCCCAGTAACAATCAAGATGGTAGTTATCACAAAAATGGGAACTCATCCAGCACCCAAACTTAGGACTTCACAATACATTATTTACCTTTTATAAACAAAAAGATGACTTTTTCTAACTGCCAGCCCTGCAATATCAACCCCAGGTCTGAAGATCAAGCTGCGGGAAAGGGGAAGGCATCATAATCGAAACAAAAGGCTGTCTAGGCCTAATGAGGCTCTCGGTGATACCTGCACACTTAGCCCTCAGTGAGTTTGCAGAAGTGGAATAGTTTGAAACTTAATAAGCAATTCTGATGATCCAAAACTCCAGCTGACTCTCTTGTAGCATTACAACAGGCTGTGAAAACTTATTTGTGTCACTAACACGAGGAGATCTGGCTCTTAGTACCCACTGAGGGGAGTGGATCTGTTCAGTAAGAAGGTGCCATTTTCAGAGTAGAATCATCCTTTCCTTCTTGAAGTTGCTTGCTTATTTATATCAAATTACAACAGCTAACAGGCAGAATTTTTCAAATTCTAATATCTTATCCTTTGAAAGGAAGACCAGATTTGTTGATCAGGCACAGGAACAGGTTCTGGGAGACCTGGGTTCAATTCCCAGCTCTGACAAAAACTGCCGGTGTAACCTTGGGCAAGTCACAGGTATGTCTACGCTGCATTTTAAAACCTGTTCAAGCTCCAACTCTGAAACTCAGGGGAGAGGGGTGGGTTTCAGAAACCAAGCTCCAGCCTGAACAGAAATGGCTACACTGCTGATTTTAACGGGTTTTAAAATGCAGTGTAGACATACCCTTAATCTCTCTGTGCCAAAGTAACTCATCTGCAAAATAGGGCCTTTGTGCATGTTGTCTATTTAGTCTATAAGTTTTTCAGGCCAGGAACCCTCTCTTTCGATTTTTTTGTACAGTATGATCATTAATCTCACTTTGGGCCTCTATGTGCTACCACAATAAAAAGAATGGAGCAATTGAAAAATGGGGGGGAATTCCATTTAAAAATTGTAGTGTTTTTTTTTTAAATACAAAATGTTGCTGAAACTTTTTGAAATTTGGGAACTTTGATCCAGCCCTATAGCTGGTCAAAAATTAGGGTGAATTTTTCACAAAGAAAATCACCAAAAATTTCATCTTGGGTTTTTTGTTTAACTGGAAGTTTAGAAAATTTTGACCATCTGAAATTCAACAAATAATAATAATTAATAGTATGAGAATATTACATAATTGTGAGCAGTAAAGGCTTACTGACAATGTTCATTCTTTTGCATACTATAAGCTTGTCAGGTTACAAATCAACTCCAAAACCAACCAGCATATAGTAACATAGCCACCTTTATAATACTTTGTCAGAAATTTGAGAAGAGCGATGTCTGCAGTCCACCTACTCTTCTTGTGCTCTCTGGTTTCAGAAATCTAACAGCCTCTCCAACAACAAAGAAAAAAGAAAATGAGCAGCAGGATTTCACAATTCATCTGAAGTTTATTTTGGTGACTTTCTTCCATTTCTTTTCATTAAATCTTTGCCAAGCAGCAGCAATAAGCTTTCATTCCCTGGACCATTTCTCGCCAGACTAACCTAGGAGCCTGCTTTTTCATGGATAGATGCACAGCTTGACTGCAGGAGAAATTCATGATCTAATGTTTCCAACTAGAATACTAAATGTCATGTACTTTCTGATATCCAATAAGTGGTGGAGTAAGGTACCACCCAGCTTGAGAAAAGATGTCAGAATCTGATCCTTATCTAATAAGATATTTCTCAGTGTCAGTTAAGTGTGGTGGAATCTGGCCCTATATTATTAAATGCAAAATAATAGAGAAAGAAAATCAACAGTCAGTGGCCCTATTCGTGTGCTTATATTTAGGCATCTGCTCCAGTACTTTGCTGAATCGGGACTGAGAGAGTAGGGTCAGGCAGTAGACTATGTCTAAAATAAGGAGTTGTGGGAGGTAAGGACAGTGGCTTCCTATGCCTAATCTAAATATCAGGTATAATAAGCATATGTTTCCCAAGGACATGTTTGGAATGTGTGGAGGGGAGCCACGGTGACTAATAATAATACTAAATGAACTGAGTTTGTTCATGTTATGCAAAGAATATTTTGCCCACCTAGGGTGAAATCCTACCTCCACTGAAGTCAACAGCAAAACTCCCTTTGACTTCAATGGGGCCAGGATTTCACCCCTGGTGAATATGGGAGATCTGGCCATGGGAGATCACAGTATCCCTAGCATGCTAGCAATGGTAGCCCAAGCAGTTTGAGTATTCTCCAGCACAATGTTTGTCAGAAGTTTGGACAATGGTGTTGACACTTCAGTGGTTTATTTTTAATTTGGTGGGGGGGGGGGGGGCGTGGAATAGAACCATAATCAACATAACTAACATTTCAAGGAATAATCACCTTAAGTCAGCTCCAAAACCAGTCTCGCGTCTGTACTTCTCCCTCTGCCCTGACAAATAAGGTTCTGTAAGACAGATTCTTAGAGGTATTTAGGAACCTAAAGATGCAGATAGGAGCCTTGTGGGATTTTCAAAAGCACATAGGCAGCTAACTCTCATTGAAATCTGTGATTCTTTTGAAATCCCACTGGGTACCTATTTGTCTGTATGGGTGTTTTGAGAGAGACAATAATGACAATTTGATGATCTACAAGGTTGGATTCTGCTCTGACGTACTCCAGTGTAAATGAGGAGTAGGGCCACTGAAATAAATAGCTGTGCTTTGACCTGAGGTCAGAATGAGGCCCAAAGACAAGAGCCCGTTTTGGTCTCATTGGAGAAATAAATAATCAAAGTAGAGGCTAATAAAAACACTTGGTCAGTGAGTTGTAGTGCCCAGTAGCAACCCACCTAACTTGCATGTGAAATATTGCGTAAATCACGTTAACAATTTTCCACCCTGCAGAGCCTAAACATTATTGCTAGGAGAGGCAAAACATAAATCTATATCCTCTGAGGAATAAACAAATAGTTAGTTGGAAATGAACATGGAAGGTGCTTTAAGTAAATACCACTGGAAGAACAAGAAAAGGGTAAAATAATATACATCTGTCTTTTTGTTAAATGTACACAAACTTAAATCCAAGCACTATGCAGAAGTTAGATAGGGTCTGCCATTTCTCGCTGGGTATTACTAAAGGAGTCACTTTGTTGCATTATTTAACAGCATTACACTTCTTTAACTGTTGTGTTTTGAGATAATGGTATATTATTTATTTTATCTACTATAGCAGGAACACCCACAGTGCACTCAGGGGAGTCACATATTAGCCCATTGTGTGATCCCTGGTCTGGATTAATCTAGGCTCAGAATGTAGGGGTGGGAAGGATGTGGGGAGAAGGTGGCTTTACCCCACCTTTGTATTCCCTCAGTGTTTTGTACCTTGGTGCAAATGAAAGCAGCCTGAGAGCTGCAGTAACTTGTGCCAGCTGGAAACGGCCCCCCCAGGGACAGTTAAACTGAATGGGGATCACTGGAATGCAGCAGCATGCTGGTCACCCTCTGACATGTCCCCTATTCTGTGGGCTTCAGGAAGATGGGGGTGTAGTGCTGTGACCCAAAGTAGCCTGCCCCTTTAAGGGACAGGGGGCCTAGTGACAACCAGCCCTATTCATTTATCAGATCCAGCTAGGAAGGGGTCAAGTGATTCTTATAAAGGGCTGAGAGAGGAGTTTCAGGAGAGAGATGAGCTCCTGAAGTAGGCCCTGAAGCATGGGGGATTGAAGGCAAGGGTATGTCCTCCTTTCATCACTCAGAGAGGCAAGAGGGGAAACCTATGACAGCTGTAGCCCAGGGTGAGCAGGGACACTGCTTTTCTTTGACGTTATGCCTAAGTCTTATAGTCAAAGAGTAAAACTGTGCCTGGAAAAAGAGTTGGGCATGGGAAGGTCAGGAGATATCGGTAGCCTGAACAGGAGAAACTGAGGCAGCAGCTAACCTAAAGGCAAAGCCAGACTGGGTAGGTGACATTGCTACAGGCTGGTATAGCCAACTCTATGCCATCTGGGGATTCTCCAGGCATTATTACAGCCTCTTTGCACCGATGGAATGATGAAAAGGGGTTGTATTGGGAGCAAAGAATCGGGAACATGGAATTCTAAAGTCTGGCCCATTTATGCCCTCCAGCTGTATCTGCAGAGTTAAGACAAAACTGATTAGGAGTAGGTTTTAATTACTGTTAAATTCTAGCCTGCAATTTCTGTTCCTCTGTCAAGGAAGAAGAAATGAATTAATATTATGCTGGTGTGCATTTCTTTTAACTGAAAATGTACACAAAATTATGGTATTCTCTTCTTACCTTAGCTTCTGTCTACTCTGAGCCCATGTCAGATATAACCAATAACTTTTAAGAGCAGTTAAAGTACTCTTCTTGGATCAGAAAAGCTGGGTGGAAATAGCTGGCAATTATGAGGCTTATAGCATCCAGCCCTATGGAGTAAGTACATTTCTAAACACTTTTTACATTGCCCTCATGCCTCATAATTTCATTTTTTTCATAACCACAACCAACTGTCCAAAGCATAAAATTGCTGATGGACATTTTAAATCACACTTTGGGCAGCTGCACATCAGATTGGTGGAAAGTAAATTTTCCAAAGTAAGATGAATTTAATTCCTACTCTGCTAAAAGGAAGGAAACATGTCAGAGACTTTGGGATGGTAGAACCTGATTATATAAACATGGTTGCCTGCAGTAATAGGGGACTGGACTCGATGATTTAAGAGTTCCTTTCCTGCACAGTGGGAGACCTTCCTTCAGCCTGTTAAGTACATGAATAAATGTTTGTCACCCTGTTTGCATGGAGATCAGAAATGACTGACCTTGACTGCACAGGGGTAAAATATTTGCAATATCACCGTTGAGAACCAAATAAAATGGAGGAGAGCTTTGGCATGGAGGACAGTTGGTTTGGGGGAGCTCGTCAAGGAGTGGGAAGATTTGGTGCCAAGAGAGGATTCAGATATTTGCTTTTAGTGGGAAGGTTTGGCAGCAGAGAAGGAAGGAGTTGTTGGGGAAATTTATTACTAGGAGAATGTTTGATAGCTTGTGGATTGGCTTGCAAATCCTCGTTATTGGAGGAGCCCCCTTCTTTCTAGAGTCACTTCATCTTCTTCCTGCCTTTTCAGCCTCCATGTTCCCCAATCAGTCATCATCGCTTGCTTGCCTTTCACCAACAGTATCACCCCTTCATACCATACAAATATAATTTGAGACCAAGATGCTGTGTCTATGCTGGATCTGGACACTGCACTTTTAAGCTTGTAGAGAAGACTTCACTTTGGCTTCAGCTTTAAACCACAATCTGCAAATCTGATATTGGTTCTGAATTTACAGCCATTTCCAAGGGTCTTCCAACCAATCATTCTTGGCCTGCGTCATTCATAATCCCCAGTCCACTTCTCTGACAGCTCTTCAATTGTCCAGGCTGATACTTGGATTACTTCTCATGCCCTCTCTCATCTTCATCTATCTCAGATGCTCTACATCTGGATTTAGGTAACTAACTTGAGGACCCAAATTTTGGCTCATGCTCTTTGTTTGTTTTCTAACTTACTCTGTTGCATCCAAGTTTCTTTCTAAATAGCACTTATGGTATTTCTACACTATAGCTGGAAAGCATAATTTGTAGCTCAAATAGATATATCCATGCTAGCTCTGATCAAGCTAGTGCACTAAAAATAGAGCATAGTCCCAGTGTTGCAAGCAGCAGGAGGGCCTAGCCACCATGAGTACAATCTCATCTGAGACTGTAGGTATGTAATTGGACGGTTAGCTCCACCCACAGCCATGGTTACTCTTCTATTTTTACCATGCTAGCTTGATCAGAGCTAGTGCAGTTATGTCTCCTTAAGGTCAAAATTATAGCTATAGCATAGACATAGTCTAAGACTCTGGGGTGCATACCACACAAGAGACCCAAGATCGTGATCAGAACAGTTTGTTCTTTAGCAAACTTTAAGCAGCTTGTCCCTATTTTATGCAGTTCTATACCAGTACTATCACATTTTGCTGATATATGGAATGCTGTCTTTTTTTGATTTAAAGATAGACAGGTCATGTGGATATCTTTAAATTATGGCTGTCACAGTTTTCAGTGTAGCAGCACCTGTATTACCCCTCCGTGGTCCCTCAAGGGCACCCACTTAATGTTTCTGGCTCCCATCTATCACTTCTCTTGGGCAGAAAGCTGTCTCTCTCTCCCTCTTGACCGGGGTTTTTAATGCTGCATAGCTTCCTGCCTTACACTGTGATATCCCCAGCAAGCCAGTCTGCCCAAAGGCCAGCACCTGTGCATTGCTTTCCCTCTCAGTGCTATGAACAGTGTATTGCCAGAAGTTACAAGTTACCACGCAGCTCTTTCTAAGCAAGCACCTTTATTTTTAAGGTAAAAGCATTACAGAATAAACATATTTAAAAACAATAAAAGTTCCTATACACCTGCTCATAGCTTTTCAGAGATCACCTATCAGACTTATGGGGCCCTAGTAGGTCAAAGTCTTTCCAAACCTTCCACAAGGTTGGAGCTCTTGGACAGAAGCTCCTGTCCATTTTCAGGATCAGAAAGAAGGCCCCGAGTCAGTTTAAACACAGCCTTTGTGTGCCAAAAACCCTGCCTTTGTTATTGGTCTCTGGAAAAAATAGTTTAACCCAGTAAACACAAGCCTCTCTGGGGATGGTGCCTCTCTGGAGGTGTTTACAACCAAAGTGATTCAGCTTAATCAACCCACTGTTCTTGGTTCCTGGAGGAGCTGTGATAACCCTCCCTGGCCCACTGTGATGCATAATATAATATGTTATTGCTTGTGGTTGCAGTATCTGTCAGAATTCATCCATTGGCTCCTTTAGTTTTTCCTTTAGTTCTGAAAACCAAGAGCTTGCTGCTGAATTGTTTGCTTTTCCAGTTGCCTTCTACACACAGCACAACTCTAAATTTAATTGAAGCACTATGATTTACCACAGAGGCTAAAAAGGGTCGAACTTACTTTTGTCACTGTCACTTTTACATTGTTACAAGTAGCTTGGCTTCAAAGACTTAAGGCTGTGTGATAAACTCTAAAAACTCTGGACAGTAACATTGTCTGCATCAAAAATGGAAATGCCTGTGATAAAGAAAAAGAAGGAATTGTTAAGGTTTCATAGTTGCCTATTTGAAATAAATGGGGATATACTAGTGCAGTTGGATATTATGGGGCAATATTGAAGCCATTGGTGTCAGTGGGTTTGGATCAGGCCTTTCTGATGTTTCCTTAAAGCCACTGACTTAAGCCTGTGAGGGATGTTTGTATCCCAATGTACAAAAGAGAAAATCTGTAGTAAACAAAGCATTATCTACCCTCCCCCGGTCTCTGTAAGCAAAGAGCATGATTCTTATTTACAATGAGACCACCTTACACCAGGCTGACACTGTAAAGGGTGGTAGTAAATCATACTGCATCTCATGTTAAGGCCCTTTTTCAGTGCTGCAGCAGTCTAAGGCAGCCTTAGTATAACTGAGAATCAGGCCCAAAGAAATAGCCTATAGAATTGAGGAAAAGAAATATCAGTTTTCAACTTTACTGTACATGTTTTATTGCTGTACACATCTGGCTATGCAGTGTTTTAGTATATGTGGAGGGTTGCTATGTAAATCAGGGAATAGTAGTGACAATAAAATAATGTAAGGAAGTATGTTTGAATTGTTTTGATGGATAAAACATCAGCCTCTTTGCTTGCTGGATTCACAGGACAGGGCAGTGGCAGAGAAGAAAGAAACGCAATATTAAACCCTCTAAGCACATTCACATAGTCTAAACTGAGATCTAAATGCAGACCACAGGCAGCTTTGAAGAGAAACAAAATATCTTTAGTATACTCACAAAACTGTGCTAAATGCCACATCCCAAATGGAACCATAAAAAAGAGGAAATAAAGTACAAGATGAGCTAGGGCTTTGTTGGTTATTTTAATATCTGGACAGAAAAAGGTGAAAGAAGACAGTATTTTATATCAGCTTAAAGGGATACTGTCACATTAAATCAAGCAGGCCCTGAACATCCTCTCTGCAAGCCGCTCATGCCCTGTACATGTGAAAGGGGGAGGTGGAGGAGAGTACTGCTTCTGTGGCACGGGGTTCATTCCTACGGGATGGGGATGGGACCAGGAGCTGTCCACAACATGTTCTGCCTTTGGTTGCCATAACAGATTGTCATGTAGAAATTGGTGAGAAATTGACCCCTGGTTTACGAGATCCCAGCATTAACCCCTGAGCTATGGAGCCCAATGCATAGCTAATAAAGTGTTAAACCCAAGAATGGAACTCAAGCATCTTATTTTCACAATCAGTGCCTAATCCAAAAAGCAGGCACTGGAATCCAACCTGTTCCAAGAGATGTGTGTGTAAATAGCTAAGAGATAAAGTGCCAGTAGATGGCACTCAAGGATATTTAGCATAATCCTGGGGGATTTTTAGGACCAATAAAACTCCTTGTTGTACCCTGAAAATATTTTCCTCTGCGCAGCTATTCAGACCACAAAGTTTATTCCCTACTTCTTTTGTAATGCCGAGTAGCACTCAGGGCAGATTGTCCACCTTACTCACACTGAGTCACTCCTTACTTCACCAGAGTTCTCACTGCGGGCAGTAAGGAGCTAGGTGCTAAGGGTTTTAGAATCCGATCAGATGCTTGGGTTGCAAACACTGCAAGGGGATACTTACATTAAAATATATAAAATATTATGAAAAAATATTTCATTTTGTAAAATCTTTTAAGAACCTACCCCTCTCTCACACATGAAATTAAAATAAATATGAAACACAGCAGAAAAAAAAAGGAGATTAGAAAGGGAAAATTAAATTGAATGTTATTGAATGTCTCCATTCAAATATCTTGCATAAGCAGACATGTCACTTTAATCAGATAAAAATCACCAGGGAATACAGTAATTATTTGTATTACTTCTTGACAGCTATGAAAAGCTAAAATGTTACAGTGCAAATTCTGTCTGAACAGTTTAAACAATTGAAAAATATGATTTAACAGCCCAAATAAACTTGATAAACTCTGGTCCCCAATTGACATGAGGGAAATGTACTTTCATGCTCTCTACATTTATTGAGAATTACCTGCATAGAACCGCCCCCCCCCAAATACATGCCAACAGATTTATTAAAACCTATTAAGACCCCCAGCATCCTGTATAAACCCATTGTGAACAGCAGATTTCATATGCTGTTTTTTCGAGCACAACTAGTTCTACAAGCTTCATTTCTATTAGCCTGTAGTAGGTCTTTGCCTTTCAGACTCTTAAAGAACCATAGCAAACTAGCAAAGGCCAAGAACTTACTTGATGTTTCTTGCCAGAGGCCCACCTTCAGCACTAATTGATGTGATTGGTTTAGATTTCATGAGGCACAATGACATGCTGTTCCAACCAGAAGAGGATGAAAGGCAGGTGTGGGCTTATTGTGATGTGCTAGTATTATCATTAAAATAGCAGCCAATGGAAACAAAGGGCATAAGGAATAAAGCTCCATTTTGGGTCACTGTGACTGGAAGCTAGGCTCTTGAACCCTGAGGAGAGGTATAGAGCTATTCTGCTGACTCACCCAGGGAGTCAGACTGGGCAAGTCATTTTAGCCGTTACTCAGGAATATAAAAGACTGAATAAAGAAAAGGAGGACTTGTGGCACCTTAGAGACTAACCAATTTATTTGAGCATAAGCTTTCGTGAGCTACAGGTCACTTCATCGGATGCATACTGTGGAAAGTGTAGAAGATCTTATCATATACACACAAAAAAAAGCATGAAAAAAGCTTACGCTCAAATAAATTGGTTCGTCTCTAAGGTGCCACAAGTACTCCTTTTCTTTTTGCGAATACAGACTAACACGGCTGTTACTCTGAAACCTGTCAAAAGACTGAATGAATCTCTGAGGAAGGGAGAGTTAGAGAAAGGGATTTACCAATGTCCATCTGAGGAAAGTCCTGGGGACTAGCTAGCTCAGGAATCAGCTTGGATTAAGCTGTGGTAGGTTTGTTTTTTGTTTGTTTGTTTTGTTTTTAAGTTTTTAAGCACTGTCCTTCCTCGGAGCTTTGTTACTTCAGTGAAGAATTAAGGTAAATCCTGGAAAGCGGGAGTGAATTTGGGGGCAACACCTTCTCATGCATGCTGTGTTGGGGGAAGAATGGTATGGAGAATAGCACCATTAACAATCATTATTAGTCCTCATGGCTCTGTTTATGGGGTTAAGATTTCAATAAATCACAATCTTGTAAATTACAATTAAGTAATTATAATAACACATTGTGTGGGGAAAATTGCTGAAACATTATTTGCTGATGGCAAATGATGAGATTCCATCAAATGCATTGTAGGTTAGGTCTGATTTAGTCCCCAGAGTTCAGGTAGCTAACCACAGTTTGTAAAGGTTTTCTCTTCCTTCTCCTTCCTGGCATTTTCTATATATCTCCTCCCCCCCGCCCCCCCACACACACACTCTGTCTTTGAAACCAATAAGTTGCATCTCTCTTCCCCAGCATTGCCATTCTGAAGAATTAAAAAATATTGAGCCAGGCCCCCACTACCAGGAGATTGGCGTCAAAGTCATGAGATTTAAAAAGAAAATAGGGTTTCTTTATTTCCCTGTTTATGGGATTAAGGTTTCAATAAATCAAAATAGTATAAATTACAGTTAAGTAATTATAACACTACACTGTGAGGGCTGTTAATTTGATCCCCATCATTCACATTTGGTCCAGCTTTACACTATCTTAAACAAGGCAACCTTCTTTAAGGAATATATTTTTGTCTTGCCACTGAAGTAATTTTCAGCACAATGGTCAGTATAACACAGGGTCATCTGAATCAGAGCTCAGAACCTCAGAGCTCAAAGACTCAAGTGATACAGGACAAATCCCAGTTTATTAGCAACAAAAGAAAGAAATAGAAGGGGGGAAAAATCAGGCTAAAACTTCAGAGCAGGGAATACCTTAAACACTGGGCTATCGACTATTCTGGAGTGGGTCACGCTCTCTCATGTTTTTTCATGAAGCAATTTTAGATATCTCATTTTCATTCCATTGTGGAATGATAAAACCTTTGAGGTTTTGAAATTTATTGGAAAATGGCTTTCTTGGTATGGACATATTATTAGGATGGAAAATCAACAAATTATGAAGTGTGTTTACCAACGAATTCTGCTATGCAACTGGTGATCACGTGGTTCTTAAAAGCTTCGGCAGCACGACAAGACCTCCATAGACAGACGTACACTGAATATCCAGCCAGACCACCTTCGGGACCTAGCTAGAGTTCAATCTGGGCGGCACTCATGGGATTTGCCATGATGATGATAATGAAGAATCAAAACTGGGCCAGATCAGAATTATTTCAAAAGACTCTGGTACCTCCTGCTTCCAGTTGGATTCAAAATACCTCAAAGCCTTTCTTTTGTGATTGGTCAGCATTTCTAGTCACAGCTGGACCCAAGATGCACAGGGGCTTGTGAAAATGAAGGGGAAAGGGAAACAAAAAAAAAAGGATGGAAGTTTTTCAAATATCACAGTATCTTCTGGGTATGGGCGGTTGAGGCTAGTGTGGGGGGATTCCTATTTTATCCAAGCTGTCTTGCCCGTCTGTTGTTTTTATAGGATTTTTTTTTCTATTTTTCTACCACATTGAAATATCTCTGTAAGGTCCTGACCTTGCAATCAGATTTGCTAATGCAGACCCCTTCCTTTCTGCAGAGTGTCTTGAGCTCTACACAAAAATAGAGGTTCTCGCTAACTGATCTGATGGGTCTAATTGTGGGAAACTGATTTTCTTTTCTTTTGTCAAATGTTATTTTTAACTTCCTGATGTCACTCAAACATACCGGGCCAAATTCTGCTCCCAGTTACACCAATGTAACCCCACTGAACACTGCCTACTGGAGGTTTTATTCTTAGCACTTCACCATTTTGGGTCCCTCATTCAGACATACTTTCCCATCTCATCCCCCTTTGTTTTAGTTCTGTCTTTCTCCGGCATTGTATGTATTTCCTGTAAGAATTCCAGTATGTTTGCTCCCTCTAATGATTTGCTTTTTGCCTTTGAACAACTTCTTCCTCATGTTGATTTCCTGAAGTACTTATCATTTATTGATGGCTAGTTAATTATAACCGGGCAATAGATCTTGTTAAACTCCCTGAAACAGCAGCAGTTGCTGACATTTTGTGTCCCTTGGCACCAATGATCTTTCACGGTCACAGATATTTTTTCAGACAGGTAATACATGAATCTGCATTTAATGAAATGCAATGAGTCAAGGATTTTTATTCCTCTCTGCTTACATCTCTGTGCATCAGCCAAAAGTCCTGATCCCTTTCTGTCCTTGCCTTTGTTTAACAAATGATTGATTTCCTGTATCCACTCTTTTCTATAGGCAAGATATTTTGCCATACCATCAAATTACATCTGAGTTTTTTAGTGTGGTTTCCACTACTCATCAAAATTATCCATTGCCCCTCCCTGGAGGCCTACACATGAAACATCTCTGGTTCTTCCACTTTTCATGATGTATTATTAGCATATCGCCCTTATTCCTGCTCTCCATAGGTACACACACTCTCACAGGGTCAAATCCTGGATGCTGCTCAGAGCCCCAGTAAATAGGATGACCGCAGGTACTGGGGGTAGAAGGAATTCTTCCCTGCCCAGCCTGTAAAACAGTAGCAGAGCCACTCTGACATTACTGCTGTAGCCCTACAGCAGTTGGCCTTTTCTTACCAGTCCTGGACACCCTCTTCTCCACGTGGGTTTTTGCCAGAATATCCACAATGACACAAATCTACCTACACTTCTTCCCTGCCTGACACCGCCCCAAAGCTTTGAGTGGCCACTAGCCCCCATGAAGCACACCACAACTCTGTGACACCCAGCTCCCAACATGCTGCTTCTCCTCTCCTCCCAACAATGTGGCCATTCCACTCAAAGCTTTCTGTAAAGCCACAGAGAACGAAGCAAGATTTGCCACCTGGTAAAGACACGTGCACATACGCGTGTACCATAAGCCAGGAATTTGTCATCATGTATGTTGTTGGATCAGTTATCTCTCTCCTTTGACAAAGTATCTCATTCTCCCATCAAAGTGATTTTGAGCTTTTTGCCTAGATTCCATTCTAAATTCTAAAGACAGGAGCATCCACCAGAGCTGCACGCTTAAAATTATCATTGGTGTAAAATGAACATGGGCAATTTATGGCTCATATTGTGAGGATGGGGAACAATGCAGAAATGTTGACACTGACATCAGACATTTTGTAAAAGCTTGTTGAAATTCTGCTGGAATGCAACATATACTGTATTAGATGGAAGAACTGATCAAACCAAATATGAGGTCATTAGGACAAATGGTGTACTTTGATATCAGATGGGGCAGTCATTGTGGTTTGAAACAAGGTTAAAGTTCCCTGAGAGAATGCAGCAATATTAGGCATAGAACATTACAACCACTTTAACAATTAGTAATTGAACCAGCAGTGCACATGCTATATATCGAACTCACTCTTTCTTGCGCCTTTCCTCATTAAACTTGGGACACAGGACATTTTTAGAGAGGAAAAAAATGTCCTTTGATATTGCAGCCTTGTTCCCTCCTAATGTGAGGGTGAGTTTCAATTGAAGGAAATGTATGTATTGTTTTACACTGTTGATCCCAGACACATTCTATTGATGAAAGTAAGGAGAGCAAAACTTAGAATTTCGTGAATGGGGAAAGCCTGGTTAATCCTGAGAAGGATGTGTTCAGACTTCTAACCTTTACATTTTGTGTATGTTCGATTCTGTCTCTTGTTCTTGTGTTAAGCCTGTCATAACAAGATAGTGTAAATTAGGGCGGTCAATGAATTCCAGATAACTCACCCGATTAACTCAAAAAAATTAATCATGATTAAAACAATTAAGCATGATTAATCGCAGTTTTAATTGCACTGTTATACAATAGAATACCAATTGAAATTTTTTAAATATTTTGGATGTTTTTCTACATTTTCATATATATTGTATTCTGTGTTGTAATTGAAATCAAAGTGTATATTATTTTTGATTACAAATATTTGCACTGTAAAATGATAAACAAAATAAATAGTATTTTTCAATTTACCTCATACAAGTACTCGAGTGCAATCTCTTTGTCATGAAAGTGCAACTTACAAATGTAGATTTTTTTTTGTTACCTAAGTACACTCAAAAACAAACCAATGTAACACTTCAGAGCTTACAAGTCCACTCAGTCCTACTTCTTGTTCAGCCAATTGCTAAGACAAAGAAGTTTGTTTACATTTACAGGGGATAATGCTGCCCTCTTCTTATTTACAATGTCACCAGAAAGTGAGAACAGGCATTTGCATGGCACTTTTGTAGCTAGCATTGCAAGGTATTTACGTGCCAGATAGGCTAAACATTCGTAAGCCCCTTCATGCTTTGGCCACCATTTCAGAGGACATGCTTCCATGCTGATGACGCTCATTAAAAAAGTCATGTGTTAATTAAATTTGTGACTGAACTTCTTTGGGGAGATTGTATGTCCTCAGCTCGGTTTTACCCGCATTGTGCCATATATTTCATGTTATAGCAGTTTCGGATGATGACCCAGCACATGTTCATTTTAAGAACACTTTCACTGCAGATTTGGCACAACACAAAGAAGGGACCAATGTGAGAATTCTAAAGATATTTACAGCACTTGACCCAAGATTTAAGAAACTGAAAAGCCTTCCAAAATCTGAGAGGGATGAAGGGTGGAGCATGCTTTCAGAAGTCTTAAAAGAGCAACACTCTGATGCGGAAACTACACAACCTAAACCACCAAAAAAGAAAATTAACCTTCTGCTTGTGGCATCTGACTCAGGTAATGAAAATGAACATGCGTCGGTCTGCACTGCTTTGGATTGTTATCGAGCAGAACCCGTCATCAGCATGGAAACATGTCCCCTGGAGTGGTGGTTGAACCGTGAAGGGACATATGAATCTTTAGCGCATCTGGCAGGTAAATATCTTGTGACTCCAGTTACAACAGTGCCATGAAAATGCCTGTTCTCACTGTCAGGTGACATTGTAAATAAGAAGCAGGCAGCATTATCTCCTGCAAATGTAAACAAATGTGTTTGAGCGATTGGCTGAACAAGAAGTAGGACTGAGTGGACTTGCAGGCTCTAAAGTTGTACATTGTTTTATTTTTGAATGCAGTTTTTTGTACATAATTCTAAATGTGTAAGTTCAGCTTTCTTGATAAATAGATTGCACTACAGTACTTGTATTAGGTGAATTGAAAAATACTATTTTTGTTTTTTTTACAGTGCAAATACTTGTAATCAAAAATAAATATAAAGTGAGCATTGTAAACTTTGTATTCTGTGTTGTAATTGAAATCAATATATTTGAAAATTTAGAAAACATCCAAAAATATTTAAATAAATGGTATTCTATTCTTGTTTAACAGTGAGATTAATCAAGATTAATTTTTTTTAATCGTGCGATTAATTGCAATTAATTTTTTTAATCGCTTGACAGCCCGAGTGTAAATGTTAACTTGATGGAAACAAAAAGGTTAAACTCTCTTTATTTGGTTTTCCACTGCCCTGCACCTTGGGTAATCATCTACACCTGGGCCAAGTGGGTGGGGAATGCTACCAGATCAGAATTTGGAACAGGCATAAATGCAGGGCAGGACAACACAGTCAGGTTCCCTATATAGTGCATTTTGTGTTTTCCTTCGTAACATAGAGCTCCAACCTCCTCTCACTGAGCTTAGAGGGAGTTTTCCCATATACAGCAATTGGATCAAAACCAGGCCATTTATCTGTTTGTATTGGAGATGAGTATAAAGCAAATAAAATGGATTTAAAGATTGTATACACTTTATTTGCTTTACACTCATCCATAACTTTTGAACTTTGGGGAGGCTTGGGTCCGAATGCTAATATCACAGCTTGCACCTATCTTGTAATGAGCTGAACCAACGCTCTGGAACTCAATCCACCCAAACTTGGAGAATTTTGGATCCAGAACCAACTGGTGAAGCTCAGATTCATCTGCAGTATTGACATTACTTCTTTATGGCATTTGTTTCTTTCCCCGCTTTCATTTTTAAGTCTTTCCTGCTGTGATGCTGGGTTTTATAGACTAGAGGTTGTTAAGGAGAAACCTGGTTTATGCAATTTAAGCCTATACTCTCCGCTTCAATCCTCTGCATTGACCCACACGTCCTAGCCATGGTTAAATCCTGCTGGTTCCTCCTGTACATCTCCAAGATCTGACTTGTCCTCTCTTCCCACCCTGCCAAAGCTCTAGTCCAAGCCCTGACCGTCCCTCATCTTGACTCCTCCAACCTCCTCTTTGGCTTTTATAGCTGCAACCCAGCTACAATCAAATCAATTTAAAATGCTGCTGCTAAGGTCATCTTCCTGACTTGTTGCTCTTTATGTGGCCCCCCTGCTCTTCGAGTCAGTCCATTGTCTTCCCATCTTCTAAGGCATCAAACACCAAACTTCTTGTCCTAACCTTCAAAGCCCTCTGCAATTTATTTTCGGCAAGCGTATCCATCCTCTTATCGACCCCCTCCATCAATCCACCAGCATTAGCCTTGATCTCTTGCTTGCCTACTCTTGTCATGTGTACCTTCACATTTGTCTCATGCCCCTCCTTATGGACGGGAAAAATGCATCAAAATCCATAAGTCACCTCCTTTAGTCCCACCTAAAAACTTACCTGACATAATGCATACAGAAAACTGCCATCGCATAACTGCTAGACAGGTGCTGAGTTCTGATTATGGCTATTGACTGACTACAAATTGTACACAGAGAATCTGTGCTGAGACATCCTGTTAGTTTTGTTACCTCATCTTCTCCCTCCCACCCACTTGTTTGTTTTACCCATCTGTGATGTTTTGTCATTTATAGTGTGAGTCGTTCATGCTCTACACTGGCCTCCCACAGAATTTCAAGTTCAAGGTCTCAGTCCTGTTCTTCAAGGCACTCCATGGCCTGGGCCCAGCATATCTAAAAGATTGACTGAAGCTCTGGGATGAAGACTGGGGTCGAATAGTATAGAATACTCAGCTGAGCACCACATTCTTCTTCTTGGCCCTGTTTGGGTTTGTGAATCTGGCCATGGAAGATGGGAGAGGAGGCTACTTATCTGATACTCTCTTCTGTGAACATAAGGGCATGGAGGCTACCCCCTATTCACTGACCAGAATAGCTGAGTGAACTAAAAGGGAATGAGCTGTTTTGTGAAAAGAGATAAAATAACGTATTCCTGCCCTTCCCCACCCCAAAAGAAGGGCTAGCAAGGGAAGAATTGTGACTGACTGTGACACTAGACTGGCAGGGGTTAACTCCATACTGTGGGATGAGGAAGTGGCACCCCTGGATCCCTACTGGGAATGCTCCAAGTGCAGCAATAGTATAAAAGGGAGCAACTCAGCTCAGTCTGGGCTGACAGCCAAAGGGGAAGGATGCTCACTGCAGGCTCCAGCCCACAAAGCGCCCAAGGCTCTGACAGCAGGAGTCAGGAACATCAAGACCCAGATACCCACAGACGTCTGGAAGAGCCCAGGGTCACTGGGGACCACCCACATCAACAACCCTAGAGACACCCGGACCACGACCACAAGGGAAATAGTAAGAAGTAGCCCGGGGGGTGGACGGACTACCATTGTCCTGAGTATCGTCGGTGTGTTTCAGTGAGATTCCCCATTGACTCAGTGGTGGAAACCCTCACCACTGACAAGGCCCTGGGCTGGGACCCTGTGGAGCAGGGTGGGCCCGGGTCCCCGTACCCCGGCCGCCACCAACCCCTAGGTGGTGACCCGTGGTCCTGACTCTGGCTACTAGGCCTTACCACCCTGTGGACAAGGGCAACTTTATTGACTCTGGCCACTATGCCTTATAACTCTGCAACCTAGAACAGAGCAGCAAACCCGGTCATGGACCAGGAACACCCCCTTGGACACAAGAAGGATGGGGCGCCCCTGATCCCCCGCCCCATTACACTGATATACAATTCAGGAGCTGGTCTGCTTCTGGGACAGTGCAGCAAGCAATGTGCCACCCTTTACACAGGGCAGACTGCAAAGCTGTTATCTGAGCCACAGGGACACTAATTTACTTCCACATCTCTAAATCTGTGCAACAACAAATTTAACATTTTATCCCACAGACTAAATATAAACTAATGTCGCTAATCAGCAAAGAGAGACAAAAACATTTCATGCCCAAACTCCACATGGGGGAAAGGAGGGGAATAGCTGTTCGAAAGGTTTTTCATTAATTCTAGTACCATAACATTGTACAGGTTAAGCATCAGCTCCATAAACCAAAGATTAATCTCACAGTAGAAGGAAGAGAGCCCTTAAAGATAAGAGTACTTATGGAGAATAGTTATAGAGCTTTTGAAGGGAAGAATTTCCTATGTTCCTTGCTGTAATAAACAACAACGAGCCCATAATGCTAGCAGAGAGGATTTCCCTCATCATGTGTTTAGTAATCAGGTTTCAGAGTAACAGCCGTGTTAGTCTGTATTCGCAAAAAGAAAAGGAGTACTTGTGGCACCTTAGAGACTAACCAATTTATTTGAGCATAAGCTTTCGTGAGCTACAGCTCACTTCATCGGATGCATACTGTGGAAAGTGTAGAAGATCTTTTTATACACACAAAGCATGAAAAAATACCTCCCCCCACCCCACTCTCCTGCTGGTAATAGCTTATCTAAAGTGATCACTCTCCTTACAATGTGTATGATAATCAAGTTGGGCCATTTCCAGCACAAATCCAGGTTTTCTCACCCCCCCACCCACACACACACACACACACACACAAACCCACTCTCCTGCTGGTAATAGCTTATCTAAAATGACCACTCTCCTTACAATGTGTATGATAATCAAGGTGGACCATTTCCAGCACAAATCCAGGGTTTAACAAGAACGTCTGAGGGGGGGAGCGGGGGGGGGGGCATAGGAAAAAACAAGGGGAAATAGGTTACCTTGCATAATGACTTAGCCACTCCCAGTCTCTATTCAAGCCTAAGTTAATTGTATCCAATTTGCAAATGAATTCCAATTCAACAGTTTCTCGCTGGAGTCTGGATTTGAAGTTTTTTTGTTGTAATATCGCAACTTTCATGTCTGTAATTGCGTGACCAGAGAGATTGAAGTGTTCTCCGACTGGTTTATGAATGTTATAATTCTTGACATCTGATTTGTGTCCATTTATTCTTTTACGTAGAGACTGTCCAGTTTGACCAATGTACATGGCAGAGGGGCATTGCTGGCACATGATGGCATATATCACATTGGTGGATGTGCAGGTGAACGAGCCTCTGATAGTGTGGCTGATGTTATTAGGCCCTGTGAAGGCCAGTCCTTGCCTACAGACAGCCCCCCAACCTGAAGAAAATACTCACGAGCAACCACATACCACACAACAGAACCACTAACCCAGGAACCTATCCTTGCAACAAAGCCCGTTGCCAGCTGTGCCCACATATCTATTCAGGGGACACCATCACAGGGCCTAATAACATCAGCCACACTATCAGAGGCTCGTTCACCTGCACATCCACCAATGTGATATATGCCATCATGTGCCAGCAATGCCCCTCTGCCATGTACATTGGTCAAACTGGACAGTCTCTACGTAAAAGAATAAATGGACACAAATCAGACGTCAAGAATTATAACATTCATAAACCAGTAGGAGAACACTTCAATCTCTCTGGTCACGCGATTACAGACATGAAAGTTGCGATATTACAACAAAAAAACTTCAAATCCAGACTCCAGCGAGAAACTGTTGAATTGGAATTCATTTGCAAATTGGATACAATTAACTTAGGTTACCTTGCATAATGACTTAGCCACTTCCAGTCTCTATTCAAGCCTATTTCCCCTTGTTTTTTCCTACCCCCTCCCCCCCTCCTCAGACATTCTTGTTAAACCCTGGATTTGTGCTGGAAATGGCCCACCTTGATTATCATACACATTGTAAGGAGAGTGGTCATTTTAGATAAGCTATTACCAGCAGGAGAGTGGGGTGGGGGGAGGTATTTTTTCATGCTTTGTGTGTATAAAAAGATCTTCTACACTTTCCACAGTATGCATCCGATGAAGTGAGCTGTAGCTCACGAAAGCTTATGCTCAAATAAATTGGTTAGTCTCTAAGGTGCCACAAGTACTCCTTTTCTTTTTAGTAATCAGGGTACATCATGCATTATTTATGGTCAAAAGATAACTGGACAAAACTAAACTCTTGGTTCTATTGGAAATTCTGCCAGACATCAAAGAACAGGGTTTCATCAATAAAACAAAAGGAGAAATAGCTGCAGAGACATATACCAACTGAATACATAAAAATGTACATACACTTACCTCTGGAATCCATACTAAATCCCACTTGGACAGCTTGTAATTCATCTAATTTGGGAAATGAATCATACAGAGTAGACTCATACAGAGAGTATGATATTTCCAAAGTTACAATATGTTCACAAGAGCTGTTTCTTGTAAGAAGCAAGGAGCCAGATTATGTAGTTCAATGGAGCCGTGTTCGTGTCATGCTGCCACTAGGATCTGATGTAACAGCCCCATGGGAGGGTCCCCACCATGAAAGGGTGATCCTCTGGTGACAGAGAGCCCATATTGGATTTCTTATGTCCCTTCCTATTGCAACTGTAGCAGGGAGAGGAGGGAATGGGTGAGAGGAAAGGGGTATGGCCACATGCCTCTGTGATGTTCCAATGCCCACTGCATTTTGAGCCTTGCAGGAGAACATGTCTTGCACTGTGACACAACAACAAAGTGAGTTTACACACACACACACACACACACACACACACACACACACACACACACTCTCTCTGTCAGGGGCTCTGGTCCTTATCCAACTAACGAGTTAAGAATGTGCTTAAATGCTACACTGAACGCTCAGATGCCAGAGTTTTTATTCACATTTAAAACTTTAATTGCTTACAGTCTTCTAGATGTAAAACTTTAAGCTCTGAAAATATTACACTCTATAAACCAGCCTCCCTTTTTCCTCCTCCCAATACTCTCATGTCACAGCCAGGTTTAACACATGCCCAGACACACCTCATGTGTCCTCACTTATGTCTGAAAAAGGGGAGTCCCATTTTGGTGGCCCTCATACAATGTATTGGCACAGGGGTCCCCTATGAATGGGCAATCATAAAAATCCAAATCCCATTTCCAATACACTCTCACGTAAACATCTATCAATCTCAGGGGTTTCCTATTCACGCAATATCCAAGCATCTTTAATGGCCGACTGATGATAATGAAATCACCAGTGAAGTTCAGAGAGTCTCCATCGCTGCTTCTTGGGCACACACATAGTAACTGAGAATCGGGGCCATTCCAGAATAAACTCAATCTAATCAAAATGTGGAAGTGCGACACTTCACAACACTGCAGACATTTCAAAATTAATCCTTTCCTAGCTGTCACAAAGACTGCATTGGAGTTCCACTTTCACTTCCCAGAAATATGTTATGTGAATCTATATTTACATGAATATTTATTCATTTTTCATAATCAGGCCTGATATACTTGGCTTTCCCTTGCTTTTCTGCTGAGTGGACCACTCACAGTAACAAAACGTGGTATTTTAGAAATAGCAGCAGATCGTTAAATGAAAGTAAATTTTGCTTTTGTGAGTTTTGCACAAAATTTTGCATATATCCAGTTTTTGCCTTAAATGATTGTGTCATGGCAAATTGGACATTTTGCACACCGCCTTTTCACTTCCTCTTCATCAATCCTGAGGAATCAGTATTGTATCTGAGGGGCAATGAAAGACATATGGGTGATTTGTACAACAAACCATTAGCATGACAGGATAAACTGATGCATGTAATTCATTGCCCATATTTTTTAATTCTCCCCCTTTATCATACCTTCTGCTACAGAATAAGCCCAGTGTCAATAATAAATCAGATCAAATAACATTCTTCAACCATGAAAACGAGAATGGACCCCCATGTGCCACAATATACTAGGGATGATTTAGGTATAATGAAATCAGCCTTTTATATTGATGCAGGGATAATGGATAAGATAACCAACTAGAGATCCCTTCTGAACAAACTGAGCCTCAGCTTTATGCACCAAGTTTGAGGACTCCGGTCTTGAACTATTAAAGGATGATTCACTCTACAATTTAAAATTGGCTTCTTTACATGAGAAAAAGCTCAGTCTCTGAAATTTCCATCTTCAGCCCAAAAATTGCCCTTTCCAAATGTATACAGCACAGTGTAGAAAGTTATTAACATAATTGAAAACCAACTTGCAGATGAAAAACCAAGATCCTGACCATTCGTAGTCATTAAAGAACCCACAGCACAGGTTTGTACAGTTCCAGTTCCTGTAATTATATTCTACCTACCTAAACTCCCTCTGGGGTTTCAAATTAAAACAGTATACTAAATCTCATCTACATTTCTGTAGGGTGTTGCTGTGTGTTATTAAATGCCACCTCAGAGGTGATTATGTTTCAGTGATGGATGAAGTATTATAATAATCCCCACTGCCCACAAAATCCAAGGTGAAAATATCCTAGTTCCTGCTTTCTTTTCACCGTCTGGATTCCAGAGTGACCTGAAATTTCTTAATTTGGACAAGCTTTCCAAATCCAATCCCACTGACTTTCTCTTCCATTTCCTGTTCAGCCTTTTACAATCTTCACCCCAGGCTTTTGAACTTTTATTATTTATTGCATTATACATTAATCATTAGGAAAATCTTCCTAATGGTCAGAGTGGTTAAACACGGGAATGAATGGCCTACGGAGGTTGTGAAATCTCCATCGTTGGAGATTTTTAAGAGCAGATGAGACAAACACCTGTCAGGGATGGTCTAGATAATACTTAGTCCTGCCTGAGGGGAACTGGACTAGAGGACATGTCAAGGTCCCTTCCAGTCCTACATGTCTATGATTCTATGCAGACCTTTTCACAAGCCTCAAAGTGCTTTATAGAATGACCAGCTCTACATATGTAGAGATCACTTCATCTCCCCATCAGAAAGCGGTCACCTCTGAGGTGGGATACAACAGCCCCTGTAGGCCTAACTGAAAGCCCCTTGAAGCTAATGGAAAGACTCCTGTTTATTTTGATGGGCCTTGGATCAGGACCTATAACAGTGCTAGCAATACTACAGCACAGGACAGTGACAGGGGACAAAGAAGAAAATGTCCTTCAGCAGGTAAACTTGTTGGAAGAATACAGTTACTGCTGTGACATTAGCTCACATTGATTTATACTATACGGTACCTTTAAGATGACTCCGAAAGTAGCTTGTTGGCATAAAGACCATAAAAAGGGAACTGAAGATACACAATATAACTAGCATAACCCTCTCTCATTCAAACCATTTACCACAGCTCTAGCCATTAGTTCTGGGGCAAATACAAAGGAAAAGAAAAGTGAACAAAAAAGTAACAATTAGACAAACTGTTTGTCAGATACTCTGGGCCAGATCCTCAGCTAATATAACACCAGCTAAGAATCTGGCCCTCCAACTCTGAAAAGTTCCAGGATTATTCATTCTAATACAATCCAGTAGAGACAGCCAGCCCAGAGAAGGGTGCATCAAACTTCTTCCAAGTAACAAGAGAATTTCATAATGTGTCTAAATCTACAAGCCTGGTTCCTTTATCAAGAGAAAAAATAATTCCTGAGATCCTGCAATGAGTTGCACACAGGCAGACTTCTGCACCCACACAAAACCTCACTGACTTCATTAGGCCCCTGTGGGGGACAGGGCTCTGTAGTCAAAGATCTGTATGGCAGGATCAGGACTTCATAGGTCAATGTAAAAGACTGAAGTTCGTTCTGTGAAGCTTTGGACCAATACACATGCTTTAAAAAGTCTCTAGTTGCCTACAAAGCTCAGACACAATGGTGACGGGCCCCTTATAATTATTATTATTTGTAGTATCATAGCACCTAGGAGCACTAGTCATGAACTAGGATCCCATTGTGTGAGGAGCTGTACAAACACAGAACAAAAAGACGGACCCTGACCCAAAGACTTTACAATTTAAGCATAAGACAAGAGTCAGCAACTAGATACAAACAAAGGGGGTCCAGGGAAATGATGAGACAAGATTGTTATCATGATAAGCTGTGGTCTCAGCAGCCTAACTGGCATCAAGGTTGGCCTAGTGAAGTGAAAGTCATATCTCTGCAAAGTGAGAGACTTGAGAAGGAAATCCCCAATTTTTATATATCTGTCTTAGGTGCATATATAGCCCCCATTATTGTAGTGTCTGAGCACTTCAAAATCATCAATCTATTTATCCTGCCATCAGGGAGGAGAGATAATACTTTCCCATTATCCCCATTTTACAGATGGGGAACAGAGGGACTAAGGGTATGTCTACACTACGAAATTAGGTCGATTTTATAGAAGTCGATCTTTAGAAATTGATTTTATACAGTTGATTGTGTATGTCCCCACTAAGCGCATTAAGTCGGCAGAGTGCGTCCTCAATACCGTGGCTAGCATCTCCGCTGCCCATTGGAATTCTGGGTTAAGCTCCCAATGCCTGATGGGGCAAAAACATTGTCGCAGGTGGTTTTGGGTACATGTAGTCAGTCTCCCCGCTCTCTCTCCCCCCGTGAAAGCAACTGCAGACAATCATTTCACGCCTTTTTTCCTGGGTTACCCATGCAGACGCCATAGCACGGCAAGCATGGAGCCCGCTCAGCTCACCGCTGCTGTTGTGAGCATTGTAAACACCTCACACATTATTCTGCAGTATGTACAGAACCTGGCTAAGAGATGCCAGCACGAGGACAATTGTGAGGAGGACATGGACACACATGTTCCTGAAAGCACGGGCTGTGGCAACTAGGACATCATGGCGGCAGTGGGGCTGGTTGATATAGTGGAACGCCAATTTTGGGCCAGGCAAACAAGCACAGACTGGTGGGACCGCATAGTGTTGCAGGTATGGGATGACTGACAGTGGCTGCGAAACTTTCGCATGCGTAAGGCCACTTTCCTTGAACTTTGTGAGTTTAGCCCATGATCATCCTAGTGGCCATGCTGGGGTGAACAGGACCAAAGACCATTTGGGGAGGTCATTCCACTGGGAGGGAATGGGCAAGGATGTTTCTACCTATGTCCGGTCTTGTGAGGTATGCCAAAGAGTGGGAAAACCCCAAGACCAGGTCAAAGGTCCTCTCCAGCCACTCCCCATCATTGAAGTTCCATTTCAGCGAGTTGCTGTGGATATTCTGGGTCCTTTTCCGAAAAAGACACCCAGAGGAAAGCAGTACATACTGACTTTCATGGATTTTGCCACCCGATGGCCGGAAGCAGTGCTCTAAGCAACACCAGGGCTAAAAGTGTGTGCTAGGCACTAGCAGACATTTTTGCCAGGGTAGTTTGGCCCTCCGACATCCTCACAGATGCAGGAACTAATTTCCTGGCAGGAACTATGGAAAGCCTTTGGGAAGCTCATGGGGTGAATCACTTGGTTGCCACCCCTTACCATCGTAAAACAAACGGCCTGGTGGAGAAATGTAATGGGACTTTGGGGGCCATGATACATAAATTCGTAAATGAGCACTCCAGTGATTGGGACCTAGTGTTCCAGCAGTTGCTCTTTGCCTACAGAGCTGTACCATATCCCAGTTTAGGGTTTTCACCATTTGAACTTGTATATGGCCGTGAGGTTAAGGGGCCATTACAGTTGGTGAAACAGCAATGGGAGGGGTTTACACCTTCTCCAGGAACTAACATTCTGGACTTTGTAACCAACCTACAAAACACCCTCCGAACCTCTTTAGCCCTTGCTAAAGAAAACCTACAGGATGCTCAAAAAGAGCAAAGAGCCTGGTATGATAAACATGCCAGAAAGCGTTCCTCCAAAGTAGGGGACCAGGTCATGGTCTTAAAGGCACTCCAGGCCCATAAAATGGAAGCATCGTGGGAAGGGCCATTCATGGTACAGGAGCGCCTGGGAGCTGTTAATTATCTCATAGCATTCCCCACCTCCAACCGAAAGCCTAAGGTATACCATATTAATTCTCTAAAGCCCTTTTATTCCAGAAAATTAAAGGTTTGTCAGCCTATAGCCCAGGGAGGAGATGATGCTGAGTGGCCTGAAGGTGTCTACTATGAAGGGAAAAGTGCTGGTGGCGTGGAAGAGATGAACCTCTCCATGACCCTTGGGCGTATGCAGCGACAGCAGATCCAGGAGCTGTGCACTAGCTACGCGCCGATGTTCTCAGCCACCCCAAGACTGACTGAACGGGCATACCACTTCATTGACACAGGTAATGCTCACCCAATTAAAGTCCAACCTTACCGGGTGTCTCCTCAAGCTAAAACTGCTATAGAACGGGAGATCCAGGATATGCTACAGATGGGTGTAATCCGCCCCTCTGGCAGTGCATGGGCATCTCCAGTGGTTCTAGTTCCCAAACCAGATGGGGAGATACGTTTTTGCGTGGACTACCGTAAACTAAATGCTGTAACTTGCCCAGACAACTATCCCATGCCACACACAGATGAACTATTAGAGAAACTGGGACGGGCCCAGTTCATCTCTACCTTGGACTTAACCAAGGGGTACTGGCAGGTACCACTAGATGAATCTGCCAAGGAAAGGTCAGCCTTCACCACACATGTCGGGCTGTATGAAGTTAATGTACTCCCTTTCGGGCTGCGAAATGCACCCACCACCTTCCAAAGACTTGAAGATGGTCTCCTAGCGGGATTAGGAGAATATGCAGTCACCTACCTTGACGATGTGGCCATATTTTTGGATTCCGGGGCAGAACACCTGGAACATCTACAAAAAGTCTTTGAGCACATAAGGGAGGCAGGACTAATGGTTAAGGCTAAGAAGTGTCAAATAGGCCTAAACAGAATGACTTACCTTGGACACCAGGTGGGTCAAGGAACTATCAACCCCCTACAGGCCAAAGTGGATGCTACCCAAAAGTGGCCTGTCCCAAAGTCAAAGAAACAGGTCCAATCCTTCTTAGGCTTGGCCGGATATTACAGGTGATTTGTACCGCAATACAGCCAGATCGCCACCCCACTGACAGACCTAACCAAAAAGAAACAGCCAAATGCCGTTCAGTGGACCGAAGAGTGTCAGAAGGCCTTTAACCAGCTTAAAGTGACACTCATGTCTGACCCTGTGCTAAGGGCCCCAGACTTTGACAAACCGTTCCTAGTAACCACAGATGAATCCGAGCGTGGTGTGGGAGCAGTTTTAATGCAGGAAGGACCAGATCCAGAATTCCACCCTGTAGTGTTTCTCAGCAAGAAGCTGTCTGAGAGGGAAAGCAACTGGTCAGTCAGTGAAAAAGAATGTTACGCCATTGTCTACGCTCTGGAAAAGCTACGCCCATATGTTTGGGGATGGCGTTTCCACCTGCAAACTGACCATGCTGCGCTACAGTGGCTTCATACTGCCACGGGAAATAACAAAAAACTTATTTGGTGGAGTTTAGCTCTCCAACATTTTGATTTCGACATCCAACACATCTCAGGAGCTTCTAACAAAGTGGCTGATACACTCTCCCATGAAAGTTTCCCAGAATCAACTGGTTAAAATTGTCCTTGAGATGTGGAAAATATTGTTAGTCTTTATATACTTGGTAGTATATTTAGAGGTGCATGTTTCTTATTAACTATGTTTTCTCCTAGAGCTCCAGGAAGAAATCACAGCCAGCATTTCACCCTATCTGTGATTTGGGGGGCGTGTCATAAATATAAAGGGAAGGGTAAACACCTTTAAAATCCCTCCTGGCCAGAGGAAAAACCCTTTCACCTGTAAAGGGTTAAGAAGCTAGGATAACCTCGCTGGCACCTGACCAAAATGACCAATGAGGAGACAAGATACTTTCAGAGCTGGAGGGGGGGAGAAACAAAGGCTCTCTCTGTCTGTGTGATGCTTTTGCCGGGAACAGAAAAGGAATGGAGTCTTAGAACTTAGTAAGTAATCTAGCTAGATATGCGTTAGATTCTGTTTTGTTTAAATGGCTGATAAAATAAGCTGTGCTGAATGGAATGTATATTCCTGTTTTTGTGTCTTTTTGTAACTTAAGGTTTTGCCTAGAGGGATTCTCTATGTTTTGAATCTGATTACCCTGTAAGGTATTTACCATCCTGATTTTACAGAGGTGATTCTTTTACTTTTTCTTCAATTAAAATTCTTCTTTTAAGAACCTGATTACTTTTTCATTGTTCTTAAGATCCAAGGGTTTGGGTCTGTGTTCACCTATGCAAATTGGTGAGGATTTTTATCAAGCCTTCCCCAGGAAAGGGGGTATAGGGTTTGGGGAGGATTTGGGGGGGAAAGACATTTCCAAGCGGGCTCTTTCCCTGTTATATATTTGTTAGACGCTTGGTGGTGGCAGCAATAAAGTCCAAGGGCAAAAGGAAAAATAGTTTGTACCTTGGGGAAGTTTTAACCTAAGCTGGTAAAAATAAGCTTAGGAGGTTTTCATGCAGGTCCCCACATCTGTACCCCAGAGTTCAGAGTGGGGAAGGAACCTTGACAGCTATGTTTAAAAAACTGCCCTTTATGTAGCTTCTGACACAGTCAGCAATCAGCTATACACACCAGAGGGCAGCTTTTTCACTGCCAGGATGAAAGTTGGCTTCATGTCAGTCATTCTTGCTGTCAGACTGGCGTCTCAGTGTTAGATTTAGTAGCATTTCTTCTGTTGCTATGGAAAACTGTTGAACCTTAAAAAATGTATTGCATATTCATTAGTGATCACCGCAGTAGATGGGGCCTTAAGGCAAAACACAGATGAAATAATATGCATCTTCCTGTGACATTTGCTGGCTAATGCACTATCCATGAAATTACAAATAAAATCCACCAGGACCAGCTGCTCATTTTATCCACATCCGTCCAATCAGACCAACTATTAAAGTTTATTTCCAGGCTAGTTTCACTTAGTTCACCTGGAGTCTCTACAGAGCAGAGCTCTTCAAATACTCCCAGTTTATTCCACAAATGTTTCCCATCAATCTACAAATAAATAATTTGTGAGTCATTTCTTTTCCTTTGCTTCGCCAGTTCTATAATCAGATTTACCGGCCTTTTCCCCGCTATTCACACCTAGAACAGTGGTTTTCAACCTTTCCAGACTACCTTTCAACCTTCCAGGCGTCTATTTGCCTTACATACACCCAAGTTTCACCTCACTAAAAAACTACCTGCTTACAAAACCAGACATAAAAATACAAAAGTGTCACAGCGCACTGTTACTGAGAAATTGCTTACTGTCTCATTGTTATCATATAATTATAAAATAAATCAATTGGAATATAAATATTGTACTTTTCAGAGTATAGTATATAAAGCAGTATAAACAAGTCGTTGTATGAAATTTGAGTTTCGCTAGTGCTTTTTATGTAGCCTGTTGTAAAACTAGGCAAATATCTAGATGAGTTGATGTACCCCCTGGAGTACATGTACCCCTGGTTGAGAGCCACTGCCCTAGAAGACAGTGGAGAATCCTCTCCAAAATTAATGCAGCCTCAAATTCTATCTATGTTGCCACTGAACTCCTCTCTGCTGTGGAACTCCGCTTTACAGCCCAAGGAGTGCCTGGGACAGCTGCAAGCAGGGGAAGCTGCACAGGAGACATGCTGAGAGAAGAGTTGGGGAGAACCACAGGTATGTAGGACATGGAGACTCTATGCAGACAAACCTCAATTCCGGCACATCTCAGCTCCTGGGGGCTGAACCTTCCTTTCATTCTTGATCGAAACTCCTTCCCTGGAGAATAATCTAGTGAAAACATCTACACTATGCATGTTTTGCCAGACAGGGGAACGATCTGACCTCAGATCAATGATCCACCAGTAGCCTGCCTCCAGCACTGGCCACTAGCTGATGCTTCAGAGGAAAGTAAAAAAGCCTGACCAACTGTCCAATGCTGAGGGAAATTTTATCCAGTCCTGCCTTTATCCCCTGAAACACAAGATTGCATTACCTATTAACTTAGCTTGCATAAATACATTAAAATTGGTACTAGATATTATTGGTCATAATATGTAGCCCTTATCAGTTTTTATACCCTTTTCTTTTCAGATCTCTCTTAAAGAAGACTTTCTACCCATAATGTCATGTTAACTTCTTTTTCGTTTACAGTAGTTCATTATTAACCTTTTTCCCATTGTAGCCCCACACGAGCAAAGTATCCCACACTTTTACTTTGAAATATATAATTTAGTTTCTTTTTTTAATTGAGACCCTATTTATTCTGTGTGTGTGTGTGTGTGTGTGTGTGTGTGTGTGTGTGTGTGTGTGTGTGTGTGTGTGTGTTCCTACATAATGTGAATTTTTGGTATATGTATCACATCCTCTGTCGGCTGGGCTCTCTAACACCTTTTGCTATAGATACCAATTTTGAAATTGCAAGTTAATTATGCAGGAGTCCAGAGAGGGCACTTCTTAAGACTTTTTTGACATTTAAATCCTTCATTCACACAGCATTGATCAATCCTCTAGTAAGCCTGCATAACAGCTGATTGAATGCATATCTCACTACACACCACTAAGGCAATTTTTCCCTAAAATCCAGGGTGTAAAGATCTTTTTGAAACGTGTGTTGGGAAAGAAAATATCCTACATAAATTTTATACGTTTAAGTAAGTTGGCCATTTTGAAGCATTTCAAAAATAAATGTCAAAAGTTCACCTTGTACACTGCATTTCAGGGGTTCATATGTGAGTTATATTATAGTCAAGGTAACTTACAAAAATAGACATTTATAAATGGAAGATCTGAACTTATAGGAATGCATTATAGTAATCCAGTGGTAAGTCACTAGTCAGGTCACTATTCACTAAACAGAGATCATTTTCTAGCACTGATTTTCAGAACTGCTCTTGTTGGAGTCAATGGGTGTTCAACACCCTAAGAGAAGGAAATATTGTATCCTACAGAGTGAAGTCCTGCTGTGTTTTAACCTAACTCAACAGGCCACTAGATGTCACTTGCATTTCACAGAAATAGGAGTATGAGTTCTCTGACTGTAAACAACTCAGTCTGGAAAGAGAAAGCTGAAGTATTTCTCAAGTGTCCGTCTTGACCTCTGCTACTTGGTGCACTGAGCTTCCTTGCCAGGTCTGGGCAATATTTCTTTTTCTTCTTAACAATCCCAAAGGTGTTGCAAATTTGATGAGACATTTTGCAAAAAGCCTCGTTTCCGAAATAAGCATGACAATCTGAGGGAACCATTTGGTGCAGAAGAATATAGACGTATTTTGGAAAGATTACGCTTCCTTTTTGTGAGCGTAGGGCAACTGCTGGACTGTTTCTGTTTTTCTGTTTTGTTTTAAAATATGCTCTTCTTAAATGGCTTGATCTGAAGCCAACTGAAATCGACGAAAGACTCCTATGGACTTCAGTGGCCTTCCCATCAGGCTCCTAAAGAAGACAGGAGGTTTGAAGGTTTCACTTTGTTTTTAAAGTAGCCAAAGTTAGGGGAGAAAAGTTTGTGTCTTACCACAAAAGACATCCACACTAAACATTAAAATGCTCTGAGGTTTTGATAAGGGCCGCCAGGTCAGATTTCTTTCCCTTCATGTTGCTTTCATTGGCACTGCTTTCTTGATGAGAGTCCTAATTGCATTAGGGACTTCACTGACGTTTAGTTTAATTGGTTCATTTTAAATGCTAATTTAAAAAAAAAATACCTGAAAGCCAATCCATATATTTAATCTGTGGCAGGTGCTTGGTTATCACAACCTCTCCCCACCCCCCATTTAACACTTGATCCAAAAAAAGTCTAATTCTATTTGCTCTCTGTCCTGGAGTTGGATCCTTAAAATGGTTTCATTTAGTCAGGTTTTGAATATTTGAATTATTTACTGATAGTATTACATATTGGATGCCTCCGTTTCCTACAGTCTTTCTGGCATTATTAGCCTTCTCTTGTGGCTGCTAGAGCTTTCTCCTTATAGTGGCCTTTCCACTCTGTACATTTCAGCCTCGCCCTGAAACTTTTAAAAACATCTGCATAACATGACATGTAAGTACTGCCATTCACCTGCAGCGCTACTGTCATGCTATCAGCACTTGGGGGGTGCATAGCAGCCATGACACAACAGTGAAAGCATGGTATATTTTAGCCAGTGAAACAAGAAAAAATCTTTATTCTTATGAAAATACCACGGGGTGGGTTTGGGTTTTTTTGGTTTTTTTTAAAGTCTTTAGAGTTAGTATCTGTCATAAATATAAAGGGAAGGGTAAACCCCTTTAAAATCCCTCCTGGCCAGAGGAAAAATCCTCTGACCTGTAAAGGGTTAAGAAGCTAAAGGTAACCTCGCTGGCACCTGACCAAAATGACCAATGAGGAGACAAGATACTTTCAAAAGCTGGGAGGAGGGAGAAAAACAAAGGGTCTGAGTCTGTCGGTATGCTGCTTTTGCCGGGGACAGAACAGGAATGGAGTCTTAGAACTTTTAGTAAGTAATCTAGCTAGGTATGTGTTAGATTATGATTTCTTTAAATGGCTGAGAAAAGAGCTGTGCTGAATAGAATGACTATTCCTGTCTGTGTGTCTTTTTTGTAACTTAAGATTTTGCCTAGAGGGATTCTCTATGTTTTGAATCTAGTTACCCTGTAAGGTATCTACCATCCTGATTTTACAGAGGTGATTCCTTTACTTCTATTAAAAGTCTTCTTGTAAGAAAACTGAATGCTTTTTCATTGTTCTAAGATCCAAGGGTTTGGGTCGGTGGTCACCTATGCAAATTGGTGAGGATTTTTACCAAACCTTCCCCAGGAAGTGGGGTGCAAGGGTTGGGAGGATTTTGGGGGGAAAGACGTGTCCAAACCACATTTCCCAGTAAACCCAGATAGAGTTTGGTGGTGGCAGTGGAAATCCAAACTGTAAAATAATTGTGTACCTTGGGGAAGTTTTAACCTAAGCTGGTAAAAGTAAGCTTAGGAGGTTTTCATGCAGGTCCCCACATCTGTACCCTAGAGTTCAGAGTGGGGAAGGAACCTTGACAGTATCTCTACATAAGAATAAGAAACTATGTACCAGTAACAAATTTTATGGCCCTGAGTCTGCAACTTGTTGCATGCTGACAGACTGCCTGCTCCTTTGACTGCACTGAGATTCTATGTGAGCACCGAGGTCTCCCCACATGGAGTCATTTGCAGGCTCAGAGCTAATTACTGTCCAAGTCCAAGGTGCGTACATCACTTCATTTCCTCCAATCTCCTCCTCACCCAGTCCCTACACAATGGCTGAAGTCTTGGACCCACTGAAATCAATGCGGGCTTTGACATTGACTTTAGTGGGACCAGGATTTTACTCAGTACCTCCCTAGCAAACTCATGTGTCTTTCTCTTGCCCATCTGCGGTTTCCTTTAGTTGACAGATCAGTTCTTCCCATATCACATGACATTCTTCAGTTTATCCATTAGTCTTATAAATATGGGAAAAGGCTCCTGTGTCACTTTCACTGGTGCAAATGAGGAGTCAATGGAGTTGCACGCGTGTAAAAAATAAAGTAGGTAAAAATCAAATCAAGCCCAAGCATTCATAGGAAGTAATATCAACCTCCTCAATAACAATCCAGTCTTTTAAGAGGGGGATATGACTCTTCCACTTTTTATGGGCAACAGCACCAGTTTTACAGGACTTTGTAAACCCACGTGTAGAATAAAAATCAAGTAGCAAATATAAAATTTTCTGGGACTACTTACATACTTACTTTTGTGGGACTTGAGCATATGCTTTGCTGCATCAGAGCCAAAGCACTCAGCACCTTACACGACTGAGCCCATAGTTGTGACTCAGTTGGTTATTTGTGATTATGTACTATTTCCATGTGTATTCACACATTTCTAATTCTAGGTTATTCCCATCGCAGGATGTATTAAATTATTGCCTGTGCTAATTCTTACACTGCCCTCACACATTGTTGCCTAGTAGGTCCCATTTGGATACGCATGTAGGAGTCCAAGACATTTTGTATGGTTTCAAAATATTATTTCCTTCTCTGGCCCTCAATATGTGCAGTGTTTGGCAAGATCAGGCTCCTGTCGGAGTTCTGAGGCCCCAAAGAGTATGTTTAATACTGAGAATATCTTTAAAAAAATGACTTTGAAGTGTCATTCCGTGAGAATTTCGTATGTTGCTGTTGAAATAGGGAGGCTCAGCTCTGTGTCCTCTCTCAGGCATGCCAAAACTGAGGCGCCACTTTTGAAAAGTTAGCCGTAACATGATACTTTCAGTGCATGGACTGTGTTAGGAACTGAAGACTGGTCACATGTGTATTGTACGATGTGCAGCGCTTTTCACTTACAAAACTAGTCAAGACAACAATGCCTTGTGTATCTTATCTGCTCACTTCTGTGCTAACACAGGAGACACTACTTCTCTCTCTTTCTAGGTATGTCTACTGCACTCCTGTATGTTGAGTCAGAGCCCTACTGCTAAGGATGCCCTTGATAGTAGTAAACAAGTTTTGTTATAGCCAAAGTTCACAGAGTTGTCTGAGGATTAGAGCAGGGGATGGGGAGTCAGAACTCCTTGGTTCTATTCCTTGCTCTGACAGTGATTTTCTGTGTGACTTTGTGCAAACCACTGGATGTTTACAAGATTTAAGATGATGAGACTGCCTCTTCTTCCCGTCCCCTCCTTCTCAGTTTTAGAAGACAGCTAAGATGGCTTCTCTGTCTAGAGAACTGTTGTGCTAAAAGGCAAGAAATCCCAATCAGTAAAGCATTTAGAGAGAGAGAGAGAGACTGTGACAACACACCTCTTTTGTCAGGTCAGGGCTCAGCTTTTCTCCCTCTGGCATTGAGGGGGCCTGGGGCAAATCAGTCCCATTCCAGAGGTTAAGTGCTTCACATTGGTTTATTTACAATATTTTATAGGGTAGGCCTTAGGCTTGGCTTGAGAGCTTCTTTAAACAAAACAAAACAAAACAAAATCCTAACTCCTACTGGAGTAATTCCTCTTTTTATACTGGGTGCCAAGCATAACTCCCTCTAGGTTCAGCTGCACTGGGAACCAAGGCCCCCACCCCGCACAGAAATAAACACAAGATTTCCCCTTATAGCCTTGTTGCCAGCTCTCATGATTTTGTCACAAGTCTCATGATAATGGTTTTCCTTAAAGCCTCAGCTCCTGGAGTCAAGTGGATATGTGATGATTTCAGCCTTCATTCATAAAGAAAAAGTAAGTTTCTAGCCCTTATGGCTGTGGAGAAAGCTTCAGAATGTGACCCTGGTGCACCCTAAAGGCTCAAAAAACAGAAGTCAAATAAAAGACCACCAGATCTATTATTTTTACATAATCTCATGATTTTAAAACCAGTCTCGTGATTTTTGGTGAGCCTGACTCATGATTTTTGAACATTTGGGGTAGGCAATCTTGTTGTAGGGGAAAAGAGTTCTTTACCTCAGAGAAGCCTTTTTCCCTCACGGCACACAACCCTTCTGCAGCTTGCTTCTCATCTCATCTAATCTCTCTTTTCTCTCTCACTGGAAAAAGTTCTTAAAAGTCACAGGCTACCCTTAATTAGACTCAGGGGTCCATAATTAACCAGTGGTAACCTCTTTCAGTTCATAGCAAAAAGGGATCTAACCATTCTAAGACTGATATACCTGCTTTCAGTCAGCCTTCCAGAACTGTCAGGTCTGACTTTGTCACAACACATACACTCACATGAATACCAGATTAACAGGGCCTCTCCCTCCCTTCCTCCCCCTGGGCCAGTCAGAGCCTGGGATGACAGAAGTTCAAAACCTCCTGAGCTTTTGTGGTGTAGCACAAAGGAAAGCAACACAACACATCTTGAGAAGTAGCCTCCAACACCTACTTAAATGACAATCGGACAAGTTGTTAGCTTCAAGGATCCTCTCCAAGGAAGGGGCAAGTTTGTTTTGCGAGGCAGGAATCCTGGAGATCAAAAGGCCTGAACATCTTTTAAAGGGGACTCTACCTGAAGAAGAGATACAGTTTGTGAGTTAAGGGAACAGACTATGCCAGCCAGACATTAGGGTTTTCAGGGAGTGTATAGAAAGCTCAGAACTACCAGGATCCCCATGTGAAAGATGGTTGGGTATCTGGCAACCTAGAAATACATGCAGTCAGTTTGATGGTTTCAAGGTATGTTTTCTCTGAAATGTTGTGTTCTAACTAAATGATACTTTGCTTTAAGGAGGCTGTTTGGTCCCTGACCACCACTGTCATTGCCCCAGAAGGAACAGAACTGTAGGGTCTGAGCCTAAGTCTGAGGTAATCATGGTTAGTACCAGTGGGCTGCAGCCAAGGCCCAGTCTGAGAGTGGGAGCATCATGGTGATTCCATCCAGAGGCAGGTGAAAGCTCAAGGCCTGGGACCTGAGAGCAGAGTGCACTCAACGAGGCCAGGCGGGGTCAGAGGGGCAATTAACCTGATAACTGAGACAATGGTACAATGACTTATGTTGGTAAAGAAGATGATGCAAAATTCAAGTAACAACACTTCAGCCACATTTGTATGGTATCCTCTAATTCCTGGTGGTGTATGTGACTCATTTCAGCAGCTCTTTTGCACGTATGTGGTGCCCAGGGATTTCTTGAACACTCAACAGCATAATTACTATTTGACTATGATCTTCACTTTGACTTGTACATGGCAAGTCAATAGCTTTGATTCCTCCAGTGAAGTTCTTTTAGGCCATTGCTGTGCTGTCTATTAGAGATTTTTTTAAAAAATACTCCATGGGGATAAGACAAATGAGAGGGAAAGCGGGTTCATGTACAAATAAATGTCATCTGCCCATTTTTTTCCCCACTGGGAGATACTGGAAACTGGATTTTGCTTTTTAAAAGACTGTTTAAAGCCAAGGAATTTTCCTTAACTGAAGCAAATAGAGAGGACTGTGTTGCAGTTAAGCTGTCAAAAACTACAGCTCTCACTCTGAAAGGATAGGTATGGATTTTAGGTTTGTTATGCTACTAGTAAAAATGTTTCTCTACATTGCATTGGTATTCTCAGAAGATTTAATAGCACTTTATTTTAACAGAACTGTAGTCTGAATATCTGAATATGTGAAACACAACTGTGCCTGTATAACTTGCTCTCCACTATATTGTAGGGATTGGTGAAATTTGTGTATGACCTACAAACATTCATTAATTTAATCCTTGTTACATCCAAATGCATCATGCTGAGCACTCTCATCTCCTTCTAAAGTCTCCTCTCCTGCTTCCCTCAGCTTATTTAGCATTGCAGCATTGTGGTCAGCATAACACCAGGCTTAGCAGCCCAACCAAAGATTCAACACTGCTCTCTCACAACCTCCCTCTGCCCCCATGTATAATCAGGGCCCCGCCTGTTTGGTGCAAATGCAATCCGCACAGAACAGGCAATTCCAAGCAGATTCTAGCAGCCAGAGCTTTGGTTGGTGTACATCATTGTAGCACCACTGAAGTCAATACAGCTGCATTGATTCACGCTGGCTGAGAACGTAGCAGATGGAAGTTTAGAAAGCTGTCAGACCAGTTGCTCTTTCTTACCTTTGGCCTAATATCTATCTTATCTTTGTAACTGGTGATTCCAAAGTGGCCATTGTGGGGAATGGCACTTTTAAGAAATTTATGGCATGTAAAGCAGATCTCTGTCAAGCACCTTGTCTCTGAGTGATAACTGAATACCACAGTCACCACTGAAGAATCTAGGTGCTGAATCACCATGAAACCCAAAATATGCCTTGTTTTCACTTTTATTACAAACTCAGGCCAGGCTCACAGATATTCACTGACCTTTTTGAATCTTCCAAGTCAGCCTGGGTCAGTTTACGGGTTTCACTGAAATCATGTGAAATGGTTTTGATGTCATGTCTGTTTTTGACTTATCTGAGTTTGACTTTTGAGATCTGGGCTTCATGTAACTCCAAATTTGGGCCCTGCTTCAGCATAGCACTTAAAGTACACACTTAATTTTAAGCTTTAATTTAATTTTAAACACTTGCTAAGGAATAGCAAAAAAAATTTAAGTAACCAGTGGGGCCACAGGACGATCGAGATGCTAAAGGAGCACTCAAGGACAATAAGGCCATTGTAGAGAAACTAAATGAATTCTTTGCATTGGTCTTCACAGCCGAGGATGTGAGGGAGATTCCCAAACCTGAGCCATTCTTTTTAAGTGACAAATCTGAGGAATTGTCCCAGATTCAAGTATCATTAGAGGAGGTTTAGGAACAAATTGATAAACTAAAAACTAATAAGTCATCAGGACCAGATGGTATTCACCCAATGTGAAATTGCAAAACTACTAACTGTAGTCTGTAACCTATCATTTAAATCAATTTCTGTACCAAATGACTGGAGGATAGATAATGTGATGCCAATTTTTTAAAAGGGCTCCAGAGGTGATCCCGGCAATTACAGGCCAGTAAGCCTGACTTCAGTACCGGGCAAACTGGTTGAAGCTATAGTAAAGAACGGAATTGTCACACATATAGATGAACATAATTTGTTGGGGAAGAGTCATGGTTTTATAAAGGGAAATCATGCCTCACCAATCTATTAGAATTCTTTGAGGGGGGTCAATAAGCATGTGGACAAGGGCGATCCAGTGGATATAGTGTACTTAGATTTTCAGAAAGCCTTTGACAAAGTCCCTCACCAAAGGCTCTTAAGTTGTTATGGGATAAGAGGGAAGGTCCTCTCATGGATCAGTAACTGGTTAAAAGATAGGGAACAAAGGGTAGGTTTAAATGGTCAGTTTTCAGAATGGAGAGAGGTAAATAGTGGTGTCCCCCAGGGGTCTGTACTGAGACCAGTCCTATTCAACATATTCATACATGATCTGGAAAAAGGGGTCAACAATGAGGTGGCAAAATTTGCAGATGATACAAAATTACTCAAGATAGTTAAGTCCCAGGCAGACTGTGAAGAGCTACAAAAGGATCTCACAAAACTGGGTGACGGGGCAACAAAGGGGCAGATGAAATTCAATGTTGATAAATGCAAAATAATGCACATTGGAAAACATAATCCCAACTGTACATATAAAATGATGGGGTCTATATTAGCTGTTACCACTCAAGACAGAGATCTTGGAGTCATTGTGGATAGCTCTCTGAAAACATCCACTCAATGTGCAGCGGCAGTCAAAAAAGCAAACAGAATGTTGGGAATCATTAGGAAAGGGATAGAGAATATGACAGAAAATGTCATATTTCCTCTATATAAATCCATGGTACACCCACATCTTGAATACTGTGTGCAGATGTGGTCCCCTCTTCTCAAAAAAGATATATTGGCATTGGAAAAGGTTCAGAAAAGGGCAACAAAAACTATTAGGGATATGGAACGGTTTCCATATAAGGAGAGATTAATAAGACTGGGACTTTTCAGCTTGGAAAAGAGACGACTAAGGGGGGGGTATGATTGAGGTGTATAAAATCATGACTGGTGTGGAGAAAGTGAATAAGGAAGTGTTATTTACTCCTCCTAACATAAGAAATATTAATAAAATTAATAGGCAGTGGGTTTAAAACAAATAAAAGGCAGTATTTTTTCACACAACACAGTCTGCGGAACTCTTTGCCAGAGGATGTTGCGAAGGCCAAGACTATAACAAGGTTCCAAAAAGAACTAGATAAGTTCATGGAGGATATCGGTCCATCAATGGCTATTAGCCAGGCTGGGTAGGGATCGTGTCCCTAGCCTCTGTTTGCCAGAAGCTGGGAATGGGTGACGGGATGGATCACTCGATGATTACCTGTTCATTCCCTCTGGGGCACCTGGCATTGGCCACTGTCGGAAGACAGGATACTGGGCTAGATGCATCTGACCAAGTGGGTATTCACCCACGAAAGCTTATGCTCCCAATACTTCTGTTAGTCTATAAGGTGCCACAGGACTCTTTGCCGATTTTACAGATACAGACTAACACAGCTACCCCTCTGATATTGGGCTAGATGGACTTTTGGTCTGACCCAGTATGGCTGTTCTTATGCTTAATTTTACATTTTAAATTAAGCACGTGCTTTAGTGCTACGTTGAATCAGTTTCAGTGAAACCCATAAACTGGCCCGGGCTGTCTCGGAAAGTTCAAGGAGGTCAGTGAATATCTGCGAACTGGCCTGATTTTGTAATAAAAGTGAAAACCAGGCATGGTTTGTATATTTTGGGTTTTGTGGTGATCCAGCACGTTTTTAATTTTGATTTTTAAGCGCACAGGCTTAAGTGCTATGCTGAATCAGGGCCCAAATTTGGAGTTCACATGAACCCCAAATCTCAAAAGTCAAACTGAGCTGAAACAGCAGGAGTCTTTTTAAAAACAGGATGCATCAACAGTGAACAGCGGTGGGGGAGTGAGTGGGAGGGAGGGACAAGATAAAGTTGCAACAAAGCAGTATGAAATAATGAAAATGGAGTAATCATTATGAAATAATTAAACTCCAGATGAGCCAGATTCTCACGAGTGTAAATCAGCATAGCTCCAATCTGGGGAAATTGTCTTAAATACACTTTATGACTCTGTATAATCTGCATATACATATTAATAATGCTCTTAAACCATATGTTAAAGCTCAGAAATTAGGAAATGAAAGGGTTAATGTTCTTGTATTAATATTAACTCATCTAGTCTCCAGTTAAACCAGGTACATAAGCATGTGCCTAACTATAAGCAGGGAAGGAGTTCCCTTGGCAGTGATTGGATTACTCATTTTCTTAAGTAACTGGTTTAATCAGGGCCCTACAGTGCAAGTACATAAAGTTTTCAAATACTAGCTAGATGATTAAACAATTTATTTGGAGAAGTGAAGAGGAAGTTAAGAAAAGAAAAGAAAAAAAAACAGAAAAGAAACAAAATTTGCCTGTCCAAATGAAAGCTTTAAATGATACCTGCTAAATAGCTGTGTTCCTGTTTTGAGAGTCTTAATTTTTTAATTAAAATAAATAGCCATAAATGATAAGCAACTATAGAGGAGCAATGGATGTTTCTATTGCAATTTTAAAGGTTGAAGTGTGCTCTGATGGAAGGGGGTGACATTGGTGAAGGGACTAATGTTGAAATGATAAAGAAAAATGAACAAGGGAGGAGAAAAAAGAGAATTGGAAGAAATGGAGCACGAAGAACATTATTTTGTGTAAATTAAATTTAAATAAAAAAGGATGACACTGACTCTGATCTTGTCAGGCTGGAGTATTTTCAGGGCAGGCAGTAATAAGAGAATTATACATAACACAGCTGCCACAGGGACTGCAATGCACGGCCTTTTTTTTTCTTTTCTTTTTTTTTCTCCTTTTCTAATACTAGAGCTGCTGAGGCACATTTGTCAGGGAGACAAATAAACTCCCAAAATATTGACCCAAAAACAATGGCCCGGTCAGTGAACATCTTCAGAGACAGTCTGCGTCAAGGTTAGGAACAGAGGGTATCTGCTAAGAAAGGAAATGCCTCAGACGTGCTAGGTTGCCATTTGACCCTTCTAGAGACCATTCTTTCATTCTTTGACCGTTCTTCCTCGTCTCTGTCAACCCTCCTCTAATGCTGGGACAGGACGGAGTGTCCTTTGCTGGGTCCTGCTGTTTCTACTCTGCTGTAAAAGTGGATTTCTTCCGCTGAAACCTAATCAGTTCAGCAGCAGGAATCTTTAAAGGAAAACCCCTCTGGTTTAAGAAAAGTGACAGCCCTGCCAAGGGACTTATGGGAAGAGCTTTCACAAATCACAGCACTTTTTGTGCCTAACACGTTGAGGGCCCTACTGGGTGTAATAAGAAGTACAGTAGGCAAGTCCATTAAAGGGGGCTGACTGATTTTGCCATTTGAAAAAAAAATAAATCAAGATAGTAATGTTTAAAAAATGCACACTGACTATTTGTACTTCAAAGCATTTCTTTCGGGAATCTTAGCAGTAGCATTACTTTTTAGCATTACTCTTAGTAGTAAATAGGTACAATCTCATCTATTTGTGGCTACATGCCACATTCTCCTAGATCAAGAATGTTACTTGCCCAACACAATGGTCAATCCCAGCGGGGAAGGGGCAACAGGCACACGGAGCTGCAGCTCCCCCCACCTTGCAGGTAGGTGGCAATGGGCTTGTAGGGAAGAGAGAATGGATCGTCTTGACTGCTCCTCCATGCACAGAGATGTCTAGGTCTGGGCGGGGAAGTAATCTGTTTTAGTAGCAGGTTACGAACCCCCTGGTGCAAGGGGGTGGGAACCAGAAAACAAATTGTGGCTTAGCATCACTGTTTGTTATTTGGTCTGTTCTTGGGGTAACATAGCTACATTACCACCATTTGTTATATTAAGGCCCTAGTCCTGCAAAAACTTATGCACATGCCTAACGTCATGCAGTGCAAATAGTCCCATTGACTACGTTCAAACTACAAACAGTGCACAAAGTTGCGCTCGTGAGTAAGCCTCTGCAAGACCGGGGCTTAAAGTTGCAATCTAGCCCTTTGTAAATAATAGTTGTATGGTACATTTTCTTGTGATGTACTTTCATATATGAGTAATAATGATATTACTTGACTATCATAACTGTAAAATCCGTACTGTTATAGTAGATTGTCTATTCTCACATTCTAATGATGTATTTACACATATCAATGGTAATATAATCTTACCAACCCACAAGCAATAAAGAAAAAGGACATTTATGTAACAAACTATTTTAAAACAAATGCAGGTGCTGGAAGCAAACCTCAATATAAGCAGCAAATTCTTACTTATGGATTAAACCTCTAATACCTCGGCAGACAGGGGGGGCAGGAGAGCCTTATAGTGCTTAGATGGTGAAGATATAATCCTCTGCAGTAAATTTTCTTGGCCTTTGTGACAGGGTGTACCTACCCCACACCAGATTGGCAGGGGTTAAACAAATGGTCTGGGCTGAGGAAGCCATGCCCTCTCACCCCTGCTGGGCATGCTCCAACTGGAACCATAGTATAAATGGGAGCAGCTCCCATCAGTCTGGGCTGGCCAACAACGAGAGCAGATGTGTGTTGCAGGCTCCTGCTGGGAAACTGCTGGAGCTCCAGGACACAGAAATCAGACAGGTGAGACTTCACCGGGGGAAGGAGACCAAAGCCCTGAGGTAAGTGGGGAAGTGGGATACCGGGAGAAGGCACGAGCAGGAGCGCGTGAGAGGGGAGGTCTCCTGCCTCATACTGAGAAAGAGGGGCGATCAGCAGGTTACCTCAGGTGCCTATATACAAATGCACAAAGCCTGGGAAACAAGCAGGGAGAACTGGAAGTCCTGGCACAGTCAAGGAATTATGATGTGATTGGAATAACAGAGACTTGGTGGGATAACTCACATGACTGGAGTACTGTCATGGATGGATATAAGCTGTTCAGGAAGGGCAGAAAAGGTAGGGGAGTTGCACTGTATGTAAGAGAGCAGTATGACTGCTCAGAGCTCAAGTATGAAACTGCAGAAAAACCTGAGAGTCTCTGGATTAAGTTTAGAAGTGTGAGCAACAAGGGTGATGTCATGGTGGAAGTCTACTATAGACCACCAGACCAGGGGGATGAGGTGGACGAGGCTTTCTTCCGGAAACTCGCAGAAGTTACTAGATCGCAGGCCCTGGTTCTCATGGGAGACTTCAATCACCCTGATATCTGCTGGGAGAGCAATACAGCGGTGCACAGCCAATCCAGGAAGTTTCTGGAAAGTGTAAGGGACAATTTCCTGGTGCAAGTGCTGGAGGAACCAACTAGGGGCAGAGCTCTTTTTGACCTGCTGCTCACAAACCGGGAAGAATTAGTAGGGGAAGCAAAAGTGGATGAGAACCTGGGAGGCAGTGACCATGAAATGGTCGAGTTCAGGATCCTAACATAAGGAAGAAAGGAGAGCAGCAGAATACAGACCCTGGACTTCAGAAAAGCAGACTTTGACTCCCTTAGGGAACTGATGGGCAAGATCCCCTGGGAGAATAACATGAGTGGGAAAGGAGTCCAGGAGAGCTGGCTGTATTTTAAAGAATCCTTATTGAGGTTACAGGGACAAACCATCCCGATGTGTAGAAAGAATAGTAAATATGGCAGGCGACCAGCTTGGCTTAACAGTGAAATCCTTGCTGCTCTTAAAAACAAAAAAGAAGCTTACAAGAAGTGGAAGATTGGACAAATGACCAGGGATGAGTATAAACATATTGCTTGGGCTTGCAGGAGTGAAATCAGGAAGGCCAAATCACACCTGGAGTTGCAGCTAGCAAGAGATGTTAAGAGAAACAAGAAGGGTTTCTTCAGGTATGTTAGCAACAAGAAGAAAGTCAAGGAAAGTGTGGGCCCCTTACTGAATGAGGGAGGCAACCTAGTGACAGAGGATGTGGAAAAAGCTAATGTACTCAATGCTTTTTTTGCCTCTGTCTTCACGAACGAGGTCAGCTCCCAGACTACTACACTGGGCAGCACAGCATGGGGAGAAGATGACCAGCCCTCTGTGGAGAAAGAAGTGGTTCGGGACTATTTAGAAAAGCTGGACAAGCACAAGTCCATGGGGCCAGATGCATTGCATCCGAGAGTGCTAAAGGAGTTGGCGAAGGTGATTGCAGAGCCATTGGCCATTATCTCTGAAAACTCATGGCGATTGGGGGAGGTCCCAGATGACTGGAAAAGGGCTAATGTAGTACCCATCTTTAAAAAAGGGAAGAAGGAGGATCCTGGAAACTATAGGCCAGTCAGCCTCACCTCAGTCCCTGCAAAAATCATGGAGCAGGTCCTCAAGGAATCAATTCTGAAGCACTTAGAGGAGAGGAAAGTGATCAGGAACAGTCAGCATGGATTCACCAAGGGCAAGTCATGCCTGACTAATCTAATTGCCTTCTATGACGAGATAACTGTCTCTGTGGATGAAGGGAAAGCAGTGGATGTGTTGTTCCTTGACTTTAGCAAAGCTTTTGACACGGTCTCCCACAGTATTCTTGCCAGCAAGTTAAAGAAGTATGGGTTGGATGAATGGACTATAAGGTGGATAGAAAGCTGGCTAGATTGTCGGGCTCAGTGGGTAGTGATCAATGGCTCCATGTCTAGTTGGCAGCCGGTATCAAGTGGAGTGCCCCAAGGGTCAGTCCTGGGGCCGGTTTTGTTCAATATCTTCATAAATGATCTGGAGGGTGGTATGGATTGCACCCTCAGGAAGTTTTCAGATGACACTAAACTGGGAGGAGAGATAGATACACTGGAGGGAAGGGATAGGATACAGAGGGCCCTAGACAAATTGGAGGATTGGGCCAAAAGAAATCTGATGAGGTTCAACAAGGACAAGTGCAGAGTCCTGCACTTAGGACAGAAGAATCCAATGCACCGCTACAGACTAGGGACCGAATGGCTCGACAGCAGTTCTGCAGAAAAGGACCTAGGGGTTACAGTGGACGAGAAGCTGGATATGAGTCAACAGTGTGCCCTTGTTGCCAAGAAGGCCAATGGCATTTTGGGATGTATAAGTAGGGGCATTGCCAGCAGATCGAGGGACGTGATCGTTCCCCTCTATTTGACATTGTTTAGGCCTCATCTGGAGTAGTGTGTCCAGTTTTGGGCCCCACACTACAAGAAGGATGTGGAAGAATTGGAAAGAGTCCAGCGGAGGGCATCAAAAATGATTAGACGACTGGAACACATGACTTATGAGGAGAGGCTGAGGGAACTGGGGATGTTTAGTCTTCAGAAGAGAAGAATGAGGGGGGATTTGATAGCTGCTTTCAACTACCTGAAAGGGGGTTCCAAAGAGGATGGCTCTAGACTGTTGTCAGTGGTAGCAGATGACAGAACAAGGAGTAATGGTCTCAAGTTGCAGTGGGGGAGATTTAGGTTGGATATTAGGAAGAACTTTTTCACTATGAGGGTGGTGAACTGGAATGCGTTACCTAGGGAGGTGGTGGAATCTCCTTCCCTAGAAGTTTTTAAGGTCAGGCTTGAGAAAGCCCTGGCTGGGATGATTTAGGCGGGGATCGGCCCTGCTTTGAGCAGGGGTTGGACTAGATGACCTCCTGAGGTCCCTTCCAACCCTAATATTCTATGATTCTAGCCAATCAACTCAGCCAACCACTGATGCCGGTGGAGGAGAGACAGCGGAAGCCATGAGACTACCAGCATTGGAAGGAAAGGTAGGAGCGACCCAGGGAACAGGACTGCAGTAATGGGTGACTGGGACTGATTATACGAGTACCAGTTCCCTAGGGCCCTGGGTTAGGACCTGGTGGAGAAGGGTGGTTCCAGGTCTCCCTCCCTCAGCTGCCCTGCCACCGAAGGCAGCTGACATGCAGAGGGGTGAACTTTGCTGTAGAAAGACAGCCCTATAGAATATGGCTATTGGGCCATAGTGCCCTGAGCTGCAGGGCTGCTATACAGACTTGGGCCACTAGGCCACGCTGCCCTGAGCAGGACAGCCTTACTGACTCTGGCCACTGGGCCATACTGCCCTGAGCTGTAGGGCTGCTACATAGACCCAAACCATTTCATAGAATCATAGAAGATTAGAGTTGGAAGAGACCTCAGGAGGTCATCTAGTCCAACCCCTGCTCAAAGCAGGACCAACACCAACTAAATCACCCCAGTCTTTGTCAAGCAGGGTCTTAAAAACCTCTAAGGATGGAGATTCCACCACCTCCTTAGGTAACCCATTCCGGTGCTTCACCACCCTCCTAGTGAAATAGTGTTTCCTAATATCCAACCTAGACCCCCCAGCAACTGCAACTTGAGACCATAGCTTCTTTTTCTGTCATCTGCCACCAAGGAGAACAGCCTAGCTCCATCCTCTTTGGAACCCCCCTTCAGGTAGTTGAAGGCTGCTATCAAATACCCCCTCACTCTTCTCTTCTGCAGACTAAATAAGCCCAGTTCCCTCAGCCTCTGCTCGTAAGTCATGTACCCCAGCCCCCTAGTCATTTTCGTTGCCCTCCGCTGGACTCTCTCCAATTTGTCCACATCCCGTCTCTAGTGGGGGGACCAAAACTGGACGCAGTGCTCCAAGTGTGGCCTCACCAGTGCCAAATAGAGGGGAATAATCACTTCCCTCGATCTGCTGGCAATGCTCCTACTAATTTGGGCCGTCAAATTCCCATTTGGATAACCCCCATAATCCAACACGCTGGGACAGGCTGTACCTACCCCATGATGGTCTTGTAAAGCTCCATCTCAGACCTGAGATTTTCAAATCTTTTTTTTCATTATGGGAATAGCAATTTCAATAGTTCAGTCCTCATTTGCTAGGGGAGAGTGGAAGTCAGAAAACCTACTTGTAGTCTAGTTTGTGGGCATTGTCTATTCACTTCCAAATCTCTATAAGACAGTTTTCTTCTTTCAACTGGGGAAAATATGAAATGAATAAAAGATTCTGCATTAAATAAAGATTTATGAACAAGAATAGGGGGAAAGAGGATACAAAAAAATTAACATGATAAAGTGTAATTAGAAAGCTGAGTTTTCATGCCCGACTAAAAAAAAACAATTTCCCAACATTGGGTGTTTCCTTATGACAATAGAGATTCCAGATAAAAGCTCTGATTTAATTTCAGACTGACATCTTCTTCCCCTTAACATGTTGCTTTCAGTTTGCACAGAAATTATGTAAATTCTGCTTTGGTGTTCCTGACCTGACCATAAAATGGGATGTGTAATAGTGACATCTAATGGAATGTACCAGTATCACACAAAGAGAAACGAGTGCTAGTATGTTAGGAATTGAAAGGAGAGAGAGGATGTGACTGCTTGGGCTGGATTGAGAGCTACCAGGATTCAGCGTGTAGTATCCCACTGAAACATGAATGACTTAAAGATGATTCTGTTGAAAGAAGAGCTGTGAATTTCTCTCATCCCCGAGAATGCACCACTGCAGCAGTGAAGGGTGAACTTCAGAAAGCCGAGAACACAGATAGATCCACAGTCAAAATGTGGATCCAGATTTCAGCCCTCCCCAGGTTTGGACCCAGTGTTTTGGCTAATTAAAGACACATGTAAGCCATGAAATCCAGATCCAGATTCCTCTTCTGATTTGGCACATTGTCCTGGTCAAACTCATGCGGGGTTGATTCGGGTCCATCCCTGGCTCAGAGGTTTGGAGGATCCCCACAAAATACGGGTCTTTATTTGAAGCTTATTCAAACCTTTTGGTATCTTTTCTTCACATCTCAACTTTCTCTCCCCTTCAATCCTTTCTTTCCCTTCTTCTCCCCTACCTGATGCCCAACCTTGATCCCCAGAGAGTACAAATAGCTCTGTGGCCAGTTCCCTGTTTGGACTCAGTGACTCCTGGTCCTCCATCCCCAATGCTTTTAGTTTTTCAGTAGGCTACTCCTATCGTTACTAGTAACCTCTCAAGTCCAGCACAGTTTATCAGCCAACTGGGGAACCTATGCTAAGCAGCAGGAGGCTTTGGAGGTTGGAAGGCTTGCAACAGCATGTCTCCCTGATTTGGGGAGTTTACCAGTTTCTTCAAAGTTATGATGCAAACATCTAAACGGGGACATCCCCTCATGTCTTGCAATGTTCAGGGTAGGTTAGACCACCTCAAATGAGGGCAGTTCAGGGGAGCAGAGATTTCTGTCCAAACCCTTTACCCAGCCCTATTAAAGCACCTATTATAGTTGATTGGGTTCTTTGTTGCTGTGCCTCATGTCACGATGGCTTAGGTCCTGATTCGACAAGGTATTTAAAAAATGCCTAACTTTAAGCACATGAATAGTCCCTTTGATATCAGTTGGGCTGTTCGCATGCTTAGATTTAGGCAAGTGCTTAAGTACCTTGCTCAGTCAAGACCTTTCCTTATGTCAGTTGATAACTGCCTCAAATTCATTTCTCGTTGTCATTTTAATTTCTGCTCATACTTCTCCCCTCCTCGGTTCCCAGGATTAATTGGGACCTGGTGAGAAACCTTCAAGGTTCAGAGAAGTATCCAAAGTTTGGGAATGTAGCCCAAACCCTACATTATTGGAAGTTCATCTCACTAACTTATACAACAAAGATTTATAATAATTATTGCTTGTACTAATTGGAGTCATCCAGTGTTATTTCCAGTCTTATTGATTTAAATATTGTTGCTTGAAAAGGAATGCCAATCTCCAATGTCATCCATTGCAAGTGGCCTAACAGCTGATCTAGCACAGCAGCTAGTCTAAGAAAAGATTGACTTAAAATCCAGCATTGTAGAGGTAACAAGCTATCTGTCACCCACAGAGATACAATTATTGTCTTCAAAGAACAGCATAGTCAGGTGGCATTGACTGTATCTTAGCTGTAACTACAAAAGCATCTTTTGCCAAATCCTATCCTCTGTCACACCAGAGTAAGTCCATTGATAGCAATAGAATCATTAGAGATTTGCACCAAGGTGTTGGCAGAATGTGGTCCAGTGGATTCCTTTAATTTTGCAAGTATGCTGTGACAGCCCCTTCATGCAAAGAGCTATGCAAAGGCATCACGTTGGGTAATGACTTCAGGTTCTCTCATGTGCAACCATCATTTTCTTTTTGTATTGCAGTTTGCATTTTTATTACGCATTATAGGTACTGTAGATGCATTTTTAAACCATTCAATGTGTCTCCTCCATGCTCCCAAAAGGGTTTGTTATGCTACCTGCACTGTTGGGCTGTGTACGCAGTCAGAAAGTATTGAGAGTAGTTTCTCAGAGCATTCAACAAAGCAGTGGTAACACATAGGAAACATGTCACAAACAAGTTTTAGGAAGTTATTTCACCATATGGAAAACCAAAGGGCACACCATTAATATCAGGGCACTACTGGCATTGTAATAAAGTTCTCATTAGAACAGAATATATTTGAGTAGCTATAGAGAATTCTGTATAGATCATCAGGTTGATCCAAAAGTTCTTAAGAATTAATAAGTAATACAAGTTACAGGAAGAACATTTAAACCATATAAAGAAATTATATCTATGGGCCAAGCCTGGTCCCACTGAAATCAATGGAAAAATGTCCTGTGACGTAGGTGGGAATGGTTAGCCTTCATAGAGCGAGAATGGTTTTGTAGTCAAAGCACTAGATGGAAACCTTAGTTCAATTCCCGTCTATTCAGGTAAAGAACATTAGCATGTGCTTTAAGTGCTTTCCTGTGTAGGGATGAGTTTAAGCACATGCTTAAGACCTTGCCTAAACCAAGGCCTAACCTGATCAGGAGCGCTTTACACTAGGTCCTATGGGGGATGGTGACAACCATCCAGCCAATGTGCATCTAGGCTCAAGTAACGAAGACAAAGGGAAGGAGCTAATTTCTAAGGAAAAGGGACTAGAAATCACAATGGCATTAAAAAAGCAAGAAGAAAAGCAACAGGGCAGTCTGCAAAATATCTTCAGTGCCTGTATACAAATGCAAGGGATATGAGGAACAAGCAGGATGAACTGGAAGTCATTGTATGTGAAGAAAATTATGACTTAATTGGCATTACAGAGACTTAGTGGAACAACTCCCAGGATTGGAGTAACAGCATTGAGAGATATAGTTTGTTCCAAAAGGATAGGTATGGGGGAAAAGGAGGTGGCATTGCACTGTACATCAAGAATGTATACACTTGCTCCGAGGTCCCAGGGGAAGTGAGTAACAGACCTACTGAGATCCTCTGCATGAGAATAACAAAGGAAAAGAACAGTAGCGATGTTATGGTGGGGGGTTGCAACAGACCACCAAATCAGGAAGAGGAAGTGCATGAGTCATTCCACAAACAGGTAACAAGATTAACTAACACACATGAGCTAGTATTAATGAAGGATTTTAACTTCCCTGATATCTGTTGGAAGACTATTACAGCAAAACATAATATGTCCTGCAAATTCTTAGCATGTGTAGGGAGCAATCTCTGATTCAGAAAGTTGAGGAAACAACTGGATGATCATCCATTTTGGATCTGGTTTTGAACAACAGGGATGTATTAGTTGTGAAGGTGGTCGGGAACGTGGGAGGAAGTAATCATGATCTGATATAATTTAAGATCCTGTAGAAAGGAGGACATGAGAATAGCAAAACAAGGACACTGGACTTCAGAAAGGTTTCAGCTGACTCAGAGAAATAATAGGTAAGGCCTCATGGAAAGACCAATTAGGAAGAAAAGGAGTCAAAGGGGCCTGGCAGTTCCTAAAAGATGGAATACTAGAGGCTCATCATCAAGCTATTCCGACTCAGAAGAAAGATAAGAAGAGTGACAGGAGACCAGTTTGGCTGCACAAGGAGCTTTTTGGCTATCTAAAAGCCAAAAGGGATATATACAGGAAATGGAGGGAGGGGCATGTCACCAAGGAACTATATGAGGGAATAGCGCGAGAATGTAGGGACATAATCAGAAAAGCCAAGGCAAAGAATGAGTTACTGCTGGCAAGAAATGTTAGAAACAAGAAGGGTTTCTTCAAATATGTCGGACAAAAATGAAAGATCAAGGATGGTATGGGTCCGCTGCTCAGTGGAGAAGGTGAGCTGATAATGGAAGATGATAGGAAGGCAGAACTGCTCAATGCCTCTTTTGCTTCAGTCTTCGCACAAAAAATAACATGTGACTGGATGACTAGCAAAGTTACCATGCATAGACAATAAAGGGAAGGGATGCAGATCAGAATAAGTAAAGAACACGTCAAAGATCTTCTGATCAATGTGAATGAATTCAAATCAGCAGGACCAGATGCTATTCACCTGAGGGTACTAAAGGAATTAGCCGAACAAATCTCGGAGCCACTAGCAGAAATATTTACAAACTCATGGATGACAGGCAAGGTCCTGGAAGACTGGAGAAGGGCTAATGTCATGCCCATCTTTAAAAAGGAAAATAAGGAGGAGCTGGGAAACTATAGACCAGTCAACCTGACTTCAATTCCTGGGAAGTTACTAAGGCAATGTATAAAACATTTAGTTTGTGAATACCTGGAAGATGAAGGGGTAATCACTAATAATGTCCCAACTGTATTAACTATTTAAGGGCTGATCCTGCAACATGTTGAATGCTCCCGAGAGGTTCTAAGTACCCTCAGCTGACAATAAAATCAATGATAGTTGAGGCCACTCCACATTTCCCAGGATGCAATTAGCATCTTGCAGGGCTGGACTCTGCATTGCATTTTTAAATTAGGCATAGCTGGGACTAATTTAGAGGTAGGAGAATAATCTAGAGCTTCCATGTGTGGATTTCTGAGCCCTATGGGGGCACAAGGTAGCCCTAGTTGTGTATTGTTTCCCTTGCCACCCACTTGCAACTCCCATGGATTTTAATGGGGGTTACAGGATCTAAATCCATGTATCATCTTTGTATATAAGTTATGAATATTGGCTGTGTGTTAGTATCTCAAATATGTTGTTTTCTTGGGTGATGCCCCAAGACAGATTTGCATTAAGGCCAATCAGCTTGCCCAGTGAGCTCCTCCTGGAGATGTTTCAGAGGACACTGAGGCAAGGCTTGTCCCATGATTCAACAAGGCATGTAAGGACATGTGATCTAAGACTCCATCTTTTGCCAGTAACTTTCCATGCACTTGGGCTGAAAGTATAAAAGGAAGCTGTGACATCACTGCTTTGTCTTCAGTCCTGCTCCTCACCTCTAGACTATGATTTTCTAACAAAAGGAAGCTTTGAACAAGGGACTGATGACCCGCAAACCATTTAGTGAACCAGAGAAGCTTATTACAAGGAAATGTTACAAACTTCCATCACTGCTATGGACCAGATATGTAGACTCTGAAATCACTTGTAATGTATACAATTCCTTTAACCATTTAATTCTCTTCTTTTCTCTTTCATTAAATAAACCTTTAGTTTTTTAGTTACTAAAGGGTTGGCTACAAGCATGGTATCTGGTAAGATCTAAAGTATATATATTGACCTGGGAGGAGTGGCTGATCCTTTGGGATTAGAAGAACCTTATGTATGATGAATCTGGTTTTCAATAACCTCTCATCATAAAGGCCAGATGTCTGGGTGGTGATAGAGGCTGAATTGCCTAAGGGGACTACGTTTTTAGCTTCTTGCTAACCAGTGTGTGGTTACAAGAGCTCACTTTTGTTACTGGCTTGGCTATTCTAACAGAGTTCACCAGCAGTTGGGGGGGTGGGGTCTGCCCTGGTTCTTGCAGTCTGCCCTGCATTTGGCATTCTCAGCTGTGACTCACACCAGAGAGGGTCCCAAACAGTACTCAGAATTTGCCCCAGTGTGTCAGAGAGGAAGGATGGTGCAATAGTTAGGGTGGACTATGGAGACCTGAGTTTAATTCTCTATATTCCCTGCAGACTTCCTATGTGACTGTGTGCAAATCTCTTCCTCTTAATAGAACATCCCTATCTCACAGGGACTGTAGAAAGGATAAATACATTAAAAATCAAATACTGTGGTACTGGCGGTCAAATAAATTACTAAACTATCTAGAATATAAATAAATAGAAACAATTTGAGAAAAACAAACTTTATTTTCTATTTCAGTCCTATATTTCTCAGTGAGTAAGGCACCTATTGAAATGACAGTGTTAACATGATGTGAGTTGGAATATGGTAGGTGTGTGGAAAACCCACAAAAACGAGAGAGCTCCAGCAACTGGTATTGTCAGAACAACACCAGAGTCCCTTTCAAGTGAGTGCCTGTCTAGAGAGTACGGCTGCGGTTTCTTTTTCATCTTGGCTTGGCTCCCAGCTGAGATTCTCAATAAATCAAAGAGAGGAGGATTCTGTGGGTAAGGATGCATGAAAAGTTAAAATGTATGATTAATTATTCCCTTTTTGAACTATTCTTCTTGCTGAGGGTCACCTGCCTCTGCACTCTACCTGGTGATGGTGCGTTGTCCATTTTTGATCCAAAATTATCTCAATCCTAAAACCTTGCTGCCATCTCACTGTTCAATAAATATCACACTTCTGCCTGAAAGCGGTTCCTCCAGTGTTCTCTCAAATGGCACCCAGGATTACTGAAACTGAAAGAAATGGGGGGAAATTTCCCCCTGTTTATTCCCTCCTTCCTGTTTCCTTAATGTGTGCAGTTGATGCTGCTTCATGTGCAATCAGTGTCACTGTTTCCTCCTGTGTAGTCAAGGTGAATGGCACCCCAGTGCAGAGGGCCCTTGCAAGAGTTTCTGTTCATCGTTCCAGGGTAAGGTACAGGAAAGGAGGAGCTAGAGACCAGGCTGGCCCAAGGGGTCTCTAAAGTACATTAGGTTCTAACAACCCCCTTGGAGCTGTTACGCTGCCTGAAAATAACCGGAGCATGGTGGACTTTGGCCACACCTTCTCCTGCACCTAGCCTACAGATCCCCTACACGGAAAGCCTGACCAGGCGCCCACACACAGCTGTTATACTGTATCTAAGCTAGCCAGAGAATAAGGATGTTCTGTGCAGCCACTTACACCTGGAGTGGCATAAAAGGGGCACGTCATAAAACAGAATCACAGCCAAGGCTGCCTTTATCATTTGAGCTTCAAATGAACCTTCTCTGAAGGGCTCATGTGGAGCTTCAGTGATGCATAGGCCCTCTGCACAACAGTGAATTGCACTCTAGTCATTTTCTCCTGTGGTTTATGTGGGTCTTACATGTAGCAAGAGGGAAGAGGAAAACATTGTTATTGGAAAATGTGATCATAAAACCATTGCAAATAGTGGGGGCATTAAAGCACTCTTAGAGAATCTGAAACTATTTTTAACACCGTTTTTGAAAATTACCAGATGTCAGGTTGACAATGTCCTTTTAAATATTCTAAATTAGTGACTCAGAAATCTTGGATCATGACTCTCAAACTACAGAGGCTACTTTATACACTTTATATTGAGAAAATAAGCCTCAGTCTAGGCTTCTTCCTCAGCATTTTGTTTTGTGCATCTTTTTCAGGGTGTTTTATCACATGTACAGGCCAGTGTTGAATGATATATGTGCTGGCACTGAGAGCTGTCTCTTGGAATCCAGAGACTCATTGCACCTTCTTGATTTTAGGCTTTGTAACATTATGGCTTTGAAAAAGTTGTGGGCATGTGAGGGTGTTTTATGTATGATTTAGGGCCTGGAGCACCATGTAATTTTATCCAAAAATTACTACAATTATGAGCCTTGGTCCTGCAATTACATATGCTCATGCTTAACTGTAAGCACATGGTTAGTCCTATTGAACACTGTGTAAGACTTTGCAGAGACAGGACCATAGCTTAGAAAAACAAAATATGTATACCAACTTATTAATAATTGATTCTGATTACAGTAGTTTGTTGATGTGTCATCTCTCTTTATTACATTAAGATTCTTATCAGGCTTTAGAAACATTACGATTTAGACAAAGAAAGAGAATTCAACTATATGAATGCATAATTTATTTTACTGGGACAATAAGAAACAAAACCAGTCAATAAAACTGTGTTTATTTCCTATCTTTTTTGTTGTAAACTCCCTATAGAGAGTTTACAACAGAGATTAGACTTTATATAGGAATAAAAATCACTTTCTTTCGGGGACAGTGTTCTCTCATTAGCTGAATTTATTAGAAGTTAATTATTCCCAAAATTAATAAGTGGATCTTGTCTAATTACCGTAGATAATTCAAAGAATAACATGTTGATATTCAGTTAAAATCAGTTTCAATAATAAAACTAGTCTGACCCAGTGGCGTTGCTGTGAGTTTTTCTACACTGCAAAAAAAAAAAAAGTTGTGTTCTGAACTCAGGTAGGCATCTCGATTTAAAGTCTATAGGGGACTCTGAGGTTGAACTCAAGCGGCTAATGCGAATTAAAAGACTAGTTGCTATGTCTTCTGTGCTATTTTAACCTGAGTTAGCTGACGTGGATTAGCTAACCCGAGTTAAGAACACACCTTTTATTACCTTGTAGATGTACCTTTATTCATCACCTGAAGCTTGCCTTTGATGGTAGCATGTTCCTGCAGTGCTGTGCTTGAGTTGTGGGATTTTTTTCTGTTGCTGAAAATTTCTTTTGATGCTAGGAGTTTCTCTTCTGTAGTGGGTGTCCTTTGCTCTTCTTTTTGAAGTGGGGATTTTTTGTTTTTTGTTTTTGCTCTTCCTTTCCTCCCCTCCTGTTCCCTTCCTTTTGCTTCTAAATTGCACCAGTTTCTAGGGCTTTTATCCTCTTTCTTTCTCACAGCGCTCATTAAAAGGGGAGAATGTGCCTCTTAAAGGGGTAGGTTGGATTCTGGTATCAAAGCTTATCACTTCTGCATTCATCTCTTCAGTAGATGGACTTCAATTGCTTCTTCACTTCATGCAGGTGTATCAGGAGTCATAAATTCTGATCAGATTCATTCAGGACCATCTCTCCTGGTGCAGATGGGTCTCAGAATATCTAAGGTTTTACTTTAAAATATTTTCTTGTATTCAGTATTATCATGTCAGTCCCATAAATGCCTGAGTGCCTAAAATCCTCTGATTATTGAGCTTAAACACAGATCATTTATATCAAGGTATTTTCGGTGTTCAGATACAGATTATGTTTGAACTTCTATTGTTAAATACTGTTACAGATAGAAAGTCTTTTAATGTGCGTCACTCCTTCTAGTGACAATCTTTTTGACACACTTTGCACCTAGGTTTGGTAAGTTACAGAACAATGTCACTTAGTTTCCCATTAAAGGCCAGCTTCTGTCAACTCTACTCTACTCAAAGAGGATACTTACAGAGTAAGGAACTGCTCAAATGCTAGAATCAGGCCCTTAATATCTAAATATATTACGTATAAAAAATATTCATGTTAAAAGAATATTATTCCAGTTGTAGTTGAAACAAACATTTAAAAGTTGGAAAATGTCTCAATTAATGTTGCCTGTGCAACCTTAATTTGGCTCCGTTGTGTATATGTATTGTGATACAGTCTTTAATTACGTGATCATTTACGATTTTTTAACATGACCCCTGCTTCGTTCAGTGGACAACATGGACAGGGCTAAGGGAATTAATCAGCATTGTGCAGTGAGTAGAGCTGGGCAAAATTTTTCAACCAAAACTTTTGTTGGCAAAAAAATGCAGATTTGGTGATGCCGAAACCTTTTGCAAATTCATGTTGACTGCACTGAATTACTTTGGTCAACGCTCCCAGCCCCCAAAATGCAGATAAACTATAAACAGTTTGATTTCTCAGTTTGAAATGATTTTGCCTTTCAGAGTTTCCGTTATTTTTTTTTTAATTTAAAACATTAAAAAGCTCAAAATTGAAACAAACATTTTTCTTCAGCTCAAACAAACGTGCTATTCAACCCAAAGTGAATTTTAAAACGTTTAATTTAACCCCTCAGGCAATTTCTTTAGCTTTTTATTTTGCTGAAAAATTTGAATGAATTTATTTTTGGTTTGACCCAAACTGATCTTTTCCCCCTGATTGCTCGGAATTGCCAGCAAACTGAAAAATCTGTTCATCCTCATGTCTAGTAGGGAAAGCAGCTGTTGTCTGTAGGACGTTTGCTGCAGAATCTGGACAAATAGTGCGCAGGACCAGAGGAAGAGGACGGACAGTCTTGTGGTTAAGGCTAGACACATAGCAGCCATGAGTACTATGTATTACTATGAGACATACCCTTTATGACCTGTGTCTGTTCTTATCAATGGGGCATTAGCTACAGTACAAGTTTGAAAAGAGGGGTGTCTATATTTCATTGCTGTAAAAGCAGGCCAACTTAGTTTAAAGTTTTTTATTTCATGATATACAACAACTCACAATAGAGAATTGGAACTAACATAACCCATAAACATAGCATGTAAGAATATATGAGGGTGCATATTATTACACATTAAATTTAGATCAGCAAGAACAAATAATATGAATTGTGTTTAAATCATAATTTGTATGAATAATGCATCATATGGCCAATAATTCTGATGGATTTTTGCCTCCCCAAAGCTTTCATTATTCGGTTTATCCTTGCCATAAACATTGTGTGTATTTGTTGAGGTAGTGTCATCATGGTACTTAGGGACCAGTTTTGAACCACTTAGCTCACCAAGAGCTTTGTCATTGACTTCAGTGGGAATACGATCAGGCCCATAAAGTTTGAATAACAGTGAATATATACTGCTTAATATTGTTTTCCTACGTATATTCCAGGCCTTTCTTCTGAGCTATGTTTGCATATGAGTGGTGGGTGGGGTGGGCAGACCAGAGAATTGAGAGCATTCTGCACCTTGCAGAGTCAGGCCCAGGATAAGGAAAGGAGCATATGCAATTGAAAACTACCTTGTAGCAGGAATCTCAGGAATATTTGAAAAACTGCCATATTTTTGATGAACTAGTCACAAGGGGATCCTTACATGGTTTTAATGCCTTGCTAGATTTGGGAAAATCAGGGCTCAGTGTATTAATTATGTAATAATAGTAGTTACATGTAATTAACCTTACTTACATTTATATAGTGCCTTTTGTCTCAAAGGATCCTAAATGCCTTACAAAATACTGAAACAGAGCCACCTCTGGAGTCAGTTGCAACAGAAATATTTACAGAATCCATCCATTTCATACAAGGAAGCGAAGAAAAATACAATATTCAAGTAAACTGCAAGAGGAATTCAGGTAGACACAATATAATTATCATGGAATTTGGCCACCATACCAAGGTTAACCCTTTTATTGATGAACAAAGATGGGCCTGAACCAAAACCCTGGGTCCAAATATCCTTGGTCTTTGAAAAAGTTTCCATCAGTAGCTAGATTTTAATTTAAGGCCCAATTTCTACTCTGCTCAGTTGTATAACATACACAGAAAGCAACTATTCTATATTCCAAAGGTTTGTATTGTTTGCATTGGTGGTTTGTTGTACAGTGACAGATTGTTAATGAGGGAAGCCTTCAAGAGAAGTGTAGGCCAGTTACAAAATTGGTTGTGTGTGTCCAGATTTGATTCATTTGTATTTGCATTTTCCCATATGTCTGAGTTATGTGGAAGATAAAAGCATTCTAGTCATCCTCAGAGCATGTGCCTGGAAAGCGATGGACAAAGGCTAACTGTAATTGCAGGTTGATTAGGAAGAGATGGTAAAGGTTAACCATTTCAAAGACAGCACAGCTGTAAATACTCGCTTGGCATAACAGCAATAATAAGAGACAGGTCAGCCATTAAGCTTCTGGTGCTATTGTCAAACCCTAAGAGGTTTTTCTTTGCCCTGACAGTGTTACTGAATATAGGAGCCATAAGTATGTTTGATAGACTGGAAAACTCAGAAACACAAAGAGCACTTGAAATGTGATCAATCACTTTTTAATGAGACTGCTAATGAAATATCATGGTGGGATAATGGTCCAAAGGTTTCTCTGTCGTACTTTGGAACTAACTGACTTGGCAGTGAGTCTTTCCAGAGTCAATGCAATATAAAAGCACAACAGGCAGAAGTGGTGTGTGAGACGCAGACACCAGCCTCCCAGAGCTGCTGATTTTCAGCATTCCACAGTAATTCTAGCAGAGGCACCTACAGCGTCAGCTTCATAAATATTTAGGCAGGAAAATCTTATAGGCAGAAAATTCCAGCTGGAGGTTTAGGGCACCTCATAACTCTGAAACGTGCTCCATGGAAACATAGCAATGAAGTCTTGTCTATCTCTTTTTGCTTTTTGGAAGCTAGTGCAACCAAGCACAGCTGTTGATCAATGGATAAACTTCATTTGCACTCAGGCCCTAGTTCAGCAAAGCGCTTAGCACATACATTAGGCATGTGCTTAAAGTTAAACACACGCTTCAGTGCTTAGCTGAAGTATGGCCTTAAGTAGGGGCATTTTTATTTTTTTATTATTACAAAGATGACAGATTATTCTTCTGTAGTGACTAGCTGTGTATGTGCTAGAGCTCTTCCTGTTTGGATTTCTGTCCTACGGTGGTTAATAACTTTTTACTTGTCTTAGGGCCTGATCCATAGCCCATTGAGGTCACTGGAAGGACTCCCATTGACTTCAACAGGCCTTGGATTGAGCCTTTGAGTATCTCTCAGCTTTAGTCATGATGCGGTTAGCTTTAATTTTCTTTAAAAGCCCTGTGTACACAAAGCCAATACTAGCACTACTTCTCTGCTAGCTCTTTGGCTTACGTGGAGACTTGCTGTTATCTGCAGGTGACTGATGCTTCCTGAGACAAATTATATTGTTTGAATCTTAATGGTCAAGGAGTTTTATTTTTTTCTCATTATTTGATGGGTTTCCAATTCAGGTAACAAAGCAATTAACGGAACTGGATTTACTGTAATACGTATTCATCCAAATTTGACTTACATAGCCCAGTTTTCATCCTTTTTTTCCCCCCTGAAGAACATGTACGAGGTCAGACAGGTGTATTATCTTTGTATAGTATTCATTATCAAGCATAGCTGGAACAGGTGGCAACATATTGATGTGTGTTTAATGAAACACACATTTGAATGCATATTTCATATCTGGGCAAATGATTTCCTTTGTATTGCTGTCAACTTGTAAGAAGTGACAGTTGCAGGGATATGCTACGTAGTCCTTAACTGTGTCTCACTTTTATATCTTGCATCTGCATACCGAGGTTTTATTTTTCACTCTTTTTCAGTCTTCAGTGATGCCTACAGTGAGTGAGTCAAATTCTAGTTATTTCTTTATATGTATGTGTATGTATGTGTGTGCATCTGCATGCTTGTGTGTGTGCGTATAAAATATGTCTGTGCATGTATCATAATTTTAGTGATACTAAATATAAATTTATATATATTTAGTATATATTTTCACTATATATAAATTTTTAGCTAGCTGTCTAAATATGATTTGAGTTCATAACACCCAGTTTAAAATGTATGGCTTCCATGCGTAAGCTGGTATAGTTTCAACAGCAAACATTATATACAAAGAGTAAAGTAACTGTTAATAGAAACCTTACCTAGAAATACTGGGTAAGATTCTGCTTTCCTTTACACTGGCATCCTATATAGCCAGAGTAAATCCAGTAACTTCAACGGAATTATTCTGGATGTAGGCCTAATATAAATGATACCAGAATTGGGCCCATAAATTTTAAGTGACTAAGAAGTTCTGAAGGCAGTGACATGAACTCATGGCATAGTTTGTACCAGCTCCTGTATTAAGGAGAGTGATCTACTAATAAATGCCAATCAATTTTGATTAATCACCTGGCCTGTAATGTGAATGCCCTTATTATTCATAAGCACAAGAGAGAGGAAAAAAACCAGAACAGTTTGAGAGATAATGAGCTGCCCTTGACTTACACAATGTTCCTCAACAATCAAACAGCAGCACCATAAATTAAAGGAGATCTTAAAAGGGAAGCTTCCAATCAGCTCTGCTTTTCTTCTTTGACCATTGGAGATTACCTGAACACAGCTAGTAGTTGGAATCTGAGGGTTGACCAGGTGGTATTCCAAGCCAGTATATTTATGTCTGCATCTGTAATTTTCACTCCATGCATCTGAAGAAGTGAGTTTTTTTATCCACTAAAGCTTATGCTCAAATAAATCTGTTAGTCTTTAAGGTGCAACCGGACTCCTTGTTTTCAAGACACTGGTACCCCTAATCAGAACAACAGCCTTATTTTCTGGAGTTGCCATTCTGTCATTCTTTGTGGGCCTCACCATGCAGTTCTCACTCAGGCAAAAGTCTCTCTTGGTGTCAGTATTTTGCCTGGAGTTTTATCTGAGTAAGCACTGGGCCTTTTATCAACAAATACCACGGGGGAGGGAAACACATTCACCAGGTAAGTTATATAAGTGTAAATCTGTGTAAAATTTGACATTGATTGTTCCTTGCATATCTTACCAAGAGTAACTCCCACTGGGATAGGTCATAACTACTTTCCCCATTAGACAGTATTTAAAGAATAAAAAAAAGGCAGAGACACCATTATAATATAATTATTCTATCCCCATTCACCACGTCATCCTCCAGAAAGGACATTGACTCAAGCTGTGGACTGTATTTGGTATGTTTTATTTATTCCACAGCTACTTCATGAGCCATGTTCTTTTTCTTATTTACCATACACAGTACAAACTGAAGTCTGAACACATCTGGGTGATGGTGATATACTTCTGCCATCAACTGTCAATATGACACTCACACAAAGGATTTCTTGGACTGTTGGCTGCCCAAACATTGCTGGCAGTCTGTTCACTGCAAGTTGTTTGTCCGAGTCACTTGATCACAATGTACGTGTGACGTGCTGATGAGTTTTTAGGGGAGTATTGCATGAATCTGCAAGTGGTAGAAAAATATGCAACTCTCTTCTCACCTTTGATAAATAAAAACAGCCTCTTCATGGCAAAATAAATTACCAGGAGGCAAAGTCAACCACAAAGGACTCCAGCCAAGAAAGCACAAGACAAGAGTCGCTGATTTATCTCAAGTTGGAAGTTCCAAACCCAAGGTACATAATATTGACTGATCAACAGCAACTGCCCATCTGGCACAGAAATTAGATTTTGTCCTTGCTCTCTCTTGATTTCTGGCAAATAGAAAGAAGTTAGTGCAGAGCAGACACTGTAGATTAGGTGACATATAAATTGAAGTTGGAGTGTACAGCAAATCTGGGCTATGATAAGCAGCAGAAAGTAGAACCTAGAAATGTTTTTAGTGAAGCAGTAAACATGGTTCCCCCTGTAAAATTAATTATCTATGAAATATTGTCACTGGGCCTCTAAGGGCATGTCACACAGCAAAGAAAAACCTGTGGCTGGCCTGTGCAGCCAACTAGGGCTCACAGGGCCCCGGCTGCAGGGCTGTTTCATTGCTATGTAGTCTTCCAGGCTCGGACTGAAGCCTGAGCTCTGGGACCCTCCCACCCCACAGCATCCTAGAGCCCGGGCTCCACCCTGAGCTTGGAAGTCTACCCAGCAGGGAAAAAGCCCTGTGGCCCCAGCCCAAGTTGGCTGTCAAGGGCCAGCCATGGATTTTTCTCTGCTGTATAGACATACTCTAAAATCCCTCCCATGCTCAGCTGAGGCACTCCCCCATCAGGAAAACACAGGGTTTGTAGGATACCTGACTGTAGAGTTGGCATTAGCTGCACAGCAGGTGTGTTGGGAGGCAATACTTTTAGTTCCACAGGTGACAGGTGTCTTTCTGAGCTTTGGAGGTGGATGGTAGCTGCTGAATGACAATTTAGCCTTGCTTTCCAGAGCTGCTTTCCTAGCTCTGCTGCCAAAACTACGTAACTCTGGCTACGTAACTACGTAAACTCCCCCCATCCCCCTTTTGCTGAACAGGGCCCTTAAATATTAAAAACATTCCATTCATATGGAAGCATCTAAATTCTAAGAACCGGGCAGGAGAGCAAAGTCTGTCAGACTGAATGAAGCCTGAGGGTGTCTTAGAGTAGAAGCACAACTGTACTTTTGTCTAATTTACAGTACATTTTGAAATGTACTTAAGTCTTTTTCACTGCAGTCACTTATAATGGTCATTAGCGTACTCTGCATCAGCCTTCCTTGGTGCTCTCATGAGTCTGAACAGTAGCAATGTATTACCCACAGGGCCATGCAGCTTCAGTGTCCAGTAGCACAATGAATTCTCTTTCACCACTGTATAGATATATATTTATTCTGATATATTAAAAACTGTTTCCCTGGAGACAGCCATGCTGCCCTGATGAGAATTTAAGTACACAAATCTTCTTTCATTGTACAATATACATATCGAATTTTCCCTTGCATATCCACACAAATTAAAAATAGGGCAGACCTATTAGACCATCTTCTAGTCCAGTAGTTCCCAACCAGGAGTACACGTACCCTTGGGGGTAAGCAGAGCTCTTCCAGATGATACAGCAACTCATCTAGATATTTGTTAGTGCTTTTTATGTAGCCTTTTGTAAAACTAGGCAAAGTCAGTACAAACTAAAACGTCATACAGACAAAATGAGAAAATAAGCAATTTTTCAGTAATAGTGTGCTGTGCCACTTTTGTATGTTTATGACTCATTTTGTACGCAAGTGGTTTTTAAGGGAGCTGAAACTTGGGAGTACACAAGACAAATCAGACTCCTGAAAGGGGTACAGTGGCCTGGAAAGATTGAGAACCACTGTTCTAGTCCATCCCTGCGCCAATGCAGGGTTGTGCCTTACCATAAGTTCTTCATGCTAAAGAAGGTCAAATAATACTAAGGGCCTGTTTACCTCTTTCCCATCTAAAACCCATGAGATGGGGCTTCTAGGCAGAGGAGCACTCGGGAGGAAACAGCTGTCAGAGTTTTCTCCAAATGGGTCTGGGGAACCCTATGAAACAAACCAGTTTCAACCCCAGAGTCCACGGGTCTTTTGAGATCTGCACTTGATGAGGACCGCACTTACTGAGGACCACCCTGGCTGAGACTCTGCTCAGGCCAGGCCTCCCCTTAAGCCTGTTCTCGGGGCAGTTACCTGACAACACTTTTCCCTGAGTCAGTTCCCTTCAGTTGGCTTTTCATTGTACAGCCCTGTCTAAATTTTCACCAGTGTAATTATATTTATGTAATTTCCTGAATGTAGATAGGACCCTAAGCACTCTGTTACCTTTCTCTTTTATGTCTCCTAGACAAACTCTTGTATCTCATGTTTGACTTTTCAGACAAAACCATGGGGGCATTCTGGATGTAAGCTTCAACCAAAAACATTCCCCAAGACTCAGACACCTCCATTAGCTAATTGGATATCTTGGGAATGTGTAAGCCTTCAGTATAGGAGACACTGTTGTTATACCACTCATCTTTAGAGTCCACGGAAAGGACTGTCCTTTGGTACTGAGAAATCACTGAACAGTGACTCATCACAGACACTTGCCCTGATGTTAAATCATGTGGAGTGAGTCACCTGATCTGATATGCTAATCAATGATAGAGCAAGAGGTCTGGAATGCCCAAGGGACAGAAGATGGTCACTCCTCTCATAGTTATCTAACTGCCTGAGACGTATAGGCAATGATTTCTGTCTGATAAAACTTTTGAACTTGTACCTTTAATGCTGGAAATAGCTTAGTTCCTCAGAATCATAGCTTAGAAGCTATTTAGATTGTAGGCTCTTCAGGACAGGGAATGTCTTTTTGTTATGTCTGTGTGTACAGTGCCTAGCACAATAGGGCCCTGATCCACAGCTGAGAGCTCAAAGTGCTACTGCAATATAAATGATGAAGTTATGCTTCCCTTGCTAAGTTTTGTAACCTTCCTGATTTTTGTAATGCAATGTGTCTCATTTTAGTGTAATCATTAGTTCTAGAGCTGGTCAGAAAATTCCACACGCTTCAATAGATAGTGAAAAGCAAAACTGCCAGATTGTTTCTGCCTTTTGTTTCTTTTCCATTTTTTGACCAGTTGGTTGGAAAAATTCAGAAATTTTGGTGAGAGAAAACATTTTCATGAAATTAGTTTCTATTTTTGACCAGCTCTAATTAGTTCCTTGATTGTTGTTTATGGACAACAAGAACCATAGATGATATGGAATAGTAATGATCCTTGATTAGTATCGGACCTGCTCCTTGTAGAAATAAAGATGTAATTAAAATTAGAGAAATAACACATTAAAAATTAATCAATGATATATTTGAAAGACTATTTTTAGCAATATTCACCACCTTGAAAAGAACAGGATAAAACACATAATCAGCCAGTTCTTTAAAATGCCCAACAGTCAAAAAGAATTGTTGAAAGTTTCTTTTAACTATATATGGGAAAATATAGTACAGCTAATTAGATAAAGGCATGTCTTCTGAGGCTGACTAAATACGAAGAGCATTTCTAAAATAGTGTCCCCATCTACTGGATGCTGAAAGGAATGCAGTTCAGAAATCTGCAAACTTTGCTATGTGAGAGATATGGCTATCGTACCATTAGGAAGTAGATGTCCCTCTACTTCTCTGAAATACCTTCAAAGACCGGAAAGATCTCTGAAAAGAGTGCTTTCCATCTCAGTAAGAAAGAGCTGGGAGTGTCCTACAGCTGTGAGCTCAGCTACAGCTTTATGAACCATAGGGCTGTGAATTCCCCTCTCCCTCGGCTCCTGGAATCAGTGGTGCATTCCATACCTGAAACCAGGACCAGAAGGGCAGAGTTGTGATTTCAGTAGAGCTGGGATAGGAGGGCTATGATTTTTATCTTGCCTTCAGCTCAGGAAGCCAGTAGTACAGTCTGAAAAAGAGAACCAAGATCTGTTGAGCTGATGTGATTTAGGTGAATTGTCCTAAGGCACCACTGTCCCTGCCCATCCCAGAAATTGTGGGATTAAGGAGAACAAAACATTTTCTTCTCATGGTCGTTCTCCTCAAAATAGCCTCCTCCTTCCTCTGTGCTGTCTTCCTTTTAGATGCTTTGAGAAGGAAAAGAGTTTGTATTTTAACGACCTCAGACTCTTACACTTTCCCAGAATGCTCTGGCATAAAAAAGAGTGACAGCTAGGCCTGGTTTTGCCAACCCAGTGCCCCAAAATCATGGGTTATCCCCCCCCCCAAATCATGACACTGGCTTAAAAATCACAATGATTTAAAATATAGTAAAGTTTGGATTTTTTTCGCCTTCTGGCTTTTGAGCATTCAAAGGCCACATTTTCAAGTTTTTTTTCTCTGCAATCCTGAGGGCTAGAAATTTACATTTCTAAAAATAGAAAACTGAATTTCTCAGGTAACAACATGGCTTTGGGATCTGCAGTTTTTAATAAAAATACCAACTATCACAAGGCGGGGGGACGGGGGGACAATCACAAGAGTTGCCAACTCTGCAAGCTAGAGAAATCCACAGTTCAGGACCTGCTTCCTGTTGTTATTTGTATTACAGTAGCATGGAGAAGCCACAGCCGACATAAGGGACTCTTTGTACTAGCAACTGTACAGACACACAATAAGAGAAAGTCCATTCCCTGAGTTTAAAATCTAAACAGATGAGCCAAACAAAGGGTGGAAGGAAGGAAGGAATTATTATTCCCTTTTTACAAATGGGGAACTGAGACACAGATTGATTAAGCAATTTGCCTGATGATGGGATTGACTACCAGGGAGTATTTTTGTCACTCCCAGCAAGTATTAAACCATTTGAGAGCCTCCTTGGCTGAGTGGAGTTTATTAGGGGCCTGCTCTGGAGAGTTAATCTATGGCATTTATAGTGGCATTAGCCAAGAGAACCCTTAAGCCCTGACAACTATTTCAACACAACTCAGTGGTGCCAGAGCTGGGAATTGACTTCACATCTGCCAAGTCCCAGTCAAGTTCTTTACACCATAAGACCATCTATCATTGTCTCTCCTCACCACAGTCCTGAAACTGAGTAACAACAGTCTTCTGGTACTAGCAGAGGAGCTCCTGTCCATGGTACCCTAACTAAAATCAAATGGGAAAACAACTCTCACTTGTAACTGAGCACTGACTTTCCTTCCCCAAGAGCTTTCGTCATTGCCTAGTGACAGCTTATGCTTCCTCAATCAGAAGCCTGGAAAATAGAGAAACATTGGCAGCCAGGAAAGCTTAGGACCGTAGTAAGAAAGACTTCAGTCAGACTACTCATGCTTAAAATTAAACTTCTGAGTGCTTTTTCTGGATCAGGGCCAGTATGAATGGACACAGACATTTTAGTACCTGTTTACTTCTATATCAGGGGTGGCAACCTGAGCCTGAGAAGGAGCCAGAATTTACCAATATACATTGCCAGAGAGCCACAGTAATACATCAGCCGCACCCCCCATCAGCTCCCCCCTGCTCCTAGCGCCTCCCACCCACCAGCAGCCCTGCCAATCAGTGCCTCTCCTTACCTCCCAATCAGCTGTTTCATGGCATGCAGAAAGCTCTGTGGGGGGAAGGGGAAGGAGCGAGGTCACGGCAGGCTCAGGGGAGGGGGCAGGAAGGGGTGGAGTGGGGGCAGGGCCTGTGGCAGAGCTGGGGGTTGAGCAATAAGCACCCCTCGGCACATTGGAAAGTTGGCGCCTGTAGCTCCAGCCCCGGAGTCGGTGCCTCTACAAGGAGCCGCATATTAACTTCTGAAGAGCCGCGTGTGGCTCCGGAGCCACAGGTTGGCCACCCCTGGTCTGTATAAAAATGTTGCCTAAAAATATTGTGATGGGATAAAGTCACCTCTTGCTGGTTATCTGTATATCATAGGAAGAATTACCTGACTGGATTGTTGTATGGGATCTTCTGCATTTGTGAAAATCATATTGGGCATTTAGCGCATTTTCTGTTAGACTAAAAGGAGTAGTTGCTAGCTCAAGCAAACAACTGTCTCATCTCTTCCAGACAGGCCTGGGGAAGGGATGAAATATGATGCTATTATATATTCGTAAAGCTAGAGAGAGAAAAATAAAGTCACTTTCAATGTATAGAGTACTGTACGTAGCCCTTTTAAATTTTTCAGTTACCCGCATATCCTTTCCTGCCCACCAAAATTGCATTACAAGCGCTGAGAATGCTCAGGGAGAGCAGACTAATATCCCTCAAATCATCAAAGCCACCAATATATCCAATGACACTTCTCAAAAGCATCAAAGCTCAATGACTATGTATTATGTTGAGTGGTTTAGTACGGGACATAGAAGAGTAGGGGGGGAAAAACAACATTTCAGCCCCTGCATCCTTTCTGAAGATTAGTTCAAATTGAGGGACGCCACAGAAAATTGTTGCAGGGGATGGTGATGTGGAATTTCACCCCTATCCTGCTCTCCCATCTGTAGTATTAAACCACTTGATACAATATATAAATACTTGAGCTTTGGTGCTTCGTTCTTGAAGTACCAGAGGATTTGTTAGAGTTTCTGGAGCCTAGAGTTTTCAGCTAGAGGAACTTTAGATAAAGAGGATCAAGCCATAATTCTCTGATTGAATCGAGTGCTTGACAAAAAAATTCAAACAAAAGAATGTAGCAGTAACTTCTTACAGCTCAATACAATGGTTCTCAAACTGTGGGTCGGGACCCCAAAGTGGGTTGCGACCTCATTTTAATGGGATCTCCAAGGGCTGGCATTAGCCTTGCTGGGGCCTGGGGCCAAAATCCGAGCCCCAATGCCGTAGGTTACAGCCTCCCACCCCACCCCAGGGCTGAAGCCCTTGGGATTCGGCTTTGCCCCGCCTTCCCCCGCCAAGAGTGGTAGGGCTCTGACTTTGGCTTTGGCCCTGCCTCTCCTGCCCGGGGCAGCAGGGCTTAGGCAGGCTTAGGCTTCGGTCCCCACTCCTGGGGTCGTGTAACAATTTTTATTCTCAGAAGGGGGTCATGGTGCAATGAAGTTTGAGAACCCCGGCTTAATATATAGGGTGTCCAATTTTCAAACTTGGGTGTGTATTTTGGATGCTCAGATTGGCATGTAAGGGCCAGATTCTGCATACTCTCACTTGCACAAATAGTCTGTTTATGTGAGTCTGCAGAATGAAGCCTCCTAGGTACCTAAAATGGCCATTTGGGTGTTTTTGGAGCACATAACTGAGGGTATGTCTACACTGCAATCCGAGGTGTGATTACAGCCAGGGTAGACACACCCATGCTAGCATGGCTAAAAATAGCAGTGGTAGCATGGACTTCAGCAGAGGCTGTACAAACCCACCTGTGACCCTGGATACAAACTCATGTTACTAGCCTCATTGTCTGATTGGCCGATCCCCAAGAAGTTAGCACCCATGGTGACCGCCCTGCTTGCCCATCCCCTGAACCAGTCCTATGGGCATTCCTCCCATAGTCTGATTTGTTCCAGTTTATGGTATGTAGGAAGGAATCTCTCTTCCAAAAAGAGAAAGAAACAGACAAACTCATAACCATAACTGTAATAATAATGACAGGTTTCAGAGTAGCAGCCGTGTTAGTCTGTATCCGCAAAAAGAAAAGGAGTACTTGTGGCACCTTAGAGACTAACAAATTTATTTGAGCATAAGCTTTCGTGAGCTACAGCTCACTTCATCGGATGCATTCAGTGGAAAATACAGTGGGGAGATTTATATACATAGAGAACATGAAACAATGGGTGTTACCATACACACTGTAACGAGAGTGATCACTTAAGGTGAGCTATTACCAGCAGGAGAGCGGGGGGGGGGAACTTTTGTAGTGATAATCAAGGTGGGCCATTTCCAGCAGTTGACAAGAACATCTGAGGAACAGTGGCGGGGGGAGGGGGAAATAAACATGGGGAAATAGTTTTACTTTGTGTAATGACCCATCCACTCCCAGTCTCTATTCAAGCCTAGTGTAATGGTGTCCAGTTTGCAAATTAATTCCAATTCAGCAGTCTCTCGTTGGAGTCTGTTTTTGAAGTTTTTTTGATGGACTACAAGCCGCCAGGATCAATATCCCTGATAATGTCACGGCAAACCTGGTGGCTGAACTTTGTGACTTTGTCCTCACCCATAACTATTTCATATTTGGGGACAATGTATACCTTCAAATCAGCGGCACTGCTATGGGTACCCGCATGGCCCCACAGTATGCCAACATTTTTATGGCTGACTTAGAACAACGCTTCCTCAGCTCTCGTCCCCTAATGCCCCTACTCTACTTGCACTACACTGATGACATCTTCATCATCTGGACCCATGGAAAAGAAGCCCTTGAGGAATTCCACCATGATTTCAACAATTTCCATCCCACCATCAACCTCAGCCTGGACCATTCCACACAAGAGATCCACTTCCTGGACACTATGGTGCTAATAAGCAACCTCAGCCTGGACCAATCCACACGAGATCCACTTCCTGGACACTATGGTGCTAATAACCGATGGTCACATAAACACCACCCTATACCGGAAACCTACTGAAACCGCTATGCCTACCTCCAGCTTTCATCGAGACCAGACCACACGATCCATTGTCTACAGCCAAGCTCTACAATACAACCGCATTTGCTCCAACCCCTCAGACAGAGACAAACACCTACAAGCTCTCTATCAAGCATTCTTACAACTACAATACCCACCTGCTGAAGTGAAGAAACAGATTGACAGAGCCAGAAGAGTACCCAGAAGTCACCTACTACAGGACAGGCCCAACAAAGAAAATAACAGAACGCCACTAGCCATCACCTTCAGCCCCCAGCTAAAACCTCTCCAATGCATCATCAAGGATCTACAACCTGTCCTGAAGGACGACCCATCACTCTCACAGATCTTGGGAGACAGAGCAGTCCTTGCTTACAGACAACCCCCCTACCTGAAGCAAATACTCACCAGCAACCACACACCACACAACAGAACCACTAACCCAGGAACATATCCTTGTAACAAAGCCTGTTGCCAACTGTGTCCACATATCTATTCAGGGGACACCATCACAGGGCCTAATCACATCAGCCACACTATCAGAGGCTCGTTCACCTACACATCTACCAATGTGTTATATGCCATCATGTGCCAGCAATGCCCTTCTGCCATGTACATTGGTCAAATTGGACAGTCTCTACGTAAAAGAATAAATGGACACATTCAAAAACCAGTTGGAGAACACTTCAATCTCTTTGGTCACTCGATTACAGACCTAAAAGTTGCAATTCTTCAACAAAAAAACTTCAAAAACAGACTCCAACGAGAGACTGCTGAATTGGAATTAATTTGCAAACTGGACACCATTACACTAGGCTTGAATAGAGACTGGGAGTGGATGGGTCATTACACAAAGTAAAACTATTTCCCCATGTTTATTTCCCCCTCCCCCCGCCACTGTTCCTCAGATGTTCTTGTCAACTGCTGGAAATGGCCCACCTTGATTATCACTACAAAAGTTTCCCCCCCCCCCCGCTCTCCTGCTGGTAATAGCTCACCTTAAGTGATCACTCTCGTTACAGTGTGTATGGTAACACCCATTGTTTCATGTTCTCTATGTATATAAATCTCCCCACTGTATTTTCCACTGAATGCATCCGATGAAGTGAGCTGTAGCTCACGAAAGCTTATGCTCAAATAAATTTATTAGTCTCTAAGGTGCCACAAGTACTCCTTTTCTTTTTGTAATAATAATATCTTGCTGAACTATTGTGCTGATAAGAATGGGGACATCAGTAAAAGTCATTTCTTTCAGATAATTAGATCCTGCTGACATTTTCTGTGGGAGAAAGTTGAGCAGAGCCAGTCGCTCTAAGTTCAAATACCAGAAATGAATATAAAATAATTGCAGCTTACCATAAATAAAGCTGACACACAGCAATGCTTATTTTAGTCATGAATTTGTTTTCCAAAGCCTGCAGTTTAATAGAGGAAAACCCTCCCTTTTTTCCAAATTAACTGAACATGATTTGGTTGGGCTATGTAGGCCATAAAGTTGCACCAGATTATCCTGCCACATGAGGAGCAGAGTTTGGGTCCTCAGCTGGGTCCTGAGTTACTGGAGTTGGCAGAAAGTTGGGAGCACTGTGGAGGCAGTGTGTTCAGTGAATGAGAAGGAGGGACCCCTCCTAAAGAAATATAACTGTTAACACTTCTAGTAACTGTGACAGACTCCAGACAGAGCCATGTCCAGCCCATGTTAGCCAGAAGTTGGGTCACCAAAGTGCATGGGCAAGATTCTGAAAGACTCTCACATGCATATTTTCCCATTCTGTGCAATATAGGAGTGATCATGTACCACTGAAGTCAGTGGCAATTTTGTCATTGATTTCAGTTGACACAGACTAAGGTCAAAGCCTTTAGGCACCAAGAAACATGAGAAAAGTAATTGGTCTACTAGTAATCAATCTCCTGGAATTTGGAGTATAGTCCAGAGGTTAGAAGATTAGACTGAACACGAGAGGTTCTGTTCTCATCTCTGCCACTGACTTGCTGTTCTCAATTTCCTCTTCTATAAAAAAGTACCGGTGAAAAAGCGATGTTGCAAAGCTTAATATGGGTAAGGTGCTTTGAGATCCGCATACGAAAGGCACTATATAAGTGCAAAGGATTCTTTCCTCAAAATGTAACAAATGTGGTGCAGCACAGCTCTTTTAAACATAAACACCATAAAAAAACTGTACTGTACTATAAACATGAAATCCACTCCCCACCAGCTCATTAAGATGGTGAACAGTCATTCGTATTAAACATCTTTAAACTAGGAATGGGCAAACTTTAGAAAATAGAAGAAACCATTCTCCCCAGTCATTTGTCCTTTTTCTCCTGATTAAACTGCGTTGTCATTTTGGAATGTTCAGTTTCTTTCATCTTGGCTCCAGTACTGGAAAGGTCATACATTTTGCAAGGAACCCTAGCCTTGCAAGATTTCCAGCCCAAGAGATTTAGACAATCTTTGGATGTAAGCATCCAAACTTTTGGATGCACGTCTGAAGCAAACTCAAGGTATGAACATTCAGTGATTTGCCCACCCCTAGTTTAGAGTCCGATCCAAAGCACAAGAGAGCCAAAACACACTTGTTTATTTCTCACAGGGGTAGCCATGTTAGTCTGGATCTGTAAAAGTGGCATAGAGTCCTGTGGCACCTTATAGACTAGCAGACGTATTGGAACATAAGCTTTTGTGGGTGATGCATGCATCCGACGAAGTGGATTTTCACCCACGAAAGCTTATGCTCCAATACATCTGTTAGTCTATAAGGTGCCACAGGACACTTTGCCGCTTGTTTATTTCTGTCTACTGTCGCATAGCTATATTGTTATCATTTGTGTTGTGGTAGTGTATAGTGGCAAAATCAGGGGCCCATTGTGCTAAGCACTTGCATTCATATAAACAAAAAAAAAATGACCCCGGCCTCAAAGAGATTAGACTCTAAGTAATCAAGCATAATTTGGAGCCGCATTTGAAAAGTGACTAGTGAATTTGGGTGCCTCAATTTTTGGGTGGTCAATCTGAGACACTGAAAGGGGGCCAGATGTGTAGAAGTCTCAAGCAAACACCCACTGAAAATTAGGCCTTTGAAGTTGTCTCAAGCGAGGCACCTATAAACTGAGGCATCCAAAATCACTAGTTACTTTTGAAATTTTATGCCCTGGTATGATTAAAGGTTGCTATTTAGTACTTTTGAGGATCACTTCATTACAGTGCTTGCAATTACAATACATTATAATTCAGCTCTTTGGTATGTGATCACCAAGTTTGTAAGCTATGCAAGATCTTTATATTGCTGTATTTGATGAGTTAAATCATTAAAAAGAGAAGTTAAATACAAAAATATGATGTTGTGTGTACAATTTATTTCTCATCCTCTTAAGACATTATATAGTCTGCAAAACACACTGGATGTTTTTACTTCAGTTCCAGCTCCGTATAAAATTTTAAATGGGGAATATGACTCTTAGAGCTCTGTAAACCTGTATCTTTGGACATTTTACTTAGTTTCCCAGATGCAATAAATTGTCTCTGGAAGATCCACACCATCACCCAGACATTAGCTTGTCAACATGAGTAATAAAGTGCATAAACATTGTTTCATCTTTTCCATGGTAAGTTGCCTGAATAATATCAGAAGGGTCAGATCCCTTTGATGTATAGCTTGTATACTTTGTAAATGGCTCCTCCACAAACAACCTGACAAACTCAAGGTAACTGGACATTCCTTTTAAGCCCAGACCCAGTTTGCCAGTTGATACTTACATGCATCAACATTAAAATATTGCAATTAGTGAAATGAATGTTTGGTAACTGCCTTCACGGAAACAATCAAAGACTGATTGTTCTGAAAGATGTGGAAGCTATTAGGGAATCACATGCTGTATTAGAAATGTTGATCCCGCTTCACTAAACAGCTTGGCATTTCCACCCTTGCTTTTTACTGACAAGTCTATCAGAAATGGCACATTTGTCACTTATAATTGAAAAGTGGCTATCTATTTTCTCAGACCTTCCTTTCACTTAGGTGTCTGGTTTGATATGAAAATCATACTTATACCTGGCTCATCTGAACATTAAATTCAGTTTTCTAATGTTTGCTGCTAACTTTATGCAGGAGAACACACCGTGTTTTTTTTTGCATGCTGCCTGGCATGGACAGGGAAGAACAACCAGCACAGGAATCATTTGTGTCAATGCATTTTGGGGGTCTGAGGGATCGATAAGGATCCATAAGTAAAAAATTAAAATCAATGTACTCTTTAAGATTGTCAGCTTTTGTCAATGGTAGAACTAAGGCCAGATTTTTCAAAGTTCGGCACGTACAATTTGCTTACTATAGTCTCAGATACCAGATATGTGCACTGTAGCGGGCTGGTTACCTGCTCAGGCCCTGACAGGGCTGAGGCCAGCCTGGGGAGAGGGCTGGGGCTGTGGGGAAAAGCCCAGCCAGATTAAGGGAGCAGCTGCAGCTATGGCCAGCTCAATCAGGCCCAGCTGGCCCCTATAAGAGGCTGTGAGCCAGGAGCCTAGTCAGTCTCTCTCTGCCTGTAGAGGGAGAAGGGCCTGGCTGCAAGGTGCTAGCAGGACACCCAGATTGGAGCAGGACTGGGGAAGGGCCAGAGGAGCTGGGAGCTCCGGCCTGGAAAGCCTCAGGCTGCAAGCCTGACTATAGGCCAAATAGGTGCAGGGTAGCAGAGGGGCAGCCCACGGGTAGGCGGAGGCAGCAGATCCAAAACCCCCTTGCCTGTGATGAGTAGCATATACACTGTAGTCTGCCCCTAATATAAGGAGCTAAGTGGGGACTGGCAGTAGCCCAGTCTGAGGTGAGGTGGGGTTAGAGGGTAGGGGTTCCCCTGGGTGGGGAGACCCAGCACCTGAGAGTGTGGGAGGTACTGCCAGGGGGCCAGCACCCCAGAGAAAGGGGCACTGGGTCCTGGGAGGGATACGGGGGCCTGTGGTAAGGCGTACCACCGGCCTGCAGAGGGTGCTCAGGGGCTGGATGAGTTAATTCCCAATGACTACCAGCAGGAGGTTCCACAGGGGTGAGTCCAAACCTTTACATGCACAAATCCGGTATTTGGGCACAAAAGTAGCTAGCTTTATACCTAACTGGTCAAGAGCACATACAAATACCTAATTTCATGCACAGCAGGGACAGTCATTTGATTCTGTGTTTGCATAGCCCCTAGCACTATAGGGTCCTGGTCCATGACCAGGGCAACTAGGTATTATGATGATGATGAAGATACTAACAATAAAATAGCTACATGCAAATATATGCCTTCAGTTGTCCTTGCCTAACTTCGAAAATCTGACTCCTAATAATGAACAAGGCCAGTGATTGGCACAAGAGAACTCCATGAAGGGTCAGATTCTGTTAGCCTTACTTGCATTGAAAGTACCAGTTTACTCTGCGCATAATACTATGGATTTCAATGGAACTACTTGCAGACTTTGATACTACTCAATATGAATAAGGGTAGCAGAATAGAGACCTAATAGAGACCTACGTAATTATACTCATGTTCAAAGTATTAAGCTGAATAAGTCATTCCTATTTGGCTGTATTTATTTGTAGCGGGGTGCACGGACCCTTTAAAACGGGTCAGAAGACTCTATTCAAGGGCAGTGGGAATAAACTACGGGTTCATCTACACAGTAAAACAAAAAACACACAGCAGCCAGTCTGAAAGCCCAGGGCATCTGACTCGGGCTTAGGCTGCCTGGGTAAAATAACAGTGCAGACATTCGGGCTTGGGCTGGAGCCTGGGCTCTGAGACCCTCACTGCATTTCAGACCCTGGGTTCCGTTCCCAACCCGAACCTCTACGCTGTTATTTTTAGCCCATTAGCATGAGCCTGAGTCAGTTGACCCAGAGTCCGTGACTCACGATTATGGGTCTTTGTTGGCTGGGTAGACATACCCTAAGGTCCAGAAAAGCGGAAGAGAGGAAGCCATCCTGGGGACTCTGAAGTTGGATGAGGGTGGGGAAAACCCCAGGACAATATTCTTTTTAAGGATCTGGGATTAGGAGCCCTATAGTATAGGTTGGGGCAGGGCTCTGCTCTCTTCCAGCCAATTGGAAGGAGCTCTCTGGAGGAGGGCAGTATAAAGACTGCCTTTTGTCTCCGAACACTGACAGGAGACACTGACAGGAGAAGGAAGCTATAGCCAGAAAGGGATGGAAACTGGCAGCAGCTGGTGGAGCAGACTGACAGAGAAAGAGCTCTGGGTGTGGCCAAAGCACTGGAGCTAAGTATGAACTGTTCAGTTATGATTATGGATGTTGTGTTGGGGACTCATTGAGGATCGTTTGGATTATTTTGTGATTGTGGGCTGTTTGGAGCACTTCAGGGGCCCACAAGAGAGGGCTGCCAGCGGCAGGGTGCCTGCAAAGCAAGCTATGAGGGGGGCACTTAGTAAGCGGCCACCCCGCTACATTATATTTTACAAAACACTTTTAAGTCAACTGTTCCTTCATACTTGAAATGAGAGTTCTTTTGCACAAAAACATTGTTTCCACAGCTTGTCATTTCTTGTCCTCCCTTTGATATTACTTTCAGATCTTTGTTTCTGAATGACTGCATCTGTCGTAGCCCAGCTGCTCCTTCTAAATGATCCTGCAGCAAAGTCATCATCATTATCTTGTTTGAGACACATTGACTGGCTGCTCTGGGAAGGAATGAGATGTCAGCAGCTCAGCATTACAGATTCACTGCAGGGTCCAGCAAGAAGGGAAAGGATGGGGTGGGAAAGCGAAAAGCCCTTATGTGAATACCAATAGCTTCAATTAGAAGCAAATGTGACAAGAAAATTATGAGGCACATGGGACAAGTAAATGGTTTTATATACTCCAGTACATTTAAAAGCTTCCCCCTCTAGGATGTGTCCACAAGTTCCCTATCATTGTGAGCTATTGTCTTATCTAAATGTTGTCAAACAGAAATAGGTTGTGACTGATGCAGAGAGAGAGAGAGGGATTTTAATAGATTCATACAACTTAAAGCCAGAAGGGACCATTAATCTGACCACTTGTATAACAAAGGCCATAGAAGTTCATCCAGTTAGTTCTGTACTGAGTCCAAAGACTTGTGTTTGACTGAAGCACACCTTCCACCAGGGCATCCAGTCTTGAACTGAAGATTTCAAAATATGGAGAATCCACCACTTCCCTTGGTAATTTGTTCCGGTGGTTAATCCCCTTCTCTGTTAAAAATGTGTGTTTTATTTCTAATTTGAATTTGTCTGTTTTTAACTTCCAGCCATTGGTTCTTCTCATGCATTTCTCCACTAGATTAAAAGCCCTAAATACCCCATATTTTCTCCCTGTAAATGTACTTATACACTGTAATAAAGTCACTTTGTTGTCACCTTTTGGATCAGATAAACAGATTGGGCTCCTTCAGGCTGTCACTGTAAAGGCATTTTCTCCAACCCCTGAATCATTCTGGGGGCTCTTCTCTGCACCATTTTTTCAACATCCTTTTTTAATATGCACACCAGAACTGGACACTGTATTCTAGTATTAGTCTCACCGATACTGTATGTAGGGGTAAATTCCCCTCTGTACTGCTGCTCACTCCTTCCCAGTTTATACATCTAATGACTGCATTAGACCTCTTTGCCACAGCATCAGACTACTGTAGGAAATTAGAAGACCAAAACAAGTTCACCTGAGAAGCAGTAAACATAACCTTGGCCAGATCTCTGGAATATGTATACAGATATTATTGAAGTACTGGTTAGAAAGACACATTCTGTTGCCAGCACTGACTAATTTGAGTGAAAATAGTTGTTGTGAAAAGATCTTATGCTTATACATATATAGTGGAGAGGAAAAAGAGACATACTTATTTAGTGGCTATCCAATACAAAACAGCACTGGAGCATTACATTATAAATTAAGATAGTTCCCTTTTAAAGGTTTCCTCCCTATCTTGCATGATTGATAGGGCTGGAGGGGTGGGGCTGGGGCTAGCGCCACCACCAGGGCCTCTCTGGCCTCTTCCTCGGCTGGGCGGGGCTTATATACCCCATCACCCTGATCACATGCTAACATTTCTTCCTTTTGTCAGTGACTGGGACATGGGGGGGTCATATCTAGTGGTTGGGACAGGAGTCATGCCTAGTGGTCAGAGCAGGAGTCAGTAGCCAGGAATTGGAGACCAGGGTCAGAGCCAGAGTCAGAGACTAGGAGAAGAGTCAAGGGTCACAGCTGGAGTCAGGAACCAGGGTCAGAACCACAGTCAGAAGCCAGATGCCAAAGACAAGGATCAGAGCCAGGAGTTGGAGCCCAGCATCGGAACCTGCAAGGGCAGGGCTTGGAACAGGGCAGGTGCATGGCTGAGAACAAGCAGGCACGGAAGCTATCACGGACATGGGCAAGTGCTTTGATTAATCACTGAACTGCTGCTGCTGTGCTTAAGAGTTGGTCTGCTGACCCTTCCAACTAGCCAGGGGGTATAGCCAATCAGGCAGCCTACTATAGGCCAGCTCGTTAGATTGTCTGGAGATTAGATCTGCTGCAGGCCCTGATTCCTGACACCATTAGGACATCCCTACTTCTTCTTGGGTCAGCCTCTCTGTCTGTCTTCAATCTTTGTCTGTTGAACTCTCTTATCCACATAGTTGTCAAGACTGCACTTCACTTGACCCAAGCCATCTGAGCCTGCACGCCCTCCTTTGTTTCGTTTTTGGGGGTTACTTTGAGCATGTCTCCAACAGACCACATTCATCATGTGGTCTTTCTTACTTACACCATTCATCTACCCCAACACTGACATTTCTGTGCTTGCTCATGTTCATTCTTTGTTGCCCAACACTCACCACTATATATTAAAAGTGGACTGACCACTGGTTTATAGATGCGGCAAAGAGTCCTGTAGCACCTTATAGACTAACAGATGTATTGGAGCATAAGCTTTCGTGGGTGAATACCCACTTCTTCAGATACATGTAGTGGAAATTTCCAGAGGCATGTATAAATATGCAAGCAAGAATCAGGCTAGGGATAACGAGGTTAGTTCAGTCAGGGAGGATGAGGCCCTCTTCTAGCAGTTGAGGTGTGAACACCGAGGGAGGAGAAACTGCTTTTGTAGTTGGCTAGCCATTCACAGTCTTTGTTTAATCCTGAGCTGATGGTGTCAAATTTGCAAATGAACTGAAGCTCAGCAGTTTCTCTTTGAAGTCTGGTCCTGAAGTTTTTTTGCTGCAGGATGGCTACCTTTAAATCTGCTGTTGTGTGTCCAGGGAGATTGAAGTGTTCTCCTACAGGTTTTTGTATATTGCCATTCCTAATATCTGATTTGTGTCCATTTATCCTTTTACATAGGGACTGTCCAGTTTGGCCAATGTACATAGCAGAGGGGCATTGCTGGCACATGATGGCGTATATTACATCAGTGGACGTGCAGGTGAATGAACTGGTGATGGTGTGGCTGATCTGGTTAGGTCCTGTGATGGTGTCACTGGTGTAGATATGTGGGCAGAGTTGGCATCGAGGTTTGTTGCATGGATTGGTTCCTGAGTTAGAGTTACTATGATGCATTGTGTCATTGCTGGTGACAATATGCTTCAGGTTGGCGGGTTGTCTGTGGGTGAGGACTGGCCTGCCTCCCAAGGCCTGTGAAAGTGAGGGATCGTTGTCCAGGATAGGTTGTAGATCACCGATGATGCGGTGGAGAGGTTTTAGCTGAGGACTGTATGTGATGGCCAGTGGTTTATAGATGTTCCCTTTTAATCTTACTAGTCTCTCTCTGTCACATACTACCCCACTTATGTCTCTCCATTTGAACCCGTCATTTATAATCCTAGCTCTAACCTCATCCTCCATTTTCCCAGTTTCTGGAAACCAAATGCTTGAAACTTCGCATTGTCAGTATTGTCAGCCCATCTACTTACAAGGATAATTCTTCAGTGTTACAGTGTATACAAAATTCTGCAAATTATTTATTAAATTAAAATGGCCAAGAAATTTTTTTATGTTTCATAAAACTTTAAAGTAACGGACAACATGGGCCATATTCTCTTAGCCATTGTAACTGTTTTACCTTGTTCTGACAACAAAAATCAGTCTGAAATCTAACTAGCCACTGGCAGGTCCTCCCTGCATAGGAGAATTCTCCAGTGGCATTGGGTCACAGTAACAGCTTGCCAGAATAAGGGTCGTGGCCAAATGCTTCTGCTCACTGGCTATCCCAAGCTGCCTGAACAACCCTTTGATGTAGTTGGCAGCCTGGTGGAGCAAGGAAGCTAACAGATCAGCTGCCTCCTCCTCCTCCTTTTCTTGTTGTTGAATATCAGAGTAAATTTCCATGGATATAACCCGCACGCCAGTTAGATCTGCCACTGGGGCAGACTCATATAAAAAGGTTGGTGTGTTGGGACATTTTTCCCTGAGTAACTCTAGTTTACTTAACTAGTCATAGATTCATAGATATTTAGGTCAGAAGGGACCCTTATGATCATCTAGTCTGACCCCCTGCACAACGCAGGCCACAGAATTTCACCTACCACTCCTGCAAAAAACCTCACACCTATATCTGTGCTATTGAAGTCCTCAACTCGTAGTTTAAAGACTTCAAGGTGCAGAGAATCCTCCAAACCTGTGAGACTATACCAGGCAAAACCTGTCTTCCTAATTCTGCTTCCTGGTTTGCATTCTTGCTCCTGGGCACATGCAAGGTCCTTCATTTGTGCACAGAGGTGGAGGGATGTGTAGTCACTAAACAGTCACAGACTTTTAGATGCTTATCTGAACCAAACTCTCAACTATTTAAGAGTCATCCTATCCATTGCTGAGCCTCAGTGGCTTTTTCTATTGGTAAAATATTTCAGTGTGCCATTTTTCCTCCTCCATGTTATACCAAGGCTAAATTTTAAAGGCATTTAGGTACCTAAAGATGCAGATAGGCGGCACCTAGCTACATCTTTAGGCACTAGATACACTTATAAATTTGACCCTAAGTACTTTTAAAGTTCACACTCCTCTTTCCCTTTACATGATGTTATTTAGAGTGGATAACATGGAATAGCCCATTGCTTCTGGTTCTTATGATAAATCAGATCCTTTCAGTGCCCCTTACTGTCCCCCAAGTGATTGATTCCAAAGTGGGGTCATTTTAGTAATGCAGATGGTTATCACAAAGTACTCCTTTTTGAGTATTCATGTTGGACTACTCACTTCCTACTGTGACAGGTGTCCCCCTGACTCTGGATTCTTCCCTTTCCTCTGGATTTAACATTTGAAGAATTTTTTTTTTAAAGATTGATTTATCACAAAAGAGGGTTTAAGTGAGGGCTTGATCTAACCAGCGGCACCACCCTAATGATTGGGAAATGTGTTCAACCTGCTGTCAACTAGCCTCCTGGATACAGAAACCACATTGGGCCCCAGGAAGAAGGGAATTCTAATGAAAGACAAGTTCAGTATAAAAGGAGTGATGGACCAAGTAGGATTTTTTTGTAAGGGGAGATGGAAAGTATTGGAGGGTGGGGGGAACACTGATTTTTGTTTTCTCTCCTCTCTTTAAACTTAGCTAGGCACTGTATCAGTTAAACAGAGGGTTAAAGGAATAAGCTGCCTAGAGATTTCATGATTGTTTAACATTTACCAAGCCTGAGAACTTCAGTACAGAAATAACAGAAAGGACTGAAAACAAGAGTTTGTAAATGGAGGCGGTCTTAAGATTTATAGAGTCAGTTTATATGGGGGGCAGGGTTCACTTACCATTCCCCAAATGCCCAATCCTCATTCTACATTTGAGTTAGTGTTTCTGCTGCTTAGTTCACATCTCTACATTTTAAAAACAGCCGTTCTGAATGCAGCAGAAATAGTTTTTAGGCTCCTGAACCTAGAGATCTGTTCTCACATTCTCACACGCCACTATGTTTGTCTAACCCTTCTGTCATATTTTATATTGTCACCCCCTTTGTGTGAATTAAAAAATCCTAATCCTTTATGCATATTGTTTAGTTTAACAGTAATTAAGAGTCCACTGACAAGTTAGGAAAAATTAAAGTCTGAACCTTAAAAAATCCTCCCTAATTCTACTCTCTCATAATCTGATTCTGTACCATGTCATTAAAAATACAGTTGAACTCCATAGTAGAATGTATACAACATCATCCTAAAGTAAAGTAGCATGAAACTCATGAATTCTTTTTCAGCCTCAGTCTTGGAGCCCAGATGCTCAAAGGTATTTAGACTACTAACTTTTGTAGGACCTAGGCCCCTGTCTGTAGGGACAGTCTGTTTCTCGTTTCCTTTAGTTTCCCCCAGCAGTGCCCCTGAAAGAACTAGCTATCAGGTAACATGCCTGTATCCCTGTATGCATAACTGACTTTCCCCAATGGATTGGTCTGCTTACTAGACCTAACACCAAACAAGGCACTGGAAGCAAAACCTTAATTTTACCCTCAAACATTACTGCCCGTACCCTTGCTTTTACTGAGTAAGAAGTAAGTTGCAACAAATAAACAGGGCAAAATAATCATAGCATGTGTTTTGTTGTCATGAGGTTACTCAGAACAGCACACAACAACAGCATAATTTAAACAACCTATACAACAAACATAAGCAACACAAAGCAATTACGTGAACCACCTGAAACTCGCCAAATAGTAGCATCTGAGCAGGTGGAAAGTAGTTGCAGGAGGCAAATAAAACAGGATCCCTGTACCACGGCCTTCAGCAGGACCTGATAGCCCATGTGCAATCTGTAACACAATCAGGGAAAATCCAGTGGACTGGCCCAACTACGACAGCCACCTTTTGGCTCTAGTTAGCTTGGTGGTCCCGTGCAAGGGCTGGTGAACTGCTTTAGCTAAAAAAGGAAAGGTGAAAAGGCTGGGAAGAGGAAGAAAATAGTGCAGAGACAAGTGAGGCACAGACTAGACAAAGGATAGTTGCAGTTTGTTGGTCCCACCTCAGTGAAAACAACATGCACTCTACTGGAAGCACAAACTAAAGGATGCCTTCCAAAAAACTCATGCGCAGACTCAAATTCCTGCATGTCAACATTCAAAGGCTCAATAGCATTAACAACTGGACTCATGAAGTAAAAAAGCCATGTTCAACACTTCCCAGACTGGGGTTTTAGTGGTTTGCTTTAGTCTTTATTTAGGGCTAGTCTTCACTAAATCGCTGCTGTGATTGATGCAGTGGGCATCAATTTAGAGGGTCTAAGTGAATGGGGGAGCACTCGCCCATCGACTTCAGTACTCCAGCTCAACAAGAGGCGGAAGCTATGTTGACAGGAGACACGTGACGTCGACTTATTACGTTACTTACGTAACTTAACTAGTGTCACTTAGACCAACTTACAGCGTTCGTGTACTCAAGGCCTGAGTCACTCTAGGCCTACGTACTAGTAGACTTAGTAGACTATGTGATAGATCCAGAATGGGTGGGGTTCTAAAGGGTGAGTACATACAACTGTTTCTCAGCATACACGTCTCCAAATGATTGCTATGGAAGTTCTAAATTAACTGTGTCAACATAAATGTGCCATAGTCCAATGGAGGAAAAGGAACTTATTGATGTCTTTAAGATCTATGTCACGTACCCAAATCGGTTTTAAACTGTTATTGATAATGAGGACATTTTGCCAGAAAGATTGACTCTGGCGTCATGGTGAGAATTCCTTGATTAGTGCAAATAATGTGGTTTTTGGAAGGCTAAAGTGGCACTTCTCTAAATAGGCAATATTGTAGACAGTCTTTTTTTATGATGCTGGAGTTCTTGAGATATGAGATTTCCATAATTACACTTGTTTAATTCTAGACCATCTTTGCTAACAATAGGTTGGAGTGATTGATCTGTATTGGGTACTGAACTCAGCTTGATCAGTGATGAACAAGCAATTTTAGAAATGTGCATGCCATTAGAGCTACTTCCTCTCCATCTGTTCACATGAGAATCTGGGCCAGAATCTCTGAAATTATTTACTGATGTGCATTTTTGGAGGTGCAGTAAATTTCTCAAACATGCAGAATATGCACTCTGCAGTTAACTTCTAACTACTGGGATTTAAGAGGACACATCACAGGAGAAGGTTATCCCATCATTACATACTGCAGGGTTTCATGGCTCTTCTTCTGAAGCATCTGGTTCTAGCCACTATCAGAGACAGGGTACTGGACTAGATAGTTCATTGGTGAAATCCAATAGGACACTGGCTATGTTCCTATGTACAGCTGGGAAAGTAATTTAAGTACAGCTATTGAGTGGGTTTGAATTTCGTCTTGTTTTCTAATACAATATTTGCATACTTTATTATTCACCCAGAACTAGTTGAAAATATAAATAAACAAATTGAATGTCACTTTCCAATTTAAACTAGCCATTATCAATTAGTCGTGCACAATTTGAAGCGCATGCATCTAATGTTACCGAGCATATTTTTAGCAATAAAATATTTTAAATGCTGAGTTGACATACATCTCCACTCTGCATGTTTGGCAATTATGACTTCTGTAGTAAAACAACTGAATTGTCAAAGCAGTTGGCCTTTGCAGTCCAATTTATCTTCAACATCACTCAGATTCCTGTGTTCATGTTGCCATTTTATCTTGGCTTTGGGAGCAACACAATCCTGTTCTCTATGATCCTTGTCAGATGATTCAGTCACATCTGTACTCTTTCCATGTTCTGTCTTTCCTCGTTGTTTAATCCTGACATTGCAGGTTTTGAAAAATAACCCATTTTCCCCAACACCTGTCAATATTTTGTTCATATTCAGCTGCATTTGTGGTTTGCTTTTTCTTTTGATATTTGCCTAAAATAATGGTACTTTTTACGGGTTGATACTGTATTGCTTTCCATTAAATTCCTCAGCATATGTGCAACTGGGTTTGTTTCCCCTTCAATATGGGTCAAAGTATGTTCTCAAGTGGTACAACCTTCCTTGTTCTTTTACTTGTATTCAGTGCTAGTACTGTGTCACCTATACTGTCAACTGACTTTCTTTGTACTCCTCTAGCTTCTAGCTTTCTATGCCAATATTTTTTTTCATGTGTACCTGGAATATTTGGTATAGTTCTTTCTGAAATGGTGATTCTTTGGCTAGCCAGGCCTTCCAGGCATTCCCTGTCAGGTTCGCTTTCTGCACACTACAGCCAATCCATTCTGTCTCTAGCTGAGCACTATCAGCACACCTGTCCACACCTTGTTGTACTGGTCTCTGCATATGCTGTGCAACGATCTACCTGAGGCCAGTAAAGATACTGTGCTGTCTCTAAGATACAATGCTATTTGGTTATGGTGATGATCTTACTGGGGCTTTATTGGATGCTCAGCACATGGTGGCCTGGATGATCACATGCATGACCTGACATGTGTCCAGACTTCATTGCACATGATGCACCTGCCTCTGGGGGGAATACAATGTCATCAGTGCTGAATGGTGGTTCAGCATTATATTGCTCAGTCCCTAATTACCTATTTTCTCTAGTTCTTCAGCAACTGCTGAAAGTTCACATCACAGATTCTGAACCAGAGAAAATGCTGATAATGCTTAAAACATTCAGCTTTCATTGCTGGAGATCAGCTTGGAAACTTGAAAAGGATAAGTTACTAATCCATAGCCAGAGAACCTGTAAAATTTCTGCAGATTAAGCAAAGGCAAAGTTACTTAAGCCTGGATGTAGAACTGCAACATCACAATTTCAATAAGAAATATCTTTTCCCACCTTCACTTTCTTTATTATTGCCAGACAACAAAAAACCTTTAAAGAATTAAGTTGAAAATGTGTTGAGGTGGAGTCCAGTGTAACATCCCAAAATACTAGTACAGATTCTTTATAAATGTTCTGTGCCTTAAAAAGCCCAAATGATAGACAGCCAGATATCAATATATCTGTCTACTTGTATGGCTCTCATCGCCTGAGAATCTGGCCATCTTGTAGTTATTAATGGGGTTTTATCCTTTTAATATTCCTTTAAGTTATGGAAGTGTTAGCCCATTTCACTGGTAGGAAACTGTGAAAGAGGATAGATTAAGTGACTGGCCCAAGGTCTGACACTTTGTTACCAAGCCAGGAACTGAATCCAAGAATCCTGAGTTCCCAGTCCAGGATCCTAGCCACTAGGCTTCCTTCCTTCCATAATGAGCAGTTCTTGGATGCAGCTATTTCCTCATAGCCATACAATCGCTTCATTACTTCAACCACCCATTCAACCTTCAGTTTGCATTCTTGTCTAGTTCTAGAATAGCTGGCCTTGGCTGTTTTTATCAGTTCTGTGAAAAAGTCTGCAACCAGCTTTTTCCCCAATACATTCCTCCTCCACCCCTACCCCCAGAAAAATCCTGACTCTGTCCCACCCCCAAAACATTAACAACTGACTCTTGTCCTACATCTTCACACCCTATTTTGCATCAATGTAAATGAATAACACACAAGCTTGTTTGGGTGTCCCTAAAAACTGGGAAGGTCTTACTTTCAGGGTCTGTCTGTCAGGTTTTTATTCAAAACAGAGGTTTTGAGGAGGGTGGTTTGCTTGTTCATTTTTCAAAAGCCCAGCAGATGGGAAACCGGCAGGAGCTGCCAGTCAGCTGCAACTGCAGCAGGCAGATAGCTTCCTCTTTGTGTCCCATTAAGTTTCTCAATGAGCACCCTCCCCAGCAAACGGTCAGATCCATGTGAAATCTAAGACTCTGGGCACTGCTACAACTGGTGAGCCTACAGCCAGCTCAGTTGTCTTGCCACCAAATGTAACTGGCTACTGATCCAAACTCTTTGAAAACTGGAAATATAATGATTCCAGCCTTGACTATGTGCCATTACACCACCCCATGAAACCATAAGCATAAAGAAACCTAAAATATTTAGTTCTGCTGGTGCCAGTGAAAAATAACTTTTGGACCTTTTGGTTCTGCACCACAATAAGACTATTCTTGAGCTTTCATTAAGGTCCATGCTAGGACACAGAACTACAGAAGATGTAGAACATAGCAATCTCTTTAGGGATCTAGTCCAACTCCCACTTAAGTCAATGAGAGTTCATCCACAGATTTAAGTGGGAATAATTATTTATTATTGATTGCTTACATTGCAATATTATCTTCAGGCCCCTCTCAGAGATCTAGGTCCTATTGTTCTAGGCACTTTACAAATACAGGATAAGACCAGTCCGTGCCTTAAAATGCCCACAATCTAGGCTAGTGATGATGCAACAAACAAATAAGGAGAATGAATGGTTGGGGGTTATGGTAGGGGAGAACAAGATAACAATAATATGACCGTCATTTCATGCAGCATAGCTGAGCAGATGGGCGACATCCCAGACTGTGTCATCTGCAGAGAATTAGCCTGGGACCTCTGGATTGAAGAGCATGAGCCTCTGCTGCTTGAGCCTAAAGAACCAGGGATTTTAGCCCAAAGGATATGCAGGCTCATAAATCTCTACTTGTGGAGTAGCCCCCATAGGGGGACAAAGCACCCCATGTTAGCATGGGATACACACACAATGTAGCTGAGGAGCTGTTATCAGCCAGGACTGTTCTATGGGCACCATGGCAAAAGAGCATCCTAAGGAGGATTCACAGTTTTTTCCTCGAGCTTTTGCCATGCATAAGAGGCAGCATGGGAGAAAGTGCAGAGGTTCTGGTTGGAGAAGTGGGTTATAGGCAGTAAAGGCTGGCCACATAGGCAGAGGCTGATAAAGCACTATGATCTGATACATAGGATGAAACGTCTTCGAAGGTGAGGCCAAGAAGTTTATATTTGGTTTGATGGAGAAGAGAGAGCCTATTTGGGGACTCAAAGGTGGGGAAGTGGCATAATTAAAGCGTCAAGCAAGGAAGATGATTTTTGGCAGCAGAGTTTTGAGTGGGATTGAGCAGGACAAAGCCTCAGTAACCCAGTCGAGAGAGAAGGAGATTGCAGTAGTCAATATGTGAGACTCTGAGAGCTTTGGCAGTCTAAGCAGAGAGAGAAGGTTAGATCTTGGAGATGTTGAGACGAAAGAAGGAATTGGATCACACCCTTAGACACTAACTTCTAAGTGAATAAACTGCATATATGCTTTGCTTTATCAAGCTGTATGCTGAGTAACGGACATCAGACTTTGACCTCTGTAGATATATGACCAGCATGATGGGGCCCGGATTTCAGGGCCTTTAATACTACTGTAATAAAAATAGTAGCAATTTAATGTTGCCAGTCTAAACACATATTATACAATTCTGAACAAGCTAGGATGTGAGTAGATATGTTTTTTAAAAAGTTACCTAGCTACACAATATCTTTGAAATATGAAATGTTCCTAATGCTTCTGCTTACAAGGTGTTACAGATTTATACATCTGCTATCAAAAATAAATTGCAAGCCTGTCAGTACATGCCGATTCTTATTAAGGAATTACGTCTGTAAACATTTTCAGCTCCAAAGTGGCTTTCTGACATAAAGTACAGTTCTTTGATCACTAGGAACATCAAGTTACATTAAATATGAGCCCTTAAAAAACAGACAACAAAAGCAACTCCAGCAGAGGGAAGTACTGGAACTTCTTTATTTTGGCCTACCTACTCCGCCTTTATTAACTAATTCTAATCCAATTTTGGTTGCATATTTTTAAATATGTAAGTATTTCTACACTATTCTAATAACAAGCTTTGTTCCATGCACATTTACACACATTGACACACATGCCCTCATGATCACCATTTGACACAACACCCATCTCTCCAACAATCTAATTATCCTCCCTCCCCTTTTCTCAAGGGAGGGTAAATAAATATTACCTTTTTATCTTCATTTTGTCACCCCAGCTGTTGCTGTTTCATCTGTATTCTTCCCCCCAGCCCCTCCACTACATTGATATTTCCAGTTTGAAAGCTGATGGATACACTGAAAGTCAACATTTGGAATGCTCATTTATATGTCAATAACCAGAACACTCTTCCAAGTTATAGCAGTTCCAGGTTTGGGGCTCTGGCAACAAGATGGATGCTTTTAAATGCACTGACTTCTTGTATGTACTTTACACAGCAATAAAAAGTATTGTATTGTCCCACTTGAACCATACCTTTTCATCAAGAGCACTTCTTCTGTTTTCAATATGTTATTCAGGATGAGTCAAATATTATTTTTTCCTAACAGCTTAAATACGTTGAGCATCTTTTTGCCACCTTTTTTATATTTCCATCCGTGCAGTGGAAAGGCAACTACATTCAACCCTACTTATCCCAAGTGGGATTTCTGATCACAGACTACATTGCAGAATAAAATAAAAGATGGTGCTTTGCTATTTGTCAGGGTTTTTTGTCTCATGGTTTTGTGTTCTTAATAAAATTGTAAAGATTCTGAAATATTTATTTATAAGATTGGGTTACTGAACAGACTTTCCTAACACAAGTCGGGGTAGCAATGATCTTTGGGTTAGGTATTTATTATGCTGTTTAGTGCTTGAAAGTTAACAGCAGAGGGCAATAGGATACCAAAAATGAACCAGAATTCTGTCACTGAGGAGCTGTGTGATTCAGCAAGGCTGCCGCATTTGATCTTTTTAACCTTCTGACATAATTGAGTCATTCAAAGGTTACCTTAGCTCTGTCTCTTGATTTGTAATACTTTGCTCAGCATTCGCTTCTTGTCTTATCTTGACAATATTCAATCAAATCAAATTAGTGCCAGAGAAAAAGAAAATCAGATTGAGATTAACTAATATGCATTTGCAGAGTGCTCCCCATCTCCGGGATGCCCTCCCACTCCCGAACACTGGAGGGAGGACCCTGAATAGCACTGCAACCCCATGTGGGCACTTGCAATGCCACTCGGGTGGGTGGCCCTCCCAATTTCCATAGTACACAAGGTCCCAAAAGTCTTTAATTTTCCACTGGAGGAAATCACCTCAAAACAGTGGTGGGCAAACTGCGGCCCACGGGCCACATGGGACCCATCAGGGTAAGCTGATTGCAGGCTGCGAGACATTTTCTGGTGTTGACCATCCGCAGGCGCACACACCCCTCCCCCTCCTCAGCTCCCAGTGGCCACAGTTTGCTGTTCCCGGCCAATGGGAGCTGTGGGAAGAAGTGGCGGACTGCAGGGACATGCTGGCCACCACTTTCCACAGCTCCCATACACTGGGAATGGCAAACCGCGACCACTGGGAGCTGTGGGTGGCTGTGCCTGCAGACAGTCAATGTAAACAAACTGTCTCGTGGCCCACAATCAGCTTACCCTGATGGTTCCCCACCACTGCCTCAAAACCTCTGCCTCAGGGCTAGGAGAGAGGTCTAGTTTCTGAGTGGAAGGGCGATACGGTTACAACCAGAAATGGAAAGATGGACAGGGAGTTGTTGAAAGTGAACACTTTCACTTTGTGTTCCCCTCTCCTTTTTATGTAATTTGCTCTTTATTCCCTCTCTGCCTCACCTTTCTCCCTCCCTTGTTCTCTTCTCCTTGCCAGGCTTTCTAGGTCTACTCTTTAAAAACAAAGTTGCTCCTGGAAAATTTCAACTGGAAAAAGAATGCCTTGACCTATATGCTGACTAAGGGTTTTATCCTTATTTAGACCCTTAGTTTTGCCATAGGTTTAGATGGAAATAGGATCAAGCCCTAATACCTTCATCCATCAGACCACATAAGCACATGCTTACCTCTAAGCATGTGAGTAGACTCATTGATTTCAGAGAGCAGCAAATCCATTCTCTGGGAATTAACTGTGTGCAGGATCAACAGTGTAGCAGAGACCTCAATTTATTGATCCTTTTAGCTTCCAAGGCCAGAAGGGACCATTGTGATCGGGGGGAAGGATAGCTCAGTGGTTTGGGCATTAGCCTGCTAAACTCAGGGTTATGAGTTCAATGCTTGAGGGGGCCATTTAGGGATCTGGGGCAAAAAAAATGGGGATTGGTCCTGTTTTGAGCAGGGGGTTGGACTAGATGATCTCCTGAGGTCCCTTCCAACCCTGATATTCTATGATCAAGTCTGACTAACTATGTAATACAGGCTGTAAAACACCCCCAAAATAATGCCTAGGGCAGATCTTTTAGGAAAAACATGCAATCTTGATTGAAAAATTGTCAGTAATGGAGAATCCACCATGACTCTTAGTAAATTGTTCCAGTGGTTAATTACGTCCCTTGTTAAAAATGCCCACCTTATTTCTGGTCAGAATTTAACTAGAGTCAGCTTCCAGCCATTGGATCATGTTATACCTTTCCCCACTAGATCGAAGAGCCAATGATTAAATATTTGTTCCTGATGGAGGTACTTGTAGCTGTAATCAGGTCACCCCTCAACCTTCCCTTTGTTAAGCTAAATGGATTGAGCTCCTTGAGTCCATCACTACAGGGCAGGTTTTCTAATCCTTTAATCATTCTCGTGGCTCTACTCTGAACCCTCTGCCATTTATCCTTCTTGAATTGTGGGCATCAGAACTGGACACAGTGTTCCAGCAGCATCATATCCACACCACATACAGAGGTAAAATAACCTTTCTACTCCCACTCCAGATTCCCCCTTTTATGCATTGAAGGATTGCATTAGCTCTCTTGGCCAGAGCCTAACACTGAGAACTTGTGTTCAGCTGAGTATCCACCATGACCACAAAATCTTTTTTCAGTCTCTTCTTCCCAGGATGGAGACCCCCATCCTGTAAACATGGCCTGTAAATATGGCCTCTATTCTTTGTTCTTAGATGTACACATTTACATTTAGCCATGTTCAAAAGCATATTGTTTGCTTACACTCCTCCTTGCCATGCAAACCAGATCCCTCCATATTAGTGACCTGTTATCTTCATGATTTACTACTTCCCCCATTTTTGTGTCATCTGCAAACTTTGTCAGTGATTTTATGGGGTTTTTTTCTTCCAGGTCATTGATAAAAATGTTAACTAGGATAATTCTTTAGATCTTCTTACTGTTTTAATTAAAAAACAGCCACCTTTAAATCATTTTAATATTGTTGCCTACAAAGCCTCCACAAAAGAGACCCCGTATCTCTACTGGTTATTCCTTAATTCCTTAATTTGTGTTTCTTGACTGAGAAGTAACTCAGGTTTATTGTGTACGTAGAGTTGGTCACATGACCCTTTTAAAATATGTGGTATAAATATAACTGCTTTCTAATTACTTGAATGTAGAGCAGTTAAAAAATCTCACTTTTCCTTGTGAAATATTTCAAACAAAAAATTTATGTTGGATTTTTTTTGTTTTGTTTTTAAACTGTTTGGGGGGATTTCAAAATGAAATTGAATGGAAAATTCATTTTGTTTGATTCAAATTTAAATTTTTGTTTTGGTTTTGAAAGCTGAAATTTTCAACATTGTGAATCTTTGTTTTTTCCACTTTCTCTCCCTTTTTTGCCACTGAGTGATAGGATTAGGGAATCCTAACTAAATCAAACCCACTCCTGACTTCTGCCAAAGTATTTAATATTCACTAACTAGCATGGATGCATAACTTTTGATTTTATCTGTTTGCAGACTATTTGTTTCAAGTACCCGGTATTCATATTTGTCACCAGTGTCATACAGCATTGTTTCTGCTCCCTGACTGGACGACGGAAAGAGGAGTTTCATGTAGAGCATACTCTGTTTGAAACTAGACTATGAACTGACTCCTCATGGAGGTGGTCTAAAGCAGAGCTGGTAGTCAGCAGCCCCCAGAGTATAGGCATATGTTGCTCATGTGATAACCAACCGCCTATTCAGATGGCCATGAAAATAGTATTTGAACCGGTTTGTATGTCTGTTACCACCATGTGCAGCATACATTGGGGAAGCATGTGACTTCCATATAGTTAGTGGCATGTCATAGGACAACATTACAGTTACGACTTGCCTGACACTCATTACTTTGTTGGGCGGAGGGAATGGAAGGAATGTGCCACGTCGTGTGCTTCATGCTCACCAGAATTGATTTCCCTACTTAGCCAAATCTGACTACATTGGCCATCAGCAAGACTGTTTAATTTTGTACTGATTGTGGTACTGTGTATCTCTGGACAGTTTCTTATTTCCAAAGCTGAGGCTTTCCCTTTCCAAACAGTGTTTCTTGTAGCAATGTCTGAAGGCTGTTAACATGATGTAGTCTGCAGCATGAGTCAGAAATTCAAGTTCTTTGGCTTCCTCGTCTACAGAAGCTGTTAAAACCTCCCATCTTTTAAGATGTTATACATTTGTCAACCTCTCTGTTAATTATTATTATTATTATTATTTTACTGCCACAGCATTAACAGTAATTTGGATTTGGGGGTATATTGGCAGGCCCTTTGTTTTGCTTTTTGCACAACAATGTACAAAAATGTGTTTGGAGCATTCGTTACACACATATGGGGGAAAACAGTAAAAATACATAAAACTCAAATAGGTCAAATGCATTTTTTATTTTAACAATCTCCCATAAGCCCTCTCTCTAGGATCCTGATTCAACGCCCTTTGAAGTCAACAGAAAGACTCCCATTGATTTCAGAGGATTTTGGATCAAGCCCTAGGTCTGTGGAAGCTTTTAAAGGGAAAAAACCCTCTTGCTTGACAGTCTCTTAGATGGAATCAGTCAGGTTAGGCAGGAGCACTCAGTTTCTGCTGTTAAAGTCTGAACTTATTTCCTCTTAAGAGAAACAGACAAAACGAGGGAAAAGAGAAAAGACTAGCAAAACCAGCATCTGTCTCTTGTGTGTGTAGTTGTGGCCTTGGAAGACCACACAGGCAGTGCATAGTGACCCAGTTTGCTGTTCCAGGAACCCCAGCTTTACTTCTGCTGGCTCTGGAAAACTTTTAGAGACCATACGTTGCTTTCATTTTTGTCTCACTAGGATGGCAAGCCAAATTGTTTTTACTGAAAACGGGCTGCTCTACAATCCTCTTGCATTTGCCAAGCAGGTTACAACAGAGTGTTGCAAGGTTAATTTCTATTGGCTGAGTAAGCTGAATTTTTATTAGACTGGAGACAAAGAGAGTGGTAGGAAAGAGGCAGTAGAGGAGGAATAAGGTGGGTAGGGTTGAAAATAAAAGATGGGGATAGCAGGTTATCGCAGATTAGCACTTTAATGAGTTACTTAGGACTCAGCCCTAGGGGTGGTGGGGATCTTGTCTGTTTCCCCTTCCTCACCCAGTCTGGTCAGAATGTCTTTCAAGATTGGGGGGAAAGGCCCCAATGGTGAGAAGGTAATCATCTGTGTCCCAATGCATGGCGGTGGTGCTGTTACTCCAGTCTCCCTGCTTAGCTGTACAGGTTGTCAAGCGCTGCACAGAATAGAAATATTCAAAGGGGGTGGCTTGTCTCCTCAAAGCAAGTGTCCTCTGGTCTGAATAAGGGCAACTTGTTTCCCCTAAAAATGGCTGTAGTCTATTGCGAGGACAATTTTGTAACCACACCAGAATCCTGGAAATCCCCACAACAAACAGTGCCTTTAAATCGAGGTTCTCTGCTTGCTGAATTAAATCATGATTACACTCGGTGATTTAAATTGCTTTGATTTACATCACTCCATGCATGAAAATGTAAGGGGACTGTTGCCCCCTTACTAACATTCAATGGGGGTGTTTTAGTTGCTAGCTCCCAGTACTAAAAGGGGGAAGGGTTGATGGGAAATCAGGACCCTGATACTGACAGCGCCCAGGAACAATGGGCTGGAGGTCAATACTCCAGGTCAGCATGAATGACAGGGTGGGTAGGCTAAATCAGGGAGTCAGGAGACTAGGGCGGTCCCGTCCCCCCTGTGAGCTGGAATTGCCTGGGTCAGACGGAGTGGGCCCGAGCTAAGGAGAAAGCAGGGGCCCAAGCTGAGCTGGGGAGCAGAGCTGTGCCAGATCCAGAGGGACCAGAAAAGCAGCCCAGAGAGAGCAGACCCTGTCCTAGGAGCAGAGCTGCAGCCCCAAAGCCAGAGGCACAGCCCAGAGAGAGCCGACTTGCCCTGGGAGCAGAGCTGCAGCAACCAGAGCCAGAGGGGCCAGAAAAGCAGCCCACGAAGCAGGTCAGTGCTGGGAGCAGAGCTGTAGCAACCACAGCCAGAGGAGGCAGAGCAGCAGCCATGCTGAAGCAGAGTGGAGCTGGAGCTGGAGCTGGGGCTGGAGCAGTCCAGGGCTGGGTGTCGTGAGCAGCTGGGGAGAGCGAGGGGGGACCCTGGGCAGTGGGCCCAGCACAGGATAGACACCTCAGCCAGGAGGCTCTGTAGGCCAGACTCGGAGGGGGATTGGGAACCCTGACAGGGCGGGGGCAACGCTGGGAAGAAGGGCCCTGCCACCTAGAGCCTGAGAGCGTGTGTCCAACCACCAGAGCGAGTGTCCAACCACAGCATCCCTACAGCACAGCCAGGGCCTGAGAAGGCGGCCTGGGACTTACAAGGACAGACTGTGAACTGCCCTCACATTCCAGAGACACTGTTTGTGATGTTCCCTGCCACAGAGCGGGTTGATGTGTTTCCTTTAACCTTTCCCATTTTTCCTTACTCTTTTAAAAATTAATTGTTGATTAAATAACTTGCACTTGCTTTAAATTGTATGTAATAGTCAGTGGGTCAGAGAAGTGCCCAGTGCAGAGAGAGTACCCCGGAGTCGGGACACCCTAGCCCTTGTTCTAGGTGACCACAGCAGGGTTGGAGGTCGAGCCCCACAGGAATCCTGGGCCCAGCCTTGTTGGCGTTACGAGGACTCTGCCAGACAGGATAGTGGAAGGGGAGTCCTCGAGGGCAGGGAGGCCTCTGGGTAAAGGAAGTGGGAGCAAGGACTCGGATCCTTTCGCTAGCCTACTTCACTGGGGTAGTGCAGAAACCAGGAAAGTTCCCCACAATAGCGGTACTATTCCCCCACTTACAAAAAGTATGCATGAATGGAGCTTTACTTGACTCCCCCTTTGGCCTACTCTAGCCATCTTCCAGTTCTTTTCATTGTCAGAATCCTACGTAGGTCAGATAATAGCTTCACTATTTGTCATGGCATTTACTGATGAGGCATCACTAAGACATGGATAAAATGGAAATAAGAAAATGTATAGACCCAAGACACTAGCACTGGATCTCTGAGATAGTGAATGCATCCGGCACTTCAAATAGGAGAGATGTGCTATCCTAGACCTATGAAATGTGCTTCCACACTACCTAATATATACATGCCAGTCCCTGTCTGAAGAGTGTAATGGTTTCCCTGTGTGTGACATCTGTCAATTCACAGCATACAAGTGCTTTAGCCCATTCACAGATGCCATAATATTTCAGCATGCTGCTGATAATTGTTTTCCCTGAGACAAAATGACATATGTGATTCTTTCAACTCTGGAATTCCTGAAATTTGGGGTTGCATAGACTGCACATGTTGCCATAGTTTCACCTGCATTAATACTAGGGAAATGTTTCCTTTTCAGAAACAGTTAATTATCAGTAGCCAGATGGTATTTGACAGGTCATGTGTGGTGACGCATATGCTTGGGGAATTTCCAGGTTTTGTTTGTGAGTCATTCAGTTTTGACTTGTCTAACTTGAAGGAGAGGACATCTCGGAATGTAATAATAATAATAAATAAGAGTTAGCATTATACAGCACTTTACACATTCAAATGCGCACTCGTTGACTTGCAGATTTTGGGTGACTGTCTAATGGATAATGCATAGTGTGATGTTAAATCTCACAGGATTGCACGGATTCCTCTCCGGTTTCCTTGTTTGTTTCATATAAATGATAGGTCACATGAACCTTTTATGAGATTTACTGTATGTTATGCCAAGGCCATTTGCAGCTGAGGGGGACATAGTGGGTTGGGCTCAGCTTTCCTAGCAGTCTGTGGGTTTATTTGTATTCCTGAATTAATAATGACAATAATACAAACTGTCACTCTCTTTTTATTTCAAGGGCGATGCTGGCTACTGACTGGCATTCTACAACCCAATACTATATTTGCATCCAAGAACAGAGTTACTGTAATGCCAACTGAGTGATAAGGAAGACAGGAATGAAAATGTGCTTCTACTGTTGGCATCCAAGACAACAGATGTGACACATCAGTGTGCTGTGTGATCTTCTGCAGCATCATTGTACTAAGAAGGGTCCCATTTCAGTGTGAAGTTGCAGAGGAGGTGCTGTAGCCAATGCAGAATGTGGCTGAAGCTTCAGGGCCAAATCATTGTCACAATTCATTAAGTTCATATTCTACAAATTTCCAGGTGCCCTGGAGGGGACTTCCTCCTCCCCCCGCCTTAAAGCTATGAGCCTGTGACCGTGCCACTTGTTTGTGTATGTGTGTGGTTAGGTGGATGTTGTGCTATTGTTAACATTGGTGCTGTGACAGTGTTTACAGCATCTGTGCCCTGTGTGCTCTCAAATCACACTATCATTATTCTGTTCGCTGTCTGTACTGACAGTCCTTCCTGTGTTCCTGTCAAGGTTCCTTCCCCACTCTGAACTCTAGGGTACAGATGTGGGGACCTGCATGAAAGACCACCTAAGCTTATTCTTACCAGCTTAGGTTAAAAACTTCCTCAAGGTACAAACTTTGCCTTGTTCTTGAACCCTATGCTGCCACCACCAAGCGTGTTAAACAAAGAACAGGGAAAGAGCCCACTTGGAGACATCTTCCCCCCAAAATAGCCCCCCAAGCCCTACACCCCCTTTCCTGGGGAAGGCTTGATAACAATCCTCACCAATTTGCATAGGTGAACACAGACCCAAACCCTTGGATCTTAAGAACAATGAAAAAGCAATCAGGATGCTAAAAGAAGAATTTTAATTAAAGAAAAAGTGAAAGAATCACCTCTGTAAAATCAGGTTGGTAAATACCTTACAGGTTAATCAGATTCAAAACATAGAGAATCCCTCTAGGCAAAGCCTTAAGTTACAAAAAAAACAAAAACAGGAATATACATTCCATTCAGCACAGCTTATTTACCAGCCATTTAACAAAAGGAAATCTAACGCATTTCTAGCTAGATTACTTACTAACAAGTTCTAAGACTCCATTCCTGTTCTGTTCCCAGCAAAAGCATCACACAGACAGACAGAGCCTTTGTTCCCACCCCCCTCCAGCTTTGAAAGTATCTTGTCTCCTCATTGGTCATTTTGGTCAGGTGCCAGTGAGGATATCTTAGCTTCTTAACCCTTTACAAGTGAAACCCTTTACAAGTGGCCAGGAGGGATTTTATAGTTCTGTATACAGAAAGGTGGTTACCCTTCCCTTTATATTTATGACAGTTCCTCTGTGTGACAAGAAGTTGTTTTGAACACCGTTAACCAGTATGTCACAGGGGTGTGTTCTGCTGTTGCTCCAGACATACCTTGCTGTGTTCTTGGGTTGAGGTGTAACACTCCTCATTGGTGTGATCATGCTGGCATGTCCCCTTCTGTGTCTTTCACCTGCCTCTTTCCTTTGATGCTATCACTTGATGGCGTTCTAGGATGCTGCATTCGCTGCCTTTCTGGGTCTCTCTCTGTCCCCTGTCCAGTCTGTGAGCCAGAGTTTCTGAACATATTTTGTGGGGGATGATGTTGGGAGCTGAGGAGCAGCCTGTGTGCTTTGCAACAATTGTATCACCTCTCTCCTTCCCTTTATGGACGAGCCCTATGTACTGTCAGTGCTTTCCTCCATGATAATACTTTATTTTAATACTCTAAAGGAGGCTCTGCCCAACTCCATCCCAACCCACATCTCTGATTGGAGCTTTATTGTGGTCCCTGTGCTTCCTTCATTCCTCCAGTGACTCCACCCTTGATGTCCCATTCATTTCTTCCTCCTACTGCAATCTATCTTTTTCTGTCCCATGACCCCTCTACAGGGGATGAGTCCCCTGTCCTCATTCAAGTCCCTCCTAAGCACACTGTTCCTGTGATACCCACAAGAAGAAAGCTAATAACATTAATTTTAAAAAAGTCAGTCCTTCTTGTGAGTTTCTTACCTCTATTATTATTTATTTTATTTATTATTTAGCTGTTAAGCTCTTCGGGACAAGGATTTTTCTTTTGTCTCATACAGCACCGAGGATGCTTTGGTCACTTCATGAACAAATACCACAGTAATTAGAGTAACTTACTGTGCCTCTAAGATGATATTCTCTATGTTACACAGAATATCACAAAATACATTGCCCATTCTACACCTGTGCATCTAAAGGTGCAGAAAAAATGTGGTATTTCAGAAATATTATTTGCTTGTTTTATGGCAGTGTTTATAGGCCTCAGTGGCTATCAGGATGGCACTGTGGTGTGGCCTGGATGAGGGAAACAGTGAATACATTTCCCTGTTGTGAGGGGGTCTGGCCACACACAGATAATGAAAGAGTTAACTGGAGACAGAGCAGTTAGTGCACCTGGATGGTGGACTAGGCCCAAATGAAGATGAAGCCCAGCTGGGGGAGAAGCTGGGTGGTAAATATAAAAAGCAGAAGCCTACAGTAGAAGGGGGCTGCAGAGAAACACAAATTAAAATAGTTGACTCATGCTGAAGAGCCTTGACAAAATCACTGTTCTCATCTTTGCAGCTTATACGCATGCTGTAAGGTCAAAGGGGTTTTCATTTTATGGTGGACTTACCTGCCATCTCTCTGTTAGATCAGCATTCTCACCCTGTTGATATGAGGATTACTGTTTACTCCCTTTCTACCTTTTCCAAATGGGAACTACAGTCACATTATTCTAGCTGTCAAAAATGAAATCCCCCAAAAGTGGGAGCATAAAAGTCCATGCCAGTGTTTATGAACAGCTACAAAATGTTTGGGAGAAACACTTATAAAAGGTTTGTTTTTCAGAATGATGATGTCACGTATATTACATAACAAAATAGCTTGTAAGAGTGCTTTGTCCAAATGTTAAAAAGACCAGTAAAAGAAAGCAATCACTCAGGTATATTAGTGTACATGACTACCATCTGATCCTGCTACTCTGTAAACAACATAGAAAACATTCAGCCAGACTTCTCTAAAAAGCCATCCCAGGTTATCGATATTGAGAAGGAGCAAACAATTGTATTAGATTAATTCAACTGGGAGTAACTAGTCGTACAGGGATGAAAATGAGGAAAGAACAATTTGCAGTAGATTTCCCAATATTTCCTAAAAATAAAGGTCAATTAGACCTCAGGATAATTTTCCAAAATAAATGATAGAACTGCAGTGGCTGGAGTTATTCATGTTTAGAATAAACAGAATATTCAGGACTTCTCCAAAAAATTTGACAATGGTGAGGCAGCTGGTGTGCTGAGACCATTGCTTATCATGCTGACTATTGTCTCATTTTTCCCTTGTGCTCTTCTGCATACACTTTTTGTCTTTTCTGTTACACGTTGACTGAAAGTTCTTTAGGGCATGGTCTGTCTTCAGGGCTGGACTTAGAGACAATGGTGCCCTGGGTGAACTTTCTTTGGTACTTTAAGTACTGCTTCTTAAGCAGCAGGCAGCCACTCAGCAGGCAGAGCAGCAGCAGGTGGAGAGGAAGTGAGGCTGCAGGTGTCATGCTGCTGGGAGGGCAGACAGGGAATGTGTGGGAGTGCCTGGCTCCTGCCCCTGAGCCCCTTTTATTTCCTCTCTCCACCTGCTTGGTGGGCCCGGCCCTTCTGCAGCCTCTTGACCACAGCACCTCCCCACCCGACCATGGTGCCCTGGGTGGTCACCCGCATCGCATACCCATAAGGCCAGCCTTGACTGTCTTTTTGTTCTGTGTTTGTACAGTGCCTGGGCCTGACACAATGGGGACTTGGTCCATGCCACAATGAAAATGTTGTTAATTTTCCATGGAGAACAATTCTGCATTTTCAAGGAGATGAACTGGATGATCTAACAGATCCCTTCTATTTCTAAATCCTTTATACTTGTTTGTTTAACAGTGTGAATGCAGACATTTCCCAGTGTTGCTATCATTGCTTCAGTGCTGTGTGTGGGAGTGCTAGTGAAGACAGGGCCAAAATCAAACAAAGCCCTAAGCATCAAAAAGGGGAATAACGCATTCAGAATTTTTTTTTTAAAAAAAATGAAAAACGGAATAAAAATTTTAAATTCAAAATGAAAATATTCATTTTGTTTTGAAGTTTCGGGTGTGTGTGTGATATAACTGTTGAAAATGACAGCTCCAGCCAAAAAATTTGGTTAATGAAACACTTTTTTTTTTTTTTTTGGTACAAATATTTTTCGGTTGAAAAATTTCAACCAACACTGTGGTGACCTTTGACTACAGATAAGGCCTCAGCAGAGTCGGCTGCCAATGGACCCAACCTAGCATCACATTCAGGAGTGTGGAGTGTATATGGTTTTACTTCTGTGGACCTGAGGGCTGCTCTGTCATGGCTTTCACTAACTTTAAAAAGTGGTTTCCCTATCCTGGATAAATTCTAAGGAGTCACTTAGGCATTTGATACAGTATTTACCACTATTTATAAAATGTTTCAGTACATATCACTGTCCTAATCTAAAGGCATATATGGCAACTACCCTTCCATGCTCCAGTGTTTTAATGTACTTTTTTAGCTTGCTTTCGAAGTAACCCAAAGTTTCATTTTGAAAGTGACATGTTCAGGAATCTGTATGAAGTTTTATAAGTAACATATCCCCATCTTTTTCTGCACACGGTAGCGTAATCGAGTTCCAAATCCTTCCGTCATGCTCTTACATGCATGACTAGAACCTGACAGACTACAGCATCTGACTGAGGAGATCAAAAAGTGATCCATGTTGTCAAACATTGGCAGATTCATACCAGGATAACACCTGCCTGCTTGTCAAAAAGGTCTGGGTGTATGAAATGTGCAGGGGAAATGATGGAGTTGAGCAAGTCATATTGTATTGATTGTGATACATACTGGTGTTCTTTGTTCATGCCTAACTCCTTATTAATACCTTTGTTTTGTACGTTTTCCCCAGCTCCCTTAGTCTAGTCACTGGACATTTCTACTTGTGACATGACCTTAACTTCCCAAACTTTTTTATTTTTTTTTAATTTGGGAAAGAATCATGGCCCATTTCTCTCAGCATCTACTGTAGAGATAGGTTTATAAAAGATTGTGATTTTGGAGACGCTCCCTCATAAGGGACAGTGTTGGGAGTGTGGGAGTTTGGAGATGGGACCTGTAGGCACACGTTCAGAACACTGCCTGGATGTCTGCAGCAGCTCACTACAGAAGCCAGAAACAAAAATAGGTTGTCTTATTAAAATTTTACTCCTTTCTCATTCCCTGGTTTGTTATTTAATGAACCTCAAGATCGTTACAGCTAGTATATTCTTTTTAATGTACATACCTTTCCTCTAGCCAAGCACTAATTCTAGACTGTTTCTGTTTATATACAACAATTGTTTTCCTAATTGGTTAAAATATTTACTATATAATGAAAATTCATGCTCTTATAAAACAGTCTTTGGTGTTGTTACATATACCAATCCAATATTTCCTTTCTACATGTGGTAACGCAGTCTTCATTTTTAACTTTAAATGCCTTAGAAAGCTCTGCTAGTTATGCATTATGTGACAAATACCGGAACAGTATCTGCCCCAGGATATACAGTCTGAACAGTTTTCAGAATAACAGCCGTGTTAGTCTGTATTCGTAAAAAGAAAAGGAGTACTTGTGGCACCTTAGAGACTAACCAATTTATTTGAGCTGCCCTAAGATATACAGTCTCTGCTCCCTACATTCAAAAAGAAATGGAATGTGTCAGAATGGAGAAACTCTTAAATTGACTAAGCTGTAATATTGTCTGTTGTTGAGGAGGAGGGTGAGATTGTGTGACTATGGATGCACATGCAATCAGATTATAATAACAATGCTGCAACTGTAGAGTGATCTTGTAATAGTACTGCTCACTTTGCGTCCATATATTATGCACCAGTGCCCTCTACTGGAATAAAATGGATAGAGCTGCACACACAAAATGAAAGTAACCAAGTGGGTTTAGCACAGGAGGTTACACAGTGGAGAAATTTTTTTTTTTTTAAATATTGTTTGAACATTGTTACAGCTGGAAAACAGGTCTAGAAAACAAAACAAAATCCTGACATGAGCGGCAAAGGTGTGCTTGATGCAATCTCATTTTAACCCAAGAGATTATGTAATTATCTATTTCACCACTTTCTCACTGTGATGGGTATACTAGTCAGCAAGGGGTTCATGAGAGACTGCCTTGCTACATCTGCAAAAGCTGTCAAGCCTGGAGAACAAGGTTAAAGGGGAAACCCAGCTCAGTAGGGGCTGATTGGGAGAAGGAGTTTGCTCCTGGAATAAAGGGCTTGTTGGAGCTAGGGCCTAGCCTGAGGCTGCCTGAAACAAGGCCCAGCTGAGGCCATGAGTTTTCTAGATACTGTTGGAGACCTTCCTGGGGGAAGGTAGGCCAGGTATGGTATTCTGTACACTTGCTTTGTTTGCTGTGATTAATGTGTTTTCCTTTTTAGATCTGTGGAGGTGTGAGCCCAGGAAGGGAATGTAACGAAGACCTACATTCTTACCTATCTCCTACAAGGCTGAGATAGGAAGCAGCCCACAGAGGAGGCAGGGCTTTGAGTAGACAGACTTTAGCTGTTCACTATCAGGGCTCTGGGCTGCAACCCAATAGAGGAGGGGGCCTGAGTTCCTTGATGGGCCCACTGATGAAAGTGGCATGAAGACCTCCAGAGACAAGGGGTGGAAGGACTACTGAGTCTGGACTTGGCTGAAGACTTAGCATGCTGGATTTTTGTTGTTGGATTCTGTTACCCTGGAATAGGTGGGAATATACCTCACCTGGCCAGAGGGCTGCATCAGGAGAAGACATAGACCAATGCAAGGTTGGAGCACCTGTCGGCAGTGGAGCACCAGAGGAGACCCTGCTCTGCCATACCCAGCTGTAAGGGGCCATGCTGGCTGGTGAGTTGTATTTCTATACTCAAGTACAGCATTACATAATTGGCCAGCTGTCTTGCATTGAGACATCAGGCCTGGGCAGGATATTAGATTTGTTTAACTATACGTCTCATTGGGGTGGAAAACCTTGTGGGTGAAATCCTGGACCCATTGACTCTGATTAGGGTGAAATCCCTGCTCATGTCTTTAAGATCCATAACATGAATGGGTTAGGTCACTTTTCCCTTAAATTAGGGGAAAGGAATAGTATTCATATACAGGGAAACTTGTTTAGCTAAGCCAAAAGGCCTGTTCTTCTTCATATATTTACTACTTGAAGTTAGTTACTTATATCAAATATGTCTTTTGCTTCTGGACAATTGAATGATTAAAGTTTTAACAAGAATGGCAATTAGCAAATGACAAATAATATCATTCCAGTGTGAATTTACAAAGCTTTAGATTGATCAACATTTTAAGGAATGAACTAAATATTTCCACATAAGTAGTATAACATTCTGAATAGCAGTGAATTCTGCCTAAGCTGATTAGTCCACGAATCTAATTCTTGTTACTGAACCAGCTCTGTTACTTGGCCACATACCTCCAAGTTTGTCTCTCCTTTTGTCAGTTCCCTGCAAATTGGCGAAAGAGTTTTCATATTGTATTGACCCCTCAGGAGTTAACAATTTGGGGTAAAATTTTCAGAAGTGCCTAAGTCCGTCTTTCAAAAATTACTTAAGCATGCAATTCCCTAAGTTTCACAGACAGTCAATGATCTTCTGAAATTTTTACCTTTGGCCTTAGCTGATGATTCTGGGAGAGCCTAGTGAGTCTACTCACTTTTCTATCTGTGGTTTATTGACAAGTGTGTACATGCTTCAGCAAGGGTATGATAGCATAAACAATTTATAATTTAGATGTGGAGCTGCAGCAAAACAGCTTAGTGTTTGTGTTCCAAAAAACCTCCTACTCCTCAGACAATGCTTCCAACTCTATGGGTCTTTTATAAAGCCACCTATCCCCAAACAACCCTCACCACATGGCACTTCCCCCACACCCCGGAATGTTGAATGTGTTTGGCCACATGGTTCTGGGTACTCGGCAAGTCAGTTGACCTGATGCTCTATGACCCAGAAGGAGCCCACTAGAGTTCAGTGAAGTTCGTTCAGATGGAGCGAGCTAGGGACCAGCAGTTGTCATATAGCTTCATTTGAACTCTGAACTATTATCCCCCGCTGCGTGTTCTCATCTCATTCATTTCTATAGTGTAACTTTGCCACTCTCTTCCCCACTGCTGTCCCATGTTACTGTGACCTTCTAGAAACAAAGCAGGAAGTCTCACTATTGAAGTACACTACTGAGGTTTTTTTAATCACATTTTGAGTTACATGAGTGTGCACTTCGTACTCACTAACCTCCCGAAGTCCTATCCCAGTATGCACTGGGTCAGTGTGAAACTTGAGATTGGATCTCTTCAGTGGCTCTTACTATCTGGTCCTTTTACCATGGTTACTAGCATCTGAGTGGAACTGAATGCCCAAAAATTCACAGTAGGCTGACTCACTCTGGCTGGAACCGCGTTAATACTCTGACTTTCCGGAAAGGCAGTCCCACTCCACAAAAACAAAGCTGCTACGGCATTCTGTGGGCCTTTGTGATAATACCCTAGTTGAATGTAGAACCAAGAACTGACTGATATCTTGCTATGGTTAGGCAATTTTCTTGGTATCTTTTTCTCTCCCAAGGTGCCTTCTACAGCCTATAGGCCTACAAAGGAAGGAACCCTTGTGCTAAAAGTTGAAAACTGTTGCTACAAACATTACATTGGGAAAGCTATTAAGGAAACTAAGAGGGGAGAATCCACAGGAGCAGAAAATGGGAAATGAGTTCCCTCTGCTTTTTTTTTTTTTTTTTGGTAACCATCTTATCCCCACTTTGACTCTCACCTTTTTCCCAATTGGAAAACCTATAACAAAGTACCATCTTCTTTTTAAGTGAAATACTTAAGTGAGTGTTACTATGAAATAGTGAAAAGTAATATTTTCAAAATGAGTGTTACTTTCTCTGTTTAAAAAAAAAATACTTTCCCCACTTCACCAGGGGAAGAGGGGGATTAAGTTACTGAGATTGGACACTTTTGCAGTTTCAAAACTTTTTTAAAAATCAGGGGGGAAAAATATTTAAAGCCAATTTTTAGCTAAGCACTTTCACTGAAATTTTCAGCTAGGTCAATTTTTTTTTTAGAATATAAACTACTACAAATTATGTATGATAAAAAGGCATCACTTCTGTACTGCTACATGTACAATTCAGTTTCTTGAAAGGCTATTTTGTTCATAACGCCATCTAGCCTGGCTTTCCTATGCCACTGTATTTAATCCACTATGCTATATCTGAAAATCACTTAGTCCTAATCAGCCAGGTCTCTCTGTGTCCTTTAGCACAGGGTCATCCTGATTTTGGCTGATGTCCTTCAATTTCACCATCCTGCGCTGACTGATATAGATGCCATGAAACTGGCTCAGCCTCCTCCCTTGGCTATGCAAGTTGTCATGGCATAAGTGGCTTTTTGTTGATGGTACTGGCAGACGAATCACAGCTACAAAAGCAGACCATGAAGGCTGTGTTACGGTAGCAATGAAACTGGCATCCATGAAAGATGGCAAGGACCTAGCAGGCACAGTGGTGGTGTGTATAGCTCTGTATGTTAGGAATGGAACTAGACAAAGACCTTCACATTGTGTATCACTTGTTCATCTTGTATTTGAAGCCCCTGGAACTCTCACAGCCAGTTCTTCACTGTGTCGTTATTCTCTTGTATTTCAGACATCAAAACTGCTGCCTTTTTTTTTTTTTTTGAGGCAGGGCTAACGATTCATGACAATCGACTGCAGACAGGCTGCTGTGCAATGCCCATGCTGGAAATTCAGGATTCTGTTCCAAGCTAGACATCCCAGAGCTGCCTCTGGGACTCTGGGAATATCTGTCTCTTAGTTGGAGTTCCTGAGCCTGCTTTCTTCCCTGCCCTTCATCCCCATCCCCACAATCCAATTCTCCTTGTCCACCTATGCCCCTTCAGAAATCAGTAGGCCAATGAGAACCTGCTTCCAGCAGGCACCAACAATATATGGCAGCCACATGCTCAGAACAGCCCCATGTCAGTGAACTTTCTAACATGTTGACTGCAGCACGACTAATGCCAGAGCCTGAAAGAATGACCATTAATAGACTGTATTCGTATCATGGTAGCACCCAAAGACCCCATTCGAGCTCAAGTCCCCAGTGTGCCAGGGATGGGATGATATGGTTCCTAACCCAACAAGCTCCCAGTTCAGTTTAGAGATGTGACAAATGAGGAGTAACAAAAAATAGGAGGGCAACAGGGGAATGAGGATGAAGGCAACCGTAACAAGTTAACACTGGGACGCAGACCAGATATGTGCACAATTTGATGGCTCCCTTAGAACAAATAGCTTGCTCGCCGAGGAAGCCTACTGCCCCTCCACACATTAGCCCCAAATTAAGGCAATTTCCACACTATCCATGCATTATAAACTAATAATGCCTGTGGACAATAGATACTACCCTAGGAATAAACCAGAAAGATGCCATTACTGGTGTTGTGGAGCCCTAAATCTAAGCTGGACAAAAGAGATTACAGGGACACAGTCATACCTATATATCATAATATAGGTATATTCGCTACGTGGAGTTCACTTTAATGCATGCCCTTGCTACAAAATCCTATAACCAGAAAGTTAGGTGCATGACAAACACACAGTCGCCACTAGAATTTGTCATATATGTTTTCCTGATTCCAATATAATTGAAATTAGTGTACTAAAAATAATGATGTATTTCAAAAGTACTCCCCAGACTGTTGGCATAAATTCACTCTACCTTATATGTATACGCTAAAGTATCTGCTAGAGATTATTCAAAGTTTTCAGTGAAGGTTTTTCACAAAGATTTGTTTTAAAAATTCTTTGACCAGCTTTTATTTGCACTATATGCAAATAACCAGAACAAATTGCTCTTTTTGCTGTGGTTTCTGAAAATACTGCTGTATTGTGCATGGTTTAAAAATATAATTCCAATGCATGTCAGATTCTCCAACTCCTTCTTTTGAAGACTCCCCCCCCCCCCACCCCCCCAGCACGTAAACTATGTCTGGGTGCCATTTTAAGTTATGAAATGGTATCAAGTAGTCATTTACCAACTGATGCCAAAGGCATCTGCACTGGAAACACTTCAGGAATGCCTCATAACATCACTTTCTACCATTACAACAGTCTGATTCTCCCCCAAGAATTAAATTTCTAATGTCGATATTTGCTAAAGTTTCCTTACCAAAAAGTCTTTGCGAGAGAGAGCACTGTTTCCCTTTTGGAGCTCTGCTTCTTCCACTCCTCAGCACATGTAGACAAAGCACTCTGCAATCAGATACGCAGACACAGAGAGAGTTTTTTATTTTTGAACAAAGCATGTTGATCAACACATAAAGGAAACCAATAGATCTATATTATACAGGAAAGTAGAGCAGCAATCTACAGGGCAACATCAATATCTTATTTGAATAAGCAGTACAGCCTGCTTATGCTGAAAGCAGCTTTCTCACACTCCCCCTCCTAATGCGAAACCTGCTGTCTTTAAAGCCTCCCTATGAGGCTTTGCTAAAAGAGGAAGTGGGGGGAGGGGAAGTCCTCTTATAGCATTGCTGCAGGAGTCTAATAACCTTAACTGACCTCAGGTGTCTCACTGTTCCAGCTCTGCATCTCCTCTTTAGCTCATTTTGCAAGAGCTACTTAACCTAATTACTGAGTGAAGACCACTCAAGACAGTGTGACTAGGAACAAGGGAAAGAAACAATGCCAAATATGCTTTTGTCATGTGCTCTCATGCATGATTTTTCAAAGATTAAAATGTCTTATTGATTTAAAAACGGAAATTATATACATAACAGCAAACTTGGGAACAATCAACAAAATGCATGTAGATGATCTCTCTTGTAGGGCCGCAATTCAGGAAAGCATCTCAGTTCAGGAAAAGACATAAATATGAGCTTAACTGCTTTGCTGAATAGGAATGGACTTAAGCTGAAGTGGTTTCCTGAATCAGGGCCTAGAAAAACAAAGTCCAAGAATGCTACCCAGCATCCCCCAAGAAATATGCTGTACCACTTTCTAGTGGCTTGTGTGTGTTCCTTTCTATAAGAGAAAAGCTTCCCATGTCACAGGCAACTATTCAGTTTTGTCATTAAGTCTGTTTATAAATAAGTTGCACATAGCAAGTAATTTCTGTTGGGTCAACATACCTCTCTTTTTTGTGGACCACGACAGCTTTCCCACCTTCTAAGAATCCGTCGCCTTGCACAACCAAGTGCACTTGCGAATCCGTCTTTAAAAGGCAGTTACATTCCATGAAAACATTATGTAGCTCATATTGTTCGGAGTCAGGAGACAATGTATGATGCGATACCACTTCTATAGAAGGCCACACACAGACAGTGAAAATGATTGAGGAATAGAAAGGCTTTCTTGTGAGGAGACCAGGGTATGATTAGGACTGTTTAGAGCAGGGGTGGGCAAACTACTGCCCGGGGACTGCATCCAGCCCTTCAGACATTTTAATCCAGCCCTTGAGCTCCTGCCAGGGAGCAGGGTCCGGGACTTGCCCTGCTCCAGCTGGGGAGTGGGGTCGGAGGCTTGTCCCACCTCCAGCTCCTACGCATAGGGGCAGCCAGAGGGCTACACACACTGCTGCCGCCCCAAGCGCTGCCCCCGCAGCTCCAATTGGCCTGGAACCATGGCCAATGGGAGCTGCAGGGGCGGCACCTATGGACAGGGCAGCATGCAGAGCCTCCTGGCTGCCCCTCTAGATAGGAACCGGAGTAGGGGACATGCCCTTGCTTCTGGGAGCTGCTTGAGGTAAGTGCCGCCTGGAGCCTGCACCCCTGACCCTCTCCCACACCCCTGATCCCCCTCCCACCCTCCAAACCCCTCAATAGCAGCCCGGAGCACCCTCCTGCACCCCCAACCCCTCATCCCCAGCCCCACCCCAGAGCCCACCCCCTGCCGCTCCCCAACCCCCTGCCCCAGCCTGGAGCCCCCTCCCACATCCTGAACTCATTTTTGGCTCTATCCCAGAACCGGCACCCCCAGCTGGAGCCCTCACCCCCCCCCCGTACCCCAACCCCCTATTTTGTGACCATTCATGGCCTGCCATACAATTTCCATACCCAGATGTGGTCCTCGAGCCAAAAAGTTTGCCCACCCCTGGTTTAGAGAAACAGAGGATATAAGAGCTATGTTAAATAATGAATGGCATTGAGAGGGTCAGCTGGGTGTGCTAATTTAACCTTTCTCATAACACAAGAACAAGGGAACATTCAATTAAATAAACCTGATGACAGGAACTCTGGTTTTTGTACAAAGTATAGTTAACCTGAGGAATTTGCTGCCTCAATATATTACAGGATTTTAAAAAGGAATAGATGCTTCCACAGAACTCTCTGATTATATAAGAGAGGATAAAAGCAAATTAAAAGGACATATACCCTCTTGCGTCGGGAGCAGCTAACTTCCTGGGGCTAGGAAGAAATTTCTCCAATAGACAGGTTAATATGGAACTGTCCATTGTGAAGCTTCTTGCACCTTCCCCTGAAGCATTTGAGTTTTGCCATTCTTGGGGAGAGAATACTGAACTGTCATAGGTAGGCCACAGGTCAGAGCTGGTATGGAAGGCCCAGACTTTATTTACTGCAATCAAAATCAAAAACTTCTTCTAACTTGGCTGTCAAATAATGGATCAAACTATCTCAATATTATTGTCTAGTAGGCACATTTGAACAAGTGCATAGGAGTCTAAAATGAAAGAACTTTTAAACTTTTTTTGAACTCACTAATAGACTTTGTACTACAGTCCAATACATTATTTCTCATAAAAGTGTGTGTATAAATTCATATGTACACTTGCATTCCTGTTTCTTGCTGAGAAACTGAAATGCATAAAGTAGGATAAGATAATCCAAGTAACATTGCATACAATTTTGATTCTAGATGAGAAGAGGATGAATGTGTTCTTATTGAAAGAGCTATAGATGATAGGTCTGGGGCAAAATCTTGGCCTCAGTGAAGTTAATGACAAAACTCCCGTTGACTTCACTGAGGCCAGGATTTCACCCCTGGCATTTTAGGCAAGTAGGAATTTACGTAGCTTGACATTACTTGAAATCTCACTTGTAGATTGCTTCCCAATTTAAAACATTTTTTAAGGAAAGCTGCTAACGCCCCAGGTATAAATTCCCAAGAGGAAAATTATCCTTGCCAATTCCCATTCCTTCCAACAAAAATACACTTGATTTTTCATTTTAGTATTGCTCCTCATAAGTGATGGGTTAATTATGATCTACGTGTCATTACATAAGTGCTCTTCTTATACTATAAAACTGTGTATGTGAGCATTTTTAATGGTGAAGCTAGGGCAGGACTGCACTGGAAAAGATACCATGTCTAGAGTTTCTGACTAGAAAATGGTTCAGTAGCTCCCAGAATTCCTGGAGTCTGTTATGAATGGCCATTTGCAATATAATAGTCCTATGTTTGGAAATTCTGAGCCACCTTTTGTTTCATGAAACTCTTCTCTTTCAGTGTTAACTCGGGCTTTCCCCTTCAAGTACTGCTTCACTCAGCACACATGGAACTTCTTGCCAGGGGTTGTTGTGAAGGCCAAAACTATCATGGGGTTCAAAAAAGAATTAGCCATTGACAGACCTATCCTCCATGAACTTATCTATTAGCCAAGATGGTCAAAGATGCAACCTTATGCTCTGTGTGTTCCTAGGCCTCTGACTGCCAGATGCTGGGATTGGATGACAGGGGATGGATCATCTGATGATTGCTCTGTTCTGTTCATTCCCTTTGAAGCATCTGGCATTGGCCACTGTCAGAAGACAGGATACTGGGCTAGCTGGACCCCATTGGTCTGACCCAGTATGGCCATTCTTATATGCTTATGAAAAACCAAGGTCTCGGTGCAACGTTTTTGCCCAGAAAGCCTCTCTATTAAATGGAGTGTACAATTTGAAACTTATTTAGCCCTGAGCATGCTACAATATTTGTACAGACCAAAAGGCCAGATGGAGAGGTGGACTCTAAAATGGCATGTGACCAGGGGAAAATGATACAATATCGCTCTGACCAAATGTCTTTCAGGAAAAATATTGTGTTATGGTTACTCACAAATTGTTGTCTGCTCCATATGTTTTTGAATTTGATCTCAAAATTCATCAGAGACTAGAAATCTACAGAAATGCTTATTCCTATATTAAGGGCCAAATCTTCAAAAACAATTTCATAAATTTGCAGGGGTTCTGTAAATTGTGCCCAGACTTGACAGAATCTCTGCACCCAGTTCCACAGAGCCTTTGTTCGAAAAGCAATCGTTTAGATTTGATATAATATTGGCACTCATTATATTTGTTCTATCCTTAACGTGATGTAGCAGGTTCCAAGAGCATACTTATGCTTTGAAACTTGACATATATCACATTTAGAATTTTCTTGCTTGGTATGTTTGAATATGTGATCCTACAAGAGCATCTAATAAAACCTTTTTTTCTCCTGCATTTGTGCTGATTGCTTGTGGTCTGACCTCTAGTGGCAGCTAGGGTAAATTACTGATTCCCCCTCCCTCTCCCCCGCCCCACTTAAGAGGAATTGCATGTTACACTTAAGACTGGCTGGGAATTCTCAAACAAAATATTTTTTCTTCTGAAAATCCGGATGCATCAAAACTAAAACTATTTGCAGAAAAGGGTCAGTTTTGATAAATCTCCCTATTGGGGAAAAACTTCTGAAGAGGAAGTTTCAGAATTGCCAAAGTCCCGTTTCAACATTTTGGAAAAGCTTGGGTTTTCAGTTCGAAACTACTTTACGTTTTATTCTGAATGTACTAAAATTTCAAAAGAGTTGACATTGAAATGAAATGTTTCAACTGATCTGATTAAAAAAAATTAGATTATCAGTGTGCAAAAAAAATGGTTATTTTTACTTTTCATCCTGATTTGGGATGGAGAAAAACATTCAAACTCTTGAAAGTTCTAGTAGGAGAGGAAAACCTTTCCCTGCTCTAGTTGAAATGTGACCAGTCTTGGTTTTATTTGGAGCCATGTAGAAAAAATCTGTCTTATGGTTTTAAAAAGTACAAATGAGCAAAATTTAAAACGATTTGGTTAAATGGCTCATTGGAGCATGCTTTGGGTAAACGAGTATTGACACTATATGAGCTCAGACAACATATAGCCACCTGGAATTTAAAAGAAATGTTTGTTTTGCTCAACATGAGTTAGTGATGCAGAAATGGATCCATAGGATGTAAGTGCTGGATTCACAAAAGGACTTAACTGCCACTTTAGATGCCTAGAACCCAGAATCAGGTCCCATCGGGCTTCACGAAATCCTTGCTCAGCTGCCCCCAAAACCTGTAGATGTGTATACTTACTCCACACCTAAATTTTGCAATAAAAGTTCCCTAGGTGCCTATGTTTCTGCCTTTGGGATGTGCACTGCAGTCCCACGCCAGGCATCCAGATGCATAAGCCCCAGAGCAAGGCATAAACTGGTTAAAAATAGGCGTTCCTCTGCTTATCTCACCCATGGATAAACTCACCTACTGGATTGGGCCCTTATAGTCGAGTTGACTCACAACAACTGAGGCAGAGTGTTGGAGAGGAGGAGGACGACTTCCCTCATAACTTTTAGCCCAATGGTTAGGGTATTCACTGGGATGGGGGAGATCCTCAGTTCAAGTCCCCCACTCCATGTGAGGGGAAGACAGGATTTGAACAGGGCTCAGCTCCTCTCAAGTGTGTGGACTATAACCAGTGGGCTATGGGATATTCTGATGGGGAGTTGCCTCCATCTCGCCTGTTGAAGCTGTACCATGGGTCTTCTTGGAGTCGGGTTGCTTAGGAATGCAGCCCAAAGCCGGTGCTAAACTCCATCTAAGGCTAAATACTGGCACAAGACTGACAAATAATTCACTGGCACTGGGGGACTGTATCTTGGGTCTCTGTTCTCATACTTGTGTGTGCACTTGCTCACACGTTCTTTCTGGCTCAGTACTGAAGCTATTTCTCTGTGGATAAATAATGAAAGAATTATTGATCCAGAGAGAGTGAGTAAGTATGAGTGACTCTGTAGCCTAGCGGTTAGAGCACTCATGTGGGAGACCCAGGATCCAGTCCCACTCCGATTTTCTAGTTGCATAAAAGCTGGGTGCAGAGGGCATCACTACACTTCAGTTTCTTTGTGAATCTTGCCCTATGTGTAGGAGCTCAGTTTAGCAGCTGTAATTACTGCATAATTGGGTCTGATATAACACTTGAAAGTGACTTTACCGGGATTACATTATGGTGATGAATTTCTAACGGCCAAACTGTAAAACTATATAAAAAGAGCACTTAGGAGTAGTGTGAATAGTAAAGGGCCAGGAGGGGATCCCATACTCCGCAGAAACAGCTTGGAGCCTATTTAAGAACACTGTATTAAGAGCAGAGTTGACTTGAGTGCGGCTGTGAGTGGAGATGGAAAAAGAAGAGAGTAAAACTTGCCTGGGTAAATAGAAAAGTGCATGAGTTTTATCCCTATTTTACAGAAGAGGGAACTGAGGCACTGATGACTTAGGGTAGGTCTATGCTTTTGGCGGCGTGTAGAGTACACTGTACACTGTGCCCAGCTAGCATGGGTATAAATAACATTGTAGACAGTGAGGCACTGCTTAGGTGTGTAAAGTACGGACACGCCAGGGTCCCAGGATATATATACCCTACACAGCTCTCTACGGGCCCGGGCAGCGCCTCCTACGTCTACACTGCTCTTTTTAACAGTGTAGTGCCCTGCTGCCAGAGCCTTGCCCCGCTGCCTCTCCCCCACCAGAGGCTTTCACTGCCGCATGTAGCTACACACTTTTTACTGCAGTGTGTAGTACACATACCCTACACACCTAGGGTTGCCAGGCAGTCAGTGGCACAGCAGGGGGGAGAGCGGAGGTGCAGGGCTAAGGCAGGCTCCCTACGGGCCCTAGCTCCGCGCGGCTCCCAAAAGTATCCACCAGGTCCCTGCAGCCCCTAGACACATGGGTGGCCAGGGAGGCTCCATGCACTGCCCCTGCCCTGAGGGCCGGCTCCGCAGCTCCCAGTGACCGGGAACTGCGACCAATGGGAGCTGCAGGGGCGGTGCCTGTGGGCACGCAGGCAGTGTGTGGAGCCTCCCTGGCCACCCATGCATCGAGGAGCTGCAGGGACCAAGCGGCAGCTTCCAGGGAGTCACAGTAAGCGCCACTGGGACTCCGCACCCTGAACTCTCTCCAGCACCCCAACCCACTGGCCCAGCCCGGAATCCCCCCCCGCATCCTAACTCCCTCCCAGAACCTGCACCACCCCAACAGCCTGCCCCACCCTCCTCTTGCACCCCAAACCCATCATCCAGAGCCCCACCCCCAGAGCCCACATCCCCAGCCGGAGCCTGCACCCCCTCTCTCATACCCCAAACCCCTGCCCCAGCCTGGTGAAAGAGAGTGAGGGTGGGAGAGAGCGAGCAATGCAATGCGGGGGGGGGGGGGGTGGAGCGAGTGGGGGCAGGGCTTCTGAGAAGGGGCGGGGCCCGGGGGAGGGGCAGGGGTGTTTGGTTTTGTGCAATTAGAAAGTTGGCAACCCTATACACACCACCACCAATGTAGACAAGGCCTTAGTGACTTGCCCACGGTCACATTGGAAGACTGGTCAATCTTGAGGTCTCCTGAGCCCCAGTGCCATGACTCAAACACAAAGCCATCTTTCTCTTTGATTAGATGATTTAGTTTGAGCTGGGTGCCCCTGAAGTTGATGTAAATACCATGCTTTCTCTCCTATCAACCTGCTCCTGAGTGTTTGCTGAACATAACAAAAATTAAATGAAAAGCAATTAACAGTTTTTTGAACTTCATGAAATGGTCGAGCAAATTCTAAATTAATCCAAACCTTAAAATCCAAGCTAACCTCATCTTAATTCTACCAATAATGAACATATTACTAAATAACGCTTTCCAAGTTCTGTGTTTAATTAAAAGTAGTTAAGATAACTTATTTTATCTTTAGTTCTATCACAAGCCCATAGAGTAGCTTTTGCTGGAGGATGTGCATACATTTCTGAAGGGCGTGACTTTTTTATTAATACATGGTAGCCTAGCAATGTTTACACTGCCACAATTTTCTTGTTCAATAAAGAGCCATTGTTTGGCTGGGTTAAAGCGCCCCCAGCCCATGACTGCTTTGAGCTTGATAGTACCATAGAATATTTGGAACAGCTTGTTTAATGAATCTGTACAAGGGATCTGCACTCAATCTTGGTCTTTTCTTATTCCTTATAAATTCTAGCATCATCTGTATTCCTATTAGGATTTTATCAGGGATTATTACAGAAATATCTTGAAGCAAAGTTATCCTTGGCAAAATCCTCAGTTTGACTGTGGCTGTTCTTACGAACCAAGACATTACATACTTCCCCCAGTAGGCCAGATTTTTTTTTCATTTGCTGAAGTAGTGGTTTGACATTTAAATCATAGAGCTCTTCTCGCCAATGATACCCATTGCAAATAATACAGATCTTAACCCAAATCATGAACCAGAGAGCTTTAAATAGTTGGCCAGCCATTGAGCAAAGAAACATGTCCCGCTTATTTAGAGATCAAAACTATCTTTAACTAGCCCACTCTCCCACAGTACCATTACTTTCAAGTTAGCCATTGTTTCTCAACCTTCTAGCAAAACTGTCTTATAGAGAAAGCTAACTTTAATTGAAGTGATGGTGCCAGGTTAATTAGGAAACAAAAAATAACTAATTTACATTAATCTTTGCAGACAATATTCCTAACAAAAACACACCCATCTATGATATGCTGGGGAAAGTATGTGGATAGACAAGACCTAAAGAAATGGTGGTGTTCTGGAAAAGAGGGCCAGCAACCTCAGTCTGTAGCATGATAAAAGAAAGAGTTTTTAAAATACTGTTTTAATGGAACCTCACACCAGTCAGGTTTTAGAGGTTCTCAAACTTCATTGCACCACGATCCCCTTCTGACAACAAAAATTACTACATGGCCCCAGGAGGGGGACTGAAGCCTGAGCCCACCCATGCCCCGCTGCCCTGGGTGGAGGCGGCAAAGCCAAAGCCCAAGGGCTTCAGCCCCAGGCAAGGGGTCTATAACCTGAGCCCTACTACCCCGGGCTGAACGCTTTGGCTTCCACTTCGACCCCAGGTGGTGGGGCTCTGGCTTCAGCTTCAGCCCCAGGCCCTAGCTGGTCTAAACTGCGGTCATGACCCACTTTGGGGTCCTAATGAATAGTATGAGAGCCGCTGGTTAATCTATAGATAGATTGAATAAATGAATGGGGATAAATGTTGGAGAAATTGTAACGGAAGAGTAGATTTTATGTATTTATGGTGGATATGTCCTGTCATTTAGAGTATTGGGATGCAATTTGTAACCAAATATCACAAATTGTTGGATATTTATTACCAAGTGATTCTTTTGTAATCCTCCTGGGGTTTAGATACTTAGATGTTTGATCACCTTTTATTTAGTTATCAGACAAAGTGCATTCGCCTGCACACAAAAAACCACCTGTCCAATGTTTTTTGGTGGGGCAGGGGGGGATATTAACACTTTGTTAGACATGCCTGGTCTGTTAAATATGTGTAATCACAGTTTCACTCCATTACATAAAATCACTAGAAATGACATGTCGTGGGTAGTATATAGGGGTTCACTCTGTAACACAGTAACAACCTGTTAAATAGAAATTCAGTGATCATATTTGTCAAGGTTCCTTCCCCACTCTGAACTATAGGGTACAGATGTGGGGACCTGCATGAAAGACCCCCTAAGCTTTTTCTTACCACCTTAGGTTAAAAACTTCCTCAAGGTACAAACTTTGCCTTGTCCTTGAACCCTATGCTGCCACCACCAAGCGTGTTAAACAAAGAACAGGGAAAGAGCCCACTTGGAGACATCTTCCCCCCAAAATAGCCCCCCAAGCCCTACACCCCCTTTCCTGGGGAAGGCTTGATAACAATCCTCACCAATTTGCATAGGTGAACACAGACCCAAACCCTTGGATCTTAAGAACAATGAAAAAGCAATCAGGTTCTTAAAAGAAGAATTTTAATTAAAGAAAAAGTAAAAGAATCACCACCGTAAAATCAGGATAGTAAATACCTTACTGGGTAATCAGATTAAAACACAGAGAATCCCTCTAGGCAAAACCTTAAGTTACAAAAAGACACAAAAACAGGAATATACATTCCATTCAGCACAACCTATTTTACCAGCCATTTAACAAAAGGAAATGTAACACATTTCTAGCTAGATTACTTACTAATTTAACAGAAGTTCTGAGGAGTTATTGTGGCACCTTAGAGACTAACCAATTTATTTGAGCATAAGCTTTCGTGAGCTACAGCTCACTTCATCGGATGCATACTGTGGAAAGTGTAGAAGATCTTTTTATACGCACAAAGCATGAAAAAATACCTCCCCCCACCCCACTCTCCTGCTGGTAATAGCTTATCTAAAGTGACCACTCTCCTTACAATGTGTATGATAATCAAGGTGGGCCATTTCCAGCACAAATCCAGGGTTTAACAAGAACGTCTGGGGGAGGGGGGTAGGAAAAAACAAGGGGAAATAGGTTACCTTGCATAATGACTTAGCCACTCCCAGTCTCTATTCAAGCCTAAGTTAATTGTATCCAATTTGCAAATGAATTCCAATTCAACAGTTTCTCGCTGGAGTCTGGATTTGAAGTTTTTTTGTTGTAATATCGCAACTTTCATGTCTGTAATCGCATGACCAGAGAGATTGAAGTGTTCTCCGACTGGTTTATGAATGTTATAATTCTTGACATCTGATTTGTGTCCATTTATTCTTTTACGTAGAGACTGTCCAGTTTGACCAATGTACATGGCAGAGGGGCATTGCTGGCACATGATGGCATATATCACATTGGTGGATGTGCAGGTGAACGAGCCTCCGATAGTGTGGCTGATGTTGTTAGGCCCTGTGATGGTGTCCCCTGAATAGATATGTGGGCACAGTTGGCAACGGGCTTTGTTGCAAGGATAGGTTCCTGGGTTAGTGGTTCTGTTGTGTGGTATGTGGAATTCCACCATGATTTCAAAAATTTCCATCCCACCATCAACCTCAGCCTGGTCCAGTCCACACAAGAGATCCACTTCCTGGACACTACAGTGCTAATAAACGATGGTCACATAAACACCACCGGAAACCTACTGACCGCTATTCCTACCTACATGCCTCCAGCTTTCATCCTGACCACACCACACGATCCATTGTCTACAGCCAAGCTCTGCGATACAACCGCATTTGCTCCAACCCCTCAGACCGAGACAAACACCTACAAGATCTCTATCAAGCATTCTTACAACTACAATACCCACCTGCGGAAGTGAAGAAACAGATTGATAGAGCTAGAAGAGTTCCCAGAAGTCACCTACTACAGGACAGGCCCAACAAAGAAAATAACAGAACGCCACTAGCCGTCACCTTCAGCCCCCAACTAAAACCCCTCCAACACATTATTAAGGATCTACAAACTATCCTGAAGGATGACCCAACACTCTCACAAATCTTGGGAGACAGGCCAGTCCTTGCCTACAGACAGCCCCCCAGCCTGGAGCAAATACTCACCAGCAACCACATACCACACAACAGAACCACTAACCCAGGAACCTATCCTTGCAACAAAGCCCGTTGCCAACTGTGCCCACATATCTATTCAGGAGACACCATCACAGGGCCTAATAACATCAGCCACACTATCAGAGGCTCGTTCACCTGCACATCCACCAATGTGATATATGCCATCATGTGCCAGCAATGCCCCTCTGCCATGTACATTGGTCAAACTGGACAGTCTCTACGTAAAAGAATAAATGGACACAAATCAGATGTCAAGAATTATAACATTCATAAACCAGTCGGAGAACACTTCAATCTCTCTGGTCATGCGATTACAGACACTAAAGTTGCGATATTACAACAAAAAAACTTCAAATCCAGACTCCAGCGAGAGACTGTTGAATTGGAATTCATTTGCAAATTGGATACAATTAACTTAGGCTTGAATAGAGACTGGGAGTGGCTAAGTCATTATGCAAGGTAACCTATTTCCCCTTGTTTTTTCCTACCCCCTCCCCCGAGACGTTCTTGTTAAACCCTGGATTTGTGCTGGAAATGGCCCACCTTGATTATCATACACATTGTAAGGAGAGTGGTCACTTTAGATAAGCTATTACCAACAGGAGAGTGGGGTGGGGGGAGGTATTTTTTCATGCTTTGTGTGTATAAAAAGATCTTCTACACTTTCCACTGAATGAAGTGAAATTGGATGAATTTCCAATGAACCATCCAATGAAGTGAGCTGTAGCTCACGAAAGCTTATGCTCAAATAAATTGGTTAGTCTCTAAGGTGCCACAAGTACTCCTTTTCTTTTTGCGAATACAGACTAACACGGCTGTTACTCTGAAACCTGAGGAGTTATGAAGAGCATTCCTGATATGTTCCCGGCAAAAGCATCACCCAGACAGACAGACCCTTTGTTTCCCCAGCCCCCCCAGCTTTGAAAGTAACTTGTCTCCTCACTGGTCATTTTGGTTAGGTGCCAGCAAGGTTATCTTAGCTTCTTAACCCTTTTCAGGTGAAAGGGTTTTGCCTCTGGCCAGGAGGGATTTTATAGTTCTCTGTACAGAAAGGTGGTTACCCTTCCCTTTATATTTATGACAATATTCTTGCATAATGTATTCTCTAAACAAAAGTTCTCTGTTGTAATGATTGTTGCACTGTCTCAGACATTTACATCTCAATGATTTCCCTATTAAAATGTCCTAAATAAAGAAATAGTTTAAAAAATAGGTAAAGAAATGCAGTAGTAGAAATTCTACACATCCCTTTGGCAGTATGAGAATTCGGAGAGTGAAATACTTGCCCTATTGAAATTGGTCGGAGTTTAGCCATGGGGTGAAATCCTGATTTCACTGAAATCAGCAGTCCTTATGGAACATCAGAGTTTCCATACTGTATCAGACCAGTGATCAGTTTCATTCAGTATCCTGTCTATGGCACTGACCATTTGTAGATACTTCAGAGGAAGGTACAAGAATCCCTGAAATAGACAACTATGGAGTAACCTGCACACATAAGAAGTTTCTTCTTAACCCCATGCATTTAGCAGTTGGCTTATGCTGTGAAGCATAAAGGTTTATAGCCCAGATATATTTCAGAGTAGCAGCCCTGATATAATTTTTTATCTTTTCTAATGAAACTATGGATATTTTCATTATACATATAAATGTATAATACTACTTTGAATATTGCTAAGCTCTTGGACTCAGTGACATTTCATGACAGCAAGTTCCATGGGTGTAATTATACATTGTGTATAAAATTATTTCCTCTTAACAGTATTAAATGTACTGTCTTTCCATTTAATTAGATATGCCCTTACTTCAATAAGAAAAAGGGCAAATAGTATAACTGGTTTAAAAAAAATGGAATTTCAAAACTGTTCTATTTTCCAGGGTTTGAAATGGACTATTTTCAACTGTTTGCTAAAGTTTCCATCATATTTCAACAATTATTTTAATAAAATGTTATTGAAATAATGTTCAAAAATGTATAAAGCATATTTTTGACAGAATTTCAATAAGTTTTGATTTTTATTAAATGTTTATGTGGAATTTTCATGGAAAAACAAAAAATTTCAAATATGACCATTTTTTGTGAAAATTTCCATGTTCAAAAAGAGGCCATTTTGCTGCTGAAAAGTTTTCAGCTGGCTCTGGGAAATAGGAGGCTGTGATTTACTTTCTTAGACCATTCATTATTATATATACCTCTATCATATACCCTGTCATTCATCTCCGATTAAAAAAAATTTCCAAAGCACCAAAATGATTTAATAATATATAATGCTTCTTGGATAGAGGTCTCAAAGCACAAAGTGAAGGAAGGTACTATTATTATCTTCATTTTACAGATGGGGAAACTGAGCCGTGGGGAAGAAAGTGACTTTCCCAAGACCACCGCTGGGGCCAGTAGCAAAGCCAGGAAAAAGACTTTAAGGCCAGAAGGGACTATCATGATCATCTATTCTGATCTCTTGCACATTGCAGGCCACTGAACTTCACCTACCCACTCCTGTAATAGACGCCTAACCTCTGGCTGAGTTACTGAAGTCCTCAATTCATGATTTTAAGACTTCAAGTTACAGAGAAGCCACCACTTATGCTAATTTAAACCTGGAAGTGACCCCTGCCCCATGCTGCAGAGGAAGGTGAAAAATGCCCAGGGTCTCTGCCAATCTGACCTAGGGGAAAATTCCTTTCTGACCCCAAATATCGCAATCAGTTAGACCCTGAGCATGAGGGCAAGACCCACCAGCCAGACATGTGGGAAAGAATTCTCTTTAGTAATTCAGAGCCCTCTCCATCTAGTGCAGGGGTCTCAAACATGCGGCCCGTGGGCCGGGTTATTTTCTGTGGCCCGCCAACTCCCCGTGGCCCCCCCACAGTGTTTACCTAGAGCGGCTCCGGCCTGGCATGCACCGGGGGCAGGGCAGGCTCCCTGCCTGCCTGCCCTGCCCCCGCACCGCTCCAGGAAGCGACTGGGACCTTGGTGGGGGGAGCACAGGGGTCTGTGTGTTGCCCTGGCCGCGCCTCCAGGTACCTCCGCCAAAGCTCCCATTGGCTGCGGTTCACCGTTCCTGCCCCCGGTGCGCACCGGGCCGGAGCCCGCCCCCCAAACCCCACCTGCAGCTGAACCCCCTGCCTCACCCCGCACCCCTCCTGCACTCCGACCCCTGCCCTGAGCCTCGTGCTGCACCCTGCCCCCCAACCCCCTGCCCTGAGCCCCCTGCCGCACCCCGCACCTCTCCTGCACCCCTTGGGGGCAGGGAAGGGGCAGAGTTGGGGTGGGGATTTCAGGGAAGGGGTTAGAATGGGGGCAGAGAAGGGATGGGAAGAGGTGGGGCGGGGCGGTGCCTCATGGAAGGCGTGGAGTGGGGGCGGGGCCAGGGCAGCGGGGGAGGGGTCAGTGATGCGGCCCTCTGGCCAATGTACTGGTCCTCATGTGGCCTTCATGGTCATTTGAGTTTGAGACCCCTGATCTAGTGTCTCATCACCGGCCATTGGAGATATTTGGTGCTAGCAATTGCAGATCGGCTGTATGCCATTATAGGCAGTCTCATCATATCATCCCCTCCATACATTTATTAAGATCAATCTTGAAGCTAGTTAGTTTTTTATCAACAAGTTTAGACTTGAAATTAGATGGCCAGTTTATATCCATCTTGTAGCCACATTGGTGCCTACCTTAAATAACTCATCTCCCTCCCTGTTATTTATCCCGCTGATGTGTATATATAAAGAGCAGTCATATTTCTTCTCAGCCTTCTTTTGGTTAGGCTAAACGAGCCAAGCTATTTGAGTTTCCTCTTGTAAGGTAGGTTTTCCATTCCTTGGATCATCTTAGTACTTCTTCTCTGCACCTGTTCCAGTTTGAATTCATGTGTCTTAAACTTGGGAGACCAGAGTTGCACACACAGTATTCCAGATGCGGTCTCACCAGTGCCTTGTATAATGGTACTAACACTTCCCTGTCTCTACTGGAAAGAGCTCACCTGATGCATCCAAGGACTGCTTTAGCTTTTTTCATGGCCGCAACACATTGGCGGCTCATAGTCATCCTGTGATCAACCAATATTCCCAGGTTTCTCCTCCTCTGCCACTTCCAACTGATAAATCTCCAGCTTATAGCAAAATTTCTTGTTGTTAGTCCCTATTACTTCAGTTTTCAAGATTGTCCAGAATTTCTTGTATGATATTCCAGGCCTCCTCCATATTGGCAATAGCTCCCAACTTGGTTTCCTCTGCAAATTTTATTAGCACACACCCACTTTTTGTGCCAAGGTCATTAATAAAAATGTTAAATAAGATGGATCCCAAGACCAATCCCTAAGAAACTCCACTAGTAACTTTCCTACAGCCTGACAGTTTGCCTTTCAGTATAACCTGTTTTAGTTTTCCCCTTTAACCAGTTCCTTATCCATATTTCAATTCTCATATTAATCCCCATCATCTTGGGGTACCCTGAGTCCCAGGCCAGGGCTCATCCACAGTGCTCACCTAGGACTTAAAGGCATAAATCTCATTCTAAATCATGGGCCTTAGACACTTAAGCTCCTAAGTGCCTTTTTAAAAATGGAATTTACTTTCCTAAGCCAGTCACTTAAATGCTTTTGAAAACTTTGCTCCTCCACCCAAAACGACGTCACTGTTCTTCATGCCATTTATTTAAGTGGTAAGTTTATCGCAGGCCCAATGGCCATAGAAATGTCTATACATAAGTAAATTCTCATTTTCTAGACTATGGACTGCAGAACCAGGTCCTTAGGCTTTAAAAAGTGAGGTAACACTCTCTGACAGAAAAGGAGAGCTACAAATGCTGCTTCCATTGAATATGGTTTTCTTGCTTACTTGCACTTTAATCATTTTATTACTATTATTGTCCAGAATAGGGGACAAAATCGCATAAAAGAAATGTGGAGTTGCCCCCTGTATAATCAGAACTTCCTTCCTATTTATTTGTTTTAAAGGAAGTTTAGTTCCAAATATCCATTCTGCAAAAGCTTTTAAAGGTCTCAAACTGTAACAGTAAGTTGCCCTCATTTAAGGTGACCTGCAATGGACCCCATTTGCCAAATATAAAGATGCTAATTATTTTATGCATAGGCCTTAACATGATTACAGCTAGCAGTGGCATTGTTATTTGTTGTTATAGCAATATGAATTAAATTATACTTGTGCCAGCATAATTAAGATATCATGCCAGTAACCTGTGGTGCTATTTTAGTGTGCCATTATAGAAACATGATAAAAATGACACTTACTTTAGCTTACTTTTTTTAGAGGCTGATCTCCTGATGAATTTGGGTTTTCATGATCAAGTATGTAGGTGACGTTTCCTTCAAATTTAATTCCCACGGTTGACTTCCCTGTCCCAGTGTATTCTAATAAATAAAATTTGATTTAAAAAAATTGAAACTAAAGTTGCAAAACCAAAATATTTGTCATGTCCCTTGTCTTATAAACTGAATGCATTCACACAGTTACAACTGCTATGCCCCTGAAGTTCTCAGCCAGATCAAATTAATGAACTGTAAGCCTGCTGCTACTGATTAATTGACAAATGTTAGGACAATGGACCCTAAAATTTACCACAGCCAGAGTAATAAATTAACACCAATGAGTTCCACAGGAAAAAGAGCTCTTGACAAATAGTACTCTGTCTGTGGCCCCTGACAATGTAGTTCCAAAAACCATCAGCAAAGATGGGCCCAGAGTCTTAAGTGAAGTGAGAGGATTCAGTGTTAGGGTTATGGTTGGGGTTAGGGTCTCTCTCACCAATAGAAGTTGGTCCAATAAAAGATATTTCCTCACCCACCTTGTCTCTGTAAGAGGATTCAGGCAGTTTCTTGGTTTATGGGATCCTAAATAATGTAAGGACTTTATGGTATATAACATACCACGCAAGCTGTATCTGGAACCAAATAGGTAGAGCACATGGCACTGGTACAATATCCTCTCCTGGCAACTCACCCCATATAAGAGCTAAGCCAATTCCCACTGAAGTCAATGGGAGTCTTCTCTAAATTTTCAGGCCCCAGTTGAAGCTTTTTTTTTTTTTTAAGGTAACCCCAGGTAGTGCACTGCAATAATCCTAGCCTGGGGGTGACTTAAGCATGGATCACAATGGTGAGGTCTATATCCAAGTGAAAGATCACTGGCAATCCTTACATTAAAGTCACTATATGGGTCACTGCAGCTGCCTGAGAATCCAAAAACAGATCCTGAGATTAGAGACTGTGTCTGCGAAGGACAGGCATGTATCTCTTCCTGTGTCCTCTTTACCTGGCATAATATCTCTATCTAGCCCACCATAAATGTACTTGGGAAATGGCAAAAGTGTGTTTGTCTGATTAGCTATCACCCTCCTCACTCTTTCCCCAGAGAGAGGAGGGAAGGAAAGCAGATGGAGGGCAAATAAAAGGAAAGAATGGGGTTTTAAAAGGATAGCTGGCTGCTATGCCCTAAGGGTTGTAAAATGACCTACAATCTTCCCATCAACCCAGGCTAATATTAACAAGAAGCAGCAGCAGCACAGTCCTGGAGCTGGGAAAGGGACGGTTTAAGTAATGCTAGGAGCAGGGCAAGCCTCATAACGTCAGCCAAGAGCCACAGTAGCAGTGCAGTGGAGTGGAAAGCATGGGGGGAGAGGAATCCCCAGTGTTTATATAGCTCGACCCACTTTATCAACTAGCCACAGGCCAACACCCCCATCACCTACACAAACCGCTGCCTAGCTTTTGAAAGTTAAATAGCTGTCACATACTACACAGTAGAGAGCTGTCCTTTCTGAGCTGAAGATTCTTGTTGCTAACTTCTTGATGGAAGATTCCAGAATAATCAGGATCTGAACACCTACTTCATGCCACTCCTGCAATGAGGCATCAAGAATGCCACCGGGCAAAATTTTTATCATTATTATTTGGATTGCAATCATGTCTATGGGCCACAGCCTCTTTGTGTTCAGCACAGTATATTAGAAAAGCAAGACGCTGGTGTCAGAAGAAGGTACAACAATATCAATAATAAATGGTATGTAATCTATTATGCATAGTTCTGGAGCTTAGACATTCAAAGGCTTTGCCCACACTAGTACTTTTGTCTGTAAAACTTTTGTCAGCCAAGCTGTGAAAAAACACCCCCCTGACCAACATAAGTACATCTCCCACCAATATAGCTACTGCCGCTCGCTGGCGGGTGGTTTAATGATGTCAGCAGGAGAACTCTCTCCCCTTGGCATAGAGCGGCTACACAAGAGACCTTGCAGCGGCATAGCTACAGCGGTACACCTGAACTGCTGTAAGGTCTGTAGCCTGAACATAGCCTCAGTGTCCTGAAGAGAGGAAAGCGGTTTTCATTTTTCACTGCAACTCCATGATATTCAATAGTTTTAATAATTAATTAATTAATCATTCATATGATTGGGTAACATAATCCAAAAGTGCATTAGTCCCTTTAGGACCATGGCAGTACTGACATTGCAGTATTGGTATTAGTGAGTTTGTAGTCTAGGTGCCACATCCTACCAGAATCCACCCTGAATAGCAGAAGATGTGGGATTTTAGTGCCTCAATTCAGCAAGATACTTAACAAAGTGCTTAATTTAGTCCATTTAGGCACATGAGTTGAAGTCAATGGGTTACCCACGTACTTAAAGCTGTGCATGCGCTCAGGTCATTTGTTGAATCAGGGACTAAGGTTATTAGTGTGTTTTTAATTTTCTGCCACTTTGTATAATTGTATTTAACTTATTTATTTAGAAGCTAGAGATAAGACCAATGCTCGCATATACACTGAGCATCAAGAGTTAAACATCTAGTTACACCTGCTTTCCAGCCATCTGCTTGACAGAACAACTTTCAGTATCTGAAAAGATGGCATCCTGGTTAATAACAAATTGTTAGAGGCATATGATGAGATCAGGATGATTTTAAAATGGAAAATAGTTAGACTAAACTATCAAAGACTCGGGGTGAAATCCCAGCCCCATTGGTGTAAATGACAAAACTCCCGTTGACTTTAATGAGGCCAGGATTTCATCCTCAAAGGTCTGGAGGATAGCAAAAAAAATAAAATAATTATCCCGGCTTTTTTACCATGTCCCTATAATAGGTGAAGAACAAGGAAACGTTAAGTTAACGGCCAGCACGTTTCAAACAGATATTTACTTCACAGAGATTCCAATCACCCTGTGAGATTAACTGCCTCCAGAATCAAACATCAAGGAAGGATACTTTTACAAACATTAAATATCATCTACAGTTGTGCATGTTTTTAAAATATGTTGAATTAAATCTCATGTTCCAGAGCATAAACTTTCAACCATATGGCTCAAAAGAACTTTTTTCCCATACTAAACCCATGCTCAGGACTGCATCAGTGCCAAGGTGAATTATTAAGGGGTAGAGGGTTACTTCTACTGAAGGATCAGGCTTGGGCTAATGCCAGAAGTAAGGTTACCAGACTATGGGCATGATCCAAAGCCCACAGAAGTCAATGGGAGCCTATCCATTGATATCACTGGGCTTTGGATCAGGCTTTAAATGAATCCGTGGGTTGATCTGGATACAGACATTTATGCATCGTAAGGTGACTTGTATGTGTGCATCATTTTCTTTCTCCCTTCCCTTCTCTTTCCACATCCTCTGTCCACCACTGTGCTTCAGGATGGAATGCAGGCCTGTTCAAGAGAGTGTGACCATGTCCTGTCATGTGGGACACATCAAGAAGCTATGCCCCTGTACTGCTACACAAGCATGAGAATTTCTCAGGTTGCCTAAAAAATAACTACATCTGGTTGAAAATTGGGAACAATTTTTTCACACAACTTTCATGGTTGTTGAACCTTAATTAGCTTTTTTATCAAAATTTGCAAGATTTTCAACCACCTCTATGAAAATATTATTTATACTATCATTCCATTGATGCCCAATGCAGTGACAGCAGGGATTTGGCACAGATATCTGGGCACAGTAGTGGAAGGAGTGCTCCCTTAGTGTCAGCCAATTACAATGACTTCATTGCATCTTAATTCAATCTGTGACTATGACTCTTAATATGGATTTTTTTTTACATGAGATTGAATACTATTCTTGTGAAAGCACTGCTTCTTGGAACATTTCAATGAGTTTATTATAAAAGCACTCATGCAATTGCAGAGGGGGGAAGCTATTTTAGGACTCTAAACTGAACTCTTGATATTTAGTATAGAACAGCCTTATGAATCTTCAGGGTGTTTTGGGTTTTTTTTTTTTTTAAGAAATCAGATTGCAATAAGAATAAATGCATCAAATATAATTCTGTAATATTAAATGTCTGAATGTACAATGGCTAGTAAAGACAGCACATTCTAAGTATGACTGTATGAACTTATGAAACAGGTTTTCAAAAGCTAAGCTGACACTGCAGGGCAGAGAGTAGATACAACTGACTAGTTTACTGAGCTAACATGACACAAAATATAAAGAGAGGGTACGTACATACAATATTATGATTTCATTTTTACACTGGCAATGCACTTTATCTGAAGGAAATTGAACAAAAATAGTTCATTATTTCCTCAAAGGTCTCTTGATGATAGTGCAGTCTAAATGCCACTGAAGTTAGTACAGCTGAATTCTCTGGGTATTTTAAAATAGTATGACTTTTGCTATCCCTTTCTGAGTTTGAGATGAGTTATTTACCTGTAATTCTTGCTCTCTCACTGTAGTCGTGGTTCTCGCTCATCACCATAGATAGGATCTGTTCATCTACCCGAGACAAGGATCAGAATGTTCTTTGGCTATTAAATTATCTCGCCACTAGATGGTATATATCTCTGCTGGTCAGAGAGAGAGGGTGTCTTCCATCTATAATAACTCTATGTACACATAGCTGTTTGGTACATGTTGGCAGCATAGATTCATGGTCTTAATTAGGGATAGAATTCAGGATCATATGTGTGCAGGTTTCAAAACCACTCACCATTGGCCTAACTGCTCCCAGTAAAGTTAATGGTACAACTGAGTATTTCTGAAAATCCCATCTTCTATATTTAAAACATAGGCCTTTACTGCTTGAGTTAAAGAAGAATCTCCAGTAGTTATAATGACATTTGGACACTTATCCTATGTTGCTCTCCCACTCGGGGGGGGTAAGATAGTAACACACCCTTGCGCAGGCCTGACATTCCATCTAATAGAAAACTACAGGTCATTCTCTCTCTACTCTCCCTCTCCCTTACGTTCCTCACACACTTACATTCCTCTTTGGCCAAATGCTCGATAGAGAAAATATATAAAATGATCAATATTTTCCAACAACACAGAGTAAGATGGATGGGAAAGATCAGAGTGATAAGCCACAGTAAATAAACACTGAGGTCAGGGCAGAAAAAAAACCATATGTGCATTATAAAAGTGATAATGTGAACTTGCACTGAGATACTAGGAAAAATGGGGTATGTAACTCAGCCATGTAATCTATACAGGAGGACATGTGACAGCTGTGTGAGCAGAACAACATGGAAACAAAAATTACACTTATCTGAACCTAGTAACAGATAATATCTAACAATACTCTTCACATCCCCAAAATATCAGCAACTGCATACTAAGAAATGAATCATGCATACGTAGGGAAAAGATCTCACATCACACATTTATGTGTACAACAGCCTCTGAGTTACGAACACCTCAGGAATAGAAGTTGTTTGTAACTCTGAACAAAATGCTATGGTTGTTCTTTCAAAAGTTTACAACTGATCATTGACAGCTTTGAAACTTTACTATGCAGAAGAAAAATGCTGCTTTTAACCATCGTAATTCAAATTAAACAAGCACAGAAACAGTGTTCTTACCTTGTCAAATTTTCTTTTTTAAAAAAAATTTCCCTGTACTTTTTTAGTAATTTATATTTAACACAGTACTGTGCTGTACAGTATTTTCTTTCTTCCCCCGCGCCCCTCCCCCCCCCCGCCCGTCCCATCTCTGCTGCTGCCTGATCTCGTACTTCCGGTTCCAAATGGAGGTGTGCAGTTGACTGGTCAGTTCAGTCACTCTGGTGTTCATAACTCTGAGGTTCTACTATATGTCCATCCTCTTGTATCACATCTGCACAGTTTCCCATTACCTCTCCATGTCTATCGTTTTTAGCCAAAAGAGTCCATGTCCTCATGGTGGTGACATGAAATATGCATACATTATTAAAGTTGTGTTGTTACTGTGTGAGATCTTGGAGGCAGTGTCATCTGGAGGAATGAAGACAAGTTGGTATTCAGGGAGTCCTGAGTGATAATCCTGCCTCTGAATTTACTTGTGAGATTTCAGATGAATCATTTAATCTCTGTGCTTCAGTTTCCCTACCTGTGAAATAGTTCACTAAGTAGTCTCTCTATCTCACAGGGCTGTTGTGAAGATTGATTTAGTTAATGGTTGTACCCTGCTTAGAAAGTGACATATTGTGTATTATGAAGATCCACTCAGAATCACCTTTTCAAGAAGATAAAGGTCCTCTGATATTTTGTGTCAGATTGTAGATTGTTTTTAGAAGTCAAATGGTAAAGCATAAATGTAGAACATGCAGTCTTTTATAAATACATAGGAATTACCCAGTTAGAACAGACTAATGATGTATCTAATCCAGCACCATACCTTAGGCATTGGTCCTTGCAGGGTGCTTCAAAAGAAAAGGAAGAAGGAAAAGAAAGGTAGAAGGAAAAGGCCTGGGTAGAGACCGTCGAATCGTGGAAGTCAACGAATGGCTACGCAGGTGGTGTCGGAGAGAAGGCTTTGGATTTTTTGACCATGGGATGGTGTTCTAAGAAGGAGGAGTGCTAGGCAAAGACGGGCTCCACCTAACGAAGAGAGGGAAGAGCATCTTTGGAAGCAGGCTGGCTAACCTAGTGAGGAGGGCTTTAAACTAGGTTCACCGGGGGAAGGAGACCAAAGCCCTGAGGTAAGTGGGGACGTGGGATACCGGGAGGAAGCACGAGCAGGAGAACGTGAAAGGGGAGGACTCCTGCCTCATACTAAGAAAGCAGGACAAACAGCAAGTTATCTCAAGTGCCTATACACAAATGCAAGAAGCCTGGGAAACAAGCAGGGAGAACTGGAAGTCCTGGCATAGCCAAGGAATTATGATCTGATTGGAATAACAGAGACTTGGTGGGATAACTCACATGACTGGAGTACTGTCATGGATGGATATAAACTGTTCAGGAAGGACAGGCAGGGCAGAAAAGGTGGGGGAGTTGCATTGTATGTAAGAGAGCAGTGTGACTGCTCAGAGCTCCGGTATGAAACTGCAGAAAAACCTGAGAGTCTCTGGATTAAGTTTAGAAGCGTGAGCAACAAGGGTGATGTCGTGGTGGGAGTCTGCTATATATCACCGGATCAGGGGGATGAGGTGGACGAGGCTTTCTTCCGGCAACTAACGGAAGTTACTAGATCGCAGGCCCTGGTTCTCATGGGAGACTTCAATCACCCTGATATCTGCTGGGAGAGCAACACAGCAGTGCACAGACAGTCCAGGAAGTTTTTGGAAAGTATAGGGTGCAAGTGCTGGAGGAACCAACTAGGGGCAGAGCTCTTCTTGACCGGCTGCTCACAAACCGGGAAGAATTTGTAGGGGAAGCAAAAGTGGATGGAAACCTGGGAGGCAGTGACCATGAGGTGGTCGAGTTCAGGATCCTGACACACGGAAGAAAGGAGAGCAGCAGAATACGGACCCTGAACTTCAGACAAGCAGATTTTGACAACCTCAGGGAACTGATGGGCAGGATCCCTTGGGAGAATAACACGAGGGGAAAAGGAGTCCGGGAGAGCTGGCTGTATTTTAAAGAATCCTTATTGAGGTTACAGGCACAAACCATCCTGATGTGTAGAAGGCATAGTAAATACGGCAGGCGACCAGCTTGGCTTAACAGTGAAATCCTTGCTGATCTTAAACACAAAAAAGAATCTTACAAGAAGTGGAAGATTGGACAAATGACCAGGGAAGAGTATAAAAATATTGCTCAGGTATGCAGGAGTGAAATCAGGAAGGCCAAATCACACCTGGAGGTGCAGCTAGCAAGAGATGTTAAGAGTAACAAGAAGGGTTTCTTCAGGTATGTTAGCAACAAGAAGAAAGTCAAGGAAAGTATGGTCCCCTTACTGAATGAGGGAGGCAACCTAGTGACAGAGGATGCGGAAAAAGCTAATGTACTCAATGCTTTTTTTGCCTCTGTCTTCACGAACAAGGTCAGCTCCCAGACTGCTGCACTGGGCAGCACAGCATGGGGTGGAGGTGACCAGCCCTCTGTTAAGAAAGAAGTGGTTCGGAACTATTTAGAAAAGCTGGACGAGCACATGTCCCTGGGGCCGGATGCGCTGCATCTGAGTGCTAAAGGAGTTGGCGGATGTGATTGCAGAGCCATTGGCCATTGTCTTTGAAAACTCAAGGTGATTGGGGGCGGTCCCAGACGACTGGAAAAAGGCTAATGTAGTGCCCATCTTTAAAAAAGGGAAGAAGGAGGATCCGGGGAACTACAGGCCAGTCAGCCTCACCTCAGTCCCTGGAAAAATCATGGAGCAGGTCCTCAAGGAATCAATTCTGAAGCACTTAGAGGAGAGGAAAGTGATCAGGAACAGTCAGCATGGATTCACCAAGGGCAAGTCATGCCTGACTAATCTAATTGCCTTCTATGACGAGATAACTGGCTCTGTGGATGAGGGGAAAGCAGTGGACATGTTGTTCCTTGACTTTAGCAAAGCTTTTGACACGGTCTCCCACAGTATTCTTGCCAGCAAGTTAAAGAAGTATGGGTTGGATGAATGGATGATAAGGTGGATAGAAAGCTGGCTAGATTGTCAGGCTCAACGGGTAGTGATCAATGGCTCCATGTCTAGCTGGCAGCCGGTATCAAGTGGAGTGCCCCAAGGGTCGGTCCTGGGGCCGGTTTTGTTCAACATCTTTATTAATGATCTGGAGGATGGTGTGGATTGCACCCTCAGCAAGTTTGCAGATGACACTAAACTGGGAGGAGAGGTAGATACGCTGGAGGGTACGGATAGGATACAGAGGGACCTAGACAAATTAGAGGATTGGGCCAAAAGAAATCTGATGAGGTTCAACAAGGACAAGTGCAGAGTTCTGCACTTAGGACGGAAGAATCCCATGCACAACTACAGATTAGGGACCGAATGGCTCGGCAGCAGTTCTGCAGAAAAGGACCTAGGGGTTACAGTGGATGAGAAGCTGGATATGAGTCAACAGTGTGCCCTTGTTGCCAAGAAGGCCAATGGCATTTTGGGATATATAAGTAGGGGCATTGCCAGCAGATCGAGGGACATGATCGTTCCCCTCTATTCGACATTGGTGAGGCCTCATCTGGAGTACTGTGTCCAGTTTTGGGCCCCACACTACAAGAAGGATTTTTTAAAAATTGGAAAATGTCCAGCGGAGGGCAACAAAAATGATTAGGGGACTGGAACACATGACTTATGAGGAGAGGCTGAGGGAACTGGGATTGTTTAGTCTGCAGAAGAGAAGAATGAGGGGGGATTTGATAGCTGCTTTCAACTACCTGAAAGGGGGTTCCAAAGAGGATGGCTCTAGACTGTTCTCAGTGGTAGCAGATGACAGAACGAGGAGTAATGGTCTCAAGTTGCAGTGGGGGAGGTTTAGGTTGGATATTAGGAAAAACATTTTCACTAGGAGGGTGGTGAAACACTGGGATGCGTTACCTAGGGAGGTGGTGGAATCTCCTTCCTTAGAAGTTTTTAAGGTCAGGCTTGACAGAGCCCTGGCTGGGACGATTTAGTTGGGGATTGGGCCTGCTTTGAGCAGGGGGTTGGACTAGATGACCTCCTGAGGTCCCTTCCAACCCTGATATTCTATGATTCTATGAAAAGGATTACAAATCCCTCATAACTCATCCACTCAGGTGGGCAATATTAGACCATGGGGAGAACAGACATTTCTGACCTCACCTGTCACTCATTTTATGCCAAGCAAGAGGATTATAACAAGTAATCTTGGAACTGTAACAGCAAATGTGAATCTTCATATCCATAGCCTAACATGTTCTATATTTTAATACAGAACAATCTGGTTTCTGAGACTTCCCTGACATTTTCAAAAGTATCTAAATCCATGACAAGAAAGTCCACTGTCTCCAACATGAGTTCCTAAACACAGCTGGCAAATAATGGATTTTTCAATTTGTTGGCAATTTCAAAAAGTTGGGAGGGGAATGCATTTTAGGTCACATCGACAATAAATTTATTTTTGAAATCTTAGGTGAACCAAAACATTTAAAGAAAATGAATTTTGGATCAAACAAAACAATTTTTCAATTCAACCATTTTTAAACTTTTTTTTATTTTTTAAATAAAATTGAAGAAAATTTTGAGAAGTCATATCAAACTGAAAAATTGAAAGTTTTTTGTTTTGAAATGATGAAATGAGATGTTTTGATTTAATATTTTTTTTGTTTTGTTTTCAAAACAATTTGGCAAAACCCACTCAAACTTGGAAATCATTGTGGTGTTGCAGAATCTGCATTTTTTTGTTTTGCCAGAAAAATGTTCCAGCCAAACAAATGTCACCCGGGTCTTCTCCGAAATCTTTTGGGAGCATTTGAAAATCTCCCCTCCTTGTGGTTATTAATATGCTACTGTCCAGACAAGATACTGACCCACTGAAGATGACAACATTTAGGAGAATCATGACTATCAAACAAGAAATAGCCTCTTCCTTCCGTTAAGTCGTTCACTCCACCTTACCACACTTCTCTGACCATTGGCTGAGTGCCCTTGTCATTTGGCATATTGAAGTTCTATGCATCGTGGGTACATCCAGAACAGTCACCGAAAATGTCCCCATAACAGATCACATGCGTGGCTATACTATGGAAATGCTTTAGTTTTAGGCATAGTTGTTCATCGTTGCCTGGTGTTGGGGTAAAGGAATGTGACACTCTGAACAGAGATCAATCTAACTTGTTCAATAAGAGGAGGTGGGGGCCTGCTCTTGCACCAGTAATCTTAGAACACACATCCGATGAAGTGAGCTGTAGCTCACGAAAGCTTATGCTCAAATAAATTGGTTAGTCTCTAAGGTGCCACAAGTCCTCCTTTTCTTTTTAGAACACATGGAGTCCAAATGACCTGTAACCCAATGTAACCTGTTTTGCATAACCTCAGTGCAGCAGTCGGAATACAAACCTTGCCTAGAGGATCTGGGAGACATCTCTTTATTCTGCAATAATTAGAACTAAGGCTATCAAAATAAAAGCAATCAGTAAAAAATAGGAGCTGCACTGAAATCAGCAGCAGCTATGTTAGACACACACAACGCATGGCACTGAGAAAAGGTATGGGTACATTACATATGGATAATAGCATGTCTCCGGGACGTCACATCCACGTTCAGTTAGTGAATTAACAATGTTAGCATCTGTTCCCACTGGGTTTACTCTCCTGAAGGAGCAGAGAAAAGGAAACTAAGAACACAAGAACCTGCATAATGGAGTCCTTAATATCAAACAGTGCACTGAACTAGAACTGTAATATTGATTTCTACAATGTCTCCCACACAGGAACAGCACTTCTGAACAGTAAAATTGGTCACTGGAGGAATGCAATCTAAGATAATACAACTGTTTGTAACCAGGTGACTAACTGACACAATTGATTTCCATGTTCCCATGAAGCTGGGATATTGAAATTTGATACTTGTTCTTTAAGGAGACAGCTATGTACAGGTATTTGGATTGGATCCCGAGGTATTCATAGATTCCAAGGCCATAAGTGACCATTGTGATCATCTAGTCTGATGTCCAGCATACCGCAGACCATAGTCATTCCTGAAATAATTCATAGAGCAGATCTTTCTGAAAAACATCCAGTTTTGATTTGAAAATTGCTAGTGATTGGAAAAAACACCATAACCCTTGATAAAAAATTTTAATGGTTAATTTCTCTGAGTGTTAAAAATGTACACCTTATTTCCAGTCTGAATTTGTTTAGCTTCGACTTCCAGCCATTGTTCCAGTTCTATTTTTTTCTGCTAGATTGAAGAGCCCATTATCAAATATTTGTTTCTCATGTAGGTACTTAAACACTGTAATCAAGTCACCCCTTTAATTTTCTTTTTGTAAAACTAAATTGATTGAGCTTCATGAGACTGTCACTGTAAGGCCTGTTTTGTAATCCTTTAATCATTCTCATGGCTCTTCTCTGAACCCTCTCCAGTTTATCAACATCCTTCTTGAATTGTGGACACCAGAACTAGACACAGTATTCCAGCAATGGTCACACCACACCAGTGCCAAAATAACCTCTCTACTCCTACTCGAAATTCCCCCATTTATGCATCTGAGAATCATATTAGACCTTTGATCACACTGTTGCATTGGGAACCCATGTTCAGCTGATTATCCACCGTGACTCTGAAACCTTTTTCAGAGTCTCTGCTTCCCAGGATAGAGTCCCCCATCCTGTAAGTATGGCCTACATTCTTTGTACCCAGATATTTACATTTAGCCATATTATAATGTGTACTGTTTGTGCCCAGCTTGCCAGATGATTCAGATTACTCTGTATCAGTGATTTTGACCTTTCCATCTGAGATCACCAAGAGGTTAGTCTTTTTTCAGTGCTTATAATTGGAATTAAGAAAAAGAAACTCCCTTGTAAGCTGCAACTTTGTAATGTGGTACACATTTGCTATGGTCCTCTAATTACAGAAAAACAAAAATTTGAAATTTGATATTTCTATCATCTGTCACTAGTCATCAGTGTGACAATTTATCTATTTTTCTATCCGTTAGTCATGAATTCTCTAAATTTTGAGAAAGTACGGTAATCTGATGTCACCAGTTCAATTTGTTGAGCAATTTCTTGACAAAATCCCAAAGAGGAGCAAGTGCACTGTAGCACTGATGCTGATAGGCACATCTATCCAAAGGGCCTTCTGCTGCCATTTAGTAAAATACAAACGGGCAATGAGTTCTGTACTAGGAAAGCCCCATTCTGGAAGTCTCTCCTCTGCATCTCACAAATGTGAAGAAGCCTCTTAAATATATAACAACTTAAAGTTTACATCCCTGATTCAGCAAGGAACCCAAATAAATTTAAGAACGTGAGTAATCTAATCTCAAAACACTGGCACTGCCAGGAGGCATTCCACAATGGAAATTAGCTCACTTGGATATATATTGACTAACCTTATTCCCCTACCTCTGTGTACTTGTACGTCTCTCCTTTGACTGTGAGCTTCTCTGATTAGAGACTGAGTGTTTGGAAAGCATCTTACACATAGTGGGTGTTACCATAAATTAATAACTAATAATAAAAGGCATACTTGGGTTGGCCACCTGGGCAGAAACACATTGCCAGTCTTTTTAGGGGAAATATTGGACATGAAACAGGCAGCATCTGAAAATGTGAGTGTAGCCATAATGAACCCAAAAATACCACCCTGATGATTAGCGTTCAGTTAATTGCAGAACCCACTCAATGGGACTGAGGGTTAAGATATATAAACATCCCAAGGAAGGGCTTCTTGATTACACCTCCTGCCCTTCTTTTGCTGCTAGCCACTGAGTGGATGTTAGGTCTATGGCAGCGGTTCTCAAACTGGGGGTCGGGACCCCTCAGGGGGTCACGAGGTTATTACATGGGGGGGTCGCAAGCTGTCAGCTTCCACCCCAAGTCAGGGGTCGCACTCAGAGGCTTGCTGTATGAAAGTGGTCACCAGTACAAAAGTCTGAGAACTCCTGGTCTATGGGTTATAGGAAAGTTATCCATCTCTCTGCTATTGGAGATGAGTACTGGAGATTTCCCCGGAAACCTGTGGAAGCTCTCCAGAACCAGCTCTTCCTTACAGCCTAAAGCATAAGGTTTTCGTGACAGTGCAGTTAATCTGCTCCCCTGCACACAAGGAGCACCCACTCTATAGGTGGATTGCAGGGGAGCAACAGCAACCAAAAATTCACACCCCAGTTAAAAAACAAACTCTGGAAGAATGTAATGAGAGGAAAGAGATTGATGACCAGCCTAGAAAAGACTCATTTACACTCTCATGTCCATGTTTGCACAAGTAAGAAACCGAATACTACCTCTAAGGGGAAAGCTGATTTTGTAACCGTTTCTCATAGAAGGGCTTTCAGGCAGAGGTGCTGCTGAATACAAAAACTTCCATTCGTTAAAAGCCCCCTAAAATAAGCCAGGGCAAAGCAATAAATGGGAACAGATGTCGTCCTGCTTGTTCGAGCAAAGATCTTGGCAATGGAGCAGGTCTAAGCAGCGCACATGGGAAAAGCATGATTACTGATCTGTGATCAAAATTAACCGACCTGACTTGACCAAGTTAAACAGGGAAGTCTGTCCATATGCCTGACACTCAAATGTGTGCCTTTCATGTACTGTGTAAATGCTTTGTTCAGCCTGTGCTCTTTTTCCAATGGTCCATCTTACGTCCTATTTGCATTCGTGTAAATGAGAGCAGAATGTGACACTGTATGCACATGTACTCCAGCAATTGGTTGCACTGCGAATATATTCCCATTTACTTTATACATATACACTATAAAATTTAAGATTTAGATGGATTATGAGAAAATGATTTTGTCAGTTAAAATAATGTGCTACCACGTCTTAGGAGGAAAGGCTAAGTTAATAAGTGTCTTATTGTTTACTTGTACTTTCCATCTGTCATCTCTTGTCTTATACTGTAGATTGTAAACTCCTCGAGGCAAGGACTGTGTGTTGGTTCTCTGTTTGTATAGCGCCCGGTCCTCCTATAATGGAGACCTGGTCCATGACTAGCACTACTAGGTGTAATGGTAAAACAAATAATTTATAATAACTATAGACCTTTTTCCTAAAGTACGTTCACTTATTTAAAAGTAATGACATTCAGAAAATATTGTGCTGTTTTTGCACAAGGATCAGGTAATAGATCTTCATTTTCAGTCGTCAAACCTGCAGTCTGAGCCTGTTTTTGCCTCTTTCATTTGGCTCTATCCAGGACATAGGGTCATGACAGGTCCTAAAGACAATCGCTGAAGGAAAAGTTGGCAGCCTATGGTGATTAGTTTCATTTACTAGCCAAACTTTTTTTTGGAGTGTCTGCTAATGGGTGGCCTAGAGAGTTAGCAGACTTAAGCAAAAAGAACAGGAGTACTTGTGGCACGTTAGAAACTAACAAATTTATTTGAGCATAAGCTTTCGTGAGCTACAGCCCACTTCCCAGACTTAAGCAATTAACAGAGCATATTGCCCTCTTTCGACCTATGGTGCATGACAGCTAAGAATAACACCTTGAAGATCCCAGTGCAAAGACAGCATTGCTTCCAGAGTGAGCCAAAAGTGATCCTCTCCCTGGCTGAGGCTGTGGGAGCTGTGTTCAGTGGGAAGTAACTAGCTGTATATCTTATAGTCAGATGGGGTGTCCAGCAGCTTCTGACACTCTGTAAAGAATTGTCTGGTCTTTGCTGGCCTCATCTTGCTGAGTAAGCCCTTGTCTTGTTCCTCCTTGTAGCTACATCCATGTGCAGGATAAACAACTCATATCATGCAGGCTGACTTAATTCATTTCAAATACCAGTTGTGGATGTGACTGATTCTCTTGATTATTCCTCATTGCAGAGAAGCACATACCTTCCCCAGGACACAATTCACTGGCATGCAGGAAACCTGAATTAAGTCAGGAACTCGTGTTTCCAGTGATGCTTTTAGCACTGGGGTTGAGGGAGTCAGTAAGGTCTGCGGACTACGTGGCTCTGGGAAGAAGGATAAAGGAGTTGGAGGCGCAAGTGGTGTTCTCGTCCATCCTCCCCGTGGAAGGAAAAGGCCTGGGTAGGGACCGTCGAATCGTGGAAGTCAACGAATGGCTACGCAGGTGGTGTCGGAGAGAAGGCTTTGGATTCTTTGACCATGGGATGGTGTTCCATGAAGGAGGAGTGCTGGGCAGAGACGGGCTCCATCTTACGAAGAGAGGGAAGAGCATCTTTGCCAGCAGGCTGGCTAACCTAGTGAGGAGGGCTTTAAACTAGGTTCACCGGGGGACGGAGACCAAAGCCCTGAGGTAAGTGGGAAAGCGGGATTCCGGGAGGAAGCACAGGCAGGAATGTCTGTGAGGGGAGGGCTCCTGCCTCATACTGGGAATGAGGGGCGATCAACAGGTTATCTCAAGTGCTTATATACAAATGCACAAAGCCTTGGAAACAAGCAGGGAGAACTGGAGGTCCTGGTGATGTCAAGGAACTATGACGTGATTGGAGTAACAGAGACTTGGTGGGATAACTCACATGACTGGAGTACAGTCATGGATGGTTATAAACTGTTTAGGAAGGACAGGCAGGGCAGAAAAGGTGGGGGAGTAGCACTGTATGTAAGGGAGCAGTATGACTGCTCAGAGCTCCGGTACGAAACTGTGGAAAAACCTGAGTGTCTCTGGATTAAGTTTAGAAGTGTGTGCAACAAGAGTGATGTAGTGGTGGGAGTCTGCTATAGACCACCGGACCAGGGGGATGAGGTGGATGAGGCTTTCTTCCGGCAACTCACGGAAGCTACTAGATCGCATGCCCTGATTCTCATGGGTGACTTTAATTTTCCTGATATCTGCTGGGAGAGCAATACAGCGGTGCATAGACAATCCAGGAAGTTTTTGGAAAGCGTAGGGGACAATTTCCTGGTGCAAGTGCTAGGGGAGCCAACTAGGGGGGGCGCTTTTCTTGACCTGCTGCTCACAAATCAGGTAGAATTAGTGGGGGAAGCAAAAGTGGATGGGAATCTGGGAGGCAGTGACCATGAGTTGGTTGAGTTCAGGATCCTGACACAGGGAAGAAAGGTAAGCAGCAGGATACGGACCCTGGACTTCAGGAAAGCAGACTTCGACTCCCTCAGGGAACAGATGGCCAGGATCCCCTGGGGGACTAACATGAAGGGGAAGGGAGTCCAGGAGAGCTGGCTGTATTTCAAGGAATCCCTGTTGAGGTTACAGGGACAAACCATCCCGATGAGTCGAAAGAATAGTAAATATGGCAGGCGACCAGCTTGGCTTAATGGTGAAATCCTAGCGGATCTTAAACATAAAAAAGAAGCTTACAAGAAGTGGAAGGTTGGACATATGACCAGGGAAGAGTATAAAAATATTGCTCGGGCATGTAGGAAAGATATCAGGAGGGCCAAATCGCACCTGGAGCTGCAGCTAGCAAGAGATGTCAAGAGTAACAAGAAGGGTTTCTTCAAGTATGTTGGCAACAAGAAGAAAGCCAAGGAAAGTGTGGGCCCCTTACTGAATGAGGGAGGCAACCTAGTGACAGAGGATGTGGAAAAAGCTAATGTACTCAATGCTTTTTTTGCCTCTGTTTTCACTAACAAGGTCAGCTCCCAGACTGCTGCGCTGGGCATCACAAAATGGGGAAGAGATGGCCAGCCCTCTGTAGAGATAGAGGTGGTTAGGGACTATTTAGAAAAGCTGGACGTGCACAAGTCCATGGGGCCGGACGAATTGCATCCGAGAGTGCTGAAGGAATTGGCGGCTGTGATTGCAGAGCCCTTGGCCATTATCTTTGAAAACTCGTGGCGAACGGGGGAAGTCCCGGATGACTGGAAAAAGGCTAATGTAGTGCCCATCTTTAAAAAAGGGAAGAAGGAGGATCCTGGGAACTACAGGCCAGTCAGCCTCACCTCAGTCCCTGGAAAAATCATGGAGCAGGTCCTCAAAGAATCGATCCTGAAGCACTTAGAGGAGAGGAAAGTGATCAGGAACAGTCAGCATGGATTCACCAAGGGAAGGTCATGCCTGACTAATCTAATCGCCTTTTATGATGAGATTACTGGTTCTGTGGATGAAGGGAAAGCAGTGGATGTATTGTTTCTTGACTTTAGCAAAGCTTTTGACACGGTCTCCCACAGCATTCTTGTCAGCAAGTTAAGGAAGTATGGGCTGGATGAATGCACTATAAGGTGGGTAGAAAGCTGGCTAGATTGTCGGGCTCAACGGGTAGTGATCAATGGCTCCATGTCTAGTTGGCAGCCGGTGTCAAGTGGAGTGCCCCAGGGGTCGGTCCTGGGGCCGGTTTTGTTCAATATCTTCATAAATGATCTGGAGGATGGTGTGGATTGCACTCTCAGCAAATTTGCGGATGATACTAAACTGGGAGGAGTGGTAGATACGCTGGAGGGGAGGGATAGGATACAGAAGGACCTAGACAAATTGGAGGATTGGGCCAAAAGAAATCTGATGAGGTTCAATAAGGATAAGTGCAGGGTCCTGCACTTAGGACGGAAGAACCCAATGCACCGCTACAGACTAGGGACCGAATGGCTAGGCAGCAGTTCTGCGGAAAAGGACCTAGGGGTGACAGTGGACGAGAAGCTGGATATGAGTCAGCAGTGTGCCCTTGTTGCCAAGAAGGCCAATGGCATTTTGGGATGTATAAGTAGGGGCATAGCGAGCAGATCGAGGGACGTGATCGTTCCCCTCTATTCGACACTGGTGAGGCCTCATCTGGAGTACTGTGTCCAGTTTTGGGCCCCACACTACAAGAAGGATGTGGATAAATTGGAAAGAGTCCAGCGAAGGGCAACAAAAATGATTAGGGGTCTAGAGCACATGACTTATGAGGAGAGGCTGAGGGAGCTGGGATTGTTTAGTCTGCAGAAGAGAAGAATGAGGGGGGATTTGATAGCTGCTTTCAACTACCTGAAAGGGGGTTCCAAAGAGGATGGCTCTAGACTGTTCTCAATGGTAGCAGATGACAGAACGAGGAGTAATGGTCTCAAGTTGCAATGGGGGAGGTTTAGATTGGATATTAGGAAAAACTTTTTCACTAAGAGGGTGGTGAAACACTGGAATGCATTACCTAGGGAGGTGGTAGAATCTCCTTCCTTACAGGTTTTTAAGGTCAGGCTTGACAAAGCCCTGGCTGGGATGATTTAACTGGGACTTGGTCCTGCTTTGAGCAGGGGGTTGGACTAGATGACCTTCTGGGGTCCCTTCCAACCCTGATATTCTATGATTCTATGATTCTATGATTTTTTTTTTCAATGTCCCTTAGCCACTAGGAAGGAATAACTATGAAAAGGCTGCTTGACTGCTAATGCCGCACTACCTCAGGCCCTTCACTAGGTGGTCAGAAGAGTTCAAGGTGCCACTCTGATTCTCTTCAGGGGTACCCAGGATTGCGAGGCACCTCAATATTACCTGCCCTTAGTGTAAAGGAGTCTTTTCTGTGCCCGCCGTGGGTCAACTCCATGAAATCAACAGCTGCTGGCAGCATAACCACTATGTTCCAGGCTTCCACAGGCCTCTCTCTGTACCGGTAGAGACAGGCATGCACCAACCCGCAAGCCCTCTCTGAGCATTCCCTGTAGGATTCAGCCTCTTACCCGCCGAATACTCACAGACGTACCAGGCCTGCTGGTCCCAAAAGAAGCGTACACAGCAGCTGGTAAGATTCAGCGCTGGACCAGCATTTGGCTTAACACTGCAGCACTGAGATATAGTTATAGTCAAAATAAAAATAAGTTTGTTATTGGAGATTCAAGTAATAGTGAGTGATAATATTGGAAACAAATGGCTACATATAAAACAAAATCCTAACACACTTTCTAGGGACTAAACTTAACTAACAAGTTAACCTCCTGTATAAAGAAATTTATCTCACCCAAAATCCTCTTCAGCATTTTCAGCCAAGGTTGACTGAGACCATTTTTTCATGAATGTAAATGAACTGTCCATTTTACTTCTTAGATGCAGCCTGAAGGGGTGCTGTCTAGAAATACCCGCAAAGTTCATTGTCTTTTACTTTACTTTAAAGGCAGGATAACCCCCTGTGGTTTGTCTTTTCCTCTGTGCTCCTTCCCTGTTGATTTCATCTCTCTTTGTTAACATTTGACTATGTATGTTAAATGGACCTCCATTGTGTTAGCGTACAATGCTTAAGTTCCATCCCGACAGAGGGAGATACAGTTCTTACTTCCCTTGTGGAGGAAAACCAGTTTTTCACCTTTGCTGGTGACTACTACCTTGATACAGAGTCTAAGAACATGTTTTCAGTGTACATACATAACTTCTGACATAGTATCTGTACGCACATTTCACAATTATATTAACATCTAGAGTGAAACTGGCTTTCATTTGAAATCTCATGTGACACTGTTTGAACCAGAGTGTACACACCAGAATCAGGATGGTCCTGTAACTCCGTTGCCAGTTGGCATTAAAAGGCTTTTGGGTCACAGTCATGCCCCACTTTTTCTAATTTTCCCCTCCACTCATTCCTCAAGCTATTCCACACTTCATGGCACTGGTGGAAGATGTGAACCTAGTTCCTTGTTTTCTCTTCCAATGCTGCAGTCATTTAACAATGCAATTTCCCCATTTTATCCTATGTTATGTACACAAATGGCCTTTTCCATGTGCCTTCAGGACACTATGGATCTGCTGAATCAAGGGGGTGGTAGAGATTTAAATTCTAGAATTAAAGGCCCTCTGATGAAAATGCTCAGCCGCAAGCAAATATTGTAATCTAAGAAGTTTTAGCTCAAGCAGCGTAGTTGATCTCAGCTGCCGAAGTAGTCTATTGGGGGGAGAGGTGGTTTCTGAGATACCTCACACCCAAATCATATATGGCTTTACAAGGGCACATCTATGGAGTAAAAGTTCATCAGAATGTAGGAATAGGTGAATCTTTTGATTTTTACATACATATGCATGCACAGGCCTAATACCAGCCAATCACTGGCTCAGAAATAGGGATCTTGTAATTCTACAAATAGTTAAAGGTTTCCATAATTTCTAAGGAATGTCTACATTCGGAAAGGGAGAAATATCAGGCTAATCCAGATAAAGGGACTAAATTTTCCACATTATTTCAGCATCTTTTCAGGAGACTATCTGGAAAAGGCCAGATCCTGATCACCTTATTCATGGTAAATAGCACTTTTAATCTGTGAGTCACAATAATACCTAGCTCTTAGTGCTTTTCATCTGTAGATCTCAAAGTACTTTCCAAAACAGAAAAGTGTGTCTCCATAGCGATTAAACACCGGCAGCTGGTCTGGGTCAGCTGATACAAGGCGGGAGGCTGCCAGCGCCTGGGCTCCAGCCTGAGCCTGAACTTACAGCCCGAGCCCCAGTCAGATGACTCAGGATGGTCACGGATGTGCCGCACGTCTTTTATTCCAGAGTAGACGTACTCACAATCACTTTAATGGGACTACTGTTTTGAATAACAGCTTGCCGTTGGGACTAAGGAGTACACAATCTGTTCCAAAAATAATGGTGGGAAAAGTGACAAGCAGCGATTCTCTGGTTTGCCAAACTGTTCTGTGTAGTGATTAAGAAACTTTCATTGCACTAAAGGGTCACCATTCTTGCCTGAGGCCTTCGGGTGCTTTTTTCATGAATGTGTTGATACTATAAGCTACTTCTTGTGCAGCCCTCCTTGCTTTTCTTCTCAATGGTTCTGTTTCCCACATACTTACATTTTCTTTGTTCCTTCCTCTTCGCAACATTTAAAGAGTTGGCTTGTGTGTCTTGTACAATCCCCCATCTACTTTGAAGTTAATGGCTCAGCTTAATGGCTCAGCACAGAGGTCTGTTCATGCAGCTCCCCTTACAGGATCGGGGCCACAAGCAGTAAGTTAGACTGTCGCAAAATGACTCAAAATTTGTTTGAAGAGGCCAAAGATTATTACTTACAAAGTAAGGTACTGCTCAATATGAGGAAGGATATCAGGGTCTTAGCCTTAGTATTTTAATACATATCCTGTGCCTATCGGTATCTATAAGCACGTGGGAAAATAAAATTTAAAATTACTATCAAATTAGACTCTATAACCTCCTGAATCAGCCCACAAATAAACCTGAGTAGACAGATAGGCATTGAAGTGGGCCTCAAGGTTCACCAAACTCTGGCCTTGATTCAAAGAGTCCCTATTTGGGACAGCACTTAAGCACATGTTTAAATTACATTTCGGTCATGATTATATGCGTAACTGCTCTCCTGAACAGGGACTTAAGCCTGTGCTTAAGTGCATCCCTGAATTAAAGCCAATGAAAAGCAAATTCCTGAGTCCAGTAAGCCCCCAGTTTTACAAATTTCAAAGCACCTCATCTGATTCCACTTGCCACGTAATATGTTGGGGGAGGTAGTTTTTAAAATGTTGCCATCATTTCTTCCTGATTGATGTTTATGAGCTCGGTTCTTTCGGCAGGGTCGATACTTCCACCTAGAGGTGGTTTTCAATAAGAGTGTTGAATTTATGTTATGTTAATTTACGTTAACATTTCAGTAGTCTTTCTGTAAAAATGAACAGACTGGATATTGAGGAAGAGCCAAAGCCTGATGAAGCCAATTGCTCTCCGCTGGCAGGGGTCTGTAGAAATATTTCCTTTGGTTTTAAGTTGTGGAGACTCACTGCCTGTGATTCCATTGCAGGTTTGGGGTTTAAGCAAATGTGAAAACACAAAGCAAAACTCAGCCAAAACCACAGTTTCACCTGGTTACATTGTGAAACATACAGGGAGTTCTGAAATTCAAATGATTTTTTCCTTTTTCACCTTTAAAACATCAGGAATATCAAATCTTGTTACCCCCCTCCTCCCCCCCCGGAGGACTAGAGAACTGAAGAGAGAGAGATTATCAGTCTTTGAGGGTATAATCATGACAGGTCAATTCTGAAGTTTCTGCTCACATAGGCTGAAATTCAGCCCTGCACAGAGAAGACTAGCGCAAGGCATTTGTACAACTTAAGCCCTACATAAATCTTCAAAATACAGTTTAAGTGATGCACACGACCTTCCATACAGAGGTGAATTTTACTTATATATATTTCTATTCATATCACCTTGCCTCCATCAATCTGATATTCTGTCTCCTTAATTCAGAACTGTGGAGTTAGCTTAATATTTCTGCAATCAGTGGGTCTGATTCTGTTCTCATGTACGCTACTTTTACATTACTCCTGGTTTAACCTGGTGTAACTGAAAGAACAATCAAGGCCAATAACCTCAAATTCTGCTAGTTTCCTAAACCATAGTCATTTTAAAATTTATTTCATAATTGAAATGTAAGAAGGTGAGGCAAAGAGAGGGTTTGTTTATTTGTATTAAGCTAATCAAGGTTTTCAGCATAAAAAATCCCCTACAATTTTATGTGATAAAATTAAACTTTAGACTTATTTTGACTCTATCTTAATTATGAAAACACACAATAATTAAATTATTTTAAGGACACCCGGAGAGTTAAGAGAAGCCATCAAAAGCAAGGACATTGACCCCAATGGCAAAATTTCCATTTATTTCAATAGGGCCAGGCTTTCACCCTAAAACCCCAGCACTTAGAAACTGTGAAGTACTACTCTCAGTGCCCTACCACAGAGCGTATTTGGCATTTCAGTGTTGAATCTGAACTGGAAATTTCTGAAAAGTGTGGACTGTAAGTTTCCTGCTTTGTATGTAACTTTGTGGGGTTTTTTAATTGTATTTGTTTTTATATGAATGTATCCAAAGGAACAAGCTGAAATCCTAAATCCATGTTTAAGCATCTAAAGCAGTAGCCTGAGCACCCAATGGCTTTCATTGTGCTTAATGGACAACAGAACTGCAGACTGAGGAGCTAAATACTGATTGACATTATACGTATTGGCACATGGTGCATAACACAGCACTTGGGCCCTCACAGACCAGAATTTTAAAATGCAGTTTAAAACAAAAAAACCACCTCCCTTCTGCACAGTGCTTTTAGCACACTGCTCTTGTGTTGCACTGTTACTACATTGCTAATACACATGAGCTGCCTTGCAGCCATATAAAAATATACTTATGAGCCTCAAATCAAAGCATTGATTAGAAGCCTGCCACCTTGCACGTTGCCCTACTGAAGCTTACCAAACCCTTACTTTGCTGAACCACAAGAGGGGGAGCAAGTTCCACAGACAAGGCCCCTTTATTGAAAACACCCACCTGCCAGTGTTAGTGAGTTGTCTCTCAGGATCTGACAGAAGCACCTCAGTTAATCTTAATTTGTGTGTTGGAGCAGAAGAGTGGGACATAGAAGACCTGGATTCTAACCCTGGTTCTAACTCAGGCTTCCTGGGTGGCCATGGGCAAGTAATTTAACCTGTCTGTGCCTCCACTTCCCATCTATAAAATGGAAATAATAATACACCCCTACCTGACAGGAATCTCAAAAGGATTAATTAATGCTTGTGATATGCTTTCACATCCTCTGATGGAAGGTCCTAGCGTCATGACAGCAGCATCATTGTTGCTTCCCATTAGCAATACCTATTTTCTATACCACCCAAATCACTTGAAAAATTCAGGGGGTGACACTTGTCTCTGTATGTGCCACACATCTCTTAAATCAGCTCCACATGCTAGCCATACACAAGGCTTTTTTCAAGTACTAGTCCGCTCTGTATTTGAGAGTGGCAGCAAAGGCCACAAGAAATGTTGTTGTAATTAGCAAAGCTAGTCAGAAAACTTTGAGTAAAACTAACTTCCAATAACAGAATTCAAATTTCACTAACAGTTTTGCAAAAACTTTTTTCCTTTTCATACCAGCGCTAATAAGTATCCAGGCAACTGTATAAAGGCAACTCTAAGGGCTGACTTAAAACAGCCAACTACTTGTTTACATCTGTAGGAGTTACTCTTCTGGCCCCAAAGTGGTAAGGGTTTGAGTTTTAGTGCATAAGGTTCAGGGCTCAACACCTGCTGTGTGGTATTTTGTGTTTAAATTATACATATGTAGCTAAAATTGGTTATAGTTTACCTAAGGGACAAAGGCCCTGTCTGTACTAGAAAGTTGTACCACTTTCCTACACCAGTTAAAGCAGTATAACCTTCTTTAGTGTGGATACAGTTATATCAGTATAAAGGAGCATATCAGTATAGCTACTCCCCTTATGCAAATAGGAATAAGCTATACTGATACAACTTCATCCACACTGGGGTTGCACTGGTATACAGTAGAACCTCAGAGTTTCGAACACCAGAGTTATGAACTGACTGATCAACCAAACACCTCATCCGGAAGTACACAATTAGGCAGCAGCAGGGACAAACAAAACAAAAAAACCCAAATACTGTACAGAACTGGGTTAAATGTAAACTACTAAAAAAAAGGGGGGGAGGGGGTTAAAAGATTTGCCAAGATAAGGAAACTGTTTCTGTGCTTGTTTCATTTACGTTAAGACGGTTAAAAGCGGCATTTTTCTTCTGCGTGGTATAATTTCAAAGCTGTATTAAGTCAATGTTCAGCTGTAAACTTTTGAAAGAACAACCATAGCGTTTTGCTCAGCGGTATGAACAACCTCCATTCCTGAGGTGTTTGTAACTCTGAGGTTCTACTGTAACTATATCAGTACAAAATCACACCCCTAACCAAAACTGTTATACTGGTAGGAAAATTGTGTGTAGACCAGGCTCCAGTGAAGCGGGCTGTGAGGAATGCTTTCAGATTTCCACACTCTTCATGATTTTGACGATGCGAATCAAAGCAATCTCTGTTGCACTAGATAAAATAAAAAGCAAGTTCACTTCCTCTACATACTAATCCTGCTCTCATTGATCTCAGTGATGCAGGATGGAGCCCTATGTGCTTACTCCATGCAGAATTGTAATGTTATCTTTTGGAGATGCAGTTGATTTGTGACTTCCATGGGATTAGGCATTGCACACAAGTCTGTGATACAAAATACAAGGTCTAACTAGCTAAGACAAAGAAACAGTGACTAAGACTGATGCTCTGCTATAAGACAGAGAGGAGCACAGCCACAGACTGAAATAAGCCTTACAGAGAGACCAAGGGAGAATTTAAAGCTCAATAGAGAGAAAAACAAGATCACTATCAAGGAAATTAAGTATTTATGTTGCACAGTGAACCTGGAAGGCCTATAGACAGACAACTGAAAGGCCAAACCAGTGCAGAGATGGAGCTACTATCTGAGAATTAGATAGTTATAGGTATGATCATAATACCTGAGGGACCTTTATATTTAGGCTTAGCAGAATTCTATTTTTACTTTATTAATAATTTCAACAGATAATATCATTTTAAGGATTTTTAAAATTTTTATCAATTTACATTTTCACAGTTGCGGGGGAGGTCAGACAATAATTATTTAATGACTGGCATTGAGACTCAAAAAATTAAAGCTTTATAACCATTAAAACACACAGTCAACATCATATGTCAATGTATACAAAGTAAATAGTTTTAAATCAAACATTAATAAGTTTTCAAGTAGCATTTTTCTTTCTTTGCCTATCTGTAAACATTAATTATTATCTATGGAAATATTGTCATCTGTGTGTGTACAGTGAAACCAACATTTGTCGATATTTACCAATAAAAATCTAATCCTTCCAAGCCTTTCTATACTCAAGCTATCTAACTGGACTGTCCCATTCAGAAAGAAGCCATAAACTGCATAGCATCGGGGGGGAAAGCTGTAACAATGATTTTTGTTAATATTATATTATGTACCCCAGTAAGTTAGCAACAGTTGCTTTAACAGTTAGCCAGCTAACCACACACGTGACAGTAGGGAGGAGCTGGTTGGGGAAGGATGAGGATTATAAAAGTAAAGTCCATTTATTCATATGAATATCTTGGTGGTCCCAACTGTATTGAAGTCAATGGAAATTTGGGCATGAACATGGATTCATTTATGGTAGGAATTGTGGAAGAATGATTTTTCAGAAGGGGTTTGAACCAGAGGATATAATGGATTAGTGGACCAGAGTAGGGAATATGATTCATACCTTAGGATGGCATGAGGAAGGTTGTGGGAGAAAGACAACTGAAGCTGCAATGCAAAAGTCTTTTAAAAAACTTTTGAAAGGAACTAGAACCAGGACTGAGGTTTAATCGATCTGGTGGCTTTAAAAAACAAAGTTAAAGAGGGGAATGAGAGCTATCATTTTAAAAAGATGATTTAACAGGATGTGGTGTAGAGTTAGTGACTAGGACACTGAATTGGAAGCCAAGAGAGTTCAGTTTTCTCCCCAGTTTTGCTACTGATCAGATATGTGATACAGGCAGTCCTTGGACTTTTGACACAATTGGTTCCTGAAAATCGCGTCTTAAGTCAAAAACATAACTCAAATTTCCCACAGGAACAATATTGGATCGAGCATCGTAAAGTCAAAACTGACATCGTAAAGTTGAAACATGATGACAATTTATAAACGTCGTAAAGTCGAGGACTGCCTGTATTAGGCAAGTCATTTCACCTGTCTCTGGCTCTGTTTCTCCACCCACTGTCTATTTATCCGTCTAGTTAGACTGGAAGCTCTCAAGGTGGGGACAGTCTCTCTCTATGTGTTGGGGAGGCCTGATCTGGGAGGACCTTAGACCATATTGTAATACAAATAATATGTAATGATGATAATACCAAATGGCAAATATTTGTAATGAGTAAATATAAGTGAACTGTAAAAAGTCAGACAGAAACCACCATTACAACAAACCATGGCCTGATGTATAATTATTATTGGTAGGCTTGAAATGATTAGATTTTTATCAGTAAATGTTGATAAACATTGAATTCGCTTACACACAAACCAGCAAAAATATATTTCCATCAATAATAAATAAAATATACAGATAAGCAAAATAAGAAAATGCTGCTTGAGAAGTTCTTAGAGTTTGGTTTAAGGATATTTACTTTGTATATTTTGACATATGATGTTGACAATTCATGTTTTAAGGGTTATACAGTCATTACATGATTCTCTGATCCCCTGTTGTCTGATCTCCCCTACCCCCCATAATTTCCTGCAACTGTGAAAATTTAAATCAATTAAAAATAGAATAAAGAGGAATAGATATTTATCATAATTACTAGAAAATATAATTCTTTTTTCAGTCATTGTAGGTAATCTGTTTTTCTAAGTGACAGATGTGATGAACTCTGGATTGTAAAATAAATTGGGATATTACACATTTTATAGGACCTAAATAAATAAGATGGAGGCAAGATCCACACTGGTATAAACTAGTGTGGCTCCACTGCTACACTGATTTACACCAGCTCAAGGTCTGGCCCTACATTTTCAACTTACCCTTCTTGGATGGAGAGCAGTAAAATTTAAGGAAAATCCTAAAAGAAATAAGAGTGTAGCTCTAATCCCTCAAGCAGCGTATTTGTCAATGATTACAGAGACCTGGAACACAGAGTGTGATACTGATCTCATTTACAGTGGTGCAACTCCACTGGCTTCTGTGGAATAACTATTGGTTTACCCCACTATGAGGTCAGCATCAGGTCCTTAGTATCTATACGAGGATCTTTCATCCAACAACTAATTGTGTTTAGTAGTTGCTGATTTTAAATGGGCAGAAGTCATCAAGTCATTACTTCCTTATCTGTAAGAAGTAATCCTTTCAAATATAGGCCTCTCAGCAAAAGAGTACAATTATTTACAAGAACCATCAAACACTAGAGAAAAATAGATCCTCAAAAGATTTTTAATCTAATTCCTCAACAAAAAAAACTCATAATTCACTCTCAATAATTCAGGACTTATCAGTTCCTCCTATGGAGAAACCTACAGAAAGAGGACAGAGGACCCAGGAAATTCAGTGAGGTAAATTCTTTGGGTGTCTCCAAGTAATTGTCCTGTATCCATTGGCGTATGCTTTCGTTGACAAAGGTCTAGAGTTCAACCCGCACTAATATACTGTGGTGGGTTCATTACACTACCCTGAGGAGGGAGGAGTCATGTGACAATGGTAAAGAATAACTAGAAGTGTCACTTCCTTCTACCAGTGAAGAAGGAATTTTACTGGCGTAAAGAAAACGGTTGGTCCCCAATGCTTCTTTCTCTCTCTCTCCCACTCTGTGCTGCCTAGAATCTTACCCAGATCCCTCCTTCCTGATTTCCTGTTACAGTTTTAAAGAAATAGTACAAACATTAGGTGGTAGAATGTAGTGCCTCCTTTTATTGTGTATCCAGGAGAGCCTGCACATAGGGCTGGTCTTTCAATGTTGCCCTGTTGGACTGTTTAGTATTACAGCACCTTCAGGAGCTGTGCTGCCATTGGGTAAGTCCTGCTATGATTCCATAGTCAGTCCCGGAAGGACCCAGTAAGAGTTAATTCTGTCTGAAGTGGCATTAACATACAAGCACATTTCTAATCAGAAATCTTTGGATGATGCTATGGAGAGCGTCTGATCCCCACTCCTGGCCTACCTCAGAATCTTCAGCAGAGGAGCTCTGTAAAATTGGGGAAAGCAAGGATGATCTTGTGAAGGTACCATTTCTCCTCACCCCCTCTGTAGGCAGATCTAATGGGTCTGGTTCCCCTCTTCTCATACAGATGGGGCAATTTAACCTGTAGATTGGGAAATCTTAGCAGCTCAAGCCAAAGCTGTAGGAGTTAATGTTTGAGAGAGTCAACCAAATGGACTAGGCTCCCTGTCAATAAAAGTATATGAACTAAAACAGTGTCCAAATCGTGACGAGAAGAATATTCTGAGCAAATGGGTCTCAGTAAAAAAGCTGCTTTTGAAATATGGAATTCCCTGTGTGATTTCATAGAAGGGAGCATGTAGTAAAGCAAAGTCATACGTCTAAACAGTACCAGAAGTTAAGTCTGAATTAATTCTTTTCCAAGAGAAAATCTACCAATGGTGTTTATTTTTTTGGATGAGAATGAGTTGAGGCTCTTTAGAAGAATGTAAACTCTCTGTATCCTATGTGATATGAGATTTGTGTAGATTTTTTGAGGCATTTAAAAGTTAATTCTTATGGTTCACTGTAAAATTTAAAACCCTGCAGAGGTCACCAAATATGAGACAAGAATCTCCCAAAGATCAAATTCAGTGATAAACTAAATGGTGGTGTACATCGCCTGTCAACAGCTTGATTCCAATCTCCCACGACAGTGGTATAAACCAGGAGTAACTCTACTGGAGTCAGTGGAGTTACAGTGGTGTAAATAAAAGCAGAATCAGGGACCAGGTGAAACCTGACCACAGAATGGGTGCACGTGACAAAATAGCAACTTCCACTGTACAGTAACAAAATCTGCTTTTACACTAATCTAAATTTGGGGTAGCTCCACTGAACTCAACGGGAGTTATTCCAGATGTACACTGGGGAGCTGAGAACAGAATATAGCCCTTAGCATTTAGTAGATGTGCAAAACCACACATTTGGTATAACACAGAGACCAAATTTGGCATTGGAATAGTTCCCACCAAAGCCACTTATGCCAGGGCTGAATTTTACCCCAGAGTACTGAGGACAGTATGGACACATGTTAAATTAGGGAGGAACCTGTTCTACCATACTCATGGTGCCCTCCCCCAGTTCTGCCTCCTCGATGTGTAGGTTACATTCTCTTAGTGTATCTACTGACTTCAAGTTTTAATACTGCAAGTTTTAATACTTAGCTACTTACTGTGACGGGTTGCGTCACAGAGACCCACTTGGGACTGCCACCTGATGTGCTGAGACTACCTTTGAGCCCATTTTCCCTGCCAGCTTGGGACTTCAGAACCCTGTCTTGTTGAGTCAGACACGCTAGGCTGCTGCAACACAGACCCAGGTCTGAACCACATCCCCCAAAGCTGCAGGCTTTAACTGAAAACCACTTAGCAGGTACTCCTCTCTCCAGTACCCAGATACCCAGTTCCCAATGGGGT